>NW_024543065.1:3397500-4697500 GCF_018167655.1 Microtus oregoni | reverse complement strand
TTTTTGTTTTTTTTTTTCTGCTTCGTAAGGAGTTGAAACCACATGCCCTGGGCTTGTGTATGTTTTCATTAATGGAACTTTGATGCATTTTCGTAGGAATCCTTTTATTTGGAGAATTGGAGTGGATAGGTCTGTGTTCATTCAGAATAACTGTTAGCTGGAAATCCATTCTACCTCAAAAGATTGTATTGAAATAAACCTTGTGAAAATATTTGTGCTCTTCATCGTAAAAAGTAGTGCCCATATGGCACTACTGTTACTATAGACAATCACTTTTTTTAAGGATTAAAAGGTATTATAGATCCTATTGTGTGTTATAAACTAAACCTAGGATTTTTTAGCTCTTAGTTTAAAGTGATTTTTAACACCATATTTTCTTATCACTTTGCATCTGAATATTTGACTAAAACTACATTTTGCAATTTTGAGGAAAGTGCATAAGTGATTTCCATACTTTTTTTTTTCAGGTGTGAAATAGTAAGAAAAATTTTTTGTAGGTATAGCTATGAGTAGAACATGCAGAATTTGCTATAAAGTACAACAGATCATGGAAATAACAATATTTTGGAATATGTCATTTCTCATCAGAAATGTGTTATTATTTAAGAGTTAGCAAATTCTCTATAATGTGGTTGAGTGGGCATGAGACGTTCTAAACAAAGGAGGCAGCTGAGTACCTGGTGATTGATTTCTTTCTGTTGCATCATCAACCATGTGATGAAATTATTACTATGAAAAATAAAGCTTGAATTGATTTTGAAAGCGTTTAGAGTAGGAAATTTTTGTCAAGTCTCTAGATTAAAACTTTCAGTGTCTCGAGATTTTTAGCTGACACTTGAACTATAAAATTTCATTGAAATTTCTTTCCATTTTGTTTCACCTCTTTTTATTGACTGGTGCCACTTCAAGTGTAGATGACAGAGAGCTGACAGACACGGGTAACACAACTGATGTGTATTTGAATTTTGGATATTGTATTACATACTCATTAATACTGTAATAGTTGGTGTGCAGATGTCTTTCTGCCTCATAACAAAGCTTCTAGAGGGTCAGCATGATGAGTCATCATCATATTGTGTGTTCATATCCTCTATATGTGGATTTTGAAGATTAATCTGTTTACTAGATTGGAGATAACATGTTTACTTCTATTGCACTATTGGGCTTTCTAGTGGATGAAGGAGAGGTGTTTTGTAGTGCGAGGACTGGAACCCAGAGAAGAACCTTTCTGGACCTAGTTTTTCCCCTTGTAATAACATTCCAACTTCTTCTCTGTGCAGTGTTGCAAGTTCCAAGCACCCAGAGTGTCAGTCATGACTAGGACTTTGTTTTAACGAGTCCAGGCAATTTAAAGAACGGCTGACTACCACAGCTGGAGTGGTAGATGCAGGGATTGTCGAGGCACCTGGGGTCTTTCCAGACATCTTGACAAATGTGATTTTTGTATTATGATGCATTGTGTTTTTCCTTTAGAAAGCAGTGTGGAGTAGGTGTTGTTCTATAGTGTGAAGATTCCAGAAGTATGTCATTAGTCAGATCACATTGGCAACTCTGCTCGCTAGGTCTTACTTGTGACTAAATGATAACAAGATAATTTGTCTTAAATGGCTGGATTTGTGCAAGGAAACAGGGAACTTATTAAATGCTCAAAAATTACATCAAAGCGTTCTCTTGGGCAGTTTAGATCTCTCTTCACATGAGGTCAATGACACTTTAACATGAGCACCCCCTCCTCTGCAGCACAGAAGTTTGACTACAACTCATTGTAACTGTAGTGCTAGCATTAGAAAGAACGCTGAGGTCCTGGGAGATAGCTCAGTGGGGATAGCTTGGCTTGCATGTGGGAGGGCCTGATCCCCAGAATCCACAAGAAGCCAGATGAGGTAGTGTGTCTGTAAGCCTTGCAGTCCTATGGCTGAGAGGGTTGCAGAAGCTGAAGACGTGGGCCAGCTAGCTGGCATAGGTGGCAATGACTCAAAAGAGAGCCTGTCTTAAAAAAGAGGTTGTCCTCTGATCTCCATGCTGTAGCATATGCATATCCATACATGCATACATGCATACAGAAGAGTGTTAAGGATAGAATTTTCTCATGACCTATGATTTACAGTACTAACGGTGTCTAGCAAGAAAGACAGCTTCGTATGTAGATTGGCCTGGATGATAGTAAGATTTACTCACTAGGTAAAGATGTATAGCATCTTAGAAGTAAAACATGAATTAAGTAGTTTCTAAGGGGTTAGCCTTCCTTCTGCTTTTAGTTGTAAGGCAGTAACTTGATCAGGATCGGTTCAGTGTTACTGGTATAGCATTTAAAAGTATGGACTATGCCTACCCTGCAGCCACCTGTGTTCAATATCACAGTTCTGCTTTTTGTTAGTGATATGACAGCATTTTGAGATGTGTCTTTCACCCCCGAAGCCCCAGTTTCCTTGTCTGCAATATGGAGTTAATGTCTGGAGTACTTAAAGAGTTGCTGTGAGGACTAAGCACTTGAGCAGGTGTTGTGAGCCGCGATGCTATGCAGTGTTTAAGGGACCCATCAGATCGCTCGATTCCTCCTTTTGTTCCGGACTTTCTGTTACATTATTGAAGTTCCGTTTGATCTCAGGCTGTTGAGCTCATCTCTGCTGTTAGGTTTTAGTGTGTGTGTGTGTTGGCAGGGCGGGGGGGGGGGGGGGGGACGGGACTACTTTTTAAAATCTGTAATTGTCACCCGAGCATCTGGTTATCACTTATGGCAGATGGGCTAAGTAAAGGCAGACCAACAAAGCGTGGTCTGGCTCCGGGTTACAGCTATTGAAATGCTGTTTCCCTGTGGACCCGACTGTTTGGCTGTATAGTACTTCTGAATAAAAGGAATAGCCCTGTTGATTCATTAGGGGAATTAGTCTTTCTTTAGAAGACATTCTTTTTACTTGTACACCTTAATTGGTGATAAACTTGAGATTTGTAAGTGCCCATATCAGTCATTTAATTTGAGTTTTCCCTGTCACTATAATTGTTGTAAAATAGTAGCTTTCTTAGAAATTTAGAAGTAGCTGAAGCTGTTGCTCTCTGCCAGTGATTACAGAGGCTTTACAACTGAACTTTTTTTCTTTTGTGGTAATGCTCATACCAAACATTGAGGCTACCTAATCAGAGAAATAATTTGATAATTTATAGTTAACTATCAAGATAGCTAATTTAAAGTTAAATCCAAGTCTTTTAGTTCAATTGAACATTTGAAACTAATAAAAAAAAAATGTTAGCTGAGGCTGTTGGAGCATGCCTGTAATCGCAGTATTCAGAAGAAGACTGAGACAGGAGAATCACTGAGTTCTAGCCAGCTAGAGCAAGACCTTGTGTCAAAAAGCGGTTTTGCTTTAAAAAAAAAAGAAAAGAAAAGGATATCAAACTCTTGTCCTCTATTTTGTCTAATATCTAAGTCCTGTTTTTTTTTGTTTGTTTGTTTGTTTTTGGTCAAAGTAATATTTTTGTAAGATACACACTATACCATCATTTAAAGTGTCTTATCTGATGCTTCAACTCAGTGGTAGTTATTGCCTGACATGTGTGAGGCCGAGTTTAATCCTCAAGACTCACTGTCTGTCTGTCTGTCTGTCTGTCTCTCTCTCACACACACACATGCACACACACACAAATAACAATAAGCAAGTTGCATAATATTTTAAATATGTAACAGTAGAGTTCCATAATTCCTTTTTCCATGTTTCAGTTACGTTTTACACATGAGATTAGCAAATCTGTTTATATTCAGAGATAAGACTTTTGTTTTCTTGATTAACGGAAGTGAAGTCAGGTTGCTCCTGTTGATTTAGTTGAGCAACTAGATTATTCTGAATCCACCCTGTATTGATTGTATTGATTGAATTGAATTTTCATAGCCACATGAATGGCTCTCATATATATTGTGGGGGAGATGAGAAGAAATGATTGTGACTTTTATGCCAAAACCAGACAATACCAGCAAAAACCCATATAGGTTTATAGCTCCTTTAACTTTAGATACTCTGCGAACAGTGTTGGAATACTTCTAAGAATGCAAGTCCTGAACCTGGCTTGTTAGCTCTTGCCTTTAATCCAGTGGCGGTAGAGGTAGGTGGATATCTGAGCTTGAGGCCAGGGCTCCATATTGACACCCAGTCTCAGAAAGAAGGGTGAGTGGCAAGAGAGACTGACTGACTGACTCCGGTATGCCATTGTTGGCTCTTTACAGAAAAACTTGCTGGGATTGAGCTAGTTCTGACACACCATTAGTGTTTCCCCTCTGTTCTTCCCACCAGACTGTTTGTGGACCAGATGTTGCTGTACAGATACAAGGATATAAAGCTAATCTATAACCCAGGCTTATATATGAAGATGGGTTATGGTTTCTCTGAACCTTAGATAACTCAGTAAACTGAAGCTTTTGTGGACCAGGACTCACCCCATTCCTTTGATTTGCCAGACTCTTCTCTGGAGCCCCAGAGCCTTTCTCGCTGTCTTGCCTATAGCTGCTGTGTATCTTGTACAGCTCCTTACCTGTATCTTCAGGCAGCCTGGTGAAGGTAGCCCTCAGCAGCCTTGAATTGATCATGGGCTGGCCCCAGCGCAGTGTCTTTGCTGTTCATGCTTACGGAGGTCGTGGAAGCGCAGCCCATGTTAAAGAAGGCTGTCACCAATTTATAGATCTTCAGCAGATATGGTGTGCTACTATAAAAGGTACTCTGTTCTGTGGTGTTGTGGAGGTTCGAGGAAAATTATCTATGGCATAGCATATATTGGATGAGCCAGGCATGATGGCTCATGACTGTAATCACAGCACTTGGGAGGTGGAGGCAGGAGGATTAGGAGTCTAAGGTCATCCTTAGCTGCATAGTGAGTTGAAGTCTCTAGATGAGAACATATGCTTAAAAAAAAAAAAGTCCATATGAATAATTCTCTCATCATCTTGGCAGCATGTTGCTACCATGAGTTCCAGTATGGCAGACTTCCAGCTCAGCAGTAATTTAAAAACTCAGTGCTGTGCAGACCTACCTGGGCAGTTTCCTGTGCTATCTGATGAAGGTGTGGTTACTGATGGACTATGTATATGATGGTGGTTTCATTGTAATGGAACTGAGAACTTCCTGTCACCTAGTGTGTTTACTGTACCTTTTCTATGTTTAGGTATGTTTAGATGCACAAATAATCACCATCCTATTCCCATTGCCTCTAGGATGCAGGCAGGAATCACACTGTACACATCGTAGGTCTGGGAGTGGTAGGCTTTAGCACACAGGCTGGGTATATCTCAGACATGTCTCTGAGAAGCAGCAAGTGTTTGTGTTAGAAATGTGTGCCTTCATTGTAGCTTTTGGGTTTTTCACTTGTTAAAATTAGAAGAGCTTCAGATGACTGAAACCAGTGTCTGTCTGTCCATCTATCTGTCTTGAAGTCAAGGTGAGATCTTGATTTGTATCCTTGACTGGCCTTGAACTGGTGATCCTCTGGGCTCACCAGCTACTGAGATTACACTTGAGGGCCACCATGCCTAGCAGTGGAACTGTGCTACTTTGTCTAAATAGAGAAATAAAACTATTATCTCTGAAATGCATAGCATCCTGAAAGAGACTTGACAGGTTGGTCGTTCTGTGGTGACCAGTTATTATGGAATAGCCTAAGAGATGCCTGAGGGTCCTTAGGTGAAATGAAGAAGGGAGTAATCAGGGCCGGGGGAAATGAATATTAAAAGTGCAGTATATAAATGAGAGTACCTGCTTCTTGCTTAACTGTTTCTTTTAAATAAGTCTAGATTTTAATTTCTATATTTATTGCCACCTTGAATAAAATCTGTTCTTTCCATTTGCCCCCAGTCCTTCAATTATTTAGGTTGTTCCAAAAGTGTTCAACCAAGTTACTGATCCAAGAGCTAAAGACATTTAAATTGAGCCTTTTCTCAAGAGATCTTGAATCTGCAATCTAGTAGACAGAACGCAGACAAATCCCTTCGTTGGCTGAGTACTCTGCGGAGATGGCCTCCAGTTCCGTGGGCTGGCTGCTTAGGATCTCCTTTTAAGAGACCCTCGTCTCGTTTCCAAAGGTAGTTGAAATTCCTTCCCTGGATCATGCCTCCTCGAGTACCTCTCATCATCTTGTTCATTTCCTAGTTACTCTTTCTGATTATTTTCACGGCTGGTCTGCTTTTACCACCAGACTATAACTGCTAAGAGGCTTCCTCCCCTGACCATTGTTCTCTGATGACTTTAGTTATGTACTAAATGTGTAGTTAGAGTAAGATTTTGTTAGTTGAAGGAACGGGGACAAGCAGAAAGAGATAAGCCATTACAAACAGTATGCTATAAAGTAGAGACTGTAAGGGTGCATTTTAAGTAGATTCAGTTATAAAAGGAAAATTGGAGGTGGGAAGCATGCGGCAGTCCAAGCCAAGTAGATTAGATCCTATTTTGTTTGTCTCGGGGAGCCAAGAGATTTTTTTTTTTAAAGTAGGAATGTGGCACAATTAGATAATTCTGGTAGTTACTTGGTAGATGGACTAGATGTTGCAAACAGAGAAGAGTTCTAGTAGGAGGCTCTTACCATAATGCAGTGCAAAAAAATCCTAAAATAAAATCGTTGCTGTGGACACAGAAAAGAAGCTAGATTCGAAGATAACTGAACATAAGAGAAAAATGATATGGCAAGGAGCGGTCTGGAGTTTGGTGGGAAGGGGTGTGGGTTTCATCCAGGTTCACTCTAGCCCGGGCTAACCTGGAACTCTGTCTGTAGCTCAAGCTAGCCTTAAACTAATGACAGTCCTCTTCCCTCAGCCTCCAGAATGCTGGGATAACATACTCAAGTGAACATTCTGACATTTTTAACTGGGATAAATTAATACTGGATAATAACTCTGTACATAAACACTAGAAGAAGCAAAGTCATTTTTTTTCTTATGGGATTGGTGAATTTTGTTTGGGTGAGTTGGTTTAATTTAATAGATATACCTAGTAGGTAGTTGGAAATATGAAACTAAGTCTGTAGTAAGTCAAGATTGACATAGGAGCCAGCCATAAAGTTCATAGATAGCAACTGGAAGCCTAGAAAGCTCCTGGAAGACTAAGATTTATGACTTTTTTTTTAAAAAAAAATATGAAGGAAACAACAACCCCTCTAAGCACACAGAGAGGTCCTGTTTATACAGTTTTAGGGCATTCCTAACTGCCCCAACTACTAATTTAACTTCTCAGGAGTTACTGTAGACTTCCAGAAGAACGTCTGATTTAAGGAGTAGACAGAGCGATGAAAATACAGTAGCTGTCTCTGTAGCCCAGCATGGCCTGGAACTCACCTTGTAGCCCAAGCTGGCCTCAGCTCTAGGCAACCCTCCCTTCTTACCTCTGGTTTCTGGAATTACAGGAATGAGTCACCCCATCCCTTCTTAATGTTTCAAACGGTAGTCTGTACTCAGTGAAAATAGGGACACATGGAAGACCCACTCAAGAGAATCGGTACCTTAATATTAAATGAAGCAGCCCAAGCTTAATTTTCAAATTTAATGCCTAAACCTGTATTATATAGAGTTTTCTGGCTTCTGTAGGAACCTAAATAAAGTTTAGCAGAACAATTATTTTAGTCTTTGACAGTCCTGCCCACTTTCCACACATACCTGCTTCTCAACCAAACATTTCATTACCTGTCAGACCTAGACCTGTCCCAAAGCCAAAAGTCATCATGTATTTTGATTTAAAATAGTTTTATTAAGGCTAGAGTTATTTAAATCTGTAGCTAAATCTAGGTTCCCCCATACTAATTTTATTGATCAGACACATCAAATTGTATGCTTTGTTTTCTGCTTTTAAATTTGAAAACACATGAAGTGTTTTTGTGTTCCAAAGCTTGAAGACGATAATGAATCACCAGAAACCCTTTCCATTTTTGAACATTTCTCTGCTCATGGAAGAGGAAGAAAGGAGATAATTATAGAACAGGAAGAATAGTTGAGTCTGAATGCTTACCGTGTGCATTCAGTGTAGGCACCGCGCTCAGCGTTGCCCGTGGCCTAGCACTCTGGGAGGTCGTGTGCCGAGCTTTACACATGAGGGCACCAGGGCACCTGCCTCAGTACCTTTCCACCAGTCGTGTGGCTCATAGAGATTGCTTTAACGGTAATCTGCTGAGCTTTGTGCACCTTGTGTGCGTGAGAGAACTATTAAACTCTATTGAGTGTGTATAGTGCCTTGGGAACCATGCCAAGGCCAGGATACAGAAAAAGAATTAGATTGTGTTTCTGAGCAGCCTGCTGTCTACCAAGAAGACATCAAACAGGACAGACTTCACTGGAGGGGCTTCAGTTTGGAAATGTCTGTAACCGGTGCACAATAACATGATAACAAAGCTCAGAATAAGGATGCTCTGGCTTTGGCTTGTGTCAGACTTCTCAGTTACAACTTTTTAAACTTTACTCATAATGATTTTAATTGCTTTCCACATTAGAGTTTCTAGATTTTCATTTTCAATCTAGACCAAGACCTGCTTGAAAGGTAGGTGCTTTGCTGATGATTGGTTCTGTATCTCCTCAGATGTCTCACAACTTTTTGGAGTTCAAAATGGACCAAGTAAATTGTTACCTATTTTTTCCCTCTCCTGGGCTATCTGACCTTCCTTTCAGTGTCAATAAATGATAGTCTTAGCCAGAGACCCAAAGTCGCCCTCCAGTTGTCCCATTTTCTCATGCCTGTGTCTCTCACAAAGCCCTGTTTGCCTGTCTCTTGAACTCTTCCCTGTCATCCAGTGCCACTCTGGTCCACTCTTCCCTGGACTGCTGACCAGGTTTCCTTACCACTCTCATCTTCTGTCCTCCCATTGCAAAGTGGTAATGGTTTACTTCTTTCCCAGCCCTGCTCTGCTAGCTCACCTCTGCAGCTGGGACAAATATGAAAATCCTTAACGTGGCAGAGATGACAGAATTTGACCCCTCCCCGCCTTTCCAGTTTTCTCCCTTTAATTCTTCCCACTCCCCATGCTGGCCCTTCCTCCAGGTCTTAATAGTTCATGGTCTAAACTTGTTAGTACATTGAACTCATTTTCAGCAGGAGGTATAAATGAAGCAGGCTAATATTTATATATAAGAGCTTTATGCATAAAGAAAATGAACCAACGATATAAAACAGTTAACTTCAAAGAAATCTAAGTGGTTAGCAGCATTTAAAGAGTTTATCCTTGTTAATACTCAGGAAAATCAGCTGTTAGGTATTGCTATTTTTTTTTTGTATCTCAAGTTATCAGAAGGTACTATTATTGTCATCATCATCCCTTTTTTGTATTATGACTATTTTGCCAGCATGTATGTCTGTGCATCACCCATGTTGCCTGGAGCCCACAGAGGTCAAAAGAGGGTATCAGATCTCCTGGAACTAGAGTTACAGTTCCGACCCACCATATAGTGTGGGAGGAACAATGGCCAGTTCTTAACAACTGAGCCATGTCTAGCCCTTGCCAAAAAATTTTTATAAAATCCCTTCATGACTTTATAAAAATAGCACTGTGTATGATCACAACCTTGTTTAATGTGCTCAAATAAATATATGAATTCAACAGCCTAGATAAACTTAACAGTGATTATGGTTATGGGTGACTTTTATTTTCTTTTTGAGTGTTTCATAAATAATCAGAAATGGCTTTTTTTTTTAAATTGTATTGCAGTGTGTGGTGGCATGTGCTTTTAATCTTATCACTTGGGTGGCAGCAGCAGGTGGATCTGTGAGTTTGAGGCCAGCTGGATTTACAAAATGAGTTTCAGGCAGTTAGGGCTGTCTACTGAGACTCTGTCTCAAAAGGGGGTGAAAATACATACATTCATTTAGAGAGAATTTGGGAAAGACAGACAGCGTCTCTTTCCTTTTCTGTTGCCGAGACAGACTACTCTGAAAGCAACCTAAGGGAGACAAGATTTCTTTTTGTTCGCAATTCGCAGCTACAGGAGCTTCGGGCAGCTGATCACAACACATCAATAGCCCAAGACCAGAGACTGAGATGAGTGCTGTGCTCAGCTTCCTTTCTCCTGTTTAAGGAGTCCAGGGTCCAGCCTGGGGATGTTGCCATCCTCAGTGGCACCCACTTCGGTTAACCCAGTCAAGGTAATACCTCCCATCTTGCCCAGAGACACATCTTGTAGGTGGTGCTAGGTGCCATCTAGTTGACAATTGAGATTAACTATCACAGAGTTTACTTTTAAGTATTAAGAAATATATCTAAGATAAATTTTGTTTGTGTGTAGTAAAAAAGTTGGTATATCTTTAGGTTTGAACCCCCAAATTTAAATTTTTGTTCAATAAAATGTGGATGGCTCTTGGTTCAGCTTATAAAGGTACAAAACCTGTATTCTGTAGAAAGCATATTCAAGTTGGAATTTCTTGTCCCTGGCTAGCAATGGTTATAGTAAAATCCACTCCTGCGGTGCAGGGTAGTGGCAGCAAGCCACCCCTCCCAGGAGTCAGCTGCACAGCCTGCAGGGGCATCTCCCAGTGCCTTTTAGAAACCATTACCTAAAGATAACATTGACTGGGCAGTAAATAAACTTATATTTATGTTGCTTTGGGTGTATTTTCAATAGACAGGTGCCAACAACCCAGAGAATTATTTTTAATAAGAAATAGTCTCTGTAACTCTCTAGCGTTTTTATCACATTTAATCTTCTTTCATTTATATTTATTTATCTGTGTGTGTGTGCCCACCTGGCCATATGAAGTGTGTGGAGGTCAGACAGAAGACAGCTTGCTGGAGTTCTCTCCTTCTACTGTGTGGGTCCCAGGAATGGAACTCAGGTTGTCTGGCTTGGTGGCAGCAAGAGCCTTTACCTACTGAGCCATCTCTCTGGCCTTCTCTGTAGGTATTTCAAAAACAAACAGAAACAATGATAGTCATTTTGGTGCAAGTTATCTACATGAATGTCACCTTTTCCCAGTCTTTGGGCTGTTTGTGAGGCAGATCTCAGTTTGTGTAGCCCACGTTGACCCTGAACCTGCAATGATCTTCCAGGTGCTGGGTTACAGGTAGTAGTGTTTACATTTAGAATAAGAAATACAGTTAGTAGGAAGAGATGTGCATGCATAGTGAATATTAACTTTGTTTAATGTAATGAGCTGTGTTTGCTTCAGCCCTTACTCAGTGTTTTATGTAATATTGGTGACATAGCCTTTGGCCTTTTGTGTGAGTCCAGGCATACTATAAATTCTTTTCTTGCATTGTTATGCAAAAAACAACAACAACAAACCTTAATCTTGAGTACTGATGCCTGAGGTCTACGCTCTTGAGACAAGTACAGGGGTGTCTTCATGATAGAATGTTACCTGCCAGAGAAGCTAAAGGTCTTGGTTCACTTATGTGGCTGTGCTGTGGCCCCACACCGATCTTCCTTTTTCCCCTCTGCTGCCCCTTGAACAGGAAGGTGGGGTAAAGGGAGTAATAGGAAGTTTATCCTTGAGGTGATGTATCTAAAATGACAGTAGTTCTGAAATTAAATGGAGTTGTATGTATAATTCCTGAGTTTGTCTATATTATGTCTCCATCTTTTCCCCTTAGACACTCATCTTTGAATTATTTGTGTGGCAATATTTCAGACATTGAGAGCCACCTGGATCCCAGGAAATATGTTAAACTGGGCTTTGATATGGAAGAATTTGTGTATTAAGTTAGTTGATCAGATACATAACATTCTCTCCTGAATACTTGGGTAAATCTCTAGAAATCATTGTGGATGTCTGGATGATCACTCCAGTATCTCACCTAACAAAATTCACAGTAATTCCTTAACATCACCCAAGTCCATTAGATCTGTATAGATCATTGATGCTGCCCTTTAAATATCTTTTATACTGGTTTGTTCAGTCAAAGACCTTTTTACATGGATGCTCCTTGTTACTTTTAATTTTAAAAGTTAGGCTTTATGTTTTTCAGGGTTGAGTATTTTATTGGTGTACTTTAGTGGATTGGCCAAGGAATCAGACTTTTTTAGAGACACACAATAAATAGTTTAGGCCTGTGTGTCTTACTCAGAACCACTCACTTTGTGCTGCAGTCACTATGGAAACGTGAGCATGGCTGAGTTCCAGGAAAACTTTTACTAACCAGGTACTGGTCCATTGGCTGTTGTTTGTTGACCCCTGCCTAACCTGTTAGGATCTGGTTCTTTTCATCTGTTACTGTAATGACTCTGAATTTTCTGTCAGCCCTTTTAAAAGTGTTCAGTTACCATATTTTACTGTAACTCTGGGGACAGCTTTGGTGCACGCTACTTACTGTGTTCTTCATAGCAATATTTGACCCTCCCTTTGCTGTACATATGGTATCACCAGGTCACAGAAGAGGAGCTGAGGACTTGGAGAGAGCTGCTGACTGACCAGTGTCACAAAACTAATGCAGGCACCATGACAGCTCCTCCTCCGCAGCTGATGCTGCATCTCAGAGAATAGGAAGAACATGCTTTTTTCTTTAAAGGAAAATAATATTTTTTTTCTTGTTCTCAGGGGACTGTTGACTCTTGGGTAGTGTGGTGGAGAAAGTAAAATGGATGTTTTCCCATCTACTGTTTGGGATAGAGAATACGATGTTGGTCTGGAACTGTGTTAGTTTGTCTGATTTGCGGAAGAGGGATCTCTCAGGACTGTGTGGACCTGTAACGTGGTCTGTTACAGTCTTGCCCTATTTTTGCCACTTCTCAGATTATGGATGCTACTTTTGTGATCCAGTCTTCAAGGCTCCTCCAACATCCACAGCTGCAATGCCAGTCTCTTAGGGTAGCAAGATTCTTCTGTTGTGCAGAAGCAGATTTGTTTAGTTTTACTTTTTGGTCCTCCATTGGATGTTAGGTTACTTTTGCTTTGTTTTTATGACAGTGTTTATTGTGGCCTCTCAGTTTAAATTCACGTGGAAAATGTGGTGTGGTTGCTGTTGACGAAATCTGTCATCAGAGCCGGGAGGTGGCAGTGTTTTCCACGTCATCTGAGGTTGCAGTTGCTGAAGTAACTCTGCAGTGAATACCAACCACCAGGCTAGAGAGCCAGAGACCTAGATATAGGTGCTGTATTGTCTGGTCTCTGCATGGGGCAGGCTCTGTTGTCCATACAGTCTCTGCACAGGGTGGGGAGGCTGTGTTGTTCATACAGTCTCTGCACAGGGTGGGGAGGCTGTGTTGTTCATACAGTCTCTGCACAGGGTGGGGAGGCTGTGTTGTTCATACAGTCTCTGCACAGGGTGGGGAGGCTGTGTTGTCCATACAGTCTCTGTACAGGGAAGGCTCTGTTGTCCATACAGTCTCTGCACAGGGAAGGCTCTGTTGTTCATACAGTCTCTGCACAGGGAAGGCTGTGTTGTTCATACAGTCTCTGCACAGGGAAGGCTCTGTTGTTCATACTGTCTCTGCACAGGGTGGGGAGGCTGTGTTGTTCATACAGTCTCTGCACAGGGTGGGGAGGCTGTGTTGTTCATACAGTCTCTGCACAGGGGAAGGCTGTGTTGTTCATACAGTCTCTGCACAGGGGAGGCTGTGTTGTTCATACAGTCTCTGCACAGGGAAGGCTGTGTTGTTCATACAGTCTCTGCACAGGGTGGGGAGGCTGTGTTGTCCATACAGTCTCTGCACAGGGAAGGCTGTGTTGTTCATACAGTCTCTGCACAGGGTGGGGAGGCTGTGTTGTCCATACAGTCTCTGCACAGGGGAAGGCCCTGTCAGTTTCCACAGCACACTGTATAGACTGCTGGGTACACAGCATTTCAGGAAAACAGGACGGCTGTAATTTTATGTTGTAATGAGAGCAGGCTGGCCGCGTTCTAGCCACCCGGCTAGCTTAATCCCCAAAATGACCACATAGAGATCGTATTAATTAAATTGCTGCCTGGCCCATTAGCTCTAGCCTCTTATTGGCTAACTCTCACATCTTGATTCAACCCATTTCTAATAATCTGTATGTCACCACGAGGCTATGGCTTATCGGGAAAGATTCAGTATGTCTGACCTGGTAGCTTCATGGCTGGCGGCTCTGCCTGCCTTCTTCCTCCCAGAATTCTGTTCTGTCTACCTCACCCTCCTAAGGGCTGCCCTATCAAAAGGCCAGGGCAGCTTCTTTATTCAACCAATGAAATCAACACAAATACAGAAGGACCTCCTATACCAATTTTAAACACTTTATTTTGAGATATTTGACAAATCAAACTCAGAGGAGGGGTTTACTTGAAAAATGAGGCAAAATATGTGATCAAGTCATTTTTATAATGTAAGTCCTAGGCAGTGAATATGCAAGTTGTTGATACTTAAAAATAGAAATAGCTTAATTTTTTTAACAATAACCCTAATATATACTAATTGATTTAAAAATTCAGATTCAAAGCTGGACAGTGGTGGTGCACACCTTTAATCCCAGCACTTAGAAGGCAGAGGCAGGCGGATCTCTGTGAGTTTGAGACCAACATGGTCTACAAGAGCTAGTTCCAGGACAAACTCCAAAGCTACAGAGAAACCCTCTCTCAACAAAACATAAATAGGCAAATAAATAAATTCAGATTCAAGACTGGGATATAGTTCAGTTGGTAGATTACCAGTTCAAGTTCATCCTCAGGTACATTAAGGCCAACTTAGACTACATGGAAGCCTTGCTCAAAAAACAAAAATGAAGTCCAGATTCTACTGAAAAGGAGGGGGAAAATATAATGTGCTAATTCTCTGAAAAAAGTTAACATTCTGACATATATATGTATATATATTTAAATATGTAAGTATATTTACATATGTAAGACAACATGAACTCCCATCAGGACTCCATACTAGTTAAATGCTTGTGTGTACAGGTGTCAACAGAGGCCAAAGCCCTTGGTTCCCCTGGATCTGGAGTTACAGATGTTTGGGAGCTTCCTGATGTGAGTGCTGGGAACTGAACTCATGCCCTCTGCAAAGAGCAGCAAGTGCTCTTCACCTTTGAGCCGTCCCTACACTAACAAACAACATGAACCTTCATCTAAGTGTTTGTATTTTATACTGTTCACAAAATAGTTGTTGGGGCTGAAGAGATGGCTCAGTGACTAAGTGCACTAACTGCCCCTGCAGAGGACCTGAGTTCAGATCCCAGCACCCCTATGGTGGCTGACAACCATCTGCAATTCCAGGTTGAAGGGATCTAACCTTTGAGGACTCCTCCACACATGTGGCACACACATACATAAAATATATTTCAAGTCCCTTTTAGATGCAGACAGCATGTCTGTGTTGTTACCCATTTCTATGTATAAACTTGTTTATTCTTTGCTTGGCTCAGTCACTACCAGTTGACAGCAATTCCACGAATGCATGCATATCTTAAATTTTGATAACTCAAATAATTCATCCAAGAAAAAAAGAGTAACAGAAAATTTTGAATGTTATTAGAATTGACAGGTAATGAAAATATACAACCAATAACCCAGGTAATAGTGGCCTTTGAATTTTATACAAAGTAGAGACATTTAAGCTTAAGTATTTTTCATTGTAAGAAATTAGAAAATGAGTTGAGCAAATCTAGGAGAGAAAATAAACATGGGCCAAGAAAATCAGGAGAGGATCAACTCAACCAGAGCAGAAAGACATGTGAGCAAGGTGTGAGGGACAGAGAATTCTGGGAGAGCCACACCAGAGACAGTGGTGAACGCTGCTGTGGCCAAGGCTTGTAGGGACCAGTAAGAAAGCAGGAAAAATTCTGTACACTGGAAATTAAAAAGCAGAAGATACATAATTTTAATTTAGCACAACCACAGAAGACTTCAGTTGTCCTAAAACACCTGTTAACAATACTAGTTTTCAAAGTGAATAAAACTAGTTTTCAAGAAATCTCAAGCAAATGACAGGTTCAAATACTTTGAAAATAAGCTCTTTTATATTGTTTTCCAGAGAAATGTAAATAACAAGAAACTACCCCAATTTTTCTGAGACTTGATAATCAGTACAGTATAAAAAAGTGTGTGCATATATGTGTGTACACACATATGCTATACTTATAACTATTAAAATTCTACTTATAAATGTGGATACATTAACCTTAAGTCAAGGATTAAAGAGAGCTCAGACGTATACTTGAACAGAAAATGAAAATCCAAAAATGTAAGAAAAATAGAGTGAAATTAAGGTATGGTTAATGAATAGAATTGAATACTGTATGATTGTATAAGTGTTTATTTCTCAGTTTTCTGAGACAGGGTCATACTATGTAGCCCAGACTGGCCTCAGACTTGGGGCAGTCCTCCTGTCCTAGCCTTCTAAGTGCAGGAATTATGAGCATGTGCCACTGTGCCAGTCACAAAATTGAATTCTTATATAAAATACTAGTCTTTTATCTTGTACCTGCAAGGATTCAGTAATAACTGGACATTGGGACCACAAAATCTAGCCCTTGAGTATAATGTACCTGGATTCTTACTGTAACTACAGCACACCTAGAACATAGGGGCAGATCCTTGCATGTAAAAGTTTCTCATTTTTAAGGATTAAAAGTTATTTAAAGATAATATGTTATATCTATTGTGACATTTTTAGTGGTAAGAAGAGACATGATTTGATTCTTGTAATATTTGAAAATTATATTTCTTGCATTTTAGTTTTAAGATTATTTGTGGAAAACAAGTTAGCAGAATATTTAAGTTCAGTGACTTTATTTTGTTTGATTTCCCAGGATGTGATCTTCGTGGTGGAAAACTAAGTCTTTAAACTACCCCAATGGATGCAGACAGTGATGTTGCATTGGACATTTTAATTACAAATGTAGTCTGTGTTTTTAGAACAAGATGCCATTTGAACTTGAGGAAGATTGCTTTGGAGGGAGCAAATGTCATTTATAAGCGTGACGTTGGAGTAAGTATCAGAATCTCCTGGTGTCCTATACAGCCTGATCTGACAGTGCGGGGAATGATACTTTATGAACAGGGAATTTGTGAGCACCTTGCTCCATGTTAGTTGGAATTGATGCAGCAGGAAGCCCTGTAGAAGTGGCCCTTCTCCTGGAGATGGCCACTTACTCTGAGTCTTGGTGGCTTTATATCCTAGTACAAGTCCTAATTTATATTTATTGTATGCAAATTTCCTGTTCCATTTTAGTTAGCTAAGATATTTTTAATAATAAATTGCTAATTCATATTCTAACCTAGATTTAAGAGTTTATGTTTTGTGAAACCTACTACATTTGTGCCTGGTGGTGGTGGCACACGCCTTTATCCCAACTCTTGGGGGGCAGAGTTAGGTGAATCTCTGAGTTTGAGGCCAGCCTGGTCTACAGATTGAGTTCCAAGACAGCCAGGGATACACAGAGAAACCCTGTCTTGAACCCCCTGCAAAAGAAACTATTTCATTTCAAAGTGTTAGTGTTATTAATAAAGAACAAAATCTTCATGATTCGATGTCAGCTTTATAAATGACAGTAGGTGTGCATCTGGCTTTGATAAAAATACATACTGAGAAGTGCAGCCAATAAACATTAGAAGTGTGAGAAAGACAAACTAAAACTACACCAAAATTCTATCTCATCTAATCAAAGTGGCTCTCATAAAGAAAGGAAGGAACAACAAATACTGGTGTTTAGTGACTTTTCTGTTGTTAGGAGGCACCATGACCAAAGCAGTTTATAGAAGAAAGAGTTTATTGGAGACTTACAGCTTCAGGAGTTTAGGATCCTCATGGTGGGAGGCATGCCAGCAGCTAGCAAGCAGGCATTGGACTGGAACAGTAGTTGAGAGCCCATTCATGATCCACAAGCATGAGGAAGAGTTGGGGGTCAGGAAGAGACTGACACTGGGAATAGCATGGGCTTGTGAACCTCAAAAGCCAGCCCTCAGTGACATACCTCTTCAACAAGGCTACATCTCCTAATCTGTCCTGAACAGATCCACCAACTGTGGATCAAGTATTCAAACATAGGAGCCTCTGGGCCATTCTCATTCAAACCAGCACACTGGCAAGGATGTGGATCTTACACACTGCTGAACTCTAAATTGAGGGTCTTTGAAAATAGCTGTGTTACAGAATCAAGAATCAGTCTAGGTTTCTGTAAAGAAAACGTGGCATAAATGTTCAATGAGTATGTCATTTCTTGGGGAAAGGATGCAATGAAGGTCACCCTATAAAGTAAAATAAGCTAGACTCAGAAAAATAAATATCACATACTTTCTCTAATTTGTGGATTTTGGATTTTCTAATGGATAAACCATACAAGCATAACATGCATACATATGTAATACATTAGAAGGAGGACTGGGGAAAGAAAGACTATTTGAAGTGGGAGCAGGGAGAAAGGAAAGAGCATGGATGATGAATATGGTGAGAGTCCATGAAATGCTTATTAATTAAAGAAATTGCCTCTAAAACCCAGCAGTCTAAAATGACTATACACAAATTTTTAAACGGGGGGCTAAGGAGATGGCTTAGTGGGTAAATCACGTGTTGTACAAAGTTGATGTTAGGATGCCCAGAACCCATGTAAATCTAGATGCAGTCATGAATGTTGTTCCATGCAGAGAAGGGAGGAGGAGATGAAATCCCTGGAAGTCCATGGGCAGCCTGCCAGTGAGCATCAGGAGAGACTCTCAGTGGACACAGGGACTAGAACACACCAAGGTGCACCCCTGCACAAACATATACATGAACATACATATCATAGACACTCAACACACACACAAATTTTTTTTTAAGTTAGGAATGTAATTCAAGGCTCAATTTAAGTTCTAAAAACTAAATGCCAGTGTACCTAAGTATATTATCTCAAGTTCTTGTAACTAGAAACTAAATGTGCATTGGTGTGGGGTGTCAGAGCCCCTGGAAATGGAGCACAGACAGTTGCCTGTGGGTGCTGGGAATGATCCCTGGTCTTCTGGCAGAGCAGCCCGTGCTCTACACCATCTCTCCAGCCCCATCATTTTACTGTTTCTTACTTGTCTGAAAATTTACATTTTTTAATTTGGGTGTTTTCTTGATCTTTGGCAAATTTTAGGTCTTCCTCAGATTGAATTGTGTTCTAGTTTGATCATTTCCATGTAATCAAGCAAGGGAAGGACTCTGCAAGGAGAGTTGTGTACAGACCTTCTTCTTAGGTCTGTTTAGACACTTGTAACTCCGTCTTCAGACTTCATTGTGTTCAGTGCTGAACTTGACTTCAGAATGATGACTTATATCACAAGTGGGCATTAGACAGGCACATGGGACAGAACTCTCTGAAGAGTAATGCTTATTTAGATGAATGAATTTTTTTTTCTAGAAAGTATTAATGAAGCTTAGAAAACCTAGAATTACAGCTACAATTTGGTCCTCAGGAAAAATTATTTGCACTGGAGCAACAAGGTGAGTAACCTGGGTAAGCGTTACCCTCTGCTTTGCTCTTCATGGGGAGGACTGGGAACCACAGATACAGTCAATCACGCTTTCAGTGATGAGTGCATTGTCTGTGCCGCTGATCATCTTTTTCTACTTCATCTGCAGTGAAGAAGAAGCTAAATTTGGTGCCAGGCGTTTAGCCCGTAGTCTGCAGAAACTAGGTTTTCAGGTAACATTTTTCAAAAATATGCATACTGCACATGTTCAAGGGTTTAATTTTATAAAGTTAAAAAGTTTAATAGACTAACCAAACTTGAAAATTTGGTAATCAAATATGGCTCTTTGGGGTTTGGAAAAGATCCTGGTTTTCCCCTAGTTGCTTTCCCATAGTGACTTGTTTACTTGCAAGTTAATGCTGTTTGAACTCAAGTTTTCCCACCTGTCTCTACCGTACACATACATTCATCAGAAAATATCTTCTGGTCGCTTAAAGAATAGCTGGTCCCTGAAGATGGTGGCTCATGCCTTTAATCCCGAGCACTCGGGAGGCAGAGGCAGGTGGATCTCTGTGAGTTTTGAGGCCAGCCTGGTCTACAGAGGGAGTTCCAGGACAGCCAGGACTGATTCCCAGAGAAATCCTGTCAGGATGGTGAGAGAGCTATAGAGTCCTGTTGATGCAGACGTAGTGGGTGGCGCCCTCTGCTGTGTAATGTCACCTGTTGCTGGCTTGTCAAAGTGTAAACAAAATTACTACTTACAATGTGGCCTTGGTAGGTCGCTGCCTTCAAGAGAGTAAATAAAAAAGAAAGACAAAAGAATGTCCTTGAAGAGGTGGTGTTCTCGGCCAAGGCTGTAGAAGAGAGTGGACTGCCAGTGAGGAGCAGGGAGGGGCCACTGTGCATGAGGAAGTGGACTGCCAGTGAGGAGCAGGGAGGGGCCACTGTGTATGAGGAAGTGGACTGCAGTGAAGAGCAGGGAGGGGCCACTGTATGAGGAAGTGGACTGCAGTGAGGAGCAGGGAGGGGCCACTGTGCATGAGGAAGTGGCAGAGGAGGCTTAAAAGTGTAGCTGTGGTGTGCATCTAGCTTTCTACTGCTCTGTGCAGCACTGGATGGGATAATAGTTGTCACCTAGAACTATGGTTTGGGGAGGAAATGTTTAACTGAGTATGAGTGTGTGTGTGTGTGTGTGTGTGTGTGTGTGTGTGTGTGTATCACAGTGGTAGAGACTTGCTGAAATGTATAAGGCATTGAGTTTAATCCCCAGCACCTCCCCCACAGAGAGACTGAAAAGGAAAAGGAGAAATATTTTTTAAAAGATAACAGTTGAAGAAATTGGTAGGAGTAGCTATTAATGTTAAGAAAATAGTGCTTGCACACAGGGTGTGGCGCACACATTTAATCCTAGCACTCAGGAGGCAGAGGCAAGTGGATATCTGAGTTTGAGGCCAGCCTGGTCTGCAGAGCTAGTTCCAGAACAGGCAGGGTTATACAGAAATAGAAACCCTGTCTCAAAAAAAAAAAAAAAAAAAAAAAAAAAAAAAAAAAAGCCCAAAAAACATTTAAAAAAAATATTACTTGCTGCTTGAAGTTGAAGTTTCCTTCCCTAGCATAAGCTTAGAAGTGTCAAGAAATCTCTACTAGTTAAAGTAGCTTTTGACTGAATCATCACAAGAATTGACATCTGCTTGAGCCCACAGAAATGCCTTTTCATTGAATTTAAGAGCCCAGCCTTCACTCTGGGTATTGAATTCCTTAAGTGGCAGCTTTTCCATTCTGACTCTCGAATTCCTTGCTTTTAGCGCCTTTCCTTTTCTTGTTCTTTAATATTCCATTTTCAATATTAAGACTAAGTTATACATAAAGTTTAAAAGATGACATATATAGTTTTAATTATACAAGTACCATTTTAAAATGGTGATATTGAGGGTTTTCAATTAGTACAAGTTGCCATAAGTAACACTTTTTTGTATGTACTTCAAAATAATTTATGGTGTTCTACTTCTCTCCCATAGGTAATTTTTACAGATTTTAAGGTTGTGAATGTTTTGGCAGTTTGTAACATGCCCTTTGAAATCCGTTTGCCAGAATTCACCAAGAACAATAGACCTCATGCCAGGTAGGTCTTTGGAGAACCAAGATAACATACAGACTTTGAAGCTGCCATTGAGTATAAATAACAAAACATAACTGTGTTTTTATATAGCTATGAACCTGAACTTCATCCTGCCGTGTGCTATCGGATAAAGTCTCTGAGAGCTACATTACAGATATTTTCAACAGGAAGCATCACAGTGACAGGTAATCTCTGACATGAATCACAATTGCTCTGCACAGACGATAAAAGGGATACCGTTTTATGATTCACTGATAAGAAGAGCATGTAATGGGCATCCTTAGCACTTGGATCTCTGAGTTCCAGGACAGCCAGGCTACACAGAGAAACCCTGTCTCGATAAACAAAATAAGAACGGTTTCTAATTTGTCTCCTATAGTCACTTCTTTACACTTCCTCAGAAGTCAGTCACCTTCTTTAAGCACTGTGGGTTAGTTATTTCTTACATCTAATCTGTGCTGTGCTTGTCTTGTGTCTGTGCCTTCATTAGCATCCTAATGAGGCTCATTCTCAGTGTCCTGTGTGGTTGTCTTTACCTGCCGTACTCAGTGTTGCACCTAGTGCACAGCGTACTCTCTGCAGTCATTTGAATAAGAATATTCCCCTAGACTTGTGTGTGTGTGTGCGTGCACATGTGCTCATATATAAACATGATATGTTGCATTTAAATTACCTAGAAAAAACTATTTTATGAACTCTGGAGATGAGTGAAATATTCCAATACAGTTGACTTTTATCTGTTATGTTCTCCGTGCTTCATTATCTTTTGAACCTTTCAGGAGTTGGAAGAGGTGGCTTCACTAGGCTTGCATGTCCAGGAAGGCATTAGCTTGCAGGCTGATTTTTAAGTGCACTGTGATGATAAATTATACTTGGACATTGCTTCGGAGTCAAGCACCCAAAACAAAATTGAGCTAAGATAGTCTTTAGTCTTGTTGAATTTTGCTTCTTTGGTTCTTAAAAGAATGAAGACTGAACAGATGAGCTACAGCTTAGTTCATGCCATGTGTTTTCCCATCCTCCTGGGGCCTGTCAAAGTCAATTGCCAGGCATCCACCTGAGTCTGGTGGTGGTGCACGCCTTTAATCCCAGCATTTGGGAGGTAAAGACAGGCGGATCTCTGTGAGTTCGAGGCCAACCTGGTCTATAGAGCGAGTTCCAGGACACACTCCAAACTACACAGAGAAACCCTATCTCAAAAAACATATTAAAAAAAAAAAAAGCAGGGTGGGGGCAGGTAGTGAGGAACAATTTCATTTTTCTCAGACTCCGGGTGCTTCTAAACTTCTGAACCTAGATTTCTGAGACAGCCCCACATATAGTTAAGTCTTTCTAGGAATGGAATAACAGAATGTAAACCTAAAGAAATGTGTGTATGCTGGGTATAGTAGCTCACACCTTTAACCAAGCACTCAGGCTGGCAGCCTGGTCTACATAGTTCCAGGCTATCCAGCACTACATTGTGAGACTAACATCCCTCCACTCCTACCCTACCCCCAGAGTATATTTATTGAGTTGATAAAAAAAAAAAGACACTATAAGAAATTTAAGAAAATTAACCTGGTTAATTACTGTGCCTGTGTGTGTGATCATTTCTTTTAAATGTATAATTATGGAATTGATAGATGATCGGTTAAACCCCCTAACAAGCTGAAGGCAAGTGACCTGTTTAATTCCTATGCCATGTGTACATGTACCTGGAACGTCCTATGAAATGGATCGTTCAACAGCGGGTGGGAGAGTCAGAAAGAACGTGTTGCTCAGTCAGTGCGTAGCTAAGTTTTCATGGCTTTTGAAGAGGTAACTATGTACTAGTGAAACAAGTTTTGTTCATAAACTGAAGAAACAATTTCTCCTTTTTAGTATTTTCTTTGATCATTTAAATGATCCAGGATTCCATGGGTTATAATTACTACATAATTAATTACTACACAACATGGCCTGATGCTTCCCCCCAGAACTCTGCCACATTGATGAGCTCTGAGGGTCCCAGCAGCCACCTCAGTACCAACATTTGAGACTGGAGACTTTTAGACCTTGTGTGTAAGAGCCGGTGTTTGAGTAGCAGCATTGTGTCACTTGGCTGGGTCCCTGATGGCCTGTGACCCTCAGTTGGAGTCTAATCTAATGATAGTGGCCAACAGGATGGCCTGTATCCAGTTTGTCCTTCATCCTGTACTGATTCCAGTGCCGTTTGTCCTGCTATGTGGCAGATCAGCTTTTCATGCCAGTGCCAAAAAACTAAAGCACATAACTTTGTTTTCTAGGGAAAAAAGTGTTCTCTGGGTTCTTGCTTTGATTTTCCATATATATTTTGTAAGTGCAGTATTTTGACAGTGGCCTGAGCTTCTAAACCAGGTGTTAAGTGTGTTTAACGCTGGGAAGTCAGTTTTCCTAGGGTTCCTCTTCTGGGCTCCTCTCAACCCTTCTTGGTTCTGTTTACAGGGCCCAACGTAAAGGCTGTGGCCACTGCTGTGGAGCAGGTCTACCCATTTGTGTTTGAAAGCAGGAAGGAAATTTTATAACTCACACTTGGTTGGTTAGTCTCTGACTGAGCACCTTGAAACCTGCTGCACATTGGACTCAAAACACAAGGACAACTGGACCAACAGTGACCGAGGGAGTAGACTCCACTCACGGCTACAGTGTAAGCTCCAGTCCCTTTGGATTTTACTTCAAACTTTGCTGTAATATAAAAAGGAAGTTTACAAGACATGACGTTGCTGCTTTTACAAAAGGACATTCTATTTATTTTCGCAGTAATTCTCATGTCCCCACAGGCAGAGCTGTCACAGTGTGCACTACCTTAAAAAAAAAAATTGTTTTATTGTTGTCATTATTTTTCCAGTTTGAGCTAATGTGTTTTATTTGTGAATAGTCTTTTACATTTTTGTATGCTGAATATGGGCACCAAAGAACTTGTAAAAGTTATCTTTTTCAATTGAATGTGCACAAATAAAAGTTTGGAAAAGATCTCTCTTCACATCCATTCTGTAACCTTTACGCACCATTTTCTCTTTTAAAGGAACTGTGTTCATAATTTTTTAAATTCTATGCAGGCTTAGACTTTAGCTAAAGTGTGTGGGCTTCTTTTTGAAGAGTGTTTGTATATATATATATATATTATATATATGTATGTATGTATGTGTGTATGCTACATGTATATAGTATCTTTTCATGCTCTGTTACCAAATATCAATTAGATTCTTTCTTGCAGACTGGAAATAAAAACTTGTATATAAGCTCTAGGCAACTAGGATAGAGCTCCACAGATGAACGATGTTTTGTGTTACTAATTTAATTATGGTAGAAAATGGTAAATGACTTTTAAAAGCAAAGGAATTGTAGTTTTAAAGAGGCCTTTTCCCCTCGAGATGGGCACAGGAAGGAAGCTGTTCTGGGTAGAACCGCGTATTACCTTGGTTCCTCTGAAAAGACTCAATGGATGGAGGAGTTGAGGGTCTGTACTACAGATCGTGTCAGAAGGTGATAACGTGCTGTTGTAACAAGAAGTGCCCACAAGCTGTGGCTGTACCACTGGGGATTCAGAGCTGTACTTGAACCATTGGCCATTGGCAGGCTCGTCCCTGTCTCCACTTTGTCTTATTAAGTGGAGGTAGAGGTGACTGGAGTCTGTGAGCACTGCTCCTAAAAGTTGTGATATCGGTGTGAAACAGCGCCTCACCCATGCAGGGCTCTGATGGGAGGGCAGGATCACATGGGTCTCACTGTAGACAGCAGTGGTTTTTACCCGCAGATGAGCTAGGTGGAGTCAAAAATTAGATTCTCCACATGCACTAAACTATTTCCCATGAAACTCTGAATTATTAATATAGTTTGAAATGTTTGCAACATCTGAACCTCTGTGTTGAGTAAGTTTTCTACATATCATAATCTCTCACAAGGATAGCTTAAGCTCTGCACTGAACAGTACATAGAATTCTGTGTTCCATTTTGTCCTCTTTAAAAGCCGCCTCATACCCTGCCTTTCGCTCCTTCAAAGAGTAGGGCAAAGGCTAACTTTTCTACTTGCTCTACTCATATTTAATTCTGATTTTTTTAAGTCTTGAAAAATTTTTAATTGTTTTTACATTTGTTTTTTATTTGCTTTGTTGTAAGATCATTAGCCAAAATCCTAGAGACCAGGGGGAAAATGCAGTTAGCGGTTAGACTAGAGCTCTGAGATCTTCCCGCCGGCTCTGTCAGCAGGGATCTCCTGTCTGCGGTGTTCACAAACACAGAAATATGTATGTGAGAGAGACTTAGATAGGGAAGGGGCAGATCCAAAGGATGCAACGTGTTCAGTGTTCAATAGCGTGCAAGCCAGGCAGATCGGAAAGCTCCTGGGAATTATTGAAGGAGCCAAGAAAGCGTGACCAAGTCTGGATGTCCCTGCCGTGTGGGCGCTCCCTGGCAGCTTCCTGGGCAGTCCTCTAAACAAAGCTGGGAAGGAGTGCGTGAGTCACCTGGTTTTCTACAAGTACTGTAAAAAGTTTTTATATAAATAAAAACTGTGAATATATACAGACAAATTTTAAGTATTCCCCCTTTTTATTTTTCAAAACTAAAGGCTTCGTGTGCTGGAGGTGGGATGGGGCTAATACTGGGTAAAAAAAAAAATATTTTGAAAACAAAAGCGTTTAGTTCCATACTTGGGACAATAAGAGAACATTAGAACATTTATGGTACGTACATTCAAGTCATTAGTAACAAGTTGCCTTTGCTTGTTTCTTGTCCATTCACAAGGAATACGAGAAAGCCAAGTATGTGTGTCCATATATGTTTAAAATCAAATCATTTAACAATTTTTAAAATATCTTAATCTGATACTTGGAGGGGAAAAAAGATAGCCTCGACTCTCTTTTTTGTTTTAAATCGTGGCGTGTAATTCCAGTAAAATTAAAGTGATACTCTGCAGAACACACCTTACCTTCGCCTATGACAACAAGCAGAAAACAGCACACGTTCCTACTCGATGTGAGATACACCGCGACATAATGACGATTTCAATCTCAGCTTCTTCCTGTCCCCTTTAACTTAGACAATGCATTGCCAGAACCAGGCCTCCCGTCACGCTCCTGAGGCTCGGGGGCTGCTCTCTGTGATGCTGTGGGCACTCACTGTCTTTCCACTTGGCTAGAAGACAGTGTGATGGCCATGTACCTCTCCATCGGACTGGGACCATTTGGGAGTGAAAGGAAGAAAATCCCAAAATAAGGGGTTTGGGCTCTTTTTTTCGGGTTCATATTTCTTTGAATTATTTTTCAAGTTAGACTGTTGTACCTAAAGGCTTATTTTTTGTGTGCCTTCTGTAGTTTATTAAATGATTGAAGGTTCTTTCCCACAGGTTTTCCTATCATATGCACATTCTGTTGGTGAAATGTTTTGTCAAATCTTAAAATTGAACTGCAGAAATAGCCAGAGAAGTGCATCCTGTGGGAAAAACCCACCTTGCTGCCCATCACAGAAGGGAAGCAGGGACCTGTCCTGACATCAGTGTCCTGTAGTCTGTCTGCATTCATCTGAAAGGGAGCAGTGGGGCAGCCTGCCGTAGCCCGAGGTAGAGACTCCTGAGGAGTGGGGAGAATGGCAGGCAGCTGTGCATGGCTACAGGTTAGGACGGAAGCATTCCCAGGACACAATTTTTATAGATTTGACTTTATAACTTAAACCTATGTGCTTAGAGATCTGGATAAATAATAACCTACATCAGACTTCTTTTCTAATATTCACTAAGGGATTTCTAAAGAAATATGGTCCCAAGGATTTTTAAATTGACTTTTCTAATTTTAAAAAATGGAAAAAAAATGCTTTATTTTTTAATGTTTTTTAAACGCACATAAAATTTTAAAAAGGCTATTTTGATTAACTTTTTCATTATGTGTGCTGTACTAGCTACGTAATCTTGGTAATGGTGGACTTGAGTTGTCAGTGGGCTTCCCCAGGACACCATAGTCCCTAATCTACAACACAGGTACAATTGAGTCATCCGCCGTGTTTTGACAGAGGACCCAGAGCAAGGGGTGTCTTCAGAGGCAAAGATGGTAAATGCCTCCCAGAATGCTTCTGTGCCTAAGTATTAGGCTGTGACTGGCATCCTAGACAACTTAAGGCAGAGGCTGGCCTTGTCACTAGAACTTCGTCTTTCAAAGGCTGCACTGGAGAGAACGTAGAAGGTATTGAATCTGTCGGGATTTTGTTATTGTTTCTTTTTTTTTTTTTTTTAACCTGATACATTAGGGCATTGGTATTGCCTCGTCTACCTTTTGACAAAGGTCCCATTTGGGGAAGAGGATTAAAGGTTGTCTTTCTAATTTCAGGGTGTCCATGTAAAAGTTCTCCATGACACTGAGGAGAAGCCATGGCCGAGCCCCCTGTAGTAGGTCCTGCCACAGCACCACATGTAAGGATTTGAGCCCTTTAGGTTCTTGGAGAAGGCTGCTGTGGCTGTCCCCTGCCACACAGCTTCTTACACTCTGGGAGCTGCTCTTGGGCCTTTCTTTTCTGAAGCTGTGCTGGCACTAATTCTTCTTGGTGATGACTCATAAAACAAATGTTGTTTTTCACATAGTTCCTGAAAAAGAGAGAGAGAGGCGCTAATGAAAATGTCATTCTTGGTTTATATTGTGCTTGAAAGAAATCTGCAGCGTTATTATTTTAAAAATCACCCTGGGGTTGTCATGGTTTAGGTCATGGAAAAAAACATTTTCATGGTGAAGCTTTAATGTGCTAAGAATTCGGATATGTACCTACAGCCTTTGGGCAGTCTCCTACAGAGAACAAAGTTAGGCAGCTGTCCTCTGAGAATGGGGCCACAGCAGCCCTCATAACTGGCATGGACTCCAAGAGTACTTTTTGTTACCCACAGCAAAGAAGTCATGATCGCCCCAAATCCAGATTCATTGTCTTGCATTTGTCTAGCTCCCCGCTGTGTCTCTCTTTGGCCTCGCTCCCCATCAACAGCACATGATGTCCAGCAGCATAAAGTATGCTCTCCCCTTAGATTTAACAGAAGGGAATGCCTTTGAACCTTCCTCTCTTCCACAGGGAAGGGAACGGGTCACAGCGGGCACTGTGGGTGGGGTTGGGTGCTACTCTGGCTTCCAAGGGGCTTGTGCTTTCATAGGACAAGCTCAGAAGCCATAAGTTGAGGGTGTGCTGGCGAGAAAATAAAAAGGGAGACAGGATGGTAGTAGCTGAGGCAGGGATTGCTGATCTGTTGTTCAGCAACTGGAGTTCAGGTTGGGATTCCTTGATTCGCAGAATACACTGGGCCAGTACTTAGAGGGACTGTGCTCTCTGGCTAGAGTGCAGGGGCTACTGGGAGCATGATCTTCACAGATGGCACCAACTACAAGTCACAACAGAAAGCGGGAGGTAGTGTGGAAATATCTCAAAGAGTAGGAAAGTCAGACTCCTTGGGGAACTGTGACAGGTGGCGGTAGGTCCTAACGTCCTACTTCAGAGTTTGTCCCTAACCCTAAAGGAACTGGTTGAATCCTATTTGTTCTAAATAAACTGAGAAGTCTTTCCTGAATGACAGACTAGGTGGGGGTGGATGGGTTGAGGAGCAATGAATCTAAGCCAAGGAAGAGAAGTGAAGCTGTAGGTGACAGGCACTCGGGCTTCAAAGTCCTGGGCAGGGAAGGCTGAAGATCTGTCTAGCACCACACTAGAGGAGGTCGGCAGGTCACTGGGTGGTCTGTAGCCATGGTGAGTGGAAGGCCAGCCAGTACCTTTGTTCTCCACAGCAAAACCATAGGGTTGTCTTCACTTGGGTTCTCTTTCCTGTCCCTTCAGTCAGCTTGGCCCCTATTTCACTGAGACTCCTGGAGTCTTAAGCCTGTCTTTTTCAACCCATACTGTCCTGGAACATTTAACTTTAATAATACATTGTTCCTTTGGCTTTTCTCCATCCTCTCCATCGGCTCCTTGGTGCTCAGTGTCCTCTTTCCTTTTTTGCGGGGTGAGGGGGATGGTTCAAGACAGGGTGTCTCTGTACAACAGTCCTGGCTGTCCTGGAGCTCACTTTGTAGACCAAGCTGGCCTCAAACTCACAGAGACTCGCCTGCCTCTGCACACTGCCCAGCAAGCTCTTTTATCTCTATATATTGGCATAATGGGAGGCTTGTCCAGTCTCGGGCCCCATTCTTCTCTGCTTCTGTTTCATGAGGCAATGGCCTCCCACATTTAACTCTATACAGACTTACAGCTGCCTATCAAACATGTCTCTATTTGGTGTCTTAATGGACATCTCCAAATTAATCCATCCAAAATGATTCTAGCTACCCCTGCACCCTGGGGCCCTCCAGGCTGGCCCATTTTCCTGTTCATTCAGTGTCTCAGACTTCAAGCCGAGACGTTATGTTGGCCAGGCCTCACTCCTGTATCCATTTCCTTGGTTTGTTTATTCATGCATTCAACAGTGCACAGCCATTACAAACCAGGCGATCATTGTTCTAGGTTTTGAGGAACCAGAATGAACACAGTGAAGAAATCCTGCTCCTCGGAGTTTCCTTGTTAAGATTGTTTTCTCTGCAAGAGAACCTGGGCATGCTTCCCGGTACACAGCAGTTCACAACTGTCCGTAACTCTAGTTCCGGGGGGATCTGATGCCCTCTTCTGGCCTCTGCAGGCAGCAGGACTTTGTGGTACATATATACCCATGCAAGTAAAACATTCCCCACCCCCCCCTCGTGTGCTCAAGGAATTAAATGTAATGAGAAATAGCTAATAAGCCAAAGGAATGTTTCAACTCTTGTTAAAAACCGAAATAAAGTAGAAGCAAAGTCTGATTTATAGTAGGTTGGTAAGAAAAGAGGGAGGCGGCACTATGAGGCAGATGCCTACCTAGGGGAAGAGCATAAAAAAAGAGTTGCTGCCGTGAGTATGCCTGCTGAGTTCCGAAGGTCAGGGTGGCTGAAGCCACTAAAGCAAGGGGCGGGGAGGAGAAAGCATAAACTGTATAGCTTTTCCTCTACATCATGAATCCCTAGGAGACTGGAACAAAGGAACAGAATGGGATGGGGGGAAAGGAAAGAAAAGGGGACCAGGTAGATAACCACTACACCAGCGAAGAAAGGAGTTCCTGACACCTCAGACCATGATAGCATAGAAGAAATGGATGCCTGTGGAAGGAGGAGCCAGCAAGCCTTACTATACTGGAGGCGGGGCATGAGAGGGAGAGATTAGGGAAAGACTGGCTCAGGCTGCAGCAAAAGAAAAGGAAGACATTGGCACACAAGGAGGAAACTAGGCCTGGAGCCAATGTGTAGACGGACTCTTCGGGGCCGCCATGGGTGGAATTAGCATGTTTAGCTTATCTCTTAGCGGGAGAAGAAAGGTAAGCAAGGCGTGAGCAGCCACGCCTCGAGTTTAGGAGGGAGATCAAAGCAGGTGGATTCCAACTCCTGGCCTATGGTCCAGAGGGCATGCTCTGATGAGTGTGACAGAGAAGTTGCGGGAGGAAGCCCAAGCTCACAGAGAAAATAGGGAAACAGGTGTGGACAGGTGAGAAATGCGACAATCAGAAGGGAGGTCCCCACACGTGGCAAAGCTATTACGTCAGGATGTCACTGGGAATTGGCCCCTGCGCTAGCCTTATTCAGGGAAGTGGTAGCCAGAGAAGGCTCACTTGGAGCCGTTCAGGAGAGAAGAGATGCCCGGGACTGGTAAAGGACTTTGTTAGAAATAGAGAAGTGGCAAATTTGGAAGAAAAATGGCTACCAACACACCCTTTTCAGAAGATGGGAGGAATGGTACGGAACCCGGTGGGCAGAAGTTTGCCTGGCATGCAGGGAGCCCTGCATTCAATCCCCAACACTGCGTAAACCGGAAGTACACACGGGTACACTCAGTACACAATCCCCTGCACTTGGGAGGCAGAGGCAAGAGGATCTTGGTGATCAAGGTTATTCTCAACTACATAATGAGTTCAAGACCAGGTGGGGATTCATAGAGCCCTATCTTTAAAAAAAAAAAAAAAAAAAGCAGGGTAAGTGGGGAGATCCCAGCAAGTTTTTATTTATACTGATGGAAAGTACACCAGCAATAAAAAAAAAAAAAGAGTGAAGGAGTAAACAGGAAGTCTTGGAAAGGGGAGAAGAGATGAGGAATGATGTTGAAAAGAGAGAGGGCCTGCTTTTCCTCTCGGCCGCCAGGCTAGTTAACACCCGAAATAACCACACAGAAATTGTATTAATTAAATCACTGCCTGGCTCATTATCTCTAGCCTCTTATTGGCTAACTCTCACATCTTGGTTTAACCCATTTTTAATAATCTCTACTCACCACGAGGTCGTGGCTTACTGGGAAAGATTTAGCATGTCTGACCTGGCAGCTCCATGCCCGTTTTCTCTTGACTCTGCTTCCTTCCTCCCAGAATTTAGTTCTGTCTTCTCCACCTACCTAAGTTCTGCCCTATCAGGCCAAGCAGTTTCTTTATTGATTAACCAATAAAAGCAACACATAAACAAAAGGCCCTCCTACACCAGAATGATGGGGCCGATGTCATAGAAACAGAGCTGACTCTTCAAGCCTGAAGGGCTGCTGGTGTGACCCCTGCTAGGACAGAAGACTTTAAGGGACTAGTGATACCGGCCACTGCCGGGTAGCATGAAGGGCCACCTGAGGCCAGCACTGGGCTTGTGAGTCTCCCCAGCTTCAGGCTGCCAGGTGGTTGCACATGCTCACGACACACCTGGCTTGAAATGTCGGTCATGTCATGTCATGTCACTGTCCACGCTAAAACTCCAAAACTCCGAGTCCTTTCCCACCCAGTGAGAACTAACCAACTCCTTGCTCAGCCTGTTTTATCAACCCCAGTGGCTCGGACCTAGAGCTCTTTGCCCTTCCAAAAACAGGCTGAGCCTGTTCCTGAGTTAGCCTCTGTACTAAGGATTCTCTACCTGCATTCTCTGTGCCCCAACCTCCCACCTAGTCCTCTTATCGCCCAGATTGTATCCTAAAGGTTATCTCCCCATAGCCTTCTGAAGCTTGCCCCCACCCCAACCACTAAAGAGCTCATCAGCGCATGGTCATTATCCTGGGTGTATTTGTTTGTTTTTCTCATTGCTAATATGGTTGCAGCACCTACACCAGTGTCTGGGGCATAATAGATGCTCAATTAGTGTGAGCTCCCCCCCCCCATGCTTCTGTGGAGGCAGAGGTCAACACTGATTGTTGTCCCTCCCCACTCCCTCCCTCCACAGGGCCTCTCTCTGAACCTGGAGCTCACAGACCTGGCCAGCTTCCTGTCTTGGCTTTCCCAGTGCCAGGATTAGAGGCGTTCATGGCTGTCAGCCCACTTTCACGCAGACGCTGGGGATCGAACTGGTCCTTAGGTTTGCATGGCAAGCACTTTTCTGACAGAGCCACCTCCCAAGCTCTCCGTGTTTAGAAGCTGCCCGTTTGCATACAGGGATGGACACACAGCCCATTATCGGCGACAGTACAAAGGCTTCGGCACTAAACTCTTAATAAAACACTCGTTTGTTTTCGCCTGAGTGGGGGGGGGGGAGTGAGGAAAATCCCACTTGGAAAATGTAAATACTGCAAGCATCCCTCTATCAGATGAACTTTAAATTTGAGACTACACCTCGGGGTAGTAGTTGGCAGGGGAGATATTGCAAACAAAGCCCTTTCACAGTACACGATGGCAGCTACGCTTCCTGGCTCTCGGCTGAGACGCTATTTATTTTATAAGGAACTTCGCCTCCTTGGAAGACTATTTGTTTTCTCAGCTTTGTAAGAACTGGGGCTGGGGTGGGGACCAACTCCAAATAGGGGAGAGGAAAATATTAAGCAACGTGTAGGATCAAATTTAAAATTTAATTCGATATTATAAATAGTTTCCTTTCTTAGTCCTCAGGAAAGCGCTATGGGGATTTACACATGGGGACTGGTTTCCCTGGTGATCAAAAGTTGATTCATTTGTTTTATTAACTTCTAAATTCCTACAGACTCCCTGGGCTCAGCAGTAGACTTCCTCGAGCAAGCTTACATGAGTCTCTGTGCACTTCCAAGTTCCACGGGATTTCCACTGCCCTACATTTCCTTAGTTAATTTGATACCGTCCTCAGATCGCCATTTTTTGTCTCTGGCATTTCTTTCCAGGGAAGCTTGCTTAACTGTTTCAAGTGCTTCTTGTTGGTTTACTTGATTCAGGTTGCTTACACATTCTCATGTTAAAAGCATTTCTCAACCTACGGCAGCAAGCAGAGAGAAGCTTCTGGCTTTTTAATGTTGTGTAATCAGGAGCTAAAGAGCCAAATTTCTTATTCCTTTCAGGTCTCAGCGTGGGGCTTCCCCCAGCCGCAGGCACCTGATTGCTGCTGCTCTCAGTTGAATACACAGACTTGCACACCAACGTCTTCCTATTCCTCTGTCCCAGGTTCCTTATCTGTTTTCGCTCGCAGTACTATTGAGGGGTCACAATGACTTCGACGTTGACCCCCCCCCCCCCAATTGTCAATGCATGACTGTCTCAGACAGTGCCTGGATTAAGGTTTTGAGAAACTGCATGACTCAAAAGTACCAAATGTGGTTTCACAGACAGTCTGCCAGCCAGACGTGTAGCCACTTAATATTCTCCCCCCACACAGAGTGCTGAATAAGTTTTAAATACCCGAATCCTACTCTCTACAGGAACATTCTAGAAGCCCACTAAATAGAAAGATTCTGTCTTCAGGTTGTCATGATTTGCAGTTTGCTTTACTTGACAACTCTACTTGAAAGCTGCCTAATGAGAAAGGGTTTCAAAGTTAGGCTTTCTGAAGGAAATATTGGTATGTTAATAAGCCCTTATTTTGTCCACCTTGCTAACTGAAAGCAGCAGTTCACCTCGCAGCTCAGTCCTGCTCTCCCTTCAACAGTCTCTCACTGTGGTTCACAAGGTCTTTTAACAAACCTTTGCAAAACATACTTTGTGTCTTGAGTTAGGAGTTGAGTTTTTTCGAATTGTATGCACACAAAGAGTGCACGCCTGAGGTCTCTGACCTGCTCAAGCCATGGAGTTATATCCGCTTCTGCACTGATGGTTCTCCAAAGTGTTTCTCATCCCACCACTGCCCACATAGCACGTCCCTATGTCCCTGTGCTGACCACCAGATCTGTAGAGAGTTTCTCCTCAGTCCCAGACGTCTGTGCATCCTGACCTTCCTTCCCTGTTTTCACTTGCATGTCGCATAAGCCTCTCAGAGGGGATCTGCACAAATGGTACTCGGGGGCCCAACCCCAACCCCCACCAGACCCTCTCCCAAACCTGCCCCTCTTTCCTGACACATGAATGACAGACACTACTGCATACACAGCAGGTTGATTCTGGAAGCCTGCGAGCAGTTCTAATTCCCTCTTCCCCCTATTTGTCCTTCCCGTGCAGGTCCCAGTTTCATAGGCCCCGTTTCTACACTACATCCAGCTTCATACCTTCCCCTCTGCCACCCCCAGTAGCTTCGTTTAGTGACTCCTCTTTCTGTTCCTCCTATTTTGTCAGAAATAAACTTCCACCTAAACTCTGGTCACGCCATATCATTTTACTTCAAACACTTCTGCTAGGGCAGTGGCTCCGTGGGTAAGAGCACTGTTCACACAAGCATGAGGACTTGAGTTCAAACCCCAGTACTTCCACAGAAGTTGGGTGTGGCTATGCATGCTTGCAACCCTAGCACTGAGGGGTAACCCCCTTAGCCAAAACAGTGACCATCAAGTTCAGTGACAGCTATTAGCTCAAAGCAATAAAGTTGCCAAAGCCCACCTGTGACCTCCATGTATGTACTCATGAACACAAGTATTCAAACACATATGCATGTTTCACACTAAGTACACATGCACAAAAGGTACAAAAAAACCCACTACTGCCCTTAATATAAAGTTCAAATTCTTTACCAAGATAGACAAACTTCCTGACTCCTCTTGGTTCTGGGTTCATCTCCCAGTCTCACAAGTGCCTATTAACCTTTGTAGCCCAGCTCTGAGTGCAATATTTCTGTACATGACCCTACCCCCACCCCCAATATCTTCTTTACCAAAATGTCTCAAGATTTAACTCTGGTATTCTCTCCTTTGGGATGGAGGGACTTTTATGTAATGAAATCCTCTAACAAGAAGAGTAATCTATCTTTGTGCTAACCAACATGGTCTACTGCAAGGATCTGATTTCTTGCTTACCACCTGAAGTAGAAACAGTTTCTGTTGCTGTTTCCTAAATTTCCAGTTCTTTATTGGGGATGGGGAGGGGTGGTAAAACAGGTCTCACGGTATCTCATTGGCCAGCCTGGAACTTGCTATGTAGACCAAGTTAGGCTGGAACTCAGAGATCTGCCTGTCTCAGCCTCCCAAGTGCTGGGATTAAAGGTGTGCTCCACCATGCCTGGCTTCAATTCTTTCTTGGCTATTGCCCAGCCAAGAAGAGTTAAATCACAGCTGACAAAGTCGGCAAGGTAGTGATGAATGTAGCCGGTGTATGTCTCTCTCATTTTCATCCTTACCACTCCCTCCTGCATCCTTACCTCCCTACTGCATGAACTCTGGTAGACTGCAGATAGAGCTACATCTTATGACCCTCCATAAAAACCTGCTCTGCTCGGTGGGTGTTGGGAGGCAGAGACTGGGGGATTAAGAGTTCAAGGCTAGCCTGTTTTGAGAGTCGCAAACAAAAAGCAAACCTGGGCTAAAAGCTGTCCTGTAGGTAGGAGGAAGAATGTGTACGTCCATGCCCAAACTCCATGTGCAAGTTACCTAGCCAATCAAGCCTTCCCACAACTGCATTTGCTTCATTATAAATTATCATTTTCATTTCATTTTCTTAAAAATCACCTCATCTGCAGGAAAGCACAACCCGAAACTTGACATAGTCAACTTATGATTTGAATTGAGGCAAGTTTATTGTATGTTGTTGTTCTGTTTTGTTTTTTTGTTTTTGCTTAGCAAAGTAAACTATTTTAAAGATTTCAACCATGTCAAGGTTCCACGAGTTTCCTCACTCCAGCCCCTGCTAGCACAGGACAAAGGACCGGCCTTCATGAGCATCTGCACACATTGTCCCACCACTGGCTCATCTATCAGCCTGGAACTTCCCTCAGATGGAAGCAAGTGTTGCTGTCACAATTTCTGTGACCATACCCAGTGCTTGGGACATTATTTTTTAAGAGAAAAACCACAACCTATTAAAAAAAAATAACGTGGTTTTCTCCTTTGCAGTAAAGTCCAGGACTAAGCATGGCCCCAGTTCCACTGCAATTTAATCCTAAGAAGAACACGTTTCCCTTCATTCCTAGGCTGCAGCCACCACTTCCCTCAGGCCATGAGTTTGATCAGTTAAAACTCAGTGCCCTGCCTCTGACAGTTGTCCCTGGCCGACTTGCCGGTTAAGTTATTTATCTCACCTCCCCGTGTGAAATTCACTTAAATGCCTAGAATTTAATTCTGAACACCTAATCATGTAAGACACTCCTTACCTTTGCTAAAATTAACTTGAATGTGCCACCTTATAAAGAATTACAGACATTTAGAATCTAGAGTTTTTCTGCTAATTGTAGCCTTAAGTGTTTGGGATCAAAAGACACCTGAGCCTGTTTTAGAGGAAGGGCTGAAATAATCTATTGTCCTAGCCCAGGATGGACATCATATCCCAGTGCCAAGTTAGTACCCCAAACAAAGGTGGACTACTGGGTGAGGAGCTAGAAATGAAGAAGTTCTTTCTTGGGAGAGAGAAAAAGGTTGAGATGACATCATATAAAGCTAGTCAAAAAGCCACTGAGCTAAGGGTCACCTTGAACTCAATCTTCCTGCCTCCACCTCCAATGTGCTGGAGTGATAGGCACCACTAAACAAAGTTTGTAAAGCCTTTAATATTGATAAGCAATAGTTCACACACATTTGAGATAAGGCTAGGGAACTGGAATTATGCAAGCCGTCTTGTAGAAACGGGAATATCCTAAAATAACTTCAAATGTTGATATTTAATCGAATATAACAACTATATTTTGACCAACAACCAATGATAGGGTACTTACGCTTTTGCTAGCTCCATTGATATTTGTTCCAAAGAGCATCCCTTAGTCTCAGGTATAAACAGAACAACAAAAACCAGGGATGCTAGACTCATGATTGTATATATGAAGCAAACCCATGACAAGCCAATAAGATCTATAGAAGACAAAAGAAAATGGTTAGGTATGTATTCTGTGTGCACTGATCACCAATCCCATTTGTGAACATCCCTTCTCAAATCCTATAGGAAGCTAGTACATGCTAGTAGTCTCCATGGAAATAAGATTCACCAATTCAAAATGTGGCCAGGCTCTTTTTGTTTTGTTTTACAATTCTACCCCAGCTTCCTTAGGTAAAATGCAAAGCTGTCTTCTAAACATCACAAATTAAACTCAAAGATATTTTCTGGGTACACATTTTTCTTTTTCAACATGATAATAAATATTAATGCAAAGAGCACATGTTCATTTATGTTCTAGTTTTATTTCTGTTGCTGGGATAAAATACTCGGACTAAAAGCTTTTTAAAGAAGAATGGGTTTATTTGGCTTATGGTTCCACATTATGGAATGGAATTGTAAAATCTATCACTATGGGGAAGTCAAGGCAGCAACTTAAAGTATTATATCCACAGTCAAAGGAAGCAAGAATAAATGCATGGGCCCTTGCTTGCTTCCTTCCGCTTCCTATACTAAAGACTACTAGCATGTTTCTATACAGTCCAGAATTCCCTGCCTAGACAATGATGCCACCCACATTGGGTGGGGTCTCCCCATATCAATTGACAAGTCAGTCTTCTACAGACATGCCTACAAAACAACACAAAAGTAGACAATCCCTCACTGAGACTCTCATCCAAGGTATTTCTTAGGTTATATAAAGTTGACAATTAAAGCTAAACATCGCCATTGCAAAAATAAAACTTCAATGCAGAAATCTATAAAGACGCAAGGCCAGTTTTCTCTTACCCTCCCCTGACTCCCTCTAGAGATCACCACTGTTGTAGTTTGGCCATTGTAAATGACATATTTGTGCACGTGGACACTTCTGGAAATGAGTTCATCCTTTTTACTCTGATTTCAATAAATTGTTTTATGTTGGCATTATTTCACCATTCTTAATAGCTGGCAACATATTGCAAAGCTTTGTTCTAGGTCCAGCAGGAAACATCATAGTGGGGCCAATGAAAGAAAAATGATCAGCACAATTCTCAACACTTTGGTGGATTTCACTTGTCAGGTCTCTTGGCCACTTCTAAACAAACATATACTCTCTTTCTAATCACTGATCAAGTTCAGGGTGCATTACCCTAGACACAACCCCATTCACGGGCATGTAACTTTGTCCATTTATATTGTGCTGGCCTCCAGACCAGCAGCAAATGTCCAGGATGACAGGGAACAGTGGAGAAGTATCTAGCTCTTTTTACACATATGCAAAGACCAACTGCAGGCAGGATTTGCAAATAGCCCTTAACAGCTACAATCACAAATCACAGTTGGTCAGGGGAAAAACTGACTTGAGTCGTTATATACTGAAGTCATTTTTATAGCTGCAGTGTGGAAGGATCTAAGCATAGTAACCACTTGCGGGTGAGCTGAGCTGAGGTGGGAACAGAAAGAAGGAAGACAAACGTGTGTGTGTGCGCATGTGGATGACTGTGTGTGAACATTTGAGTCTGAAAGCATCAGGTCTCATCCTGTATTGCTCTCTGCATATTCCTTTGAGTCAGGGTCTCTCCCAGAGCCTGAGTGAGGTTCATGTTTTCTCAGATAGAATGGGAGCCAGCAAGCCCTGGTGATCCTTCTGCTTCTGCCCCAGTTCAGAGTTAGGATTACAGGTGTGCCAGATGTCCAGTTTGTTAGGTGTATGTTGGAACAAAACCCCTGGTCATCATAATTGCATAGCAAGGGCTCTTAACTGCTAAACCATCTCTTGAATGCCAAGGCAGTTCTTTCAGGCAATTTTAATCAATCCTGTCTCTGATCTTTGATTGCTGCTAGTGCAGGGTTTTGCCAGGTGGATTGCTTAATCTAATACTTGTGGATTAGTTGGAATTAGTGAAACCCAAACGATCATCTCGTTGAACTTGTTTCACATTCTGTTTAAACACTTGCAGTAACAGAGAGATCATGACCTTACTGCCACAACCATCTCCTTTACTCAGACCCCAAATCTGCCTTTCAGGATGTTCTGCTTTGTCTTGTAGACAGCACACAGTGAGTCATACCTCCCTACACACTCCAAATATTTGTCTGCATCTTCATCCTTTCTTTCAGAGTCCTTGGATCCAGATCAAAGACCCAGAACTCTCCCAGTCTTTCTTCACAGAGCATAGATACCAGGTTCTTATTATCTGGACCATCCTCTCTTGGATAGTCCTTTTTTGTTTGTCTTTTGAAATAGGGTCTTTCTGTGTTTTCCATATGGTCTTGAGCTCATCCTTCATCTTCCAACCTCAGCACTCCAGGGTTGGGTTTATATATGTGCATTACCACAGCCTAATATGTACTGCAATTTTCAATCAGTTTTTTTTCAAAATATTGTACCCAGAACTGAATTCACTGTCCACTGTGTAATGTTTGTTCACCAGGAACAGTATGTTTACATTGATACAGGTGATGTTTCACTAAAATGTTGGTATCCAAAGGCTTATCACCAAGATAGGATATGTAGAAAAGCTTCCTATCTTTTAAATCATTCTAATCCATGTTTAAGAATTTGATCTTTGAAAATACTTAGAGATCTTTAGACAGCACAGAAGGAGGTCAACTGAAGACTTTAGGTCATTCCAGGCTTCAAAAACTAATTGGATCCAGTTGTGTTGAATCTGGTTGTGTATAGCTTGTGCTTATAATCCTAGCTGGGGGAGAAGACTGGGGCAAGAGGATTGCCATGAGTTCAAGGCTGGACTACCCTACAGAGTCAGAGTTGGTTCTCAAAAGAGACAACCACTACTGAAAAGACAAAGAATTTGCTTTACCAGGAAGCATGCTAAAAGCCCATTCAAGGGTCTACCTCTTCCTTAGCTCATCCAGTATGTCAGCCAGCCTTCCTGCAAAGATTCAGGTCATGTGTCACCATTTTTCATCCATATTTTCTAATTAAATAACAGATGGTAGGCATGGGTGTGGGTGTAAGGTGAAGGGTCCATGTTTCCTTTTACTACCAGGGTAGAAGACGTAGGATTGATGCTAGGAACTAGTTTCTTTGTCTCCTTTAAGCCTGGACTATTTCTTAAAATCTAAGATGCAAGCATTTGAAAATTTTATATATAACCCAACTGCATTTAATTAGCAACTTCCAAAGTAATTTAAAGCATGATGTACTAAACATATACATTTATGTATATGTGTATAGCATACTCTTGAGTAAGTATTCATTTTTAAAGGTTAAATATACATATATGAAATGAATGATGAAATGAGTTTACAGTTTGGATTTTTTTACTTATGTTATCAAGGGCATGTGTGTGTCTTGGTGTGTGTGTGTGTGCATGTGTGTATGTGTGTGTGAGAGAGAGAGAGAGAGAGGAGAGAGAGAGAGAGAGAGAGAGAGAGAGATTAATTTCAGAAAACTTGGCGGTCAGTTTTGGAGGGTGCTTGTGAACCACCTCATTATTTTGAGAATAATAATCATAAATTATTATTATTAATTAAATTATTATTAATAAAAATCATTAAATTTTTAAAATAATTTTAATAAATAATAATAATAAAAATCAAAGTTTCAAGCACTCATCTTGCCTTATGTAAGATCCACCTTCAGAGTGGCTACGTGGCAGTAAGAGAAATTTCTCTTTAGAGAAGCATTCCAGGTTAAAAAATATATAGGCAGACTGAAAGAATGAAAACCTTGGGTCTGGGTGGTGAGCATCAAGGGAGCTCAACATGGCCTGGGATGGGATGGGACAGCCAGACTGGGAGGATGACAGGCCATCCTGTGGTCACTCGCCAAGGAGTGTGCTAATGGGTTAGAGACTTGCCCTGTTCAAGTCTCCGTGTGGATGGACATAGAAACTCAGAACCCAAAGGACAAGAGGGCATGTGACCTGAAAACCAACTACCAAGATCCAGATCCTGCAAAACATCCATGCAACAGACCAGTGAGTCCCTTCCCATCTAGATGGGGGGAAAAATTCAGTAGGAAGAATGAAGACGCAGCCTACAAATGAGGAGATATACCATCCCAGCGTAAATTACATATTTAGAGATAACTGCGAGAATAAAAACAATAAGTACAAGGTAGAATGTGAACAGAGTGATACTTGGGAAGATTATTCATATTTTAAGGGTGATATTTATATTGCGGACTTAATTTCCAGAGATCCATGCTAAAATTCAATGGAGAAAATGCATATATACATATATATATATATATATGATAGGATTCAAAAAATCTTATAAGGGGAGCAGGTGAGGTTAGAAAGGAACAAAGACTGGAAGCTGCTGAAGGTAGTTAATTGACGTAGCTGGTTCAGGACCAGCCTCTCTCTACTTTGGGGTATGTTTTAAAATCCCCACAATAAACACTTTCCTGAAGCTTATGAAGACACAAACATACAAGACTTCTTACCAGTCACCGTCAGAAATGTCAAGGAGATGAGAAGATTAATGCCCCAGTTCATGCTAGAAGTCAGGGCCATGGCTCGGCCTCTAATTCCACCAGGAAAGATCTCACTGAGCAACAGCCAGGGCACTAGGGAAAAGGGAAGAATTGTGAGACAGCAAAATTCGCAAAGACCCCATGACACCCCTTCCACTGGTCTCTCTCCAAGCTGTGCCTGACTCTGGGTTGAAGGTCAAGACTATCTCTCACTTCAACACGACAGCCCCGATAATGGCACACCCCCTCCTCCCCAAGGGAAAGACTTCAGGATAAACACTGGATGGGCTTGACAACAGCTATCATAAATAAGAGGAGGTGGTACAACATAGCCCTGAAAAATGCCTGTGGCACTTGTGAACAAGCTTTGAAGATCTATCTGGCACAGAAGCCTCGGGTCCAAATTCCCAACGTTAGTGGATCCAGAATGGTGAACTTTCCTACACTTTCCTCTCTTTCTGAAGGCATAACCAATGAGTGCGTGGTAAATAGAGCTGGAAAGGTGAAAGTTCACATATCTCTCCCTTTTCCAAATGGGCGCCATGGCCCAGGGGAAGCTGGGCAGAGAGAAGTCCTAAATTAAATATTGCTCCCAGATTTGATTGTCAGACCAGACTAGACATCTCAATCTTTGGAAGGAGACTCTTCCTGTATCAAAATTGATCAGAGGACATTTTATTATCTGAGTGACAGGGAGCATTATGGGCTCTGCCTGATTAGATTAGGAAGGGCAGAAGACAGCAAATTAACTTGTCCTCTGCTCACAAATTTGGTACGCTCAAACAGGGATGGGCTCTGGCTGTGGGCTGACCTGACAAACACCTTTACAGTTTCTCATTTGACTGTGGCCAACCCCAACCAAGTAGAACTATTGCTGTTGATTGGTCATAGAGGAAGAGATTGTGGCTCTGAAGAGTTAATGGCTCGCCAAGGTCACAGAGTCCCTAAGTGACAGAGGTGGCACTGAGCTCTGACTAGTCTTTGGAACTCACTCTTTAAATCAGTATGCTTTCTTGGTAGTGGCTAGATAAACATGTGTTGGTTAACGAAGAAACGTGAATGGAAGAGGATCTGATTGGGCAGAAAGAAGGATGTAGGAAGAGTCCTGGCTCAAAGCAGATGAGCAAACCCATTGGAAAGATGATCTTTATGTAATCCTAGTCTGGAGGAGGCTAGTGGCTCAGGACTGAGCAGTCAGCAGAGTCTCCGAGTGAGCAATTTGCCTCTCATATCACAATCGTGTTTGATGGAGAAAATATCTACTTGCTGTAAACATGTTTAGGTTGTTTTTGTTTATTTATTGTGTGTGTGTGTGTGTGCGCGCGCGCGCGCGCGCGCGCGCGCGCGCGTGTGTGTGTGTGTGTGTGTGTGTGTGTGTGTGTGTGTATGAAAGCCTGGTAGGCCTCCTTGTGAATCTATACCAAGTTACCCTGAGGACCTGAAGGATAATTACAAGAAAAGCACCAGGATTGTTATTTTCTAATGGCATGCATCCCATCCTCTCGAATCTTAGCTTCTCCTTTCCCACCCCTCCCTGCACTCAAAGAGGCAAGTGATTGAGGATTACATTCTTGAATAATAACCTCTCTCTCCCTCATTATTTTGAAATCGGGTCTCATATAGCCAAACCTTGAAATTGCCACAAAGCCAAGGTTGGCCTTGAGATCCTGATTCTCCTTCATCCACCTCCCAAGTACAGGTATTACAGTCATGTGCCAATCATGTTCCTCTTAACGAACTCATCTTAGTGTTCCCATGACCTTGTCTTGGGCTTTTAAGAGGGAAGATCCAGCTCTGGGTGGATGGTAGCAGTGTATTAAAAAGGAAACCTTTATAATAAAGATTAGACCCTGGGCAAATACAGTATAAAAGTATGTTAAAAGCATTTTGCTTGTTCTTTGATAAAGCATCTTGAGCGTCTGGGTTAAGGCTATGTGTCACCATGCTGGGCTTAACGCCAGCTCTTAAAGCTAAATATTCTCACCTCCATACTACTGCTTAATATGGGTATTGAGAATGGTTATCAGTGAAGCTGAGGGGTCTCTGGGGCCTTGTGTTTTAGCAGGCAGAAAGAGAAGATGGGTACACCCTTTCGTTTTAGAGGCATTGGCTCAGATCTTCATGATTCAGCTTCCAGTCCTATTTCAACACCTGTCCGACCCACTTTCAACTCCACGTCTCCTCAAAATGGCCTGACGGAATTAATCAGTGGCTGGGTGTTGCTGAGTTCTTCAGAGCCACAATGGCCCCAGATGAGAATGAGCTGCCTTGGCTGTTACAGAAAGCAGTGGGTGCCACCGAGACAGGATGGGGCCAGGATATAGCACAGCTCATGAAACATGTGCCTAGCATGCGTGAAGCCCTGGGTTTTGATCCACACCGCCACATAAACCAAACACGGTGGCACCTGTCTGTAACTCCAGATGGAAGCAGGTGAATCAGAAGGGCAAGGTGATCGCAAGGCCATCCTAGAATACACTAGCCTCTGTCTCAGACAAACAAAGGGGGTGGAGCTAGTCATACAAAGCACTGGTGATAGCTCACGCGTGCTGCATCTGAAATGCCAGGGTCTTATCTCAAAAAACTAAAGACCACTCAGGATATCTACCCTAGGCAAACAGTGAAGCAGCTGAACCGTGTCCTGGGGCAATTTAACCAGCCCAGGTATTGAACTAAAGATGGAAGAACAGGCTTCCTTCAGTCTACATCCTGGTGGGAACTTGCCAGTCGAGCCCCGCATCTGACAGCTCCAAAGATAAAACGCATCATTGCTGGAACTTCTACTTCCCTTTTGATCTAATGGAAAAGAACTCAAGAACTGATGTCTTGGCTGATACGGTACTGACAAAATTAGACGTCGCAGCAATTGTCAAATGAATGATTAACCATTCTGATGTAGAGCACATCAAATGAAAGCAAGGAGGATATTATTTTAATAGTGGTGATGGAACTGTAAAATCCCAAGAGAGCAAAATAAAACCCTGAATGTATGGCAAGAATACCTTCCTGTGACAGACTGAGGGGCAAGAGAAAGCAAGAATCTTCTGTGTCTTGGTGTTTTCCAGAAAGATGCTCGGAGTGCCCAGAGCAGAAAGAACAGAAGAGCTCACCCTTAGTACATAGGGAAAGAGCGCAAGCATGAACTGCCACACGGGGATTCAATATGGCAATCCTTCTAACCACAAAGGCAATATTTTCTTTTTAGCCTCAATGAGATGGCCCATTTCCTCTCCAAAGAAAATCAATCTACTGCTACATGGGACGGTTCTCTTTCACTGCCACAAGGAAGAAACGAGGGCCCTCTTTGAGCATCCTCTTTCTCCCCTTACCCCAGTGATACACCAGCAGAAGAGGCATTGTCCTATATACCCCACAGAGTGCTCACAACAGATACGGTACAACAGGACTGTGTCCATTGCCACCACCACTCCGCAGGCATAAAGCATCTCATCGGGACTCTGTTCTTCTACCTCTGTCTTGCTATCACAGGACCACTGCAGCAATTTGTGCTCCTGCAAATGACAGAGTCTGCGATGCCCCTAATGTCAACTCTAAGCTGTAATGACTGGAAATCTGAGCTTGTGGGGGACGAGAGTCAGTAAGCATTCACAGCTATGGAACTCCTATATCACACGGCATCAGATCGTCAGGGCCCCATAAGAACTTGCCAGATCCAGACGGAGTCTACAGACATGGTGTTCACGGCTACACAGAGTGTCACAAAAAGACCAGGAAGGACGCATATCTTGATGTCACTCTGTGAGGACACAGCCTTGGATTAAGAGGGATAACAAAATGACAGTTCTGTCCCATGTAAGTCACCCTGAATATTTCCTGCCTCTTATTTATTCTGGCCACTGCCCCAGTTTTTCCTTCAGAACCTGTCATTTAACCCCCTACGCTTTGAGACTTAAATCCTGCAGCTCTCTGGGCACACTTTCCACTTGGCAGGAGTTCTTCCTGAACCACCTGGCGTGTGAACCCAAGTCTGAAAGACTCACTGAGGTCTCACAACTCCTGCCAGGGAACTTCTAACAACTCCGGAGGAAGTTCTGCACTGGAGCTTCAGGGAGCTCAAGGGTTGGATTTGCCAAGGGAAGCCATGCCCTGCACGTGGCATGTAAATCCAACTCTCATGGCTTTATTGCCTCTACAAGCAGCACATGCCACACCTGGCTCTCCTGCAAAAAGGTGCTTAAAATGTGAATAGGAGGACTGGAGAGATGGCTCAGTGGTTAAGAGCATTGACTATTCTTCCAGAGGGTTCAATTCCCAGCACTCACAGGACAGCTCACAACTGTCTGTACCTCCAATTCCAGGGGACCTGGCAACCGTGGGAAAACACCAATGCACATAAAATAAAAAAAAAAATCAGTTAAAAAAAAAGATTAAAGAAGTGTGAATATGAGCTGAGCTATCCCTTTCTGCCAGATGCTTAAATCCTGAAATTTACATCTATTTTAACAACAGACTCTACTGTGAGCCACCACTCCAACATGAAGAGGAGCAGGTAGCTATCTTTTCTCTGCTGGTTTTGCAGTCTCACCTCCGTCAGTCGCCCTGAGTTGTGCCACGTATGGCCTTTTGTAAAAGAAATACCTTTTTCATGAACATAATCCTGAACTGCTTAGATTACAAACCAAGACAGGCAATGAAATAAAGAATCGGTGTTTCTCAGTTAAGGATTCCTAGTGAAGATCAACCAGAATGATTATTTCAGAAAAGTGTACTAGGGGAAACTGAACTAAACAGAATGATGCTTAATATAAAACAAAATTAAATTTAAGATGAACACCCACCCTACCCCCCCCCCACCCCACTGCCTGTTTTTTAGGCAGGTTCTCACTGTGTAATTCCTTACTACATAGACCATGCTGGTCTCAAACTGTCAGAGAGACACCTGCCTCTGCCTCCCAAGTGCTGGAATCAAAGGTGTGCTCCACCATACCCAGCCAAAAAATGGACAGACACCGTTTTACTGGGCACCAAAAAAGAATAGGACAGAGCTGTGTCACTGGGAATTCAATCTTTCTCACTCATGTAGCCTAAAAAGTCATTTGAAATGGAAGAACTAAGTATTTTTGTTATTTATAATTATGTTTTAATCATAAATTTACATACTTGCAGAATATGCAATGTCTACCATCATGTTCAGCAATCACTCTTCTAGATTCTTCCAGTAGGACTTAATGTCATCCCTGTTTGATTCCCTCTTGTTCACCTGAGCACAGTATTTCACCTGCAGCCTACAAAGTCCGCCTGAAATGCTCTCACCAAAAGCCCTGCACACTTCAATGGAAAAAGTCACAAACTTAAACTGAATTATAGATTAGTTTTATACACTCTACGATAGCTTAAGGGTTTTTCTGAATGTATGAACACCATAACTAGTACGAAAGGGGACAGAATGATAGAAACATCCCCAAATGCTTAGAAATCCCAGCACAAATGTACCGCTGACTCCTTCGTGTGAGGGATGAGAGATTGTTATTTATCACGTTGCTGTGGGTGAATGCCACTTATTTATAGAGTAAGATGTTATTCTTCCACTTTTGAAATAGATGAAATTAACTCTTCTCTACAATAAAATAGGTGGGGAGCTGAAGGAAATCAGTACTAACATTGTCACTCAGCCCTTGTGACAAAAGTGGTGTGCTGATCTGTCAGCTGGTGATTTGATTAGGTCATTCTTTATGTTTTTGTTGAAAGCAAATCACAGAAAAGGAGAGGATGATTATCTCGTCTGTTGACTCATTTCTCAACACCTACATAATATTTTCAAGTATCCTTTTTATTAGTGTTCTTCAGATTTTATTATTTGCCATGTCTATAACAACAGTAATTCTGATAGAGCAATAAATGGGCTTTCTTTTAAACAGGAGGATATACGTACCTGAAGAGATTGGGAGGGGCTATTTCAGTTCATTTTTACTCTGTATGGTGTGTACGTGGGGAACATATATGTTAGTGGGTGTCCACACCCAAGTGTATGCAAGTGGGGGTGAGAGCAATGTTGGCTGCCTCCCTCTACCTCCACTTGACTGCCTTAAAACACAAGGATCTCTCACTAGACCGTCTAGGTGGGCTGGCCAACCAGCTCTCAGCATCTCACTGTCTTTGCTTACCAATGCTACAGGGGTTACAGGTACGGCTATAGGCATACTCAGCTTTTTACATAGATTCTGGGGGTTCAAAGGCAAGTCCTGTGTTGTTATGTTGATAGAGCAAATAGTCCTGCCCATTGAGCCATTTTTCCAGCCCCTATTTTATGCTTTTTTTTTTTGAGACAGAGTCTTGTGTAGTATGTAGCCAAAGATGTCCCTGAACTCCTGATCCTTTTGCTTCCCATTCCCAAGTGTTGGAAATGCAGACATGTGCCACCATATCTGGCTTAAAATGGAAAATTTTTAAGAAATATATTGTTTTAAAGTTGGACTTTGGAAACTGATTCCCTCTGAAATATCTTGGAGGACCCTCATAGAGCACAATTCATACACCCTAAAAAGACAGAAGCAGCACTCAAAATGCAAACCAAAAAATAGAAAAGCAAAGACTAGAGAGGACTTTCTCTTTACTAACTTGAGCTGGAATGACATGGCATTTGAAGTATTATTGTATGTAGATGTAGTATTGTGTACTGTACCGCTGTCATTATTGATGCTACAATTAGGAAGCTACTGTGGTTTTTATTGCTCCAAATGCTCCTTGGAATGATTCTTAGTGTGTTCCGGAAAACGGTTAAGTAACAAATGAATGTCTGTGCTTATTAAGATAATGTTAAAAACCTCAATCTGTTTCTTTAATGTCTGTGATAGGCAGGATTTACAGTGTTCCAGGACAGATGATTAAAATGGGAGGACTGTCTGGAAGCTAAACACATGTCTTGCGCGAGCAATTGCTAATGGCCCTAGAGTGGATGGTGCCATTTCTCTGTGTGTTTAGTTCCGCTCCTATGCAGAAATGTCATGGAGAACTCTTTGCTTCCATTAGTATCACAACTGCATCTTCTAACTTGAAAGAGAAAGAAGGATTTCATTTGCCAGATACACAGATTTCTTTAAGCTTTTCCTCTGTGAAAAATCCCCACAAAGTTCATGCAGAACAAGGCAGGGGTAATGCCTCTGATCCACTGATGACTAATGCCAAATAACTCCTTCAGTCAGTCATATGAACATAGCTAACCAGGGAGAAAAGCACAGTGACCATTGTGCAGATATGGGTCATAGCTGAAAGAAAAAAAAAACATCTTAAAGATATTAAAGGGAGGGACACTTAGCACAGCCACTATGTGAATATTATTATAGACAACCTACATTTGATGTTAGAATTCTACCGCTTAGAGAATAATTTCTGTAATGTGCCCTGTTTTTATTCAATAAACATCACGTCATAGGAAGATGAACATTTGAAAAGCCTTTGACACCAATGTTTCTGAACACTAGCGGCCCGGGGCCCAGGAGGAAATGCAGGGCTGATCAAGATCTCTTCTGAAACACATGATGCACTGCTGGAATGTCAACCTTCGTCTTGAACCCAGCATGGGTTTGGCATGAAGCAGCGAAGTAAAGTTCCAAATTAGAACCTGCTGTTCACATGCCTGGAACTGTCATCAACTGTGGCTGTGTAAGCATCACATGCACGGTGGTTTAAGGGGCCAGAGTTATCTGGATATTACATCTATGTTTAAATATTATGGCAGATGACTCTTCTGCTTCCCACTGATACCATCCTCCAAAGGGCTGGCTCAGCTCTGAAGAAGCAGAGCAACTGGCCTGGCCAGAGTATCTTGAAGCACTCAGACACTCCGAGAAACAGAAGAGGACATCTGAGCTGAGTTGGGAGACAGTTTTCCGTGTGCCTAGCATTCCTTCATGCCAGTGAGCAGAGGCTCTGACAGATCTTTGCTACAAATCCCCTAAGGCTGCTGATTACACAGCGAAATTATCTCCCCGTGAAGAAAGGAACAGCTTTAGTTATTGTTGGGTAAATAAACATACTGCCTCTGGGGAAGAAAGCAGGTTGGCTTATTGTCTATATTATCAAAGATTTGGGTTTTCCAAGCTCCTTGTTCCTCTGTCAGGTGTCCCAGTAACTGTGTAGATATTTTATATATAATCATGTTGGTCTGTGGGGCTTGGGCATCTACCATAAGTGCTGATGTCCTCAGTGTTACTATGAATAATAAATGGCCTTCTGTTCTGACCAAGGAGTCTTACATCTTTTACGGACACCCAAGCTAACCTGTTAGCTTGCAAATGGGTAAAACCGCAGGTCCTTTCCAGTTACGGACACCTTAATTGCTTGTGGTTAGGGTATGATCTCTCTCTAATGGTCTTTCATTACAGTTATTAACTGTACTTGCCTATTCTTACCAGAAGAATTGAATGCAATTTGGGGGGGGCTCAGATAATTCACTGAAATATGTCTACAAGCTCTAATACTAATCAGGTAAGCAAAAGCAAAGGAAAAAAGGAATCTTTCCAAGTCCCAGGTTTAGACTGGTCACAAGATTTTCTTAGAAAAAATTACAAAGGGCTTGGACTCAAATCCTGTTTGGTTTTTTTAAGAGCCAAGTTTTAAGAAAGTTGGTTTAGCTGGGCACAATGGCTCATGCTTTTAAACTGAGTATTCAGGATGGCCGAGGCTGGAGGATGTATGTATTTGAGGCCAGCCTACGCTATATAGTGAGAGCCAGTCTCCTAAAAACAAACAAAAAGAGAGTCTTAGATGTACAGAGACACATTACATCATCGAGTTAAAGGAGCCGTGAAAGTAAAAGTAAGGATAGTTCAGAGGGTAAAGATGCTCGCTGCCACGTGCATGTGCTTGCCACCATGCCTGATGACTTGAGTTCAAATCCTAGGGCTAAAGACCTCAATATCAGTCTGAACACACTGAACCTGATAGAAGAGAAAGTGGGAAGTACCCTACAACACATGGGCACAGGAGACCACTTCCTACGTATAACCCCAGCAGCACAGACATTAAGGGCCTCATTGAATAAATGGGACCTCCTGAGACTGAGAAGCTTCTGTAAAGCAAAGGACACTGTCACTAAGACAAAAAGGCAACCCACTGACTGGGAGAAGATCTTCACCAACCCCACAACTGACAAAGGTCTGATCTCCAAAATATATAAAGATCTCAAGAAACTAAACCGTAAAAGGCTAATCAACCCAATTATAAAATGGGGCACTGAGCTGAACAGAGAATTCTCAACAGAAGAACTTCAAATGGCCAAAAGACACTTAAGGTCATGCTCAACTTCCTTAGCGATCAGGGAAATGCAAATCAAGACAACTTTAGGATACCATCTTACACCTGTCAGAATGACTAAAATAAAAAACACCAATGATAGCCTTTGCTGGAGAGGTTGTGGAGAAAGGGGTACCCTCATCCATTGCTGGTGGGAATGCAAACTTGTGCAACCACTTTGGAAAGCAGTGTGGCAGTTTCTCAGGAAATTCAGGATCAACCTACCCCTGGACCCAGCAATACCACTCTTGGGAATATACCCAAGAGAGGCCCTATCATACAACAAAAGTATATGCTCAACTGTTCATAGCAGCATTATTTGTAATAGTCAGAAACTGGAAACAACCTAGATGCCCTTCAACGGAAGAATGGATGAAGAAAGTATGGAATATATACATATTAGAGTAAAAAACAAGGACTTCTTGAATTTTGCATACAAATGGATGGAAATAGAAAACACTATCCTGAGTGAGGTAAGCCAGACCCAAAAAGAGGAACATGGGATGTACTCACGCATATTTGGTTTCTAGCCATAAATAAAGGACATTGAGCCTATAATTCGCGATCCTAGAGAAGCTAAAGAAGAAGATGAACCCAAAGAAAAACATACAGGCACCCTCCTGAATATTAACCTTCATCAGGCGATGAAAGGAGACAGAGACCCACATTGGAGCACTGGACTGAAATCTCAAGGTCCAAATCAGGAGCAGAAGGAGAGAGAGCACGAGCAAGGAACTCAGGACCGCGAGGAGTGCACCCACACATTGAGACAATGGGGATGTTCTATCGGGAACTCAGCCAGGCCAGTTGGCCTGGGTCTGAAAAAGCATGGGATAAAACCGGACTTGCTGAACATAGTGGACAACGAGGACTACTGAGAACTCAAGAACAGTGGCAATGGGTTTTTGATCCTACTGCACGTACAGGCTTTGTGGGAGCCTAGGCAGTTGGGATGCTCACCTTACTAGACCTGGATGGAGGTGGGTGGTCCTTGGACTTCCCACAGGTCAGGGAACCCTGATTGCTCTTCGGGCTGATGAGGGAGGGGGACTTGATCGGGGGAGGGGGAGGGAAATGGGAGGCGGTGGCGGGGAGGAGGCAGAAATCTTTAATAAATAAATAAATTTTAAAAAACTGTAAAAAAACAAAATAAATAAACAAACAAACAAACAAATAAATGTTTTAAAAAAATCCTAGGGCTTCCACATGGTGGTAAGTGAAAATCGACTCCCAAAAGTTGTCCTCTGACCTCCAAATATACACAACAACACACATGTACCATCACGCCCTACCTACAGACAGACACATACACACGAACAAAGAAGTGTAATTTAAAGTAATAAAAAGGAAAATAAATTTAAGTAAAAAAAAAATTAAAGTAAGCATGATTAATCCAAGACACTGCTAAGCACAAGCCTCATACTTGGAGAGCAAAATGGAAAAACTTGGAAATCAGCTTTTTTTTTTCTAGCACCCTAAAATAAAATGACCTTAATTCTAAATTTAAACTTCCTTAGGCATCAATTTTTAGAGATGGCCTTTTACCCTCAACTGAGCACTTTTACTGAAGTAGATGTTTTGGCCCAATGCATGCGGGGCTCCGTGTGAGCCACAGTTCCCCCTACCGCTGTTTCACGGGAAACCTGGGTGTACCAGGCCACCCCAGCCAGAGAGCTTGTGCACAGCCACAGAGTCTGGATTCATTGCACAGACTTAGACGAGTGAATGTCTGTGTTTCTTGGCCACATTTACACCTTTTGCTCTCACCAGCATGGCACGATTTTCTGTAAAGCCTGCCTGGATTCCTGGGAAACCCTGATTACAGGTGCTCCATGAATGAACCATACATCCCAAAGCCACATCTCTATAGTGTCAACCCAATGGAAATATGGACAGTGAGGCTGGCGATGACATCACACATCAGCAGTGAGCCATGAGCACTTCTTGTGTGTCCCTGGGTGGCTTAAACAAAGTCCTTGCTGACATCAGTGCTGGCAGCATCTGAACTTCTCATGTCTAGACCTTAATCAGAAGTCTGACACCATGGCCCCTGAGTCCACCCTGCACACCAGGGACTAAGTGAAGGACACACTGGACAGATCACTTCATTAGCTGTGTGATCACCCAGCGAGGTGAACACCACCAGCCTACCGTCCGGCTTAGCAAACTGAAGATTTCAGGGGTGAGTTTATTTTTCCTGACTCCTCCACTGTGGATCTTGGTAGAGAGAGGATGCCCTAGGCAAAAACCCCATCCAAATTCTATCACTGGGATACAGACACAATTGGCTTCGTTATTCACATTCTCCTACGTGTTCCCGCTCATATCCATCCTCAGGGTACGTGACCCACCATCCTTTATCTTTGCTGTAAACTGCCCTCCCTCTTCCAGATGCTCACACTACTTTCTCAATACAACACTTGCCCCAACAGCACAGTCTCAGAAACACCCTCCGTACTTTCCTCCCTGAAGGAGCCCCCTTCAAGGATACCTTTTCTCTTTACATTCCTTTACTCTCTACCACTCTTGCTTCTACGTGAACTGAACACTGCTCTGCCCTGAAACTCTATGATGCTTACGTTCATTTTTGTCCTTATCGCTTGTTCCATCGCTAGCTCCTCAAAGTGTGGTCTCTCCTAGCCTCACCTGAATGTCCAGCGCCTGGCCCAGGCCATGCTGAGGCATACCTCCCTGCTGGATGAAGGAGTGAAACATTTCCACCACTTTCTCCCACTGGCTTCTCTTCTTGGCCTTTGCAATATGCTCATTCCTGTCTATATGGGGCTCCAGAGTTGGTAGACAATATGAGAGGAGATGCTCTAGGGCCACCTGTCACTCAGATTTCGGTGTGATGTTCCACTTGAATATGTGAAGCAAAGGTAGTTTTTAGTTGAAGGGGGATAGTCACAGTCTCACCACCTAACTTAATATATGACCCGGAGCTGGGCAGTGGTGGTGCACACCTTTAATCCCAGCACTCGGGAGACTGAGTCAGGTGGGTCTCTGTGAGTTCGAGGCCAGCCTGATCTACAGAGCCAATTCCAGGACAGGATCCAAAGCTATAGAGAAACCCTGTCTTATGAAAAAAATGGTATATATATATATATATATATATATATGTGTGTGTGTGTGTGTGTGTGTGTGTGTGTGTGTGTATGTATGTGTGTACTGTTTTTTTATATTTACATAAAATAAATGCACACATATGACCCGGAAAAAACTTCCTTGAAAAGTTGGTCAGGAATGAGAGAAAGGAGAATTAACTAATTACTTTATGGACATATGAATTTTTGGACTAGCAAGCCTTCTGAGAGATGATGGCACTCTAGAGTGAACAAGAATTGGAATATGAAACCTAGACAGCCGAGTTCACTAATGGAAAGTCAGGGGAACAAGCTGTTAGGAAAGGAAAGTATGATGGAAGATGGACCAAACTGACAGGAGATCTAATTATAGGAGAGCAAACCATATAGGATTGGGGCCAACTGTGGTCCTGAGACTTAGAGAGACATAGAACGAACTGGGGCACTATGAAGATGTGAACTGAAAAAAATGAATTATTGTGATATATGTTACATTGTAGGCTGTATCATTATGCAGTGATGTTTGTTAGTAAATATAGATGTACAAAAAACACCGTCCTAAAAAAAAAAAAAAAAGAATAGCCATACAGAGTTGCTTCTATGTTACAGTGTACTGGTATTGTAGGGAAGACTGCGTTTCTACACAAACATTACCTCAAATGAACTCATGACGTAATAACAATAGGCTCTGAGTTTTGGCTCATGTTTGTTTGTGGAGCATAAGTGGATGTTCTCCTAATGACAAGAATCTGTGACTCTATGCTAAAAACTTCTCAGTAGTTACAAGGAGCTAGAATGCTGGTCAAGACCACCTTGAACATGCACTGGAAAGTCAGGTTAAGATTCTGAATCTATGCTGAAGTAGCGTAAAAGGCATGAATGATTGACTGCTTAATAAATGCCATGAATAATGGCAGTGAGGTTTATGTCCTGGTTTAATTTTATGCAAGACTCTTACTATTAGTTACGAACAAGAACTCTTTTCTCTTCTGCCCCATGAATCTTCAGCAGATGGCCGAAGCCAGCGGACTCCTTCTTAGGATTCTATTTTAAGGGCATCACAGAGAGTACATAATATTACTAGATGCCACATTTACGTCCCTTCCAGTTAAACTCTAGCTCCTAAGGCAGCCTTGTTATTGCACAGTTAGGAAACCAGAGGACCTGGGAGTGGAATGACTTGGGGCATCCACTTGAACCTAAAAACAGAAACCCTTTCCTGGCAGAAGGAAGCCATGCTATGACCTAATACAATGAAAGAATGTTGCTCTTAGCCAACTCATACTTAAGGAGATTTAATAAGGATGATTTAATCTTCCTCTCAATGTTGCTTTAGAACAGCAAGTATTTTCCCCTTTACACCTCTACTTACACAAAGGATTTGTTTGTTTTACAAGTAATAAACTCCCTAAACTCCATACTTGAGCAATAATCACACTGGGCTAATACGTTTTATAATGTGTTCAAAACCTGGTATGAAAATCTTGCTCCTAATAATATATTTAAAGCTCTAGCTGGTTCTTGCAGTGTATGCCAAAGCTCTACAGCATGATTTTGAATACTGAAATGGAATGCCCCCATGGCATGCTTTCTTTAGGAAAGAAAAAGAAATCACAGCACAAGTATAGACATCAGTGGCTAGTTCTTTACAAAATAAATGAAGGAAACTTTTTAATTTTTTTATTTTGGTTTTCTTTTTCTTTAAAAAAAAAGACTGATTTATTTATTATATGTATAGCATTCCTTCCATGTGTGCCCACATGCCAGAAGGGGGCGCCAGGTCTCATTATAGATGGCTGTGAGCCACCATGTGGTTGCTGGGAATTGAACTCAGGACCTCTGAAAGGGCAGTCAGAGCTCTTAACAACTGAGCCATCTCTCCAGCCCTTAATTTTGGTTTTCTAGACAGGGTTTCTCCCTGTAGCCCTGGACATCCTGGAACTCACTCTGTATACCAGTCTGGCCTCAGACTCAGGGATCCACCTGGATGCCTCTCGAGTGCAGGGATTAAATGATTGCACCACCACCACCTGGCCAAAGGACAGTTCTTTAGATTCTCCTAAAGACAATAGGAAAATCTCTATCCCCAAGCCACAGTACAATGTTATTATTGATGTTAGGAGGGTTGATTCAGATGCTGGACTCTGTCACAGTATGACCCAGTCTCCCATGGGACCTCCAAGCCAGGTCTTGAAGCTGCCATTCTTAGATATTATGAGATGTGTGACAGAGTTAAATTCCCTCCCCACACACTAAGGACCTTCCATCCTCAGCTTCCCCAGCCAGTAGCACTACTTTGGACCCAGAAATTCCCAGAAAGACTAACTACTCCATGTTGTGGCAAAAAGCAAAGGTGTCCAAGAAAATCCAGGATGGCTTTCAGAACTCTGTGTCCAGCTCTTTGGACGTAACAAAAGACGTGCCTTAGCTGCCTCCCGCGTGCGGTTCTGAGCATGACTGATTCCCAGCTTCTTATAGTCAAAAAAACTGATTTTTCAAAGTCATGCCCAAGGGCTGTATTGTTCTGCAGAAAGCCTCATGATGGTGTCTGGCAGAGAGGACTTGCTTTGGCCCTTAGCATTCCTAAGTTATTGGGTACTTCACCCACCCACTTGAGCTGACTCCAAGCTCCTTCCTGCACTGCATCTTAGTTTACATGTCTTTCCCCGTCTCCCTTCACAATCCAAATGTCACCTCGCATGGTTTATAATCAGACTTATAAGGTGCTCACATGTAAAGGACGGAAAGAGAAAAACACAAGATGCGGTTTCCTTTTTCTAGGAACATATGACCTACCAAATGTTCTCCGATCAATAAACCAACAGGGATGTACAGTAGCAATACAGGCTGTCATTCAAGGACTGAGTTACACCATTGCACTGTCATTCCCATTGGCCCTGTGCTCTGTAGCTTCCAAAAACACACGGGCTCACCTGGCATGCACCTACTCTCTCTAGAAGACACCACACTGCTGCGCCCATTTTAGAGACCAGAAACAACCGAGAGTAGAAAAGTGGCCTGCAAGTCAACAAATTAATGGTCTGGGATTAGAACCCCGAATTCCTTTCTATCTCTTAACTCAGACACTTTGTATCCCAGAACTTAGTAACTCTACATGAGACATACACTAATAGCTCATACACACAGAGGCCCTTTAAGAATTGGAGTGGTTCCATGGAGGAGATTTTCATGAAACCTCAAAGGTAGAAAGGTTGGGATTGAGTAGAGAGGGAAGACACTACATGCCTTCTGGGTTTATTGACTGGAGAAAGATAAAGAAGTCCTAATGGGCGAAACCTCACCTCAGCACACAATGCCTGCACCTCACTTACTGTGCACACTGTGTGGACTTTCAACATACATCTGTGTGAATGACAGCTCCGGAACACAATGCTGTAGTCACCAGTGTCACTAACCACACAGATGCACGGATACAGTTCAGGGAGGGGACAGAAGGCCCCGAGAAACTGAGTTCCCCTTTCAGGAATGGGCGAGAGCATGGAAGAGAGTATGGAATGAGCCCAAGGAATCTGGGCCTGTAGACCTTAACTGGCGTGACCTCAGAATACTCTGCAGAGTCTTATGTCCTTCCCATAAAAGAAAAAAAAGAATTATTGTCTTCTTTTTATCTTGGCAAGGAGTTGATTTCTCTGGTACAGTCTAAAGCTGGCATGCAAAAAAAGATGGCCAGATGTGAGTCAGGCCTGGCATGGAACGCCTGGGAGACTCTCCCAGTAACTTAGTAATAAAAACACAGGGCCAGAGGAGGAGGGCAAAAATAGAAAAGAAGCAATAAATACAGGATCCACTGCTGAGGGAAAGCCCAAGTATGTGGTCACTGACTGAACTAAGAAAAACCTCCAAAATCAACCCTGAGTGGCTGCAGGTGCGGCAACACCATGGAGAAACAGGGAAGGATTGGTGGGCCCTGAAGTAAGAAGAAAAAGAATTCAGTCCTGGTCTTTCGTCTTTGGCTGATCGCGAAGCACTGAGGTAGAAAAGTCTCACACTCGTGGGGCAAAATGGAACAGGAAGCCGTGAGTGAATGGAGAACTGGAGATGAGTGAGAACCATCGGCCTAAGGGAGAAGATTAACACCCCCGAGAAAACGAACACCAAAACCTGTGCAGTGCAGTAGCCAAGATCGGCGTTTGGTTTTCCAGCGAAAGAGAGGAAAGCCATGAGATATGAATGAAGTGACCTCACCTTCTTTTATAGAAATGGATAGAATGAAAGCTAGTCATACATTTTGACAACTAGCATTTTATTTTTTAAAAACCAAAAGATTAAGTTCCATCCTTAACCTTTTGAAATACATTTTTTCATATTCATATCTATTCCCTTTTACTCCATGGATTATATTATGGTGATTCTGTGTTGCAGCACTTAAGCTACAATGGGACTACATTTCCCAGAATCCCCTTCCTATGCATTCCTGAGTGATAGTTTTCAGAAAGACAAATATGCATGAGTTTGGAAGCTCAAAGTAAAACCATAGACCAAGCTTGCTGGTTGGAGCAAGGCCCTCAATACCACTGTAGCTGAGACACCATGCTGTTGACCACTGGGTCCCTTTACTACAGATAGCAGGAAACAGAAAATTTGTCCAGGTCTGTTTTTAGCACTTCTCCAAGGCCAAGGCCAAGCAACAGGAGAAATGCGGCCATTTCTCTGCAGATGGCCAGCATCTTGAGGGCTGGCGTGGGCAGACATGGGAGCGGGCTGCAGTTCCCTCCCCGACACTCTACGTTTGCTACGGCAAGTCCACTCGAGTTTGCTTCAGCCTATTGACTTAAGCTTCTCTTCTGCTCTGCAGATATTCCAGGCCATGGTTAAAGAGTCCACAGCCTTCCACAGATGTCTCTACCAGCTTCCCTCTGGGGCCCTGGTTACTAAGTCTTTTCCTGTTCTCTCCAAGACCTTTGCTTCTTCAGCTTCTCCCAGTTCTGAGATGCCTGACCCCTATTGGAAATTCCTTACAGGCTGGGGAGATGGCTCACTAGGCAAAGCATCTACAATCCCAGTGTTCATATAGTAAGATGCAAGGGGGAGGCAGGAGAAGCCCAGGATGCACATGGGTCAGATGCCTTGCAACATGCAATTGTAAAAGAGCCAGGAGATTCTGTCTCAAACAAAGTAGGAGGTGTAGGCGGCCATCCCAGGTTGTCCTCCAACCTCCACATGAATGCTGCGATACACACATGGCCCAGTACTCACACACAAGACTGCAAGAGCACACGTGAATACATGAACATACATAACACACACACACACACGTAGTGGCAGGGTGTAATAAAAAATTCCAGTCTATTCATCACCCGGAGTGGTCCCACTCTACTGCAATGACCCACCTGGCCATGGATGACCCACCTGACATCGCCCTTCTCTACCTGACATTCCTTTAACGGGCTGTACTGTGCATGCTGATTCTGAAAGGCTCACTAGCTGCTAGGAAAGAATGGCGCCACTGTTAAATGCATCTCCGTATTTAAACAGTCATCATGACAAAGGAGGGGTCAATATTAAAGCATAACCTAACATAGGGTCTGGGGAAGCTATAGGTTCCCAGAACCTGGCCCTGGGCAGCATCATAGCATCTAGAACCACAGAGCTCTAGCTGGTAAGCATTTTTAAAAAGAAGAAGAAGAAGAAAAAGAAGAAGAAGAAGAAGAAGAAGAAGAAGAAGAAGAAGAAGAGGAGGAGAAGGAGGAAGAGGGGGAAGAAGAGGAGGAGGAGGAAGAGAAAGAGGAAGAGGAGGAGGAGGAAGAAGAAGAAAAGAAGAAGAGGAAGAAGAAGAGGAGGAGGAGGAAGAAGAAGAAGAAAAGGAGGAGAAGGAGGAAGAGGAAGAAGAAGAAGAAAAGGAGGAGAAGGAGGAGGAGGAAGAAGAAAAGGAGGAGAAGGAGGAGGAGGAGGAAGAAGAAGAAGAAAAGGAGGAGAAGGAGGAGGAGGAAGATGAGGAGGAGGTGGAGGAAGAAGAAGAAAAGAAGAAGAGGAGGAAGAGGAAGAAGAAAAGGAGGAGGAGGAAGAAGAAGAAGAAGAAAAGGAGGAGGAGGAGGAGGAAGATGAGGAGGAGGTGGAGGAAGAAGAAGAAAAGAAGAAGAGGAGGAAGAGGAAGAAGAGGAGGAGGAGGAAGAAGAAGAAAAGGAGAAGGAGGAGGAGGAAGAGGAGGAGGAGGTGGAGGAAGAAGAAGAAAAGAAGAGGAGGAGGAGGAGGAGAAAGAAGAAGAAGTAGAAGTAGAAGAAGAAGAAGAAGAAGAAGAAGAAGAAGAGGAGAAAGAAAGAAAGAAAGAAAGAAGAAAGAAAGAAAGAAAGAAAGAAAGAAAGAAAGATCTAGCTTTTGATATTTTGGTCCTGTTATATCAGTTGAACTTGAATTCTGATGCGGATGTTCAGTGTTTTCTTAAGGTCACTTATCCAAGTAGATGTATATCAAAGAACTTTTTTAAAAAAATCATTATTTTTTTCCTGACAGTGTAGCCTCAGAAGAAGCACACATTTACCTACCTATAGCCTGTCTTCAGAAGAGACAGACTGTGCCTCTTGTGGTGGATACAGGAGGATGATACACTATTTTTACTCACTCTTACTTCTAATGCCTCTTCAGTAAGAGGACGGAGCTAAAAATAATTGACTGTGTGTCTGAGTTTGCAGTGTCTCCTAAAGACCTGTGTGCTCAAGGCTTGCTTCTAGTCTATGGTGCGGTGGAATTAGGAAGTGGTATACCCTCTTAGGAAGCAGGACCTATCAGAAAGTCACTAGGCCTTAGGGATATACCTTGAAGGAGATATTAGGATCCTTGCTTCCTCCTGCCTTTCTGTTTGAGTACCTCCCTTGGTGTGCACCGTCTGTCCTGCTATGCCCTGCCTTACCATTGGCTCGATGGCAAAAGAGACATGTGATCATAGATGGAAAACTCAGATGCCATGAGGCAAAAAGAGTCTTTCCTTTTTTTAAGTTGATCTTCTCAGATATTTTGGCATAGTGACAGTAAGCTGTCTAGTTCATTAACATTTACTCTCAAGACCAAAGGGAAATTGGATCCACAGCTGAGGACCAAGCCCTTCAACACATGAGCTTCTGGAGGGGGCAGCCTTCATATCCAATACCTAACCCTAAGTTGAAGGTACAAGAGCAGAGTACCCTTTACGGGAGCATAAAGGTTCTAATTGTTTCCAAAAATCAAACTCGATTTCCTACAGAGAAGAACTCTGTTCTAATGCAATGAGATAGCAAGTGACACGCTGGAACAGAGAATTTGCTGCATTCAAAATGTCCCAAAATCTAGAGAGAAGCGTGACATCATGCTGAAAAGCTCTAATGGCGAATAGGTTTGTCCATGTCCTGAGTGGCTTGGGTCTCTGAACCCTGGTGAGGGGCAGCAGGAAAATGAAGAAAAGACAGACACACAGATACATGTACAATGAAGCTGGAGGCAGAGTGGAGCTGAGATTCTCCAACCACTGACAACCTGAACCTCAGAGCATTTACTATGCACAGTATGGGGGTGGGGGTGGGAATTAGCTAGTCTCTGTAGGGCTCTCTGTAGGTGAACAGTCCCAAGCTGGAAACAGAGAAGAGGAAGCTGCAGTAGCTGGGTGTTGCACACACTGGTCAATGGTTCATAAACACACAGACCCAGACTTTGAGGAGAGCTTTGCCTGACCCAGATGGGTAATGGCTTTGCCAATTTATTGTGGGCCACTGGCATCTGAGCTATGGACATGCCTTATTCATTCACTCAGGACTCCACTCACTCAGGGCTTCTTCCACTCCCTACATAGATTGATCCCAACAGTCCGAGATCAATGACTCTCTTATGATACCAGCATCAACTCTTTCAGCTGAAGCGGGTCTCTTAAGTTAAAACCACGAAGGCATTCCTGGTTTACGATTTTTCTCAGATTCTAAGGTAGCCCTTGATAATTCAAAGAATTGGATTAAAAAATAGTTATACAAAATAAACATTTTTGGTTTCATGATGAACATAGAAGACAAAAGATTCTGGCAAAGAAACCCAGTAGATTCATAACCACCATGTAGCATTTATCAGAGGAACAAACCTCACTGTACTTTCTTTTTTTTTTTTTTTTTTGGTTTTTTTTTGAGACAGGGTTTCTCTGTGGCTTTGGAGCCTGTCCTGGAACTAGCTCTGTAGACCAGGCTGGTCTCGAACTCACAGAGATCCGCCTGCCTCTGCCTCCCGAGTGCTGGGATTAAAGGCGTGCGCCACCATCGCCCAGCTTTCTCACTGTACTTTCTTATACAGGAAAGTATTACGAACAAGGTCACATTGTCCTTCAGTATATGATAACACCCATACCTATTATCCTACAGAATATGACGTCTTTCTTGAAATAAAAATATACAAATCATGGTTCCCCAGCTGCCATTAGTTTGAAGAACCAGAGCGGTCACATACATATATCATGGGTGAACAACTTTCTGAAAACAAGCTATATAATGTCTTAATAATCAGGATGAATAATGAGACAGACTAATCAGATACTACAGTATAATAATATTTAATCTATCTGCTTCTTGACAGTATATGTGGTGAAATCTATGTACGTATGGTACCAGAAGATTGCCTCCTTCTAACTACTCAACTTAGTTATAGCTGCTTAGTCCTGAATTGCTTCAGCTGACTAGACACAGGACAGGGTCCACCAGATCTTTCTACTTGTCTGGAATTTAAAAAATAAATCATATCTAGAAAGTGATATTTTAGAAGTAGGTGTAAAATTTATTTTTTTTAATTTATTTATTTATTAAGAATTTCTGCCTCCTCCCTGCCACCGCCTCCCATTTCCCTAAAATTTAAACAATGAGGTAGTAGCTTTTGGGGCAGGAGAGGCTAAAGCATCATGTTCAAGAGTATTAGTTAACTGAGATCAAGCAAGCCTACTCTGCTGGTTGATGATAAGAGGCCAGCACAGGGGATATACTGTAGGCTAGTCAACTAGTCTCTTAGGAGATGAGAACAGGGTCTGGTCTGTTCATGACTGTTTCCCAGCATCGAGCATGGCTCCCTGTGAGTAATAGCCAAGTCCCCTGACAGACATCACCTGAATACATAGTTAATGAATTAGCAGTGGATGGCTAGGATATGTCTTCTTTCTAGAAACTCCTTTACATGGCCAGAAACGACATTCCTCCACGAAATCCCTTCTTCAATGGAGAGCCTATGCATGCCTCTTGGTCTGAGACTGGAAACAGTTCCCTTTATTAGAGAGCATTTATCACCATGATCCTTATAGTTAGTTCCAAAATTAACTCTACTTAATAGAGGGATTGAGGAAGGGGAGGAAGAGGGAGGAGAAAAAGAGGAAGGCAAGAAAAGCGATGGCAGTTGGAGAATGATCAAATCTGAGAAGAGAATGTTAGAGAAACACTACCTCCACAACCTCCCTACAAAAAGGTAGCGAGTCCTTGTGGGGCAAAAGACTACAGAAGGGAAATAAGCAAACTATCTCAGCAAGTGCCTCTCTGAGTTTGCACAGTCCAAGTCTAGAAAATGCAAGAGCCTTGTAGGCAGGGCCCTGTCAATTGTCCATTTGCATTGTGTTCTATGGAACTAACTACACATTCATTCCCCCATTTAATGAAAAAACATGAAATTCCCCAGGAAACTGGTCTAGTAAAAAAAAAAATTTACTCAAAGAAATAAGAAAATTTTTCTTCCCATCTCATCATTCACTTCTAATTCATCATTATCATATCTTTCAGAAAATCTACACAATTGTTTTTCCGTCCACCCATAAAGAGAATCAGAATATACTGCGATCTCAATAAAGTTGCATTCAAAAAGAACTACAATACCTTTGAGCAATGAATCTCTTGCTAGGTCTGATTCACATCTAGTCAATTGTGCTAAAGTGTGCTCATATGATGAGAACAGTGATGAGTAACCAATCCTTTGAACAAACTTGGCTTTGTGCTTTTCAGAAGGAGGTATACATGAGGCACATTTTCCACCTTTGCAGACCATCAGGGACCACTAGCATGCTCATCTGCACCTTGTACTTACAAGAGTCTATCTTAATAGATTGCTTGAACCGATTAAAGGCAATTATCAATTGAAAAAGAAAAAGGAATAAAAAATGAAGTACTTACTGGGTCCTAGACCAATTGAAAAAGCAGCAACATACACAAGCAAGCTGGCCAAGGACAGCCATTTGTAAGCAGCTGGGACAACAGCAGGGTCTGTGACTACCTGGAGTTCAGTTTGGCTCAGTCCAGCATTTGGTAAAGATGTGGGGGTCATCTCCCCTTTCTGCTCCATACTATGTCCCATAGGCATGAATGAGCTCTTGCTGTGTGGGGGGACTCCTTTAAAGTGCTCCCCAAGACTGTTGTTGCCAGTTGACAGGTTCCCGGTTGCATAGAACACAGGCTCCTCTAGGGACTGGTTAAGAGGGCTATGGCTTCTGCAGATATTGGTGAAATTCATGTTGATGTTGAGATTCACAATGCCCATGGTCAACAGTGAAGCAGCCATCACAGAGGAGCCAATGCAGAGGAAGGTTTTGCTACCAACGTGGTCCACAAGGAGGGTTGCTGGGATGGTGCTAACCACCTTGACCACTCCAACCCCAGTGGAGGCGAGGCTGGCTGCCTCATTGCTCTGGAAGCCAACGGACTTCAAGACAGTTGATGCATAGAACAGTATGTTTGGTTGGCCAGTGGTCTGTACAAAAAATACCAGTATCAGACCTATCATGATTCGGGTCCTCATGTTGTCCTTGGAGCGAAACAGATCCCAGAAACTATACTGATACTCATCTTTCAAGGAAGACTTGATCAAAGTGAGTTCTTCAGTGGTGTCTGAGATCACTCTTAACTTCCCGAGGACTTTGCCGGCAGCCTCCTCTTGCCCTTTCATCACCAGAAACCGAGGACTTGGCGGAAGAAAGTACATAGCAGTTGCTTGCAAAAGCCCCAGGGGAATCACAAGACCAAACATATACTTCCAACCATTGAAGACATTGGCAAACACATAGTTTGAAATGTAGGCGAAGAGGATACCGATGACAATCATCAGCTCATTCAGGGACACAAGGAGGCCTCTTCTGTGCTGGGGAGCAATCTCAGCAATGTACACACAAGTAGCAATGGAAGACAAGGAAATGGATACCCCGATGGCAATGCGTCCCATAATAAGGACAGTGTAGGACAAGCTCATTATCAAGACCAAGCTTCCGAGTCCTAGGAGGCACGATGAGAGGATGATGGTGAGCCTTCTCCCATACCTGTCTATCAGCACACCTCCAGTGAGAGAGGCCAGGAACGCCCCAATGAGCAGGGAGCTCACTACCATTTCCTGCTCGTGGCAGGTCAGGGCTAACAGGGTTCTGATCTGAAGAAGGGCTCCAGAGATGAGCCCCAGTTCGTAACCCACCAGGAGGCCGCTGACGGCTGCAGTGACAGATGTCAGGAAGGTGAACATGCTGCAACCTGCAAGCAGAAAAAGGAAACCGTGAAATCAGTTCACAGAGATCATTTCAAACATGCCCTATCCAAATGGATACTTACCTTTGGGTCAGACTTTCGTAACCTTGACTTTAGACACTCATGCACACAACGTGGTAAATTAATGCGCCATGGAAAAAATAATACACCGTCAAAGATAATTCACAACAGAATGAAAAATCATTTTTTTCTTTGTTATTTAGGAGAGGAATCACGAAGGTATTTATGAAGTCTGGCTTCCTTCTGGCTAGGATGTTGGTGTTGTTTTCAGTCAAGAGTAAGTAGCTTTACAAGATAAGCAGCTGGCAGATGATAAGGACTGAACAAAATGGTTAGCTGCTAGTGTGTACCTTTGGCATTGGATTAGATGTCCTGATAGCCTGGTTGTCCAAGCCCAACCCAGTTCTCTAAAGACAAACTTCTGAGGGCAGATAGATAGGGGAGAAGGGACCTCTAGAAGAAGGTGTGGGTTCCTGGCTATGTGGAGCCCACAGAAACCAGCCCCCGAGGCTCTTGCCTTCAATTCCTCAGAGGCCACTATCAGGCTGTACTGGGTGGGCCTTTGCCCGTGCTCATGGGAGTCATTGAACAAGTTCTTTACCACCTCCAGGAATTTAGTGGTGTATGCGAAGTGAGTGGGCAATTAAAAATAAATAAATAAGTTGAGGCTGGTGTTGTAAGCCAGTTGGTAGCATCCTTACCTAACATGCTCAAAGCCCTTGGTTCAATCCCCAGCAATGCACAAAAACTGAACTTGGTGCACAGGCCTATAAGCCTAGCACTCTGGAGATGCAGGGAAGATGAACATAAATTCAAAGCCATCCTTGGCTATATAGGGAATTCAAAGTCTGCCTGGGCTACAAAACATGTCAAGGAAGGAAGGGAGGGAGGGACAGAAAGAAAGAAAGAAAGAAAGAAAGAAAGAAAGAAAGAAGCAAGCCACGAATAGTAAGATAAATGAGAGAATAATAAAATGATCCACATCATGGTCTTAGCCTTCAAGAAATTTAACCACCTGATGACATTTCTCTTATTTATTAATCTTTGCTTTGCTTTAGAACATATGAAATGACTGCTTACAGATTCATTCATGTCCTCAGTTTCCAGACACACCTTTTCCCCAGATGGTCTTAAAACATTCCCATCAACAAACTCCTCCACTGCAAAGAAAATCAGGTGGAATCTTCACAACTGGATATGAACAGTGTATTCTTTGTGTGTATGTGTGAGTGTGTGTGTGTGTGTGTGTGTGTGTGTGTGCATGTGTGATAAAGTGTGCTATGTGCAAATGTTTAGGAAAGAGGACCACTTTCGGGGGTCAGTTCCCTCCTTCCATCTTGAGATCCAGTGCTCAGACTCAGGCATCCAGCTTTGTGTGACAAGTGCTTTTACCTTCAGAGCTGTCTTGCCAACCCAAGGACACTGTATTAGCCGGACTATCTCTTGCCACTACTTATTTTAGTTTTGCTTGCTGTACGCACTTGTGTGTGCATGTGTCTGTCAACTGGTAACTAGCCTCTGTTGTACTGATCGATGTGGTTGGTAATTCTCGAGTGTGAAACCTTGGAGGGAGACCAGGTGAGGCAGCAAAGCGGCTGTTCACAGTGATGGGGTAGCCAGGGACAAGTTAAGCATATAGCGGAACTGACAGCTGAAACAGCTTAGGGAACAGACTGTCCCTACCACCTTGCCCTTCCTTGCTTTCCCTCTTGGAAGATGTGAAAGAGTCTTTTTCTACAAAGGGGACTTGCGGTGACTGGAGGGCCCCCTCCTTGGATGCTCTACTGTTCTGCCTTGGAGAGATCTGCAGGGGTGGATAGGATGGTAGCTTTGTGTGGTCTGGTCTGGAAAGATCCACTCCTTACAAAAGAGGGGCCTGGCTCCTGATGCTGCTTTCTGGACTTAGATAATTTGCCTCTTACCTTAGCCAGAGCACAAAACACTGAGAAACAGGGATATGCCCGGAAGCCACCCTAGTTTGTCAATGTCCTTGAGACCTAGAACACTGACTATAACTATTCGGTGAATAATGATAGCATTTCTCTAGAAACTGCTGAAACATTTTACTTTAACCTGTGTACACCACAGCGTATTATTCTCTCATTAGCTATCATTCTACTTTATCTATCCCTGGCCAATTTGCCATTAAAAGGATAAAACCTGGCAGTACGATGTTCAATGACCTCAGCCCCATGGGGAGATCTTACCAACAGTGTAAGAATTAGGGACTTAGCTGTTACAAATCTGAATTGTCCCCACTGTGTTGTTCAAGGAGCCCTATCCCGAACTAATATCCTGACCTTACTGCTGGGACTTACGACAACAGAAGTTCCCATTCACCCTGAGGCTATCCCATCCGTCCCATTGGGCTTTGAATTCTAGTTCAGTGTATAATGCTTCCAAGATGGCCACCCGTGACTCCTGAGGACTTCCAACAGAGCATATTTCCTGGTACTGCTTTCTCATAAAAAAGTCACAAAAGAGAGACACAGCATGACCTTTTCTTAGATCTACTGTTGGTTAATGATATGAGGAACAAAATGCTATCCTATAGAAAGTAGATATAACTTTTCTAAGAAAGCTGACCATGAACAGAATGAAAATGGAGGTAGTCTGAGGTGACGACAGAGACAAAGTTTGGGTTTGTCAAAACACAAATGGAAGAGTTCGGGGCAGATGGATGGTCTGAGAGATAGCCATGGCTAGAGCAGAGAAGAAGAACACCCAAAATTAATGTAAAAACAAAACCTTAGCAACAAAAGCCACTCCTTGATGTCAAGTTAAAAGCTTACGTCCAACATCCCAAAGCATTTATTTTGTCACAGCCCTGCTTCCAGATGCCCCGTTTTCCACATTGCTGTTCTCAGTAAAAGTGCCACAGGGGAGTCTCAGCTTCCTAAGCTGAGGCAAGAATCAGGTAGACAACTCATGGCAGACACAGAGACCATCAGGAACCCGCAGGCCATTGGGTTTTGCTTGTCCCTGTGTCTTCTGGATACCTTGTTGGAAGGCCCACACCTGCACCAGAAAAACCCTGGTGCCTTTTGATTGAGTGAGGACCCCTTCCCAAGGTAATATGAAGACGCGGTCACCATCAAGAGGCCGTGTGCAAAGGAGCTTCAAGTTTCACGGGACACACAGAGCCGGCTGACAGGTGGCACTGGGCAGGGGACAGCAGCGCTGGCCGCCACAACAATAGCCTCCCTGTCTCTGCTCGCGGTGAGTCACACGAAACCATGACTGTAGCCCACACTCAAGGCGAGATGCTCCATTTTCCACAATATCTGAGTTTCTGCCGGCTTTCTTCTTCTCTTTCTCCCCCAGACGCCAGTCCTGGCGTACGGACGTAATGGGCACACAATAGATACTTGCCGCCTCACTAAATCCCACAGTGGGCTGAAAAGCATGCAAGCACAGGTTTCCTTGGCAAGCAGCCAGGTAATTATACAACTTGACCAACTGTGAAAGCTTCTCAGATTTAAGGAGCCCTCCTCCGTGCATTGTCCGAGAAAAAAAACTTGCAGTTACCCCTCAAGCGGCCCGACCATTGTGTTCACGGCTGTTGGCTCCTTCGCCCCGGGGTTCCTTTGATCCCAACTCATCTTTCAACGGCCACCTCAAGTGCTACCCACTCCTGGGAAGACCCTCGTTAGTGCTGTCATTACCCTGCTTAGCTGCATTTTGCTGGCTTGTCCAGCCCCTCTGTGCAAAGACTTCCCAGGAGGCCTGTCCCGTGAGAGGCACTGGTCCCTGGACCTAATCATCCTTGCTTTTAGGCTGAAAATTAACTTGGAAGGTCGAGTTCTGCTCTCCACACTTCTCTTGTCTCATTCTTAATCTTCCGCACCTGGCAAGATAATCCGTGTTTGCTGACATTGTGACTAGAAACAGCACTGCGGAAGGCTCTTCCTGTTCCCTCTCCTTCACATAGCTGTATTCGATTCTGCTAGCATGCTGCATTTGACAACTCCAGACATGCTTGCTACTTGAAGAGCATACTGCCAGCATCTCCAAAACATCGTCAGAACAATTATTAGCTTGTGGCTATCACATTACTGCAGGGACTATAGCCATGTGCGTACCTGGGTTCCAGTAGCATAGCCTCGTGTAGGAGGCGGCTCTGTGTGACCGTCAGCTCTCACTCACTGTTAGCCGTTCCCTTCTCTGCATCACTCTGCAAGGACCAAATCCTCTGGCCCAGCTATACATCATCTACCATTTCCAGAAACTTCTACATTCTTTCCCGGGCTTGTGCAGCTCTTCACCCTGCACCACCCCCCAGAATCCACCAGTGATCTTCATCAGCACTATCCGTTTCAGGAATCTTAGTCATCTTTGTGGGTAAAGCTCAAAGATCCCCACATCTTCAGAATCTCTTAGATTTCCCTCCTTTGGTTAATATTAACGGCGTATTTGTAGCCTCTAGTGCCCAGGTGACAGGTAGTCATGTAGTCACGCGTGTGTGGCCTTAGGCCTGAAACACTGACGACCAGAGGGTGCACAGCACGGGCAGAGAGGCTCTAGGATGGCTCATGACGGAGGGAGTCTGGCTGAGCCAGAACACTGCGGCACACAAACTCACAGACCCTGAGTGTACACAAGCTTTTAGAGGCAACATCCCATGAAGAGCTGTAGTACGGAGTTCCCAAGCCCCAAGATGCTGCTGTGGTGTGTGGTGGCCCAGTAGGGGTACATACTGGGCACCAGCTTTTATCTATCTCCTACAGGCCTTCTCCTTACCTGCACTTTGTAAAGAAGGCTGCTTATTGATTCCTTGCTGCTCAACCCCGAAATAATCACACAGAAACTTACTATTTAAATCACTGCTTGGCCCGTTAGCTCTAGCTTCTTTTTGGCTAACTCTTACATCTTAAATTAACCCATCTCCATCAATCTGTGTATTACCAAGTGGCTGTGGCTTACTAGTTAAAGTTTTAGAATCTGTCTCTGGTGGAGGGGTGTTACTTGGTTTCTCCCTGACTCTGCCTCCTTTCTCCCAGCATTCAGTTCAGTTTCCCCCCTACCAGCTCTGCTATAGGCCCAAAGCAGTTCCTTTATTAACCAGTGATATTCAGAGCATACAGAGCAGAATCCCACATCAGCACCTCTAATTGTCCCTCCAGCACCCAGCAAGACCCAGACCAATGGAAATTTAACCTCCCTGACAGCTACTATTGTTTGACTTTTCCAGGAAGGAGGATAAAAACATTGTTTGCTTACACTTTCATTCTTCCAGTCCTCATCAGATGTTGCCATAGTTTGAATGTTGTTAGTCCCTTAGATATCTGTATGTTGGAGGCTTGATGCCAGTGTGGTAATTCAGGAGGTGATTATTCCAGTGGAAGGTCCTTAGATCATAAGGAACCTTACCAATAAGAGGGAATGCTGAGGACAATGAAAGGGAATACAGACGTCGATGACAGGGAGTACTCATGACAATGACAGAGAGTACTGATGTCAATGACAGGGAATACCAATGACAATGGTACTGATGTTGTAGAATGGTTTTTTTTGCTTTGTTTTTCTCTCTTTCTTCATGTTTTAAAGACGGGGTCTCACATGGCCCACGCTGACTTTAAACTTAGTTCGTAGCTAAGGATAATCTTGAACTCCTGGAACCTTCTGCTTCCATGTAGCACATGCTGGACTTACAGTCACGCACCACCATATACACACCATATACATCTCTACGATGAGCTTTGGTGTGAATGAGTTCTTAAGCATGCCTGACCTGACCTTGTGCTTCCTTTGGCTTTCTGGTTTGTTATAAGATGTTTTCCCCTCTCATATGTGCTCCCAACATTATAACCTTTTGATCCCCACAACTAGCCAGACTAAGGGAGGTCCTCAGCCTTTTGACTTCCAGCCTCTAAAAACATAAGCTAAATAAATGAAGTATTTAAATAAACAAAGTATAACTATAACTAAACATCTGCCTCGGGTGCTTAGTTATAGTTAAATAACAATCACCTAATACAGACACTCCATTAGTTTTTTTGTAATCCGTTGTTATAAAATTTATTTTGAGAACAAAATTAACTTTCTAAAATTTATGTTTTTGGTAAAAGTGGGGGAAAATAAAACCTCACTCTTCTCTATTGGATTTGGAATATACTGGCCAAGTACCAGATTTTCTGAGTTCATTGTTTTTTTTAATTCATAAGCCCATTATGATGCCTTTTACTACAAGAACCTGAAGACCTAAAAACCAGGGGCTTAATGCATCAAAGAATTTATTTCAACTTCAAATGTATTCAATGAAGATGTCCTTGTTGGGTTTGGTGTCTCTAGTGAGTTCCTTGGCCTTCTTCTCCCTTCCCCTGCCTTCCTCTCCTTTCCTCTCCCATCCTCTCCCTTCCCCTCTCTGCCTATCTTAAAGCACAGATGCTATTTCCAGCCCTGGCCAGACTTGTGAAAGTCCTGAAAATCACAGTGATGAAGAAGTGCAGAAAGAAGTAATGATGATGAACAGAGTGGGAAGAGCCGGGCTGTGGAGCGACACACTCAACCCTCGGAGAAGTCGGCTCCTGTGGAGTTGCTCTCCTTTGACCTTCTGCATCTACAGCAGGACCTCTCAGGAGTCCAACATGTCACTCCCTGGCCTTAGACATTTCTGGAGCATCTTCCTTTTACTCAGTGATGCACCTTACTCCCTGACAACTGTGTCTGGTTTTTAAGGCTGCTACCATTTTGCGTGTGTTTCTGTGTCTACGTAGGTTTTCAATAGATGGCTAAGAGGAATTTAATAAAAACAAACCCCACAACCATCCTGCCTAGCAGCCTCTGATGTTTCTAGATGGAATTTCTTAGAATGTGGGAACAATGTTAAGATTCAGACGTTTGAAAATCCATATTGTCTTAGAATTCCCGTGAGTGACTATTTAACAGATTTTTCTTTTAATAGTAACATACCTTTCGTTTTACAAAATTTCAAATGTATGGACAATTGTTTCACATACATAGGAGGAGTCTTCTGCCATTGCATTTTCTAGTTAATAAATACAAAGTCACAAAGAAACCATAAGAGGATTGGATGTTGTTTTTCTATTTAAAAATGATTGAAAAGTTGCCCTCTTGTGGGCTTGGCTGTTGTTGTCTTGTTTGTTTTGTTTTTTGAGACTGGGTCTCAGGTAGCCTGGACTGGCCTTGAACTTGCTATGTAGACAAGGAAAACCTTCAACTCCTGATATTCCTGTCTTTGCCTCCCGTGTGTGACTGGAACTATGACAGTGCACCCCTGCACCTGGCTCTCTTTGTGCTCTGTAAATCCTTAAATAGGGCAATGAGGTGGGAAGAACATAAGTAATATTGTAAATCCTATAATGGGGGTAACTTTAGAAAGAGCTCTTTTTTAAAATGTAGGCCTGCATGGTCACACAGGCACTGAGAAAGCTGCTCACGGGGAAGTCTGCCAATGGACAGATGGACCAGGGAGACAAAGGGAGAAAAGACTGAAATACTTCATACTATGAGGAAAAATTCAGAGAGAGAAGTAGGAAGGCAGGAATAAAGAAGAGCTAAAAATGCAAGACATAGGAGCAATGGAAGAAACGGGTAGGATATGTTGTGGATGTGCAGGGACGAGGGTGGGAAAAGAAGCCAAGGGCCCAATTTGATGAGGGACCCGAAGATTTAAAAAGCCAAGTTTGCAATAGATTTCCTGCGGTGGCTGTGACCAGAGACCTTGAAGAATGTGCCTGTGTACCAGTCACAGAGCTCAGCAGTCACTTTCTGAAGAGCCTGCGTGGCTGGGATTTGGGAACAGGGAGGGGAAAGGCTACAGAGTTCTTAAAAGCTGTAGCAGGGATAGGACCACCATTCTATTGCTGTGAGGGAAAGGCAGGGATCCAGGGAAAACAGAAAGCTGGGGCAGGAAGAATCAGAAAAGTCACAAGTCCTTTGGAGACTCTGTGCCTGAGGGCAGAAGCAAAGGTAGGGAGTCTGGGGGCTTCAGGATTGAACCGGGTGGAGGGCTGGGCCAAGCTTTACTTTTATTGAAAGCCTGACGACCTTTGAGAGTTGGAAAAGTTGAAGTCACTCTGGTGGCCTTTTCTAAACTACTGAGGGCTGTTTCCCAGAAGTTTCTCTTTGCCGCACACCAAGCTCCCGGGAGTCCCTGCATGCAGCTCTGGATTCCTCTGTTGTCTGCTTTCCCTGCTCCATGCCCACTGCTCCCATCAACTGGAATCCCTCGCCATTCCCCGGATGTGTCATCCTCTTTCCTCGGTTTCCATCTTACCTATTTTCTCCCGTTAGAATGTTCTACAAACCTACTGCCTTCAGTTCTCAGTTACACTTTTTTCAAAAAATGTATAGGTGTGTGTGTGCCAGAGCTTGACGCGTGCGTGCGTGCGTGCGTGTGTGTGTGTGTAGGCCAGAGCTTGACATCAAGTGTCTTCTGTCATTGTTCTCTGCCTTGTTTTGTGGGACATGACCTCCATTCTTTACTGCTTCTGACCTGGAGCTCTAGACCAGGGTCTTGGACCTGGTGAGTTTTTAAATTGTTATTTAACAGAGTAACTATTAGCCCCTTGTGACAACTACAAAGCATCCAACAAAGAAAGAAATACATAGTCCCTCTTACTTAAAAAAATTGAAAAAAAGTAGAAAAGAAATACATATACATTTTGTGTGTGTATGTGTATATATGTATGTGTATGTATATATATATATGTCATGTCACAGTACCATGTATTGTAGACAAATATATCACAATAGCATCTGTATGTCTAACATCAAAAGACATCCTGGAAGGTTTGCTATAACGTCCTATATATAACCTGTCATACAGTCCATAGTTGATCAGCATGACACTAGGCAGTACATATCTTAATCACTTCTTTATTCGTCTTGTGCACTGGCCAATCACACGCATACCATGTGTAGCCCTGTCTTGGGCACAGACGGTAGACCAAGCTTATCTTGATGTTCAGCACTACCAGCTTTGGTGACTTCAGTGAGCACCAAGGTCCCCAGGATACCACTGGTGGCGATCCTTGTACTATACACACAACATCTCTGACATTCATGCTATAACATAGAGAAGCATAATTCATGAATTATGCAGAACTTTCCAAGTGCTGTCAGTCAGCTAAGAGCTCTGATGGGTCAAAGAATATACGCTATTCATGAAGTTATCATATCTTTTATGGTTGTGTGTGTGCAAGCTTGGAGGGGGGAGGGTGCAGAGTGGGGGTGCATGTAGAGGCCAGAAGACAACCCCAGTTGTCATCCTCAGGAATGCCCTTTGAGATCAGATCTCACTGGCCTGCACCTCACAATGAGGTTAGACTGACTGGCTAGCAAACCCCAAAGACCCTCCACCTCCCCGGTGCTGGAGTTACAAGTGCATGCGACCATGCCTGGCATTTTTACATGGATAGTGGAAAGTTAGCCCAGGTCCTCTTTTCCTCAGCCCAGGAACTTAGAATCTCATAGGGAAAAAAAAAAATAACATGAAACTAAGGGGAGTCACTAATGTAGGATGCAGCCAAGTCCTGAAATGAGTTCAACCCGCAGTCCTGAACTGGGCAGGTCAGGAAGTTGAAAGCGAGCTGGTGGTATGATTGATTGGTCAAGATGCGCGAGTCAGCAGTTGGAGTCTGGACTGCCACCAACTCTTTCCGTGGCATGGGCAGCAGAACACTTTGCCTTTCCCTAGATCCCCGGGGCTCAGAAGTGAAGGCCCAGGCTAGAAACAGAGGGCCCGATTAGTTAGTGGCTAGACTTCGACAAGATCAGCAAGAGTTACACACTTTCTGTTCCTCTGTGACCTCGGTCAGAGGATTAAATAATATTTCTCAATTCATAGTGCTGGGAGAACGGCTGTTGGATGACAGCAAGTACATGGTGAGCATCAGCTGATCTTGCTCGGCTCCTGACTCTGTATGTGAAATGGGGTTAATCTCACTTTAGTGGCTATTACGAGATTAGAAGGGATGTTGTGCAGGCTGGAGAGACAGCTCAGCAGTTCAGAGCACTGACTGCTCTTCCAGAGGTCCTGGGTTCAACCCCCAGCACCCACATAACAGCTCACAGCTGTCTAAGTCCGGGATCCAATACCTTCACACAGACACGCACACAGGCAAAACACCAATAAAATAAAAATAAATAAATTTTAAGAAATCTAATTAAAAGAGACATAGTCATTGAAGTACTTCGTTCATGATACTCATTTCACAGAAGTCTTTTAAATCTGAATTGATGTAAAATGGAACCAGGTGGGGGTCTGACAGGAGCTAAAGCTGATCTCAAAAAAGAAAAAAAAATACAAAAGGCTTCGACTCTACACCTATCAAAGGACAAAGAACTCTTTCAGGCCTGAGATGGGAGACTGAGAGAATAGATTTAAGAACCTCTGGACCTGGTAACAGCATCAGTGTCTACCACCAAGCACTAATAGCATCAGAGTCTCTGCAGCTCCCGTGATTGGCTCACTCCCTCGGTAAGGAGCCTACACCTGTCAGAGCCTGAAGAGTCAACCAGTAATGGAAACACAGGGCTGAAGTGAACATGCTGTACTAACTCACCAGGATCCAGACGGCCAAACCCACACGACAGGAAACTACAGAAAAACCACTTGATCCCTTCAGCAACTAACAGGAGCAAGAGAGACTAGGGAGCAAGACAATGAGAGAGAGAGAGAGAGAGAGACAGAGACAGAGACAGAGACAGAGACATAGAGACAGAGATGACCACACAAGAGACAGCTGGCACCAAATCCAATCACAGAAAGTATAGACATCACACGGGTCTTCATTTAACTAACCTATCAAAAAAAGAAGGCAAAAGGTTGAAATAGTTACTTATATGACATCACAGGAAATAAGACGATGCCTTATTTACGTCCAGTATAGCAACCATGCTTTTTTTAATATTTGTGGATTCCCTTGTTTTTAAAACCCATATCCCTTGATAATGGAGTTGCATCTCCAAAAATCATTTTTTTCCTATGGTTCTTGCCTTGTGTGTTTCTACAGTTTAGTTCCCATTGGAAATGAAATATTTTATTAGCATGGGAATGCACTCTTGCTGTACAAATTGATCCTAATTGCAGCTTTCCCCCCTCTATTCTTAAAAAGTCTTAAACATCTGAAGCTTAAGATGCTATTTCAAGCAGGCTTCCAAATCGGCTCGCCTCATAGCTCCCAACTCCAAGGTCCACAAGCATGTGAAAACATGGTATGTGAAGTTATGTGGACATTGCCTATGGCCCGGAGCAACATTAACAGTTGACTCACAAGCTTCTCAAGAGACAATTATTTCCAAGAGGATCACAGTTGAGTGTGAAGTTAAATTGCAGTTGTTTGTGAAAAGAAAGACATTGCTGTAAGTCCAATCAAAGGAGTGTACTTTTCTCCCTGACACGTCTCTTGAAGTGAGTCACTCTTCAAATATAATGGAACCGGCTGGCATTAGAATGATTGCTAAGCTACTTCAGTCTTACTGCTTTTGTACTAAGTACATAAACAATTGGTATGTCACTGAAACATAGCCACTTAGCAAATGTATGTGCTATCATGTAGAAAGGAAAACCATGTCAGTGAACCAAACAAACCCGGATGAATTAGGAATAGCTCGTGCGAGTTCATGATTTACAATGCTGGCCATTTGACTCCATTTCTGCTGAGAAGTATTTTGAGAGCATTCAGTGTCTGTGGCTGGAACTGAAATTGGATATTTTTCGAGGGACTCCAAGATGAGAAATTGTCCTCATTTGGTATTTTGCAGAGTCCTTGGGGAAGATTGGAAAAGTTATGCAGCTCGCCCCTTTCTCAACCCCAAAACTTGGTGCTTTTTAAGTCACTTGGTAATGCACTCCTCTGGCAAAGTCCGCTCACAAGGAAAAATGGACAGAGGGAGCTCCGGCTGCTCACCTTCAGAATCTTCCAAAACCAGTTCTTGCTCATACACTCTGGGTAAAAGGCTGCTTCAGCTCAGCTGTAGGAGCTCACTGCTCCCAGGTGGAGGGCTGTGTCAGGTTCTCAGGAGTTTGTAACAAGGAGTCTAAACAGTACTTGGGTTCCTCTCACTGAGCAAACGCTCCCCATGAGGCGTCTTTAATGGGATACTTTAAAAAATAAAATAAAATCTTCACAAATCTAAAGCTGCATTTCAAGATTGGTGGATTCCTCATAGCCTTGGCTCAGGCCACTCCATGACATTCTGAGAGCTACTTCCATCAACTAGGGAAAGGGCAAGAACACTAAGTCCATAAGCAATGTCCCCCCAAGCTCACCTGAGAGTCCTGTTCGTTACCGCTAAGCATGCTCTTGGAAACTGCTCCTTCAGCAACTGTGGCATGTCTGGCAGAGAGCAGGGCAACGTTGGAAATATTTAAGACCTGGGATGGGGCAATGGCCTATCAGAAGGGACCCTGGTTATAAAAACCAGTTCCAGCATGCAGGTGTAAGTCGGGAACGTCTCGGCCCGCACAGGTGGCTTGGCTGGTTGTTCTAGCCCTAGCTATGGCCATGTCTGCCAACTCCCTGTCACAGCCTGCGTGCCTGCCTTTGCTGCTCCTGGGGCTGTAGAGGGCCCAGGATCTGTGGCAAAGGGACAACCTCTCTGCATTCTCTCTGGGTGACAGTATGTTCTTAGAAAGGGACAAGGAGCTACTCTTCCTGTCTGTGCCTTTGTGTTAGAGCAAATCCCAGCAACCCCTTCCAACGAGGTCCCCTAGGAACCACTTTCTTAAGCCTCACATTGAATTAAAGTCCCAAGTTAGAACTTCTGACATGATTTCCAAGTGAGGTTAAAAATGTCCCGTGTCAAAGAGGTGCTGGTTGAACACAAAGGAAGATGTTTACCTTTCGAACTGGTCATATCATACAGAAGGCCTCTAGTTCCTTACAAATCCACGTCTCCAAATCCTGCCACTTCCTTATGTATACCTACAACTTGCTGTCAGCCAGCCATTTGTTAAATACATGGTTTTAAGATTCAGCAATTTTGTCATTAAAAAAAAATATTATTACATTTACTTAAGTTTTTATGTGTGTGTGGGTGTGTTTGTGTGCGTGCGCACACGCTCATGGACACTCACTATTTTTGCCCAAGATAACAGATCTATTGTTCCAATCCATCTTCTCACAATTCAAATCTCTGTCATCAGGCCCAACTGGTTAGCCTGATTCTCTCTTCCCTGAAAATGCATTGATTTCCCCCACAAGTTTCCTCCATGAAGACTTCCAGGTGGGCAGCCCAAGAAAGCCAGACCAGCTGTGTTCAGATATTCCAGATTAGGGTAAGCCTGAGGGAACAACCAGGACAGGTTTATTGACCTGCACGTATTAGCTCAGCACCCACAACTTTAAAGTCTTTAAGGACAACTCCTTCGGGTGTTCTGATTAGTGGGGGAATTCTGAAGTCCCAGCCTTTGATGTCTTCAGAGGGATGTACAACAGACCTTCCAGAGGATCTGTGCATCCAGTTCTGGGTTGGCTGGTTCCAGAGTGTTTGCTTCAGTGCTAAGAACCTGAACTCAGACAACAAACGCTGCTCCTGGTTTCTGACCATTTTAGGCAGAAGAGAGAAGAAAAACCAGGGTTGATGAGACAAAGGAGAGTTCTCGAACTCTCTCTGGCCAGGAATTTGGATGTCAAAATAAGGAAAGCACGGGAGCTAAGGATGAAGGAGCAGACAGCAAAGCTCCGAGGCAGAGAATCTCCAAAGTTAGAGCTGTACCAGCCTCTGGCAACTTGCCCTTCCACCCTGGGAGAGATGCCTTCTGTGTAGTCTCCCTTCACCTGTGTCTGTCAGCTTGCGGCACCAGGACTTGAAACTGAAGAAGGTCAATTAGGATGTGTCTATGAACACTGACAATGTATTCACTTTGAGTCATAGCTTCTTGGAAAAACAATGAAGCTCATTATTGATAGATACAAAGCAGCCTTTTTGTTTGTTGTGTATATAATGTTTTCCCTGCATGACAGAAGAGGGCGCCAGATCTCATTATAGGTAGTTGGGAGCCACTGTGCAGTTGCTGGGAATTGAACTAGGGACCCCAGGAAAAGCAGCCTGTGCTTTTAACCTCTGAGCCACCTCTCCAGTCCCACAATGCACCCTCCTTTTTAAGTAAAGAGTTGACCAAGGAAGACCAGCCAAGATGCTTTGTGTGTGTGCAGGAGCACTGGGGACGCGGGTGGGAGGTGCTGAGAGTTTGTGGTCTGTCTTTTTGTTGTTGTCCACTCTTTGTTTGTTCCAGTATCTCACATAGTTTAATCATCTTAACTTGAGTTATAGACCTTATTCCCCTTTTTGCTTGATTTATTTCCCACCTAGAAATATAGAAAAAGTTTAAAATCATAAATATGCTGATAGTCAGCATATTTGAAATACTCTGAATTTCCTGGGTAAAAGAAATTATATAAGCTTGAAATACAAAAACACCAAAAAGAGCACTTGGAAAATGTTTTGATAAACATCGACCTCTTGATTAAAATGAATGAAAATATAATCCAACATTAGAGAAGGAAAATTAGATGATTTCCTAAAAACATACAGCAAAGCTCTATAATACATTTATACATATATGTATAAGGTTGTTCTGAGGTGTCAAGAGATAGTTAAAACAATTTAGGGGAATCTAAAAGGGTTTTTATTCATCCAAATTTAAACAATATCTAACAAGACCCAAAGCTGTATTCATCTGAGATGCTAGGGGAAACTTAAGTTTTTTTTTCTGCTATATAATAAAGATTCATCTGGAATTAAATTTGATAGATTGTGGTATTCACTATTTCTTTACAGTGATAAAAGCAGTAGCACTTTGCAATGAATTCTGCATATAAGTTCAAGACATGTATCTACATACTACTTCCCATGGAGATAATTGTGAATGTGTACAATGCATGATACGAAGGTGTACTTGTGTGTGCGTGAGCATGTGTGTGTGTGTGTGTGCGCACGCGCGTGTGTGTATGCATACATACTTGTGCATCTGTGTGTATGTGTGTGTTCATGTGTGTGTGCATTGTGTGTATGTGTGCGTGTCTATGCATGTGTGCATGTATGCGTGTGTGTGCATGCGTTGCGTGTGTGCGTTGGAAGACAGGGCCTCACTTCGTCCTCCAGGCTGGCCTACATCCTCCTGCCTCCTACTGACATTACAGGTGGGTGGTAGAAATTAGTCCATTTCTAATGCTCGTTGCAAGAGCCGGGCTGGGCAGTTCCTCTCCATTATGACAGGGTGACACCGCGACTCCCTTTAATTGACCCTCTGCCTGTCAGCACCAGCTCAGAGCTCTGCTGTCTCCTGCAGCTCATTTCTCAGGAATTTGTAGATAAGACCTCTCTTAACCGCCCATCTCATTCCCCTTGCCTGCTCTTTCCAGTCAGCCTGCAAGGCCCTGGGCAAAGAGAGAGGCCGCATTCAGAGATGGCCCCAAGTATTGACTAGACACGGGAAAGAAAGAGCAGGCTAAACCCAGAGCAAGGCAGGAAAGGAAGACAGCTTCTCTGTTCCTGGGATGGGACCACTTGACTTCCATATGATGCTTGGTGGATTCCGTGCCCAAATGAGGCAAACCCACTGCTTAAACAGCCCATTCCCAGGTGAAAAGCAAGGAGTGACTTCTGTGTCCACGCGCCTCGGTGACTATTTGTGACATTCTGCTAAGCAGCTTGGCAATGGAATGTATCATGGAAGCATGTGGAGCCGATCAAAGTATTAACCGTAGGAAGGAGAGGCTCATTTGTATTTGGTATCTTATTATACAATTAGATGAATAAAAAGAGGCACCAAGAAACAAACAAACAAACAAAAAAGCCTGGGATGTGTGTTTGGGGATTGTAAATGTGGAGGCAAAGACAATCATCTAGGCTAGTGCAGATAATGCAATGAAAACTACTGATGTTCTCCTTGGGGAGGAAAAAGTATTCAGTGAATCTCATTTTGAAAGGCAAGTCTCCAGGAAAGCAGGGACAAGAAAAGGAGGCACTTGGAGCACAGAATAACACAAGTTAAAACGAAAGTTGTGTTGTTCCCATAACCAGTTACTGTATGATGTCTACTTAAAAGTTTGGCTTTTAAAAAGCGATGCTCACAACGTCCACTTGTTCCACATTTGGTCCACTTGCGACAATAAATGAAAAAAAGTGTGTGTTCACAAATGAGGCTCTGATCCGCCTTTCCAAGAAAGAAGACCGTATGCATTGCATTACGTAAAGCAAATTGATGGAGCCCATCGTAGCCGTAGCGGGAATGTAACTCACGTTTTAACACATAACGTCCCAAGGAGGCTTCAGTCCTCACGTGTACAGCTCTGGGTCACTCCACGTCGCACCAAACCCTGTGTTCCTTTCTCCACGCACCCAGCGCGCTCCCGTGTTGCGCGCGCACCCGCACTCCCACACACGCACAGTCCCGAGGGGCTCACGGGGACGGCTCTCCCCTCTAGCGGTCACCCGAGCCAGCCCCACGGTCTCACTTTACCTCCCGCGCAGGCAGGATGCCGGCCGCCGCTGGCTCCACAGCTGCCATCGGTCTCCGCCTCTCTCCCCTTCTGGATCAGCAGATTGGGGCCCTCTGTGTTTTCAACAGGTACCATGGTCACGTAGAAGTTACAGCTTCTCCCTCGCCACTAAACCACCCCGACCTACCGCTCTGACAGCAGTGGTCCCGGTCCCCATGGGCAGCATGCTAAAGAAGAGTGGGAGGGGTTCGAGTGGGGTGGGGGGGTGGGGGAGAACCTCCGGGCAAAGCCAGTGTGATTTGTAACCAACTTTGTTTCTATTTCCGAAGGCTTTGCCCTTTTCGGTGACACAGGCTGTTGCTATTCCCAGCAGCCTATCAGGAGCAGGGGGAGGGCCGTGGCTCCTGGATTGTTTTGCCTTCAGACGCGAGTTGGAAGCAAGAGGTTAAAAGACTTGGGACGCAGAGGCAGTGTTTGGCCACCAGCTAGGGCTTGCTCTTGTGTTGCCGCAATTTGAAAAGAAGCTTAGAAAAAGAAGCATGAAGATTTAAATGCAAGTCTGCAAGCCGAGAGTGGGGAACAAATACCCACAGATGGTATCAGTTAATCTCGCAAAGGAAGACTTTATGTAAAGAAATGAAAGAAGGAAAAATGTGTTAATTTTCCTTTCCTTTCCTTTCCTTTTTTTTTTTTTGAAAGCAAGCCTATTACCCTAAAAGTCATAAAGTCATGACACTCACCAGTTTAAACAAAGCATAAAATGTGTTTGTTTCCACGGGATTTGGGTCTAGGTAAATGCCTTGCATAGCTTTCGCTCCAGGCCTGCGGGACAAATGAAGGCCTGCTTCCAACTCCAAACGCAACGATTCTTTACTAGAGACTTTCCAGCCGAGTTTATAGCAAAGTCGTCCATTAAAAAAATTCACAACTGACCTGAAGAGAGGGGCAGACAGTGGATCTTCCGTCAGGTTGCTCGTTGCCTTGGCTGGCAGAAGGATCCTCGCTCAGTATTCAGAGACAGCTTGAGCTGTTGTAACACGAAACAAATCAAGGCACCAGTGGGAGGGGTGTTTTACTGGTGTGTGAGCTGAACCTGTACTTCTATAAACAGTCCAACAGACGGGAGGTTTTACCTTCGGCTCTGTCCTAGCAAATCACAGCCGCAGAAAACTCGTTGGGTCGTCTCATAAATCATCCGGAGTGAAAACCAAAATGTTAGAAGTACTAGTAAGACAGAAATTACGCTAGGTGCGTGCACCTGAGTGATTCTTTTCCCAAAGAGAGCTTGCTGAAAGAAAATGGAAGCCAAGTAACTAGCCTAAACTCTTTAGAGCGGGGTGTGGCTCAGTGGTTAAGGACTTGCCTGCCAGACACCAGGTCCTGGGGTCGGAGCCTCGGAACAAAAACCAACATTGCAGGTGTTCTCACATCCTTCAAGGTTATCAGGAGTGGAACTGGACTTCTGAAGCCTCATACTGTAATCCTCCTGCATCATAACTTCCCAGCCTTGTCCAACGCCCTTTGTATCTTCTTGACCTCCAGAGATGCCCCGAAACACCGATTTCACCTTCGCTGTTCTCCTGTAAAAAAGAGCAGGTCTGTGCTCGTCCAGGCCAAGACCTGTTCTTGCTTATGTCCCATACTTTGGGTCACAACCAAGGTTGTCACTAGTTACTTCTATATTATTCCCTGGGAAGTACAGGAGCAAACAGAAACAAATCTTGTAATAGCGCAACTAGTATTGATTATACACCTGCGGTATACATGCTGGTCATACTGGGAAGAACAAACCAAGGCCTGCAGGCACAGCTCAGGCCTCGCTAAGAGAGTAGTAGTTCAAAGTCCACCCAGACTGATGTATCAACACCGAAGAACTCATAGTGCAAAACGGCTGGAGAAACTGCTTATACTTGATCCCAAGTGTGTTAGGAGGATGGCAGTATTTATCTGTGAGGCCCACATGTCACCTGGTCATAGTCTCTTGCCCAGAACCTGTAATGAACTTAGCGTGGGGTGGAACATAGGTTCTTACCTTTGTAGAAATACTTTGTTTTATGACAAAACTCCCACCTCCCCACCACCACCACTCACCCCACCACCCACCAGGCCTGTGTTAGCAGGAAGTCTTGGATTGCTTGCTGTGGCAGCTGAGTAGGCACAAGACAATCCCCAGTTCTAGAATGCTTTATGATTGTAAGTGACTCAGTAACCGTTGTTCTGCTCTTTGTAACTGTGCTGTTCAGAGACGACATAGGCATAAACCAGAAGTCAAAAATAACAAGGAAACAACGTGACGGACCACATTGCCGCCTGGCAACAGACTCTGTTTCTTGTCTGGCTATCTCAAGCTCTGGCCTGCGCTCACTTTCTTCTCTTACATCAAAGTTGACTCCACCGTGCTGCACCAGGGTGTGCTGTGTGTTTTCAACCCTCAGAGGCGGTTTCTCCGACCTTGTCCCGCCCTTCTGCCTTTTCCCTTCTCCTTTTCCCCCCAAAGCAATTGATAGCGGTCAGGATTCGGGTTACCCAAGGTTAGTCATAGAAGCTAGCACCCTTCTTCGAAGCAGGCAATAAAGCCTGTGCCACCTTTCCCATTCTCGCTGGAAGCGGGGTCTCCCTCCATCCTCAGAAGGAATGCCACACAGAAAGGCCAGGAATCTGAACACACAGGTCTTGCTGAGTTTCTGTTTTAGTTGTTACCTTTAGGCTACACTCTGTGGTCCATTCACGCTTGTACATGGCTCTCCTATCTTCACTGAACCTAAGAAGGAGAACAGTTTTCCATGGGTTGTGAGAACTTCATTTATGGAGGTCCCTATGCCACGTAAAAGTTTAGCCAGATGAAGGTGCCATGGTTGCACAGTTAGCCAGTCTCTTGTTATGGTTGTTCCGGCCATGACTATCATGACATGCTGGGTGTTGAGAAAATCTACCACATACTTATGCCTCTCCAACTACCAGACTGATCCCTATAAATCTAACGAGCTTATCATTGCTAGAATGTGAACTCAAGAGGACACATTCTTGTGTCCTCCATAGTTTTAGTTCCTGGGAGGATGCCTGTCATGCTATAGATGCTCAACAGATATCTGTCACATGAATGAGTGATCACAGAACTGTTAGTGGGTCAAATGACTAAAGCTCTTTCCGAAACATCGAACCCCATCTTATGATTTCTTTTTAGGGAAGATACCACCGCAGGATGTCCCAACACAGTCTCAGCCATTAATGCTGATGCTCAAAGCTGTTCTTGCCCTCGGAGAATATATAATCAGCCCCCAGAATGCAGGCACTCCCTTGCTCATATCACTAATTGTTCAGAGGCAGCGCCGCCAAATCTTCAGACACTGCAGCTTGCAAAATGACAACATGGCACGATAGATGATCTACTTTGTGAAGTATCATTGTCTCCATTAGGCAGAAATAAAACTCAAAGCAGTATCAAACATGCCCAAGATCAAAAAATATTTTCCAATATCAGATTGAGAAAATTTCGAGTCACACAAAAACATCCTACATTTTATAAGAGGTTTCACTGTTGACCCACTTACCTGTTTATCTAAGAATTCCCCATCTATTGAAATAATTAATTTTTATTATAGTTAAAGTAAGGGTAAATGTCTTCGATGCAGTAAAATTAACTAGAGGTCTACACTCTTTAGGTTTTTTTCTTTCAGCAAAGTTTTACATACAATGTTGAGCACAAAGCCTTAGAATGCCATTGTCCACATTCAGGAAGCACACACAGTCTGATCCCTGATTAGATCTCAGAACATGACCAGTGTCCTAGAAAGTTCCCTGCATCTCTTCTGAGCGAATTCCCACCGTGACCTCTGATTGTTTGTTTGTTCTCATTATTTGGCAAGTAAAACACCTTCACTTCTTCTGAATACAAGGGAAGAATGTGGGCTCTGGCATAGAGCATCTCTCACTGTGCTTCGTTTGAGATTCACCCAGGGTTGCCCAAACACTGTCAGCTCATTCTCCATAACATGAGTGAATACACCAACTTACTTGCTTCCTCTCGTGGGCACCTGGACTGTTCTCAGTTCTTTTCTATAATAAATAAAGCTGTTATGAGAACAAGCAATTTTGCAGAACATAACCTCTCAAGGCACAGCAGTGCAAGTCCATTTGACTCCAAGCCCACAGGCTTCCTTTATAGCCTGCTGTTTCTCTGCAGTGCATCGTCGTGTTTATGTGGCCACCCCTGGAAGGTTCAACCTAAAGGGGCTTATTACAGTATAAACACACATGCAGAAATCCAATCCCTGGACAAACACAATGCCCAGATACATTCAGTTCTGACTTAATCATATGCCAATTAATACCCACCCTGACATAACTGTTTGGAAGGATATTTATTTTACTTCTTGCTTAGGCTATCTGTATAATTTTGCTTTTTAAATGATACTTGGTTTTTTGTTTTTGTTTTTGAAATAGGGTCTTGCTGCATAGCTTGTTGAACTATAACACTATGTTCACAAAAGGTAAAGGTAAATTGTGGGGAAAATGAGACTATTGTTACTTCTAGAGCTTAGGATGGGAATTTCCCCTGAAGAGATGTGATGGAACTTTCCAGAATGATTGTGCTTTTTGGTGATCCCTTCTGCCTGTGCCTTCTAATTGCTTGGATTATAGGCATCTTCCACCACACCTGGATGCTAAGTGTGCTCAGTGTTTCTTCCATATGCTTAGAGTATTATGACTTATAACACTGTTTACAGTTTCTTAAATTACATAGCGGGCATAGTTAAATTCAGATTATGACTACTGTATTTAATATTATATATTAGTCATTCATAAGACAATGAAGCAGTACAAGAAAATGTTGATACTGTTATTTGAAGAAGGAAAATCAGTAGAAAATTGCAAACTATATTTTCCCACAAGCTTTCAAAAATATACATGTATATTGTTCAAGACTACTAGGGAACTTTGAAAAATTAAATATAGCTGATATGTTGGGCTGGCAAATCATGTGTAGAAAATATTGTCTTAAAAATCGTGGCATGGGAATACAGCCTAGTGGTAGATGTTTGTTTATCATTCCCAGGGGACTGGAATGAGACCCTCAGCACCACACACACACACACACACACACACACACACACACACGTGCACGCACACACAGTTTGCACAACTGTGTTGTTGAATATATAATGACTACAGGTCTGAAGAAGTCATGCACACTTGGGACAGACTGACGGGCCATTGGCAGTGGCACCAGGATTTATACCTACTGCTTGCACTGGCTTTTGGGAACCTTTTCTCTTTGGACGGATACCTTGTTCAGCCTAGATATAGTACAGAGGAACTTGGACCTTCCCCAAAGCAATGTGCTTTACCCTCTCTGAGGAGTAGATGGGGGATAAGATGGGGGTATAGATGGAGGAAATGGGAGGAAGGGAGGGAGTGGGACCTTGGATTGGTATGTAAAATGAAAAAAGATAGTTGGCTTTCTTTTAAATAAAATAACTTAATAATGAAATAAAACCCTCTTAAAAAGGAAGTCATGCAAACTAAGGGCTGCCGTAACCCACTGAAGACAGCAAATGTACTTATAAAACATTTTTTAAAAATATAGCAACAGAAATGTCTTGAGGAAGGGCCAGTATTTTTCTAATGCGTACAAGGGTGTGTTGAGGCTACTAACGAGGCTGCTCGGATTATAATATCTCTTTAAATTACACCAGCATCTTCTCTATTAGTTTGGCCTGTAACCCTTAGCTACGTAAAATGAGCATGACTTTCCCTTTGATAGCTTTTTTTTTCCAAATAATTTATCTCTAATGTTAAAGATTTCCTCAGTACCATTCTCACAGAGCTTGAATAGGGAGTATTACCCAGTTACCTTTCCTTTAAATTAGTCTTCCTGTTCTAGAGGATTGTCGGGAACATTTGCTTCATCACCTGTAACAGCAGACCGTGTTTACTGGCTGGAGAGTGCTGGCCTTTCTCATTACACCCCTCTTGTTTGCCAGTCAAGAAGGAGGGCACTATACAGAAAAGCCACCATTTTCCAAAGTTAAATAATCCGAGCAACTGGAGGGCATTTGAGACCAGAAAGCTTAATGAAATAAGGAATTTCGAGGTTAACTTCTTCAAATCAGCTCATCAAGGGGCGGGTATGTTGGCGTACAATTTTAATCCCAGCACTCAGGAGGAAGAGGCTGACAGATCTCTGAGATCAATGCCAGCCTGGTCTATAGAACGAGTTCCAGGACAATCAGGGCTACACAAAGAAACCCTGTCTATAAAACAGAATAAAATAAAAATAGATAGAAGATAGATAGATAGATAGATAGATAGATAGATAGATAGATAGATGATCAACAAATTCACTCATTAAATTTTAAGCTTGTGGACATCTTAGAGCTTAGCATGGACTTTCCCTCCTAGACCCTCTAGTGTCTCTCCACGAGAGGATCTGTGTGGATAAGCCTGTATCCTAAGCACCAAGGGGAAGGCATCTCCTTCCCCTTACTCACTTTTTTCTTGTCATTATTCCACACCGACTTCAAGAGTCACAGCCAGTATAGCAATAATAACAGAAAGGTGAGGACTTGGAAGATGGCACAGTCAGTAAATCTCAAGATTTGTAGCCCCGAGGACCCGAGTTCCCACCTAAGAACCCACATAAAAATGCTGAGCAACACCACGTTGTCCAAGTGCCCCACCCAGCCGGACCTTGCACTTTCTTTCTCCATGCTCTTTTCCTATTCCACCAGATCAAGCCTGGGCTCCAAATCCAGTTCTCCAGCCTTATTAGGCTATTCCTGCCTACACTAAAACACACCTATAGGACTGGTCCCACCTGCCCCACAATACATAGGCCCCTCCCATGCCATATCCAACTTTTCTACCCAGCCAGATCTACTCATACACTCCAGGCTTGGACCAGGATGTATACCCTGCACACCATCCTATCACTCCACCTAAGCCATTTCCAGTCTCTAGGCTCAACCTGCCCCAACCTGCTCTGTCCCTAACAGATGCAGAGCTAACAAAAGTTCAGGTGATCAAATCTCATTACAAAAAAAAACCAAACAATATAATAAAACAATATAAAAGATCAAGCCAGTAACTCACCTTGCAAACTTACCAGTCCTATAAAAAAAATGTTACCAATGAGAATTACCTGAAATCAAAGAGGAATTGAAAAACTCAATGACACAGCCAGAAAATTCAGAAAAAAGTCTATAGATATAATGAGCCAAGCAAAAGACAGAATAATGTGATTTGAAGATAAAGTAGATGACCTAGACCAAATAAGCAAGAAATGTGAAAAATTAACACACGAGGGGGGGGGACAGAGACAAAGAAACAGAGGGGGAGAAGGAAAATACAGAAAATTTGGAACAATAAGAAAAGATCAAACCTTCAAATAATAGGAATAGATGAGGGAGAAGAATCCCAAGTCAAAGGCATAGGCCAGCTCTTTAACAAGATCATACAGAATAACTTTCTAAACTAAGAAAAAACATACCCATACAGATATAAGAAAACAAACAGATAAAACCAAAAAAGAAAATCCTCATGGCAGATAATAGATAAAATATCAAGTATACAGACAAAAGAAAGTGTATGGAAAATTTCAAAAGAAAAGACACATGTCCCATATAAAGGAAAATCCATCAGAATAGCAGCTGATTTCTCATTGGAAACTTTGAAAGCCAGAAGAGCCTGGAGCAAGACATTCCAAGTTCTAAAAGACCACGAAGGCCAATTGAGACTGATATACCCAGCAAAACTATACACCATAGCTGAAAAAGAAAAAAAAAAATTCACAATATAAATAGCTTTAAAAAAATTGTACCCAGCAAACCAAACCTAAACAAAATATAAAAAGCAATTTTCCAGGCTGCAGAGAGGAATAAAGGCAGCCAAGAAACTGTGGGGGGGGGGGGAATACAAAGCTATGATTACTAAGTACAAAGTACCACTAAGAACACAAACAAAACTGAAAATCAATATCATAATGACCACAACACAGACATTTCAATAATAATGAATGGCAGTCATCACTATCCTAATATCTGAAAAAACTGACTTCAAACTAACTAAACAGAAGAGGTAAAGAAGGACACATCATCCTAACCAAGGGAACAATTAACAAGAAGACGTTACTATTCCAAAGAAACTCTTGTGCACTCATTTTCATAAAAAATATACTACTGAATTAAAAGACATAGAGTAGTATCAACCCAATAATAGTAGGTTATTTCAATACCCCATTTTCTCAAATAGACAGGTATTCTATACAAAAAAAAACAGAGAAACATTAGAATACATCATACATAATACATAAAATGGACTTAACTTATAGTTCCAGAATATTCTATACCAAACCCAAAGAATAATATTCTACTCAGTAGCACATGAAAGCTTCTCTAAAATAGTCTATATTATACACAAAATAAACATTTGCAAATTGAAAAAGGTTGAAATAACTTTATGTATCCTATCAAACCACAATAAAATTGACAACAGATATCTAGTAAATACACAAACTCATGACTATTAAACAACTCATAACTGAATCATGAGTGTTTCAAAAAAGAAATAAAAGAGTTTCCTGAAACTAAAAGAAAATGAAAACAAAACACAACAAGAAAAAGTCTGGGCCACACTAAAAGCAGTTCTATAATGAAAATTCAAGGCTCTAAGTACCCACGTTAAAAAACGAAAAGAAGCACAAATAAGTGACTTAATGATGCAATTTAAAAATTTGGAAACAAGAACAAGCTAGATTCCAACCTAGTTGACAACAAGAAATAATAAAAAAATCAGAGCAGAAATTAATAAAATAGAAATAAAGAAAACAATATAGTCAACAAACCTAGGAGCTAGTTCTTTGAAAAGATAAATAAGATTGTCAGACCCTTAGCCCAACTAATCCAAAGAAATAGAAGACCCAAATTAACAGACTCAGAAATGAACATAAGGATATATTACAACAGACAACAAAATATTCAGTATATTGTAAAGGAATGCTTTTTTAAAATGTATACCATTGAGTTAGAAATAACAAATGACTTAATGATGCACTCAAAAATTTGGAAAGTCTAAAAGAAATGAGTGAATTTCTAGATTCCACCAAGCCACCAAAATTATACCAAGAAGAAGGTGGCAGCCTTAATAGACCCCTAACAAATGAGGAGCTTGAGACACAAATAAAAAGCTTTCTAACTAAAAAATGTACAGGACTAGATGAATTCACAGCAAAATTCTATCAGTCTTTCAAAGAATATCTATAGCCAATGCTTTTTAAACTCTGAAAGAAATGAAGGAAGAATGGAGGGGAGGGAGTGAAAGAAGAAGGGAGGGAAGAAATACTCCCAAAATCCTTCTTTGAATCCAATATCACTCTAATCCCAAAACCAGGTAAAGATATGACAAATAGAAGGACAGAAAGAAAGAAAGAAGAGAGGGAAAGAGACAGAGGGAGGGAGAGAGAGACAGACAGACAGACAGACAGACAGAAAAAAAGAGTTCAAGGGCAGCCTGGTCTACAGAATGAGTTCTACAAGATTCTGAGTTATACAGAGAAAACCTGTCTAAAAAAACAAAAAAGAAAAACAAAAGCAAAAAATGTTAAATAAAATATCAGCAAACCAGCTGGCTGGTAATGGCACATGCCTTTAATCCCAGCATTCAGGAGTCAGAAGCAGTCACAGTTGGAGGTCAAACTGGTCTACAGGGCAGCCAAGGCTACACAAAGAAATCCTGTCTCAAAAATCTAAAACAGAAAACAAAAACATGCAAGCAGTTTATAGACATAGTTCAAAATGATTATCCACCACGATAAGTTGACTTTATTCCTGAAATTCAGGGATAATTCAACATATGAAATTCAACAAATGTAATAAATTACACAAATGTATTTAAAGATCAAAATCACACCATCATCCCAATATATGCAGAAAAAGCATTTGACAAAAAAAATTCAACATGCTTTCATTATAAAGCCCTAGAGAACGTAGGACTAGAAGGAACATGCCTTGATATGATAAAAAAAATTATTTATGAGTAACCCACAGTCAACAACATCCTAAATGGAGAAAAAAATGAAGCAATTTCACTGAAGTCAGAAATAAGACAGGTCTCTTTGGTATCTCCACTCCTTTTCAATATTATACTCAAAGCACTAGTTGGAGCAATAAGGCAAGAGAAGGAAATTAAAGGGATACAAGTAGAAAAAAATTAAACTAGCCCTATTTTCAGATGGCATAATACTATACATTTGAGATTCCCAAAATTCTACCAGAAACTTCTTGGAATGATAAACAAACTCAGCAGTTTGGCAGGATACAGAATTAACTTGCACAATTAATACCTTTTCTATACATCAATAACAAAAATACAGAGAAAGATCATGGACAAACTCTTGTTGTAGGATATTTCATCACACTGTGAACTCTAAGATCAAGTTATTTACTGGGAAAAAAACTTGTTTCTAACTGTGGTGTGGCTCAGTCTTAGTACACACCTTTAGTACAAGAGCTTGAATATCAAACATAATTAAATAAACTGAACCTTAGGCTAAGAGGCAGAACAAGCAACCAGTTGACAGGAAAAAGAAAAACAGAGAGAGTAAGAGGAAGTTGGGACAGATAGACAGGTGCACAGGAAGTAGAGAGGAGGACATTGAGTTTGAGGAATCTGGGTTGAGACAGCATAAAAGAAAGCAACTTTTTCAAAGATTTCAGCAGAGGAGGAACGTCAGCCAGGTGTTTTTTCTGCCTCTCTGAGCTGGCAGGCTTTCAGCCCAGCATCTGGCTCCCAAGTCTTTACTGATAAAATTGAATGATTGAGATATAAACACACACACACACACACACACACACACACACACCCATTCACATGAGACTCAAAATAATCTAGGAATTAAAGCTAATCAAGCAAGTGAAGGACCTCTATAATGAAAACTTTAAACTTCTGAAGATAGGGACAACGAAAGACATTAGAAAACAAAGGAATCCCATGCTCATGGATTGGTAGAATTAACACTGTGAAAATGGCCATTCTACCAAAAGCTGTTTACAGATCCAATGTAATCCCAATCAGAATCCCCAACTCATTTTTCACAGAAATAGAAAAAAAAACTATGCCAAAATTCATGTGTAACCACAAAAAAAAAAAATCCTCTAAATAGCCCAAACAGTTGTAAGCAAAAAGAACAATGCTGGAGTAATTGACAGTCTAGATTTCAATATATATTGCAAGGATATTTACTGTAATAAAAACAATATGGTACCAACATAAAAAAAGACACGTAGAACACTGAAGCAAAATAAAAAATCTCAAACAAATATATGGAACTTCAACCACTTAATATATGACAATGATTCCCCAAACATATGCTGGAGAAAAGAAGTGGTACTGAGAAAGTTGGACGTTCACTTGTAGAAGAATGAAATTAGACCCATATCTAAATCCTCTTGGGCAAAAACTAACCCCAAATGGGTCAAAGACCTGAAACCTGAAACACTGAAGTTACTATAAGAAAACATAGATAATATCCTACACAATACAGGTAGAGGAAAATACTTCCTGTATAAGAACTCCATTGTCCAACAATTAAGGCCAACAATTGACAAGTGAGACTGTATAAAACTAAAACCTTCGAAAGAAAGAATCAATGAAGAGGAAGCACACAGAATGAGAGAGAATCTTTACCAGCTATATATCTGATAGAGGATTAATATCCAGAATATATGAAGACCCCACCCCCCAAACAGCCAAAATAATGAGTGGCCCATTCCAAGAATAGACTTGGTACCTGAACAGAGAGTTTTCAAAGAGTTTTAGAGCAACTGAGTTACCAGAAAAGGACCGTCTCCAACCCACAGAGCTGTTTCCACGTGACACCGTGTGCTACGGGTCCCCAGCTCTGCGATTTCATCTGTCCTTACAGGTGGATAGTACTCCACAGTGTGTATGTGCCACATTTTCATCATCCATTCATCCAATGAGGGACATTTAGGTCATTTCCATTTCCTGGCTATCATGAATAGAACACTAATGAACATGGCTGAGCCAATATGGGGGAAGTCCTTGGGAAGATGCCAAGGAGTCGTACAGCTGAGTTTTATGGTAGGTTTATTTTTAGCCTTTCTGACTGAGGTAAGGAAAAATCTTAAAGCTGTGTTGGTTTGCATTCCCCTCATTGCTAGGGACTGTGAACATTTTTGAAGAATTGTTTAATTGTTCTTTTTTAATGATTGTTCTTTTTTTTCCAATATAACATATTTATTGATTACTTGGGAATTTCATACAGTGCACCCAATCATGCTCACTTTCCTTCCTCCCAGGTCCACCTTCCCATCCTTGTGTCCATTTTCTTGTTTTGTATTAGACCTCAAAACATTTTCTGAAATAAACAATCTAAGTTTTTATATCTCTCTCTACTTTATACACTTTTTGTTTTTGTTTTTTGAGACAGGGTTTCTCTGTAGCTTTGGAGCCTGTCCTGGAACTAGCTCTTGTAGACAAGACTGGCCTTGAACTCACACTGAGATTAAAGGCATGGGCCACCACTGCCCAGCTTTCAATCTTATACACTTTATTCTTCTTTTGTGAGTTTCTTTTCTGAATTTTGTAACAATGAAAACTGTAACTATAACTATCTCATCAACTCCATCAGAGACCCAGAAAGGACACATGTAGCAGCATAAATGAATGCAGACAGAGTGTAAAAATATATATATAGCTTTAATGTAGAAATAGACTTACAGAACCACCGTTCCCGCGGAGACCAGGAAAGCAGAAGCAAGAGCTAGGAGCTTGCTCGCCAAATTTATAGGCAGACATTAGCCCGAGGCGAACACGCCCCCTAAGGGGCGGGACTTATCCCTACATCTCCCCTTTTTGTCTAAATAAGACAGAACTAAACCAAATACAACTACATACAATAACAACAAATAATAAATACAACAAACAATATTGAGAACAAAAGCTTTGCTAAACATTCTATCTCAAGAAGTCCAAATAATGTAAAGAGTAACTACAATTATATAATCTTCAACTCAGTCAAAGATCTGAGAAGGGAATAAACTCTACTCAACAAACGAGATATATCCAAAATGTGCAACAATTGACAGAGACAACTGACTACCTGGGCAATCAACCAAAGTCTTGTTTGCAACGTTGAGTCAACCAATTTTGGCTAAGGCCTAACATAACTGACATACCATTATTAAAGGCAAGGAACTTTTCAAAGCTATCTTACCCTGTCTTGGCAGGATATGACAGTCCTGTTTTATCCATTGATGCACGCTCTGTATCTGTGTCAGTGGTTGAGGTATGGGCATTTCTTTGCCCAAAGGCCAGTTCTGCCAAATAGAAAGGCTCCAGATGGAGTGTTTTTGGTGCTCAACATTCTCTCGGGAATAGAGCAGTGTTGCCAGGAGCAATTGTGTCTCACTATCACGAAACTCTGAGTTAGATTAAAGGCCATTTTCTACAGCTCTTTGAAGAGGTTGAAGATTATCTATCTATACTGAGTATAATCTCTATATATCTAAAGAACCTGATTAGTCTAATTATAAATGACAAACTTAGATGACAATTAGTCTATATAATTCTCAATATCTATCTAACTTAAAGACTAAGAAAATAAACGACTGTGAAACAAATGAGGACAATGACCTCCAAATATAATCAATGTACAAATATACATTGAAGTAGGTAAATATATATCAATACAAAAATATTATATAAGTATCTTAATCAGAGGTAGAAATGTACACTGCAATATGGTAAATATATACAATATATATATATATATATATCAATACAATATATGTCAATACATAAAAATGTTTTAAACAGAGGTAGAAACATGCATGCGTACAATAGTCAATATAATTTAACTTTGTATCAATATACAAGAATCTATACCAATATATTTGTCTATTATCCCATCATCCCTCTTTTTTTTTTCAAAATGATCCCTGAGCTTATAAAATTCCTCCCCCAACCCTCAATCATATACCAATTATAATCAACCCCTAAATGATGTCCCTAAACCCAAGGGCAAACTTTACTGGGAGAGGGGACGTCGTTCTCTAGAATTACTTCCAGCTGTCATAGGGGCGACGTTCTTTCTGGGGGATCCTGTGAAAGTAAAATGATGGTTAAATTTCAAGATAATGTCTTTTAAAATTGCCAATAGTCTCTGAGTATTTTCGTGCAGGTCTGGCCAAAATGTTGTATAAGATGTGCACCATTTCAGCTAACCAGGTTGGAACTGTCTTGTGCAGCTGGTACCCAAAGCAGGTCTTGTAGTAGCGCTATCAGTATCATGACGTCATATCAACCAGGTGGAGTTGTTGTTATGGGGCCCCATCTTCTTCCTGGAAACTTCAAATGTCACTTCAGGAAAAACTCATTGTTCATTATGAAAAACTTAAACATTAATCATATAGACATATATAGACATATATATATATATTCAATGAAAGACATGATAGATATATTCAATGAAAAGTATGATAGATATGAAGAAAAGCAAAGATGTTTTCTAAACTCATATTTCTTTCTGTCCCATATCATGGCTCTTGACATGAGACAGAAACTCCAGAAACTCTGGGTTTTTCTCTTACTAACAGGCTTGGAATTGGAGAGGGACTGAGCCAGAGTCCAACTTCAAAACCAGCTTTATAAATTTAGAAATATGGTTTAATATTACTTACACAACCCATTCAGTTTTCTTGATATTTCCTATTGGGCAGGTATTTTTCCATCTGTCAGTATCCAAACATCCAGGGTCCCTTGAATTTCTCAAAGATGAGTGTTTTCCTGTGGAGATAAGAACAGAACCCTGCCCCCATTCTATATGTTTTTCTTACCACCTGTATGAATATCATCGTTGTGGATGAGTTGTCATTTCTCCTTTCCAAGAGGTTTCTCCTCTTCAAATCGAAACTTTATTAATTTTGATGGTATCCACAATTTTTTTTCTCCTGTGGAAACAAGAGCAAAACCCCTTCCCCAACGTAGCACATCTCCTGGCTTCCACTGAGAGGTCAGCACATCTTTGAAATAAATCGGTTGATTTAGTTCAGCAGACTTTTCCATTATCCAATGTCTTTCTGCTGCTGTCGTTCCTTTCTCATTAGTGTTAAGAAAATTCAAGGTTAATAAAGCATTATGTAATCTATTTCTGGGGGTATTTTCAGTCCCTTTCTGTTTGTTCAGCATATCCTTTATAGTACGATTTGATCTTTCTATAACTGCCTGACCTGTAGGATTATTTGGTATACCTGTAATGTGTTTTATATTATAATAATCAAAAAAGTGTTTCATTTTCTTAGATACATATGCTGGACCATTATCTGTCTTTATTTGCGCAGGTATACCCATGATGGCCATAACTTCCAATAAATGTGTGATTACTGAATCAGCCTTTTCTGAGCTCAGGGCAGTAGCCCATTGAAAACCTGAATATGTGTCTATGGTGTGGTGTACATATTTTAATTTGCCAAATTCTACAAAGTGGAACACATCCATCTGCCAGATTTCATTCCTTTGGGTGCCCTTTGGATTAGCCCCTGCAGGCAGTGGCGTTTGGTTATAGAAAGAGCAAGTAGGGCATTTCTTTACAATCTCCTTAGCTTGTTGCCATGTAATTGAAAACTCTTTCTTCAAACCTTTGCTATTAACATGATGTTTTTTATGAAATTCAGAGGCTTGTAGCACACTACCAATCAATAATTGATCAATTTCTGCATTACCTTGTGCAAGAGGACCTGGCAGACCCGTATGGGATCGGATGTGTGTTATGTACATAGGGCAAAGCCTGTTCCTGATCAAATCTTGAACCTGGAGGAACAATGAGGTTAGTTCAGTATCATCAGGTATAAATTCAGCAGTTTCAATATGTAAAATAACTCTTTCTGCGTATTGTGAATCTGTAACTATATTAATAGGTTCTTTAAAATCCCTTAGCACCATAAGAATGGCATATAATTCCGCCTTCTGGACAGAATTATACGGACTTTGTTCCACCTTATCCAAGTCTTCTGATTTGTAACCTGCCTTCCCTGATTTATTGGCATCAGTATAGAATGTACGGGCTCCAGTTATTGGAGCATCACGGACAATTCGAGGAAGAATCCAAGAGGTTCTCTTTATGAAGTTAAGCCTCTTGCTTTTTGGATAGTTGTTATTAATGTCTCCCAAAAAAATTAGCACAAGCTCTTTGCCATGGTTCATTATCTTCCCATAATTTCTTTAGTTCATCAGCAGTGAAAGGCACTATAATTTCTGCTGGGTCTATGCCTGCTAGTTGACGAAGTCTCAGCTTGCCTTTTATAATTAACTCAGAGACTTTTTCCACATAAGTTTTCAGTTTCTTACTTGGTTTATGTGGTAAAAAGATCCATTCCAAAATAATATCATCTCTCTGCATTAAAATTCCTGTAGGAGAAATTTTTGATGGTAATATGACGAGAATACAATCGAGCTCTGGATTCACCCTGTCCACATGTGCCTGTTGTAATTTTTCCTCAATCATTGTCAGTTCCTTTTCTGCTTCAGCTGTTAATTCTCTGGGACTGTTTAAATCTTTATCACCATCCAAGGTTTTGTTCAAATGAATTATTAAATCAGGTGTTATTCCAATAGCTGGTCATAGACTGGAAATATCTCCTAACAGCCTTTGAAAGTCATTAAGAGTCCGTAGGCGATCTCTCCTAATTTGTGCTTTTTGTGTCTTAATTTTTTGCAAACCTATTTTATAACCTAAATAATTAACAGAATCTCCCTTCTGAATCTTTTCAGGAGCTATTTGCAATCCCCATTTAGGTAAAAGTATCTTTATTTCTTCAAACAGTCTATTCAAGGTATCCATGTTTGAATCGGATAACAAGATGTCGTCCATGTAATGGTATACTATAGATTTGGGAAATTTCTTGCGAATTATTTGCAATGGTTGGTTCACAAAATATTGGCACAGGGAGGGGCTATTTAACATACCCTGGGGGAGAACGGTCCAGTGGAACCTCCTCGAAGGTTGAGAATTGTTATAAGTAGGCACTGTGAAGGCAAATTTTTCTCTATCTTCTTTTTGCAAAGGTATAGTGAAAAAACAATCCTTTAAATCAATAACTATGAGAGGCCATCCTTTTGGTAATAAAGAGGGCAAAGGAATTCCAGATTGCAGAGGGCCCATAGGTTGAATAACCTTGTTGATGGCCCTGAGATCTGTCACCATTCTCCATTTACCTGATTTTTTCTTAACCACAAATACAGGAGAATTCCAAGGGCTGGTAGATTCTTCTATATGTCCAGCATCTAATTGTTCTTGTACCAGCTGTTCTAAAGCCTGTAACTTTTCCTCAGCTAAAGGCCATTGCTTTGTCCATATTGGTTTCTCAGTCAACCATTTTAGAGGCAAGGCTGTTGGTATCTCTGAAGGGACATCAATTGCTTGTTCTTGTACAGCCCGAATGGCCGGTTTTCTCCGTTTGTAATATCTTTTAATATTATTCTCAGAAATATAGGCTCTAGATTTAGCAGGAATGTTAATTTCGGTATTCCATTGTTGTAATAGGTCACGACCCCATAAATTCATTGCGATATTGGCTACATATGGCTTTAATTTTCCTATTTGTCCCTCTGGCCCTATACATTCAACCCATCTCGTGCTCTGCCTTACTCGAGATAGGGTTCCAATTCCCAGGAGCTGAACATTTACATTCTGAAGAGGCCAATACGGATGCCAAGATTCTGGGGTAATGATACTTACATCAGCACCTGTGTCCAGCAGGCCAGTAATAAAAATGCCATTTACACACACTCTCAGTTTAGGTCTTTGATCATTTATAGAAGTTTGCCAAAATACACGTAACTTATCTTTCTGATCATTATTGCTTGTAACAGTAGGCATGGGGCTTCCTAATTGTCCTGATGAGGCACGTTCTCTGCAGAAACTGGATATGACTGAACCATGTTTGCCATGGGGGCCTGTGAGGCCCCCCCTCTCACGTTTCCCGGCTGTATCAGGTTGCCTTGTCTATCTCTTGTAGACCTGCATTCATTCGTCCAATGTCTGCCCTTTCCACATCTTCTACATAAACCTGAAGGCTGAGTCCTCCTATTTCTGTTATTTCTAGAAGATGCATTATTATTATTATTTCTGAAAGATGCATTATTATTATTATTATTATTTCTGAAAATCCGTTGTCTACAATTCCTTTTCATATGACCCATTTTTCCACAATTAAAACATTTGGTATTCTGGTGTCTCCTTTTACCATTGGAAATTGCTTCTTCTACCCATGCTTCAGTGCCATAATCAAATATATCAACATTGAGTGTATGCAAGACCCATTCTTCCAACGGCGCTGATCTGAGCTTTAAAGGACCCAAAATCCTTTTGCATTCCACATTTGCATTTTCATAAGCCAAAGACTCAATCATTATACGTCTTGCTTCTGGGTCAGATATTCCTATTTGTACAGCCTTAGTTAATCTTTGTAAAAAGTCACTAAAGGGTTCTCTCTGACCCTGTTTAACTCTGACAAATGATTCCATTCTCTGTCCTGGGTCTTGTACCCTGTCCCAAGCCCTTAAGGCTGCTGTAGTACACATGGAGAGTGTGTTTTCATCCAAATTAGCTTGTTCCTGAGGATCAGAAAAGAGCCCTTCACCTAGAATTTGATCTAGGGAAATGTCAATTCCCTTTGCTTTTTCCTGCTGTTCTAAGAGTCTAGCCTCTTGCCTGAATAAGCATTTCCATTTCAATTGCGGTCCACTCTCGAGTACCGCAGAGCTCAGCTGGAGCCAGTCTGAGGGGGTTGCTCTGCTTGTCGTGGCCCAAGATCTTAGCATCTCTTTAACAAAAGAGGCTTGCATCCCAAAAGTCATGACAGCCTGTTTTATTTCCTTGAGATCATTCATACGCACAGGCTCCCATGTATCCTCCTTGATGACCCTAGGGTTTTTGGAACCAATCACCTTCTCTGTTGTTATTACTGGAAAGGCAGGTAGAGCTGTAGGTAGAGCTTTGTGGAAATTGTCCCGGAGAGACTTACCCACAGATGTAGTTAAAATTTGCCTTTCTACCCTTTGCTCTTCCTCATCAGAATTTAGAAATTCCTCAATCTTTTCAATTCTATTCACCATTGCCTTCTGCAATGTCTGAATCTCCTGTCCAGAATTATGTTCCAAAGTCTTCATTGAGGATTCTAAAGTATGAAGTTTGTCCGTTAGAGATAACATCTCATCTTTGGACATAATTTTTATGGCATAAACCGTGCCTTCTTGTATTGACAATCTTTCCGTCAATCTGTCATAAGCTTTAGACAAAATCCGATTGTCACATTCAGCAGTTTTGATTCTCTCAGTTAATGTTTCGTTTCCTACAGAAAGGGACTGAATCTTATGGTCCAGATCAGCTGTTCCCTCTTCCATAGTAATGAATTTCTCCTTAACATCAGCCTGAAGAACTTCAACCTGATTCTTGAGAAGATTGTTATCAGCCTGGAGAACTTCAAACTGATTCTCGAAAAGATTGTTATCAGTCTGGAGAACTTCAACCTGATTCTTGAGAAGATTGTTATCAGCCTGGAGAACTTCAAACTGATTCTTGAGAAGATTGTTATCAGCCTGGAGAACTTCAAACTGATTCTCGAAAAGATTGTTATCAGTCTGGAGAACTTCAACCTGATTCTTGAGAAGATTGTTATCAGCCTGGAGAACTTCAAACTGATTCTTGAGAAGATTGTTATCAGCCTGGAGAACTTCAAACTGATTCTTGAGAAGATTGTTGTCATTCTCAATTGTTTTTAAGCGTTCAATCTCTACCTTAAGAATCCTGGATTCGTCTCGTAAAGACTTTATCATATTTCTATTATCAAACCATTTGGTGCCAATGAAAACTACAAATCCCAGAAGGATCCATATATGTGGGGTGATAAACACCTCTTGTAAAATCTCCAATTTTACAATTAAAAAAATCATTAAATTCTTGAACAGTAATGTGTTCAGACATTTTATTTATAAAAGAAAATTTTTTACCTGCAATGATCGGTTCCTGCCAGTGGTGGTCTCTGTGTTTTTGGAGCCTGTCCTAGAACTAGCTCTTGTAGACCAGGCTGGCCTTGAACTCACAGAGATCCGCCTGTCTCTGCCTCCTAAATGCTGGGATTAAAGGTGTGCACTACCAAGGCCTGGCAGGCCTCAAACTCACAGATATGCCTGCCTTTGCTTCCCAAGTGCTGGGATTAAAGGCGTGCTCTACCACTGCCTGGCCGGCCTCAAACTTGTGATCCTCCTGCCTCTGCCTCCTTCAGCAAATCCTACCAGCGTGGGCCACCACAACCGGCCAAGTCACTTTGTAACAGACCAAATCTGACGCTGTGGCAGCTTTTGTTGCAAAACCGCAAGTACTTGAGCTTCTGCTAATTCAGGCAGTGGGGTTCCACTGCAAAACTTAGCCAAGGCAGGCAGAATGGGCCTGTGTCGCCGAGTGTGTCTCGGACTCGGCACTGGGGCCGGAGTCACGAACTGAAAAACAGCACCCGGGAGGGTGCTGTGTTAGCTAGCGGGCTACCTGCTTGAGTCGGGGGCAAAATAGCCCGACGTTGGACGCCAAAATGTAGCGGCGTAAATGAATGCAGACAGAGTGTAAAAATATATATATAGCTTTGTAGAAATAGACTTACAGAACCACCGTTCCCAAGGAGACCAGGAAAGCAGAAGCAAGAGCTCGGAGCTTGCTCGCCAAATTTATAGGCAGACATTAGCCCGAGGCGAACACGCCCCTTAAGGGGTGGGACTTATCCCTACAGACATACTATAACCTGAGTAAAAAGGAAGTTCAGAACAAACAAATTCCAAAAGGATAGAAATGGCAAAAACAGCTGGCTGCCTGTAAAGTCACCCAAAGTTCTTCTGTAACACTGTGTCATCCATCTTCAGCTTACAAGCCTAAAATATCTGACAGACTTTTTTTGTGAAGCAGGAATTTTGAAGGACTGTCCTTTCTTGCTGGGACAAAGTTCGACAGTCACCTTCTTTTGTCCAATTTGGACAGTACACTTTCAACATTTGAGGTAAGGGCAGTTTCTTGCCCAGTAGCTATTTTTTCCCATAATTTAAACAAACTCCTAATAGATGTTCGTCAATGTCTATCATCTTTTTTTTGAAGTAAATTGATGCTTCCAAGTGTAGGGATAAGTCCAAGTCCAGCCCATTGGGGGTGTGTTCACCCTGGGCTAATGTTCACCTATAAATCTGCCGGGCTTGCACCCAGCCGCCCCTTCTGCTTCCTTTTCTCCACGGGAACCATGGTACTGTAAGTCTAATTTCCCCATTAAAGCTGTGTATATTTTTTACAATCTGTCTGCATTCATTTAAGCCACTACATCCAAGAGCAGATGTGTCTCACTGTCATGAAAAACCCCATGTTATTAATACATCTTAAATGTTATATTCTGTAGGTCTCTGAAGTGTTGGAGGACAATCTATCTATCCAAAATAAATTTCTGTATGATTTTGAAAACATACGTAACATGTCAACATGTTTCATTGTTACAGATGACCAACTAATAAAATGCATGCCTTAATCATCATTAATGGCTTATAATAATAGCTTTTAAGGACTAGAATTTTGCATTGCATTTTTAAATCAAAACATATAGAAACATATATCAAGCCTAGTACCAGGAGAGCTAGCTATTTTATCTTTTTGTTTAGTCTCTGTGTGATAAGAAAGTGTTGAACTTCTCTGTAGTCTTGACTGGATAGTCTATAAAGCTGGACTGTCATAACTAGCAGTTTTAAAACTATTCTGGATATAGAATTTTGACAAAACTACAACAGAAGCATTCTAAGAGAATGGATCACCTGGGCTACTTGTCTGTAATGGTTTCTAATCGTTTTTTTCTTTCTGAAAACATAAACTTTTAAAGGTAGCATATATATCTGCATTAATGCAAGTATGAAATGTGCACTATGCACACGTTAATTAAAGATGTTTTGTTTTATGTTTGAGCATGTAAAAGCCATCTGTCAACTTTATAAATCCTAACCAGATCTCTATCCATACCATATGAGAGGAAGGCATATAATGTATATAGGTCATGAGGACTTTGTAGTCAACAAGATTTTTCATGTCTCATCTATTCAGAGCTATTTCTATAGTAGAGCAATCAGCATATATGTCACCTGTCCTCTAGTCTTTCTTGGTTTCTTTTTTTTTTTAATGTCTGTAACTTTATGTCACCTGTATTGTAGTCTTTCTTGGTTTCTTTTTTGTTATGTTTGTAGCCTGTAGCCAAGATTTTCATGAGGTCTCCCCCAATCAAATTTGATCTATATTAATTTTGAAGAGAATCATAACTTTTTGTTTCCTCTGGAAAAAAAGACATAATATCTTGCCCAATGCAGCATATTTTATAACTTCCATTTTGAAGTTAAAACATTTTAAAAATACATATAAGTTCATTTAATTTAGCAGTTTCCATAATCCAATGTCTCTCAGCAGCTACTGATGCTAATATGTTAATATTAGCTATATTAGCATATGATGCTATAATGTTAATATATATATTAACATTAAAAATTCAGATTCAATAAAACATCATACAGGATCCAGAAACCCTATGTATTTGCCATCTTTACGTGGATTATTTTTTATATTACTTTACTCTCTCTTTTTTCTTTTTTTTGTTTTTATTTGCTTTACTCTCTCTTTAAAGACTATTATTTTAAAACCATTTTTTCTATTATTACGTATACCCATTTTCTTTTCTTTCTTCAACACCTAAGCACAGTTTTTATACATATGAAAACTTCTTATAGAAGTTTTCTGTGTCTTGACCCGGCTTTACTAAGTGCCTGCAGCATTCTCTAAGCATGTGACCCAAATCCTAAACTGCCATATTAGTCTCTGCACAGCTTAGCTTAGTGCATGGCACTGCTGCACAGTGCTGGAGGCTGGCTCCAGCCCACAGCTGGTGGCTGGCAGCTGCATCACTATATGCCACCCAGCACTGGCCCACCTGAAAGACTGCAGAACTAGGAATTCACATCTGGCTTTTTGTCCAGAACTTTTCTTAGCTTTCTCAGGCCCTAAGCTTGGATAGTCAAGCCCCATCAGATTTGACAAGTCTTTGTATGTCCTGCCAGTCCACTCCCAAATAATGAGATAGAGGCTTATTAATTGTGAAAGCTCAGTTTTGACTTATGTTTACCTCAGCTAGCTCTTACAACTTAAATCAACATATTTAAATTAATCTACATTCTGCCATGTACTACTCATCCTGTTTCTTCTATGCCCTACCTCCCACATGGACAGATCCAACCACACATCACAGGTCTTCACAACGGCGTCAGAAGCTCATCTTCCATATCACAGCCAAGAAGGGTTTAGTCTAAATCAGCAGTTCTCAATCTTCCTTGCAAGTCCCCAACCACAATATTATTTTATTTCTACTTAATAACTATAACTTTGCTACTATTATTAATCATAATATAAATATCTGATATTCAGGGTGTCTGATATGCTATCCCCAAGGGGTCACAACCCCCCGGCTGAGAACTACTGGTCTAAATCTAGTTTTGTTTGAGACAAGACCTTCGTATGTAGCTGTGTGTATATAGCTAAGAATTCACTATGTAGACCAGACTGAGCTTGAGTGGCCTTGAATATTTCTTCCTCTGACCACTGAGCACTGGGATTCTAGGCATGGACCACCAAGCCATACTTGAAATCAAAATTATTAAATGGCTTCCAATTTTTTCAAGCCTTCCTGTAACAAGTCTTTCTCTATCCCACCAGCCAGGTAACATATTAATTACGAAAGCCTGGCCTTCCTTATCTTAGCCTTGTCCCACTAGCTCTTATTACTTAGATTAATCCATTTATATTAATCTACATTTTGTCTCGTGGCTTTTAACTTATCTGTGTACTGAGCATCCTGCTCCCTTCATGCATCTCTCACTTCTCTTGAGCACCTAGATGTTTCCTCCTCTCTCTTTCTGCCCTAAAGTCCCACCTATACTTCTTGCCTACCTATTTGCTGTTCAGCTCTTTAATAAAGCAATCCCAGCAATATATCTTCACACAGTATACAAATATTCTGCAATATCACTATTGTTAGTGAGACAGCTCGACCCTTAGAATCTAGGCTTACTTACAACTAAAATGTCAAACCTTTTATCAGCTTCCCTTAGTTCTAAGGATTGATCAAAACTAATGATGCTTAAAATGCCTGGATAATCTAGTGTGAGCTGGTCCTTAAGACTCACGTCTTTCTGGTTTAGCTCTGCATTCTAGGCCTACCCTGGACTCTGCTAATCAAGCCTATGGAGTCCCTCATTGACTTCTTTCCTTATATGCTCTTCTTGCATTATTCACTGGGACCCCCATTCTCTTCCACCTCTTCCAGTAAAACTAAACAAACTATGGCTAGACATTTTATGGGCAGAGGGGCAAGGGGCTAGTTGAAGGCACTCTTTTCAGAGCCTTTCTCTCTGAATTAAGCTGGGGACTAGGTAGTCAGTCAGTGTCAGGCAGGAACTTTAAGCAGAAGTCAACACAGGAATTATAGGACTTATAATCCTTTATTGTAAGTCCTGAAAAATCAGATTCCAAGCTTTGGGGAACTCATCTCAGAACAACATGGACCTGACACACATCTCAGGACAACATGGACCTGACACACAGGCTGAACTCCTACATTTAAGCTGTCAAATTAGCCATAAGCACAGGAATGTGTTGCTTTATCCAGGTCCACAACACACCTTGAGAGGCAGAAACAGAAGGCTCAGGAGTTTGAGGTCAGCCTGGCCTACAGAGACAATCTGTCCCTAAAACATGAAGAAAGGAAGAAAGGCAGGAAGGGGCCAGGCATTATAGTCCATACCTATAATTCTGGCACTCTGAGGTGGAGGTGAATGGATCAGTAATTCAAGGCCAGGTTTATGCTACATAGATAGGGCAGAGGGGAAATAAAATGACTTCTGAGCAAGCATAAGTACATGAGTTCAAATTCTGAGCATGCAGGTAAAAGGTGTGCAGTCAGTCACATCTGTAATTACCAAGCTAGGCAGATTTATGCAGTCAGTATACCTAAATGGCGATAAAGACACTGAACTTTGATGTTTGCTCTCTCTCTCTCTATCTCTATCTCTCTCTCTCTCTCTCTCTCTCTCTCTCTCTCTCTCACACACACACACACACACACACATACACACACCACAGGGAGGAGAGAGAGAGAGAAAGAATAATTCATTGCTTTATTCCAAGTTCAGGACTAGACTATCTCTGCTCCCAAAACTGTGTTCATAAGAAGCTATGTGTGCTGGAATTCATCAGAAAAATCCAGGTCTGTTCCTGGAGGCTAGGTGAGGTTCCCCTGTCAATCATATCTGCCTTCATGCAGACACATCTGCCTGATCCTTGAAAACCTATAGCAAGGAAGACAGGGATGTGTAAATTTATATTCTTTCCAGTGGGGTGGAAGAGACAGTGGAGGTGATCAGGACCACTCCACTATATTTGTTACAGTGGTGAATATTTGGGTTAATTGATTGTTTGATGTCAGGGTCATGGAAGACCCAAGCTCACAGATGCTAGAGCTACCATAGCCTGAAGAAAAGACAGCAAAATATGAGTGGTTAGAGCTGGGGAAATGTCTCAGTCAGTAAAGTACTTACTGTGTGAGCATGAAGACTAGAATTCAGACCCTCAGAACTCATGAAAATACTGGACAGGTATAGTGGTTTACCTGTTATTGCAGGTCTCAGAAGGTGAAGATGGCATCCTTGAAGCAAGCTAGCTATCCTGTACTGGCAAGCTCTGGGTTCAGTGAGAGCCCCTGCCCCAGTGAATAAGGTAAAAAGTGATTGAGGAAGACCCTGATGTCAATCTTGGACTTCCACATGCAAGTGCACACATGTGTATCCACACACACATGTGAACATGTATATATGTATATATATATATATATACCATATACACATACATATGCAAAAGAAGGAGATGTGAAGGTCATTTCAGGGACAATGGGAAGAAGCTGCAACTCTATGCCCCCATGAGCATAGTCTTAGTTTGGAGTTTCTGTGAAACCCAGCTGTCCTTTTACCTTCTAATACTTGCAATGGAATGACCAGGTAGCATATTTTCTAGGCTCATTGCTCCCAACTCTTTCCTATTTTTCAGGTACCCTAGTCTTCATGAACTTCCTATGTTCCAGGGTGGACCACATATCCCTTCTCTCTGCTCCCAAGGCTGTATTATCAGCAAGAGTTCAGTGGAGAGTGTTGTAACTAACTGCCCTGTTTCCCCAGTTAATAGTCTCTAAGTTCTGAAGGCAAGGTCATGACCACCTTGCTCACATTCCTCCAGGCTGTCTGAAAATTTGAGTCTCCCTTTAAATATTTTCTGAACCCTGTCCAGAAGAACTGGATGAAGAGGAGAGGGCTTGTATAATGAAACCCCACCTTCCTTTGCATAGATTCATTGCCTCCTGGTTTGAAGGCAGATTCTGATAGCCAGTTTTCATAATAGCTATCTCACTGATAACTCTGGAGACTTTTTATGGCCCAGATTCCTCATCTCTATAATGGGATAATAATGATGGTCATCCATCTCATCAGGCTCACAAGAGGATTAAGTGAGTTAATGCATAAGCAGGATTTAAGCCAGTATTTGAACACGGTGCTTCTCAGAAAATGACAGCTGCTACTACTGCCAAGAGTTCCATGGGTGAAGAAAGTAACACTAAAAAATAACCGATACAAGGGTAAGACAACATAAATTCTAATGTCTGATTCTGGGCTTTAGAAGATTAAATAACCCTAATAAATTCAGTTTGCTCATCTTTAAGACAAAGAGATACATATCAACTTTGTGTACAGTGACTAAATATTTGCCAAAAGTCAAGTGCCCTCATTTTGGCAACATTCCTGGAATGATCTTCTGGGAAATTGCAATTTTCTGGGCCTGCCAAAGAACCTATACCTTTCTGTAGCCAAGGGGTAAGCTTGTAACAGCCTGCCAACTAACATACACCCCCCTCCCCAGTCAACAGATAGGCTTCCAACAGCCTGCAGTGGTAACTCGATATTCTAGCTTGGAACCTCAGTGGAAGAGTGAGTGGAACTTCTGATCTTGTCTCCTGCCAAGTTTGCTTGTCCTTCTGTTACAGTAGCCTTAGAGGCATTGCTACTTTGGATCCCAACCTGTTTCCCTGGTAACCCTAGAAAAGCAAACGCCAGCTTTGCTGCAACTCCCTAAGGCTCTGTTAAAAGAACAGAATATGTCTGGTCTTGGGTAGAGACATGACCTTCTGATCTGCTCCAAATACTGAACATCTCTTGCTGTTATCTCTCCACTTAAGAGTTAATCAAGGCTGGAGAGATGGTGTCTGTAGAAACTCCTTCAGCCAGTAGCCTTTAAGATACCAACCTATTTGGGCATGACCTCTTACACTATAAATGTTGACATAAAGTGTGTGCTCACTCTCCTTGCTGCTGGATTCAGTTTCTCTTCCATGTCCATGCAGAGAACTGTGAGTCTACCCCTAAATAAAGAACCCTTTATTATACTCAATTCTGAGCTAGTGTGGGATTTCTTTTTAGTATCCATCTTCATCTGGTGCCCAACGTGAATCCCAACTCCACACCTACCTGGTGGAATGTCCTAAAAGGCCCAAAAGGTTCGTGGCCCAGAAGGTCTCCCACCCCCGACGGCCTGGCTTGGTTTTACTTACTAAGTGGTTTTATGCAAAGACCCCACCACAGTGGAGCACAGTTACTTGGAAATTTCCCAGGCTTACACATATTCTCCCTCCCTGCTGCTTTCCCTGCCACATGGCACCTTGCATAGCACTTGCACATTTTCCAGTTTGTGTTCCCTGCTTATAAGCTCTGGGCTCCTTGATCAAAAAACAATCCTGAGAGATGAGCCACAATTACTCTGGAAATGCTAGTGATGAAAAGAGGGAAAAAAATTAGAACAACAGGGAAAAGCAAAAGGACTTTCCAAGATCAAATTCTTAGTGAGGACACTTATGCTGACCCACAGGATCAAGCCCTTTATGATGAACACATCTTGTCCCTATGCTACAAAACAGCCTTTTTTAAGACAAGATTCAAGATCCAGGAAAACCAATTGAATCATATATTCGGGTTAAGCAGGTTCAACAAGAACATTTAGTGACTTTTTACAAAGATTAACTAAGGCTGTACAAATAGGAAGCTACGAATACACAGACTATGAAGGGTAGGCTTTTCACCTTTACCTAGGAGTCATAAGAGTAACAGACCCAAAAGCTAGACAAGTACTTATTGAATCTCTGGCTTTTTAAAATTCCAACTTAGAATGCAAAAAGATACTTGGGCCTTTAAAGGTTAGATCAGCACCAATAGATTAATGGATCTGCATACAATGAAAGTTTAGACATTTGACTATAATACTGAGTCTTGGGTAGGAGAAGCAAAGGTATAAGGAGACATCAAACTGCCAAGTGTTTTAATTGTGATAGAATAGGACATCTGAAAAGGGATTATAGACAAGAAATTCCTAGAAATAATGTTTCCTCTGGGAATGGCAAAAATAGAAGGTCTCAGCATTCTGGTTTATGTAAAAGACATGGCAAAGGCTGACACTGGACCAAAAAGTGTAGATCAACAAAAGACAGACAAGGCAACCCACTACAACTGGGAAACTCCTTGGGGGGTCCTGTCGCAGGCCCCCAAGTCAAATGTGATCCAGTCATTCCCAGTTACTATAGAGGACATGTTTCACCAGGAAAATTAAAAAATCCAGTGCCTTCTGTAAAAATCAAAACTGTTCTGGAAATGGAATAGACATGGAGGATGAATTAAAAATTCTAGTAGGAAATAGGAAACAAATATTTTGGCAGACTTCTATAAATGATCAAAGAACAAAGCTAAGAGTGTATATAAATAACATTGTAATTGAGAGATTATAAGACATAGGTGTGGAAGTGAGTATCATTACTCTAGAATCTTGGCATCTGAATTGGCCTCTTCAAGAGGCAGATGTTCAATTCCTAGGAACTGAAACCCTATCTCAAGTGAAACAAAGCACAAAATGGGTTGAAGGCATAGGACTAGAACGACAGAGAACAATGCTGAGGCCATATATGGTTAATATCACAGTGAATTTGTGGGGTCATGCCTACTGCAGCAATGGAATATTCAGGTTAACATTCCTGCAGTACCAGAAACTTATATTATTATAAGGTACTATACACAAAGGTCTGTACAAGAATACAAAGCAACTAGCACACCTTTAGAGGTATCAACAGCCATACCTTTAAAATGGTTAACTGAGAAACCAATGTGGGCTCAACAATGGCCTTTAACAGAAGAGGAACTGCAGGCTTTAGAGCAGTTGGTACAGGAGCAACCAGATGCTCACCATATTGAAGAATGAACCAGCCCTTGCAATTCTCCTGTATTTGTCGCTAAAAAGATATATGGAAAATGGAGAATGGTGACAGAACTAAGAGCTGTCAACAAGGTAATTCAACCTATGGGCCCTTTACAATCTGGGATTCCTCTGCCTTCTCTATTACCAAAAGGATGGCCTCTTATAGTTATTGATTTAAAAGTTTGTTTCTTCACTATACCTTTACTAAAAAGCGAAACAGAAAACTTTGCCTTCACAGTGCCTATTTATAATAATTTTCAGCCTACTAGGAGATACCAGTGGACTGTCCTTCCACAGAGAATGTTCAATAGCCTTACCCTTTGTAAGTCAGTCATTGGAAATAATATGTAAACAATTTTCTAAATCTATAATCTACTATTACATGGATGACATTTTTCTATCTGATTCAAAGGTAGATACTTTAGAAAGAATGTTTGAAGAAGTAAAGAAAGTTTTGCCTAAATGGGGATTGCACATTGTTCCTGAAAAAATACAAAAAGGGGATTCTGTCAAGTACCTAGATTATAAAATAGGTTTACAGAAAATTATAATGCAAAAGGCACAAATTAGGAGAGACAGATTGCTGACTCTTAATGACTTTCAAAGATTGTTAGGAGACATTTCCATCTATCACCAGCTATTGAGATACCACCTGATCTAATAATTTATTTAAACAAAACCTTAGATGGTGACAAAGACTTAAATAGTCCCAGGGAATTAACAGCTGAAGCTGAGAACGAATTGACTGTCATTGAAGAGAAATTACAGGAAGCACAGTTGGATAGGGTGAATCCAAATCTTAATTGCTTTATAGTCATATTGCCTTTCAGGATTTCCCCTACAGAAAATTTTAAGGAAATGGGAAGCTATTATCTTAGAACGGATTTTTTACCACAAAAAAAAACAAGTAAAAATAAAAACTTATGTGGAAAAGTTTTCTGAATTAATTATAAAAGGAAATTTGAGACTTAGTCAACTAGCAGAAAGAGACCCAACAGATTTTATAGTGCCTTTTACTACTGATGAAATTAAAAATTATGAGAAAACAATGAACCATGGCAAAAAGCTTGTGCTAATATTTTAGGAGAGATTAATAGCAATTATCCCAAAAGTGATAGAATTAACCTTATAAAGATAACTACTTGGAATCTTCCCCACATTGTACATGACACACCAATAACTAGAGCTCATACATTTTATACTGATGCAAATAAATCAGAAAAGGCAGGTTACAAATTAGAAGATTTAAGTAAGGTGGAATAAAACCCTTATAATTCTGTCCAAAACACAGAATTATATGCTATTCTCATGGTACTAAGGGATTTTAAAGAACCTCTCAGTATAGCTACTAATTTGCAATATGCAAAAAGAGTTGTCTTGCAAATGAAAACTGCTAAATTTATATGAGATGATATAGAATTGATTTCATTATTCATTCAAATCAAGATATAATCAGGAAAAACGTTATAATCAGGAATAAGCTTTGCTCCATATATGTAACACAATCCAATCCCATACAGATCTGGCAGGTCCTCTAGCACCAGATAATGCAGAAATTGACCAATTATTGATTGGAAGTATGCTGAGGGCCTCAGAATTAAAAAAAAAACATCATGTCAATAGCAAACATTTAAAGAAGGAGTTTTCTATTACATGGCAGCATGCTAAGGAGACTATAAAGAGATGCCCTACTTGCTCTTTCTATAACAAATACCACTACCTGCAGGGAGTAACCCAAAGGCTACTCAAAGGAATAAAATCTGGAACATGGATGTGTTCCACTTTGCAGATTTTGGAAAATTAAAATATGTACACCACACCATTGACTCTTATTCAGGTTTTCAATGGGCAACTGCTTTGAGCACAGAAAAGATCGATTCAGTAATCACGCATTTATTAGAAGTTATAGCCATCATGGCTATACCTGCACAAATAAAGACAGATAATGGTCCGGCACATGTCTCTAAGAAAATAGAACAGTTTTTTGCTTATTATAATACATAGCATATTACAGGTATTCCAAACAATCCTACAGGTCAAGCAGTTATAGAAAAATCAAATTGAACTATAAAGGATATGTTAAACAAACAGAAATGGATGGAAAATACCACCTAGGAATAGATTGCATAATGTTTTATTAACCTTGAGTTTTCTTAACGCCAATGAGAAAGGAACAATGGCATCAGAGAGACATTGGATAATAGAAAAAACTTCTGAAGTAAATCAGTTGGTGTATTTCAAGGATGTGGTGACCTCAGAATGGAAACTAGGAGATGTGCTACATTGGGAAAGGGGTTTTACTCTTATTTCCTTGGGAGAAGAAAAGCTATGGATACCATCAAAATTAGTAAAGATTTTATTTGCAAAGGAGAAACCTCTTGCGACAGAGAAATGACAGCTCATCTACAGAGGTGACAATCATACAGGTGGTAGGGATCATAAGGGTTAGGGCAGGGATCTGTTCTTGTCTTTGCAGGAAAATACTCATCTTCAAAAAGTCAAAAGACCCCAAACTATCCAGATAGGATAACCAAGCAAAGAGAATTATGAGTTATGAGGTTATGAGGACAAGTCATCTAAGGTAAAAATCACTGAATATATATGCTGCCCACTAGAATAGTAGTCATGACTTCATGACTCACTTGAAAATCAAAGCTGACTTTGGAGTTGGACGATGGCTCTATCCTTCTCTAAATCTAAGCATGTTTTTAAAAGAAAAATTCAGAGTTTCTGTCTCGTGTCAGGAGCCATCTGTTATGAATTTAGGAAAAATTTTGCTTTTCTCCATACCTATTTTTTGTCTCTATCATACCTTTTGTTAAATATATGTCTATATAAATGATGTTTAAGTTTTCCACAATGAACAATGAATTTTTTGTAGTAATCTCTGAAGTTTCCAGGAAGAATATGGGGCCCCAGAATAATGGCTCAAGATGGTTTCTACTTGGTTAGCTGAAATAATGCACCTTCTTCCAATGTTCTGACAAGAACTTCAAATAGGAACCTCAGAAAAACCCTATCTAATACTCAAAGACTATTTGCAATTATACCAGACAGTAATCTTGAAACTTAACCATCATTTTATTTTTACAGGATCTCATCGAAAGGACATCTCACCCATGAAAGCTGGCAGTAATTCCTGAAAATGATACCCCTTCTCCCAACAAAGTTTGTTCCCAGGGTTAGGGAGAGCAATTAGGGGTTGATTATAACTGGCACAGGGTTGGAGGGTGGAGTGGAATTTATGTAAGTTTAGGAATCTCTTTGGAAAAAAAAGAAAAAAGGGAAATTGGAAGGGGTAATAGGCAGATTAGTGTGAGCTTACAACACTAATAATAGTGAGTAATAGAGTGAATACTTGTGAGCTATTATTTATATGCAATTTACATTGGTATAGAATCTTGTATATTGATACAAATTCAAATGATTTTTGTTATATTGGGTATGCTCCTATTTCTGTTTACAATATTTGTACACCTAGACAAAGTTATTTTGTCATATTGTATGCATACATGCTTCTACCTCTGTTTAAGACATTTTGTATATTGATACAATTTTAGGATTTATTTATCATATTTCACTATTCATTTCTATACTCTGATCAAGATACTTATACATTATTTACATTATTTACATTTTGAGGTCACTGTCTTTATTTGTTGCACAGTTGTATAAAGATTGTTTAATATTCTAATATTAATCTTAGTCTTTAAGTTACATTGGTATTAAGAATTATAGGTCAATAGCTATCCATGTTTGTCATACTTATAGTTAGGCTAATGAGGTTTTTTAGATACATAGATATTATATTCTGCATAGATAATCTTTAAAGAACTGTAGGATATGACATTTAGATAACTTTGGGTTTTGTTGAAGTGAGACATGATTGCTTCTGGTAGCACCAGTCTATTCCTGAGAGAATGTTGTACACTGAAGACACTCCACTTGGAGCTTGTTTTCTTATTGGCAAAACTGACCTTTGCACAAGGAACTGCCCATGCCTTGACCACTGACAAAATGCACAGTGTCCAGAATGAACAAGAAGGATACAAGAAAAAAGACTGTCAAGTCTTGCCCAAATGAGGTAAGATGGTTTTGAAAATTTTCCTGCCTCTGAAAATGGTCTGTCAGTTACTCTAGGCCTTAGCCAAAGATGGTTGCTCCAACACTGCCAATGATACATTGGGTGATTGCCCAGGTAGGCAGTTGTCTCTGTCGTTTTTTGTAAATTTTGGAAGTTGCTTGATTGCACTTCCTGTTTACTCAAGTAATATTATTTCCCTTCTCAGATTTTCAATGGGGTTGAAGACTAAATAGTTGTAGTTACTTTTCTCTCATGACTTGGCCAAACTATTTCTAATACAAGACTTAGACTCCTAAGAATAGGATAATTATTGAAACATTTAGCATATGTTCATTGCTTGGTATTGTTTGTACTGGTTGTAATTCTAATTTTTAAAAAATATTTATTTATTTAGTATATACAATATTCTGTCTGTGTGTATGCCTGCAGGCCAGAAGAGGGTACCAGACCCCATTACAGATGGTTGTGAGCCACCATGTGATTTCTGGGAATTGAACTCAGGACCTTTGGAAGAGCAGGCAATGTAATTCTAATGTTTATACTTGATATTTGTTCTTATTGTATACAGTTTTAATTTAGGCTTAGAACTCTCTTACTTAAACAAAATGGGGAGGTGCTGTAGAAATTCTTTCAGCCAGTAGCCTTTAAGAAATCAGCCCACTTGGGCGTGGCCTCTTATACTATAAATGTTGACATGAAGCACATGCTCGCTCGCTCTTCTGCTCTTCTGGCTGCTGGATTTGGTTCTTGTTTCCTGTTCATGCAGAGGACTGTGATCTGTGTGTCTACCCCTAAATAAGTAACCCTTTATTATATTCAATTCTGAGCTAGTGTGGGATTTCTTTTTAGTGTCCATCCTCAGATGGCTTGGTGATCAAGAGCACTAACACTTGCTGATCTTACAGAGGGTTTGGATTCTGTTCCCACCACCCACCTGGGAGCTCACAACTATCTACTAACTTGGTAACAATGAAGCCAAAGTCCTTTTCCTTTTTTATTTATTTTTTAAATGATTTATTTATTTATTATGTATACAGTATTCTCAGTATTCTGTCTGCATGTATGCCTGCAGGTCAGAAGAGGGCACCAGATCTCATTACAGATGGTTGTGAGCCACCATGTGGTTGCTGGGAATTGAACTCAGGACCTTTGGAAGAGCAAGCAATGTTCTTAATCGCTGAGCCATCTCTCCGGCTTGCCAAAGTCCTTTTCTAGCATCCATAAGCAGTTCACACACACTGTGTGTGTGCATATATGCAAGCAGAACACACATACACATAAAATGAAAATAACAAATACTTAATCCATCTGGGTGTGTCAGTCAACTGGCTAAGAGCCCGATTCTCAGAAATGTTGTCAACACCTGAGGCCATGCTGAAGAAAGAAAGGAGTAGTTACCCCTTTGTAGCGGCGTAAATGAATGCAGACAGATTGTAAAAAAAATATATACAGCTTTAATGTGGAAATAGACTTACAGTACCATGGTTCCCACGGAGAACAGGAAGCAGAAGGGGCAGCTGTGTGCATGCCTGTCAGATTTATAGGTAAACATTAGCCCGAGGCGTACACGCCCCCTAAGGCTGGGCTTAACCCTACATCTCCCCCTTTTGTCTAAATAAGACAGAACTAAACCAAATACAACTATATACAATGATAACAAATAATAAATATAATAAACAATATTGAGAACAAAAGTTTTGTTAAACATTTTATCTCAAGGAGTCTAAATAATGTAGAGAGTAACTACAATTATATAATCTTTAACTCTGTCAAAGATATGAGAAGGGAATAAATATTATTTAACAAACGAGAGATATCCAAAATGTGCAACATATGACAGAGACAACTGACTACCTGGGCAATCATCCAAAGTCTCGTTTGTAATGTTGAGTCAATCAATTTTGGCTAAGGCCTAACATAACTGACATACCATTATCAAATGTAAGGAACTTTTTTAGAACTATTTTACCCTGTCTTGGCAAGATAAGACAATCCTGTTTTATATCTTTGTCAGTAGTTGAGGTATGGGCTTTTCTTAACCCAAAGGCCAGTTTTGCCAAGAAGACAAGCTCCCAGTGGAGTGTCTTTGGTGCTCAACGTTCTCTCGGGAGTAGAGTGGTGTTGTCAGGAGTAATCGTGTCTCGTTGGCATAAAATTTTTAGACATTTTATTTATAAAAGAAAAAAAAATTTACCTGCAATGACCGGTTCCTGCCAGTGGTGGCGAAAGAGTCCACTTGAGTCCACATGGAGAGCCGGTCTGAAACAACTCAAAGCCGAAAGTTATTGTTCTGCCTGAGGAATTAGAGTGGTCGAGGAATGCGGAAGGGGTCATTTTGAATCAGACCAAATCTGCTGCTGTGGCGGCTTTTGTTGCAAAACTGCAGGTACTTGAGCTTCCGGGGTTCTGCTCCAAAAGCCAAGGCAGGCAGGGAGGGGTTAATTGCTCTGGTGGGGCGGAATGGGAGTGTGTGGCCAAGTTTATCTCAGACTCAGCACTGGGGCCTGAGTCACGAACTAAAAAGCGGCTCCCAGAGCATGCTGTGTTAGCTAGCGGGCTACGAGCTTGAGTCCAATAGCGCTTCCTGAGTTCCGGTAGCTAATCTTGCTTGCAAAGGCTGGCAAAGATCGTCCCATTTTGGGCGCCAAAATGTAGCGGCATAAATGAATGCACACAGATTGTAAAAAAATATATACAGCTATTTTTTTAATTTATTTATTTATTAAAGATTTCTGTCTCTTCCCCGCCACCGCTTTCCATTTCCCTTCCCCTCCTCCTCCAACAAGTCCCCCTCCCTCATCAGCCCAAAGAGCAATCAGGGTTCCCTGCCCTGTGGGAAGTCCAAGGACCACCCACCTCCATCCAGGTCTAGTAAGGTGAGCATCCAAACTGCCTAGGCTCCCACAAAGCCAGTACGTGCAGTAGGATCAAAAACCCATTGCCATTGATCTTGAGTTCTCAGTAGTCCTCATTGTCCGCTATGTTCAGCGAGTCCGGTTTTATCCCAGGCTTTTTCAGACCCAGGCCATAATGTGCAAATAGACTTACAGCACCACAGTTTCCACGGAGAACAGGAAGCAGAAGGGGCGGCTGGGCGCACGCCCGGCAGATTTATAGGTAAACATTAGCCCAAGGCGTATACGCCCCCAAAGGCTGGGCTTAACTCTACACCCCTTTAATGGGGTAATGTGCTTGTCCTTTCTAGAATGCCTTTTGGTGCAGTCACTCACGGAGCCACCTCGGTGCAGCTCTCCAAGTCTGTCCCAGCTCAGAAAAGCAGGTTCTTTACTTTTTCTTTTCCATCTTCTTTTTAGATCCTAGCTAAAGCCTACTTAGGTTTTCTCTGGCACTTTTGTTTTTTCTCACTCATTTTCTGAGACTACCTCTTGCCATGTAGTTAAGTGTTATCATGTGACTGCTTGCTAAGCCTGTGTTGCTGAACTTGCTGACTTAATTCACACAGCATCGCTCTTTCTCTTCATCTTCTCCATCTTTCTCCTCTGAGCAGCTGCCGAGATTCACAGCTCGCCTGCTCTGTTGCTTTCTCTCAAACGATAATAAAATTGTCCGTGAGTGTCCTGATGAGTCTGTTTTTAAATTCTTTTATTTCTATGATTGAGGCCCCCAAGAGGAGACAACAGTTTCCATGGTAACATATGTCAGCCTACATGGGGTTTCCTAAAACTTCTGGTAACCCTTCAAGATGCTAGGTGGAAGAGATGCTATCCCACCTAGCATCTGGTGAAAAGGGGGAGTGGGGGAACAGAGGCTACAAGCTCCCTGGCTGAAGACTGCTTCTCTAGCTTTCATCACCTGATTCTCCTGAACCCTTTAGGCTCTTAAGTCTCCATTCCTTCCTTTTCCTTTCTATTAATAGTTGTATGGACCGCTTTGAAGTCGCAATTACTTTTTTGGCAAATGTTAGCCGGAGTAGAGAGATTTCCTAGCACGCATCCTCTCAAAAGATGTTAGTTAAGATAAACATCGGATGGAAGATTGAAAGTCATCTTAAAATTTTGAAGGTAGTACACAAACATGATCTGTCTCCCAAGGCAACAGCAACAGCAGCGGGGAGGGGAGAATGGAGTGATGATGCTTAATTTACTTGCCTATCTACCCATTCAGACTCGGGGAGGGGAGAATGGAGTGATGATGCTTAATTTACTTGCCTATTTACCCATTCGGACTCTACAGTCTCTTGATAAAGAAAACTGCAAGCAGACATGACAGCAGTGTGGCACCAGAGACGGGAGATAAACCAAAAAAGGTCCCAAAATCTCCTGTCTTTACAACAGTAAGACCTGACTCAACATTCCAGAAAGCCACACCCCTAGCTATAGGCCTCTGGCAAGAATAGTAACTTCCAAATGGAGTTTGAGAGCTGGCCTTCCTTCCCAGGCCTGGTAACAGCCAGGAAAAGAAGTGGCAGGCATAAGGATTAAGTAACATATACTTGTCAAATGCCATCTTTAGATTGCTTAGCCTCATATAATCGCACTGGCCAGACAGAGTTCCAGTCCTATCTCTGTTGATAAACAGAGATGACCCTGTAAAGCTGAGATAATCAATTTCAACATAAGGGCAGGAATGGATCTGCTGGGATGGCACTTCTCATCTTTCCTGAAGAGCTTGTATCCTTCAGGGTGTTTCCAGGAATTCTTAACAATGAAGACAAGGGTGGAAGAGGCTAGGGAGGTGGCTCCATGGTAGAGCACTCACCTAGCGTTTGTGAGATCCTTAGAAATATACACACACCTATCAACAACAATAATAGTGTGTGCGGGAATCTTGATCATCCTCCAAAATGATTAAGAAATTCTTCAAGTTACCCGCTACTCTCAGAACATCAAAGAGACATTTGTATCTAAGTAATTCTGTGAACTCTGTAGTGACCACGCACACTTTAAATTTTCAATATTTTACCTCCAAAAGTGCATAGTTGGGGAAAACTGCTTAAAGATGTCTGGTCTAGGGTTTCTGGGTACAGTGGCTTAGCTCACAGAGCCGGAACCTGCATTTTTCTCTTCTCTGCTGCCCCCTGTTGATGGAGTAAGGGAAGGGCAGGTCTCCAGTGGCAAGGACGGAGAAAAGAGAAAGCTGCAGTCCTAGAGAAGTGGACAGAGGGAGCCACTTGAATTTGAGATGTTTTTTTCTATTGTTTGTGCTGTCTGTAAGACTGTCCAAGTGTTTTAGAACCTAGAGAAAAGAGTAGTCATTCAATTGGAAATCCATCATCCATCCATCCATCCATCCATCCATCCATGCTAATACTTACCATGTGCGTACAATGAGCCTAGTACAAAGCAAGGGGGCAGAAGAGGGTGACACACACACGAACCAGAGATTTTGCCAAACTATCTGACTACCTTCACGCACCTATACCTTGCCTTCTCTTCCTTTCTATATGTGAATTACAAAGATAAACCTTCCATCTGGATTTATCTTGTCATAACATAGCCAACAACCATATTCCCACAGTTTTCTGGATTCCAGTGACCACTTCACAGGGATGCTTGTACATGGCTTTCTTAGAGTCATATAATTTTCACTATTTCCAGGAATTTTATTTGTTTTTTTTTCTCCTGAAATTTGAGGCAGAATGTGGGTCACACCATTTGAATACACCATTTGAGCCTACCTTGGACACGAGAGACTATCTGAGAAGAAATTTTAATTTAAGTCTTTAGAGTCAAATGTGTGTTCATAGCCTTTGCTGGCTCCCAGAAAAGAGAAGGCTTTAGCGCTCCTGCAGAAAGCATGGGTTCATCCGACAGTTTTAAAGGCTCCCCACCTCCTGCTGGCTACTTGGCACTTCACAGTGTTTAGAACCTGGTACATGGAGTGGATGAAATATTTTGTCACATTGACCATCCTGCTTTAAGGTGTTTATTGCAGAATAGAAGCCAAGTGGATGATGGGAAAAAAATAAGTCTGCTATTATCTCAGACAAGTGAGAAAGAAATTAAGGTCTCACAATCTGCTCCCAGCCCCTGATGATTCTAGGGTCCCTGCAGTTCAGATACTGTTGGTGAGTCTTTTAAATTCTCCCTTTCTTCCAGATTCCTGCTCACCACTCCTTGGCTATACAATTCCTTTTCTTGCTTTTGAACATCTGCCAGATAGCACTTGCTAACAGTCTTCTGCAAAAAATGTCAAAGAAGGAAGGTCCAGGACAGCCCCGGGTGGTTTCAGACTCACTGTGAAGCCAAGAAGGATGACCCTAAATTCCTGACCTTCCTGCCTCCACCTCCCAAACGCTGGGATTAGAGTCCTGTGCCATCATGTCTGGTTAAATGCTTTAATTCTTAGTTATCTGAAACCAGAGACGCGTCAACAGCTTGCCCTGGCGATCCTCATGCGTAGCTGTCCTGGAGTCCTGCAAGCGCAGGTCTAGTCTGCCTGTACTGTGCACGATCAGGAACACCAAACACTAATAAACACGACTTCCTCTTTCCTGCCCCTTGCAGGCGCATCCCTCTTGTTTTCCTCTTTACGTTATGAAACACTTAAACACCATGGGAGGTAATTAAAAACATAGATCATGTTCAAAGTTGCCCCAGAAAGTTCATTAAAGGATACATTTTTGGGTAACTATATTTTTAGAGAAGTTTTCACCATAGTCTAAGGTAAGTGCTCCTTAGCCTTAATTCTGCTATGGTAGCAAGCAGGGTGAACATTTTATGGATTATCTGTGGAATGAGGGCCCCCTGCTGTTACAGCCTAATTAGAGGATCCATATGTGAGACAAGTCAGCTCAGTTCCTTTGCTCAATTGCTTCTAGACTGTGGCCCTAAAAGTTCTGCTCTTGAACACTAGAAACGAATTTTGAAAAACTGTGCCTTTTCAAGCATAATGTTATTCTTTCCGTCCCCGCCCTTTCCAAGCCCACTCCCAGCGACCTCTGACCACTCGCCTCACCTGAAAACTCTCTCTCTCTTCCTGCCCCCTCTGGCGTGTACACACGCGTCTCTGTCTCTGTCTCTGTCTCTCTCTCTCCCTCTCTCCTTTAATAAATGTTTATGGCTATTTTCTGTGTCTATGGGTCTGTTTACACACGCTCGCCTGCTGTTGGAAATTTGCCGCTGCGTGGCCCCTAGCTGTTGGGAACCTGTAGCCACTTGGCTGCGTGGCCCCCAGCTGTTGGGAACCTGTAGCCACTTGGCTGCCTGCTTGCCACATGGCAGGGCCACCAGCCTGCCCGAGACACGCGATATATATTTTTAGAATATCTAAATAATAATAATAATAATGAAACATTTAAAACTTAACATTTCTCTATTTAGTAGGGCCTGTGTGTGTGCACACGCTTTCTCTTTCCATCACATGGGTTCAGATATCAAGCTGAAGACCACAGGTGAACTTTTTTTTTAACACTTTCACCTTTTGAGCATTTTGTTCTTTTTTTTTAAACATCTTTACCTTTTGAGTATCGTGACAGACCCTAGATTTTCATCATAAAATAAATAGTCCCAAGTCAGTTTTCCCTGACAAAGTACTGCATAAGGTATATGTTATTTAAATATGTTAATTAAAATATGAATTATAGATTCAGCTTGTCCATAACATCTGCCACATAAGCACTTGATAATGCTCATCCTTGCCTCCCCGTTTCCCCCCAAGGAAGGGCTTAGCCTCATTTTTAAATTTAAATCGAACATGATTGTACTCTGTGACTGCCTTCTCATTTCTGAGTTCTTGTTCTAAAACTGATTGATGCAAGACAGAAAGGCAGGGATGGGACTTAGCATTAGATGAGCTTGAGGCTTCAGGTTTGCAGGAGGAGCAGCCAGGCCCAGCCCCCAACTCATACCCAAATATGTGAAGAAGCAGCTGGAGCCATGGATCCAGCAAGAGCCGGAGAAAGCCCATTGTTAGGGAAAGAAGCCAGTTGAAAAGGCTCGTTGACATGTATGAAATTGTCGTGTATCTACTATGAGTCAAACTCTAACATCTCAGAAAAGACAAAAGCTAAGGAGATAGCAAGGGGTTCAGCGGTTGCCAGGGTTGTGGGGAATGGAAAATCATGAACAGGCAGAAGAGCGTGGAGAATTCTGGGAGAATGGTACTGTTGAATGGGAGACTCTAATGAAGATGCATTATTTTTACCTTGGCCCAGGTCCAGGGAATGTGCCACTAGGAGGGAACCCCAGTATAAACTGACTTCTGGGGTCACTGATACGCTGATGCAGATTAGTCTAGCATAACAAAGGTGCCATTCTGGAACAAGATGTTAATAGTGAGAGAAATTACATTGTGGGTATGTCATTTTTGCTCAGTTTTATTGGGAACCTAAAGCTGTTCTAACAAATAAAGTCTACAAAAGTGTGTGTGTGTGTGTGGGGGGGGGGGGTGACCAGCCTCAGTTTAAGCACATACAGCAATTTCTCAAAAGTGTCAGAATGCCAGATTCTTCCCTCTGGCTTGAGGAATCTATGACAATGCGGGTGTATGTGTGCATACATACTTATCTTACTGTGTCAAAGGAGACAATCCTTTCTGGCCTGTGGTGCATGAGAAGGGTTCTATCAGGTAGATATGATTAAGATACATCATTTACATGAAGGAGAGTCTTAAAGAAAAAATAGATATTTTTAAGGGATAAAAAGAAAAAGGGTCAGATCTAGAAAACAAAAGCAAAAACTTCCAAGTCGGGAATGGGAACAGATAGGAAGGATGAGACAAGTTTCTTCCTTTAAACTTTAGGAAAGAAAGGGTCAGGAGTTCCAAGCAAAAACTGATCTCCCAGAGAGCTGCTGTAGAGGCCCAGCAGAGAGAGATTGCTGACAGGACAGGAAAGATGGCTGTCTGTAGAGACCTAGAGTGAGAGTTAGCTGACAGGACCCTGAAGATGGTGGTCTGTAGAGGCCCAGAGTGAGAGTTAACTGACAGGACCCTGAAGATGGTGGTCTGTAGAGGCCCAGAGTGAGAGTTAGCTGACAGGACCCTGAAGATGGTGGTCTGTAGAGGCCCAGAGTGAGAGTTAGCTGACAGGACCCGGAAGATGGAGTGTGTAGAGGCCCAGAGTGAGAGTTAGCTGACAGGACCCTGAAGATGGAGTGTGTAGAGGCCCAGAGTGAGAGTTAGCTGACAGGACCCGGAAGATGGGATGTGTAGAGGCCCAGAGTGAGAGTTAGCTGACAGGACCCTGAAGATGGTGGTCTGTAGAGGCCCAGAGTGAGAGTTAGCTGACAGGACCCGGAAGATGGGATGTGTAGAGGCCTAGAGCATGATTTTAAGCCCTTCTTGTATGAACTGCAGTATCAGATATGTGGGATTCAATACATTTTGAAGATGGGAAAAAATGGAATCTGAAGAGTCACCCAGTCACAGTGTTTGCCCTTCGACTTTACAAATGTCATGGCTTGCACTGGGAAAATTTACAGAGATACAGAATCTGGCCCCTGCCACAGACAGAGTTTGGGGTACCTTGTCCCTGGGGGTACTGATAATCAGCAGTGACCAGAAACTGAGACAACAAGATTCCTCCTGTCTGGATTTTGTCTCAGTCCAGACGCATGGCCTGTACTGGATTATGCAGCAGACAGGCAAAAGGAGGTCAGTACGTGAACTTTACACACATCCTCAGGACACAGTACAGAGTCTGGATGCTTTATATGGTAGAGCTATTGGAGCTTTAGAGGCTGGGAGTGTAAAATTCAGGTGAAAGATGCTGGGAAGAACTCCTTCTTGCCTTTTCTGACTGTAGGGTTTACTAGCAATCTTAGATTTCCTTAGCCTTTGTTGTTGCTTGGTGTAGGAAGACCTACAAGTCTACATCCTTTTTCCTCTTCTAATAAGGACCCAAGTCACATTGTATGACATTATCTTAACTACTTATACTTTTGAAGATCCTATTTACAAATAATGTTATGGTCTGATGTTCCGGGAAGTACTCGAATTTGGGGGGACATTGTTCAATCCAGTACTGAAGTGAGAGTCAGTACACAGATAAAGTAGTCCCATCACAAATGGGGGCTGGAGAGATGGCTCAGTGGTTAAGAGCATTGCCTACTCTTCCAAAGGTCCTGAGTTCAATTCCCAGCAACCACATGGTGGCTCACAACCATCTGTAATGAGATCTGGTGCCATCTTCTGCCTGCAGGCACACACACAGACAGAATATTTTATACATAATAAATAAATATTTTTAAAAAATGGGTCTTTGAGAATTTGAAAGGACTCAAGAATTTTTGTGGTGCCCAAAATGGCTATCTGGATTCTTATGCTAACTATAATTTCAACCCATACAATTGAAGATTATTTTCTGTCTGTTCTTGGTACTGGGGATCAAACCCAGGGCCTTGTATATGCTCAGCAAGTGCTCCACTATTGAAGCTGTATCATCATCAAATTACTGATTAAAAACAAAAAACAAAAAACAAAAAAACAAAACTTGATTCTTGGGTCAATGAGGCTGAGTGAGGACTTCTTTTTTCTATTTTTATGCTTTGGGGACAAGACCTCACTCTGCAGTCGGGCATGGCCAGAAACTCACTATGTAGGCTAAACTGGCCTGGAACCTCTGATCATCCTCAATCCTCCAGTTTTAGCCTTCCTTGAACTCAGATGTGAGCTGGATACTTTGAAATACTTTTAAAAATAATTATTATACAATGCTTCAGAACCCATGGGCAACGCTAAGTAAAATATTTACAGAATTGTCAGAAGACGATACAAAAGCAACCTTCCTGAAGCAGTTTTGCTTTGTGTCACTGGAGAAGGTGATAAAGGGAACCACATAGCTCTTTAGTTCATAGTAATTTAAGGCCACTAGCTTAGGCTCTAACTTGTTTCTTTAGGAAAGAAAAATAACCCTCCTCTAGGTATACAAAAGCTGCTATATTTCAAGGTGCCAGTGCTTCCTGACTTATAGGCTGAGTTGTTGGAATTTGGGATATGAAAAGTTCTTAGAATAAATCAAAGAAAAATAAGCCACTGTAGGTCCTAGGCAGGGACAAGTATGAACTAAATAGATGCCCACAGCCTGAATTAAATCAATGGATGATATTTCTTAAAAAGTCTAGCTTCTAAAAAATGCTCTAACAAAGTGCTACATACTGAGTCACTCAAACAGAAATTTACTGTCTTTACCTGGACAAGAGTTGCTCGATATTGGGCCCCTATCAATATCTTGTCATGGAGAGGGGAGGGGCTTACAAAGCCTCACCCCTACCTAAGGATTCATATAGACAGTTAACAGTTGCCAGGGAAGTGGAACTCCTGAAGCCCCACCCATTCCTTAGGATCTGTGGACAGTTAATGGATACTGGAGGAGAGAGAGAGAGTTTCTTCAGTGGTGTAGCAGATGGTAAGTTGTTCATGATCTTGTAATTAACCCTTTGTTCATGTTGTTGTAAGTAACCTCAAGAGAACTCATTGTGGGGAGGGAGGAGATCACACAAGCTCCAATACCAGCAAGCTATAAAGGCAGAAGGGAGACTACTGGGAAAGAAGGGCAGCAATGGGAGAGGAATGAGGGAGGAAAAAGGAGGGTGAATATGCTCAAATACTCATGAACCAGCAGCCTGCCTCCATCTTGAGCTTGAAAGCTATTGTATAGTTAAAATGAACCAGATTGATTCCTGTTTATGATTAAATCTGTTTCTCAAGGATTGGGCTATGCCTCATCTGTAGCCTTAAATACAAGTGTTTCTGTACTGCCTGTTCCAGAAAATGGCACACCATGCCGTTGTTTCAAAAGGCTGATCTGACCAACTTGCTGTGCTTATGTTCTGCTCCTATAACCTGCCAACCACCCATTTGGAAACCCTCTACTTCTGAGCTGTAAAAATATTTGTCTTAGCTAACCTGAGCTAATGGGAATTCACAGACTCTGAACCAACAGCTAGGGAGACCACACGGGACCGACCTGGACCCTCCATATATGGATGGCAGTTGTGTAGCTTGGTCTGTTTGTGGGGCCCCTAACAGTGGGATCAGGACCTGTCCCTGGCACTTGAGTTGGCTTTTGGAACCTACTCCCAGCCTTAATACAGGGGGAGGAGCTAGGTACTGCCTCAACATGATATGACATGCTTTGTTGACTCTCATGGAAGGCCTGCTCCTTTCTAAATGGAGTAGGGGTGGATGGGGGGAATAGATGGGAGGTGGGGAGAGGAAACAGGATGAGAGGAGGGAGGGGAAACTGTGGGTAGTATGTAAATTAAATATAAACATTTAATTAAAAAAATGGGTCCCAGTGTTAGGAAGGTTGAGAATCAACGCTCTGGAGAGTCATTAGCACCCCATCTTAAGCGGCAACTAGGAGCTATGATGTGAAAGATAGAAGCACCGGTGATCTCCTGTCCACAGGGCAGTGTTGGCAGTATTATCAAGATAAGGACCATCAGGAGCCACATGGTATTTAGTAAAAAAGACTCGGATAGGGAAGCCAGGTTGGCAGAAATCCAATCATAGATTTTGCACCTTGATGAACATATTTGACACAATAAAGATAACATGTAAGGAGGAGAAACAGCAACAACAAAAAGTCCTTGTCTTCCCATGGCTGATATTGATCTCCTGAACCCTGAGTTAGGGGGAGACAGCCTGTATATGTAATAAACAAGCAAACAAACAAAAAACCCTTGCTTTAATTAATTTGGCCATGATTTGAGTTCATGGTCTTTCCCCTTGAATCTGTGGGATTATCAATATACATGTAAAAATACAAGGAAATCCACTATCATGTATGGTTAATATATACCTATAAAAAATTTTTAATAAACAATGAATATTTATTGTCTCAAAGTACTGAGGCTATAAGTCTAAGGTGAAGGTGCTGACAGGGTCTCACACCCTCAGAAGGTTCTGGGAAGCCTCTGTCCCTGGTCTCTTCCATCTAAGAACAATATTGTGCTTCATGAAAGAGACACACTACCCTAGTGCTCCCCTAACTAATCACTGTACTTATGTGGTGACGCTATAATACGATAACATTCTGTGATCTTGGAGGTATGAGCTTTGAAGTATAGGTTTAGTGAAGACACATTTTGGTACTCAACCTAAATAATAGAAATTCTTTAAATATTGGGAGCTTATTTGGAGCCAGGCATGGTGGCATGCCTGTGATCTCAGCATTTGGGAGGTGGACGCAGGAGGGTCATGAATTGAAGGTTATCCTCAGCTAGACAGAGAGAGAGAGTTCAAGGCCAGCCATTTGAGCTGTTTGAGACCCTGTCTCAAAAAACAAAACTACATTTATAAATGGCAAGGGAAAGGAATACTGGGAATTAAGAGAATATTCCAAGGTATAAAGGAGAACAGGTACTTATAAAGCTAAGCTGAGAACTATAGACATGGCTGTGACCCTATTATCCTGGCTACTAGGATCAGTATCAAGAGCAGCATCTGTGCAAAGTTCGGAAGTCCTGGGCACATGTCCTTGCAGATGTGGTCTTTGTGCAAGGTTGTGTTTCTGGTCTTTGTGATAGTTCTTAGAGTCAGGCATCCATCCACACCTGAGGTCTCCCCTTTCAAAACTACCCAGAGTGGTGGTTGTGGTTGCCATCATCCTTCTTTCTTCTCCTCCTCCTTCTTCTCTTTCTCCCTCCTCTTCCTCCTCTTTCTTCCTCTTCTTCATCTTTCTCTTCTTTTTCTCTTCATCCTTCTCCTCCCTCTCCACCTTCTCCTGTTGACATTTTATATAAGCGATTTGGATATAACAACTTCACATTAATCTTAGGAACTTTAACAGATCCTGTTCAGAGCTATCCTCCTTCTCTTGCAGCACCTAAGCATCTGGGAACTTCCAAAGAATCTCTGGTTAAATAACCAGACTCATTGTGTAGAAAATTGACCTTTCTTCTGTCCTTGTTCCTTTAAATCAAACATTGCTTCCCAAACTATAGATTTACTAGAGGCTTCATTAACTTAAGGAAATTCCAAGATAGCAATACAGTGAATGGCAGAGTTGGGGCCCTTGCCAGGAACTTGGTTTCTCTGTCGCAAATCCAGGCACCCCAGCTTAGCCCTGGGGGCTTGTAAAGAAGAGCCCTTTCAACTAACAGGCAACTTGAGATAGGGCAGATAACACCCTGGGACTTCCAGACCCGGCCCACTCAGAGGGGCGACGGGGCGGGGGGAAGGGGGGGATTCAGGATTTTTTTTCTTCAGAAAGAAAATATCAGTTTGTCTTTCTACACCACAGCTACTGTGTCTTTACCTCCCCCATTCCAGAAATTAGCCAGCCAGGCCTTTGTGTTCCAGCCTGCCATTGGGTGCTTTTGTGTGGCACTGCAGGAAGGAGCGGTTGCCAGGCACCCTTCTCCTGGCTTTTGTTTTGACTAGCCCTGGGAGGCTGGGAGGGAATCGCTGCTTAAAAGGGAGAGAGAATGGAGAGAGTGCTCAGGTCTTTTCAGACCCGAGGAACGGGACATTTGGGAGCGCTTTCCGGGGGAGGGAGGAATGGGGGCGTTTGTGAATCTCACACCTCCAGAGGCAATACTCTCAAAGTCCTCTTGTACATTTGGGTCAGAGGAGCATGACAGTCTTAGAAGACTGGATTTCGCCTTGCCATCTAGAAAGAGATGCTCCAAGCCACGTCTGTGGGTGAGGGTCTGCAGAACAAACCTCAGACTGGATTTCAGCCCCCATAGCTGCCGGTACCTGCACCTACACAAACACCACTGGTACTCATTCTTCTCTCAATTCATTGTGTTATTGTTAATCCGTCCTTGGATGGATTTCCATGTGTTCAATCCTCATTGTTCCTCTCCTGAGAGAGATGCACACAAACTGCTTGGGCCAGCTCATGCCTTTTGTCCTCTCTCCTTTTATTTTTTGCTTCCTTGACCTCCTACCCCTAACTAAGACACTCTCTTCAGAGGTTGCCCTGCATCCCAGAAATGAAAAGGACCGATTGGTAAATATCCAGTGAGAACTGACAATTCCTAAGCAACAAGGACAGATTAGCTAAGATCAGTTCACATCATAAACGTAGTAATTTTATTATGTTCCTCCTTCATCCATATTCTGGGAAATTCCCTCTTTTAAGAGCAGAAGAACCTCAACAGTGGGGATAGCTTGGGAATGTAAAGATGTGTTCCAAGGGAAAGGGAGTAACAAGCAGCATTGAAACTATACTCTAATTGCTAGAGAAAAAAAGGCAAGACAAGAAAGACATGTCAGCACTGGGTTTAGCAGCATGCGATGATTGTGAACCTGGAAAGCGTCATGGTTCATCTTGGTTAACCTGACATGTATCATTCAACTTCAGAGAGAAACCTGACCCTGAATGTAGGGACACCATCTCATGGCTAGGATCCTTTGCCGAATAAAAAGGAGAAGAGCTGAGGCCCAGCATTCATCCCTCTCTCTACTTCCTGCTGTGGATGCCATGGACCAGCTATTACAAACCCCTTCCTTACCGTCTTAGGGTTTTTATTGCTGAGAACAGACACCATGACCAATGCAACTCCTACAAAGAAAAATATTTAATTGAGGTGGTTCACTTACAGTTTCAGAGGTTTCAGTCTATTATCTTTATGGTGGGGAGCACGGTGGCATGCAGGCAGATGTGGCACTAGAGCAAATAGGATGTCAACTGACCTTTATGTCACACTGAGGGAAGCTTGAGAAAAGAAGACCTCAAAGCCCGCCCCCCACAGTGACACATTTCCTCCAACAAGGCCATGCCTCCCAATAGTGTCACTCCCTTTGGGAGCCGTTTTCTTTCAAACCACCACACTTACCATGATGGAATCTAACTTAAACTGTGAGCCAAAACAAAGCCTACCACCCTTTGGTTGCCCTTGATGGGTACTTTGTCTAAGCCATGGGAAGATTAACCAATACGGGCAAGGATGACATTTTAGTAGAATGATGATGGGTTTCAAATCTAGTTTGTGTGAGTTCAGTAGAAAACAGGAGTGGAAAAGCAGAGTGGGACATGACAGAGAATTCGATGGAGTTTTTCTACCAGGAAGTGAGTTAAGAGTTGGGTGCAGGGGGCTGGAGAGATGGCTCAGCGGTTAAGAGCATTGCCTGCTCTTCCAGAGGTCCTGAGTTCAATTCCCAGCAACCACATGGTGGCTCACAACCATCTGTAATGAGGTCTGGTGCCCTCTTCTGGTCTGCAGGCATACACACAGACAGAATATTGTATACATAATAAATAAATATTAAAAAAAAAAAAAGAGTTGGGTGCAGACTCAAGAGAGCGACCCTTTCAGCTGGGAGAAGCTCCTGCCTGCTGATGTGCTGGAGGCAATGACCCAGGAGAGAAATGGGGCAGTAGATACAACCTTGATTTTCAGTAAGTAAGTGGTGATGGAGTTTGACACACAAATGGAAAAACTGATCACAGACAGGAGTGCAGGCTGGTTGGCCATAAATGGAAGGAAAACAGTAGCTGGAAAGGGAAGAGTTAGTAGTAGGAATGAGGCCTGCTTCCTCTAAGGGAAGGGTATTGAGGGAGATTGACCCTGGTCTGGCCTCCTTGAAAAAATATGTTAATGATGTTCATTGTTTTGCAGAGGTCAGCTGCCAGGTATCAAAGTGGTCACCTAAGACACTCTAGAGTCATAAAACAACGCATGCTATTACTCTAACATAAAGAGAAAACAAATTTGGGGGTGTGTGTATAGGTGAATGGACAAATTATTGTTTTAATTCAACTAATTCACAGTCTAGATTCATTTTTGTCTAATTTTGTTTTTCTGGAATAGTCCTCTATGGACAACCAACTCAATGTTCTATGAGTCAGCTCAACTCTGAGAGCATCTTCCTGTGATTGGTCGTGGTCCTTACAGCTGTAGGGTTCAGTCCCACCCTTCCCTTCAGGTGCTATTTCCAAGTTCAGGTTCTGACCTATACCTCTTGATCTATTGTAAAGTGGTTCCCATGACTCCCTCTGGAGTTCAACACTTTGCTAGAATAGCTCTGAGAACCCAGAGAAACGATTTACTTAGTAGGTTATCACCAGTTTGTCTTTAAAGAATGCAGTTAGGGGAACGGCCTGATGGAAATGGGCAAGACACAGTATACAGAAAGGTGCTTCCATGTCCTTAGGGCATGAACCACACTTTTGCATCAATATGTGTTTGACAAAACTGTTCTTTTAGAGTTTTATGGACACTCCATGACATAGCACAATCAAATAAACCACAGCCCAATAAATCAACAACCAATGGCCCTGGCCCATCCCCTGTTAGGGTGGGGCTCAAGGTCATCCTCCAGAGTAGCACAGTTACCTGACCAGTGCCCCATCAGGGCTTTACAAAACTCACTTCACTAGTTTAAACTCAGATGTGGTTCATAGGATCTTCTAATAGTGTCTTAGTTAGGTTTGTATTGCTATGATTAAGACCATGACCAAAAGCAATTCAGGAAGGAAATTCTCGGTTTGGCTGGCAAAAAAAAAAAAAAAAAAATCAAAAGTCATCAGGGAAAGTCAAGGCAGGAATCAAAACAGACACCTGAAGGCAGGAACTGAAGCAAGACCATGGAGGAAACTGCTTGTGGCGGGCCTGCTCCCTATGGCTTCCTAGTTCTGCACTTTTAAATAACCCAGAACCATTTGCTCAGGGGTGATACCCCCCATCACAGTGAGCTGGACCCTCCACAAATAAAGCATTAGAGGAGAAAAATGCTCTGCTAACTTGCCTATACACAGTCTAATGGAAACATTTTCTCAGTTGAGGTTCCCTATTCCCAGGTGACCCTAGGTTGTGCCAGGTTGACAAAAAAAAAAAAAAAACTAGCCAGCGCAGGTGGATGAACAAAGATATTGCTTATCACTCAGAAGTCCGGGATAAAGATCAAAGTACAGGCTTCTTATTCTATTACAATGTTGTAATAGCTCGGAGGTTTTTACCCTTCCCCTCTTTGAAAGGTGTATTGGGACTATATTCTAACAAAGCCAAACATGATTATAATGAAGAAGGCATTGCTTCTTGTGAATTTTCCTGGAATTTGGAGTTATGATGGCCTGGAGAATAGAATGGTTCACAACCAGGTGCTTTCTCTTGGGGCTGGAGGGGGGTTGACTTCACACAGCATTCTTCAGAAGATTGGGGAAATGACTCAGTAGGTAATGCCCTTGCCTTGACGTATGAGTTCAATCCCCTGACTTGGGAAGATTTCTCCTGGTTACCCACATGGGGGGAAAAAGCCAAATATTGTAGCAAGTATTCATAATTCTAACGATAGGAAGGTGGTCCCTAGGGTTTGCTAGTCAGGTAACCTAGCCTATGTAGGGAGTTTCCAGCCAATGAAAGTCTGTCTCAACAAACAAGGGAGCCATCCAAATGGCTCAGGGAGTAAAGACCCTTTGATGACCTGAGTTCAATCTCCAGGACCATGTCATGGAAAGTCATGGACATGGAAAGTCATGTCATGGGCATGAGTTTCCCTGACTGACCTTTGAACTCCACACATGTACTGTGTCACATGTGCAGCCGAAATAAGTGAAGTATATTGAAAATAAGAAGTGACGACAAAGTGGATGACACCTGGGGAGCAACATGGGGCGATGACCTCTGCCCTTTACATACATGCACACCCAAACACACACACACACATCCCCCCTACATCCACACACACACATATCCACACACACACACACATACACATACACACACACACACACACACACACACACACTCACACACACAAAGCATTTTTTCAGAAAACATGGTTAATCTGAAAAGAAGACGCTTCCTTCCTGACAAGGAAGCAGGAAATGTGCTCTGAAAGCGGAGTCTGGTGAGCCTGATCTCCTCCTGAAAGGAATCCCACCTCTGCTCTCTGTTGTCGGTTGTCAGGTTCTGTGTCTTGATTGACAGCCCTGATTCGTGTGTGGTCTGCTCTGACAGCTGAGTCCTGCTCCTCCTGAAGCAGGTGAGTGGGCCCCTGTGACTGCAGGGGTGGCGTGGGTGCAGTATCTAATGCAGGTTCATTGTTTTCGTTTGATTGTCCTTGGTTCCTTGAGACAATTTTGATTTCTCCCGAATTAGGCACCCTGTTTATTCCACCTGGCCCTTCTCATATGGGAAGACTATTCATGGTTACCTGGCAACGAGCTAGCTGGGATTGTTGGCTCATGGTCCTAGAAGAGTCTGAATTTTCCCCTGAAATCAAGAGCTCTGCTAGAGCTCGTATACCAGTTTGACTTCTCATGGTTTCAGGGCCCCTTGAATTAACCAGATGTGTACAGGTGGGGTTTTCCAAGAGGCAGCTGACGTCTGAACTCAGATGTCCTAGTAGCCAAAGACAAGGGCCCGCTTGTTCTTCCTGGCTGCCCAGCTAACTTAACCCCGAAATAATCATGCAAAAATTGTATTAATTAAATCACTGATTGGCCTCTTATCTCTAGCCTCTTAGTGGTTAACTCTTACATCTTGATTTAACCCATTTCTATTAATCTGCATATCGCCATGTGGCAGTGGCTTACTGGCAAAGAGTCAGCATGTCTGCCTCTGGTGGCACCATGGCGTCTTTCTCCTACTCTACCCCTCTTCCTCCCAGCATTTAATTCTGTCTTCCCTGCCTACCTAAGTTCTGCCCTATCAACTAGGCCAAGGCAGTGTCTTTATTCATTAACCAATGAAAGCAACACACAAACAGAAGGACCTCCTATACCAAAAGACAAATGGCTATTCTCATTTTCAAGAGCAGAGTCATGCTTCCTGTATGTACACAATGGACAACAGGAGCTTAGCGTCACCCCACAGGAGCCCACTGTGTCCAGTTCTTCCCATATCAAACATGTCTTCCACAGGATGTGGGTAGTGGCATTTTAAATGCATTTTAATAAGCAAAACTTGCTGGTCTGGAAGGTCCTTCTATCTATGTGCTGATTTCAGTGGTTAATGAATAAAGAAACTACCCTGGCCTGTTGATAGGGCAGAATTTAGGAAGGCAGGGAAGACAGAACTGATTTCTGGGAGGAAGAAAGTGAAGCCAGAGAGACGCCATGGATCAGACGCTGGGAATTTTACCCAGTAAGCCATTGCCACATGGCGATACACAGATTGATAGAAATGGGTTAAATTAAGATGTAAGAATTATCCAATAAGAAACGAGAACTAATGGGCCAAGCAGTGATTTAATTAATATAGTTTCTCTGTGGTTATTTCGGGACTAAGCTAGACGGGCGGCCCTCCTTGCAACCGCTTGCCTGAAGATCTGAGCATAAAATAGTCCCACTGGTCAGCCTTGCAGACCAGATTATGGTAACACATGCCTTTAACCCAGTAGGCACAATGACATACACCTTTAATCCCAGTAGCCACCCTAGTTGCCCTAGAAATAGGGTGGTGCATGCCTTTGATCTCGGCTTTAGAGAGAAGTATAAGACAGGGCAAGATAGCTCTCAGATACAGTCTCCTTCTGAGATTCCAGGAGGCAGGATTGCCATTTTAGACTGAGGTCGGGGTAAGAACTAGCAGCTGGTTGTTATGTTTTATAGATCTTGATTGAACCCCAGTTTCTGACCCTGAGTTTTTATTAATTGTGCTTCAGATGTGAGCCACTAGGTTTCCAAACATTCTCTCACTGCAGCTTTTTCCTTATGTGTGTGTGGGGGGGGGAGTGTGCACACACACATGTGTGTATATTATGGACACTGGTGTTTTTCTGATCTCTTTGGCTATAGTCTGGTGATCTTTAATTGTCCTTTCTTCTTTTGCCATGAGCAAGAGGCAGGGATGTTCTTCAAAACAACTTTGAGGTGTATGCCACAAACATAGCTTTTCCTGAGATAGGCTTGCTGTCTGGCGAGTGTGGTGTGCACAGGAGAGAAATACACTAAATGTAGGCAAGAAACACGGGCACCAGTTTTATTGATTAAAAACTTAGGGGTTTACCCTGATATGACAGTGTCCACTATCACAAGCAGAAACCAAATACAATAGGTAGGTCACTGGGTACCTATAGAAACAAAATCTCTGTGGGGACTCTTCTCAGGCTAAAGACATGACTGGCCATGTGGTAAGTGTAGGGTTAGGAAATTGTGGCTGAGAGGGTAGCCACTCACCTCGTAGACTGATAAAAACAAGTTCTAGTGAACAATTGCTTCCCCTGACCCTGTGATGTTTGCGGAGAACTGAGCTCACCCTTCCTGCAGCCTTTCCCGGAGGCCATGCAGGCTGTTCACCTCACTAACTACCACTCAGTCTTCTCTTTGGAGTTGAGAAGGCAGTGAATCTGCTGACCTCTCCTTGGCTGTGATGGAGACAGGAGTAAACTTAAGAATTCTTGACCATATATGTTGGACCAGCAAGGCAACGAAGATGGTGAATGAGGCGATTTTGTCAGGATGAGAGAACATCTGGGTGCAGAAGGTGAGTGTTATGTCATGGCTCAAGCAGAAGCATCTTAGCCATGAGAGGACCTGGCAAAGGAAGGCTTCATAGAGTTCCCTAAGGAATCCTTAAGGGCATCAAATAAACAGGTCAACTTGGAGCCTCTATAGCCCATCCTGGGTTAGAGTCCCAGAGCAGCAGGGGAGAAATTCAAGGAAACTCAGAGGGCTCCCTTTCCCATGGCTAGTCTCTAGGCCAAAGAAGGCCTGACTGGATGCAGAAGTCTTCAAGTCGGAAGATTTTTCCTTTAGATGGAAGCAGCTATTTTAATGATTGAGATGAATCGACCAGAAATAACTCTGTCCATATGGAAAGAGGGAGAGGTCTTTTTCTTTTTTAACATCCAGAGAAAAGATTTGAGAGGTTTGTTTTAGAGTCTATCCAACTGACAGAGAAGTATCTCTCAGGCAGGTTGCTAAGGTATTGGAGAGGGAGAATACAGATACAGCATTCTGCTAGAAGTGTTGCTTCCACGTTGGGCTTCATTCTGTTTACTCATATCCAACTTTAACTGAGAAAAGATGAAGTAAGAATTATGGGTAGTAACTTAGATGAATGAGGTCAGCTTCTAGACTGTAAGCATGCTGACCTACTAAGAGTATGTACTTAGTCAATGTTAATGAGTCAAAAACAAATTGCTTGGAGTCAGGAGCATTGTACTCACCTGTATATAATCAGGACACTGGAAGGTAGAGATAGGAAGACCAGAGAAGTTCAAGACCAGCTTCAGCTACATAGTGAGTTCAAGGCTGACTTAGGTTACCTGAAGTCCTATCTAAAGGAGGAGGAGGAGAAGGAAGAGGAAGGAGGAGAAGAACAAGATATACCAAAAAAGAAATGGTTTGCTATTGCATGCTGTGGCCTGCAGAGGGTGTGGGGCTGCAGGTGTGAAGGAGAGAACCCATGCTGTTGGAATCTTATCTTGGTGGTGAGTGAGACCCAGAAATCATTCACAGCCCAAGGACATTAGAGGGGAGGTGCATACGCAGAAGCACACTGAAGCATCTTCACATCTCATTGGTTGACTGGTATCTCCTATGTGTATTTAATTAAACTAATTAAATGGACATTTACTATGCTTAGCTTGGTGGTCCCTAGGTGAGAAACAGGTAGATGATAATGGCATAGGGGTGGAGTGGGATCGAGGCCTTCAGGAAGAGAAGCCACCTACTCTACCTGCAGGCCTCACCACCCCAAGAGCTGGGGTCCCAGGCTGAATAACAAGGATAGCATGAGGAAGCAAAGACAAACATTCTTCTCTTCCTGCTTCCCGACAGGGGACAAAGTGTGACCTGTTGTACCACATTCTCATTCTCATGCCTTTCCTGCCACAGTGGATTATTCCCATAAAACCATGAGTCAAGCTTAATCCTTCCTTTCGTAAGTTGCTTTTGTCGGTTATTTTGACACAGTGAGAGAAAATGAACGTGGCTTTTGATTCTGTAAAGAAGGCTATGCTTGTTTGTAATGATAGAACTCGGTGTGGTTCACCCACCCTGCCATGGGCCGCAGGCATCAACAAGAGCAGAATGAGGGGGACTGGTCAGACCCAGTTCCTTCCCCCACTTCCTCAAGCAATGCCCCACCCCAGAAGGACCCGCCTGGTGGGTGGAGAGACGTCAAACATTTACTGCACATGGAATCTACCCACGTGGGAAGAAGGGGGAACCACAAACTCCTAGGGACAGTCTCATCTCTCAGACATTGAGCCACCTCACATTAGAGGTGAATGTCTTCTTAGGATGCAACCCCCTGCCTCAAACTCCTCCTCAGGTGGGAAGCAACTACCCCTGCATCATCCTTGCCTGTTTGGTTTCCACTCCCTTCACTCACGCGCTCTGTAGTGCCATTTCCCAGAGCACAAAAGCAGAGTTTGGGCTCTGTGGCACAAAGAAAGGCTTATTCTGAGTGCCTTCCCCATGTTTTAAATTCTGTAATAAAAATATCCTGCCGCCCAGGCACAAGGAGTCTGAATTTGGTTTCTTAGATATGAATGGAGAAAGGACAATTCCCATTTGTTTCATGTTGCCTGCAGAATTAGGAATAAAATGCAAATATCCCAATAATGTATTCTGCTTCTCTTGTTAAAATAGCATTTGCAATTTAAATGACACAGGCTGTAGTGGATTGCTTCACAGTTCGTCACTGATAAGGGGGAGGAAAGACATCATAGAATTCATCTTTTCTTTTCATGCTTCATTAAGAACTTAGCACCGGTATCTGCACAATGACAGAGACTTGGAAACATGCTGGTCCAGCCAGTTTGGAATAGCTGATCTGGACAGGAAGGAGACCTTCACCTTAGAGGATATACTGGTTTTCCAGAGGCCCCGAGTCGGTTCCCAGCACCAGGTTAGATGGCTCCTGGAAGCCCTGTAACTTCAGCTACAGAGGATCCAGGTCTCTGAGCCTCAGTAAGCACCTACCCTCAGGTGCACAAACCTCACTCCACACACATATACAAATAAATAGAAATATTAATAAATCTTTAAAATAGTCAGTTCTAGTGAATGGAGTCTTCTGCTGGCACAAGTCAGTGCCCCCTGAAAGACACTTGGCTCAATGTGATTTTAAAACAAGTGTTCAAGCCAGCTGTGGTGGTGACCATCTATCATCCCAGCACTCAGGCGGTAGAGGCAAGAGGAAAGCAAGTTCAAGGCCAGCCTGGGCTACAAGGTAAAACGTTGTTTCAAAAATAAAGGATGGGCTGGAGCTGTTCAGTGGTAGAGCACCTTCCTGGTATGCTCAAGATCCTGGTTCCGCTTTAGCATTGGGAAAAACAGAAACAAAAACAAAATAACTTTATACCAGAAAAGCCTGAATCATCAAAATGAACTATAATATGACTGAGAACAGATTAACAAGTTAGATTCGTTTCCTCAAAAGGACACAGGTGACAGAGATATTGTTTGTCTCAATCTCTTTACTTCAAGGCGGGGAGATTTGTGCAATTAGAACAACAAATGAAATGATGGTTCTTGAAGGGCATCCCTGAAGTTACAAGTCAAGGCAATTTTATCTCATCTTTGAAATTTTACCACAGTGATCTCTCACATCCACGTTTATTGCTGCTCGATTCATGATAGAAACAGTACCAGGCCACATGTCCCTCAACAGATGAATGGACAAAGGAGAAGTATATCTACACAGTGGAGTTTTACTAAAGCCACAAGAAAGAGTAAGAATATGGCACACACAGGGAAATGGATGGAACTGGGGGTCACTATGTTAAGTAAAATAAGCCAATTATTTCTACAAGCAATCTAGTTCAGACACACATGTTTTGCCAGGGGCAGGGAGATGGTAATGCTTTTGACCTATTTTTTTCCACAATAACTTTGGCTTCTTAAGTTAATTCTTGTCACTAGATGTATTGTTAAAAAAATAAATCACAAGCAAGATATATTGTCAGAAGAGAGGAGGAGAAAAACAAAGAGGAGAAAGAGGAAGGGGATGAAAGGGAAAGAAAGAGAAGCAGAAAGGACAGTTTAGTGCTGTCCTCTGGACACCCCTTTTTTTTAGTGAAAGAAAACAAGAAAAATTAAAACCAGAGATTAAATTATTCCATTTTTATATTAAATTTAAATTTCAAAGTAGCAAAGCTAAAATGCTTTTTTAAAATTAGAAATGAAATGTTTTTTTAACAAGGGAAACAATAAATTATTATAAAAACTGTGAAGACAATAGAAATAAATTACCCATGGGGTTTTCCTTTAATTTCCCCATTTTTGAAATAAAAATTGGGAGACTTTGTTGTGGTTCAATGTATTTTTTTTCAAGTGTCCTAGTTCACGAAGTGTAAGCATCAATAAGATTTCAGAGCCAGGTTTGGTGGTTCACACATATAATGGAAGCATTTTGGAAACTGAGGCAGGAGGAGCATTAGTCTGGGCCATATAGTGAGACACTGTCTTAGAAGACAAAAGACAAAATCTTTTTTTTCTGGGTGGGATGGTTCATTCTTGTAAACCTATACGGGGGAGATGACGGCAAGAGTGCAAAATAATCTTCAACTGCATCGAGAGTTTGAGGCCACCCTGGGCCACATGAGATCCTGTCTCAAACAAAACCAGGGGCTGCGATCTGGCTCAGTGTGTACAGTACTTGCCCAACATGCACAGAAGCCCTGGATACAATGCCTAGCATCACAGAAATCATGGTTGTGCAAGCCTCTAATACCAAAACTCAGGAAGAGAAGGCAGCAGGATCAGAAGTTCAAGGTCATCCTTTGCTACCTAGAAAATGAGAGGTCAGGCTACCCTGGGCTACAGGAAATCCCGTTTCAATAAACAACAGAACGAAAAGATTCAAGAGGCTAAGATGCAGGCTTGAACACAGAAAAAACAGACTCCATGTAAGACTGAAGGTAGGGAGGCTCAGACCTGAGTGGAAAACAGCAAAGGAGAGGAAGGCAACAGGGCTAGGAGGCCACTGGAGAAGGCAGTAAGACGCAAAGAAGAGCAAGAGCTGGAAGCTGGAGCTGGAGAGATGGCTCAGTGTTTAAAAGCACTTGATTCTCTTGCAGACAACTCTGCAATTCCAGTTTTCTAGTGGTTATGACGCCCTCTTCTGGCCTCCACAGACGCTGCACACATACACAGTGCACACACACAAATATATAGGCAAGTACTCATGCACAATACAATCAGAAAGTAAAAATCGTTTTCTAAAAAAGTGAAAGTGGGGATTAGTTCAATGATAGAGTACTTGCATATCAAGAACAAGGCCCCAGGTTCAGTCCTCCCTCAGCTGGTGTGGGGGTCGGGGGGGGGGGGGACTGAGAGTCTTCCCATATCCTCTAGGTGATCTTTGACAAGTTAAATAAGTAAGATTCGAATCTTAGGGCCTAAAACAAGCTTCTAGACTTGTTTTCTGTTGTAAGACTAGTAAAGATGTTTCCCATCATACCACAGAAGACAAATAAAGGAGAAATCTAATGCATTACACCTGACATGCATTAATTCACATTAATAATTGTGTGATTAATTTAATAATATTAATAATTAATTCCATTAATAAAATGGAAAACAGATTTCCATCTTGCAGAGGAAGAGGTGAGTATCTGGAGAATTGCCAGAAGCCCCGACCTCCCAGAAACCAGAGTTTGTTTATGCAGAGCTTACTTGGAGACATGGTGAGGAGGGGAGGAAGGAGACTCGGTACAGGACCACACCGTCATTTCATGTCTTGCTCATGCGCTCTCGGGTTCTCAGTCGGCTGTAAAGTAGAAGGGTTACACAACCGTGAAGACACCTGGAACTGATTTCTGACTTTATCAAGCTCACACTAGTGACACACTTTGTGGAAATGCTGAGAACATCTACAAAAGAACGAAAATTTGCTAGGCATAGTGGCTCACTCGAAACTGAGCCAAGAGGACAACCGTGAATTTGAACCTGAGCTATACAGTGAGTTCCAGGCTATCCTGGGCTGCAGAGTCTGACCCTTGTGCATGTTCATACACAAACACATATACACACACATGCTCTCTCACATATACACACAATACAAACACACATACACACACTCACTTGCTCTGTCACACACACATGCACACACAATGCCCTCTCACAAACACATACTTGTGCATACACACACACACACACACACACACACACACACACGATCTCTCTCACGCACACAAATCCTATACGTGTGTGAGGATGTAATCTCCTCTGGAAAGTGTTATAAGTTTTCCTTAATTTTAACACCTTGGCCATTGTTCATAAAATGCCAGCATGTGTCATGATCAAAATAAACCATTCCTGTCAGAAATTTGCACATTGCTTATGTATCATACAGAAGGCCATAGATTCGACCCTTATTGCAAGAACAAAACACATTTATGGAAGCACTTTCTCTACATTCTCCGAAGGAGCATTGCAGCAAAGGCGTCCGTATGTCAAGTGCAGCTTACTATCCTGTGCCTCAGTGTCTTTTGCCCTGGGTTACCATGGGTGACTGAGATAAGGAAGGCAAATCTAATAGCGGGAGGTTGGCCTGGATGTCAACTAGGTCTTACTTTTGCTAGCACTTGTAGCTAATACTCACTATTAAACATGGTCACTTTTCTATTGGACAGAAACAATTTCACAGAACAAAAATGGCAGACAAAGCCATTCTATGAGTAGGACACATCATGACAAAATAAATCTATGCTCAATGTACCTGAATACAGAAAACACACACACACACACACTGAAAAGTGATCTAACATCCTCCTAATGGGACCCATAAAAGAGACAGCTTCCTATTTTTTTTTTTTGCTTTATAAATAATACCATTCAAAATTTCCACTTCCTCCTCTCATCCCACTTCCTCCTCTCATCCCCACCCCTCCCTCTCCAATACTAAGAGAGGGCAGGGTACCCTGCCCTGTGGGAAGTCCAAGGCCCTTCCCCCTCCATCCAGGCCTAGGAAGGTGTGCATCCAAACAGACTAGAGACAGCTCTCTATTAAAAAACTGTTAACTTTATACTGTTCTCTTCTCCTAGATAAAATTCACTTAAAGCACTTGCTATGTACTGAGCTTTGGTCCCATCTCTAACCCCTACTTCCTCTTGTGAAGTCCTAAACCTTAGAACTTGACTCTGTTAAAAAGCCATTCTAGTAGAAACAGTGAAGTTAGACAGGGTCCTGCTGTGGTCGGGCCAGCTCCAAGGTCAGCATGTCTGGTGTCTTTACAGGAGAGGGAAATCAGCACAAACACGTGAGAAACAGGAGTTACATGACTAAGAGCTGGGAACTTCCAGAAGAGACAAGAGAGACCCGCATCAGTTTCTTCCCTAGCATTTTCAGAGGGAGCTCCTCTACAGGCCCAGGACGCCACTTGGTTGGTAAAGCATTTCACTAGCACACAGGAAACCCTGGATTTGAGCCCCAACTGCATAAACCCGACCTGGTGCCACACGCAAGTAATCCTAGTAATAGGAGACAGAAGGCAAAAGGATTGGGGGTTCAAGGTCATCCTTGAATATACAAAAGATTTAAGGCCAGCCTGGAATACCTGAGATTCTTTTTATTAAAAACAAACAAGGAAGTAAGTGGCAAGGAGAGTATCCCAGCGGACACCCAAACTGCAATTGGACTTCCGGCTTCTAGAAGCTGACAATGGACACCCTTTGTTTAAGACTCGGAGCGTGCAGAGCTCCGTTCCAGTAGCCCTGGGGGCTGGATATTTATTAAACCATCGGAAAAGCGGGCACGGCTGTCGTTCTGACCTTATCAAACCCAGAGAAAAGGTGTTCTTGCTTGCATTCTCCGTAAAATCACCCGACCAACTCACCAACTCACAATGTTTAATACTTTCTCAGCCTCCCACTGACCCGACCGCAGTTCTAATAGGTGTGTGTTTTCCTTTGCTGCAATAAGTGGAAAAGAAAGAAAGGAGGGAAGGAAGGAAGGAAGGAAGGAAGGAAGGAAAGAAAGAACCCACAACCCTGCCTTTGTCTATGGGGAAGTCCATCCCTGGTTAGTGTTTGGTTAAAATGCACTGACATAATTCAAACTTATTTTATTAACTAATTTTTTTTTCATTTATTTTTACCTTCCAAGCTTCGATTTTTTTCTTTAATAGCAGGTATAGTCATTGCTCTTTAAACTATCCAAGTTTCCTTAGGGAATCCTAGAGCTCCTGTCTCAGAAATATACTCTTTTATATGGTTTCCTCTTTATAAAATGGCTTCTAGGCCACATGGATTAGATTTCTGCAGATGTGAGAGACCACCCGCCACACCTTCATCTCAATTTTTAACATTATTTCTTAGGTTTTTTTCATTTTTGACTTCATCCACACTTAATCGCTTTCCTATTTTCATAGTTTATTATCATTATATAGTAACGGCTTCCCTCCCTCATAGTTTTCTATTCTTATCTTACATAGCCAATGCAATCTTAGTCTTATTAAAATTTCAGAGAGGGCTAGAAGGATGGCTCAGCGGTGAAAATATTAGGTATACAAACCTGATGATCCACTGTGATTTCTGGAACCCATGCAAGAAGCCAGAAGGAGTGTCGCACATCTGTAGTTGCAGATTAGCCTATCATGAGGTGGAGACAACAGGATCTCCCAGAACCTCCGGGCTACCTGTCCTGGAGGATGCAGCATCACAGCAGAAAGGAGCAGCGAGAAGACTTTGCCTCAAAGATGTAGACAGCAAGAGCCAAGTCCCCCAGATTGTCCTCTGACATCCAGATATGTGTGCTCTCGGACAAGCATCTTTCACAAGAGTAAATAAATGCATTTTCCCCCTAAAGAGTTTTCTCAATTTTTCTGAATTTGATAAGAGATAGTTTCTAGGGTTTTCCTATTTTGATTGCTTAGGTTTTCAACATCCTGAATCCCTTGCTCTGGCCCTCATGATTTTTGTTGACATACACAGTAGGGTGTATTGATATTAACAAGGATTGCCTCACGGGGACCCTATGCTTTATTGAGCTCAGCCTGGGTCAGCCAGTCCCCTGCTGACCCTGGAAGATAAATGCTGATTGTGTGTCGTTAAGATTTTGTAGTTGCTCTTTATGGGTCAGTTATAATGCCATTTCCTTGCTCATTCACAGCCCGATGAGAGTAACTGTCGAGACCCCAGGTTTGCCCCCAAAGAATCAGAAGATAACTTTGACACCCTGGCTCACAATGGGTGCTGGTTAAACACTCACTTCAGAGCTGTTCCTGTTTGGTGGGTTGGTCTAATCATCTCCACCCCAAATACTGGTGGTCACCACACATTTTCATCATCAACCGCAGTAGAGAGAGAAGCTTGGGTTTTTTTTATTTTTTGTTTTGTTTTGTTTCTAACCCAGGTCTCACTAGGAGGAGGGGGTTTGTATCATGGGACATATTTATATATTTCTCTTTTTCTGAAAAACTTTTAGTAAAAGGGAAAATTGTATCAAGATTCTGTACTAAATGTGATTTCAAAGGAGAAAAAATATGAATACACTTGAGTGTGCCTCTTATGGGAAGGGATTCATTCTACAGTTCTTAGTCAGCATAGTGCTAGGAACATAGCACTGGGCACATAGCACAGGGCACAGAGCACTGCGCACATAGCTGTTGTTCAGTAAATTTTCTCTGCTCGACGAATCACTTTGGTCTAAGCTGTTGCCAACCCCTAATGATCTAAATGATATTTCTTGGCAACCAAGAAAGAAAATTCACATCGTTCCCAAGGTCACACGCTCCAAGGCTAAGAAACTAAGCCAAGTCACTACTTACTTGATTAAATTAGCACCAACCTCATGAACTCATTGTGAAGATGAAGAAGATGTCGCTCACAGACATCAGTACAGGGCCTCAGCGTTAGCTCTCGTCCTGAGGGTCATCCAAGTTTGGGCTTGTACTATAAGCTACTTAAAATGAATTGGTTTTTTTTTTTCAGTAGGGTTTTAACATTTTCCATTAATCCATTCTTGATAATATCCAGGGGCTTAATAAATCATTATTAAATGAACACATGAAGTAATGAATAAATAAATTTAGTCACACCTGAAGCTACTCACGGACTCTTTCCATCTGAATTAGAAATTATTAAGGTACAGACAAGTCTGTGGTTTGGAGGCATCAACATAGGTCATGAAAAATTCCAGCATGATTTGATCTAAAAACAGGTACAACCGATAAGGATTATCTTCAAGGCAAAGGAGATGTTCCCTGTCTAAGCTTGTGGGCATTGACAGCTAGCCTATGATCTCACACAGACTACTTTTTAAGACCCCAAATAAAGCCGCCTGGCATAATGTCCTTGGATTTTGGTGCAGAAGCTCTTGAAATATCTAACATATGGCATGCATTGATACTTGCTTATTAAGAGGGCTTTTAGCTACTTTTAGTGAAAAATATAGCTTGAACAATACAATTGACCACCTTGGAAAAATGAGGCAAAAAAAAAAAATGCCTGGAAACAATAGTTCTTTAAAGGACTTAAGAGGCTTCTATTATATTCCCTCGTTTGGTTTCATAGAGTCTCTGTAAATTCAGTTAATCTGCAGTACACAGTTTAAAGATCTAGAATTGCTCACAGCAATTGTGAACAAGAACCTGAACAAGATCTGTAGGAGACTCAGCCAGACAGCAATCTACCATGGAGGAGGGAGGGGCTCACGAGACCCTGTCCTTGCCTGAGGCTCTATAGGCGGTTCACAGTTGGAGCAGAGAGAGCCGTTTTCTTCAGTGGTGCAGGCAAGGTAAAGTGCATACGCTCCTGTAAATACAAACCTGTGATCCTCTAAACAGCCCTAATTAGACACACTGGATAAGAAAAACGTTTTACAGGTAGAGAGAGGGTCGACAAGCTGGGAAGAGGAAGTAGGAGGAGAGAGGGAATAGCACCAAACTACAGTGCATACATTCATGAAAATATCATAATGAATACCATATTGGGCATTACTGTAATTAATATATAATTTTTAAAAAATTTTAATTACTTCCAGCTCCTGTGTCTTATTTTATAATTCTTTAGTCTTGGGGCAAGTGTGTCCCTCATCAATTTTCAAGTATATAGCAGTAAAAGTGAGAGTTATTTTGTTTTGGAAGTGACATATAAAGGATTGCTCTTCTCATGCTCCTTGGGAACATAAGCGAAACCATCTTGTGTGGCTGTCCTTACTGCTGGATGCCTTAGCACATGGTCTCTACAGAACGAGTCTAAGAGTGACTTTCAGGATGCTAAATTTAATATTTTGCTTAAATTTTAACTTTAATGCTTTAAGATCAAAGAGAAATCACAAATTAATAAAACAACAATGTAATTAAAAGCAAAATATCTCTGTCAAAGAGTAGAATTTTCTAAGGACCTTGCACAGGTGTGGTCTGGCTTTTCTGAGCCAACATCGCCATCTGCTGGTGGCATCAGCACAGTGTTCTAGAAAACGAAGTTCGAGGGAAAAATGAATCAGGAAATCTTTCAGTGCCGCTTTGCTTTGTTTTATAACTTCTTTTTGCATTTTTATATATTTATATCTGCAAGCGTTTTGCCTACATGAATGTATGTATACCGCGTGTGTACCTGGTTCCTGAAGATGTCAGAAGAAATGGAGGGATCCCTTGGACCTGGAGTTGTGAGCGCCACGTGGGAGCGGGGAACCGAAGCTGGGGTTGTTTAACAGAGCACCAAGTACTCTAGTCTCATGCTTCACTTTTTTTTTTAAGTTCCTGTAGAAAGAGGATTTTTTCCCGCTTCCTGAAAGATTTTACAATGTGCAGGCCACAGATGCCCTCTGGCATTCTCTTCTCACCTGTGTGACGTTGGGGAGCTCTCTGTGCACGCATTTCCTCACGCATAGAAAGAGCAACCTTAAACACACTTACCGAATATTAGCCAGTGTCATTATTATTATTACCGCTATTATTATCTTCTTCTTAAGGCAAATCTGAAAGCTTCTTGATTATCCTCTAGAAGGACCGCCCATATCTAAGATATTCACTGTCTTCATTTTAAAACTTCACGACAGAACACAAATGAAAAGTCTAGATTTTTACAAAGGTTTTAAATTTTTTCCACATATTGGAATAATTCCAAGACCTTAGCATATATGAAATTGAACGTCGTTTCATGTTACAACTTTTTGATGGAACATATTTATTTTGAATTTTCACATTTTTCAATAGACTAGATGTGTTAAGGTAATAGAATTTGAAAAAGGTGATTGTAACGAAATAAAAATAAATACGCTGTAGAAGTGCACCGTAGATCTTCTCAAGAAAAGTTCCGAGAACGTGGATGAGAAGAGCTGGTCTCGGGTCTGATATTCACTCCATAGCCCTGCACTTCTTTCCGCCTCTCTGCGCTCCGCGACTTATTCTGAAAACTCACGCTCAGTGCCCTATAAATTTATCTGTCTGTTCTCAGCTTCTGACAGAGTTCTTCAGCGATTACCCTATAGGAATCAAAAGGCCCCAAAGACTAGCAGGGCGTGGTGATGCTCATCCGTAATCTCGGCGTCCTGGATCCTGAGGCAGAAGAATCTAAGCAATTTGGAGGCCAGCCTGTGCTACAGAGAGAGAGACCCTGCCTCAAAATGCCAACAAAACAAACATAACATAAAAGGTCCAAGAGTAAAGAGGTCTTTCCAAGACTTAGAAAGTTCTGGAAGTGGGAAGGAGCAGTGGTTCCTGTCATCTGTGTCCCTGTCTCTCCAGACAGTGTATATCACAACACACGGCGCAGTTCCAATAATAACTGCCCCTAGGGACTACAAATGATCCCCAGATGTTTCTACCCTAACTCCACTCAGACCCACTTCTCTGCCCATTTTATTTTGAATCTTTTTTTTCCCCTGAATCTTCCACTTGCTGGATCACTGCGGTAACTTTTCTTGTCAGCATTTTCCTCTAGGATAATTGCAGAAGGCTCCCACAGCACCTGTATCCTCCAGACAGCCAGCCCCCAACCAGCAACCCTCTTCTTCCTGTCTGAGACCATCAGATTTCCCATCTCCTCATGATGGTCCTTAATTGATGAGTTGCCTTATGACCGGGGTCAAAACTAGGCGACAATCTCACTTCTCAAAGTCAGCCCACAGACAACTAATCAACTCTCCTTTAAAGGGGCCTTCTAGCTTTCCTTCCAGCTCACTCTCATGGGACCATTTAATGCCTCCCCCACTCCACCTCGCCCCTACTCTCCGGCCATCATCTCTTCAGGAACCATGGAGATGTCATCTGCTTGATCCCTTAAAAAAAAATTTAAGCCGGCTCATGACCCTTCTTTGTCATCAGGCTCTACTCCCAGGCTGTCCTGAGGCCAGTATAGCTCTTTTCTTCCATGCTTCTTGTCCTTCTGACTTCCTGAACATTTCCAAAACCTTCCAGATTTCCCCCTCGCTGCTGTATCCACCTAGTATCCTCTCCACTCAGGTGAGGGAAGAGATGAGGACTTGCATCACGTGTCCTTCCAAAGGGCACTCCAATGTGATTCCCACGGAGAAGCCCCTCACCCACAACAAGCCAACTCAAGGACCTTTCCCCTTCCTCGTCTGACCTGAACCAGTCCTTCTCCCTGAAGCGACTTTTGCTGTGGTTTGTCTCCTCCCTTCCACCCCATCCTCCCCCTTGAAACTTCAACCCACACACCTCATCAAGTCATGGTCATCTTTGTTACCTCACCTCTACAGACTCAGCGCCCCAAACAGTGCCAATCATGCAAGAGAAATTTAAAAACAGCAAAACCTCACTGAACTTGTGCGGTGCAAGGATTACTGAATAAATGAAGCATTAAGGTCTTTCTTGATTTTTTTTCTACATCTCGGGTGATAGATACTACAGAAGGTCCTTTGTGTTATTTGGCTTCCCACGACCGTGACAAAGGCTTGCACTAGATACCTTACAAGTCCGAAGGTTTGGTCTGTGGTCACTTGGGCCCCATTGCTTTGGGCCTGTGGCTGTACAGGATGCTAAAGTAAGAGAGCTCCCTTCATCTCATGGCAGCTAGAAAGTAAATCTTTGAAAGGGTCCAAGACATTCCTTGACGGTCTTAACAGTTCCTTCAAGCTATGCCCCCAGCGGCCAGACTCACCCCAACTAGGCTCTAACTCCCAAAGGTTCTACGGTCTCCAAACAGTGGTCCAACCTGAGGACTAGGCCATTAATACAAGGTACTGGGGAGGGAGGTAGTCAAGACCCAAACCACAGCATACTTAACACACATTATCCAATTGATTCTCATGCTACCTCTAAAGGAACCCCGATGGAAGGTTTCCAATTGCCTGGAGACACTATTAATAGTCAGAATTTTAAAATTTGCTGATCCATATATGTAAATGGCCTAGGTTTACTTAGACATTATATTAGTGCATTTCCTAAACAAGTCTCTTCTCTTGACTTACACTGGCTTTAGCCAGTTTGACCATTTGAGATAGGTTATTGCTAGAAAAAAAAATTCCTCCAGTGTCTAAAGGGAGAAGAAGTTGAAGGTGTCCCCATGCACCCTAACTATCAGCTAAATAGGGAAGAAAGTCTTGGCTTCACCGAAGCCACACAAACGGCTTTCAGTGGGCTGTCATGGCAGCGCTAGATGATCTGGCTTTGTCAGCTCAGTGACCTTCATGACAGGCTCACTGGGTGTATAACAAGCTAGCAGCAGGATTTATGTAGTCTAGTAAGAGTAGGCGATCTCTTGGAGTGAACTGTCATGGTCTCATCTGGAGCCCTAGAACAAGAATTTTTAAAAGCGTGATTAGCTTTGTGTGTGGATTCCTATATCCCAGGAATACAGCCTACTTTCCTATATCACATAAGGGCAAATGTTCCTGCACAGTGTTCCTAAGCAAACCGTGGAATATGATTAAAGAATTAAAAGTGTGTGTGAGAAAAAGAGGAGGGAGAGAGAGAAAGAGAGAGAGAGAGAGAGAGAGAGAGAGAGAGAGAAGGAGAGAGAGAGAGAGAGAGAGAGTGTTAGGATCACCGCCAGAGCTCTTACACATGGCAGGCAAGTGTTCTACCAAAATGATTAATTGTGGGGCCCGGAGAGATGACTCCATTAAGAACACTTGGTTGTTCTTCCAGAGGACCTGGTTTCAGTTCCCAGCACCTACATGCTGGCTTACAACTATCCAGAGGGGACCCAATGTCCTCTTCTGACCTCTTCAGGCATTGGGGCATTCAAGAGCACCGCACACATACATACATAAAGACAACACACACATAAATAATAGAAGTAGAAACCGTTTATTGTAAGAGCTTCTCCATTGAGGAGCAATCCTTACACCAGAGAGAGATTATTGAAGGTGTAGCAGTTGTGTCTGGAGTGAGGCTTCCTGGTTAGAGTGTCTCCAGTATAAACTGGAGAGGTAGTCTTTCTCAATACTGCAGGTTTTTAGTAGCTGGTCCCAGAGTTTGCATGTTATATGTGTATTACACTGTTCAAGCTGATGTATTTAAAGATAAACCATAAACCAAGGAACTCCAGGCTATGTCAATGAGTGGTCAGGTGGCCGGACAGCCGGACTCATCCTCTTGATGATTTCCTGAGTAGGAAGTAGACTCTGTGCGGCCCTCACAGTTGCCGAGCAAACCCCTGGAAGTGGACAATTTCTACACCCCATTCTCAGGAAGAGCATGCTTGTTTCTGTTTCCCCTGGACCCTTGTTTGTGCTAGGATTCACTCGTGCAATTTCCCATGCATCTCTAGACTTCCACTTGGAAGCTGGATAAAGTTATACAAGTAAACTCAGACCAACCAGAGGCTTGGAAGATGGCTCAGCCGGTAAAATGGGGACCTGAGTTTGATGCCCAGTACCCACGTGAATAGCCATGTGGCGGTGTACACTTGTACTGCCAGCACTGAGGAAGAGGGAAAGACAGGCCACTGGGGCTCCCTGGCTAGTCAGTCAAACCTTATCAATGAACCCCAGGTGTGGTAGAATGTCCTGATGGCCTGGTGCCAGAGGGATGGCAGCAAGCAACCTCCATTTGCCGGCTCTGGAGTTTTCACACAGCCCCTAGGCCTCCCTCTGTGTTACAAGTACCTTTAGTTGTCCTGTGTGAATCTTGGCTGAGAGTTTCCCATGGATACAAAGTCTATGCAAAACTTGGTTGGGGGTTGGGACTTGAAAAACCGTGGTACCTCATTAATCAGGTATTAGCGCCTGGCATTGTATTGTCGGAAGCTTCTATCAGTTTGTTTTGAGATATGGAAATCTTCTAGCTAAAATGAAAATATAAGAAAAAATAAAGATGCTGGGAGGCGAAGGCAAAGCACTTCAGTTTACCAAAACTGAGCGAGCCCCCCTTAGCAGTAGAGGCTAAGTTCATTCTCAATGTGTCTGAGTCTTCATTTCTTGGACCCACGTGAACCCACACTCCCTGTGCTGAAATATTCACGACACCCAGGTCCTAGCTAGAGACTGGACAGATGCTGAGGAATGACTGACACTCAAAGTTGACATCTGATCTTAACATGTATACACACACATAGGAAAGAAAATCAATCTTAATACATACATACATACATCACACACACAGACAACATATGCACATCCCGATAGCGTGGAAATTAAAAGGTCTCTATTCAGATCATGCTATAGCTCAAGAGACTTCCACCAACACATACATTTTGGAAGCTTTGTATCAAATGAGGGAGGACTTTCAGTATGCTCCGGCTAGATGTTGATGCCTTGGGGAGTTAATGTAGGCCAGTGAGAAGTGGGGCCGTGGGGCTCTCCTGGACATGTAGCTTCAAATTGTGGGTGAGAGTTCTACCTTTCAACATGGCATGACCACACTGTCTAAGTTCAGTGTCTTGGAGCCATCAGAGAGATCAGGGAGGCTTTCTGATCAAGTTCCTTCCTGGCTTATGGATGCACCTAAGACTCCCTCTGAAGCTATAGAGGTGGGAGCCACCAGACACTCAAGAAAGGCACACCCTTCTCTGCCTTTAAAGACAGCAACAGAGAATAGAATCTCCCTTATATCTGGTGACTCTCACTCATAAAATCTCAGTGTCCAGGAAAAGCCAAATCCCTTTTCAACTGAGAGGGAAAGCCAATCAAATATAACCTACTTCTCTTTTTAAAAACTATTTTATTATAATTCTTTACATATTATTACATGAATATGGCAATCAGAGGACCACTTGCAGGAGTCAGCTCTCTCCTGCCACCACATGGATCCGAGGAATCAAACGCACACATAAATGGGTATTTCTTGTCCCAACTGCCTTGTCCCAACTAACCAACTCAGAGGTTGAATATGAGTTGTAAATGCGTGGCCAGTAGCTCAGGCTGAATACCAGCTAACTCTTACACTTAAGTCAACCCATATTTCTATCTATACTTTCCTACGTTGTTGAGATAGAAGCGGTGGGGTTGATTGAGCTGAGCGGCGGGCTATGTTCCTGGCACCCAGCCGCCCACACAGCTAGCTTTATACCCAAAATAATTACACGGAAACTGTATTCTTTTAAACACTGCTTGGCCCATTAGTTCCAGCCTCTTATTGGCTAGCTCTTACATATTGATCTAACCCCTTTCTAATAATCTGTGTAGCCCACGAGCTGGCTTACCAGGAAAGATCTTAACCTGCGTCTGCCTGGAGTGGGAGAATCATGGCAACTCAATGACTCAGCTTCTTTCTCCCAGCATTCTGTTCTGTTTACTCTGCCTATCTAAATTCTACCCTATCAGAGGGCCAAGCAGTTTTCTTTATTACTTAACCAATGAAAGCAACGGATAAGATACAACACCCACCTCCATCATTTCCCCTTTTTCTGTTTAAACAAAAAAGGCTTTCATTTTAACATAGTAAAATTGCATATAGCAAAACAATTATCAAGCAAGAATTACAGTTACAATATTTATATCTATTTTATCTTTTATCATAACTAAGGAAAACTATAACTATCCATTCTTCAACTCCATCAAAGACTCCAGAAGGATGTAATATTACCTAAACAAATAAGAAATAAATGACAGAGACATCTCGCTGACTGGACAGTCACCCAAAGTTCCTCTGTACCATTGGGGCATTCATCTTCGGCCAATAGGCCCATAGTATCCAGCAGACATTTCCATGAAGCAGGAAATTTCAAAGGCAGTTCAGTCACTATCTGCTGTGTCCTGCCGAATGTCTCACAGACTCTTGCATGAGTCCGGATCCCCGAAAGACTATCTCACCTTTGGGCAAGTTCAGCAGTCCTCTCTTTGCAAGTTCTCTGTGTCCAGTTTATGCAATAGTCCAGGCAAGAGCAGTTTCTTGCCCAAATGGCTAACAAACTCCATAAGGATCCTCTTCGATGCCCATCTTCCTCTCAAAGTAGATTGGTGCTGCCAGGAGCAGACGTGTCTCATTGTCATGAAAAGCCCTAAGTTATTAAAATATTTTAAATGCCATATTCTGCAGTCTTTGAAAGATATGAAGAATGCCTATCTAACTGAAATATATCTCTATATATCTAGAAAATCTAACATGACTACAAATTTGACTATTATAGATGATTATCCATTAGCAACCTATATTTCCTAATTATACATTACATTTTAAAAATGAACTACACAATCACAATACCTTAATCAAGATCAGAAATACATATACATATAATAAAATTGACTGTAAAATCTATACCAATGCAAATTATTCATACCTATATCATTTCCCCCTTTAAATGTAAAAGAACATTTATAAACAATATTTTGGGAATATGGGCACAGTTTTTTCTCTCCAAACTGCTTCGTGCTGAATGGGGGCTCTGTTAATCAGATCATTTAGGGTGTAACCTGTGTGCCAGGTTTATTTCAGTTGGCAGTTGAGTGAAGTAATTTTTTGAGGGTGTTCACAGCAACTTTTCGGGAGGTCGTGGTCTATCATACCATATCGGGATAGAATCAATCCACAGGGTCTGGTCCTCTGTGAAAACAAAAGAAGACCCTCTCCAAAGCATCATATCCTTAGACCAAATTTTGAAATCGTAATACCCTTATATCCATTCTGGTTTAGCTTGGCAGCCCATGTAATGAAATGCCTCTCTGTACTTAGCTCCTTCACAGTTAAAAATTTTAAAGAAAACACAATGTACATAATCCAGACTCTCTGTGAATTTTCCATTTTTACGTAGCTTATTTTTCTTTATTTCTTTTAATCTATAACTATCAATACTCTGTTACCCTTTTTTTTAAACCATTAACTTTATTCTCTATATTCTTTTTCTTCTCTCTCTCAAGCCTACGTACATTTATCCAACACTGTGGTCTTTTATGTCTGAATCTGTTTTATTATGAATCTGTAATATTTTTACTATCCAGGAGCACTTTGTTTTGCGCCTTTAAATCACTAAGCACTTGAGAATCTAAGCTGTGACAATTCCTAGGTCAAAAACAGGTACTGCCTGCTTGCCCTGCCCCCAACATGGCTGAGCCGCTCATGCCTCTGATCCTTGCACATTGCACCAGTAGCGTGGTGGAGCTGCTTGTGCCTCTGAGCCACAGCACACAATGACTTCCTTTTAGGCACACAGCGAGTCTAGTTGCCATCAAACAAATCGTAGCACTTTACTTCAAATGCTCCATTCAAAAGCTCTGTCTCCCGCAGGAGCCAGACAGAGATCGCAATGGCGGCATAGCCCAGAAAGCTGGCATTTTAAAACAGCCAGTTTTTTTCCTGCTGCTGAGTCAGGAAAATTTCAAAATGGAGAATGTACCATTTTGTGCTAGCTCTGAGGCCGCCAGGTAGGAGCGGTACTCAGCAATTTAATTCTGAGACTGAGCGTGCAGCACAGAAATTTTTTTCAGCCAAGTTACAGCCAAATCTGACAGGCAGAGCACTGCGCAGTCTGAAAACACGGCTCTGTATGGTGGCAGGAATCCCTCATGCTCTTCTGCCTGCCTAAGCCTGATTCGGCAGTCTGCCCAGGTGCAGGCAGGGAGCGCTGAGCCATTGGCACGGTCTCAGAGCACTCTCCTTCCAATCCCAAGCAGGAACACAAACATCCAGTCCCATAAAATCCATTGAAATGCTTTAAAGCCAGAGTTCACACTGGCAGCACAGCCCCAGAAAGCCGAGCTTTAAAATGACACAGCGTTTTTTCTGCTGCTGATGCCGAATCAGAAAATCTCTCTACAGCACGCCACCAACTAATAGCCAAAAGCTGTGTTAAACTCTGTTTTTTTCTCTGATTAAAATTAAGCTCTCTCAGGTTTTACGTGGAGTTCATTACCACGCTGGGTGCCACTCTGTTGAAATAGGAGTAGCGGGGCTGTGTCCCACCACCCAGCCGCCCACATGGCTAGCTTATGCCCCGAAATAATTACACGGAAACTGTATTCTTTTAAACACTGCTTGGTCCATTAGTTCCAGCCTCTTATTGGCTCGCTCTTACATATTGATCTAACCCATTTCTAATAATCTGTGTAGCCCACGAGCTGGCTTACCAGGAAAGATCTTAACCTGCGTCTGCCTGGAGTGGGAGAATCATGGCGACTCACTGACTCAGCTTCTTTCTCCCAGCATTCTGTTCTGTTTACTCTGCCTATCTAAATTCTACCCTATCAGAGGGCCAAGCAGTTTTCTTTATTACTTAACCAATGAAAGCAACGGATAAGATTCAACACCCACCTCCATCACTACGTGGCTCATAGCCTCCTACCTCGTTTTCTACACATCCTGCTTGCTCAGTAACTGGCTTGTGTCTCCTCTGACTCTGCCCTTCTCCTTCCTATCATCCTTAGTTTGGTCGCTTCACCTATACTTCCTTTAGAAGTGACTGTCTTATTATGTCTTAACATATTCATAGCTCATGCTCAAAGGGCATCTATATACAGAAAATGAGAAGCACTGGTTATTTTCTTCATGCTTTTTCATTCTCAAATAATTTGAAAAGCATGAAATCCCTTGAGAAAAAATGAACAAATCAAGACTTATTAGTTTTAGTCTTTTGAAAATTTTATGTACAATACATTTATAAAATATTGTATTTATATTTTAGAGAGGTAAATTTTCTTCTTTGACAAGGCTAATTTTTTGTTGAAAACAGATTCTTATCTCAGATAAACATCCTAACCACAGTTTCCCTTCCTTCCACTTCTTCCAGTTCCCCTCCCCAACCTCCCTCTCCTCCAGATCCACTCTCCATCAGTTTTCCCTCAGGAAAGAGCATGTCTCCAAGAGATGACAACCACACATGACAAAACAAAATGCAGTAAGACAAAGCAAAAGCCCTCATATTGAGGCTAGACAAGGCAACTCAATAGGAGAAAAAAGTCCCAAGATCAATAGAGACACACATCAATAGAGATTAATTGGCAGGCGGATCTCTGGGAGTTCGAGGCCAGCCTGGTCTACAAGAGCTAGTTCCGAAACAGGCACCAAAGCTACAAAGAAACCCTGTCTCGAAAAACCAACAAAAAAAAAAAAAATAGGTCCCACAGTTAAGAGTCCCACAAGAACTAACAGTCATAACGTATACACTAACATATACACAGAAGACCTGCTGCAGACCCAGGCAGGCCCCATGCTTGCCACTTCCATCTCTGTGAGCCCATATGTGCCCTGCTTAGTTGATTAAGTGGGCCATGTTCTCCTACTGTCCTCCATCCCTTCTGACGTCTGCAATCTTTCTTTTCTCCCCCTCTTCTGCGGGTTTCTCTGGGGACAGTGTGGGGAGAGATATGGAGACCTCCAATTTATACTCTCTCTCAACATGTCTCTGCATCCTCTCCCACCAGCTGCCAGAGGAAATCTCTTTGATGGAGATTGGACAAGCCACTGGTCTATGAGTATATCAGAGTATTATTAGGGATCTTTTTTCTTTCTACCTCTCTCCTTCCCTCCTCTCCCTCCCTTCCTCCCTCCCACCCTTCCCCTCCTCCCCTCTTCCTCCCTGCCTTTCTTTTCTTCCTTCTTCCCTCCCTCCCTCCCTCCCTCCCTCCCTTCCTTCCTTCCTCCTAGTCTGTCTGTCTCCCTTTGTTTTCCTTTTTAACCATCATGTTTGGGTCTACCGTAGGTCTCTGTGCTATCCAATCTCAGATTGCTGGCCATTCAGGCAATGTAGGACATGGGTTCCCTTTTATGGCATAGACCTCAAGATACAAGCCCAGTTTTCATCAATAATATTGTGTTTTTTCATTCATGCATTCTTTTTTCTGAGATTCAAGGTCTGATTATTTATTTATTACTCTTAAAGAATTTTTTACTGACTTCAGACTTAGAAATAGAAACTCTCAGAGAGGACAGACAGACTGTGTCTCTTGGAAATCTGTTCCTGGCATTTTTCTTTGGCTTCTTTCATTTCCTTGGTCAAAAGTTTAGCACATTCTGCAGCCTCCTCCTTGTTTTTCTTAGTGTGTTATTTCTTCAGAGAAGTAATAAGCATTTATGTTGCAGGACATTTGGAGTAACAAGATGCTGAATCTTAGGTGCTTTGGTCCTGGGCATCTTACCTTATTTGTTTAAGGGCTTTCTGACAGCATATAAGTGCACATCATCTTCTTTAGAGAGGTTGAAAAGCTTTTAGATTCTACTAGCTTTTTTAGGTCCCAGTCTAGGAACATTCTCTCCATTTATCTATCTATCTATCTATCTATCTATCTATCTATCTATCTATCCATCCATCTATCTATCTATTGGTTGATTGTTTGTTTATTTTGTTTTTTTACTTAATAAAAACCACATCAAGAACACTCAGATTGGCATCCATGAACAGACTTGCACTTTCTCTCTCCACTTCTTGGTTCCTCACTCAATATCAGGAGTGCTCTGCCATGGCTCAAGATGCCTTGCTTCATGAGAAAACCTTGTTTGTCACTCCCACCACTGATTCAGATCACATAACCTTTCCACTCTTCACCCAGAACATCAGCAGCTACAATTCACAATACAAAGAGACATCTGGCCTCCAACCACTCACAAATGTTAAGAGTCCATGGCTTCTTGGGAAAGACAGTTTTTTTTTAGGAGTTTGATCCCTGGTAGGTTGACCACTTTCCAGTTGATGGCCCCACTCCCATATGTATATGAGGAGAACAAATTAGATCCAGTGAGTTCTAGAGAAAGCGGACATGAAATGAGAAGGGGTACATGGGGAGGGACCTGGAAGATGGAGGAGGAGTGGATGTGATCAAAATACATGGTAAATGTGTTTGACACTCTCAAAGAATAAAATTTTTAAATTAAATCTTAAATATTTTTAAAAAGAAGAATAAAAACACTGGACACTTGTTTCACACACAACTCAGTCCCTCCCCCCATTATCCATTCTCTTCCTCCTCCCTCTCTTTCTTTCTCTGCCCCCTCCTCCTTTCCCCTCTCCTTCCCCACACCTCTCCTATTATATAAGACCTCTTGTATCCCAGACTGCTCTTGAGTCCTGCTTCTTTTGCCTTTCCTGCAGAGTCCAGGGATTGTAGGTTTTCGGAGTCTGCAGCACCAGCCCTGTCTTAAGCCATTTCTAAAGAGAAAAGAGACAAAGGAGACACTCAAGTCAGAGAGAACATTTCCAAGAGTAATCAGGAAAAGGACCCTGCTCTCAGAGATGGAATTAGTTGCTTCTTCTGAGATGTTTTTTTCAATTTTTAATAACTTTAATTAATTTTAGAAACTGCTAATTTTTTGTGATTTTCTTGTTTTTGTCATCAAAATTCCTCCTGGACATCCTGCTGTTGCCGCAAGTCATAGAGATCCTCTGGCTAACGGTCTTCAGAACTAGCCCCTTCACTCACTCCAGCAGGTCATAGATGGAGTAGACATTAGGGTGGGCCAACCGAAGGCTCAGGATGTGGGTGGAGGGTAGCTGAGCTGGTTGGTTGGGGCCACTGGGACCAGCCTTCAGGTGAGGTGTGAAGCCAGCTTTCCTAGGTCCATGCCATAAGGGCCAGCTTGCTCACTCCAATGGTGTAGTGTGGGGCCATCTCTCCCGACTGTGGGGGCCAGCTTTCCCATGGGGGAACAGGGCCAATTCCCCTGCTTCAGTGTCCAATGTGGGGCAGGGCTAACCAACCCAAGGACAGTGAGGGGAGGGACCGTCTCTGCAGGCCCCTCAGATGTTAACATGCATGGTTTCTATGACTCCCTGTAGCAACACAGGTCATGGGCATCATGGACCAACTGCCGCAGGTCCACAGAACCAGACATGGCCCTAGGGCGGCAGTCTAAGCCCAGACAACACCATGGCTCTGTATGGCTGTGTAGGCCATCCAGGTCAGCCTGACCACAGGGGCAGCATGGCCTTCAGGCACAGTTTGTGGCCTAGACTCTGTGCTTCCATGTGACCTTTAAGTGTCACCACAGGCCATGGACATTAATACATACCTTGGCTATGGTAGGATCACAGACCCAGACATGGTCTACACTAGCAGCCAGGCCCAGATGCATAATTGTTTTTCAAATCTTTAGAGGAGCAGTGGTGATACAGACCTTTAATCCCAGAACTCGGGAAGCAGATACAGAGTTCAAGTCTAACCTGGCCTGCAGAGTGAGTTCTAGAATAGTCAGGGCTACACAGAGAACCCCATCTCAAAAAAACAAAACAAACAAATAAAAAATTCTTTTAGACTTTTTGTTGTTGTATGTTTTTGCCTGCATGTATGTGTGTACAGCACCTAAATGCCAAGTGCCCAAGAATGTCAGAAGAGGATGGCAGATGCCCTGGAACTGAAGTTACAAATGGTTGTGAATATCTGATTTTAGGTCAGAACAAATGCTCTTAACCACTGAGCCATCTCTGCAGGCTCCCAGAATACACTCTTAACTACTGAGCCATCTCTCCAATGCCACCAAAAATAAAATCTTTAAAGAAATTTTATAGCAATAAGGAATGACTGTAATGCAATTAGCCTACTATTATATTTGATCCTTAATGTATTACTAATTTCCATTTACTGGTCATTAATAATAACTTATCATTCTTATTACTCATAATGAAAACACTTGTAGATTTAGACAGAACTCAACAACACAATCTTGGAACAGGAGACAGATAGCAGATTCTATGAATGCCTTGATGAAATGTCAAAGTTAGCTTATGCAGGAATCTAAGCTTATTAGCTTATCCATATGAAAATGTTTTAAAGCATCCCATCATTGCACTGGCCGACAGAAAGGCAGCAACACCTTATAGTTGCACTGGTCCTTTTAATATTGCTTAGTCAGCAAGGTCACTGATGACCCAGCTTGCCCCTTCTGAGTCCCATTTTCCGCTCCTTGTTTACCGCCTTCCCAACAGAGAATCTACGGCATTCGTCTCTCACCTAACCTCTCACGGGGACTTCTTTGTGCTTCAATCTACCTTATATTTCATCATCAATTTAATTTCCCGAAAGCCAAGTTCTGACCTTGTCACCCATACCTCAGAGCTATTGAATGAGTTTCCAGGCATAGGGCAGCAGCTCAAAAATGTGGCTGAACACCAGAATCAAACTGGAGGCCTCTGAAAAATTCATCTTTTAGAAATTCTAATGCCCAAACCCCACTCCAACTTAATTAAATCAGAAATGTGGGCTGGAGAAGAGCGGGTGGGATGAGAGCCAGGCGTCAGTAGTTTTTCATTCTTTCCAGAGGAGGCCAATGTGAAGCCAAGGTCGGGGTGCTTGCATGAGAAGAGCAGTGAACGATTAGAGCATTAACCCTGTCTGTAACTCTGTGGGTAACTGGGGAAGCCTGGATCTGCTTCCCTTTTGTCCCAAACCAGGAGATGATGAATCTGGGGATTGGACCCGACATTCCATCTTTCTCTAAAGACCATAGAGAGGCAGGGAGTGCTGGCCTGCACCTATAATTGCAACACTCTGGAAGTGGAGAGAGGGAGAATCACGAGTTCAAGGTCATCATCTTCTGCTACACTGTGAATTCCGAGCCAGCCTGGACAATATGTGACTGAATCACCAACTGATATAAACAAACAAGAGCAACAACGGATGGGCACAGGACTTTGCTAATGCTTCCCTACAACCTCTGAATGAAATGAAAATGAAATTTACACCCTAGCAGTGCTGAAGCATGCATGGACAGCCCGCATATGGCGGTTCTGTTGAATTTGTCCATATTGGGTTTCATGGTCTAAGTTGATGAGGATGACTGACCAGGTCTCTTCCTCAAGAGGTGATGGAGGAAGGTCATTGGCTAATAAAGAAACTGCCTTGGCCCATTTGATAGGCCAGCCTTTAGGTGGGTGGAGTAAACAGAACAGAATGCTGGGAGGAAGAGGAAGTGAGCTCAGACGCCATTTCCTCTCCTCTCTGGGGCAGATGCGATGAAGCTCTGACCCAGGATGGGCGTAGGCTAGAATCTTCCCAGTAAGGGCACCTCGGTGCTACACACATTAATCGAAATGGGCCAGGCAGTGTTTAAATGAATACAGTTTGTGTGTTGTTATTTTGGGGTATAAGCTAGCCAGGCGGCTGGGACCAGGGCAGCAGGAATGCAACCCACAGCTCCTTCAACAAAGAGGGCACCAGATCTCATTACAGATGGTTGTGAGCCACTATGTGGTTGTTGGGAATTGCACTCAGGACCTTTGGAAGCTCAGGTCTTAACCGCTGAGCCATCTCTATCAGAAACAAAATGATTCAATCATAATAAAGTGCTTCTTGATTGTGGCAATAAATTAGCAGTGAATCAGGAACAAATTAAAAAATGACAGACTTTATAGTTAACATTGCTGTCTTTACTTTTAGAAATTGAGGCAAAACTAGATGATTTTAATTTCCTTGACCACTGTCAATATAGTGGCTGGAGCATTTCCCCCACCCTACTGTAAGACAAAGCCTTTGTTTTCCCCTTCCCAGGGAAATGGGTCTGTCTCAGAAGATCCACCACAGCAGGTGACTTACTTGGCACTATGTCCTCAGAGAGGAGGGCTGTGTTTGCTTCAAAGTGTATGCAGAAGTATATTCAAATATTTCAGAATAAGTAATACTATGCAATTGCTGGTTAATAACTTGAGGTCCCCACATATTTACCTCCATTCCTTCCTCATCTTTTTTTTTTTTTTGGTTTTTTTTTTTTTTTCGAGACAGGGTTTCTCCGTAGCTTTGGTGCCCGTCCCGGAACTAGCTTTTGTAGACCAGGCTGGCCTCGAACTCCCAGACATCCGCCTGCTTCTGCCTCCCGAGTGCTGGGATTAAAGGCGTGCACCACCACCACCCAGCTCCTTCCTCATCTTTTATATAGAAACAGGCAACCATCTGTGTACATCAGGTGGAGCTAGCCACACTCACCGTCTATGCTCTCACTGGCACTGATGTCCCTGTGAAACACAGGCCCTGGCTTAGCGCACACACCTTTATGGCCTGACACATACTGACTAGAAATATTTCTCTACAGGCCCTAGCTATGCCTCAACTTTGTGTTCTGCCAGGGAAGCCCTAAAATGAATAGTTTGGGGAAAGGGGAATTTATTCTTACAGATCTGGAGGTTATGCTTCTGAAGTCCAGATAGCGACAGACCAGGCTTCCTCTGGTCTCTGAGGAAGAAATTGTCCCCTGCCTGGGAACTGCTTGGCTTTTGACAGCAGAGGGCCAATCTTCACATGGCAGTGTCTCTGTGTGTGTGTGCCTCTCTGCAGTGTCCCTGTGTGTGCCTGTCTGAAGTGTCCCTGTGTGTGTGTCTGTCTGTAGTGTTCCTATGTGTGTGCCTGTCTGTAGTGTTCTGTGTCTGTGCGCCTGTCTGTAGTGTCCCTGTGTCTGTCTGTAGTGTTCCTGTGTATATACCCTTGTATAGTGTTCCTGTGTAAATATCTATCTCCAGCCATATGGAGTCTGCCCCACGCCAGCATGACTTTAACTAATTATGTATGGAGTCCTCCATTAATTAATAGGGTCCTCTTTTGTGGTACTAGATGTTCAAACTTTAGTATATGGTCCTGGAGTGATACATTCAACTCACAGACTCTAAGGCATATCATAGAGGCCATTGTCATGTTAAGCATCCTAAAGTCCAGAGGGGCTGCCAAAATTTAGCTACAACTCTCTCAGTCCCACAGCTATGATGAGGCAAAACTGATTGATTGAAAATGTCACCTCGCATCTATCCTGGGATGCCAATGGAGCAGAAAGTTCCATCTCAAGCCCCCTCCCTCTGGAAGTTGCCACCTCCTGAAAAGCTTGCCAAGCGCTGAGGGGGTCAGCACCACTCCCACAGGCTATTTAGATGACTGCCGAGAAAAAGAACACATGTGGTCTTCGGGTTTTGCCTGGTTCCCCTTCTTCTGTCCCTCTCCCCCCTCCCCATGCTTTCCCAGCCACCCCGGAGATCTGCAGTAAACACGGACATTGATTCGGTTTAATTTGGTCTGATTGGAATTATTTGTGTCAGCAGAGAGGCTCATCTAAAGATTATTCCTAACCAAAACTTCTCTCAAAATATTTATTGCTATGTGGGATCCCTGGTAACCTATCCATAAAAGTGCCATGATCTACTATGAGAAATAACTTTAGCTTACAGTCTGACTGAAGGGAGCTGTCATCCTCCTTTTGTGTTCCTGAAACTGTGGATTTCCTTTGGGGTATTGTTCCATATGCTATGTATGAAGTAACCTGTCTTGGCCAGATTAAATGTCTGTCATGGAACTACAGCAAATTGCTTACTGCCAAGCAAAAGATTCAAGTTCACTAGAACTGGACTTTTGTTTGAATTTAGGCAGGAGATGCTTTCTCTTTTCTCTGACTCAGGGCTCAGGGTGCTTAAACTACTCTACCTAGGAGTAATGTACTGGGCCTGGAGAGATGATTCAGCAGTTAAGAACACTGCCTGCTCTTCCAGAGGACCTAGGATCCATTCCCAGCATCCACATGGTTGCTCATAAGCATATGCTAAGGGATCTTGTGTTCTATGCCCTCCATCGGAGCTGCATAAATATGGTGCACGGTCATATGTATAGGCAAAACAGAATACAAAAACTAAATTTAAAACTAGAAAGAACTATATCTACATAGCTAGAATCAGAGCTCAGGATTAGAGAAAGACTGGGCCTTTTGGCATTTTTAAAGCCTCCAGAGCAAAACTGTTTGACTACCTTTCTGGATTTTTGGGTTGCCATCTTTCTGGTTTGTTGTTTTGCTTTTATTTGTGGGGTTGTTTTGTTTTGCTTTTTGATCTCCCTTCTAGTTAAACTATTTTGTATTATATTTCTAAAGATAGTTGAAAGAATGAGAAAGACTGAGTGAATTTCTCACAACCAGGGCACTCACATCTCACCTCTGCCTTCCTTACCTGGGTTTCTACCTTAAGGTCTCCTGAAAGGATGGTAAGTTGGTGTTGAGTTCACATTTCTGTGGGAAAACTAGTCTCTACTCACTACCACTAAACCCTACTCTGGTAGTGTAGCCATCACGGACAAAGGGATGGGAGTCCTGTAGACACTAAGGATAGTAGGAAAAACTGGATGACCTTTAGAACTAGCACACACTACTACATGCCTCATGTAAAATTCAAACAGAAAATTCCCTGGAAATACTCACTTGTCCTAATCGGGTTTAGTGAGTTTAATAGAAAAAGATAAAAGTGATTATGAATTAGTATTTTTGCTAACACTTATTTGTTTTTATGGGGTTTTTTTTTGTCTTATTATGTAACCTTGACTGGCCTCATGTAGACCAGACTGGCCTCAAACTCATTTCCTGCCTTACCTCCCAACTGCTGAGATTAAAGGTGTGCGCCACCACACCCAGCCTCTTAAGTCTTTTTATTGTTCATTTAAAATAGGGTTTTGTATAGCCTCGATGGCCTTGAACTCCTGACCTTCCTGCTTCCTTCCCCCGCCCCCCCCACCAAGTGTTTGCTATCACAAATAGCTAAAATCTTTTTTTTTTTTTTTTTTGGTTTTTCAAGACTGGGTTTCTCTGTGTAGCCCTGGCTATCCTACTGTCCTAGAACGTTAAATGTAGACCAGGATGGTCTTGAACTCACAATGATTCGTCTGTCTGTGCCTCCCAAGTACTGGGATTAAAGGCATGTGCCACCACTGCCCAGCCTAATGGCTAAAATCTTAATTGATAAATAAAAATGACACGCCAAGAACAAGTATATTGACAATTATTGGAGTCAATAGCTGAGAAGCCTTCCATTTAATATCATAGCATTGCAATCATACAAAAACTTTCCTACTCAGATCTCGAGAGAAATCAGAGAAGGGGGGAATTTAGTATGAGACTCTCGAGATGTGAACCCCAGAGCCAAAGTGATGGAAGACACTGCATGGGCACTGGAATTAGACATGAGTTGAAGTTTTAGTTCTGTGACCTGAAGTCAACTGTTTAATCTTTTGGAGACATTCCTCATCGGCAAAAATGCCTTTCATTTATTTAGGTTATGACAAAGATAGATGAATGTGTCTAAAATGTGCAGTGTAGTACGGACATAATGAAGAATAGTGGGCATTGGGGGTTGGAAAGATGACCCAGCGGCTAAGAGCACTTGCTGCTCTGGCAGAGGACCCAAGTGTGGATCCCAGCATCCAAGTCAGGTGGTTCACAACTGCCTATAACTCAGTCCCAGAGTTCAGGAGATCTATGAGATGCAGCAGATTCTAGTCTCTGGCTTCCCCAGCCACCTGTGCCTGTGCATACATGTCCACCCCCAGACATCACCTATGTACATAATTTAGAACAAATCTTTGAAAAAGAATTATTTTAAAAAAGACAGGATGCCCATACCCAAACAACAGATTTGATTATTTTAAGTGTTAAGACTTGAACAGGGAATCCGTAACGATCGCTAAGATTTAGGCACATGAAAGCCTTTCATTTGTAGAATAAATTGGGTAAAGTCATATAACTAAAATCTAAAGTCTTAAATCTCTCTCTCTCTCTCCCTCCCTCCCTCCCTCCCTCTCCCTCCCTCTTTCCTTCCCTCCCTCCCTCATCCCCCTCTCCTCTTTCATCTTACCATGTCCTGATAACAAACTTAGAGCTAAGATTATTTTCAGTATGCCTTTCTCTAGCTTATTGGAAGAGTGTAGCAATGCATTCTTCAGTGAGAAAGAGAACGGTTTAGGTGAAATGATGTGGGACATCCACTTCCCTTCCCTATAAACACAGGCTGAGCTTTTCTCACCAAACCACAGCTCAAAAAAAAAAAATTACCCCAAGTCGCACCACTCCGGTTTCCCACTGTCCCTAAGCAGTGGTCCTTAATTTGAGTAACAATAACACAGTTTAGTGCTAGACATTCCTAGACTCATGATTTCATTTAGTTTACATGATTATTTTTTAAAAAGTTCTAGGGAGCACTAACCTCATGCCTATAGTCCCAGTACTTGGGGAGCAGAGGCAGGAGGATTGCTGAAGGTTCAAGGCCAGCTTGGTCTACACTGGGAGCTCCAGCTATTACTCTAAGACCCTGTCTCAAAACAACTATAAATCTAGGGAACATAGCAATGAGTAGATTCCAGAACGAGGTATGATTGCACGATTGATAATGTGTCTGTGGATGGATTACTGTTTCCTAAGTTATCAAGGATGGAAGAGAACGGGGAAATATTAGGCCAGAGATCCTGGAAGATGAACCAACCAACTGAAGATGAGATAGACCTAAGGCCACTTTTCATAAATTCTTCAAGAGGTGCCCCAGAATTCCAGGCCTGACCCACAAATTCACATTCCCATTGTTGCCAGGTCTGAGGAATCTTACCCCTTTCCAGTCTGATATTGATTTCACCTTCTTTAATTTTCAGAATTATTCTCATTTTTCATTGTAAACCTTAAGACAGTATTAGCTAACAAATCAGTGAGACATAATAATATGTTTTCTTTGTAGCTAGCCAAGAACATCATATTTGGGGGGGGGGATCTCTTTTAGAAATTTCCTGTAAGTTTAAATAATCTACGCTTGGCCCTTATTAAGTGGGCTACAGATCAATCAGAGCTGAATCTTTTAAGCATTTCAGTTCATCTTTTTGCAGACTGAATGAATTAGGTTGTGGCATTTGCAGTAAAGGGGTTGCTTAGCCAGCTAGGTTTGCTATACCAAAGTACCCCAGACTGAATGGCTTATAAGCAACAGGAACACATATTTCCTAGTTCTAGACTCTAGAATTCCGAGATGGGGGCACCAACACAGATAAGTCCTGATGCAGACTTCTTCAGGGTTCACATATTTCTTGTATCCTCAAAGTGTGTGTACATGGCAGGTAAACTAGTCCCCTTCTTACAAGGAATTCTCGTTCCATTCTTGAGGCCTTTCCTTTCATGAGACAATTCCTCTGAAGTGACCCATCTCCAGACATCATCACAGTGAGAGTACATTTCAGGGTATGAATGGGAGGGCGTGAAAACATTCAGCTCATATAGCAGAGGTGATGAGAATGTTGTCAACTTGTCTTCCATATGAGAGTGCAACCAGATGCAAGCACATCTTGCTACATGCAATGTTTTACTTGGGCCATCTAGAACTCAGCCTACATTTGCAAAGACAAATTTTCAAAGGGTTGATGAAAAAGTCCTAAATAGGATGATTTTACAAGAGGCTAAGTAAGTTTCATAAGGAAAGAGGCTGGGGGAGGTGGCTGTTAGTGTCCATGATATTTGTCCATACCTGTAGAATCACAAATCATTTTTATGTCTATCTCACAAAATAAAACCCGAAACAACCCCTTTCAACACTACTCCTTATTCTGACTACTTGGGAACCTAAATCCTCTTCTCTGATGCCCTAGCTGTTGCCACCGAGTTCCTTTCTTTCTCCAGTCAACCCGTAAACCAACCCATCCTATGGATTGCCAGAAAGTTAACTTTCCTAACTTACTGATTTTATTATCATGTCTCTGCTCAAAATCTCTCAGAGCTACCTATGATATCAAAGGACTCCCAGACTCACCCTCTGAATACCTTTCCAAGTGTTCCCTTGGTTATCTAGCCCATAGCTCCCAGTACTCTCATGGCTCTTGTATGGACAGCTTTCGTGTGTGTGTGTGTGTGTGTGTGTGTGTGTGTGTGTGTGTGTGTTGATGATGATGATGATGTACCAGTCTTGTACTGATACTTACGATTTTCTGTTTGGAGATCTAGTTTTCTGAACAGAATTGGCATGGCAGCTATGTAGTAATCGTATTCTGTTCTTTCCTCTCATGCACAGGTAGTATATAGTTGAGCTGCAGGACTCAACAATTCTTCAGAATAGGGACTGAGGATGTAGCTCAGTGGTAGAGTGGTTTCATGATGGACAAAGGGCCCTGGAATCAGTTTCAAGTGTAGAGGGCGAAAGAAGTGATTGTTGGTGTGCATGCTCAATTTTCCATTTTCACAGATGTGCAAATCACTGTCTAAAGTTTAAAAATTGTTATTAAGCATAAGAACTGTCAGTATGTCCACAGAATCTCAGAGAACAGCTGTTTGATATTGTAAAATATACATTTGGTCTTATTATTTCCTGGCACACAACTCCTAAAGCCATAGGATTCCATATATTCATGAAATGACTAGGGCTAGAAACTATTAAATGACTTTAAGATGAGGTCTGGTAACCAGAGACAGAGACACAATTAGGGTACCCTCACAATAGATGAAGAAATAAAAACATTTCAAGATGAAATCAAATTTAAGCAGTATCTGTTTATCAATCCAGCTCTGCAGAAGACATTAGAAGGAGAGTTTCAATCTGAAGCAGTTAACCAAACCCAAAGAAAACACAAAGAATAAATAATCCCAGACCAGCAAGTCAAAAGGGGGGGGGGAAGCACTCACTATAACAAGAAAATAATGGGAATCAATAACAATTCTCATTGATAACTCTTGGTATTAATAGCCTCATTTTTAAAATAAAGACACAAACTGACAGATTAGATTAAGAAACAGGATTCATCTTCCTTCTGTGTTATAAAAAGAGCGGCGGGCTGCATTCCTGCCCAGATCCTGGCTGCCTGACTAGCTTATATCCTGAAATAAAAACACACAAATTGTATTCATTTAAACACTGCCTGGCCCATTAGTTCTAGCCTCTTACTGGCTAACTCTCACATCTTGATTTCTATTAATCTGTGTTTACCACGAGGTTGTGGCTTACCAGGAAGATTCTAACCTATGTCCATCTTGGGCCTGGGCTTCATAGCGTTTTCCTGACTCTGCTTTCTATCTCCCAGCATTCTGTTCTGTCTTCCCCGCCTACCTCTGTTCTGACCTATCAGGCCAAGCAGTTTTCTTTATTAATTAACCAATGAAAGCAACAGATAGATAGAAAAGCCTCCTACATCATTTCTGCATCCAAAAAGTACATCTTAACATCAAGAATAGACATCACTTAAGGGTAAAAGAATGCAAGAAGATATTCTAAGCAAATGGATCCAAGAAGCAAGCCATTGTAGCCATTTTATTATTAGATAAAATAGACTTCAAACCCAAATGGATCAGAAATGAGATAGGGAAGAACACTACATACTTATCAAAGGGAAAGATCTATAGAGAGGACATGACAATTCTAAACACTTATACAATGTCTTAGTTACTGCTCTAGTACTTGAAGAGACATCAATTGCCTTTGACAAAATCCAACATCCCTTCACGAAGATATAAATTTAATTCACAAAAATCAATAGCCCTCCTGTGTGCAAATTACAAATGGATTGAGAAAGAATACTCTAGCAATATAAAATATATTGGGGGTAACTCTAACCAAGCAAGTGAAAGACTTGTATAATAAGACCCTTAACACATTGAGAAAGAAACTGAGAATGACATCAGAAGATAGAAAGATCTCTCATGCTCAGTGATTGGCAGGATTAATATAGTAAAAATGGCCATCATACACACACACACACACACACACACACACATACACACAAAACCAACCAAACAACAACAACAAAACCAGGAGAGTCCAAACAATCTTGAGTAATAAAAGAACTGCGGGAGATGTCACCAGCCATGACCTCAGATTGTATGATAGAACTATTGTAATAAAAACAGCATGGTATTGGCACTGTGGTGGTTTGAAAGAAAGTGGCCCCCAAAGAAAGTGACACTATTAGGAAGTATGGCCTTGTTGGAGGAAGTGTGTCACTGTAGGGGTGGGTTTTGGGGTCTTTTCCTCGAGTTTCATTCAGTGTGGCAATCAGTCAACTTCCTTTTGCCTAAGTCAAGATGTAGGCTGCTCAGCTGTAGCACCGTGTCTGCTTGCATGCTGCCATGCTCTTCACCATGGTGATAATAGACTAGACCCCTGAAACTGTAAGCAAGTACCCTTAATTAAATGTTTTCTTTATAAGAGTTGCTGTGGTCAACTAGGTAGTAGTGGCACATGCCTTTAATCCTAGCACTCAGGAGGCAGAGACAGGCAGATCTCTGTGAGTTTGAGGCTAGCCTGGACTACAGAACGAGTTCCAGGACACTGGCCAAAGCTACAGAGAAACCCTGTCTTGAAACCCACTTCCTCCCCCCACCAAAGAAAGAGTTCTGTTCCTGTGGTCATGGTGTCTCTTCACAGCAATAAAAATCCTAACTAAGACAGGCACAAAAACAGGCCAATAAATGGAATCAAATTGAAGATACAGAAATCTATGTACTTGTGGACTCCTGATTTTTTTTTCATAAAGAAAATACACACTGGGAAAAAAAGACAGCATCTTTGACAAATACTGCTGCTCAGATTGAATGGCTGCATGCAAAATAATCCAAAAGAACAATTCTTATCACCCTATACAAAACTGAAGTCTAAATGGATCAAAGGCTTCAACATAAGGCCAGCTACACTCAATCTGATAGAGAGAAAGTGGGGAGCAGTCTTGGACACATTGACACAGGAAAGGACTTTCTGAACATAACATTGATAACACAGGCACTAAGAAAAGCAATTAATAAATATGACCTCATGAATTGAAAAGCTTCTGTATGACAAAGGGCATCATTATTCAGACAAAGAGACAGGCTATAGAATGGGAAATGAATTTCACCAATTACACATCAGATAAAGGACTAATATCTAAAATATGTAAAAAACTGAAAAAAATTATGTAGGTGGAGTTTTCCTGTTCCATCAGTCTGATTCTAAATTACCACACAGATTCTTAATATTATTTATCCTCGACAAATAGCTCAGGCTTATTACTAACTAGCTCTTACATTTTAAATTCACCCATATTTCTTATTTACACTCTGCCACGTGGCAGTACATTTACTTACATGGCACATTCATCTCCTGTTCCCTCTGTGACTGGCTGGCATCTTCTTTGACTCTGCCCTTCTTCATCCCAACATCTTTATTTGGTTGTCCCTCCTATACTTTCTGCCTGATTACTGGCCAATCAGCTTTTTATTAACAATGAGAACAATGCATATTTACAGTGTACAAAAAGATTATTCCACAGCATTTCCTCTCTTCTGTCTAATTTAAAAAGGTTTTGAATTTACTGAAGTAAAATTATGTACAACAAAACAGCATTTTATTAACAATGAAAGCAACACATTTTCAATGTGTACAAGATCATTCCACAGCAAAACTGGACATCAAGGACAAAAGAACCCAATTTTTTAAATGGGGTCTGAAAACTAACCAGAATTCACAAATTATGAAACACAAATGGGTGAGAAACAGTTGAAGAAATATTCAACTGACTTTGTCATGAGAGGAATGAAAATCAAAACTCCTGTGAAATTCCATCTTACACCAGTCAGAATGATCAAGAAAGTGAGGAACTTGCTCGTTCTTGTTTCTTTGGCTATTTGTTTGTTTTATTCTGTTTTTTCTTTCTTTTTTTATTTGTCCTTTTGTTTCCTTAAGAGAGAAAGAAGGCCTGGAGTTGGAAGGTTGGGGAGGTGAGGAGGATTTGGAAGGAGATGAGAAAGAGGAAACTATGATCAGAATATATTGTATGAAAATAACTTTATTTTCAATAAAAAAGTTTAAAATAAATACAAATATACTGGTTTTTAAAGTCAGAATAAGATAACATTCCTCAATAAATAAGCTAAAATCGCTAGAGGACTGGCTCTTTCCCCCCAGAGCAGACAGGAGCCCACCCGCCAGCAGAGCTTCCTCTGCATCCCTTGCATCCCTGGCTGTAGCTCTTCTGCAGACAAAGGTCACATTCTTTTCTGCCTGGTGGAACAGGGCAATAGCCTAAAAGGGAAATCTAAGCGGATTTAGATGAATTATGTGGATTTCTCCAAGTGCAAGAGCCAAATCCTCTTACAACAGCTGAATCATCTCATGGGAAAGTTACTGCCACCTTTGTTACTGTAGGAATCTAAAAGCTTGCCAGAGGGGCAGAGGGCGCTGCCGAGGCTGGGAGTAGAGGGAGGGGCGTGAAAATGCCCCTGCGTGTTAGAACGGCACCCAAGAAATAGTCCAACGGGGGTAGGTGCTCAGAACGAGGGGGAACAGCTGCATTTTAAATGTGCTCACAAACCGGGTGATTTTAGCAGCACGCCAGTGGCTGCACACAAGGTCGCACAGATTGCCCTCCCTGAGCAGCAGTCATTCTCCTCACCTCCAGGGGGCGCCTTCTCCGTCTTACCCGCTCACCCCCTCTCCGTTCTTTCTCTGTCTCTCCTCCATACAAAACTACACACCTCTTCCAAACCCTTCATGGAGAAAGAGCTTCCCTAACTAAACAAATGTTTCCAGAGTATAACACGCTTCTAAGAGTCCCCTCCCCACCCTGAGATACCTGTTCTCCTTAACACCACAGCGTGGCCATACACAGAACCCTGTGTCTGAGCCTCGTAGAGCCCACTCATGGAAAACCTGTGCACTTCTTGGGAGTCCAGAAGAGACACTCTGCTTTGTCGGTTCCAGATACTGTAATAGACTAGGTCTTTAGACTAGGTCTTTCTCCACGCTCTTTGTTTGAAGAAAAGTAGCCGCAAGTGACGTCAAAACCTCTGCGTTTCTGTCTGGTTTACTGTTCTTCTGCAGAGAAAAGTATTTTCAGTGCAGAGGGGGGAAATCAATTCTCCATTTCCCCAAAGTCTCAAGCTTGTAGCTCACAATGGTCAGCATGACTCAAACACAATCGGAATGGCTCCAAGGGGAGCCGCCTTGTGAGGAGTGGCAGTTAGTTGTGTCCTGGATCCAGGGCAGACACTGGCCTGAGCTAATACTTAACTTCGCTGTATCTGAGACTTTCTTCCACCTGTCAACGGGATCTAACCGATTTCCTCCAGTGAATGCAGGAAATGAGTGACCTACATTTCTCAGACATCCCAGAAACCATTGCAACTGGCTTTAAGAGAATATTAATAGAAGAATCAGAATACACAAACTAAAAATTATTCCTGAATAGATAGACCCATCTGAATGTGGTGGCAGCTGCCTGCAATCCCAGCATTTGAGAGGTGAAGGCAGGAGGATCAAGAGTTCAAGGTCATCCTGGTAATTCCAATGACAGTCTGAGCTAGGTAGTGAATTCAAGACCATCCTGAGATATATAGTGAGTTCCAGACCAGCTCAAATACAAGCAAATAAACAAAGCAAGCAAGCAAAGAGACAACAGTAGTGTAAAAGAAGGCAGGGCCCAGTAGGATGACTGAGAAAGTGACTGGCTTGTGGATGCCATGGCCTGTGTGTGGACACAGCATTGTCCTTCTTGTAAAGAGGTAGCCCAGCTTGTGTATGGGGCTTGAGTAGGGTGGGGAGTGCACCCTCAGAGGAGAGGAGTTGATGGAGGAAGGTCATTGGCTAATAAAGGAACTGCCTTGGCCCATTTTATTGGTTAGAAGATAGGTGGGAGGAGTAAACAGAACAGAACGCTGGGAGGAAGAGGAAGTGAGGTCAGACCCCACAGCTCTCCTCTCGGGAGCAGACGCCTGAGAGAGACGCCATGCCCTGCTCCCGGGATGAAGCTCCGACCCAGGATGGACATAGGCTAGAATCTTCCTGGTAAGCGCACCTTGGGGTGCCATACACAGATGATTAGAAATGGGCTAAATTAATATGTGAGAATTAGCCTAGAAGAGAATGGGCCAAGCAGTGTTTAAATGAATACAGTTTGTGTGTTGTTATTTCGGGGCATAAGATAAGCTAGCCGAGCAGGCGGCTGGGGTGCCAGGGACGCAGCCCCGCCGCCCCTGTTACTACAAGGAGTGACCGAGAATAGGACATAAGATGCACACAGGATGTTAGCTCAGACAGATGAGTGACAAGAAAGCACCAGGTTTCTTGTTGTTGGAAAAAGAGTTTAAGTCATGGACGGGGAGAAAGCAAGAATGAATTGAATTAGAAGTAGACATATGGTTTGTATAGTTCATGGGGAAGGGGAGAGGGAGGAAGAGAGAAGGAGAGGGAAAGGGAGGGAGGGAGGGAGAGGGAGAGAAAAGCAGGGAGAGGGAGAGAAAGAGAGAGAGAGGATTTTAGAGTCACTCACTATAGTGCCTAACAAGCAACGACTACACTTAGACCCCATCTTGATTTCTAAATTCCATTCACCACTGTCTTAGTCAGGGTTTCTGCTGCTGAGAAGAAACACCATGACCAAAAACCAAGTTGGGAGAAAAGGGTTTATTTGGCTTGTACTTCAGCACTGCTGATCATCACTGAAGGAAGTCAGGATAGGAACTCAAATAGGGCAGGAGCTGATACAATGGCCATGGATGGGAGCTGCTTACTGGCTTGTTTCCGAAGGATTGCCAACCGATGTTCTTACATGGATTGGGTCCTCCCCTATTGATCGCTAAATGAGAAAATGCCTTGTAGTAGCTGAATCTACTTGAGGCATTTCCTCAGCTGAGGCTCCTTCCTCTGATGACTCTACCTTGCGCCAAGCTGACACACTAAACCAGCCAGTACATCACTGAAAAGAACCAGAGCTTCTTGCAGAAATGTTAGATTTCAAGGCTAGCTCTATTAATTTATTTATGCTTTCACCAGAAAGTAAAGAAATGATTAAAGACTAGGGAGGCATTTCAAAAATATATACATCATATGGGTTCCTATACACCAATTTTGGGGGTAATTCAAGCAAATGAATAACTAATGATAACAGATTGATACTTAACAAGTGAAACAGAATAATGAACAGAAGTTAAAATAAATGAATGAACATCCTGGAAGTTGGAAGAGGAATGGGTAGCCCATAATCTCAACCTCCTCTCTCATATGTGTCAATTATAAGGAACAGAGAATGATTTTATAGCCAGGAATTCTAGCAGACCCCCTAACAAGGACCACAGTTAGTATAGCTCAGAGGTAGAACATTTCCCTAGCATGCAAAAGATGTTGGGTTCAGTTCTCAACATCACAAAAACATTTGTAACAGTTGTAACAGGTCCTAGCCCTTAGCACAACTGACTCCATGATGGAAGTACCATTCAGGCTATAAAAGTCAGCCCATAGATAGTGCAGCCTGCCAAAATGAAAACAAAGACCTAATCCATCAAAGTCTATAGTTCTAGAAAAGTCTCTAAATGTACTAACCTTGTTTTTTGGCCTCTGTAGTTCCCCTTCTGGCTAACTGTTCTAGTTAACTGAAGAGTATCAATCCATGGGACCCTAAACAGTACTTCTGCATGGGACCCTATGCAAGACTTCTACATGGGACACTATGCAAGGCTTCTCCATGAGACCATATGCAAGGCTTCTGCCTGGAACCCTATTCAAGGTTTTTGCATGGAACCCTATACAAGGCTTCTGTTTGGGTTCCTTTGCTACAAAAGACCTTAAAACAGATGGAAAAACATAACTGAGATCCGAGGGTTAGGCGACAGTGTCATGCTGATGCAAACTTCTTGGTTTTTATGGCTGATTGTTATGTGTAAATGAACAGCTTTGCCACAAACACAGAGATGTACTGAGGGAGATGGAGAAACATGTCTGCCAGTTGTTCTCAAGTAATTTGGAAAAACATTTTTTTTATAAGCACTACATGTATTTTTGTGAAACCATCAAAATAAGTGCAGTACCTTTTTTTAGTTTACTTGTCTAAATAAATTCTATCACAGTTTGTATGCCAACTTGCTTTTCTGCTTCACATTTGAAATATAAAAATTACTCTTTGTCTCCTCAGTTGGATAGGGAAATGTGATGCAGCTGGTAAGATGTATCTTTACTTATTTTTTAAAATTATGTATGTGTGTGTCTATGTGTAAGCACGGGCATGTGAGTGTGGGTACCAATGGAATCCAGAAGAGGGTGCTGGTTTCCCTGGAGCCAGAGCTATAGCAGGTTGTGAAGCCCTGATTGTGAGCTAGAAACTTGGTGTGACCTAGGGTCCTTTGTAAATCCAGATCTATTTTTTTTTGTTACCTTTGAAAGAAGGGATGGGCTAGACATGGGGTCAGAGGGAACTCAGCTTCTCCTGATAACTTTCTACACACCTCTGTGGTATCTTTACAATGAAAGGTTTGTAGTAAAAGCCATGTTAAAGTATGTCCATGCTATCGATATAATTTTTAAAAGGTTATTTTATTTTATGTATGTGTTTTGTTTTCATGTTGACATGCACACTGTGTGACTGGTGTCTTCAGAGTTCAGAGAAGGCACCAAATCTCCTGGAACTGGAGTTACAGGAAGCTGTGAGCCATCATTTGGGTGCTAGGAACCAAGTCTGGGTCTTTTGCAAGAGCAGTAAATTCCTTTCAATACTGAGTCAGCTTCCCAGCTTTGATATAAACATTTGAGAACACTATTAATTCTTGACGTGTGTCATAAAAGAAAGAGAAGAAAATACCTCAATTCAAAATATTGAGTTAGAGAGGAAATTCAAGTTTATTTTGGAAGACAAATATTATTTTTCTCAGTTGATGATCTGCTTTATGCTTATAAAGACTATGGCCGGGCTGGAGAGATGGCTCAGTGGTTAAGAGCATTGCCTGCTCTTCCAAAGGTCCTGAGTTCAATTCCCAGCAACCACATGGTGGCTCACAACCATCTGTAATGAGGTCTGGTGCCCTCTTCTGGCCTGCAGACACACACACAGACAGAACATTGTATACATAATAAATAAATAAATAAATAAATAAATAAATAAATAAATATTGTTCTTCGCTGTAGTTTAAAAAAAAAAAAAAAAGACTATGGCCACATTGCCCAGACTTGTCTAGTCCTAAAGTCAGGCCTGGTTAGTACTTGGCTTAGAGTCTAAGGGTAAGCTTTTCTTCCTTGTCTAACTAAAAGCCCAGATGGGATCCGACTCCAGTCTAGAGGTAGCAAGCTGTGCTTCAATTATCTGTAAGATGTGACTGATAGGTGACAGTTTTAGTCTCTGCTCTCCTTTTTATCAGCCATTTGACTTGAAGTGAACGGTTTAGGCTTTCCCTCCTCTCTGCTCCTTGTCATGATAGCACATCTTAGAGCCAGAGGAACCCTGTGCTCGGGAACCTCAGGCCCTGTCTCATCTTTAGGGAGCACACACCCAGTTGGCCTTTTGCAGGTCCCTCCAATGCAGGAGGAATTGAGTGTAGTTAGGGATAGGGTGAGCATATCCTGTAGGGAACACAGAGCTAAGCAACCAACAGGGATGACTTCACATCCTAGCTTGGAACAGCCAGGAATGGTAGTGGATGCCTGTAGTCCTATCTTTCAGGAGGTTGAGACTGGAGGATTGCCATAAATTCCAGGTCAGCATGGCTACACACAGTAACACACTATCTGATGGCGGGGGAGGTAATCTAGATTAAAGATGTCTTGTTCATTACTCTCCTGCCACTTCCTTCTCTCACTTGTGAAATAAGAATGAGGACAGTCGGGCAGTGGTGGCGCACACCTTTAATCCCAGCACTTGGAGGCAGAGGCAGGCGAATCTCTGTGAGTTCAAGGTTAGCCTGATCTCCAGAGTGAGTTCCAGGACAGCCAGGGATACACAGAGAAACCCTCCCTGTCTTGAAAAACAAAATACAAAACAAAAGAAGAATGAGGACAGTGCCATCGACTAGAACACAACGCCACCCTGACACAGCGAGAGAGGAAAGAAAGACGCTTTAGACCGTGTTTGTACATTACTCACATGATAATGGACCAGGGCTGGCTTCTTTTGAAAAACTTAATAGCACTTTTACTGGTTACTTGGCCTCCAAATCTGTGCCAAGGGTGATGGGAAAAGCTCAGTTTTATATGCTGTTTATGTTTTTATTTCAAAAGTCAAACCACTGCCTATTTTTGGAGATGGAAGAGAGAATCATAAAACAGTTGTTGAGAGGGCTGGAGAGATGGCTCGGAGAATAAAGGGCTCACCTCATAAGAACAAGGACCTCAGTTTGAAGTAAGTCCCAGCACCCATATAAAAAGCCAGACACAGTAGTGAGCATCTGCAGCCGCAGCCTGAGAGAGACAGGTGGATCGTGGGGCTGCTGACCAGTCAGCCGAGACCCTGTCTTCAAAAATCAGGTAGGGAGTAACCGGAGGGGACATTTGTATGCCAGTCACCTGCTTAGATAAGTTACCCCCTCCGTCAGCCACACACACTCCCTCTTCAACACACAAGCACGCCCCCTGAACACATACATGCACCCCCTCACACTCGACCCTCAATCACCCTAAAGAAAGACTGGTTTAACGTTCATGAAGTTAAGGAATAGGTGAAAAGCTAGGGATGTCAAAATTCCTGATAGACTGTGTGATGAAATAGACAGAGAAGCCAGAACTCTAGAGGCTTCAATGTAAAAAAGACAAGATTTGTCCAAAGCATTCTCCAAATTAGCTGTGCTGGGGGTGGGGGCGTAGGGCATGACACACAATCTAGTTCTGACTTTAGTTCTATGTAGGAGCTGCTGGCCCTGTCCTATCTTGCCCGGGGTAAATAATTCTAGACTCGTTGGGGTTCTCTCTGGAAGTGAGTTCCAGGTTTGAGTCTGAAAGTTGGTTTTCATCAGTGAAGGGTTGCAACGGGATCCATCATTGTCCTACGTAAGATTTTGTGGGTGCCAGCAGGAGACGAGCCCTGATTGCTCCACATAGCATAGCAGGGGTCTGACTCTCAAGACCTGCTGAGTATCATCCTGACCAATGAGAGCCCACATTGTTTGTTTGTTTAGACATAGGCTCTCATATGCACCCGCAATGGTCTCAAACTAGCTACATAGCTAAGGGTGACCTTAAACCCTGATCATCCTGCACCCACCCCCTATGAGCTAAAATTCCAGGGGTATACCATCACACTTTCAAAGGTTATCTGTGGCCATCCTACAGGACATGCCCCATTATTCTCTAAAATAAACCCATTCTGTTAGGAAATCATTTTGTGAACTGAGACACATACCTCTTGTCCTTGTGAATTTGGGTGGGGCTGAGGGAATGAAGTGAGAAAGACCACAGAATGTCTGTTTCTAGAGTATGTCCCCGGCTGACTTATTGCTGAAAAACAAAGGTTCCTGGGCCTTTTCCAAAAACTTCCTTAACCCTAATATCCCTGACAACTCTATTATGAAATATCAATGGTTGAAATAAATAACATTCCACCAAATCTTTAAGAAAGTGGGGCTGGCTGTTGTTGCCTCTAAGCAAGTGATGGGCAGGTGGGTACCTCCATTTTACAGCCAATCAAATATGTGGTTTCTCCATTTGCTTTCTATAAGTCCAGTTGAGATCTATGCGCCAAGTCAGGGCCTGGCCGTATATACTTGGAATGAAGCAAAGAGGCTTCATTAAAGATGCATGAGTTCCAAGCCAGCCTAGGCGATGTGCCAAGTTCCAGAACATCCTGAACTTCAGACTGCCATACCCCACCCCTGCAGGGAGTAAGAAGGGATGTTGGGAAGGGTGTAGAAAGAAAGAAAATTACATTTAAGTGATAATGTATAGGAGATAAAATCCTAATAATAGGTAAAAAAAAAATAATAGGTTATATCTGAGGAACATGTGTATGTACCTCCAAATGGTTTCGATGTGTCTGCAGTATCCCCAAGAGACTCACAGAAACACTGAATATTTAGAGCTGGGGAAAAAATCGAGGTACCTGCCTAGGTCTTTACCTGCTATAAGTACTTCCATTGCAAACCCCTCCAAGGTGCCGACATGGCTGGTTCATGCTCTGCTTCTGCGCCCCCTGATGCTGACAGGTAAAAGTCACAAGAGCCTAGGGTCACCCTGTCACACAAAGGAATCACTGTGCACACAGGTAGTGCTGATTTCTTGGCAAGCTGCTTCAAAACTGCATTCGTTGCTTTGGTTTCCCCTCATTGCAGATGTGCCGGCTAGTTATGTCGCCCTGATACAACTGGAGTCATCAGAGAGGGAGGAGCCTCGGTCGAGCAAATGCCTCTGCAAGGTGACGCTGTAGGCAAGCCCGAGGGGCGTCTTCTTAATTAGTGATTGATGGCAGAGGCCCAGCCCATGGTGCTTAGTGCCGTCCTTGGGCTGGTGGTCCTGGGTTCTATAAGAAAGCAGGCTGAGGAAGACACGTGGAGCAAGCCAATCAGCGGCGTCCCTCCGTTCTCTGCATCAGCTCCTGCCTCTAGGTTTCTGCCCTGTTTGAGCTCCTGTCCTGACTTCCTTCAGTGATGAACAGCGGTGTGGAAGTGGAAGTCAAATAAACCCTTTCCTCCCCAGCTTGCTTTGGTTATGGCATTTTATCTCAGCAGCAGTAACCCTAAGCCAGGGGTTCTCAACCTTCCAACTGAATGATCCTTTAATTACAGTTCCTCATGTTGTGGTGGCCCCCCAACCATAAAATTATTGTTGTTGTAATTCTGTTCCTGTTATGAATCATAATGTAAATATTTTTGGAGTTAGAGGTTTGCTAAGGGGGTCAAGATTGAGGACTATCGTCCCAGACTAAACAGTAGGATTATCCCACTCACAGCCCATAGCAGGTAACCATCATGCGTCATATCTTTATTTCTTTCTGTCTAGATATCACCACAAACTTTCCTCCCTTCTCCAGACTGAACAGCCATAGTTTCTGCCTTTGGAATGTGGCTTTAGAGCCTTTCTAGTCTTTCCCATTTTAATGCAAATGGATTTTTATAAAGAATTGGGTGTTAGCGGGAACTGGAAAAATGGCTCAGTGGTTAAGAGTACTTGTTATTCTTGCAGAAGGCCTTAGTTGGGTTTCCAGCACCCATACGGTGACAGACTGGCAGCTCACAGCTCTCAGTCCCAGGGGATCCCACACCCTGTTCTGGCTCCTGTAGGCACCGTAGGCAAGTGGAACACAGACATACACGCAGGAAAAACCCTCACACACATAAAATAGATGAATAAATTTCTTTTTTAAAAAAAGGGTTTTTTTTTGCCAGGCATACTGGTACATACTTTAATTCCAGCACTACCGAGGCAGAGGCAGGTGGATCTCTGTGACTTCGAGGCCAGTATGGTTTATATTGTGAAACCCTGAGCATCCAGGACTACACAGTGAGACCCTGTCTCTAAAACCAAAAACAAGTGTAGTAAGGAGCGGCAGCGGGCTGCGTCCCGCCACCTGGCTAGCTTTACCCAGAATAATTACATGGAAACTATATTTTTTTGAAACTGTCTGGCCCATTAGTTTCAGTCTCTTATTGGCTAGCTCTCATATCTCAATTAACCCATTTTTAATAATCTGTGTAGCCCCACGAGGTGTGGCTTACCAGGAAAGATCTTAACCTGTGTCTGTGTCGGGTGGGAGAATCATGGCGACTGACTTCACTGCCTTCTTCCCAGCATTCTGTTCTGTCTACTCTGCCTACCTAATTTTTTGTCCTATCAGGCCAAGCCGTTTTCTTTATTAATTAACCAATGAAAGTAACAGATAGATACAAGACCCACCTCTATCAAACAAGGAAAAGAAAGTAATTTTTTTGTGTGGCACTGGGGATCAAGGATAAGTCCTCTATCTTGGAACTATATAGCCACACTCCCTGTGTGGCCCACCAGTAACTGAGCCTTGTTCTGCTGACATTGTCTCGTTGTGAATATAGTCCTGTGCACTTTGGGACAGAGTGGTCAGCTTAAAAGTATGTAGAATTTTTGGAAAATTTTTGTTGCTGTTGTTTGAGTTCATTTGAGACAGAGTCTCATGTAGCCCAGGCTAACCTTCTATTCAGTAGGCAGCCTGGGCTGGTCTTGAGTGATTAGTAAAAACTTCATTTTTTTTCTCCACTCATAGTGAAGTGGTAATTCTTTGGTCTAATTTTCTTATGTGCTGATAACTCAACTTTCTCAACTACAATCATGAAGCTGATTCTCTAGACTTTTATCTGAAACTTTATTAACAGTTTTCATGGGTCTTTATTTATTATCAGTTTTCATGAGTTTGTATCTGTCAATATCTCAGGGTTCCTACTCTGTTGGATGTCATTTTAGGGCCCTTGTTCTCTTCTTAGTCTCAGGACGTCATGTAAGGCTGTTGAGAGTTTCTTTCATCTTGACAGACGGATCAGGAACCGCACAGCCAAGTGCAATCACCGCTGTTGCTGCTGTTCTAGAACACAGATGGTTTGAGATGCCTCGAATGTCTTCCGCATGAGTGAGGAATTCGCTCATCCAACACCATTTGCTAATCCCTCGCTGCCTGTCAGGCACATGATTCGAAGAACCAAGGAGAACTGACAGCCAAGACCACTGCTCCTATTCAGGGAGAGAAGCTACTGTAACCGCTGGATGCGGGGGATAAAATAACATGCCAGGGAAAGAGAAGAACTCTTATATATGGGCAGCTACTTCAGGAGGAGGAGGGATCACAGTTTACCTTGGAGGTGAGAAGGAGCCAGTGCAGTTTTTTAGGAAGAGGAAATAAACTGGGGAATCCCCTGAGACAGGAGAGTGTCCGAGCAGTGTGTCTAAGTCCCAAGGATGTGTAATCTAATTTCTGTCTTTCTGTGCTCAATGACCTTAGGTTACAAATTGGGCTCCTTTCTAAAGCCCAGGGAGAAGTCTTCTAGAGTCTGACACTTACTTGCCCTCAACTAGCATATTTGGGGACAGGTGGTCTTTAATGGACTGTTTCTCAACTTTCAGTAATTTTTTTACAGTTTTCTAAATTTACATCTATCTATCTCTATCTATCTATCTATCTATCTATCTATCATCTATTCATCTATCATCTATCCATTTATCTATCTATATATCCATCTATCTTCTATCTATCTATCTATCTATCCATCCATCCATCTATCTATCCATCTATCCATCCATCCATCCGTCCGTCCGTCCGTCCATCCATCCATCCATCTATCTATCCATCCATCCATCTATCTATCCATCTATCATCTATCTATCCATCTATCCATCTATCCATCTATCCAGTGTATTCACACGCAGGCACCATGTCACACACTTGTACACTTGTGAAAATCAGATGACGGCTTGTGAGAATCAATTGTGACAAGCACCTTTATCCAGTGTCGTTCCTTGAACAGCCACAAGATGGCAGCACTAACCTAATCCTTCAGTACCTGAGACTTGTGTGCAGCTGAAGCCATGGAGCTCTAACTTTGCCTTTCCTTCTGGGATATTTTTTTGAGCTGTATGTATAAATGTGTATGTATGCACATATGTTCACACACATATTTAAAAACACACTCACATAGTCCCACACAGACACGTTCCAATCACACTCGTAGAAATTCTCACCCCCACACACCTACTCACATACACTTGCTCACACTCCTACTAGTTCATACACACTCATACACATCCATACACCCATACTCAAACACACATCTGCACTCTCAAACAATACACACACATACACATGCGCGTGCACATGCGCTCATAATTAGAGCAACACTCAAAGCAGTTCCTCTGTCCGTATGAAGACAGGGAAACGATCTGAAAGCCTACATAGCAAGAAGGACGGCAATGCGCATGAGTCTGAAGTCTAGATAAACTCAAATTGAGTTCCATGTCTCCTAATAGTTATGAGGCCCACGAGAGCACTAACCCACGTGTCTTCCTTCATCTGAACAATTAGATTTAAAACGTCTGCCTTAGCCCAACTGCCGGGGTTACTGAGAACTTAGTAGTCATGAGGTGCCTTTTAAAATGGAATCACTTGTGTTTGTATTCAAAGGCAAGCCTCAGCTCTGGGGATAGCTCCATGAATAGAGTGTTTGCACACAAGTCTGAGGACCAGAATTCGAGCTCCAGAACCCACAGGAATGTTGAGTGAGTGTTGGGGCCTGCCTATAGTTCTAGCACAGAGAAGGGTCTCAGAGCAACTGGGTAAGTCAATGAGCATAAACTCGGTATGCAATTAACAGCTTCTGCCTCAAAAAATAAGGTGGAGAGCATTAGAAAGACCTCCAGTGTCAAGGTCAGGCTTTTACAAACACCTCCATACATGTTCATATGCATATATCTCCACGTACACATAAACAGATGCACATACACACATACAAGAAAACCCCAAATATACACTAGGATCTCCAGATTTTGTGCTATATCAATTTTAGTTGTTTAAGTTTTTGATCCATGTTAAACGTTTTATAATCATTTTCCACTTTTAAGGACATACCATTGGAGAGGTAAACTGACTATCATGGTGTCTTGGATCACTTAGGAAAAATATTTATTGATCAGTTAGTACACATAATATGGTATAGTAATCATGGCTACTCCTCTTGAAAATAGTGATAGTGTTTACACTTTACAAAAAGCAGTGCGACTGAGGACATTCTTGTTCTCATAACACAGTAAGTGCCACGGGCTTCAGACCTGGGTTCTGGGCTTTGAACCTCACTGCTTCCCATGTATAAGAGCACTGGGAGTAACCTCTGCTCTCAAGGTGCTGATATCAGCAGAAGTCCTTCCTGCCTCGACAGCATCAGCTGCCTGCAGACAAACATACAGACGGACAGACAGAGCACACACACACATCACGCAAGGGGGAAGTTAGACTTTTGTTTTGTTCAAGAAAATAAAACATTCTCGTTTCCAGAGTCAGGCAAGGCCGTTTGTGTGCTCTCTCGATTGCCCCACTTCTCTCTGACTGGACTGAAGGTTCCCTAACGGTGAGGCCCGTGTTCCACTTTATTTATTATTATGTTCCCAGCAGCAGCGCAGGATCTGACCTTCAAAAAACACTCACTAGATTTATTTTGTATTGATCTGGGAAGAGTGTGGGAGGTTAAGAGAGGCTCAACCACAGCCGGAGAAGCTTCGAGTATGGGCATGATGACCTGAGTACCCTAGAAGAAGATCAAGAGAGAAACAGAGATCTTCCACGTGGTAAATGTCAGATGAGCTATAGCAACGTTAAAGCCCCGAATTGAAATTCAGGCTAGGACAGCTGTCTAGGGTGAAACATTCCAGGTAGAATATGGATTCTTGCTCCAAAATTGACTTTTGCCTTTTGGTCATGACAATGATCTGAGGGAAAAAAAAAGTGCTGACAAGTTTTGTGCATAAAAGTGCTGACAGAAATATATAGAATATTGTCCATGCTTAGGCCCAAAATGAACCTAAGATTATGCTCTTTTGTTCAGTAGGTGGCGCCGAAGACTGATAACTAATTCAATCCTCCAATGTTATCAAATAAGTTAAAACAGTTCTATTTAGTTATTTATTCATTCCTTTGACTTGTTATTAGAAGATTTAATTAAACACCTATTCTTCTATTCTAAAAAAAAATTGTTATTCATTTGATTCTGTTTCATTTCTTTTTGGTTTGTTTGTTTGGTTTTGGTTTTTTGAGACAGGGTTTCTCCGTACCTTTGAAGCCTGTTCTGGAACTAACTCCTGTAGACTAGGCTGATCTCAAACTCACAGAAATCTGTCTCCCGAGTGCTGGGACTAAAGGCGTGTGCCACCACCGTCTGCCACTCTGTTTTGTTTCTTTGATGTAGGATCTCAGTATGGAGTTGACCAGAGTCATGTGATCAACAATTGTTAGGCAGGTGCACACAAGTGGAGGGGCTTTCGTGTATATCCAACCACATCAGGAACAGAGAGCATCCCCCGGGTGAGTCCCACGGTTGGAGCATTGCATGGTGGGAAGAATTTTAGAGGAGGCTGTCAAGAAGGTAAAATGATGTCCAGAAATTCATGATGTGTAAACAAGGCTGGCTTCAACCTTGCCACCGTCCTCCCACCTCTGCCTCCTGAGTGCTAGGATTACAGGCAAGTGCCACCTTGCCAACCTTATTAGATCTTTACAGCAGCTCTGTGTGAAATGCTGTGTGTGCTACTCGCCCTTAAACACAGACCTTGGACACCATTAAACAGGAGAAGCCATGTCTGTGGAGTTTTGTAACAGAGTTTAATGGTGCTATTCACTTTGAAATGGCCCATTCATGCTTGAGCTACATGTTCTAAAGTTATTAACTGCCGACCTTCGGTTCACGTCTCCAGTTTCAAGCTTCTGCCTCTCTCATTCTGCCTGTTTCAAGACTCCCAGGCGAGGAGCTGGAAACAGCCCTTGCTCACTGCTCAGCAATGCTTCAAGAATGCCTTGCCAAGACAAAGGCTAAGAAGAGGGGGCTCCAAGCCTGACAGCCCTCGTCCTCCACAGCTGCCTTCTCACTTCTGATTCTCAGAGCGTGGAAATGCTGTCCTAATTTGACTCTCTACTAAGATGATGTGTTGAAACTGGGTGATGGTGGCACACGCCTTTAATCTCATCACTCGGGAGGCAGAAGCAAGCGGATCTCTGTGAGTTTCAGGACACCATGGTCTACAAGAGCTAGTTTCAGGACAGGCTCCAAAGCTACAGAGAAACCCTGTTGAATCATGGCTGGAATTCAGCCCTAAACCCTAAGGGTGTCTGGGAGGGACCTATAACGAACACTGTAGAAGAGAGAGAAGAAAAAATGGAAGAGACAGAGGGTAGGAAGAAGAGATATGACAGGCTTCTGGGATGGACGTAGGTGTTGCACCTTAAGAACTCAGCAGCAGCAGGTACTGCAAGGGTCTGGACCCATCAACATTCGATACTGGATGGGGAAAGGCGCTCACAGGGCCTCACTGAAGAGCTAATTACAGTTAATGAGTGCTGCAGGAGAGAGCATCATGTTCCTCCCTGGTCTGCTACTGAGGGTTGGTCAACAATACACCAGCTTCCTTTCCCAAACTGGTAATAGAATCCTAATGCAAGTTAGGTCTGTGCGTGTGAACATGTTTAGAGCTAGGAATAGCATCTTTGTGTTACTAGATCCCAAATTATTGTTTCTCTTAGAAGCCCATCCTAGGAACTGAAGAGATAGTTCAATACTATGCACTACTATATAGATATATAGATAGTTATATACTGTGTAGATACATAGATAGCTCTATACTGTATAGATATATGGATAGATACTATATAGATAAATAGATAGTTCAAAGCAAGCACTACTCCTTCAGAGAATCTGAATCCAGTTTCCAGCACCCACACTGGGTGGCTAACAACTGCATAAAACTCCAGCTTCAGAGGAATCCCTAACGCCTCTGGACTCCCAGGACAGCAGCACTCATATGCACATATCTGTGCCCCAATCTGCCTGCACACATAGTTTTTAGAAAATACAAAAAAGAAGCTCATTCCTTACTCCTGTTGTAAATTGGGAGGAGAGTTCTCAGCCCTTGGTGTTTGGAGTTTTTGTGTATTGTTATTTCTCATAGATAACAAATGGACAGGAATGCAGAGGAGGGATAATCTGTGGAATTTTACATAATTGTTTGTGGAATTAGACTAAAAAAAAAAAAACTGCAGCTGTTTCTGCCCAGACTCATTTTATTTGGAAAAAGAAAGAGAGAAAGAAAAGAAAAATAATTTAAATTTTCATTACACTTTTATTTGAAATTTGTCTGTCCGAAAACGCAGTCCCTGTGGTTCTCATTGTCTTATTCTGATATGATTTGAAAGTCTGGCTCCTGCGGGCATGATTTGTGATCCCTGGGCCTCCAATCTCTCATCTTGACATTTTATAGTTCTATGTAATTGAGAAGGACAAAATAATTTGGATAGTGACTCACAGGATGTAGAAATGCTTTGGAAGGGAAAGTGTTCCTTAGTCGGAACTCCATTGGAACAACATTCAGGTATGTCCCTATGTCCCAGACAAGTGACAGGAACTCCTGAAGGAGTTACAGACAGTTGTGAGCTGCTATGTGGGGGCTGAGGATTGAACCCGGATCCTCTGGAAGAGCAGGCAACACTCCTAACCTCTGAGCCATCTCTCAAGCCCATAACACACAGTTTTGATCTGAAGAAATACATTTGCTCTAACTTCCCCCAAAGTGTCCATTATTAGGAAGCTTATAATTTAATTTAAGGAGAAGATAACTTCTGTTTGTCTCCTTTTCGATGATCTTTCAGAAGAAAACACAATCCTTGTTCTTCAATTTGGATCTGAAATTGTTTTGAGCTTCGTTTTAGTTTGTTTAATTCAATCAACTGTAATTTGATTCTTGATCACATGATAGGTTGGTGGTGAGGCGAGCTGACAACACTTCAACACACTCCGGAATCCAGTGCCGTCCTCCAGGTTAGTTCATGACCTTGGCCTCCAGAATTCTATGCTAAGAGTCAGGAATAATTTAAAAATTAGCAGGACGACCCATCCCTGTCTGAGGAACTATTGGGGGCTGATGGCTGCAGAAGTTTACTCTCCTTGGGGGTCACGGCCACTGTAGGTGGCTCATGTTCCAGAGAATGGTCACACAACCACACTCACGTGGGCAGCAGGCATTGGGCTTAGGGGTTTATTAATAACAGGAAGAAAGAGGACACACAATTGGGAGGGAGAAGAGATGGGTGCACTTGGGGAAGGTGGAAAGAGGTGGTAGTGGATGGACAAGATCATATACATGATACACACGCAGAAGATTTTGAAAGAATTAAAAATATTATTTAAAATGCAGAAAAATGACTGGACATGGTGATGCATGCCTTTAATTTCAGCCCTTGGGAGGCAGGTAGATCTCTGGGAATTGAGGCCAGCCTGATCTACAAAGGGAGTTCCAGGACAGCCAAGGCTGTCAGAGAAACCCTGTCTCAAGAACATACGCACACGCGCATGCTTGCGCGTGCACACACACACAAACACAGTAATAATAAATAAAAAGCGGGAAATAACATTTATCAGAAACCATCTTAAAACCCAGATATGATGAATCAACTGGCAATCACTCACCGTTTCCATAAAAATCCATGCACGAAGTGCTCCGCCTTTATGCTGATGACCCTTGCTCTGCTGTCACAGAAAGCGCCTGTCTGCATTTATGTCTTCTCGTGAACAGGCTGTACTTGCATATTGTCACGATACATCAACATGCCTGCCAGAACAAACCAGGTGGGGCCCTGGACATAGGACACAGAAGAAAGGAAGCCGAGAACCCTGCCCATCGGACTCTGTGGCTTCCAGGGTGTATACACACACACACACACACGCACACACAGAGACATCTGCCTGACCTCAGTGTAACAGATAAACTCCTGGTAAATACTGACATCATTCCCTGCCTTGTGCTGGACTCCTTCATGGGGATGAGTGGAAAACAGGGTAGTGTATGTAAGCTGGCCGCGTTGCAATCCAAATGTTTTGTCATGACCACATTAGCCAAGCATAGGACGCAGGGAAGCCACGGTGGGGTCTGAGCAATTGTTCAGTTTTTGGTTTAGATAATTAGTTAACAGTTTCCTTGCAGTGAGAAAAACACTTAACTAACTGATCCAATTGGACTTAACTGGTTTCAATTAACAAGTGTTTGTTATTGTTCTGATTAGCAGCTGGAAATACGTTACCATCATTATGTTCCCAGAAAACAAACAAACAAAACCCAAAAAAAAATTCATGGTGGGCACAGTAGAATTTTAGACTTTGGATGGGCGAAGGCAAGGATTCCTCAACAGGCTAAGATGGACTGCACCTTAACCTTTGCTTTTTGCCAATTAACTTGATTGGTTATTGATCAGCTGGGTGGCTGGCCTTTGCCCCAGAAGCTATTGCAGCTGTGATAAACACTTTAATTAGTGGAGCACGTTTCATTAAGGAAATAATAAATATGCTTTACTTTGGAGTCATCCTTCTTCCCCTGTCTCCAAGGCTCCCATTGATTTGGGGACCTTTGAAATGTCTCTTCTCTTTGTCTTCCATCATGAGGATGGTTGTGTCAAAGCTCCCCGTGGCTACTGTTAAATGCTAGTGTCCCATGGCTCTCTTCACCCGTTCTCTTTTAGCAGGAACCGCCTTCCCCTCGTTTTGGCCTCTTTCCTCATGGAAGAATTCTTTTCTTTGCTCCCTTTGGAATCACAGCTTCTCCTCCATGCATTGCCCAAGCACACACACAATACAGTCCTCAGCCTGATGGGAATTTATTCTCCACAACTTTTAGATCTTCTAAATTCTAGGAAAGAGGGAAAATTAGAAAAGGCAGTGGTGGAGAGGAGTTTTCAAAATCTTGATTCCTCTGGCATGGTCTTCTGGGAGAGCACTGATTGCATTTCCCCTTCTGGAGGAACAACTTAGGGGAGGCTCACCCCAGTTACGGCTTGCCTCAGCTAGAAATTTGGTCAGTAGAATAGACTAGGATCCAGTCCTGCCAGAGTCTTCCTTGTGGATTCCATCCACCATCACCACCATCAACACCACCACCACCATCACCACCATCATCATCACCACTATCCTACCACCACCATTCCCATCACCACCACCACCATCACCATCACCACCATCACTACCATCACCACCACCACCATCATCATCACCACCATCAACACCACCACCACCATCACCACCACCACCATCACCACCACCACCATCAACACCACCACCACCATCACCACCACCACCATCAACACCACCACCACCATCACCACCATCACCTCCACCACCACCACCATCACCACCATCACTACCAACACCCCCCCCCCATTGTCACTGCCAACCTGCACATCTATGCCCTTCTTTCTGCCTCAGTTTCATAAGCCCCTCCGCCTAGACATCCCAGTAGCTTTCCCAGCATTACTTTCCTAAAGTGTCTGAATTTAGCCCCAATGCCTGACCCCTAAGTTGGGTAAGATGTGCTCCCTTAATAGCCTGTTTCCATGACAGCTTGTGTTTTATTAACATCTTCATTGTTATATAACAGAGGGAGAGAAAAGTATGTGGTGGTGCACTCCTGTAACTCCAGAACTTGGAAGGGAGGCTGAGACAGGAGAATTGCTATGAGTTCAAAGCCAGCCTCATCTACAAAAGAGAGTTTCAGTCCAGCCTGGGATGCAGATTGGGACCCTGTCTCAAACAAACAAACAAATGTGATACCAGGGCTAGAGAGATGGCACAGTGGTTAAGAACATTGGTTGTTCTTCCAGAGGGCCCAGGTTCAATCTCCAGCATCCACAAGGTAGCTTATAACTCTCTCTAACTACAGCTCCAGGGGATCTGAACCTTCCTCTGGCCTTCAGAGGCACCAGGCATGTACATGGTAGGTACACAGGCCCATATGCAGATAAAATCCTGTACACATAAAATAACAACAAAAAAGATGATTGCTCTAAGCACACAGCCTGGTCTTAATGAAATATCAAAAAGCAAAACCACCCATCAGATTCAGAAATTAGTGTTAGCCAAAGACTGCCTGTAGTACGCATTCTCCCAGTCATTAAATGTGGTCTTTAAGAGCAATCTTATCTTCACTTCTAAGTCAACTCACCTTGCTTTCCTGCTTGTAAATTTTATATAAACCACGTCACACAGTTTCATCTTTGTCTGTGCCATATCTTTCCTGATGCTGTAAGCAGCAATCCTTCTGTGCTGTATAACATTCCATTATACGACAGCACATCAATCTATTCATCTCACTATTGGTGGTCATCTTGAAGTGTTCTATCATGGATCCAATGTATTAACATGGCTGTGAATATTATTGAGAATTTTTATTGAGTGTATGCTGTCTCTTTGGAGTGTTGTGATGTGGTGAAACCATGGGTCACATATATGTTCATCTTGTTCACACTGCCGAACAAGTATCCCAGACAATAGTCTGATTTATCCTCACCATGTGCTTTTACAGCCATTTTTTCACCAACCACCAATAGTATCTATAATTATAGAATTTCCCTCTCCCTTTCCTTGGCTGCTATAATACAAAATGGCCTCTTTGCTGGGTTAATTAATTTGGTGAATTCTTGTGCAAACAGCCAACAAGCATGTATCTCCTTGTTTTATCTTTTAGGCATCATGGACAGGCTTTGTGGACAAACTGCCATGATTTAACTTCTAGCCCAGTACTGACAAACTGGCAGGTTACCATCTGATGTGGGAGTGTCATATATCAATCTGTTGATTTCATTGATTAAGCAATAAAAAAACTGCTAGGCCCATTTGATAGGCCCACCCTTAGGTGGGTGGAATAAACAGAACAGAATGCTGGGAGAAAGAAGCTGAGTCAGGGAGTCGTCATGGTTCTCCCACTCCAGACAGATGCAGGTTAAGATCATTCCTGGTAAGCCAGCTCGTGGGCTACACACATTATTAGAAATGGGCTAGTCCAGGTGCGAGAGTTAGCCGAGAAAAGGCTAGATATAATGGGCCAAGTGGTGTTTAAAAGAATACAGTTTCTGTGTAATTATTTCGGGTAAAGCTAGCAGTGGGGGCGGCCGGGTGCCGGGGACGCAGCCCGCCGCCCTTGTTTCAACAACCATCTTAAACTGTTTTTTGACTTTTGATGTCACTGTGTTATTATGATGGACGAACAAATCAAGCATAAAGCTGGAATGGAGTCAGAGCTCAGGAGGATGAGCTTATGGCTAGTACTGTCTCACCCCCAAACTCACATCCCGAGAACGTCTCCAGAACTAGTTAGTGATGGTTAGTGAGAGCCCACAGGGAGCCTCTGATCTGCCACAGTTCCCCTGACCCCACATTTACTACTAATATGTATGTGTTTAGGAGTGAGTATCATGTCTCCCCAAGGAGACAGCACATCATTCAAGAACAACTTAACTCTTCATGGTAGCAGAGGATTAATTCACATCGAGGCTTAGGGGATCAGCTGACTAAGTTGCCCCAAATTCACAGCTGAGCACACACATAGCGGAGCAGCTGTGACCTGAACTGCCCTTTTTCTCTTTCCTTCCTTTTTCCCTACCTCCCCTCCTCCCCTTTCTCCCTCCCTTCCTTCCCAGACTCTGTTCTCCTGCCTCTCCTGCTAGGTGCTCAGCCACACCCTGAACTGGTTGTCCCCTCTCGTACCTCAGAAGCTAAGCCTCTGGGAACATGTTGGCAGGGACATGCCCCACTCCCTTAGATAAGCGATACCTTGGCACACGTGTTATTTGGCATCATGATACTCAGCAAATATTTGCCATTTGTCTATTGATCTCTTGTTCTTTCTTGACTTCCCTGTCCTGTCTTGTTCCCTTTCCGCACCATCGTGCTGATCTGAGGTCTCGTTTGTTTGATAGTGCTAGGGACTTCTCTGGCTCATTCAGATCTAGATAAATTCATATCATATCATTCATGTGTAGTGACTGACTGTATCCCAATAAATCAGATTTATTTCCAACTAAAGAAAAAGAAAAAAACTTAACCAACTAAACAAACAAACAAAACGAGCAAAAAACCTTCAAGTCAGGCATGATGGCGCATGCCTGTGATGACAGCACTTGAGGCAAAAGGATCAAGAGTTCAAGGTCATCCTCAGCTGCCTGGTACATTTGAGGCAAACCTGTTTTATGTGAAATCTCATCTTTCAAAAAGCAAAGGTGGGTCAGGAGTAAGTAGAGCAGGACTTTAATCCCAGTACTCAGAGACATGTATGTATCTCTGTGAGTTTGAGGGCACCTTGGTCTGTGTAGCAAGTTCAAGAACATCCAGGGTTACACAGTGAGACTTTATCTCCAAAACAAAAAAATAAAAAGCAAATGCCAAAAAAGCCAAAATAAAAACCCCAACAAAAAACAGTTCCTAATTCATACCTGGGCCCTCTGGGAAATCCATAATGTGATTGGCCTTGGCCTGTAAGGACACTGTAATTATTTTTAAAATTTATTTAACTTTATTTATGTGCATTGGTGTGAAGGTATCATCGTCTGGAACCAGATTTACAGACAGTTGTGAGCGGCCATGTGGGTGCTGGGAATGAAACCTGGGTCCTCAGGAAGAGCAGCCAGTGTTCTTCCGCTGAGCCATCTCTCCAGCCCCCAGTGCAATCACTTTTAGTCAAGGAACGGTTCCTAACTGTTGTTGCCAATGAGAAAGAGGGGGAATGAACAAGTCACCCGCCCACCAAGAGCTGGCAGCACAGGTTTTCTAGAAAACAGTCTGGATTCCTTTAGTTTGGTTTGGTGGGGGATTTAACATGATGCTAATGCCTAGTATTTCAACTGCATAACGTAATCGGTAACCACTGTGAGCTCAACACCCTCTTCTCACTTTATTACCGCCTCCAGGGCACCCCACGAAACATGGTAAGCGAAGTCAAACCCATGCCTGACTCTATATGCTTTGGAGATGTGGGAGCAGACTGGGGCCAAGCAGAGGCCTCCAAGGAGTCAGAAGAGGGAAAAGGTCACAGCGCCCCCTGGGGGAACCGATGCACACTGAGAGGACAAGGAGAGAGGAGATGGCTTTCATGAAAGGTACAGGAGGCAGCAGGACTGCGGGTGCCTGGTTTGCTAGGCATTTTCGTGGAAGGCTTTGAAAACCCAGAGGATTGGGGTTTGTAATTCCCAGTGGGCAGACCTTGGAGGAGGGCTCTGCAGGCCAGACCCAGTCTGGTGGTCCCCGAGATACTAGTTCACACTGATTTCATCAGGACCTCCTTCCTTTCTCCTGGACCTGCTCTGGGTGCTCCTAAGAAAGCTTGCTGGGAACACAGGCATCTGTGACACAAATGGTCACCCTCTGGTGGCACTCTGCCCTCTCAGAACCACCTGATTACCCTTTCAGGAGACTGGTCACAAAGCCATCGGGCCTGAGGGCAATGACCTATCTGTCTTGCTCATTTAACAGTTTTCCCAGCACTCAGGCCGGAGCCCAACCCTGAGTCGACTCAGTGGTTAAAAGAATTACCTGTCACTTAAGATAAGCCAAAGGTCAGGACAAGCTGTCCATAGGACTTCCCAGGACAGTCAACAAACACAGGGGACATATTTTATAGCTTTATGAGATGGGCAGGCTGAAAAGGATTTGTTTGGATGGATTAATGACTAACAGTACCAAATACTTCTGCAAGAAAATGGAATAATAGGTTTTTAGTGCTGGAGATCCAACCCATCGCTTCACCAGCTAGGAAGTCCTCCATCTTTCTTTTTTTTTTTTAAAAAAAAAAAAACAAGATGTATTTATTTATTATGTATACAACATTTTGCCTCCATGTATGCCCCCACACCAGAAGAGGGCACCAGATCTCATTACAGATGGTTGTGAGCAACCATGTGGTTGCTGGGAATTGAACTCAGGAACTCTGGAAGAGCAGCCAACGCTCTTAACCACTGAGCCATCTCTCCAGCCCCTAGTCCTCCATCTTGAAGTTACAAAAACAGCCTCAATAAAATACTTCCTAAGGCTCAGTGGAAGCAGAGGGCCCTGAAAATCCTTACCCTCCTTCACTAAGAAACTGATGCTTTTGGAAGCAAACTGTCTTGCTCTTTTTTTTTTTTTTTTTGCTTGTCAAGTGCTAGAGACTGGGGTGTGTTACTACCCTGATCCAAGTATTTTCAAATCTTCAAATCGACCCATTATTTGTCCCCCTTCTACCAAGCCCAGCTTATCAAAATATACAAAGCAACATGGCAACATGTGACACAATTTATGCAAATATTTTTCAAGATTTTATTGCAAACCAAAATTGGTTTATTGCACACAAAAAAAAGTTGTGTGGCAGGGAGGAATTGTACATATTATAACCATGTTAATTACAGTACATTAAGATGAGGGTTTACAAATAAGTCTGTAAGTTTAAATATACTAGTGTTATAACCCAATGTACAGACTTTCTTTACACCATACATACAATAATCAGGAATGCAAAAAAAAAACCATAAATAACGCCCATTTTATAGGTGACATTTTTAAAGAATGAAAACACCAACGCTGGGCTTTCACTGACAACTGGGGCATTGGTCCATAAAAACCCTTTCTAAAAATAGAAATGTCTGTGGCAGCAATGCTTGCGTTGAAGCATCCGGGCGCTCACATCGTTGCAAGACCGTTTCAATAGATTTTAGTTATTAACTATATCGTACAAAAACAGTCTACACATAAATTTATCTTCCAAATATGGAAGAAACAAACAATGTCCCACGTTGTAGTGTCCTGCAAGTGTCACATTGATGCTTACAACAAAACCGTCCCGCACACTCACACCACCGTTTTCACACAGAAAATCCACGAGGTTTTAAAACAACAACAACAACAACAACCGAACACTCTGCGATAGGAAAAGCTTTGGAGCTAACAAGATCTCAAGAAAAGGCACATTGCAGAATTATTCATAATCACAGCTCAGACAGACCTGCGGGAGATCCCTCTCAGACCTGCAACTTCCTTCGGACGAGACCAAGGTGTCTGTCTAAGGCGGGCACTCTAATGCTCCCTTGGAGCTAGCACCACGTCGGAAGGAAGGATAAAAATGAAGACCTCACAAGCTCACTGAGAGGAGGGTGTGCTCTTCAAAAAGCTTCCATCAAGCAGTGTGCGAGGGGAGTGCCTAGCTTCCAGGTGTGCAAATTCTCTTTTAAGATGTTCGTTCTGTCAGCTGGCAACTCCAAAGGCTAACTAAAACACTTGGAAAACACGCAGGAAGTCCTTCACAACCATCCCGAGTGTTCAGAGGAAAGAGTCCATGGGAGGTGCGTAGGAGAAGCCAAGGAAGGCTTCTGCAGCTTCCTTGACGCTGGCCGTGATGAGGATGCTGTCGGGGGACCTGCCGATGGAGTTGGGGACTGGCTCTTCAGTAAACTCGGGATCAAAGTGCCGAAGGTCACTGGGTCCACTCTGTTACAGGAAGGAGAAAGAAACATGCTCAGCATCAAAAAGAACACACGGGGCAAAGGATGGGGAATCCCAAATCCTATAATCCTCCACGGTAAGTATCACATGACCTAGGCTGGCTACAAACGTGACCCTGCTTCAGTCTTTTGAGATAAAGGCATTACAGGTATGTGTCACCAGGCCGGATAATGTCCTTAATTAATAAATGTATACATATTTAGTGATCTTTTCTGGGATTAAAACAAAACAAAAAACCCTCCCCTGCCCCGGGACAATGAGTCTACTGATACTATGCTATTTACTTCTGGGTCTCACAAATCTTAGATCAAAAAAAAAAAAAATAGATACTCACTACGTTTGGGTTAAATGGGGGTGTAATCTTCTTATTAATGAGATCATCCCAGTTAATTAGGGAGAAGAAAATATGATTCTTAATCTCCAGCTGTTGGAAAGAAACAGAGATTCATTTAGATGGCAGGACTCAATAAAGGGCATGAGGTCAGTGTCCCTCTCCAAGGTCCCATGACAGCAGGACAGCAATACTTACAAAGTCTTCCTTGGCACCCAGCCTCTTTGTCCGGTCCTTCTGCAGGAGGCCCTCCAGGAGGTGCCTTGCTGAGTTGGTAATATTTGGTTTCAACTGGAGAGGCTTGTTCAGAATGTTATCATACATCTCCGCTGTATTCCGGCTATAAAATGGAGGCTGGAAAAAGAAGGGAATTCCTTCAGATTCAACTGAAGTTTTGTCTAACATATTAGATCTCATGAGAATGCCAGACTTAGTGTATGAAGCTGGACCCTGAGATTATCCCTTCCCTGGGTGTTGAAATGTCCATAATTTTTTTTTTTTGGTGTCTATTTTACAACCCCAATTGGAGCGTGTGTTTGAAGGGGCACCGGCTGCTTGCTACTGCACAGGTTAGGTGTGGTCCTCTGTAGTAAACTGTGTAGAAGAAAACCACTAGAGATTTGGGGATGTTGCTCAGTGCCTGCCCTAAGATTCAAACAAGACTACCGAAGAGAATCCAGAAGACATGGTTTATAGAATGTACTTAAAAAATAGCCAACGTCTCCTTTATTAGCTTTTGATAAGATTACGGATAAGGACAAGCCATGGCAGCTAAACCTGAACTCAAGTAAACCCACACAGGTTGTCATGGGGATGATTCAGCATGTTACTCACCAGGCCATAGAGCATCTCATACAAGACAGCCCCGAGGCACCACCAGTCCACTGTCCTGTCGTACGGCTGCTTGTGGAGCACCTCTGGTGCGAGATACTGGAAAGACACAGCAGGAAGAGGTTAGGTGGCCCTCCAAACCAGCCAATCCTGGCAGCAAGCAGACCCCGGAAAAGGCTTTCTGGTTAAAACCTCTATACTCTTTGAGGTTAACTGCCGCCCCCCCCCCCCCCCCCCCCCCCCCCGCATATACTGGTGTATTTAGGGACCAACTTAAGACCTAGTGGTACTAGGAGGATCTCTTAGGACACGGATCTTACATAGAAGGCCTTGGAGATCCTCAGGCTAAAACGATAAATGTATTTTGCTTGTACTGAATTGTACTAAGGAAATGCTTAGGAGTTTACTCTTTTCATATTTAAAAGCATTACTGCGCATGTCTGTCTTGGAAAGGGGAGGCAGACGAGGCACTGAGTCAAGAGCACCTACCTCAGGCGTGCCACAGAAGGTGGAAGTTGTGCCGTTGTGTTCAATGTTCTCCTTGCAGAGCCCAAAGTCAGTAAGGACAATGTGTCCCTGTGAGTCCAGGAGAATATTCTCTGGTTTTAGGTCTCTGTGGGAACACAAGTGGTTGCATAGGTTAATTTCACATCCTGACAAATCCTCTGGAAAGACTGCTAAGGGTATTAGGATTTAATCTGTTGCTGCTCCACAGCCAATCAGAGAAAGGAGTTTGCTCTGCAGGTCTGGATTAGGCGCCACCCTCTTGGTTGGCTCACAGGCCGGGGAAGTTTTACAAGTGGCCAAACTACACAGAATCACATATTTTAGGACTCCAAAGGCTCAGCCAGGCCTCCCTCCTGCCCAGCAAGGTAGCTTTGCCTCGCTTACCTATAAACGATGTTCAGGGAGTGCAGATAGCCCAAGGCACTTGCTATTTCAGCAGCGTAGAAGCGAGCTCGTGGTTCTAGGAAGCAGCGTTCCCTCTGGAGATGGTAGAACAGCTGCAAGAGACAGGACAAGGAAGGCTGAGTGGGGTCGTTTAACCAAGCCTTAATAATTGATAAGTTTGAGGAAATACTAATTCTGGTAATAGCCCACCCCTAAGTATCTTAAACCTCATATCAAACCAAAAGTAAGCAAGCTAAGCAGAGAAACCCCACCCCTATCAAGGGGTCCTCTCCCTCAGCTCACCTCTCCACCGTTGATGTAGTCCAGGACAAAGTAGAGTTTGTCAGCAGTCTGGAAAGAGAAGTGGAGGCCCACCAGGAAGGGGTGTTTCACGTTCTTCAGTAGGACATTCCGCTCTGACATAATATGCTTCTCCTACGAAAAAGACGAGATTCAGAGGCCAATTCAGATTTCAGCTTGGCACCAAACCACAGGGTAAATAAAGGGTATTCACTAGGCCGTCTGGTGCCACTCGTACCTCCTTCTTTTTCAGGATCGCTTTCTTCTGTAAAACTTTGACTGCATAGAAGGCTTCTTCTGCCTTGTGTCTCGCTAGAAGAACCTGAAATGTCAATCAAACCGTCAGTTCTTTATCCGTCCTCGTCCAGGGAGAATGTGAAAATACATGAAAGAACGTAACTTTAAAGTTTTCAGGTTTGAACTTACCTTCCCAAAACTGCCCTTTCCGATCACTTTCAGGAAATGAAAGTCAGAGGGTTTAGCGTGAGGATTGGAGGACGGACCAAGGTTGATTTGTTGAGAAGGACTTGGCTAGAAAACAAAGAAAAATCACCCTTTAATATCCGTGAGTACATAAACTGCGCACACAGCCTACTGCTAACAGGTAAGTTTACGAAATATGCCTTTCAAAACATTCCAATGACTCAATACTTAAACACTCAGGACACTTGTTATGTTGTGAAGACATTCCTACCCTCATAATAATTTTTACAAATGTTGTCTTAACTGACCACTACAGAAATACTGATTCATTTACAGTTTTCCTCGGCAGACAGAAGAGTACTTACCGGAGGGGAGGGATTGGCGTTCATAAGCTCGGGCTCCTGAGGTTGGGAGATTTTCAAAATGGACTGAACTTCGGGGCTGTGGAGAGATTTAAGAGTAAATCTCTTAAATTGCCACCAGAGGGCACACCGACATAAGCTCAATTTCTGACTCAACCGTTCAGTATTTAAACCGAAAACATCCAAATGAATTCCTTACAAAAACGTAGGTAAAAGAAAATAACCCGGCTAAATATACAATTTAAGGTTTGTTCATCGAGAAAGGACGTGGGTTTGATAAACACGCAAGAGAATTAATCTTACATCTCCAGGGGAAGCTCGACCCATAAACTAATATTAATGTTTAAAATGTTTCAAGTAAGCCCAAAGCCCCAAAGAGATCTCTACCCCGGAGAAAAGACTTCGACTTCTCCCGATGAACAAAGTGGTTAAGAATTAATAAGTCTTGCCCGCTGGTAAATTTAAACGATCTTTTTTATTTTCTTCAATTACCCCAAACTTACTGTTTGCATGCATAGGAGTTGTTGGCGATCTTCTGAATAAAATCGTTCAGGCCCATCCTTCTCTGTTTCATGAAAGCTGTGAATTAAAAAGAAGGGGGGAAAAAAGGTTTAGGCGGCTCCGTAACGTCCAACGCCACACGCTAATCTGATCCTGAACCTTCAAAACCCTCCAACATTTCCACGCCGTCTCCTACACAAGTCCGGTGCTCTTCCAGCACTCACCGATGAGAATCGCTACCATTCCCCTCATCTTGGAGTAGGTGAGGGTGCCTCGAGCAGCCTCGGTTTTCACAGTCATCGCCCCAAGAGTCAAGAGACAACACGGAGCGGTGAGACCGGCTCAGCCAACCGTGCGCTCGGGGCTGCGGCCGCCTTTATATACCCTGCGCCGCCGCGGGGGCGGGGCCGGAGGAACAATGAGGAAGCGGCGCTCTGGGCCCCTCCCATCACTAGGCTCCGCCCCCGGCCGCCGCTCAGGCTGCTGACCGAGACCCGGGCGGATGCGGGTGGCTGGCCGCCTGATCCTGGGTGGGCTGTGCTGGCCGCCCTGGCAGGGGTGAGGGTTCCACCGGCTGTGCGAACAGGACCCCGGCGTAGGGCGGCACTCGGCCTCCCTCCGCCCGGGCAGACGGAGGGGACTGGAGGGGTGGGGAGTCCCGGTGATTTTCCATTTCCTCTCGAGTACTCTCGAGCGGAGCACCGCTGTGCACGCCTCGGCACCGACCTCTCCCTCTCCTCGGTCTCCCGATCCGGTGCCCTACTCGCACCCGCCGGTTTCTGTCCGGCGCCTTCCTCCCGTCTCCATCCGACCTCCACCCAACAATACCCCTCCACAGCTGAGTTCCCCGCGGGCCGGACGGCAGTGCTTACCCAGTCCGCTCAGCAAGACCGACTCGCTCCTTTTCTGCGCCTCCGCCCGCTTTTTGTGGCGGGGCCGGAGCAGCGACTCGAGCCGAGCCCGAGCTAGCGCACCCTGCATCTCCCCCATGGCCGCGTACTGAGGGGCGCTCAGCGGGCGACAGCGACCGGCGAACACTGACGTTTCCTTGAAGGAGCCGCCGTGACTCAGGCCGGCAAGATTTCCTGCCCCAGTCCCAAAACAAACAAATGTCCCTTGTGCATGGCCGAGTCGCTTCCGAAAACGCCTTTTTTGTGCTTTTGGCCAAAACCAAGCAAGGCTGAAAAATCCCAGAACTTGGAAGAGGAGGAAGGAAGGAAGGAAAGAGCGGGGGGAGGGGGGTCAGGAATGTGTAGGGGAGGGGGCGGAAATAAGACTCTGCACTACAAGAAAAAAGTACAATCTTCATTTCACTTTTTCAACTAATCTCCGAGAACATTCTGTCCGTTCTGCATTTAATTTTTGTGCCTTGCAAATTTTAATCCTAGCCATGCCAAGAACACGTGAGGAGGTGGCAAGTTAGGGGGAGCAGGGGCTTCGCTCCGGGGGCCAACCTGGAGTGACCCTTGGGGCGTCGATTCCCCTGCCGGGGGGACCTGCTCCTCTTTCAAGAAAACTGCAAAATAGCGTTGCATTGCCTTAAACTCCGTTATTTCGCATCTTCCTTACCCTCCGAGTTACCTCACGGCGATCCAAGGAGTCTTAATTCTATAACCTTGTTTTCTTTTGCAAGTTCATACATAACTGAAACCCCTTAACTCTTTAAAGATTATTAAGAGGTTTGTCTCGGAAAGCAGAGAACAGAAAGAAGCTGCAGGAGGTAGTCTGAACTGGCCGAAGGAGTGATGTACCTTGCAGTAACACCGCCGCTGGGGGATGCCTGGCGCTGTAGCCTGACCGCCAACGCGGGGACAGGCGCCAGCGCTGGCTAGGGAGCCAGGAGCACCGGGTCTGGGCCAGGGGCGGGAAGGCGACTGGCTGCAAGTAAGCAAGACTCTCAGAGCCAGTACCTGGCGCTGGCTGGTGCTGTCTGCGGCCACTGCCCTGCCATGACCCCTTGCTGAGACGAGCCTAGCATTTTAGAGCTGACACACTCCAAAATACCAGTTGTCAAAGCCAGAAAAAGCATGAGAAGCTCCTTTCCCTCCGTCTTGGGCAGGAGTTTGTTTTACAACCACAGCCACCTCACACGCCCTAATGCTTGCTAGATTTGCTCACTTCAGACAGCCAGAGACCCTGAGAAGGGGGCGCCCATCCTCTCTCTGCAGACAAGATTTTGCTTAGCAGACGTCCTTCAAAACGTACCTAGGGTGCCTGAAATTGGCACTCCAGCCTAAAACAAGGTGCAGGCGGTTCCAAATCCCAGCAACTAGCCCTAGCTGCTTTGTCTGTGCTCGAATATTATTGCCAGTGAGTGCCTCTACAAACCACGTGGCACCGGTCATTTATTTAGCCTAGTCCCGCCGTACTCCCCCTCCCCCCGGCCCCAGCCTGGTTCCTTCACCTCCAAAAAAACAGCATTTGGTCTGAAATGTCGTTCTCAGCAATGATTGCTTTTTTGTTTTAAAATCTGAAATCAAGATATGTTCCATCAGAGATCCTCCCTAGAAAATCACCCAACATTCAGTGCTTCCCCACGCTTCTCCCAGGTATCTATCTTTGCTTTCCTCATCCCATCCAAACTGCGCTACTCAAACCACGAACCTTTCCAGGGGGATCTGAAAGCCTCCTCTTTCATTCTTCACAAAGCTGGGGAGGTGAAGCCCGGGATTACTATGTGGACTTGGCCTCCAGGCTGTGCCCCTCTGAGGAGGCTGGAAGTCGCAGATGACAAGGGAGAAACCAGCCAGAGGCTGCCGTGGCAGTTCTGTTCTGAGCCCTGCTTTATATCTAAAGGGAATTTACATACAGGAAGGGAGCAAGCTGCAAAGTTCAAAACACTGGGCTATTTATCCTGCCGTTGCAACATCATCCAGAAAATTACAGTCATCAGCGTCCTAGGCTTGTTTCACCAGCAAGACACACAAGAAATGTAACTTAACTGATTATCACCACACATCATTCCAGAAAAAAAAAAATTCAAAACACATGCACAGGGTTTGTTCTCTCAGGGAAGCTCTCTGGCATGCATTCCAGAAGGAACATGGAATTCAAGTTAGAGGCCTCCAAGTGAAATAACGAGAAGACACAACCATATATTTGTGGTTGGAACAGAAAAGGACCTATTTAGATGTGTCTCTTTCTCTCCCTGCCCGGAATGGTCAGCGATTGGAGACGGATGGTCTGCTAACCTTATCATTTAACAGAAAGGGAATCAAGTTGTTGAGACTGGCTTTCCTTCCAACCGGATACCTGAAGGGTGGAGCAGGCGCCCCCAGTTCTGTCCCAGCAACCTACTAGGACTTCCGAACAGGAAGGTGACACACGGCAGCAGAGGGAGGAGGGAGGTTGCTGGGCTGTGTGATGCTTCTGTTAACCATGCACAGACTCGAGGCTGTCCTGTGGCAACTGTTCAACCACTTGATCTATTCTTCCTTCCTTGGTTCAGATAGTCCTCCTACCAGGAGGTTATCCGGCCCGGCCTGGCCCAGTTCCTCCCCGTGGGCGAAGTAGCCAGACTTGCCTGACACACTCAGCTGATGAATACAACCTAGAGGGCGCTAGAGTTCTCTGGGAGAACTCTAGAAGGTCAGATTGATTCACTTGCCCTGGCGTTTTGTTCTGTCCAGAGAGCATTGCCCTGCAAACCTCCCGCAGCCAGAAAGGACAGAGCTTTGCTGGGAGTGAGAATGGCTAGCTAACTGATCTCCACTCCCCAAGCAAGGGGTCTCACAAGTATGCCTCGGCGTGGGTAAAACGACAATCAACACCCTCGTGGAAATGGTTTGCCAAGACGTAAACGTAAACGGAAGCAAAACCCTTTCCAGTGTGCGTGTCTGTTACCACTATAGAAAATTGCTCTTTGTTTCTGCTGCTGTTGAAAAATGGACTCTGCAAACACGGAGACATGACAGTTTGAAATAACTTACTGTTTAATTCAAAGCCTCACAAATGTCAACTTTTTCATCTGTTAGAGGGAATGGTTTGAAGGGCGTCGTCTAAGAACTCAGCTACAGGGCACTCCTTCCTCTGTTAGTCTTGACTACCTAGATATTTCATTGATAACAAGACAATACCATTTTGTGTTACTCAGGACGCTACAGATTCCAGAAGAGACATGTGCACAGTTCAGGCTCCCCCAGCCCCCCCCCCCCTTTTTTTTTAACCAGTTGACTGATGTATGTAGCAATGTTTCCTTGGGGCATCCTCAAAACTCATAGAAACACCGGAAACCACGATTCCTACTATAGTGAGCAAGTGAAGAGATACATTTTCATGGGAGGCGGTCACCAAGAGCATGTCTTTTCATGAAAACAGTAATCCCCCAAGGGAAAATGATGACACATGAGTTGATTCATGACAGCTATTATGGACAAGTGGTGGCTAAGCATCTATTTATGGAGCAGTTTCTATCACAATTATTATCATCCATATTTGTAGCTGTCAAAAGTGATATGCATAAAGATGAGAGTGATATGGTAGAAGACTAAGAAGTATACATTATCCGTAACAATGTAGTCAAGAGTTATTAAAACCCACATTACCCCATGCTTTATGATGAAGCTCCCATTACTGCCCCCTCCCTCCCCGAATGATAGCACCAATGTTCTATACACATTCTTTCCAGAAAGAGAAGGTGTTGATGTTAATTAGGGGGAGACAATGGAAGAAGCCAGTGGGCACTCTTGGAAGAATGAAAATCTAGGAAACAGCAAGCAGATAGGTTTGTGACAGGCAGAAACTACAGCCTCTTTCCGTCTTGGGAATGTTGCCAGGGACTGATGTCACACCATACAATGAACAACAAATAAAAAGTTTTTTTAAAAAAAAATCAAAAACCACTGTACCAGCCAGAACACACGCTAGAACCCTACATATTTGTCAGCGTTATGTTTAATTTTTTGGTAGCCCTGGCTGTCCTGGAACTAGCTCTGTAGACCAGGCTGGCCTCAAACTCACAAACATCCTCTTGCCTCTGTCCCCCACATGCTGGGATTAAAGGTGTACACCACTGCCCGGCTGTTTAACTCTTAAGATATCTGGAAAAAGATGTTTGAGGAAGTTCCTATATGATCATAAAAAATGATACAATGGTCCGACTTGAAAAGGAAATTGGGGAACTCTTTAAACTGAAATGCTACGTATGTGTGACCTAACACCAAGAGAACTGTGGTCTCACTAAAGGCCTTATGTATTACTGACATAGCTTTATGGCTAGGCATTTACATTTCAAAAGGCCATTTATCATTTCAGACAAACTACGTTAAATGAACTGGAGTGTGTGGAGCCCATACTCCCTGCCTCCTCTGGCTTCACTTGCTCCAGGGTGACTGCCCTTGTTCAGGTTCACATCCTCGCAAAGCCTGGTCTTGGGCACCAGGCAGAGCAAGTCCTTGAAACATGCACATGTAAGTTGGAACCAATATAGAGATGGTAATAGGGGTTCTTTTTTCACCTCTCAATTTACAAAGAACCCACGGAAAAGAACACCCCTGGATATCTGACAGACACATTTGCCAAACCAAAGTGAAACCTAAAAGTTTTAATTGGCTCAACATGAGTCTCTCCTCAAATCTTTTCCAACCTGACCCTGTAATTGTTCTAGCAAGAAGCTAGGGCAGTTGAGGTGACCCCTAAGGACAGCATCCTACAAACCCTGCCCACAGATAGAAGAACAAAATAAAGAAAGAAAGAAGTTAACACGATATTAGTACTGGAGAAAGCCCTAGCAGGAACCGCTAGAGTATTGGCTGATGTCTTTTCGCGTACACTAACTTCCTTTTCATCTCAACCCTCCACAGTTTTTGTCACTTGCCCAAGCTCAGGAGTGACAGTGAATGCCCACGAGAGTACTTGCATGAGGCCTGCTGTCTGCAAGAATTTACATAAGGTGCTCTCCACACCTTAATCCCGTCATCTGTAGCGTGGGGCTGCTAACAGCTCCATCCCATCAACTGAAACATAATGAAAATATAAAGAGTTTTGCACGTGGCTCTTTCAAGGGGGACTTTCAAAAGGAAAATATGCCTATGTTGGCTATGCACACCCTCTATACACGTTACAGCGTCATATATAAGGCCGCACACAATCAAAATCCAAATAATAAGCCGGGCAGTGGTGGCGCACGCCTTTAATCCCAGCACTCGGGAGGCAGAGGCAGGCGGATCTCTGTGAGGGCGAGACCAGACTGGTCTACAAGAGCTAGTTCCAGGACTGGCTCCAAAACCACAGAGAAACCCTGTCTCGAAAAACCAAAAAAAAAAAAAAATCCAAATAATACATGGGTGTACTGTGGTTAAACCATTTGCACAGTATGAACCCCTTCATCTGGGCCCCAGATAGGCCTGGGTGGCAGAAATGCCATGATAACAGGCTGAACGGAAGATTCTCCCAATTTTGTTCTCCAGTTTCCCCTTTCCCCATTGTCCCACCCACACAATGCTCCCAAAGATGTCATATCAAGGAACTGAATACCATGGTAACCGAGTAAATACAAATTTACCAAGTGTTTGAAGTAAAGGTTGCTCTTGACAGTCGAGACGCAGAGTAAGCGAAACATGAACCATAGGAGGTTTTAATCGGTCCATTGTTGGAATTGAAGTTATCGGTGTTGGAGTAGAATGAACGCCTGCAGGGACCTGTTGATGGGGGGATGGGTCCTGGAAGGTCAAGGAAGGCCTGCACAGTCCCAATGTTTTCTAGGTCATCCTGGCTGTCCCTGGTCTCACATCTTTCCTCTGTCGGATCTTGGAGGAGCACATCTTTAGCGGCACTCAGTTCAGAAGACTGAGGGGTGTGCCATTATTGTGCACGAGGAAATCATAAAGCTGTCGTTTAAGTCGAATAGCACTTAGTCAAAAGTTCAGGAGAATTTCCAGACCAAGCTAATTTTTCTAAGGTCTAGCCATGCTCTCTTGTCACTGAAATATAACCTGGGACAGGGTCTCATTGTAGCCAATACTGGCCTTGAACTTAGGGTTAGCTAAGGATAACTCTGAATTCCTGATTGTTGTGCTTGTACCTCCTAAATTCCGAGATTATAAGCATGTATCATCATGTCTGGTGCTGGGGACCAAACACAAGTGTTCTGGAGTCCTGACATCTGAAGATGAGAGAGGAAGGATGTACACAGGGTCGGGGATAGAAAAGACAATCATCTTTTCTCTTTTTCTCTTTTTTTTTTATTCAGGCATCCAGCCAATGGCAAGTAGACACACTCTCCACCCAATCCACCCACTCATATGCCACCTCTGAAAACCCTCTCACAGATACACCCCAATTCTTTACACACCCCTTAATTCAGTGACAGTGATACCTACCATCAGAAATCAATCTGTTGTCAATCTAAAACCTACACTGAGCTCTTTAAATCATGCTTAACTTCCAAGTTATAGACAACAACAAGGTAATGACTGTACCTCATGAGATACACCCATCCTGTGTACAATCAAAAAAACGTAATAATCCCTTCTCCAAAAGAGATAACCTTTGCTCTTCCTGACAGTCCATGTCTTAAATAAAACACTAAGTCAGTATAGCTTAGGTTATGTATAAAAAGAGAATAAGGAGGAATGGAAACATTTAATCAACATACCTGCCATATAGTCTCACAATGGTAGTCTTCATAAAGTGAAGATTAATGGTGGCAGCGACAGCTCTTTCTGTATAGCTGGTGCTTGCAACTGCTTTCGATACAGTGTTCTATAATCTGCCTTTCCTCAGTAAACTTTAAACTGTGTTCATTGTTTTATTTTGTGAACCAGGAGGGTAACATAACTTTCATCGCTGAAGGGGTCTGAGCACTTCATATTTCCTCCCGGACTGGGGTCTTGTAATTTCCCATTGACGATAATCTGGGAATAGGACACTGAGAGGCTCCTGAAAGGTGCTCCTGTACTTCAGATACACGCTTTCTTGCTCTACTGGAGCACCCTTCCACGTTCCCCTCTGTGGGCCAGATCAGTCACCCCCTTCAGTATTGTAGCCCCCTTCTTACCCTGTTGACTTGAGACATGAGGGGTCCAAATTGGCTAGCCAGCTGTTTTAACTCCTAGGTCAATGGAATTTTCATTTTGTCTCCTGGTGGAAACATTTTCCCTCTGGAACTAAAGAGATCCAGGCCAACAGCGCCTGAAGTTACAGAAAGAGGAAGTAAACTTTTGCTAGTGAGGCAGTAGAGGGATAGTGAGCTGGGTCATTTCCATTTTCAACCCTTCTTTCCTGGGGCTGCTGACCATGAACCCTAGCTATGGGAGAAACAGTGCCACACACGGGGTGTCTATCCGGAACACTCACAGTATCTGACTTACTGTTCCAGTGCTGTGAGCAGACACCATGGCCAAGGCCCTGAGCATCAGGTGTGGCACTGAGGCAGAAGCTGAGAGCTTTCCATTCTGACCTGCAGGCAGCAGGTGGAGAGAGAGAAAGATTGAGAGAAGGGGTGGAAAGAAAGGAGAGAGAAGAGAATGTGTGTGTATGTAGCATGAGTTCTAGTAGGTCTTAAAAATAAAAGTCCGGAGACAGAGTCAGATATTGGGGAAAATGCTAACAGATCAGAGAGATGAAGGAGCCAAACCACAGCCACCTTAGCTACTCAACTTCCCAGCTGAAAAGGGACTGAGCTCCTGTCTCTTCCTGCCTTATCACTTCCTCTCCCTGCCCATCCATATCACTTCCTATCCGTCCGTACAGACCTCCAGACCTCAATGGTTAGCTAGTGGCTAGCTCCACCCTCTGATCTTCAGGCAAACTTTATTTGTACAAACAAGATAACACCACAAGAGAGAGAGAGAACAAACTTGGGCCTGGTGTGGGTGTTTGAAGCCCACCGCCAGTGACATACCTTCTTCAAACAGTTCCTAACTAGGGACCAAGCCTTCAAACATAAGAGCCTATGGTTTTCAGTTCGCATGTGCATGCAGATGAGCTTTCTAGAGCTTTCACCACTGAGAATATGTCTCTTTACCACTGTCCTATAGGTTATAGTGCTGTCGGCAATATTTCCATATCTGTGGTTATATATGCACACATGATGGTATTAGTAACATGATGAAGTTGCCCACAACACAAGCTTCACATCACGAATATGAAATTGCAATATAGCCCCGGTTTCACACAAAGCAATTAAAAACAAGATGTTTTATCCTGAGGCTTGGACATCTTTCTTAGCATATGATAGGCATATGCTGTAGTTCAGTGTTTTCAGAACTTTTCCTAGTGGGCTTTGATATTGGGTTTGCTGTTGTCCTCCCATCCTTTGTAGCCAAATATTGGCAACACTCTTCACAAACCTAGGCAAGATGGGCACTACAATTTACCAAGCAAGAGTTCAAAAAGAAGAAAAAAAGAAAAGAATTGCTTTGACGTTCTAATGAAACTGTCTACCCATCCAGTCAAGATGTTTGAAAACATCAGTGACAGTACAAATGCACATCCTCTTGCACCAGCCTCATGCCCCACACAGCATTGCCATGGTATAGAAAAGTGAAGACTAAAGTTCCCAGGATGCCAGGACACAGTGCTGCTAGCCCCAAGACCAGAAAGCTCTGAAAAGCTGCTGCTTCTTCATCCTTTCTAGGAAATGTTCACCAGTACTTCCAGAATTGGCTATCCTGTAGTCGCAGAAGGCACATCAGACTGCCCGTTTCTCAGTTTTGTTTTTCAAAGTTTTGAAACCCATCCTTAACTCTAAGGATTGCCAATAAGCCCTGCTCACCTTGCCTCCGAGTCGGTTCAACAGGGAATTTAGGGGAATACACATGTTTACATTTTTCTCGCAATTTGAAGCATGCAAAGAGTAGGATTGTCTTGTCAATCATTTTCTCCCACCTTCATATGCCTTGCACCAAGGGATGCTCAGTAAATCCTGGAGGTGTCATGACTAAATCTCTCCTGAGCACACCTCAATTTCTTCTACTTATCTATAGTTCTCAGTTTTAAAATTCCAAGACCAATTTCGATGGGAATTATTCAGTATAGAAGAAGAGTTCATGGGGGTAAATTGTTGTTATCATCTTTACATCAGCATAAGGTTTATTATAATCACCAGAATCTCCATGGTGAACCTTCATAGCCTAACTTCCTAAGAGCACATCGTCATAACATAAGCGGTTTAAATATCTTGGGTTTTATTTTGTTTGATTCGGCTTTTTAAGATAGGTTGTCAGCACTTGGGAGGCAGAGGCAGGCAGATCCCTGAGTTCAAGGCCAGCCTGGTCTATGAAGTTCCAGGACAGTCAGAACTGGTACACAGAGAAACCGTCAAAAAAAAAAAAAAAAAAAAAAAAAAAAAACAGGCAGCATAGGCTGAGGTCGCCTTGAGGGCCTCCCATTTCTACAGGCACCACCCAACCACCCAATTCCTGAAAGATAAGCTTAATAACTGAAGGGCAAAACGTGACAAACACAGTTTTTAAGTAACTCCTACTTGACGCTCCCCTCCCTCCTTCCTCCATCTTCCACCTCCTATTCTTGGAGATCACAGGTTTCCTGAAGTTGGAAAGGAACCTTATAAATTCCTCTGGACAGTTATTTCTTTGCATCTTTTTTAAAAACAGCATTATAGAATTATAATTAACGTTACAAATGGCCACAGCAGCCTTCTGACAACATAATACTAACGGTATAACGATTTTTAAACCTCTGTATTTTTCTTAGAGAAAAATACGATATGCAACAACACTTATTATAATCAGTTCTCTTTTTGTAAGACACGCCTTTATTCCCAGCACTCTGGAGGCAGAGGCAAGAGGATCTCTGTGAGTTTGAGGCTAGTCTGGTCTACGGAGTTCCAGGACAGGTTCCAAACCCCGCCTCGAAAACCAAAACAACAAAAGATCATTGTTCAATCCCAGAAAACAGGAAGCAGAGGCAGGTGGATCTGGGCCAGCCAAGATGACTTAGTGAGACCCTGTCTCAACTTCTCCCTTCGAAATTCATTGTGTATGTTAATATATTAATTGTATGGAGTCTTGTGTTTCCCCAATCCCTCCTACTGAATGCAACTCTTGTCTTTTTCTCCTTTTTTTTTTATCTCTTTAAACTGTCTGAGAAGAGTGTTTTTCTGTTGTTGTTGTTGTTGTTTTTTGTGGCTTGTATTGAGATTTCCTGTTTTAAGCTTGTTTTGGTTCATTCTCTCAGTCAAGCCTTTTAGGATTACAGGTGTGTACCTCCCCACCTGCTGCCCTGACTCCAAAGCTGCCTCACTCTGCCGGAAGTAAGCTCTTTCTTTAGAAAGCGGTCCTTTCTGATCTCCACAGGCTGCTTCCGTCTCTTTTGTCTCACAGAGAGCCTAGGTGAAGGCGTGTTGCTGGACCCTCACAGAACACTGCAGCTCCTATCAGTAATGCGGCGGCTTCCCCTGCATGCATTGCCTGCTTTAGCACTGGACGTGCAAGAGGTGAATGCAGCTGATAGCTAGCGCACTGCATGCTTCTGTTTTCCTGTTGTACATTTCTAAGCTACTAAACGCAGGAAAGTTGGGGGGTTATTTTAACAACAACACCAGTCTCAATTTTCATGGTAATTATAGAATCAGAGACAGATCATATTCGTGTCCAAAGGCCCTTCAGGAAGGAGGGGTTCTCTATAATAATAGTTGCTTGTAGAGGTCTTGTCTAATTTTTCCCCTTTATAAGATTTATTTTTAGTATGTGAGTGTTTCGCCTGCATGTATGCCTGTAAACCATGTCCATGCCTGGGGCCCAAGGAAGCCAGGTGTCAAATCTCCTAGAACTGGAGTTACAGATGGTTGTGAGCCACCATGTGGGTGCTGGACCTCAATCCCAAATCGTCCAGAAGAGCAGTCAGTTCCCCTAACCACTGAGCCGTCTTTTCCAGCCCCAGCTTGTCTGACTTCCCATGGAGTCACCTTCATTTCCGAAGCCTGCCTCCGCTGTAGTCAGCTAGCACCAAAAGCTCTTTCTTAGGCGAGGCGCTAATATCCTTATTTAGGTGTTAGGAGTCACTCTTCTGCACGATCTAAAGCCAGGGGCTGCCGGGCGATGGTGGCGCACGCCTTTAATCCCAGCACTCGGGAGGCAGAGGCAGGCGGATCTCTGTGAGTTCGAGACCAGCCTGGTCTACAGAGCTAGTTCCAGGACATGCTCCAAAGCCACAGAGAAACCCTGTGTCGAAAAACCAAAAAATAAAAATAAAAATAAAAATAAAAATAAAAAAAAATAAAGCCAGGGGCTTCACGGATGCTAAGAACGTATTGAAGTAGAAATGATGTGGTCCCTGCCATAGATTCTGCCGTAGTTTCGCCCATCTATTATAATGGTTAGCATTTGTTGAATGGCGTTTTAACAACCACCAGACACTATGCAGAACACTCTTTATGTAACTCCTCGCCCAGTCCCCATGACTGTGAAAAACTATTTACTGTTCTCACATCTCCAGTTTCTTAAGAGCGGCCACGTCAGAAGGTATCACTGTCTGATGCGACACGGAATGACAGAGTGAGAAGGGAAATCTAGGTGCTTCTGATGTTCAAGGCCCAGTTCTGAACCCGTCAATACTTACAGCCTAGTCAACACACCACAAGTGCAAAACCAATTGGGAAAATAATAGTCAGGTTTGGTGGTGATGCTGGCAGTATAGGTCTGTAATCCTGGTCCTCATGATGGGACGGGAGGGGTAAGGCAGAGGGACAGAACAGCCCAGGAATGCTAGTGAGACCCTGACTCAACAGAAGGTAAGGAAGCACAAAGCCGTTGAACACATCTAACCCAGGGAACATCCTCGCTGAGTCCATGCTACTTTAAACAGACTCAACATCACCTTGTGCACAGTGAAGCATCATGGTAGCAACTTATAGCCCATTAAATCCCTGCTCGTGAAGACAGAGTACAATGCAGCATTTCTCCTGCATGTTCTTTTGCTTTAAAGAGTTCCCTCTGTCCTGTTTTAAAGCAGTGACCAAGACATTAGAGGGTTTTATTTGTTGGTTCATTTGTTTTTTTTTTTTAGTGGAGTAAAAAAAAAAATGTTCAATTTGGCCTTTATAAATCAGAGTCTATACCTGGCAGTGGTGGCACACGCCTTTAATCTCAGCACTCAGGAAGCAGAGGCAGGCAGATCTCTGTGAGTTCGAGGTCAGCCTGGTCTACAAGAGCTAGTTCCAGGACAGCCAGGACTTGTTATATAGAGAAGCTTTGTCTCAATACCCACCCCCCACCCCCATTGAAAAACAGAGACTCTCTGTAATCTGCACCCTTAGCTGACCAAAAGACAGTGTGTAGTATAACTATTACTATTTTAAAATGCATTTACAGTATTTTTCTATCTTTCTACCCACGTTTTCCCAATCTGTCTGATCTCTCAGGCTGAAAATACGGTTGCCGATTTCTTTTCAGAACTTCGCAGTGATGAGCTTAAAGGGACACCACAGGTTTCACCTTGCATTTTGGCCTTCTGTCCCCAGTTCCCTGGTTTACCGACTGGCAAGTGTGCATCTCAGTTTGAATTGTTTCTTCCCCAAACACCTGTGTGCTCATTCCAGCTACTATGGCCGCACTGGCATTGTTGAAGCAGTCACGGAGAGCAACCAGGCTTTCCTCACAGTTAACGCCTGCTTTGCTAACCTCAAGGGATGATTGGAAACGTGGACGAGATTAGGTGTGTGAACAGTTAGAGAACTCGAGTAGGTTACATAATTCGATGCCACAAGGACAATACAACCTAGCTGTGAGGACAAAATGTTCCTCAAAGAAACAAGTTTACACAGTGAGTCCCAGGTCAGTCAAATACAGGGTCATTGACATAGCCAGACCCTGTTTCAAGCAGATTTCTAGAGAGACAGAAAAGACTGAAAATCAAAGCTCTTAGGTATGAGATGAATAACTTGAATAAAATAGGTGCGGGGGAGGGGGGATAGAGAAGGTCACTGATTTATAATTGTTCAACTTGTACGTTTTAAAAAGTAATTCAGTGGTTTTTTATTAAATTTAATTTGTTTTGCATGTGTGTGCAGGCACATGGGCATGTCACAGTGTTACTGCGGAGCTCAGAGGACATCTTGAGGAGCTTCATTTTCTCCTTCCACCATGAGGGTCCAGGGCCTGGACCTCAGGTTGGTGACAGGTACCTTTGATCCACTGAGCCACCTCCTAGGTCACGATTAGAATAGTTTATTATTATTTTTTTATGTGATTGTGCTAACGTTGTGTCAAGAATAGACATGACACTTTCTAAAACTTTTAATGTTTTCCTGGTCAGTGATATATGGGAAGATACTTCCTCATGATGATCTAATGTAGCTGACATAACTGTTCCCTTAAGCTGTAAAGTTTGGGAGGCTGTGTCTGCTAAATGCTTCCTGGCTGTGTGTGTTCAGTTTGCCGTGAGTTCATTGGGATAACTATTCCCTTAAGCTGTAAAGTTTGGGAGGCTGTGTCTGCTAAACGCTTCCTGGCTGTGTGTGTTCAGTGTGCCGTGAGTTCATTGGGAGGGCTATAACTTCATTGTAAATAGAAGATCATCTGTGCTGGGTGAAAATATTTTCAGAGACTTTTGGGAACTAGAAAAGTCAGCCATTTAAAAATACTATTAGCTCCTCTTCTACTCAGACAGCAGAAAGAACAAGTCATTTTCTTCGGGACAAAGAGAAAGACACATTTCTGAGCTCCCAGAGGCAGGAACAGATTTTCGCTCCATTTGAAAAGCCACAGAAGGCTGAGCCCTTAGTTTACTCAACCTGAGGGAACGTGAGGGGGCTCCTCTGTGATGAGCTAAATTGGGTCTGTAGTCACACATGCATTTGGCAGGGGGACAGGCAGGAGGCTGGGGATCTGACAAACTTTAATGCCAAGCTTAGCTCAAATGCTGCATGAGCATGACGCTTGGCGCCTTCCAGCACAGGAGTCTGAAAGGCCAATCACCATTCCCTGGAATGAATAACCCACCCTTAGCCTGGAACTCTCTAAACTGCCGTGGCCGCCGCTGAAACAGAGCAAAACTCTTTCTTGTGTTCCCAGTCCTGCCTTTCAAATTCCACTGGTTTCTCCCCCTCCCTGCCCCCAACACGTTTTTTTGATAGTGTCTCACAGAGCACAGGCGGGTCTCAAACCACAGTAGAGGTTAGGATAGCTTTGATCTTATTGCCTTCACTTCCCCAGTGCTACAAAAATCATGAATACACTACAAAAAGCACAGAATCCATCACTTTCTGTTAAGGATTCTATAGATGAAAGAAAAATGTGTTCCTGAATTTCTGCGGTAGCCGAGACTAAACAAATGAATGCAAGACAAAGCTTATAAAGAGTAACGTGGAAGAGGCTGGTCCAGCCTGAAGAAAACCCTCAATTCTGAGTTTACAGCCTCACCTTGTCAATGACTCGCTTCGCAGCTTAAAGATCAAAAGCAGTTAAAAGCCAAGACAAGAACTAAAGTGAGCTATTTTATCTAAATGAGCAGGCGATGTCTAGCATTATCTCCAGCTTCAGGACTTTGGGGCCAGTGTGTGTGTATTTCCAGGAAGCTTATCAATCTTGCGTCTGGGGCCCTAGATAATAAGGTTCAATAAATGATGATGCTTTAAATGTCAGGGAAAACGAAAACCACTAAAGGTCCAGTAAGACACAAAATAGTAAAAGTATTAATAAAACAAAACATTCTGTTCTTTTAACCCACAGCAAATGCAAATGTGTAAAAAATGTCCTATAAAAACAGAATTCTTTCTGCAGAGAGAGCTAACACACACTGCCCACTAACAACATGTTACACCAATAACTTGGTTGCATTATCTCCTTAAACTCCCACGGAGCTCATGATCTATTATTACGGTTCCATTTTTGCTGGTGGAAGAAATGAAATCACCCAGGGGTTGGGGGGTGCGGTGGGGTGGAATAAATCATTTGCAGGAAGCCACACAGGCAAAGTTCCCAGCACCTGTGGCAGGCTCAGGAGGCCTTGTTCGCAAGTTCACCACACCAAGCCCAGCAAGCTGTACAGAACTGGGCAGCTTCCTGCTCCTCCAGGCATGACCCATGGAAAGAGCCATGACTCGGTAAAGAGAGTGCCTATGGCCACCGGTTTCTAGGTGGAGGTGTTATCTAAACATGGTCGTTCATGCCTAAAACTCCAGCACTTGGAAGGCTGAGGCAGGAAGATTGCCAATAGTTTGGGTCAATCTAAGACCTTGCTTGGGTCACAGTGAAACCGTGTACACCAGACACACACACACACCTGCACACATGCACACATACACACACCACACCACACACACACGCACACACGCACACACTCAAAGATGCAGGCAATGGATGTTGGGCTCTATTTTGAAAAGTTTGAATATAGAAATAGACAGTGTAGGAGGCAGCATATGTATGGTCAAATGATCCTCCGGACTCCCGATGGGTTTTCTTCAATACAGCCTTCAAAATGGGACACATACCACCTTAGATTTTGGTGAAAGCTAATTATACACGCATTTGTCCAACACATGATTAATTGTGCCTGTGCCCTATGCAAAGGACTTTTAGGAGCGGAGTGTCCTGGGAATTACTCTAAGGAGCAGTGGGAGATGACTAAGGCCTTGGTTATTCTAACTTAAGAGGTCCGTTTTTCCTCTTCTCTCTTTTCAAGATGATGCTATGTTTTATTGTACTTGTCTTGTGAAAAACTGGGTTTGCAAGGAACCTTCCATTTTTCCGGGTAAAAAATTTTGATTGTGACTCATTGGGTTAATCAATCAAGAATATCAGCAGCTATTGTTATGGTGAGGTCACTGGTGGTCAAATTTCAACTTCTGAAAAGCCAAATAGTATGAATCAGTGTTGTTAGCAGAACTGATTGCACGGCCGAGCCGCTCCACCTTCTCTGACAGGGTGTTGACAGGTCCCCAGTGTGTGGCGCTTGTACAGGAAGTCACATCTGCTGTGAACTCCAGAGGATCACAGCCAAGTTCTACTTGGAAATCAGTGCTCCACACTGCTACCCCCTACCTTCCTGTAGGTTTTACATCCTCCCCACCCCATCTTCCACAATGTTCCCTGTACTCTGAAGGGGATGGTAGAGTTATAACTTTGACCTGTTAGGAGTTTTCCCAGTCTCTGCTAGCCACTGCCAGATAAAGACTCTCTGGTCAGAGCTGGTAGTGGTCACATTCTATGGGCAGAAACGTAAATACTTAGAAGGCAACTAGGTGGGCACATCATGTCCATTTAGAAGAAAAAGAAAAAGACCTGTAGAAACTTTCTCAAATGCCCTCACCAACCACAGGCTTTTGACTGGGTCTACAGCACCAGAGGTGAATTTCCTCTTAGGGATCCGGCACCAAACCCATATCAGAGAGTGGTTGGTTACCCCCAAACCAAACCTGAAGCATTGCACCAGTAGGCTCACCTTGAACAAGGGGTCCACAGCTGAGTAAGACTTAATGAGACAACTCTGCCTCAGCAGCCTGCATAGAACCTTCTGGAATTCTGAGGGCTGGCCAGCAGGGAGGAAACTTCCAGTCCAGTTCCAGCTTGAACTTTCTCTGTCCTGTGACCAAGGCATGTGGCACTCTCATCAATAGGGTCTTACCATCTAGTTCTGGTGGGCAAATAACATCGTGGACAGTTGCCTGTGTTATTGTGGGCTCTGCACGGTCCTCCATGACTAGCAACTCCTCAGAGGGAGGCAACCCATGGCCGGCGCTGAGACAGGGACTGAGATTTTCATTTAATAATGAATGATGTTTTATCTACCCATAGTAACTCAATTCACTCTTTTGTAAAAGTTTATCATTTGGTTAGCTTAGCAAGCATATTTGTTTATGGCTTTTTCACATTTTGTGACTGTGGTTGACCCTCTTCATCCCTCCTCATTCCCATCTCACTCCACTTCCCCATGAAACCTTTTCCACCCAAGTATCCCCCCTCCACTTTCACATCACTTTTATTCTACAACACACACACACAACCACACAAATACACACACATACATACATACACACCACCACACATATAAGCACACATATATAATCACATTCAGACACACAAACAGAAATGCACAGAAAATTTGACTTGACTTCAGGGCAGGGGATGTCTTTAGTTATGATTTTGGGTCTTTATTTCAAAGAAATCTAGTTGTTCCTGATAGTGTATATCTATGATTCCACAGATTGAGAAACTAAAGCAGGAGAATTGCTTGGAGTTTGAATCTAGCCTGGATTGCACAGCACAACTCTGTTTCAAAAGGTAAACAAGCCAGGCCTTGGTAGCACACGCCTTTCATTCCAGCATAGGCAGGTGGATCTCTGTGAGGTTAAGGCTAGCCTAGTCTACAGAGTGAGTTCCAGGACAGCCAGACAACCAGGGATAAGCAGAGAAACCCAGTTTTAGAAAAAAAAAAGAAGGAGGAGAAGAGGAGGAGGATAATGAAGAAGAAGAAGAAGAAGAAGAAGAAGAAGAAGAAGAAGAAGAAGAGAGAAAAAGAAAAAAGAAAAAGGTAAACAAACAACAAATGAACCAACAAAACTAAATCTAGACGTTTTGACAAACATGGGTTGAGTAGCATCTTGTGATTGGCAGATGTGAAAAAATCTGGGAAGAGCATCTAGGAGCCGTTCTTCACTTCATCAGCCACCACTCTTAGCTGAAGGGCTCTACCAGTGCCGCCCAGGACAGCGCTAGGAAGAGCACACCGTGAAAGTGCGAGGATGCTTGTTCTGCATGGAAATTCCAACTTAAAGACTATTTCAGCCCAACAACTTCAAACAAAGGTGTACCAAAAAACAAACAGCTCAGGTTTCAGTCTAAAACGATAGCAGGAAGGAGCTTATATTTGTGTGGCCTGCTTGCTTATGTCTATGTGAATGCAGGGAGTGCATGAGGGACTCTCACCCCAGCAAAAAAAAGTGACCTTAAAAAAAGGCTGTTTCACTTTCTTCCTTTGTTTTTGGCCTCTCTCCTTCTCCCCTGACTCCTTCCTCTCTTCCTTTCTTCCTTCTTTCTTTCTTCCTGGGATGGTTTGGTCTTACCATGTAGTCAGGCTGGTCTCAAACTTGTAGAGATTGATACTCCTGCCTGTTGGAACCTGCATGACTCCTTCCTCACACCCCATGTTAAAGAAGACTTACAAATCATAAATGTGAAAACAAGACTTAATTGTAAGTTTTGCGTCTCTGTCAACATCTGCACATGGCAGATGAGCATGCCTCTTTTCTGAACGCAAAGGACTCTGGGCGTGGAAATCTTCCTACCAGATTCTCAGAAATTCCTCGTTCTTTGTTTGTTTCAGAACAGGACTTCTCTATGTATCCCTGGCTGTCCGGGAACTTGTTCTGTAGACCAAGTTGCCTCGGACACAGAGATCTGCCTACCTCTGCCTCCCAAGAGCTGGAATTAAAGATGTGCACCACCATGCCCTGCAAGAAACAGCTTTTAACTAGAATATTTAATGCCCTAGATCTGAGTCTACTTAAAAACTTATATTGCTGGGACATGGTAGCTCATGCCTTTAATCCCAACACTGGGGAATTAGAAAGGCAAGCAGATCTCTGTGTTTGAGGCCAGACTGGTCTACAGAGTGAGTTCCAGTACATCCAGGGATACACAGGGGAAACGCTGTCTTGATAAACAAACAAGCAAGATATAACCTACTTAGGCATATTATCCTTGTGATGGTTTATCAACTTGACTACTTCAGGAATGAGCTACAATCCAGAAATGGAGGGCAAGCCTGTGAGATAATTTTCGATTGATGTCCAGTAGATGGATCTACTTCTTCTCTGGACCTTTGAGGTAGGAAGACAGATGCCTTTCATTGGGATCTTGAGGCAAGAAGACACATGCCTTTAATCTGGGCCACGTCTTCTGCTGGGAGCCTTTAGAAGGAAAAAGGAAGCTTTTGTTCTTTGCCTGCCTGCTTTGGCCTTGCTAACAAGTCCATTCCTTGATTGGCATTGGAGCCTGCTTCTTGAGGATTCCAGCAACCACTGAAGACCAGCTGAGGCACCCAGCCTTGTGGACTGAGCAACTTCTCAATTCTTAGACTTCCCATTCATAGCTACCCATTGTTGGATTAGTTGGAGCATAGCCTGTAAGTCATTCTCATCTTTCTATATATAGGGAGAGATTCATTCTATAAGTTTTGTTTCTCTAGAGAACCCTGACTAATATAGTACTCAAATTGGAAAAAAAAATCTAATTAATCTAACTAAAAGAAAGTAGGTGGATAAATAAATGTCACTAGGGATAGGGCTCTGTGTAAGAGCACTTGATTAATATACAAAAAATCCTAAATTCAGTCCCTAGTACTGAGAGGGAGGGAGGAAGGGAGAGAAAGGGAGAGAAAGAGAGACAGAGAGATGATGGAGGAAGGTCATTGGCTAATAAAGGCACTGCCCTGGCCCATTTTATTGGTTAGAGGATAGGTGGGAGGAGTAAACAGAACAGAACGCTGGGAGGAAGAGGAAGTGAGGTCAGAGACTCCACAGCTCTGCTCTCCGGAGGAGACGCCTCAGCAAAGACGTCATGCCCCGCTCCCGGCATGAAGCTCCGACCCAGGATGGACTAGGCTAGAATCTTCCCGGTAAGACCGGTTCTCACAGATTTTTAGAGATGGGTTGATCGGGATGTGAGAATTAGCCTGTAAGTGCTAGAGCTAAAGGGCCAAGCAGTGCTTAAAAGAATACAGTGTCTGTGTAATTATTTTGGGGTATAACCGAGCAGGCGGCCGGGGTGCTGGGAACGCAGCCCCGCCGCCCCTATTACCACAGAGAGAGACAGAGACAGAGAGAGACAGAGACAGAGGGGGGAGGGAGAGAGAGAAAAGAAAATAGAAAGAGATAAAAGTCAAGCATGGTATCTCATATCTGTAATCTCAGCATCCTGGAAGCAAAGGCAGGGGGATTTCTACCAACTGGAAGCTGGACTTTATATGGAGTTCAAAGCTGGCCTGGGCTACAGAGCATTTTTATTCTCTCCCTTTTCTTTCTTTCTTTCTTTCTTTCTCTCTCTCTCTCTCTCTCTCTCTCTTTCTCTATCTATCTCTCAAAATAAATAAATAATCACAAAAATCGTAAAAATACATGTGCCTACAGCAAAACTTAAAGATATATGCAGAGAGTCAGGGGAGACAGCTCAGTTAGTGATAAGGACACACTTTCAATCCCCAGGACTCGTGCAAAGATTCACGTGTGGTGTCGATGTCCTTGTCACCCCACTGTTAGGGACTCAGAGACAGATAGAGGAATTCCTGGGGCTTGCTGGTACGCAGCCTAGCTTACTCAATGAACTCTAGGCCACAGAGAGATTTTATCTGAAGAAAAGTTGGTAATGTCTGAAAAATGACCCTGAATTTGTCCTCTGACCTCTGAAAACACCAAACACAGAGGCGGGTGGACACACATAAACACAGACGCATGCACACACAACTTACATGTGTGCATAAATGTGTGTGTGTGTGTGTGTGTGTGTGTGTGTAGCAAAACTGACTAAATGAAACATTCATTGGACAATTCCACCACCATACATGAAGACTTCAATGCTCCTGTCTCAGTACATACATGAATAAGTACATAAAAAGACAATCCCGCTAGACATGGCTCCTATTGTTGTTAGGAAGGAGGTGCAACAGGGACCCCATAGTCACATACAAGTTTTCAAAGTTAGTAGATATTATAGGCTTCTATTTTTATTTCTCTAAAGTTAATTTTTGCGACAGAATTTTACCTTGTAGACCCCAGGCTGGGCTCTAACTCACAATCCCTCTGCCTCAGCCATACTTTGCATTCGGAGTTCTTATGCTTTAATTTCTCTGCCTCCTAAAAGTGCCCAAGGTCTTCGTGCCTGTCCCAGATCAAGTCCCCTCTCCTTCCATTCCCTTCCCGTCACATCGGGTCATTCACGCTAAGGCCTCCTTCTGCTTTGTTCCTTCACGCTCTGAGCTGGCGATCTCAGCAGTCTCCGCCAGCAGATGGCTTGTTTATTGCTTTTTTGTTCAGCTAATGGACTGAAATGATGACATAAATAGGCCATGGCACTTTCATGTTTTCTCATCTTTCCTCAAAAGACGCACATGATACAAAACAGAAAAAAAAATGATAGATAAAATTGGTTAAGTTTAGATTGTCAACTTGGTCTTTCAAAGAGAAGAAACCCATCGAGAGAGCTTTTTCACCCCCACCCCCACCCCAAGTCCCTCGCTGCAGCTCATAGACACAGTCTTTGACTGTTTTAGGAAGAAAAGATTAAAGCACGCAGTTAGCCCCGCTCCTCCTCAAAGGACAGCTGGCTCTCTCCAGGAAGTGGAGCGTAGGAGCTGGCGCTGGGCTCTGCCCTGCTCCCAGCCTTTGGCTGTACCCACCTTGTGTTGTGGATAGTATCAGACAACCATGTTAGTCTGTTGCCTCCTTTCCAGTATCCTGGGGTTCGATGGCCCCTCCTACTTCACAGGCCTGCTGCAGGCACTAAATTAAATGCTCGTGAACACACTTCATAAATGTGTGAGGCGAAACATAAATATTAAGGATCAGCATGGGTTTTCTGTTTCATTAGACCCTACTTAATTAGAAAAGGCGAGAGCCTTTCTGCTCTCTCAGCTGTTTTAGCCCCGCCCCCTTTCCTTTCTAGCATCTATCTACCCAGTGCGGTTCAGCCTATGGCTCACAGAAAAAAGTCTTTCTGCTCCTTGAACACACTTTACCCTCTGTCTGATTTCTTTTCAGTCCTACACCTGAACCTAGGCCTGATACATGCTAGTTAAGGCCTTTACCATAGAGCTTCAATCCCGGGCCAAATCCAAGGCCTCTTTTGTTTTGCTTAGTTTCTGTTCTATTGGTGGTGGTGGGGAGAAAAGCTAGGCCTTCTGCAGGCTAGGTCCTCGCCCTACCTTTGAGTTCTGTGCCCTGCTGATCTTGTATAAGCTGAGGCATAGTGGCTCATCAAACAGAACCATGTTCATCTTATTCTTACAGAATTCAGATCATTGAATTATAATAGGCACAGTCACGGCCTGTTATGCCACAATCAATTTGATAATAAATGATTTAATTTTGGCTCTTTGAATACCTTTTCCTTCCTATATATCCCAAGTTGGCCTTGATCCTCCTGACTCAGCCTCCTGAGTAGTGAGATTAGAAACATTAGCCATCATGTCTACTAAGAAATCTGAGGTAATGTACTTGCCTGTGTCACTCCACCGTCCCCCCCCCCATCACTCTAGGAAACAGACCCATGCTTCAGTTCCCCAGCACGGGGATATATTTTGCAATCCACAAAGCTATACCAGATGGTGTATGTACCTCAGACACCAAAGTAGAGGAACATAATGAAAAGATGCTTATGAGAATAAAATTGATAGCGAACCGTATTTATATGAGAGGCTAGGCACAACCATGCAATTAAACAATACAGAATGCACCTAGCACATCCCGGGATCTGGGTACATGGAGCTAATAATACCTGATTCATCATTAGTCCAGAAGGCTCTTGGATCCGGCTTCGTCAGGATGTTGGTGTGACTGCATGATTCTTTCACCTTGAAAACATGAGGGGAAGAGAACGGATGTGAAAATCCGGTCACCACATCACTGGTCCCAGGCATATTGTCTGTAGTGGGGATTCCAGAGTTAAGGCTTGTACAGGCAAGCGTACTGTGTTCTTACTGGGGTGTTTCGGACTCTGCCGATTGTAGCACCGAAGTACCATATATGGGAAGCCCTTTAGTCCTATGTGAATTAGGATTGTTGGTCACCAGGCCTGGGGTAGTTTTGCCATCAGGCGGATAGCTGGATAAGCACCTGGGGCCGGAGCTGAACTTTCCCTCTCCCTCTGTCAGTACTACGTACAATGCACAGACGATACAGTGCAAAGGACCATAATGATGACTTGACGGCTGGCTTAGAGCTGCAGATAGGAGAAATTATCATTTGAGTAAATACTGCCTGTGAAAATGCATATTAATGAAGAGAACTTCAAAAGGAGTTCTTCTAACCTGGCATGGTGGCACATGCCTTTCATGGAAGCATTTAGGAGGCAGAGGTAGGAGGATCTCTGTGACTTTAAGAGCAGCCTGGTCTATGTAGTGAGTTTCAGGCTGGTTAGGAGTACATGGTGAGACGCCGTCTTTAAAAATAATAAATAGTAAACCAAAGGACGATGAAAGAATTCTTCTTTTATGATTTGTGTAGTCTGAGCTTAGCTGTCAACTTGTTTAGAATCACCTAGGAGAGGCATCTCTGAGCACGCCTGTGAGGGGATATCTTGATTAGTTCACTGAAGTAGGAAGACCTACCCATTGTGGGCGGCACCATTCCCAAGGCTGGGATCCTGGACTTCAGAAAATGAAGAAGTGAGCTGAGGACAGGGATTTTTTTGTCTCAGCTTCTGGACTGGATACAAGGTGGCCAGCTGCCTCAAACCCGCTGCTGAGACTTTCCCACCATGATGGACTCCAACTTTCGAGCCTAAATAGCCACTTTCTCTCCCCAAACAGCTTTTGTCAGATGCTTTCTTATAATAACGAAAAAGTAACTATAAAATTGTTGCAGTAGACTCTTGGGAAATTTATATACACATATGTAATACTTGCTATTTAATTGAGAGACTCTAGCAAAGATTTGATTAATATAGTCTTAAGTTTCAAATTCTCATTTGTGGAGACAAAGACTCACGATGTAGCCCAGGCTTGCCTCACCATTGCAGTCATCCTCCTGCTTCTGGCCTACATTGTTTATAATATCATCGAAAGAGTAACACTGATACATTTGGGGAAGCCACTTCATACCATCATGATGCGAAGATTTCAAATGTGCTTTAGTTCATGAAATATATCTTAAGGGCAAAATGGACTTTCGATTTCTACAAATTTTGTAGTGCGATCACCTCATTACTGTGAAAAGTCTTTAGCCACATGAAGCACTCAGTGGGTAAATTATTTCCAATGTAGTCATAAAGTTCTCAGCAGCGTCTCTAAGGATACCGTTCACTTCTTCTGAATTTCTCGCTCTCAGAAGCTTTCCTTGGGGCAGCAATAGGGGTCCCTAGGTAGAAGCCCTGGCTGCACGACATGATCCCACAGTGAGAAGGAGAGCTGATTCCTGGAAGCTGTCCTCTGATCTCTAAACACATGCTGTGGCATGTGCACACACACTCACACACATCATCATCATCATAAACAAAAAAAAACTTAAAAACAGAAGACGTCCGTGACGGAGGAAGTGGTGTGTTAATTTATAATGGAGACTGTGTTCCTTCCCTCAAGGAACCGCCGTAAAGAACACACGGGAATCAGGGTGTGGAGGTCTTGGTGTGTTGATATTCATCATTCAGTGCTATTCGCAACAGTCAAGATGACAGAACAAACCCAGAGTCTATGAATGGGTGACTGGATAAAGTCCACGCAGTGTAGACTTACAATGGAATATTATTTGGCCTTTGAAAAGAAGGAAATCCTGTCACATGCAACAACACAAATGAGCCCTTGGGGCTTTATGCTAAGCGAAACAGGACTCAGAAGGGCCAACTGTTCACAATCCCGCTTCTACGAAGGGAACATATTAATAGTTGAATGCCCAGAAGCAGGGAGTAGGATGCTGGTTTCTGGGGCGACTGGGAAATGAGGCATTGTGAAGCTTCGGGTATTTCAAGGTGGCTAGGCTGTGGAAAACTTCTGTGCCATACTATGCCCATAGTTAATATAGCTGTGTTATTGTACACACTACACCTAAATATTGTGAAGAAGACAAAGCTCCGGTTACATGCTTTGTTGTTATTGTTTGTTTGTTTGTTTGTTTGTTGAGACAGAGTATCTCTGTAGCTTTGGTGCCTATCCAGGAAGTAGCTCTTGTAGACCAGGCTGGCCTCGAACTCACAGAGATCTGCCTGCCTTTGTCTTCCAACTGCTGGGATTAAAGTTGTGTGCCAAATATATCAGGCAGGTATGAAAACTATTTGATACCTAAGTATGTAATTATTCTAAATAAAGGAATAGAAATTCTGGGTAATTGTAGCAAGGGTTTTCACGGGTATGAAACATGATCTTAGATGTGAAAATGTCATTAAAATGTAAACAGATTGCGGCATGTAGCTCAGAGGTCCAGTGCTTCATTAAAATGCTGTCTGAGACTTTGAGATGAAGCTTCAACACTGGGGGTTTGGGAGAACAATTTCAAGGGGGAAAAAAGGAAAGAAAAGAAGCACAGACTAGAACCTTCCCATGCCTACATTTTGAGCAGCATCATAAACCACCCTTCGTATAGAGCGAACAGTTCCTTATGGGAGGTTTCCGATCCCATTAGAAAGCTCTTTACAGGATAAATTCTGATCTGGATCTTTGAATCTTTGGCCACTGGTTCCAGTTTGCTTTGTTTGTGAGAGGGTCTTGCTACTTTGCTCAGGCTGGCCTTGAACTACTGCCTCCACCTCTTTAAAGCACTGGGATTACAGGTCCACACCACCTATGCCAGAGTCTTGACTTACACAGCTCTCTCTATCTCTCTCTCTCCTGTGTAGTAAACACCTTGAATATTTGAAAATGGTTATTCTGTCTCCTGGCAACCTATCGTTTCCAGGTTGATAAGCCCTCATTGTTCCCATAGTTCCCACTAAACGAAGTTAACTCTCTTTACTGAGGTCCTTGTTTTAGAAGACACCTTGTCTGCAATGTGAACTAGTACTTGGGAGCTCTTGGGCTCGTGCCAAGTTGTCACTGAAATGAGTTGATTAGTTGACAGCTCCCACGTAGGTCCACCCTCATTCTAGCGTTCTGTGACTAATTAAAATATTCTGACACACTTATCAACTTAGCAACTGCAAAGAATAGTCTGTGATTATTGCCACGTTTTACATTTTCTAATTACAAAAGGTTTCCCCATTGCTTTCAAAGCTAGGTGGTGGTGCCTGCATTTAATGCCAGCCCTTGGAAGGCAGAGGCAGGTGGAGCCCTGTGTTCAAGGCCAGCCTGGTTTGCAGAGGGACTTTCAGGACAGCCAGGGCTACACAGAGAAACCCTGTCTGGAGAAACACAAAACAAAGAAACAGACAAAACAATAAATACAAAATCATACCATTATGGAAAATTGCCATATACACACTTTCTTTCTATGCTAAAGCCTGTAGCTACCTCTGGCCTTGTGACCTTTGAAGCTTATTTGCTTATGAATGATTCTGCATCACTATTTGCTTTTGAAATGTCTTTTATGTGGGAGCGGTGCCCGATCACGTCAAAGCCATCAAGAATTCCTTGTTCCCTGTGTTGGCATGGGAGTATAACAGGCCATTCTTCCTGATTCCTATCCAGAGCTGTTCAAGTATGAATCCATGAATCATTATCTCCACTGCTGTGTTAATTGGCTGTCTAACTAAATCTGTAGGTACCGCACAGAAGAGAGAAAGAAAATTCATTTCTGTGGGTCTTGCTGAGTCTTCACAGGACACCTGTCTCTGAAGTCAGGTCAAAACCAAAGAAATGTCCAGTGCGATTTGGTTCTTCTGGGTAAATGTTTGAGAAGATTTCTCTAATAGGATTTCCACTCTGAGGGTGTGACAGAGGGTGACAAAGAAGAACACAACTGCAATATGGAACTCTTAAATGGCTAACTATGCTACTATGGAAAATTTCAAACATATCCCTGCCTTAGTTCTCTAAACCTGTATTCACCCACCATGCAGTTTGAACAGTTATCAGCATCTAGCCAATCTATTTCATCTTGGCTACCATTTGTTTATCTAGTCATTTAGTTTTTACATAGCTCAGTTAATTAGTTTTTACATAGCCCAGGCTGACCTCAAACTCCTGATCCTCTTCTCAAGTGCTATAATTGCAGATGTGGTGCTGGGGACCAAACCAAGGACCTCGTGAATGCTAGCATGCTAGGAAGATGCTCTACCACCTGAGCTACATTCCTGACTTCCCATCTCCCTTCCGTGCACTACCACAGCCCCTTTCTAAACCACACATTTTGTTTTAGGACATATTTTTTCTAAGAGGATTACACTGGCCTTGAACTGGCCCTGTAGTTCAGGCAGGGTAGATTTTCTAATGTTTAATACTACAGTTTTGAGAACTCTATGTGTCAGTTTGGTGTTTATACATTAGAAGATGAAGGGCATCAGAATATAATATTTTACAAGATGTCAGTGTCCAAAATTCTTCAAAAGACTCTATGAAGTAAACCTGGAAATAAATCATTAATAAATCTACTGACAGGAGAGACAGAAGGTCAATTCTGTAAAATGTCTCAAGTCAACAGAAAGTTCAGTGGTGGAGAAAATGCTAGAAAGGAAGCCATATGGTCATTTTTCTCCACTCTTTATCTTTATTTGAAGAACACTGGTCCAAAATGGTGTGTGTGCACGCATGCATACATGAGAGAGAGGGAAAGAGAGAGAGAAAGAGAGAGATGTTATTAGTCATTCACGGATTCATGGTGTTGATATAAAAGAAGCTAGGTAAGATTATTTGAATTTAAATAGCTGGGCAGTGGTGGTAAACGCCTTTAACTCCGCACTCAGGAGGCAGGCAGATCTCTGTGAGTTCGAGGTCAGTCTGGTCTACAAAGTGAGTTCCAGAACAGTCAGGGCTGTTACATAGAGAAACTCTGTCTCCAAACAAACAAAAAAGATAGTTTGAATTTGTCCCAAATTTATTCATGACTTATTCATAATAATTTTTGCAAAACTTTCCATGATTCATTCAGTCAAGCAGTTTGTGCTAAAAGCATTATTTCTCCTTAATCTATGACAGGATCTTGAAATGCTTCTCTATTTAGCTAGAGAAGTTGTTTTCCTTCCACTTCAAGGTGCTGTAAAATGTATATAGCTGGGGAGCGAGCAGGCATCTAACAGTGCTGGGCACAGCTTTCAGGAAGGTGTCCTGACTGGTAACATGTAATCCTGCTTTACAGAAATACTGCAGTTCACTTGGTAGCGTGTATGCCTAGTGTTAGTGACGTGCTGGGTTCAATCCCCAGGAACACAATCCAGGTGTGAAAGTGTGTACCTGTGATTCCAGCACTCAGAGGCAGAGGCAGGAAGCTCAGACATTAACTTCAAAGGCAACTTGGGCAACCCTGTCCTATACAAACAAAACAAAGTTCCTAATTGTAGGCCCAGTTCTTTACATCCAGGAGGACATAGGGTCTTGCTCCACTAACTTCCTTTGATGGGATTATTGCATTCAATACATATTTACGCCCAGGATATACTATCTTGCTTTCTGCTTTCTATAAAGGTGATAATGGCACGTACCTTTAATCCCAGCAGAGGCCGGCAGACTCTGTGAGTTCAAGGCCAGCCTGGTCTACAAGAGTGAGTTCCAGGACAGGTTCCATAGCTACAGAGAAACCCTGTCTCAAAAAAACAAACAAACAAAAGGTGCAAAGAAAATTCAAAATTTGTTGGCCTAGTTGGTTATGTTCTGACTAAGGAGTGGTCCATAGGCACCCACGGTACGGATAGGGATCCTTTGAAGTTCCCCTAAGAGAAAAATGTGTTACATAGCTTTTAAGTTTCAACAGAGTTTGAAGGTAGAAGTAACCAAATGGGAAAAGCTGCTGGTCAAGAGGTCAAGGAAGAAGTAGACAACAGGCTGTCAGACCTCTGGCAGTGTTGGAGCAGAGAGAAGGCAGCCTGTAGTCCCGGTGCCCCAAGTGGGCGGGACAGCAAGAACAAAGGTGTGAGAGTCAGGCTGAACCAGGCCTGTCTGGCCAATCGTAGGGAGAAAACCCACCCGGGAACTGAAGACTCATGGGAAAAAGAATTGGAAACTGGGTCGAAGGTTTTAAATATCAGTGTGTTCGGCACGCTGTGGGAATTCTGGATCCTTGTCTGTGAAAGACCTGAAGTGGAAAATATAGGAGCTGAGCTGATAGAGTTGCTGTAACCCCAGAAAAGACCGCATGAGACTATGGACCAGACAGAGACTGTGAAGACGAAAAGGATAGAACGGCTGTGAAGGCCGACTAGAAGGATTTGTCGGGACCACGAAGGACAGTAAACAGAAGATGGGAATGTCAGATAGCCTGACCTTTGGAAGTTAGTGAGCAGGAGGATGGTCACCGGGGGTCAAAGTAGTTCCCAGTCTATGGCTGCTGGAGGAAACAAGCCATTATGAGCTCACTTTGTGAGGACTCCCTTCTTGTGCCCAGCTGCAGCTATGGTGGGGAAACACTCACCCTAGTTCTGGGCTACCGGGTCTCAACACTTTGGCACTTAGCATTGGGACTTCACTCACGGCTGACTAACTTTCCCAGGCCTCTGCCTTGGGCAATCAAGTTTTCCTGTCAGACACAACAACAGGGTGTGACTGTGCCCATACCGCGTCGCTACAGCAAACATGCACAGAATCTGTGTGTTTGTCGCTACCAACCTCCACCGAAACAGAGATGGCGTTTGGATAGGGACAGCAGGTCTGGGGATTGGTGTAGGGTCAGCAATGGGGCTTCATGGTTTTGCTCTCTGTGAACGAGTGATTTATTTCCCGTTTAGTTGCCTAACACTAATTACACCCATATATTGTGAGACACACGATTATTCTTGACCCTTGAAGAGACTGTGATACCAAGCAACTAGACACATCTTCCTCTTTCTGCGGTTGTATTTCGTTTGCATTCTTACTGGTTTCGATATCTTTCAACTTGGCCCCTGTGAATACAAATAAAGCAATTTGCCACCCAGACCTCCATTCAGCTCTGGACTAATTAAAGTCAAGACATGCAGTTTGGATTTCTGTTAAGAAAAAAACAAAAAACAAACATCGGGCTGGAGGGGCAGTGCCGAGGATACGACAAAACACAGGGTTTCACACAAGCCAGGTAAGAGCTCTACTCCTGAGTTCCACCCCCAGCCCCAATCAAATAAAGAAAGTTTTAGGATTTGACGTAAGAAGCCAGAATGGGGATTTCCTCACTACCTTCTTACTTTACGGTTAAGGAAACGGGGCTGTATTCAAGCTGTCATCCGAGAATTGACTTTAGTTTCGCAAGACTCAGGTATATACCCAAATTAATTCATTTGTTTAGGAATCCATCACTGTGACTAACTGGTGGGACAGGAGTACAGTGCTTGGCCAAGGGTGGGCAGAGGGACAGTCCTCCCTCTCAGGAATGTCTTCCCTGATTTTGTCAGCTGAAACACAAATCAGGTGGCAGGGTTAGGTGGTAGACTGATGCCCAGTCATTTCTGATTCCCTAAGAAAGCTTAGCTTCTTGCATATCATTTTCAATCATATCACCGGAATCAATGACTGCGTATCTCATATTTTTATATACTGATTTCAATAGTAATACTGGAATCAATGATTGCATATCTCATATCTGCATTTACAAGTTTCAATCATTGCAGAGACTGGAAGAGAACATTCAAGGTATTTAAGATGACTGGCACCAAGCCAAATCTATACATCCATTCTGTTTCACCTCCTTAAATTCCCTGCCCAAACACGCAGGCATTTGCACTTCCGCTTGAGGGTCTACAGCATACCAAGACGTCTAAACCTCTGTGTATTCGACTCCAAAGCACTTGATTAAATTCTTAACTAAAATTTTCTTGTGGCAGGGTGTTTGCAGACTGTGTCCGACTCGGAGAGACAGCAATCAATGTGTGTTTATCGACCACATCATTGATTTGGTGGGACTCAAAGTGCATTAAAGTCGCTAAAGTGAATGCTCTCAGAGAATCGCAGTATCTGTGTCTAGAAAGTATCGGGCGGATGATTTAGTTCAATCTTCCTAATCAATAGATGAGGAAAGACCCTGAAGGGAATGAAGTGACTTACCACTGGATATGCTGGTAGGTTCGTGGTATTGGCCATTGCAGTTCAGTGGGTAAGAGAAACAACCCCGTGTATCTGTCTTAGAGCACGGTGGGTAAAAGTACATACAACTGGAACACGGGCTTTAGAATTATAAGTACCCAGTTAAAATTAAAACTGGCCTACTGTTAACTATGTATTCGCGTAGGATGTGAATGGGACTTAATCCTAGCCTTACTCTCCTCATTGGAAAGGACAGCAAAATCAAGAGTTAGGATTAAGGGTAGGGTCTAATTGCAAATTTCAGTGATTAGCAGTGCTACTATCTCATCCATGTTTAGACCGTCAGATGTGTCTACAGCAGGAGTTCTCGGCCTACAGGTTGGGATCACTCTGAGATCGAATGACCCTTTCATAGGGGTCTCCTAAGACCATCAGAAAACCCTGATATTTACCTTATAATCCATAGCAGTAGCAGAATTACAGTTATGAGGCAACAACGAAAATAATTTTATGGTTGGAGGTCACTACCACGGGAGGAACTGTACTAAAGGGTCACAGCACTAGGAAGGTTGAGAACCACTGTTCTACAGGATTATGACGACAGGGAGATGGCAGGGGTGGAGGAATGGGGATATGAGGAGGTAGAAACTTTTTTTTAATATTTTTTTATTTATTACGTATACAATACTCTGTCTGCATGTATGCCTGTGGGACAGAAGAAGAAGGCACCAGACTTCACTACAGATGGTTGTGAGCCACCGTGTGGTTGCTGGGAATTGAACTCAGGACCTCTGGAAGAGCAGGCAATGCCCTTAACCGCTGAGCCATCTCTCCAGCCTGAGGTAGAAACTTTTGATCAAAGGACTTTGCTATCAAAAGCCAGGCATGGCTCATGTCTACATTCATTTCAGCACTCAGGAGACTGAGCCAAGAGGATTGGCGTGAGAGTTTGGAGGCCAGCATGGGGGTATAGCAAGTTCTAGGCTTGCCTGTGCTACAATCTGAGACAGAACTTGCTCTTGTAGACAAGGCTGGCCTCGAACTTACAGAGATACACTTGCCTCTGCCTCCCAAGTGCTGGGATTAAAGGTGTGCACCACCACTGCCAGGTCGAGACACTTTTTTTTTTTTTAAAGAAAGAATAAACGTTGCTGTTTATAGAAGAAACTCAATGCAAAGAAGGCAGTGAAAATAAAAAGATTCCTTCATAGGCGTTGCACGCGCCAGGTCCTGAGCCTAGAAGTCTGCACTCAGGCATGCGCACAACACTTGAAGTACGGGCTCAAATGTCACCCTTCAGTCCATCTTTCCTCAGTGCCCTGGTGGGAACTGCCTTTCCTTCTCCTGCTCATCTTTTATCCATGGTAGTGACTGTCTCCTGAAACGGTAACTTTCTCATTTGTTTTCTTTGTGGAATCTTATGAACACTGGGTACTTAAAATGGGTACTAGGTACACAGTAGACATCTGTTAAATATTTGTTGAATGAATGAATGATTAGTCCCAACACCATAAAAAGAGAATCAGAGCCAGGCACTGTGGTGCAACACTTGTAATCTCAGCACTTGGGAGTCTGAGACAGGAGGATTACTCAGAGTTCAAAACCACTCAAGTCTCCAGTGTGGGATCCTGGCTCAAGAGTCAAAGTAAAGATGAATCAACTGAGAACCAAACTCCCATTCAGCTTGAGCTCTCGGAATTGAAGGGCATACCAATTACACCAAGATGGGGTTTAACACATGTGTTTTTGTTTCTTCTGGGGTACCAAGCCTTCTGAATTTATGACATTGAATGTTACAGGGTGCGGTTGATTTGGAGTAGCTGATGGCCTCCATGAATGACAGAAGAGACTCCCCACCTTCGAGGAGGTCAAGCTGAGGCTTGACCTGTTTTTTGTCTCTGACACTACAATTCTGTTTTTTATTTGTTTGTTTGTTTTTCTTCTTCTTTTTTGCAAAAAAAAAACCCAAAACACCCAAAAACAAACAAACCAACCCAAAACAAAAATTATTAGGCCTTATTCTACTACTAGACCCAATAAAGCATCCGACCAGCGCATCATCCGTATTGTTTTCTATGACCACAGCATACTATGTGTCTGAAAACACAAGCAACAATAAAATTCTTCAAAATTCTTTGCAGAAGTTCAAATGTAATTCAGTAAATTATTAGCATTCATCTAAAACCAACCAACCAAACAAATGAAAAGCTGCAGTGAGATCTCCTTTGCCCCTGCTAAGGTACCATTCTTTCTAACTGATTGGTTTCTGGCTTCAGCAAGGATGGACAACCATGCCAGGGCTCCATTCAAAAGGAGTGCTGGGTTGAAGGTACTGGCATAGTTTTAGGCACCCCACCTGACTTTGGCCCATTTCTGCCAAAAGGAAACGGCACAGCCTGAGCAGTGTGTGCCCACTGGTGTGGACTAGATGCTAGGGGTGATGCCTGAGTCACTGTTACAAAATCATACCGCAAGGAATGAGTCCCAGTCCTGGGTGGGACCAGAAACAAGCGTCCCCTTCTCAGCCTCGGAGAAGAGAACTATTTTAAGTATCTCTCATTGCAAACAATACTGTATTCCTTAGTATTTTTCTCCATGAGTTTTCTTCCAAAAAGATAGCTAATAAAGGGGTGTGAGGGTGTGTGTAAGAGTGGGAGTCTGAGGTTTATGCGAAGCTATCGTAGGTGAGCCGGTTTCTGCTCAAGGGGAGTGGTATCAGGTTTAAAACCGATGCAATTCTCCTATTTATTCTGTGCTTTAATTTGTCATGCTTGATTTTCTTATAGAAAAGCCTGATACTCAATCTTCCATTCAGATTTTAGCCATAGGGGCTGGTTTGCCAAATGCAATTGTCAACAAATGGGTGGGGTTTTTTCCTTCCTGTGATAAATGGAACTAAAGATTTGCTGTTTTTTTTTTTCCTGTATTCATCTAACTGTACAGTACTTGATTGTCTGTGGACCTGAAATATTTCTGATATGCCTTAGCTTGCATGGAAAATGCTTCTGCAAAACTGGCTAACAATCTGGCCGTCCCAAGAGTCTAGAATGTTCAGTTCATTTTTCACAGTGACTCCCAGATGTTTGGACAGAGTTGTTCATAGCGGAGCCTGCCAGGTTTTGTTTGTTTGTTTGCCTTTTTTTTTTTAAAGATTTCCTTTGACCTTTCTTGTATTTGATAATGAAATATATGCTTAAGGCAACACCTGAAAAACACACAAACAAACAAAAACGCAGAAGGAGCTTTTCTGCTTAAGTAGACATACCATGCATATGTCTTTTACAAAGTTTTGAGCAACAGGGCTGTGAGTGCTTCATTTTGAAACTGGGTTAGCAGTGAGCCAAGTTAGTCATCAGTCTCCACAAGGGTTCTTTATCCGACATCCCTTTGGTATTCAGTGGGTAGGTCATTAAGCCCGTGAAGAAAGGAGTGGGAGAAAGTCGAGGGAAGATTTTCCATCTCTACAACACATGGAGGGGTGGAAGGCATCCCTGAGCCCTGAACTTCAAGTTTAAGCGGCGCAGGTACTGATCCCAGTTGGACCACTTCAAGGCGTGCTTCTGGGAAGAAGAACAATATGAGCTTATGAACAGTCCGAAAGGAATGTGCTTCCCCTTGCACGTTGTTTTCCATGACTTTTCCAGGTGTTTTATTCAGGCATCTGGCATGGGATCACCGGCAGCTTTATCCTGACTTTTTGTCTGCATTTCTTACGGGACAAGTTAACCTTTAAACCTCACTGAGGAGCCTGATACAGCAATGTGGATAAAGTGCGTGTGCTGCAAGCATGAAGACCTGACTTTGGTCCCTAGGACCCACAGAAGCCAGGCGTGGTGACACACTTTATAATTCCAGGCTGATAGATCCCTGTGACTCAGTGGGCCAGCCAGCCTAGCCTACTTGGTGAGCTCTAGGCCCGTGAGAGGCTTGTCTGAAAACAAACAAAAAAAAACAAACAAACATAGAAGGTACGGGCTCAAGAGACGGCTCAGTGCTTAAGAGCACATACTGCTCTAGAAGAGCTCAACTCCCAGCACCATAAATACCTATAATTCTGATCTGGAGATCCTGGGCCTCTGGCCTCCATGGGCACTACACTCGTGAGGACATACCCCAACACAGACACATAAGTAGACTTCTGGCCTACACACACACACACACACACACACACACACACACACACACACACACCTTCTCCCGGGAAGTGGTATGACCAAGATGGCAGAGTAAATGGCTCCAAGTCCCCATCCCTCCTAGGAAACAAGAAAGAGAGGGCTAGGGCAGAACCTGTTGGGACCAAATCTGTTACAGTTCTAGAAAACAGTCAAAGGTTTATAACCACTGCGCAGATAAGCCCTGCCCCAAAGAAACATCCTAGATATGGTAGGAATGCTCCCCTGCGTTTTCTAACGTGTTTTGTTGGGCCTGCCTCTCCCCAGTTCAATGGCCCCCTTCAGGAGGCTCATTACCCATCCCACGTCTGGGCTGAGTTTCCCAACCTGCCTGGAAACTGTCCGAGGAATGGGTGAAGGCACGTGCTGCTGAGGAAGGCTAGAAAGGTGAAAGGCTCTTCTAGAAAACTTTGAAAGGCAATCTGTGGCTGCAAACCTGTACGGCAAGTCAAGGAGGGAAGGCATGCCCTTCGCTGAGCTTCACCTAGGGTCCTTTTATATCAATGCTGTCTCCATGATGGTTAGATTATTCTTGCTGCCCTAGGGAAGCAACTGACGTGCAAGAAGTAAATGCATTTATTTCCTCCTTTGCTTTCTTTTCTTTCCTCCTCCCCTCCCCCACAGACTGTGTTTCTCTCTTCTTCCTTCTCTTTCTTCTTTAAGATTCACTACTAGCAGGGGAGATGGTGGCTCACACCATTAATTCTCAAACTGGGGGACAGGGGTTGGGGCAGAGGCAGGTGGATCCCTGTGAGTTCGAGGCCAGCTTGGTCTATATAGTGAGTTCCAGGACAGCCAGGACTGTCTCAAAAAACAAAAACAAAAACAAAACAAACAAAGCAAAAAACGAACAAACAAACAACCCCCCCCAAATCAAAACAAGAAAGATTCACTATTATTTTTATTATTATTACTGTTCTTTTGCAGTTTATGGGGATTGACAAGCCCAGGTTATTTGTCTATTGGAGTGTTTTTATCATTTCTTTCTTTGTGTGTTTGTGTCTTTGTGTGTGTATGTTTTAAACACAAAGGTCTCTTGCAGTCCAGGCTGGTAAAGATAGCTTCGATTTTTTTTTTTAAATATCTATTTCTTTATTTAGTATGTGCACAGCATTCCTTTCATATGTGCCCGCAAGCCAGAAAGGGGGTGCCAGGTCTCATTATAGATGGCTGTGAGCCACCATATAGTTGCTGGGAATTGAACTCAGGACCTCTGGAAGAGCAGTCAGTGCTCTTAACTACTGAGCCATCTCTCCAGCCCCTTAGCTTCGATTTTTTGATCTTCCTACCTTTAACTCTTACACACCAAAGTTAAAAATGTGTGCCACCAGGCCTGGCTGGAATTCACTCTTGTTTAAAAAAAGCATTTGCGGGGATGGGAGAGATGGCTCAGCAGTTAAGAGCACTGACTGTTCTTCCAGAGAACCAGGGCTCAGTTCCCAGCACCCACATGGCAGCTGACAACTGTCTATAACTCCAAGATCTAACACCCTCACACAGACACATGCAGGCAAAACACCAATGTACATAAAATAAGAATAAATAAATATATATAAAAAGTATTTGCTTTTTTTTTCCTAAATGGTACAAAATCAATTGTTTGAATGATCAGTTTCTTTTGGGAAAATAATGATGACAAAACAAAATGCACCCCCCTCAAAAAGCTATGTTTGAAGAACAAGTAAGGCAAAGTCTTTACTTCTAGGGCATAGAAATAAAAACAGTAGAGGGAGAGAAAGCAAAAAAAAACTATGCTTCTTGACTAAAACAAAGCATCATTATTGCTTATTATTTGTCATTTGGATGTTGCCAGAGAGACTGCTTCTTGCATTATTGAGAAACCAGCCCTGGAGTCTTAGCCCAGCCGCATACAAACACAGAACAGAATAGCCGATTGATGGGTACCTGCTAAGTGGACGAATGGTACACTGGGCGTGGTTGCATCCATCTGTCCACCTGAGCACTCAGGAGGTTGAGAGGGGAAGATTGCAGCTGCCTCAAGAGGATGGGATCAGCGGGGGAGGAGGGGGAGGCAGAGAGAAGCCTTGACTCAAAAAGCCAAAATAAGCAAATAAATAAGGTGTAGCTGAGAAGCATCTGTCTTACTTGCGTGTATATATTATGAGGGGCCTCTGCTCTAAACCAGAAGTCGCTCCTGCGTAGAGAGACATAGAAAATGTTTATACTACCTTATTTCAGCACACCTCAAGGTCACCCCCGCCCCCCCAAATTCTGAGTGCCGTTTGCAGTGGGATGAAAAGAAGTCCTTTGCTGGCTGTTGTTACTCATGGTGGGGGACACAGAAGAGAGATAAAAGAGGGATGTGTGGACCCTTGTTTTCCCATCTGCTCTGCTCCAGTCACCCCCTCTTGTTGGGCAAACCCGCCTTACCCTTCCTGTTGACTACAGCACAATGATAGCTTTCGAGGGCACAAAGGAAAATAAGTCAGAACAGACTCCCACTTACACATCTGCTAAAGTCATTCTGTCCCGTTGCCTCCATTGTAGAAGCACACAAAAGTCTTGATTCCGTCGAGATGTCTCACAACTGCTGAGTTTCTTATGGGAAATGGACGAATCTCTCTTCGGAACATTCATGAAAGCGATCCGGTTTTAGACTAACATGATTTTGAAAGGTGCTCCCATCAGACAACATGCACAGTCAGGGAAGAGAAGATGTGGCCCCACGCTTACTGACCACGATAGCAAGTTTCTGGCAGGTTCTTTCAGGAAAATGCCTGTGCATGTATACTCGCAAGTATACGTGGGCAGTTATTCCACGTGGTTTTTATGTATGGGTGTGTGTTAGCACGTACAGTTTGGGGCTTTGTTCAATGTGGAAAATAGCAAGAATGAGATCTCAAGTTTGGGAGGGGGAAATTAGGTTTTAAGAAGAAAAGAAAAGAAAAGGAAAGAAAAGAAAAGAAAAAAGAAAAAAACTTCATCAAAACCTTTGGGGCCAAAAAGATGGCTCAACAGGTTAAGGCACTTGCTGTCAAGCCTGAAAACCTGAGTTCAAGTCCCCCATATGGTAGAAAGAGAACTTTAAATTCTTTACTGACCTCTACACATGCCCACGGAGATGCACACACAATAGGTAAATAAAAAATGTAGTTTAAACAAATATTTGGAATTTCTTTCTTGAGGTAGGCACTTCACTTTTCTTTTTCTTTTTTTTTAATATTTTTATGGTTTATTTAACTTTATTTTTGTGTGTGAAGATGTCAGATAACCTGCAACTGGATCTTCAGACAGTTGTGAGCTAACATGTGGGTGCTGGGAATTGAACTCGGGTCCTCTGGAAGAGCAGTCAGTGCTCTTAACCACTGAGCCATATCTCCAGCCCTGGCACTTCACTTTTTAATGCTTGGTTCTCTCAGCTTAAACCACTGAAATATCTTTATAAAAAAAATTTTGTGTTCAAGATATGAGCGTGCTGGCCTCTGGGTGATGATTAATAGGATCTGATCTTGCAATAATTAGATGCTGAGAAAGACTGGAGGACCACAGCTCAGCATGCTGCAATTTATGTAATTCTCTTGCAGATGAGTGAGGCTTTAGCCCCGCATACTGTGGAAAACCTGCCTCCAAGATTGCTGGTGCAGTTCATCAGCACAGCCCCCCAAACCACCAGGAAATACACAGCAAAGCCAGGGGAGGGGAGGGGGGAAACGTTTAATCCATAGAGCTCAAATATTGCACAATTGTCTTTCTTTCCCATGTAAAGACATGGGCGATTGATAATGGTATTTAATTAGACTGTCTATATTTAGAAAAGAAAATGGTATCTAGATAATATACAGACCTAATTTTTAAAATAGCAACATTTCAATGCAGGTTTGGTAAAAGCAAACATTCTCACAGACTGTTTAACATTAATTTTTAAAAGTTTTTTGAAAGCCATTATGTTCCGAGAGCTTTAAGATGTTCAATAATCTTACCCCATGTATCTCAATTTGGGTAATGTGTCCTAATAAACAATTCATGAATCTAAAAATGTAATTTATAAACCTGGCTGGGCTAAGTGGCAAACCTATAATCCCAGTGCTCAGAAAGTTGAGGCAGAAGGTTCAAAGGTTCAAGGCCAGCCCCTTACCAAAAATAAATAACAATTAGAGCAAAAACAGATTACTGTAAGCAACTTAACCTAGTACTTGACTTAAATTAAAAAAATGACTGAGTAAATATGGTATGTAAGAATTAACGTGTTCCCTACAAACTATTTGCTAGTGTTTGTTTTTGTTTTATTTTGAGACAGGGTCTCTGTGTGTATCCCTGGCTGTCCTGGAACTCACTGTAGACCAGGTTGACTTGGAACACACACAGATCCAAATGCCTCTGCCTCCTGAGTGCTGGGATTGAAGGTCAACATTACCGCAGCTCCTGGCCTTTGTGTTTGTTTTGAGACACTGTGTCTCTAATGTAACCCAGCTGGCCTTCTGGAGACTCCATATCCACCTGCCTAAGCCTCTTACACCCTAAAATCATAGTTATGGGACCATCCACCTGATATAAAGAGGTTTTAATAGTATGGAGAAGTATTATCCATAGCATGTTTAGTAAAAGGAATCATGATATAAAACTGTTTTGAAGATGATTCTAAGAATCAATGCTTACTGAGATCCTTAGAATGTTTTTCTTTTATACCCAAGGTTCTCAAATTATTTTTCTATTAAGACAGAATTCCCTGTAGCCAGCCCTGATCTCAAACTCATTATGAGCCCTTCAACTTTTGATTTCCCTGGTTCCACATCCCAAGTTCTGGGATTACAAGCACGCACCTCCAAGCCCTTGCACCACAATTTAAAAACAAACAAACAAATAAGAAAGCAGGGGCCTATGAGCTAGATGGCTCTGCACTAAAGGAATCCTGGAAACCCGAGTTTGATCCCCAGAACCCATGTCAGGGTAGAAAGAGAGAACCGACTGCAAAATTACCCTCTGGCCTCTGAATATATATGCACACACCTGCTCATGTGCACACAATTACAAATATTTAACATGTGCTCTCTTTCTAATTTCAAAATCATCTACTATCTATATTCGTGAGCCAATCTCTCACCCTCTCCCTTATGCCTGACTTGCCTATTTGTCTTTCATATTTTATTGCAAACAGAACAGCTATTTGAACTGGGGAGATATCTGAGTTTGGTCGAGTGCCTGTCTAGCAAACATGAATCCTTGAGCACCAGATTAAATATTCAGAATGACGTACAGTTCCGGCATTCTTAGAGAAAGGATCAGAACAAATTCCAGGTTAGCTTGAGTTAAATGGGAACCTATCTCAGCAATTTAAACAAACAAAAATAAAGCGAAGGTCGGGTCTGTTGAAATTTAGGAGAGGAGAGACAAAAGCCATCTTTGGAAAAAGCTATAATGTAAGGCAGCAATATAAAGAAATAACTGTTGTATGATGGAAATAATAACATTATATCCTCCCAGCAGCAAGTGTTTGGGGACCTTGCATGCAGGAAAATCTTCTTCCCAGTCTTTAATTCCAACTTGGAGCAGTGCTTTCTCTGGACTTGTACAAAAAGAGGGCTGTGTGACACTTATTCCTCAGTTCATTCTGTGTCATCAGGAGAAAGGAGACAGAGGGTGTCAATGTTCCACTATGACGATTTCCTGGAAGTCCCCACGGGCTTTACTCACAACTTTTGTTGGCTAATTTTTCCATGCATTCTTCCCCAAAGTCAACCCACATGCCAGGGAGGCACGTTTTAATACAGCATGCCAGACAAGGTTACTGTTGGCTACTGTTCTAAGGGCCTCAACTCCCAGGGGGATGAATGAACGCCAAATGGCACACTTACTATGTTGCCACCACTTTCAGACAGCTTTCCCCAAAAAAGAAGAGGAAGATGAAGGGGAGAAAACAATAGACATTGGATTTAAACGCCCAAAACATCCCGAAAATTGTTTTATTATAATTCCACTGAATGGCAAGTGAAATTGGCATTGTTGTCTTATCAGTATTATGCAGATAATTTTTGATTTTAAAATAATATTTTGGCCAGGTGGTAGTGGTGCATGCCTTTAATCCCAGCACTCAGGAGTCTGAGGCAGATAGATCTCTGTGAGTACGAGGTCAGCCTGGTCTAACAGATCTAGCTAGTTCCAGGACAGCTAGGGCTGTTATACAGAGAAATCTTGTCTCAAAAGATCAAAACAACAACAACAAAAACAACAAAAAGATTATTTTGACCAGAAATTTTCTGGGAAAACGCAAAATTATAAATTCACCCAATAAGGAGTAAAAGAAAAATGTCAAAAAAAAAAATAGAGAAACAAAACCCAGGGTTTTCTGATGTAGGCATAATTTCTATATAGCTTCCATGCTTTATCAACACCCTTATCATTTATACTAAAAACAATTCTAAATTTAAACAGATTACTGAATTAGAAAGAACTTAAAGAATCAAAACCATTCATAAATGTAGGGCTGAAGGACTATGCAGCCAAGAACCTTGCCTGCTTCTGCCTCCCAAGTGCTAGGATTAAAGGTGTGTGCCACCACGCCCTGATTTTAGAGAGTTTTTTTTTTCTTTCTGAGAAACGCTTGGTTATCTTCTCAGAGTCTAACACAAAACAGGCCAGTGCTGAAGCAGAGGGTAAACAGAGTCAGACTAAAAAGATGACACAATGAAGTGCAGGTCTGGGTTCTGGAATGTTCTCTTGAGCCAAGGAAAAACAAGATAACATCTTCCTCAGGAGACTCTTCAAGACTAAGGGATGTGTTACATAAACTCTCACATGCCCTCCAGGGCTAAGGTTAAGGTTCCTGAAGTCTAGGAGTTAAGAACAGCTCTGGAGCAAATGAACCCAGCTTTGCAAAGGAAGGGGGATGAGAACAGCGAGGGGGCAAGATGAAAGACCAAAACACACAGAAAAACCAGCGGATTGCTTTCAAATAATGGAACTCTGCATAAAAACCTTAGAGAAGATTTAACTATAAGAAGTATATGTGTATATAAAAACACAAAATCAAGTGTTTCATTTAATGAGTTAGGTTATTTCTTTATTTAAAGTTATTATATCATTTTATAGGTGTTTGCCTGGATATATGCCTGAGTACCATGTACGCGCCTGGTGTCTGAGGAAACCAGAAGACGTTAGAGCCTTGGGGACTGGTGTTCCAGTCGTGGGCCATTATGTAGATTCTGAGAGTCAAACCTGGGTCCTCTGAAAGAACAGCCATCTCTTCAGCCTTCAATTATTTTTAATCAATTTTTTTTTCTAAACATAGCCACAAAACTTTAAAACATGAGGGTTTGAGCCTGGTGGTGGTGGCACACACCTTTAATCCCAGCACTGGGGAGGCAGAGGCAGGCGGATCTCTGTGCGTTCGAGGCCAGCCTGGTCTACAAGAGCTAGTTCCAGGACAGGTACCAAAGCACCAAAACTACGGAGAAAACTTGTCTCGAAAAAACAAACAAACAAACAAACAAATTATCATCTGGGTATAATAGTATTTATCTATGACCTTAGCACGCAGAGGCAGGAGGATTGCTACAAGTTTCAGGTTAGCCAGGATTGCCATGATACATTGTATCTTAAGGAAAAAAAAGAAACATATAATTCTGTTCCAGCACATCTTACATAACAGGAAGTAATTTCTTCTCCCAGAACTGCAGCTTCTTCATTTGCTGTTTCCATCAACAGCCTGAGATAAACAATTTTAAAAATTCATTAAGGAATGGCTTGTTGAGGTGTCTTGCCAGCAATTCAGGTATCTAAAATAGCTTTATTCTAAATATTGAAGGTTAAAGAGATTTCTTAATTCTTTAGATAATTACACCAATCATGTTTTTCCACATGTTGGACTCGGGCTCTTGTCACAACTCAGAAGGCTGCTAATGCCCGTGCTCATGGGGGCAGGTGGAAGCCATCAGGTGGACTTTTGTTAGTGACATTTGGACCACAAGGCGTCCACCATAAACATTCCAGAGGCTGCTGCTGTATTATTTACGAATGAACTCTTGGTTGAGTGAATGCTTTACAGTTTTGGAATCCAATGTTTCTGGATTCACTTCTATAAATTAAATTCCATTTATACACAGTTTTTAAAGGAAAGTGGCTTCTTATTGTAGCTTTGTTTTCTGAGCCTTGGCGCATTGTCTGACCCCATTGAAACAGCTTTCTACCAAAAAATATTCTCTTCTCTCAAGCAATAGGGTATCAGAGGGGGTAAATGAAGTATGTGCTTGTAGCCTCATTTAAATGAGAACAAACTTGCCATGAATAACCCACATACTACAAAAGTTAATAGTAATAACAATGTATCCACATTCTTCCCCAGTATGATCTTCCCTTTTGCTGCCCTGACTGGGTGAGATATTTTTCTGGAAAGTTTTAGCAAAGATTTTTTACCACATCTCTGGGAAAAGATTGCCTTCCAGCTGGGAAGATCATCTTCTTACATTCTGCCCCATTTTACATCAGAAAAGAAAATAGCCCGCTTCCTGCCCACACAGACCTGGACTATCCCCCCCCCCCCAGAGAACAAAAGATGGGGTTGATTTATGAATTCTGAAAGTGGCCATCGTCTTAGAGAATAGTTTGAACTCTCTGGTAGAGATGAGAAGGTGTAGATATGGAAACATCGTGTGAAACCCTATTGGCAGCTCCATCAAGGTATGTCCCTTTTCAGACACCATAACAGTCATGCTGTAATAAAGTAGGGACTCAGATGACTCCTTCCTACAAGGCCGTCTCCCAAAACAGACTAGGGACCATAGAGTTTCAGCCTAATAAACTCACATAAAACACTTTAAAATGAGGCTGATTCCCCAAATCAGTCTTTCTTTCTTTCTTTTCTTTTTTTTAAATTTGATTCCTTCAAAAACTTTAATGCGTGGAATGATGGTCCTGGGATACAAGCACTGGAATAATTAGTATTTTTAATTGGTACAGCAGGGAAATAAGGCAGAGCAGCCTTAATAAGCATCTCCAATCTGGAACACATTAAAGCGAATACTTTTTTTTTCTAATATCAAAGTGGACAAAATGAATTATTTGGCCAAATGGAAAGAGCATAATTGGATTCAGGACAAGTCTGATGAATTAAGAAAGAGACGCTGTGAAGCCAGGGACCCGGGAATAAGATCCTGTCTGGTGTTCATCTCTGCATTATCCTCAGAGCAGGATCTGCTTAGAATCTGAATATTTTAAAATCCCGCACAGTGCTTCTTTTGCCGATCAAAATCAGAAATAAGAGGTGACCAGATATATTAGAAGTGCGTCTCCCATAATTTTGAAGAGTCTTAATGGCTGGCTTGGCTCGGAGAGCGCTGCCCTCCCTAACGGCTGAACTACAGGAGCCAGCACATCTGGAATCTGAATGATCCCAGGAGCTTTGGGCTTTGGGGGACCGCCATCTGGTACAAAGGAAATCTGGACAGAGAGTCCCACCCAGCAGAAAGCACCGGATTGTGCTGCTATGAAAAAAGCAGGCCCTACGCTTCCCTCCGATAATACCCTGGCTTCCCAGCTGCCAAATGATGCGGAAAAATACATGTGCGAAAATGTTCACTCGCTGACCCGGCTCCAAACCCACCACCGACCCGCAGATAAGAAACATGGAATCAATCTCTTTCCAAACGAGCCTGGGAATATCCTGCTGCCTTTATTGGCCTTTTTTTTTTTTTTTTTTAATAATTCCTGCTGCCTTTGCGCCCCTCCTCAACTCTGGGGTCTGGTTGGTTTTTAATCTAAAATGAAGCTGGATAACTTGAAAAGCTTGGGCCCTTTTTAGTCCTAACAGCTCAACATTTTCAAAGTTTACAGAAAATATTTTGAGGATTGAGTGACAGCTAAGTATGAAAGTGCTTGTGAGGACCCTTGATCAGTCCCGCCAGAACCCACATAAAAAGCTAGGTGAGCTAACCGCTGCTTGTAATTGCAGAGACGACAGAGACAGGCAGATCTTTGGGGCTCAATGGCCAGCCTATTGTACTTGTGAACTCTAGGCCAATAAGACACTCTGTCTCAAGAAACAAAATCAACCAAACAAAATCCCCAAGGTAGCCAGCACCTAAGGAAGGTCAGTCATACTTGTCCATTGGCCTCCAATGCTTGTACACACACATGCACATACATGAACATAAAATGATTTTTATGTTTTTTTTTCTTTTCTTTCTTTCTCTTTTTTTGACACAAGGTCTCATTGTGCAGCTCAGGCTAGCCTCAAGCACACATTCCCTCTCTGAACCTTGTGAGTGCTAGATTCCTGTGTGTTCAATGACTTCCCACTTTATTCTATAATCTTTTAAATAAAAATGTTCAAGTACAATATATACTTGTATGGAAAAAGTCCTTACATTACACAATCCAATATAGCACGTTTATACAATGAAACTGTAAAAACTAGTATATATGGATATTCTCTCGTTCTGTTCCTACTAATATTTATCTTTTAAAAGCTTTTAGTCCTTCTACTTGGATTTGAGGAATATAAAATTGATGGTGAAGGATTAGTAAGAAAATAACTAACATGGAGTAGTGGTGCCTACCTTTAATCTCAGCAGGGGGGAAGCAAAGGCAGTTCAAGACTACATATTGACTTCTAGATTTGCCTGCGCTACATGAGACACAGTCTCATTACCCCCTTTAAAAATATAAAAAAAAAAATAAAAATATAGCACTTGTCATGCTCTAAAGATTAAGTTTTCTTTTTAACTTATCTGGGCTGAAGGTGTATTTAAAAATGAATGATCAAGTATAGCCGGACCGCTTCATTATGACACTTGGAAACATTTTCATTGTGCCTTACAGCTTCACAGTATGATCCTTGCAGAAATCAAATTATCAGTGATTTTCCCATCTCTACTGTTCATTACTCCTGACCTAATGAAGGATATAGACCAACTTGTTCTTGGAAAGCTCATCAAACCGAACCAAGGTGTGGTACATCTATAATCCTACTGGAAACAGAGAGGCAGGAGGATCAGCATTCAAGGCTGGGTCTCTTTTAAATTAGGAGTTCAAGGTCAGTCTGGGCTAAATGAAACCCTATTGTAGAACAAAAGACAAAAACATATCAACAAAAATCCCAAGATATTCTCATTAATCTATAAGTGATAATTATTTTTAAAACCGTAGTGCATGTTTGCCTATACATACGCATGTAAGGGAAGTCCATTGCTTTCCTTCACCTGCGTTTGCTTTTGTGAGACAGTCTTTGTCAACTTGACACTCAAGTTGCTGAAAGGAGTCTGGAAGGCATTTTCTTAATCGGTGCTTGTGAGGGGAGGGTCCAGTCCATTTTGGGCGAGGCCATCTGCCATCTATGGGCCGGTGGTCCTGGGTTTGCTAAGAAAACAGACTGAGCAAACCACCAGGGTCAAGCCTGTAAGCGGCCCTCCTCCATGGCCTCTGCATCAGTTCCTGCCTCCAAATTCCTGTTTGAGTTCCTGTTCTGGGCTTCCTTTGATGATGAATAGCAATATGGCAGGAAGTATAAACCAAAGAAATCTTTCCACCCCAGCTTGCTTTTTGATCATGGTTTTTCGTCACAGCAATAGAAACCCTAAGGCGGGAGAGATAGCTAAATGGCATGCGTGTCTAGAAATAAGACCGTTGACTGGTAAGTCTCTACACTGTGAAAATTGCAGCAACCTCAGCTCTTCAATGATGCGAATGCTTTGCGGTTTCCTTTCTTTTTCTGATTCTGTTTTTGCTGAGCAAAAAGATCCAGAACACAGCCCTTTGACAAACAAAACTCCTGTCCAATGGAAACACAGGACAAGGAAGAGACCATGGCAGGTGGGGCACTGTGCCCATAGCTCATATCTGTAGTCTGGTTTTCATGATAGGCCTGGTTTTTGTTTTTTTCTTTTCTTTTTCTTTTTTTTCTTTTTGGTTTTTCAAGACAGGGTTTCGAGACAGGTAGCTTTCGAGCCTGTCCTGAACCAGGCTGTAGACCAGGCTGGCCTCGAACTCAGAGATCCACCTGCCTCTGCCTCCTGAGTGCTGGGATTAAAGGCATGCACCACCACCACCCAGTTGTTTGGTTTCTTTATATGTTTATTTTTATTTATTTATGATGAGGGAGCTGAGGAAGAAGTATGAGAAGAATGGAGGCAGAAAGAAGTTAAGTCGGCATCCAGACATCTCACTTAAACCTTACAGCAACACTGTGAAGACTTTGTTATTAAATTTATAAACCGAGAAGCCCAAGTAAACCGGTAAGGATGGACTTGACACATACGAGGACCAGTGATTATTTATGTATTTATTTTTGAGACTATTTATCATCTCAAGTTCTGGAAAAGAATTCATCCACCAATATGCCTGGTTTATATGGTGCTGGGTAGTGAATCCAGGCAACTATAGATGCTACAAAAGCCTCTACCAATCAAGCTACAGCCCTAATCTTTAAAAAAAAAAAATTGGACTGGAGAGATGGCTCAGCAGTTAAGAGCACTGACTCCTCTTCCAGAGGACCCAGGTTCAATTCCCAGGACCCACGTGGCAGTTGAGGGTTGTCTGTAACTCCTGTTCCAGGGGATCTGACAACCTCACACCAATGCACATAAAATAAAGTTAAATAAATCACAAAAAATATTTAAAAAAATTCTACTGGGTGTAGTAGCACACACCTTTATTCTCAGCACTTAGAGGTAGGCAGATCTCATGAGTTCAGGGCCAGCCTGGTCTACAGTGTTGTAAGTCAGCCATGGCTACATAGTGAGGCTCAGTCTCAAAAAAAAAAAAAAAAAGCAATATCTCCACAGCATGATGGGCTGGTCCAAACATTCTTGTCTCTCATAGCCTCCTGCTTAACCCTCTGTCAGCACCCTTGCTAAGCCCTTCCCAGCTGCTACAGAGTCACTAGGACAGGGCAACTGTTCTGAGAACACTTTGTTAATGGAAGGTGTGAAAATGAGAAAAATAAAGCCCTCTGCAGCAGAGGGGACACATTCTCTTGATAAAACAGCCTGCATGTCAATTGTGAAGCAGAAACTACCACTGCTCATCAACCACATGGCCCCCATTCAAAGTTTACACCTGCCACAGACTTCTGTAAAGTCTGCCTGCACAACGTCACAAACAAAGGACTCGAAATGGCATTCAGTACTTCTGAGCTGTTCAATAGGGGGAAAACACATATTTATGAATTAAGGGCGTGGTCCATGTCATGAAGAAGGGAGCCCCGTTAGCCTCAACTTGCTCATCTTCTAGGTATGGAGCCGTGGGTGTTTGTGCCTGGGGCTAATAACATGGTTATTTGTGTTTAGATAAGACTGTGTAGCTTGGCTGATTGCAGCAATAGGCACTACATGGATATACCATGCAGTAAATTCCTGAGTCATGTCCCTGAGTAACAGCAGCCATCCTTACTGTGAGCACAGAAGTCAGAGCCAACTTTGTGCAGTACAATTCACTCCAGGATTGAGGTTGCGTATCTTTTCAACCCATACGTTTGTAAAACAGACCCGGGCATTTTTGTTTTTAATACGCTTCTCATTGGTATTTCTGACTTAATATTGTCATCAGTAATTGCCATGACCCATCCATTACAGGACTTCATGACATACTCACAGCTCAGACTCAGTCTGTGAAACCGGCCAGTGACTTTGCGGGCATCTTTGATTAACAACCGAGTCCTCAGAACTGCTAGGATTTCAACTGTGAGGAAAATGGGAATGCAAATTTTATAAAAGTTGCTGATAAAACAAACAAACAAGCAAACAAATAAAAAAATGATCCACTTCGTCCAGCGCTGCTTTGATTTTTTTTCCTTTGTGTGTCTCAGGAACCACGGCTCTGATTAGCACAGTTGCTAAAAGGCAACGATACCCAGCCAAGGGAAGGCTGGTTCTGTTTACCTTCCAAACCTATGGGAAATCACTCCTGTTCATCTTCAGTAAGAGTAACCAAGAGGGTGCACTCAGATGTGTCCAGGTCCAGTCTTTAATGGTAGTACATGCAAGTATTTGGTTGTTGTTTATATTGTTTTTCTTTACAGTGTGTGTGTGTGTGTGTGTGTGTGTGTGTGTGTGTGTATAGGAGAACAACTTGAAGTCAATTCTCTCCTGCCAACGGGGATTGAACAAAGGATTGGACTCAGGTTCTTGGATTTGGCATCAGTATCCTTACCACTAAGCCATATTGCCATATTAATGGCTCATTAATGTGCAATTAATGGCTCAGTTTAGATATTTTTAGACAAGTTTTGGCTTTGTAGTCTAGGGTGACCTAGGACTCATACTTGTAGCAATCATCCCCTTTCAGATTCCCAGATGCTAGGATTACAGACATGAACCACGCACTCAGGCATTCCCAACATTATCAGGACTGAAGACATGGCTCAGACTATAGGAGTACTTGCCTGGCTACCATGAACAAAGATCTGAATTTGATCCGAGCAACACACAAATTTGCCAGTAATCCCAGCACTCCAGAGGCAGAGCCAGAAGGATCAGCACACCCTTGGCTACACAGTAAGTTGGAGGCCAGCCTAAGATATATGAGACCTTGTCCCCAAAACAAACAGATGTGGGCTGGGGAGGTAGCTGAGCAAATTAAGAGAAAGCACTGCTCTTCGAGAGAACTCAAGTTCAGTTTCCAACACCCGTGCCAGGTAGCCCCCACACAATTATTTGGAATTCCATTTCCAGGGGGATCCAATGTCTCTGGCTTCCACAGGCATGCCTCCTACACCCCCTTCCCCCACACACACTTAAAAATGAAATCTTAAATAGTAACTACAATTAAAAATAGAAGCATCTTAGGAACATCTATTGTCCTTTGCTTCTGTATATCTTCTTGTTCATGTGTAGATGATTAACTTCAGCATAGAGAATTTAGGAGCTCTGGTCAAAGTGGGCCTTGCCTCTCAAAGAGACCAGGGGGAGTTCTGGAGCGGAAGGCAAAGAGGATTGTAGCTGACTCACATCCAAAGGCTTCTCCTGCTCTCTCTGTCTACCTTTCTCTTCACCCACCATTACTTTTGAGGCTTGCAACTCTCCCATCTCTTGATTTTACCTGCTCCTGTGAGTAACTACACAGGAACACTTTTGGTAAGTAAAGTATGTTCCCATTTCACACTCATCTTTGTAATCCCCTGTTCTATTTTAAAACTGAGAACTCTAGTCATTGTTAAAAGTGCCCACCATGCCAGACAGTGGTGGCGCACGCCTTTAATCCCAGCACTCGGGAGGCAGAGGCAGGTGGATCTCTGTGAGTTCGAGACCAGCCTGGTCTACAAGAGCTAGCTCCAGGAAAGGCTCCAAAGCTACAGAGAAACCCTGTCTCGAAAAACCAAAAAGAAAGGGGGGGGGCAACCCTGAAAACTTAAGTCAACAAAGATAACAGACTCCCAAAAAAGTGTCCTCTGGCTTCCATACAAAGGCCCTGGCACAGACAGACCCTACCCCTCACACAGAAAAATGAATGCAATTTAAAAATCAAAGGCCATTTAAATATGTCTGTACAAACAAACGAACAAAATCTCCTCTTTAAGGCTGTAATCTTTGTCTCTCTTTGCAAAGCAAGAAGCCAGCTTACTGTAATAAATCTCCAACATTTTTCATCCTTATGGTTAGAGCCATAAACCTCAATCCAAAGTCATCAATCTCTAGTGGAAGAATTTCAGGAATTCAATTCTTCTTGTCTATTCCTTATTCTTATAAGACACGTAGGAATAAATAGGAATAAATAGACAATGGCTCCTGTGATTAATTCACTAAATGGATCTGCATTTCCTGAGGAAGGAAGAGTTAAACATGCCTTCTGAAAACCCTAGTGATCAGAATACCAAGCTACACCTTGCTTACTCTCCAGTTCCTACATGGGTCCATATCCCCAGGCCCTGGTGGAAGTGCTCCATAAGTGATCTTATGGGGTGTTTTTCCTCACCCTTCTCTAGCTTACTAAACCTCCCCCCCCCCAACTTCTTAGTTTAGATTCCTGTTCTTCTGGAAGGCTCTGTGGAATAATTTTTTTTTTTTTGAGACAGGGTTTCTCTGTGGCTTTGGAGCCTGTCCTGGAACTAGCTCTTGTAGACCAGGCTGGCCTCGAACTCACAGAGATCCGCCTGCCTCTGCCTCTCGAGTGCTGGGATTAAAGGCGTGTGCCACCACAGCCTGGCTGGAATAAAAATTTTTTAAAAAGAATTAACTGTGGGGTGCTCTTTTGTGTCGCCTGCACCTTCCCCTAGGAGCACTGTCACCAAGAATGTGGGTGTGTGGTCACTTGGTTACTTGTCAGTATACCCCTTCCGTCTAGGGAGCCCTGCTCAGAGGTACTGTGTTGCCAAACCCACAACAAAAACTGTGAACTATTAAGAACTATCAAGGCTCTTTGAAGGGCTAGGGGAGACTCAGTGTCCTGGTCACAATGTGTATATGTGTGTAAAGGGGATCTCTACCTGAAAGCCTTGGTTTCATACTGGGATCAGATTCGCTTGTTTTAAGAATAACTCAGGGCTGCTGATTCTTGCAGTTCTAAGCCAAGAAGCAAACCAACAAACCAACCGTCATCAGTTTCTTTCCTGCTTTTTTTTGACTCTGGTCCTCCCGAGCTAATACATTGAGCAGTTTCTAATCTGCAAAGACCTGTAACCTGTATTACTCAAGCAGAGGGCCACCTAGTCACTGCTTATCTATCCCTGCCAAAGGTGCTGAGTTCTTGCATTCTTCCGCAGGCAGAAATCTACGTGAACCTCCTGAGACAGTTGCTTGAACATCAACCTGGAGGAAAACAACAGGAAATACCCATTGGGAAAAAAAGGGTCCATGTTTATTGAGATTAACTTGAGTATTTATAGCTATCAGGGTTGATGGGCATTGGAAAAGTAAACTAAAATTATAGATAACAGGTCATGGGATTTGGCTGGACTTCAAAGAGCATTGTCATAGACTCTTACACGGATGGCTGAAAGTCTAGTTTAATGAAGAAACTGGATCTTCTCATTGAAGAGAGCCTAGCCCCTTCCATGGGATCAGCGCCTTTCTGTGGGTCCCGATGGTTCTTCTAGGAGGAGTCACACCAGTGGGGACTTCCTAGAATCTTGCCTAGACACATTTCAATTCATCTACCGGCTCACAAAGACAAAGCCATGTGATACTGGTGACAAATGAAAACTGGGTGACTGATTTACTCTGGACACCATTGGCCAATATGTGCTTCAGAAAATTCAGGGGTTATCCAAGACTTTCTGTAGAAGCACAATGAATGAAGAGCAACGGACTTCTCGTGACTTAGATGTGGCCAGGCATTGCCGGTACTTAATGTTTGACTTGCTTTTCTTTTAAAAAATCTGAGGAAGAATCTATCCAGGTCCCCAAAAATGAACTGCAGAATTAATGATTTGACAAAAATATTAATTTAATAAATTACTGCAGCTAGGTGTGGCAGCTCACACCTGTAGTTCTAGCACCGAGGAAGCTGAGGCAAGACAGCCTGGGATATAATGTGAGTTTCAGGCTCCCAGCTAGAGCTATATAAGCTATATAAGCTATATCTCTTCCCAAACTCTTTCGTTTTTCTTGTTCTCTATAGAATGATTTTTACAGATGCTAGCTGACAAATTAAAAATTCTGTCACCTTGGTAAACAGTCCAAGCAAAAACTATAAGCGTTGGGGAAAAAAAGCATAAAAAGTCAATTACACTCAGCTCTATCCCTTAAATTCTTATACATTTCTTTTTGTCATTTGTAAAATGTCTTCTTTTACAGTTTTAATGATCTCAAAATTACTTAAAAGCATATTATTATAATGGGGAAAAGCCATGTAGCTCCGGGGAAGGACTATCCTAAGATGAATAAATTCAATTACAAGTAGGAAAAACTTGGTTGGACATGACCAAAGGCAGCACAATCTCAGCCCAAGGTTAATGGCTGTCTGATGGTGTGCAGGCAGGGTGAGGAGCATCTAGAGTGTCTAATGGGCTGAGCAGCCTAGATGCAGGCTCTTACCCATCTCCAGACTCATTGCTGAGAGCAGCCATGATCAGATAGTTGCCTAGAACCCATAGGAGAGTTTTTGTACAAAGCTGAAGTGATCCAATGGGACAAGCCTGAATGTTTTACCCCAATGTCCTGAACTTCTAACATTTATTTTTATAACTTCTGTCACCCCTCTAGGACAGTGGTTCTCCACCTTCCTAATGCTGTGACCCTTTAATACAGTTCCTCAAGTTATGATGACCTCCAACGGTAAAATTATTTTCGTTGCTACTTCATAACTGTAATTGCTACTGTTATGAATTGTAATGTGAATATCTGATATTTCTGATGATCTTGGGTGACATCTGTGAAAGGGTCATTGAACTACCCCAAAGGTAGTGTGCCCCACAAGTTAGGAACTGTTGTTCTAGACTGATCAGACTCTGCCTGCTTGGTTGGTAAAACAGTGGGTTTTTTGGTGGCTAAAAAGGATAGAAGTGGTCTGATTCCTGCTCCCTTTTCTCCATTCTAGAAGGACTGTCTAGAATGACCTCTGAAAAAGGGCAGAGCTGGCTCTGAAAGAGATGACATTAGGGACAAAGGAGGGGAAATCTGGGATACTAAGAAAAGAGGACCCAGTGTCCTGGTTCTCTGGCTAGTCACAAAGTGTGCCTGTGGGGGCAGACAGAAAGCCAGTTAGACTGGAATGCTTTTACATGCCTCTCTTGTGTTGGGAGCAGGGCATTGCTTGGTATATCTATGTAAGAAGCATGTTATGCTTAATCTAGCTTCTCACTAATAGATGTTTCTTCTCTGTTAGAAAGAGAAAAGAAAACAGACATGGTTCATCTTGTGAGGTGAATAACCAAGGAAAGAAATTGCCATTAAAAAGATTGAAAGTGCCGGGTGGTGGTGGCGCACGCCTTTAATCCCAGCACTTGGGAGGCAGAGGCAGGCGGATCTCTGTGAGTTCGAGACCAGCCTGGGCTACAAGAGCTAGTTCCAGGACAGGCTCCAAAACCACAGAGAAACCCTGTCTCAAAAAAACCAAAAAAAAAAAAAAAAAAGATTGAAAGAGCATTTATATCTATGCGAAAATAATTTTAAATTGTTGAACATGAATACAAAGTTCAAATTAATGAAGAGAGTTAGAAAAAATATCTACAACAAATCACGACGAATTTAAAATGTAAAACTTGTTTAGCATTTTTGATAATCAAAAAATGCAAGGTCATGTATGTGGTTCACACCTATAACTCCAACACACTTACGAGGCTGAGGCAGGAGGATTGCCATGAGAAGGCCAGTTTAGGCTATGCCAGACTGAGGATTGAATAATATTCTGTGTTTTTAAAAGATCAAATCAGGGGCTGGAGAGATGGCTCAGAGGTTAAGAGCACCAGCTCCTCTTTCAGAGGATCTGGGTTCAATTCCCAGCACCCACATGGCAGTTCACAACTGTCTGTAACTCCAGTCCCAAAGAATCTGACACCATCACACCAACGCACATGAAATAAAGCTTAATAAATTATAAAAAAAGATCAAATCAAATCAGTGATATATCATTGAACACAACTGACAAAAAAAATGAATAAATAAAACATGCCCTTCAAGAAAGAGATGAAACATTTGTAGGACAGGTTTATTTCTATAGTGTGGGTAGTTTTGTTTGGCTTTTTTTTTTTCTTTGATTCAACTCTTTCTAAATTGGTCTGGAAAGGATTTTGACACCACCATTATTATCTTCAAACCACTAGATTCCTGGGAATTTATACAAAGGTTCAATTTATCCTAAGATTATTCCAAGGGAGAAACACCCCATAATTTTCAGCCTTATTCAAAAAAGAAAAAAAAAGAGAGTGCTAATCCTAGGTCTACGGTTAGATAACATCACAGTCGGGTGTATTATTACCCATAATGTTAGTCATCAAATTTATATTGCACTGTAGGAATGTACCAAATGTTAAGTGAAGAAAGGGATAAGTTTACCATTATCTGTACATAACAGCAACAGTCATGAGCAAAATGAATATTCACGTGAGATATGGAGCAAATACACACACACAAAAAGTAATTTATATACAAAGAAAATTCTTTGCTTTTAAAGTTTTCAATAATACAGATGTAAAAAACCTTAGGCAATTTTTTAATCATGGGAAAGGTCAAGAAGAACGGGTTTTAATATAAATCAGGTGGAATTATAGCGAATGAAAGATGAAATCTGACAGTGGTGACTGTAGCCCCCACCAGCTCCTAGCAGGAGCTCCAGATGCAAGGTAATCTTTTTCTGGTTCTTATCCAGAAAGAAATGCTTGAGTTGAAGGGTACTCAGGACATTTCAGGTTACTGTAAACCAAAAAGGGGAAAATACCCAAGACCTCAGAAAGAATTTCCTATTTTCACATACCTCTTATTAAATAAATGTTTTTAAAATGCTATTTTTTTTAGAGAAAAGAATTGTAAGTATTTAGGGCCAAATTTTGCTTCTTCCATTTTGTTTACAATAATTATGCACAAATAAACATTTTCAAGAATAAGCATGTAGATTTTCATGTTCTAAGAGGAAAAGCCACTTTTTAATATTTATCACGACTTTTCCAAAAACTATTTCTTATGATAGTGTTAGGATTTTAAGTTAAGAGAGCCAGGGGGTGGTGTGCCATAGACAGCAGGCTGCCTGGCCAGCATTCATGAAGCCCTGGGTTCGGTTTTCAGCACCATACAAACTTGGTTTGGTGGTCATGCCTGTTGATCCCAGAATTAAGAAGGCGGAGCAAGGAGGACTGGCAGATGAAAGTCAGCCTCAGCTACATCTGGGAGTTCAAGACCTGACTGAGCTACATGAGCACTGCCTCAAAGTGAAGAAACAAGCAAATGAACACAAGAAACAAAAGCTGGGTGTTGTGAACACACACGGACGACGCCCACCTCGGCAGCCCTGGGAGACGAACATCGATGCTCATTCTTCTCAACTTCCAAGGAACCTTTAGTAGGCCAGGCACCATGCACTAGGTCGTATAGCCTGCCAGTGACTGAGTCTGGTGTAAAAGCTAGGATTTCTGGAGCTGTCTCTCTGGAATGGTATTATTTGTTCGTCCACAGACTAACTATAAAGAACAAAGAAATTCTGCTCGTTCTTCCAGTAGTAGTCAAATACTGTGTTGTCTGTGGTAAGGGCTTTCTCAAGAAAGCTAAGTGCCAGAAATTTGTGACAACTGTAGATGACAAACATAGAATCCCCTGAACCCCATTTTCTTGGAGACTATATTATGTCAGATCAAGTAAACTATAGGGAAGGGGGAAATTTGAAATGAGTTTGTTTTAAATCCATATAAACCTTCATAAAAATATGATTTAGATTAAGGGAAACCAAAAACATTTAAAGCCATCTGGCTGACTTTAGTGTATTTTTTATAGTATTTTTTTTTTTTTTGAAGAAAGATCAGAAAAACTCACAATGTTGTAAAAGTAACTGAGGGTGGATGGAAATTTCCCCAACAGTTCTTCTTCTCTTCCTGGGCTCCAAAGCTCAGTCATTCAGGGACAAAGTCTAAGGGACACCAGACATCCTTGTGAGCACAGGTATCCTGGAGGATGGAGAGGAAACTGAGCAAAAAGCGGTCCTTAGACTCCAGCTCGGAACCGGGTGAAGTCTGATTGATTCATTAGTTGACTAATTAAAGAGGGGCTTCTATAAGTATCTCTCATAAACCGTTGAGGCAGAAGAGACCCGATACTTAATCAAGTCTAAACCTCAATGTTCTATTTCTGGAGACAGGTCACAGCTCCTTCCAGTGGACTTTGAATTCACTAGGCCTTAAGAAAAAAAAAATGAAAGAAAGAAAGAAAAGAGTGCATACAACACTTGCCTGCTGACTCAGCACTTTCTAAGCCGACTCAGTGGAAAGACAGACAGAGGAGTCTGAGGAAATCCTCACTCAGCCAAATCTATCCCATCTGAGAGGAGAGACTTAATGAGAATCAGCCCAGAGCCTTTGGCAGGCAGCTGCAGGAATGTACGGGATTTACAGCCAGCCTGGGCTGCTGAGGTCCCCCCCTCCCCAGCCCCGTCTTAGCCTCTTCATTCTGTATTACAAAAGTCTGCATGAACAAAATTTCAGCTTCAGCTAATAAAAGCAAAGAAAAAAAGGAGCTTACCAACTACTTTACTGCAAGTTTGCAATGCCCTGGGGGAGACAAGGGCATAAGAAAACGAATACTTTGGGTTTCATGATTTCTAGGACCTTAGGGACACCCAAATAAGCTTCACCCAGGACCGGGACAAACTGATAAACTGAGAACAAAGAGGGGCCAAGGTGCCCTGCTTTTGATTTTTTTCCCCCACTTTCTTTCTTTACAGTGATAGACTGGCCTCATGGTGGGAGGCCGTCTTTGTCATGGTGGTGCCTGGCTCCTTAGCCAGAAAGAGTCCAAAGTGTTTTCTCCTACATGTTGGCTTCCCTGTAGCTATGATGTTTAAGACAAACTCACAAGTAACTTATTGATCTGATCTTGAAACCAGATACCAGACAATGGCAGATATCTTGAAACCAGATACAGATAAAGTCAAATTCCTTCTTCACTCATCTCTTGATGCATTTTCACCCCAAGGAGGCTTTTCCTGCTGTAGCAGTCTGATGGGTGTTTGCCCTTCCTGTTCTTCTATCTGTAAACACCACAGTAGCCTGCGTGCTGACTTTAATCTCAGCACTGGGGAGGTAGAGACAAGAGGACGAGGACTTAAGGCCACCCTTAGCTACATATTCAGTTCAAAGCCCATCTGGTCCAGACGTGACCATGTCCCCAAAACCATTAACTTACAGAGAGTTAAAATGTGACAAGCCAAAGCCACAGTGAGGGATTGTCCCTCGTTTGCTTGCCTGTTACCATGGTAAACACCATGACCAACAACAGCTTCGGGAAGGAAAGGATTTACTTCAGTTTACATTTCCAGTTAAAAGTCCTGACCGAGGTCAGGGTAGGAAACCCGAGCAGAACCCATGGAGGACCACTGTTTATTGACTTGGGATTCTGGTTTCTGTTTATACATATTTTTGCTTCTTTATTTTGCTTTATCTTCTACTTGGAGTTTCCTTATATAACAGCCCTGGCTGTTCTGGAACTTGCTTTGTAGACCAGACTGGCTTCGAACTCACACTAAGCCATTCACCTCTGCCTCCCCAGTACTGGGATTAAAGGTGTGAGCCACCACATCTGGCATTTTCTTTCTTTCTTTTTTTGTTTTTTTCGGGGAAGGGGGATTTAGAGACAGGGTTTCTCTGTGGTTTTGGAGCCTGTCCTGGAACTAGCTCTTGTAGACCAGGCTGGTCTCGAACTCACAGAGATCTGCCTGCCTCTGCCTCCCGAGTGCTGGGATTAAGGGTGTGCGCCACCACCGCCTGGCTTCACACCTGGCATTTTCTTACACTTCTTAAACCCTCTTACCTAGGGGTAGTGCTACACAGCAGGCTATGTCCTCCCATATCAATCAATCAATCAATCAATCAATCAATCAACCAATCAAGACAATCTCTCACAGGCTAATCTGACTGAGGCAATTCTTCATCCGACATTCCCTCTTCCCACTTGACCATAGGTTACAACAACTTGACAAAACTAACCAAGATGTCTATTTTAGCCAGTTAAACAGCCACATCTCTTACTTTCCTCTGCATGTGGTGTAACATCATTCTTGCTTCCAAAACTAAAAAATACTCTGTAAGAGGAATAACTTCAAGGAGGTCTACAGCAACCCTGTCAAGGCTACCTTTCCTGTCTACCTTCCCTACAATCCTCTCTGGTGTAGTTTTTATCATTAGCTCTCCTATTCACCTCCACCCTGTCTCTCAGTAATTCCAGTTCAAAATGATGTCAAAACTCTTCATGAACTTTCTGACACATTTGTGATTATTATTATTTAATAACTGTTTTGATTTTTGGTTCACAGGTAGGCTTGCTAACCACTTGAATTTCCATTTTTTCATCATTTCCACTATTGTGTCTGACACCACTGTCTCACAAGCAAATATTTAGGGTTAGTGGGGAGACACAGTTTGTTAAATCAAAACGTTACCATTTTAAACAGAAGAACACAAGCACAAGCTCTTCCACTCTCAATTGTTTATTTCTTCTAATAATACTTTTCACAGCACAGTGTTGTCATTGAACTTTTGACCCTATGGTGGGTTACAGTAAAAAGGGGCTACAGCTCAGTGATAGAGCACTTAACCTGGCCAGCTTGACAGCATAGGTCCAATCCCTAATACTGCCAAAAATAATTTATTTTTAAAGAAAGAAATGGGAGGTTTCAATGCATATTTTCTTGGTGGTGCTATAACTGCTTAAAATAGTTTTGCGTTAGTTTCCCTTGCTTCCTATACTGTAGAGCTGATAGGAAGCGTGATTGTGAACTGCAGGTGGGTGAACTGGCTGGAGGAGGTGCCTGGCTTTCATATTGTTCCCAGTTTCTAATTTTATCAAATTGCAAGGCTTGTGTTTGGGGGACTTGATGAGCTATGCTTCATGATGTAATGTTTGGCCTGATTTTGTAAGTGTTCCACGCATGCTTCCAATGATTTATACTATTTGTTTTTATTACATGCAAACATCTACAAAGTCAAAGTTAATTGTTTTATTATATATTTATTTTTAAACAGGTATTGCACTATAACGCAAGATGGCTTTGAACTTATGATCCTCCTGTAACCTCCTAGGTGCTAGGTAATAAGAGGTCTGCACTGCCACCACCCCAAATTTGTTTTACTAACATTTTCTATACGTATTTTCAGTATTTATATTTTGGGGGGGGGATTGAACCCAAGGCCTTAAACATGCTAGGCAAGCACTCTATCGCCGAGTGGCCCTCCCCAGCCATCTTCTTGAAGCAGGTGTCACCTACGTAACCTGACTTTGCCAGCTACTTGTTTGTTTTTTGCATTTCTACCAGTTGTTGTTCTAAATAGTTCCATGTTCATAAGCATCATATTTCCTTCAAAGCAGTCTTTTCTCCCTCTTCAGTGACGATGCCATGGACATTGAAGGTGACCTGAGAGACACAGTGTAAAGCAGAGGGAACGAACTTGTCTAGTAGCATGCCTTCATTGAAAGGAAAAACACGTGGATGTAGGCTGTGACCTTTGATGCCTGTTCTGGCGATGCAGAGGCAGGTGAATCTCTGTAAACGAGCCTATTCTACATAGTGAGATCTAGGACAGTCAGGGCTACATAGAAAGACCCTGTTTCAACACACACACACACGGGGAGAGAGAGAGAGAGAGAGAGAGAGAGAGAGAGAGAGAGAGAGAACATGAGCAAGCCATGGCTACATAGAGAGACCCTGTTTCAACACACACAAACACAGAGTCAGGGCTACATAGAGAGATAGAGAGACCTTGTCTCAACACACACACACACACATACACACACACACACACACACACACACACACCTCTACAACACCACCACACAAACCCACTTGGATCTCCATTTTTTTCGTGGCTGTAGATAGCCATAAGGCTGATGCTGTAGCCTTGTTCCGCCAGTGTCCATTAATTAGTCAGGCCAGCTTCCCCAGCACCGTTATCGTCTTTCCGGATTCATCTCCAGAAAGGTCTGTTTAATTTATAAACAGTCCCCTTTAGGTATCGTTTCCAGTGACCTCACATTATGGCTGTTCTCAGGTGATTTACTAGCAATGCAAATACTCCAGTTTCTTCCATGGGAAAATACATGCAAAGTCCACCAACTAGGCTGTGGGAAGACTTGGCACAAAGTACGTTACGACTCTTCGTGATTGGCCATTAAAGCTAGTGTTCAGAATGTATTCTTTCTTTTTAAGCTTAGGAAAAAAACACACCCAAATCATTATTCATAAAGAAATTTAAAATACTTTTTTTGCTTTCTTACTTTATTTAAAACATTCTCACTTCCTTTTCCATCTTTTAGCACATCAAAGGGAGTTTATTTTCATTTGTAGGCCATTAAATTACCACTCTGGGATTTGAGACTTTAAAGGGCTTATCTTAGGCCTGTCACATGACATTTGCATGACTGTCATCAGACTGAGTTGACCAACTGACCTAGGTCAGAGCAGGCGCCAGAATACAGATCTCTACAAAGTATGCACAGATAAATTTATATTTACAAAAGATTAAAACACTAAAATCCTACCCCAGCTGGGTGTGGGGACGCACGCCTTTACTTCTCAGCACCCTCAGGCAGAGGTAGGCAGACACGTGAGCACCAGACTGGCTCAGGAAAGAAGTTCAAGGACAAGCATGCATTACCTTAATTCTCACCGGTGCGTGGTGCACAGGTAAATTAGCGCTTCACTTAAAACAGTCTGTTCAGGAGACATGAGGAGAACGACTTGCCAACTTTTCTACCAAGCGACACCTCCTCCATTGTAATCCTCAAAGTTTCTGTCTTCCTACCACACAGCTTCACTTCCCTTACTTAGTTTTGCTTTTCGAGACAATGGTTCTTTGTGTCGTCCTGGCTGAACTCACTGGGTAGACCAGGCTGGCCTCGAACTCAAAGAGGTGCCTGCCTCTGCCTCCCAAACGCTGGGAGGGCATGCACCACCACCCAACTACGACTTCATCTGAAAAAGAACAGAGTTGGGCAGGCGAGATGGCTGTCAGGTGAAGGTGCTCACCACAAAGCCTGATGATCTGCGCCTGATCCCTAGGGCCCATTGGTGGAAGTAGCAGGTTGACCTCTGACCTCCACATATGCCTGGTGGCGTATGTGCACACAGAGACATACACACATCTATACATCCAGTCAACGAGTAAAAGTATAACAAGAAACTTAAAGAACAGAGTTGCTTCTTCAAGAAACTATTTCACCATTTTATCTCGGAAGGGATTCAAAGCATAACTCGGTATTTTAATTTTTACAAGTATCTTCCTGATTGCCAGTGACCTTAAGGAAAAGTCAACAGGGTCTGAGAACCAGACAATGTATTGCAGATTAAAAAAACTGATCTACTTTCCTACGAAAAAGAATAAAGGAATGGAGCATAACATTGACTTAAATTCCTTACAGTCCTTTGTTTATTGTCTCTTGTGGAAGACCACAAATTGGTCAATGTCTCTCTAGCTCTATCAGTTCCATGGGGAGAGAGCAGGTTCTAAAGGAAATACTTAGAAGCCTTTATGTTCTCAGTAGGATATGGAGAGCCACCTCTTTAGATGCCAGGGAATTGCTAAGCTGTTTCGGACTCTTGGAACCTGCAAACTCTGGCCAGTGGGCCAGATTTGTCAGAACAGAGCCAGGCCCATTGATTGTTTCTTGTGCCACCAATGACTGTGTGCCCTACGGACAAAAGATCCTCCCACCTAAAACACTCAGCATCAGAAAAAAAAAATCTGTCAAACTTTGCATTTACCATTTACTTACTGCCCTTCATGGCCGACTTGGAGCTGAGCCGGGTCTGAGCCCCATGATCAGCAACCCTGTGAACCAGCTGAGAGCAGCACTAATAGAGTCGTTTGCAGGGACTTTACATCATTACAGGTTGCAGCATGGCTCATATATGCTCCATCTTCCCATCCCTTCCCGTATGGCCTTTTTGTGTAGAAAAACATTGCATGATGTCTCAGGGTTAAGAATTAAAAGTCTGTGTTTTCAATCTTTTAACATCTAGACCAAACCCCTTATCTCTGGAGAATGCTTAATCTTTACAGAGGGCAATGGTGGCTGCTGACATTAACCGTCGGGCGGTGCACTGTCTGGAAACAACCTACCAGAAGATCCACAATTAATTGTTCTTTATAATAACATGTTGGATTTTCTAGAAGCTGTATTTCTTTTTTCCAAGACAGGGTTTCTCTGTATAGCTTTGGAGCCTATCCTGGAACTTACTTTGTAGACCAGGCTGGCCTTGAACTCACTGAAATCCTCCTGCCTCTGCCTCTGGAGTGCTCGGATTAAAGGTTTGTGCCACCACAGCCTGGCTTAGAAGCTGTATTTTAATGTCAATATAATGATAAATATAATGATAAGAAAATAACATATACATTTTATTTTTAAAAATAAAAATAATTACAATCCTAATTAAATTATAAGTTAAAAATATAACCTTAGTTGGGCGGTGGTGTTATATGCTTTTAATCCCAACACTTGGGAGGCAGAGGCAGGTGGATCTCTGTGAGTTTGAGGCCAGCCTGATCTACAATAGCTAGTTCCAGGACAGCTAGGACTGTTGCACAGAGAAACCTTGTTTCAAAAACCAAAACAAAACAAAACTTACCTTAATCCTCCTTGTTTAAATAAAACACCTTAATTTTTTAAACTTTAAAAATTATGTAATAAATTTGTTATCTGGTTTTTCTTAAAATAACAAAAATAGGGAACAAACAAACCACACACAGCCACAAAAGAACCCTCCTCCTAAATTCTTTAAGAGTAGCGGGGGAATGCTGAAGTAGTTCTCTGTGAGTGGGTCAGATTGTGCTGGACTGATCATCAGGAGAAGCAAATCCATCACTGATGACGATAGCCTGGTTTGTGCATCATTTAAAAATTGATCTTCTATGTGACTAAACAACAGACGTATTTCTAGATGATGAATCTTTGATGGACCAGTAGTTGAGCATCACAAACCGGAAGATTCAACTCCCTAGCACTCAGGGAAGGGCAGAGCCCCAGAGACAGGAGAAAGATGAGCAGCTTCCAGGCAGAGGAGTCGGGAAGATGATTACCAAGTGGTGAACAAAGGATTTTTACTATAGTGACGCTATTCCACAGGATGACACATGGCTGACTGTGCATCATTGCATACTTGCCAAAGCACCAAGAATGAATTGAAGCCGGGTATGGTGACACATGCCTATGATCCCGACACTCGAGGCTGAGGACGGAGGATGGTGACCCTGTCTCTGACCAACAACAATGACAACAAACTGCATCCATCCCAATATAAACTACAAAGCTGAGTTATGATGATAAATCTGTTGGGGGGGGTATTGATAATGCAGGAGACTACATAAGGGCAGGGAAATGCATAGTATAGGAAATCCAGACAACACTAAAAGTTGATCTATTATTAGGATTATTATTACTATTATTATTCTATAACTTAACATGGGGCTGGTGAGATGGCTCTGTGGGTAAAGGTTCTTCCAGTCAAGCCCAATGACCTGAATTCAATCTTTCCTCATGAAGGCAGGAGAGGAGGAAATGTCTATAAGCCACCCTCTCACTTCCACATGTGTGCCATGGTGCCTTTGCATGCGTACACACACATACACATGGGCAAACACACACAAACACACATGTGCACGGGCACACACACAATAAGTAAGGGGACATTGTAAAGGAGAACACACAGCAGGTGGAAGGTGCAGGCCTGCAATCCTAGCACTCAGGAGGCAGAGGAAGGAGAACGTGTACATTTGTGGCCAACAATTTCCAGACCAGCCAGGGTTACATATTGGGAACTAAATTCAAGAAAAGGAAGGAGGAAATGAAGACAGGAAGGAAAGAGAGAAAGAGAACCGCCTAACAAAAGCTATCATTCTACTTCCCCCTCACACATATTATGAATATACATTTTTTTTTTTTAATGGCACCTCTGGAGCAAGAAGAAGGAAAAAGTTTCCAGTCTTTTCAGAAGAACAGGCCCTCAGCAAGATAGAGAACTTACTTCACAGCCAGGCTGTATTTCCCAGGAACAGGTCTCCTCGGGAGGAAGCAGCCCCCTTTGGAAAGCATGGTCACCGAGGCATGATTGACACAGGGCAGGCTCAAAGTCTGGGTCTGCGGGAGGGAGGTGCAGCCCAGAAGGGCCAGAGTACTTCAAACTGGGGCTCTGGTGTTTGTCCACACTGACCATGGGGCTCTTGATCCATCTTCGTACCTGAGGAGCACGGAAGGAAAGAGAAGAGAGTCACATTCGCGGCGGTTGTCATTTACAGTGCAAGGGTGGGGTTTTGGTGAGGTAGAGACTTGTGGAAGGAAAGTCTCGATCTCCAGCCGGTTCTAAACCGGCCAATGCTGGACAGCGGCTTGCCAGCAGTGGGAAGGTTGCAGCCGTTCATTTCATCTCCTCAAGTATCTCCTCAATTATATAATTAAGATAATGATATTTTCTCTCATGCTGCAGCATTTACATTTTCATCGTACTCTGTTATTATTATTATTTGCAGCACTGGGAATTGAATGCAAGACCTTGTACAGGCTAAGAAAACGCGATACCATCTTAGGACAACAATGCTTTCATTTAATTAACATTTTGAAGGGGAAGTGCTTATTAGGCTTACAGAGTAAGCAGATCCCGGCCAGCATGGCAGGAGGGCATCCTGACAAGGGGCTTCATGGTACCTATGCCGCTAGCTCTCTATGCCTCCCTAGGGATCAACAGAACAAGAAGCTAAGAACAGCCGGGCTGTGGTGGCGCACGCCTTTAATCCCAGCACTCGGGAGGCAGAGGCAGGCGGATCTCTGTGAGTTCGAGACCAGCCTGGTCTACAAGAGCTAGTTCCAGGACAGGCTCCAAAACCACAGAGAAACCGTCTCGAAAAAACCAAAAAAAAAAAAAAAAAAAGAAGCAGAGAACAGATGGGAAGGGGGACTGGGTCCGAGTTGGTGGTACAACCCTGTTTTCCTTGTTACTTGGGAAACTGAGACAGGAAGATCAAAAGTTCAAAGGCAGCCTATGCTACACAGGATGTTCCAGTCCAGGATGGTCAGGTTAGTGAGACCTTGCTTCCAAATAAGCATTTCAGCTGGGTGTGCAGTCCCAGTTCGGGAGGCTGAGCCGTGAGCAGCACCAAGTTCAAGGCCGGCCTGAGCTACGAAGTAAAATTCTGTCTCAAAAGCTGGGAGGGTGATGAAGCCCAGCAGGAGTTCGTGTGTGCAGTTCTAACACACGTGAGAAGACACAGACAAGGGAACGAGTTCAAGGCCTGTCTTCGGATTTATAGGCAGTTCAAGGCCAGCCTGGGCTGCTTGAGAGCCCACCCTGTTTCCCCAGCAAACGTCTATAACAGTGAAGTTCTATCAGTAAAATGTTTAGACTAAAATAAACACAGTTGTATTCACTTTTAGAATCATGAGTGTTTTCCTTCCTTCCTATCTTTTTTTTTTTTTCCTGAGACAGGGTTTCTCTGTAGCTTTGGATCCTATCCTGGAACTAGGTCTTGTAGACCAGGCTGGCCTCGAACTCACAAAGATCCACCTGCCTCTGCTGGGATTAAAGGCGTGCTCCACCACCGCCCGGCTGTTCTTGGCTTCTTGTTGGGATTAAAGGTGTGCGCCACCATTGCCCAGCTAAGAGTGTTTTCTTTTTCCCTTTTCACAACATGCAGCCCTGTATATTCCCCCCCCCCCCCCGCCCCCGTAAGTGTTAGACTGCATCATAATTGCTGCTCTGGGCTGTACTCTCAAGGCTTAGGGAACAATTTCATTTACTATTTACAAAGATCTTAAGCAATTAAAACCATATTTCTTTATTTGGTTACATATTTGTGTTTACATTTTCTTTATTTGCCTTATTTGTGTGTCTCTTCTCGCTTCTCTTCCTCCCCCCATTTCTTTTCCCTGCCCCTCTCTCTGATAAAGACCTTACTGTATAACCCAAGCTGGTCTCAAACTTGTGACTCTCCTGCTTTAGTTGTCCAAGTACTGGGATTGTAGCATATCTGAAATCACCACATATGGCTAAAAGAAGTAGTATCTTTCTCCTTTTTCTCCCCCTTTGTCCCTGTTTTTCTCATCCCCATTTTCCTCTCCCCTCCTGTCCTACCCCTTGTCTCTCTCATGCCCCTCCCCAAACACCCACCTCCTCACTCTGCTCCTTGTGCTGGGGGACAAAGCCCAACACCTTGCATAAGCTAGTACTCCAGCACTGAGCTATATCCGCAGCCCCTGTATTTTCAGTATCTGTTTAAAATAACGTTTTTGGAGTCTTAGTAGTATGTCCATATCTATAATCTCAATATCAGGAGGTGGAGGTCGGAGGATCAGGGTTCAATAAGGCCACTCTTGGCTGCATAAAATCATTTCTCAAACGGGTTTAAAAACATAAAAATAAATATTTTGAATTTACTATCATAATGTTAAAAAATGGATTTTTCCATTGGTATTTCTTTTTTTTTGTTTTTGTTTTTTTTTTTTTGTTTGTTTGTTTTTTGAGACAGGGTTTCTCTGTAGCTTTGGAGCCTGTCCTGGAACTCCCTTTGTAGACCAGGCTGGCCTCGAACTCACAGAGATCCGCCTGCCTCTGCCTCCTGAGTGCTGGGATGAAAGGCATGCGCCACCACCGCCTGGCCCTCCATTGGTATTTCTTAACTTCAGGGTACTAAAAGCTTATAAGTAGGTGTATTCAAAACATTCACTATGTGTTCAGAAAGAGGTTCAGTGGGCAATGCTCACTTTGAAGGCACAAAGAATTTGATTGCCCAGATCCCGTGTAAACCTGGGTGGGTGGTATGTGTCAGTGCTCCCAGGGAAGCCAGCTGGATGAGAAGTCAAAACATGAGAATCCCCAGAAGCAACAGCAAACAACAAAAAGAGCCCGTGTCTCAATCAAGGTGGAAGGAGAGCGCCCTACATCTGAAGATGTCCTCTACCGGGGTGCTTTGCTACACACGTGCCCACACTCACAGGCATATGAGTATACAGGCACACTCAGACACACACACCCACACAGGCAGAGTCACACACATCATACATGCACACACACACACACACACACACACACACACACACAGAGAGAGAGAGAGAGAGAGAGAGAGACAGAGAGAGAGAGAGAGAGAGAGAGAGAGAGAGAGAGAAAGCAGAAGTGTTTACTTAAGGTTTATGGGTGCTGATTAGTGGTGGAATCCTGCTTACCTTGTGTGAGGTTTAGTCCCCAGAATTACAAAAGGAAAATGTTTGTCTGGGTCATGAATGGCAGTTTAAATTAATCTGAGATTCCAAGGCTAGAACAGAATCTCTCTTTTTGATGCTAAACTAAAGTTTGTTCCTTTGTTTGTTTGTTTGCATTTGGAGTTTTAGGCAGTGGTGGAGATTAGATTGTAGATTGAACCTGTGGCCCCTTGAATGCAAGGGCAAATGCTCTGTCACTCAGCTACATCCCCAGCCCTCCAAATGTGTTTCTGATCAACCTAGAAAGAGCTAAGCTTTATTTCAGATGGAATTTTTTTTTTATTATTATTCTTATTCAGAGAGTTTGGAGCTTGAAGTCGGGAATGGTTGCTGCTTTATTTCCAAACCTCAATTTAAAATTAATCTTTTTACTCTGGCTTTCTTTCCATCTCCTCTGCCAAGTAGATTTAACTTGGGAGTGACTAGGGGCAAGATGTGAGCAAACCTAGCTTCCACTTTATCCACAAGTTGTGAGGCCTGACCAAGATCAATCTTGGTATCTGAAAGCGTAAATCATCCTTCTAGCCCCTGTGGACACCGGAATGTAACTTGAGGCAGACATTTATTTGCTAGAGGACGTGCTACTTCTCATATAAAATAAGTGAAGTCTGCTATAGAAGGCGGAATGCGTAGCAGGGAGATGTGAGCGGGCTCTTTGAGGACTGAAGGCCTCTATTTCCCCCAACCAAAGAAAAGCACTGAGCAGTGAGGGCCAAACTGTGGCTAAAAGAGGTCCTGAGAATGGGCGCATCCCCCGGTCTGCATTTCAGGGAGGAAATCCAGGCAGCAAACACAGACTTGAGATGGAAAACCAATCACAGAACTTTCCTGAAGGCATTCCGGGAGCAAAGGCTTTTTGTGGATTTTTGTGGATTGGGGAGTGCATACCGAGATGTGAACCCTGCATTTCTGCACATTGGTTCTTTGAATCCCGTGCACATCTTTCTCTGAGGCTCGGAGACATCTAAGTTTTGCACAGGTGACAGGAGGGAATGTGTCTGGTGTTCCAAATCACTCTGCTGGGGGCACGGCGAGGATGCGGGTGCGAGTTACTTTTCAAAAGGACACTCTTGACAGATGAACCCATTCTGAACGTTAATGAAAATACAGTGGTCAACTCTGCAGAGAATGTAGCTAGGGAGGGAAGCAATCCATTCCCTCAGAAGAATCAGAGGAAAAAAACATCACAAAAGTGGACATAGCAGGACGTTTTCTTACAGGACTGGGGATGACCGCATGCTTTGTCATGTTTAGTCCTCATTCTGGCTTCGGGATGTCCCTGTTACTTGCCGACAAAGTTCACAGCTTTGTGGCTTCACGAGCGGTTTTTATAGGGCCTTAATTAAGGATAGGATTTATGGTATTTGCTGGAGCCTCAGAAATCCCGGGAGAGCGGATGGGTGTGAGTTGCCGAGCACACTACAAAGGTTCCCTCTCCAGCCTGGGCAAGGTGCCCTCTAAAACTGCTGAGTAGAGAGAGCGTCCCTCAGGCCTTAGGGAACTCAAGCTACAGCCCGCCACTGGTGCTCCTTCAGGTCGGGAGCTGAATTGCTTGGGCAGAGGGAGGCCTGTGAGTGGCTTTGGGAACCCTCAAAGACCAGCCCCCAAGGCCCTGAGCTCCAGGCAGCTGCGTGTGTGGGAGACGTGAATGCCGGGATACAGAAGCAGCCCTGGCTATGCGGCTCCACACCCATCGTGAAGAGCATTGTAAACAAACATAGACTGGGGGGGGCGGGGGGGGGGGGGGTGGAAGGGGGGCAGAGAGATACCCCTCCCCCCAGTCTCAAACAAAGCTAGAGTTTTCTCACTAGGGGCTTGGAGGAGTCTATCTCCTAACTGAACCAGACTGGGAGCAGCTATCTCGGAGCCTGGAGTTAAAGAGGAAGACTGTACTTCTAACTAGGTATTCTGGGCTGCCTAGGTAAAAGGCTAAGCGGAATTCTTTGCTAAATCTAGACTGCCTTGGTTTTATTAATTTATCTGGAAAACAGAATCTATCCAGAAGCCATAATCCCCTGGACTAGATGACTGCCAGGTGTGATTAATGAGACTGGCCAGCTTTTAGGGATTTTCCACTTTGTGGTTCCTTTTCCTATTATGTAATAGTAAACAGATATTACTCTTCATATAAAATGGCTTGGTTGATAATGATATCAACTGATTCGGAAAAAACGATAGCTCCTTGGCCCTTCTGGTGAACCCAGCTGGCAGACCCAGCAGGAAACCTGTCTCAGGGTTTCCTTTGATTTCTGGAGGGAGAGCTGCCTCTTTCTCAAAAGCCATGAGATCCAGAGGTAGAAATAACTGCGATTCAGAAAGGCATCGTTTTATCCCGGAAAAATCTACCGTTTATATAACACCATAGTAATTCTTAATTCTCCCAGGCTGGGTAGTACCTGGTGTCCCAACACTTGGGAGGTAAAGGCTGGAAGATTGCAAGGATTGAGTAAGGCCACCCTGGGATAGTGCCAGCCCAGGACTACAGGGAGAGAGTCTGCACCAACAAACAAAACCTAATCACACCCAACAACAAACAAAACAAAGCAAATAAATAAATAAATAAATGAAAATGAATAAAGCCTTTTAATCCTGACATAAGCCAGTTTTCTAGTGGAAATATTCAGGCAGTTATAAAAAGGGGATACCCTGCTCCCCAATGTCTACTCCTTGCTGACTGGGTACCTGATGGCAGACAGGTTATGGCAAAACTATAGTCTCCTACCTCGATGCCCAGAGTTACTCCAGTCTTCCAGACTCCGATGATACAGTGACATCAACTTGATTTCCTTACCTCAGCTACAGCTGCCGGTAACACAACTTTGTATTTTTCTCTTCTGCATTGCTTATTGTTTATATGAAACCACAGAGTTTGATTTTTCTATTTTTCCTGTGTCCGTGAACTGTAAGGATAAAATTAAGTCCACAGAGTTTGATTTTTCTATTTCTCCAGTGTCCGTGAACTGTAAGGATAAAATTAAGTGCTTAGGGTCTTCCAAAGCACAAGCAATAAAGGCTTATAAATAAGACAGTAGTTACTCTGCTGATTTTTACTGAAAATTATGTTTGTTTGTGGATTTCCACAAGCTTTGCTAAGACTGCTGAGCAAGGGAAATCTGCCACATTCCATTCCTCCCTTCTATAGCCATACCTGCCCTGAGCAGGCCCCTGGGGAGACTGAGTGGCCTCTGGAATTCCCCCGCTTCCCGAGCCTTTGGGATTTTCCAGTCCTTTTCACACACCCTATTCTGATTCTCAAGGTCTAACCTTGTATTCCACCAGGCCTGGTCCGGCGGGTGGGTGGGGATGAAGGAAGGACTGGGGGTGGGGGGTTTAAAGGGAGGGACACATCTCTGTACCCTCCTGCGGGTAGCAGACACTACCCACCCTCCACGTCACCACAGTGTGTCGGAGTGTTAGACACCAAACAAAGACTTAGCCTTGAACTTAAAGTTCCTTCCTCCTCCACCAAAATATCACCTCCCTGAGCCAAGGTAGGCAGAGCTCAGGGCCTCACCAATGAGTCTTTTGAATTGGAGATAGTTTTTCTTGTTTCTTAAAATGGTAGGGATGACCCTTTTCTTTGAGGTAGCCTGTTTTGGTCAGGAAATGAGGAAGAAGAGGAAGAGGAGGAGAAGGTAGAGGAGGAAGGGACGAGAAAGAAAAGAAAGTGATTTTGAGTACTATCTTTAAGGATCGGTGTGGAATTGGAAAGCCAACCTTCAAGAAGGAAGAGACACTAGATAATCCCAGGGTAACAACCTGGGATTCTGGTCTCTAATAATCTAGACACAAACTTTTGAAACTTGCTCTCCTGTTACCTCCAAAAACATCCTTCTCCCAGTGTTTTTAACCTCTCTTTCCCTCTAGGCTATTGCCTCTTAACATACTAAACATGCTGTCCTTGCAATGTCTCTAAAGGCTAACAAACTAAAAACAGCCTCTGTACACCCACAGACTCTACCATGTTCCAGCATCCCTGTCCCTCACCACCAGGACCTTTTCTCTTTCTAGCCAAGTTTTAGGGAAAAACAATCTCCATTTCCTAATCTCATATGCTCTTATGCCAGTGCATCTTCTTCCTTCCTTCCTTCCTTCCTTCCTTCCTTCCTCCCTCCCTTCCTTCCTCCCTCCCTCCCTTCCTCCCTCTCTCCCTCCTTCCCTCTCTCCCTCCTTCCCTCTCCCCCTCCTTCCCTCTCTCCCTCCTTCCCTTCCTCCCTCTCTCCCTCCTTCCATTCCTCCCTCCTTCCATTCCTCCCTCCCTCTCTCTTTCCCTCCCTTTCTTCCTCCCTCCCTATCTGCCTCCTTCCCTCTCTCCTTCCTTCCCTCTCTCCCTCCTTCCCTTCCTCCTCCCTCTCTCCCTCCCTCTCTCCCTCCCTTCCTCCTTCCCTCTCTCCCTCCTTCTCTTCTTCCTTCCCTCTCTCCCTCCCTCCCTCTCTCCCTCCCTTCCTCCTTCCCTCTCTCCCTCCCTTCCTCCTTCCCTCTCTCCATCCCTTCCTCCTTCCCTCTCTCCCTCTCTCCCTTTCTTCCTCCCTTCCTCCTTCCCTCTCTCCCTCCCTCTCTTCCTCCCTCCCTTTCTTCCTCCCTCCCTCTCTCCCTCCTTCCCTCTCTCCCTCCTTTCCTCCCTCCCTCCCTCTCTTCCTCCTTCCCTTCCTCCCTTCCTTCCTCCCTCTCTCTCTCCCTCCTTCCCTTCCTCCCTCCCTCCCTTCCTTCCATCCGTTCTTTCTTAGACAAAGTCTCTTGAATTTTCTATATAGCTGAAGATGATCTTGAACTTCTCAAAATCTTGTTTCTACCGCCCTAGTAATAGTTTTACCAAAAAAAAAAAAGTAGTTTTACAAACACGTGCTGCCACCCCTGGTCTTATGCAGAAGTGGGGGTGTAGGCAAGCCCTCTGCCAACTTAGCTATATCCCTAGTCCCGTTGCAATGTATTCATTAAGTAATATTGATGAATCGCTTAACCACTTAAGCTGGGACTAAGGTGAAAAACATGACAAAAAAAAGCTCCAGTCTATGAAACAATCTTTCACCAAAATACTAACAGTTCCCATTGCCAAGTCTAATGGGCACATCTCTGTGCTTGCCTCATTCGTACACACAGACATGTCTCAACTCCCAAAGAGAGTCCCCTTCCACAGCCATGTCTCAGGTTGAGAAAAATCTTCATAGACAATGCACTTAAAACATCCAGGGCTCAGTGATGGAGGTCGCTGTGTTGCATTGGTCACTCCCTTTGTGATTACGGGAAAGAGTTGTGGCTTCAGTCCTTTGGCATCATCAGAGAATGACTTACAATATGTGGGGGCCCAGGAAGAGGCCCAAACGGTAACTTAGACATATCCTGCCAGGAGCGCTTCATTTCTTTAAGGCCAGAACTTGGGAGGCTGAGGCCTATTGATTATGAGTGTACATAGCAAGTTCTAGGCCAGCCGAGCTTCACAGTGAGATGCTGTCTCCCAAATCAAAGGCAACAGCAAAGCCCAAAAGACATAGAACTTAAAGTGCCCAAGAAGGGCCTGTGACCTTAGCTTTTGGGAAGTAGAGGCAAGGTTAGAGGTCAGCCTGAAAAACAACCAAGGGCCTCTCTCTCTCTCTCTCTCTCTCTCTCTCTCTTTCTCTCTCTCATACACACACACACACACACACACACTCACACACATGCACACACACACAGAGACACACAAAACAAAGCAAACCAAAGATATAAAAACCAAAAACAGAGCTTAAAGCATCTAAGTTTGTCTGGACTGCACATTGGTTCTGTAGCGTGGTAAATTTGCAAATCCAAAGTCTAGCCACTTTTGATTGGGGCCGCCTTTCTTTTGCAGCCCTTAAAGAGCTCAACAGTTGGTGTCCTTGCTCCTTTGTTATGCCAACACTAAGGAGGCTGAAGCAGAAGTGTGAGGAGTTCAAACCTGTCGCCTTTAGCACAAAAACAGAGAAGGAGAAGCTCCGAGGACTTTTTTTTTTTAAAGGGGTGGGGCTTTTCAACAAAAGTCAGTGAAGGCTTTCCTGGTGTTACAGGACTTGACCAAGTTGACCGAAACACTTGCTGACCTTTAAAAAAGGATGCTTTGCTGCGTGTCAGAGAAGACTGAGTGTGAGTCTGTGTGTTCTCAAGCAGCAAACATTTAAAAACACAAACTCCAGAAGAGTCTATCGGTCTAAAAGCCGAACGCCATCCCTAGAACTCAGTTTCCACCTTTGAAAGACTAAGAAAATGAACTGCCCTCATCTCATAGGGCTTTATAAGGGTTAGTGATAGGACCTGGTCAGCCTGGCACTTTGCCCTGATGAACATGGTATGTGGTTGATACTCTCATTATGGTTATAGCTTTATTCCATGAGAGAGTTTTATATGGCATCATAAGAGAAACGCTGGTAGGTAACTCGTTCCGGTTGGCAGAAATCAGGGAAGGCCTCTTAAAAGAAGTGATGATTAAACTAGATCTTTAAGTAAAACAAAGTGGAAAAAAAAAAAAAGAATGGAAAAGTATTTCCGGTACAGGGGTCAGCAGAGGCAGGGATCCGTATGGGGTGTTTGAAAAACAAGTCCAAGAAAGGATGATCAAAACAAATGAATCTTCTTGTTTTCTTTATTTTTCTTGTTTTATGCATTACATCTATTTATTTTGTGTATGTGTGGGTGTGCTCATGTCATGGCTTGTTCTATCTTGTTCTATGGAGGTTGGAGGAGTTGATTGCCTCCTTCTACCGTGTGGGTTCTGCGGACTGAATTCAGGCTGTCAGGCTTCGGTTGCAAATGCCTTTACCTGCCCAGCCTCTGTCTGATGTTGTTTTGTTTTTTTTTAAAGGAGAGATAGGAACTGAAGGTAGATAGGAAGCATGAGTCACAGGGCAGCTGGGTGCCTCTGAAGTGTCTGGAGCAGGAGGACAGGATTATTCGACTGACTTTTGATGTGGTAGGAAGGACAGGCTTAGGGAGAATGCGGGCAGCTGAGTCAGAAAAGCTAGAAAAGAGATAAGGTCCAAACAAGGGTCCAAGAGTCCGAAGTCAGGAATGCAACACAGAGTGAGTCAACATTTGCTTCTCAAGTCTCTGCCCCCTCCCAGCCAGGCACCACTGTAGTACTGTCTGTCCGTCTTCTGGGTTCCTATTGCTATCCTGACATGGTAGCTTGACTCTGTTCTGCTCATTGTAACCATAGCATCTATCCAAATGCAAAAGGTTATCTTGCCACTAGCCGGTGTTGACGGTATTAGCTTTTACACTGTGTTTTGTTTTGTTTCAAATCTGAGTGTGCACATGCATAATGTGCGTGTGTAGAGGTCAAAGGACAGTCTCACCTGGTGCTTGCTCACCTTTCACCTCACTACTGCCTACACAAGACTGGTTGGCCTGCCAGCTTCCGGGAAGGCGAGTCTCCTGTCTCAGACTCCTACCTCTCGGTTGGAGTGCTGGGATTACAGATGTACAGGGCTGTGTTCAGGGTTAAGTGAGTTCCGAGGATCTGAATTCAGGTCCTTGTGTGGCAAGTGCTTTCCCCACTGCTCAGCCGCTCAGTCCGTTTTTTAGGGAAATGATGCACCTAAGAAAGCTCACACAGTTTTAACTGAAGCAGTTGCTGTCTACCAAGCCAAATACCTTTTTTTTTTTTCAGTATGAAATGCGTTGCCATTCCCTGCTCAAGCCACTCTTGTAAAATACCGATTACAGTCAGCTAAATTCATATCATGACTCACTAACAGATGTCACACAAATAGAAACACCCATGCCAATGGTAAAACCTGGATATATGATGGTTTGGGATACCAATCCCACTAGGGTCTAGACTTCCTAGTGCACCCTCCCCATGGCCGGTGATTTTCAGCTCTGTGTCCTCCTTCCCACCCTCTTGTTTGCCTGGGAACTCTGCTCAGTCATACACGTAGGACAGCCATCCACTGTCCAGCTTCACCATCATTGTCCCCACTTGACTGTTTATTTGTTGAGATGAAACAAACCATTCCTACCGCTTTACCTGTCTATCTGCCCTTCGAGTGGGTGGGTTCTGTGAAGATGGTGACACTGCTGCCCCTCAACTGGCCAGTGGCAGGACATTTACAAAGTTCCTCTTGCCCTCTTTCGAGCCTTCTTCCTGTTTACCTTCACATAATGTTGATACTCCCAAGGAGAGAGTCTCTGGAAGCTGAAGAGGGGAGGAGTGGGTTGTCTCTTAAAGGGACAGAGCAGATCTTTACAGTCACCATCTGACCCAGAGCTTAATTGAGATTCTAGCTTGGGTAGACTGTTTCGTGGATAAAGTCCTGCTAGCCAGGACTGACCTTGGAGGAGGGCACTTGGGAGAAAACAGAGGTAGGATGGTCAAGTTGGCAACGAGGCTTGAGCACTGACTTGCTTAGCTGCTAACCTCAGCTGGTTTTATACAATGTTCTGGAGGAATTAGTGTGCCTCCTATCTAGACCTGGGAATGAGCATTTCTATAGAGACAGTTTTAGACTTCTCTTTAGGCAACTCCAAACCTGGGCATTCTAAGGTATGCCTTGAAAACTTCAGGTATATTTGGGTTGGGGGATATAATGCGGTTGGCAGAGCATTTGCCTGGCATACATAATGCCCCAGGTTGGACTCCCAGTACAACAGAAACCAGCCCTGGTGATGAATACCTGTAATCCTGGCACTTGGAAGGCAGCAACGTGATGAATAGAAATTCAAGGCTAGCCTGAACATTTGAGATAAGGCTGGAATAAGGCGTTGTCTCAAAATAACAAGGAAACCTTGAGCTGGGTGTGGTGGTGCACACCTTTAGTCACAGAAGTAAGGAAGCAGAGACAGGCAGATCTCTGAATTCAGAACTATCCTGGTCTACAGAACAAGTTCCAGGGCAACCAGGGCTACACAGAGAAACTCTGTCAGAAAAACAAGCAAAAAAACACCCCCCCCCAAAGTAAAACAAAATCAAACACAACAAAAACAATGAAACAGCCACAGGAAAGAAAACAAACGAACAAGATTATCTACAGCGATAGACTGAATTGAATTCTCTGGGCTGGAGATACCACCTTGTGGTTCAGAGCACTCACTGCCCTTCCACAGAGAGTACCCAAGTTCAAGTCCCAGCACCCACAAAGCAGCTCACAACCATCTGCAACTCTCCCTCTTCTAGCCTTTTTGGATTCTTAGGCACGCACATGGTACAGGAACATACTTCCCGGTGAAGCAACATATATGTAAAATAAGAATTAAAAGAGGATCGATTCTAGTTCTACCTTTGCAATGGCCTTGAGCCAGACACCTGCTGCTTCTGAAATGGTTTCAGTGCAAATTACACAGAACACTGTGGTCACAGAGCAGGGAAGCCCTTGTAGGTCCTCCTGGCCTTGTCACAGATTCCAGACTGTTTACTGAAGTGATGCTCATACGATTTGGATCTCCCTGTGTCTAGGGTACAGGACACTCAGCCCAAATTTGTTGAGTGAATGTGTGATCAAAGGCCATTTGCCTGTCCAGGATATTTTCTCCCCACCTGTCTTTCCCATCAACATCTTCCACAACTCCAATCTTTTCCATTAAGCTTATTTTAAAAAAAAAAATCTAAAAGGTTTTACAAATCATCTCATGATCTTAAGGGAAGTTGTTAGAAATGCCATTTCAATTGCCAAGATAAAGACCAAATAAAAGTCTCATTATTAGAAATGTGTACACTGCTTAATTAAATTGAAAGTGGTAACTAGGAGGAAAGAAGATTAGCATCCAGAGGCCCCGCCGCCCTGCCAGCTCTGCTCATTTACGGCGTCCTCTTAGACAAACTGCATGCACACTGCACTCAGTTTCGCTTCTACACAAAAACAGCTTTCTCCAAATTATCCCCGCGCTGTCTTGGTAATGGTTTCTATTTATGTATTCTATTTTTCTCCCTCGCTTCTTGTTTTATAAATGAAGAAATGGTGAGATTTAATTGTTCCCTGAAAGCAAGAAGAGAGTCAAAACTGGAAAAATAGACAGCGACCGAACACTTACTATGTCCAAGAGCTGTGCTCGGGAGTGGAGGCAGAAGATAGGGGTCTGCGTTCCAAACGGCACGTCTGCTCAAAGGTACTATGGAAATGTCTGAAATTGGAAAATTCACTATGCTTAATGGTTGCATGGCCCTGTTATGCCCATCAACACAGTGGGTAGAAGTTCAAGGCCAGGGTCAGGGTTATAACTTGCTGAGTAGAATGCTTGTCCAGCATCCACAAGGTTCTGGGTTCAATACTCCAGTACCACAAACGTCAGACACGGAAATGAGGAGTTTGAAGATCAGAAAGAGTTAAAAGTCCTCCTCTAGAACCCACAGTGTGGTTTAACTCAGGGATACTAAAACTGGTTTTTGTTTTTTGGAAACAGGGTTTCTCAGTAGCTATGGAGTCAGTCTTAGAACTCGCTCTGTAGACCAGGCTAGTCTCGAACTCACAGAGATCCACCTGCCTCTGCCTCCTCAATTCTGGCATTAAAAGCGTGTGCCACCACCACCCACCTAAAACTGGTTTTAAGGCAGTAACTGTGGCCACAGCAACATTTCTTATACAGTCCAGACTCGCATGCACAGGGATAACACTACCCATAGTGGGCTGAGTCTTCCTATATCAGTTACCAATCAAGAATATGCTCCATGGACATGCTCACAGGCCAATCTGATGGATACAATCCCCTAACTGAGACTACCTCAGATTACTTTGGGCTATGTTAGATTGACAGCTGAAACTGGCTAGGAGAAAAAAAAAAAAAACAACAGTGAAATAAAATGTCATTGTCTGGTATGTAGTGACTTTGAGGTTAGCCTGCGATACATGATTAAAACAACACAGTACAACATAAAACAAAACAAAAACAAACAAAGTTCTACAACAAAATTTTTTAAAAAGGAAAGCCCACTGTGCTCTCAGGACAATGGAAACAGAAGGATGTGTATTTTAACACAGATCTGTGAGAATGGAAAGGGAAAGAGAAAAAAGGGAAGGATTTTTCAAGTCAGAGGCATCTAAATAATTGTAATAATTGTAGAGTCAAGGGTCCAGAATCAAAGATCCCATTTCCCAGGATAGCCCACCTTTCAAGATCTGGCTTATTCTGTTAGTGGATATTCATTCTGGGCAGCAGAACCCGACTTATAGAAGAAGAAAAAAAGAAGGAGAGGAAGAAGAGGAGGAGGAGGAGAAGGAGGAGAAGGAGATGAAGAAGAGGAGGAGGAGAAGAAGTATATGAAGAAGAAGAAGAAGAAGAAGAAGAAGAAGAAGAAGAAGAAGAAAAGAAAGAAAGAAAGAAAGAAAGGCCCTATCATTCCTGATCACATATTTAACATGTTACTTTTACACAACTCTATTAAACCCAAGAAGGAAACAGTGAGACTCCCAATAGGTCAGAAGTTGATAGAAAATGTGGCAGGGAAAAGGGATTTGTTTCTGCTTCTGACCATTAACGCTCATCGCTCATCTTCCTCTGTAAAATGAAATAAATCCACTACGAGGCTACACACAAATGTGTATTAGCAGATGCTGTCATCACTGTATGGCAGTCTGGCAAGGGAAATGTAAACACTCGCTTAGCTTTGTTGGAGAAACCTAGCATGGGAAAATTCATTATTTTGCTTTTTAGCCTCCTGGTACCTCCTCCAGTCCCCCCACTCACTTTCACACACACACACACACACACACACACACGTACTTGCATAGTTATATATTTCATTCTTAATAAAAACAAGGTCTCATTCTGAAGCTCAGGGTGACCTCCCTCAGCATCCCCAGTGCTGAGATTACAGGCACGCTCTACCACACTCAGCTTGATAAGAACAAGCCCACCCCTATTTCTCCCTTTTTTACTTGGGACTTGCTCTTCCTAATATGATAACTTGGTCAAGGTCAGGACTTAGGATACCTGACCATTGGGATGACTATGTGAATCAAATAAAAACATTCATGAAACTCTACTCTGGGGCACTGGTCAGGTTGGTCAGTTCTAGTACCGGTATGTAGACCAAACAGAACCAGACAAGTCCTCTGTGATATATGTGTGTGTATGTGTATATGTATATGTGTATATGAACACACATGTGTATATATGTACACACATGTATGAATATACATACACATATGTATTCATATATATGTATTCATACACACACTGAAGTTAGATTGTGAGATGAGTAAGTAATGAATTCTCTCTCTCTTTCTCTCTGTCTCTGTTTTCTTGGAGACAGACTTTCCCTGTTTCCCAAGCTACCAATGAACTTAGCATATTCACTACACAGTATTGTTTGGCCTGGAATTCACAGCAATTCTCCATCTTTTCCCCCCCTCACATTGCACATGTGCACCACTTAGAGTAAGAAGAAGTGCCCAACCCTGAGGGTAGGGTAGCAGCCATATCCTTGGGCAAGTGGAAAGGCTTCAGATAAAGGCATACCTAATGAGAAGCAATGAGAGACGGAATCCCACTGTGCCCAGATCTAGGGTGTGCATTTTAAAACCCCAACTTCGGTGTTGCTAGGAACAGGAATGAAATCACACGGGAAGAAAGATGCTTTTCCAAAGACTTCACTATGTCAGTGGCAGGAAGCCTGAACACAGATGCCAGCTACATGACCCAGGCATGGCTCCTTGCTTGTTTTTTTTTTTTTGTGGGGGGGGATATTGTTTTAGGGCTCCGGATGTGCCATGCTTCATCCCTTTGGGTGCTGAAGTGTGGAGAGTTAGTGAGGTGTGCTCTGGGACAGGCAGGATCAGCTGGGTCTGTTGCAGGCAGGCACTTGGAGGCACATGGTAGTGGCAACTTGCTAACCAGTAGGGAAGTATTTCAATATTCTGAAACCAGCGTGATAGCCCAGTGAACACCAACCATGCATCGGCCGAGGAAAGAGATAGAACTGAGACTGTCCTCCGTGGAAATGACAGTGTCCACTGTGTCACTTGCATTGTTGTTTGAACTCATTGCATGATTCAGTCCTTGTGGTCTTGAGTGTATCCTCAGTTACACTCTGAGGCTTAATTTCTCTTCCATAGTGTTGTTGCCCATCTGTGTGTTGCTATGTACCAAAAGATAACTAGAGGTTTGTTTATTTGTGAATTGGCTTTTTTATTTTTTATTTTATTATTATTACTATTATTATTATTATTATTATTATTATTATTATTATTAACAGAAACTCCTATTACCCAGGCTGGCCTCAAGCTCTATAAGTAGTGGAAGATGACATTGAACTTCTGGCCATTCTGTTTCTACCTCCCCTCCCAAGGGCTGAGATTATAGGCATATGTGACTTTGCATGGACAAAGGACAAAGGGTTGTTTTGTTTAAAATCATTCGCCAATATCCAGTGTTCACAAAATAAGCATGTGTGGGAACCAAAGCTTTGTCAACGAGCTAATGATCTGAGTACAGAGAAAGTTAGTATTAACTAGTGGAAAGATAAGGAAGGATACTTTGGAAATGTGAAATCAAAGTTCTTGGGTGGAGTAGATTTTTACCTGTAAACACTTTGTCTAGGAAAGTCGCTAATCAGTAATAGAATAAAAATTAAAATATTAATGAAAGCCAGAGACTGGAAATGCCGGCATGCTTAAAGAAACTCTGCTACTGCTGGTCGGGCTGCAGGGTACCTCTCTGAAATCCTGGGACTTGAGAAAATAGAAGCAGCAGGATTGGGAATTTAGGGTTAACCTCAGCTATATGGTGAGTTTGAAGCCAGCCTGGGTAGCATGAGACCTTGTCTCACAACGGAACAAACAAGTCTATTGGTCAGCAATGATATGCGTAGGAGTGCCTCTCTCAGTCCCATGGAGATGTGCCTTTGGGAGCTCAAGGGCATCACCCAAAGTGATGGCTGAACACTTTGACAGCAACCTTCATGATCACCTTTTCTTTTGTCCCTTTTCAATCCGCAATCTATGTTACTCCCAGATCTTCCTTCCCGAGACACAGTTTTGATCCTGTTACTCCTTGCTTGCTTCTCACTTTAAAGACTTCTTACCTTCAAAGACTGCCTAGTCTACTAAATAATCCATGGTTAGCATTTCATTTTGTCATGGTCTATATTCCATGTTCCTTGAATGTAGATCAGATCCATTGTATTTATGTATGTATTTGGTCATTTTGGTAGTGTTGGCATTGAGGAGGTGGAACTCAGGGCACTTATAAGAAAAGTATTTTATCAGTGAGCTATATTCCCTTGTCCTTGACATTTTTGAGGGGATATATCTGAGTGCTAAGTCCAGGTTAGTCTCCAACTCTCTATATAACCCAAGTTGGACTCAAACTCATGATCCTCCTGCCTTCACCTCCTGAATGATGGGATCACGGGTGTGTACCACCATGCTCAGCTTAAAGAAAGATTATGATGGATAGTAACTTCCCAAGATCATGGATTGCTGGGAAGGTGTAGTAGTTTGAATGAGAATGGCTCCATAGACTCCTAATTTTGCAGTTAGTGAACTGTTTGGGAAGGATTAGGGGTGTGGCTTTAGTGGAGAAGGTGTGGCTTTGTTGGAGAAGGTGTGTCACTGGTGATGGGCTTTGAAAGTTTAAAAGCCAGCACCAGCCCGGTCTCTGTCTCTCTCTGCAGCTGCATATGGATCAGGATGCAGCTCTCAGTTACTGTTCCAGTGCCTATCTGCCTGCCATTGTGCTTCCCCACAATGATGTTAATGGTCTAACCCCCTGGCACTGTAAGCAATCCCTAGTTAAATGTTTTCTTTTGTAAGAGTTGCCTTTATCACAGTGTTGCTTCATAGCATTCAAACAATAACTAAGATAGAAGGGCTCTGTGGTGTAGTTAATATCTATAATCAGTTGATGTTAGACACACTTATCTTTAATTGTCAGGGTGGGGGTTCATTTTATCATTTGAAAGACCTGAAAATTAAAACTGGACTATCCTTGAGAAAGAATTCTTCCTCAATATCAGAGCATCAATATCCAACCTGCCCTGTAAATACCAGATTTGATGTTCTGCCAGTGGCATGACCAGATTCCCTCTTTACATCTACCTCCTAAGAGTTACATTTCTCTAGAGAACCCCTAGGGACACAGAGATCAAACAAGGGCAAAGGTAAGAAGGAAGTCAGAATGACTAGGGCCACAGTTTCCCAGTATTAATCAGTTATGCTCTGAAAATGATGTGGAGGATGGAGAGCACCAGGGAGGATGTGGAGGATGGAGGACATAGGAGGAAGATGTGGAGGATGGAGGGCACAGAGGGAGGATATGGAGGATGGAGGGCATAGGGGGAGGATGTGGAAGATGGAGGGTACAGGGGAGGATGTGGAGGATAGAGGACACAGGGAGACATATGTCATCTTTTCATATATCTAAGCTAAAGGGAGCCTTCTTGTAAAGAAGGCAGTTGCCTTGCAGAACCCACATCAAAGAGGACAGCTGATGATCCTCAGCTCTCTGAAGTGTCAAAGTCATGCAGTTTTGATTCCAGGCATTAACTGAATCCCTTCCTTATAGTCCTTTTATAGTTCTTTCGATTTTATTTGCTCTTATAACCCTTTCCCCAGAACTTTGTTGTGGCCTATATAAAGATAAAATATAATAACCCAATACGGTCTGTGGAAGTTCTTAGACACATGTGCAGCCAGTACAGCTGCTACAGGGCTCTCATCCTATAAACTATAAAGCTGAGGCTTTTCTGTATGGGTCTGACCACTCCATAGCAGACCAGGTCTTTGATATGGTGAGAAGTTTGTAAACTTTCTGCCAGTGTTTTTCTTTCTTAAAATTAAAAAAAAAAACTTATGTGTATTAATGTTTGCTTGCATGCATGTCTGTGTACCACATGTGTGCCGGGTGCCTGTAGAGGACAGAAGAGGACATCAACTCCTCTATTACAGATGGTTGTGGACTGATGCTATGGGGGGTGGGGATAGAACCTGGGTCCTCTGGGAGAGCATCATATGCTCTCAACTACTGAGCCATCTCTCTAGTCCTCTGTCAATGTTTTTCTTTCCAAACCAGACACAGTCTTACTCAGGAAAATGCTTTTAGTCTTGAACTAGTTTCACAATTTTCCCTATGGACTGATACTCAGAAAAACAGAGTCTTATCACACATGTATACAATCAAAATCTCCCCTGCTCTCTACCCCAGAGATTCTGGTATCAAAAACTGGAGTTGGACTTGATGTATAGCAGAGAAAGACCCTCCTTCTCCCACCTCCCTAGTGCTGAGACTACGGGTCTGGCCAATCAAGGTTAGTATGAAATCTTATCTGAGATGGGATCTTATTCCACACTGGCCTTGAGTATGTCATCCTTTGCCTCAGCCTTCTGAGTGCTGGCTGATGTGTTTGTAGGAATGGGCCATCAGCCCTATCTTGAAAAATAGATTTTATTTAACCATCTGTGAAATCTAAAAAGAGTATTAACTATCTTTTCCTCTTAGGAAACAATTGAGTGAATTTTGGGAAAAAATAACTTCAAAGCTGAGAGATGAATCCCTGTAAAATTCATATTGTGTATACCCCAGTCTATACCCCAGCTTGGTTGGGGGAGGAGTTTTTTTTCTCCTCTGAGCTTTGTGTTCTGGAGTGACAGTTTCATAGGACTACTCGCTGCAGTTTTCTTTCCTCCTCTCCAGCAACTGTGAGTGAAATATGGAGCCAATATAAAACATAATTACAACATAATAATAATCCCTTGCCACTGGAGATGAAAATAATGGATTTCCTTATTTGAAATGAGACACCTTTTAACTCGAATCATTAAAGCTTAGATGGAAATTAGGCCTGTTTTAACTCCCTAGGTCTAGTCACCTTGAAGGATATTGTGTGTGTTCTGGTGCTAGTTAACATAATTTTGTTCTACTTTCTTTTATTTCATTAAATTATATACAATTATATTAACTCAGTGAGGTGCAGACTTTTAAATGTTTTTAAAATGGATTTCTAAAAAGGGAAAGGTGCTATTTGGCATCCCTCTGAAGAGAGCTAATAAAGCTTGGGTTTGAATACATTTTCTTCATTTCTCAGCTCTTAAAAATCTTCATAATGTTCTTAGCTATCTGTTCTTTCCCACCTGCCTGGAGATAAAGGTATTCTTAACAAACTTATTTAGTATTTTCTGGAGCTCTGGTGTTGTATAAATATTTTTAGCTGCTGATTAGAGGGTAAGCTTATTGGTTTGGAAGTTGGGTTTATTCTAAAATAGAAGCTCACTGGCATTAATCTAGTTAACATGGGTTTTCAGGCCTTGCTCCATAATCTTCTATGGAATAGCCTACAAAATGATTCCTATCTTAAGATTCTTGACTAAAACAAAAGAATTCATATCTTAAGATTCTTCCCTAAAATGATCAACCTATGTTAGAACATATAAATAGGCAAGCAGGGAAATACAAGTTGTTCTTTCTACAGAGTAGAGGTGTCAATTTTCATAGAATTTGTTCTTGAGACAGGGTCTTGATAGGTAGCCTAGATTAGTCTCTAACTCATATCCTCCTGCCTCCACCTCCAGAGCGTTAAGATTACATACATGCATGGGCCACAGAGCCAGACTCAAAGACTAGGAGACATCAGAAAAACAATGTACTTCTTCCTTGACAAATCAGAAGCTATTGGAAGTAGGACCCTAACTTGCCCATGATATTGCAGGTAAATTCAAGAGTACCAATAGAGATCCCAAATGGCCACATGGCTCCAACCTATTGCCAAAGGCCCAATCTATCGCACCAGCTCTCCCCCAAAATGGCATCCATGGTTAGCATGATAGCCTTGGGAACTGGCTTGTGGCAGTGGCAATGGGAAATCCCAAGGGACACTGGGAGCATGGCCTTTGGGGAGACATGGTCTACTGGGGCCATGGCTGGGGTGGCATGGTCTTGGCTCCTCATATAAGATTTATAATACTGGCAGATGCTGTCATACACGGATAAGGTAGAAAGAGAAGGAGGCTTTATATAAAGGAGTCTAGAGAGACACTGGTGGACCTGGTCCTATGGACAGAGTCCTACAGACTTTTTACCATTTCCTAGACCATCTTTAGTGCTCTCAATATTTACAAGGTCACTCTCAAAATTTAGCCTTCTCTAGAAATACAGTGGTTAGTAGAAAATGAAACAGCTAAGCCTGCATCAGAATTGCGGGGCAAGCATGTTGAATTGGGGCTGGACCCATCACCAGAATCTCCAGTTCGGTTGGTGGGGTCAGAGTTCAGAAATTCATTTCTGTGATACTTCCTGGGGGAAGGGACCACACCTTTGAAAGCCAACAAGTAGTCTTTCCTTGGTTCCTGTGGCAGTCTGTGTCTTGGCCCTTCCTGGCTCAAATGAAACCCAGTTTTGTTTTGTTTTGTTTTTCAGTTCTGATAATCCTTTTCTCCAGCTGAACTTCTTTTCTTTCTTTCCCACAGGGCTAACTTGTCAGATGACTATGTGCTAATCTGATTAACTCCTCTGACTGTGTCCCAGACCTAAGATGCCACCTGGTGAAAGGTCAGTTCAAATCCTGCCTGCCTGTTGTCCCCATAGATCCCGGATGGGTGTGTATGCATACGTGGCACCAGTTAACCCCTTCTCGGTCTCTCACATCACCCCTGTTGTCTTGCTGTGCACAACCAACCTTTCTGATGACTGCTTGATATTCTTGGATATGCTAGGTTGGTGGTTCTCAACCTGTGGGTCACGACCCCTTGGCCTGCACACAGGATATTTACATCAGGATACAAAACAGTAGCAAAATGACAGTCGTGAAATAGCAAGGAAATAGTTTTATGGTTGGGGTCACCACAACACGAGGGGCTGTATTAAAGAATTACAGAATTAGGGAGGTTGAGGGCCACCTGTCTAGCTGTTCTCAAAGGTGCAATCTCCAAGTCAGTTGATTATCAGGGAATGCGGAGATTGTTCCAACACGGGAACTTGGGCCCTCTCTCTGAGGACCCTTTGGGAGGAGTTTGGCTAACAGACATTCAGCTGGTCCCTCTGCTGGTAGTTAGCCCAGAGGCTGACAGGGACAAGCAGGACTGGGGAAAGCAGAGGTTGCCATGTGAGAAAGGAATGGAAAATGGGCCTGGAGAGAAAAGTCATCTAAAACCAGACCTCAACTCTTTCCAGAGGAAAACTTATGAACCTTGAAATTAGGTTCTGCAAGTGGCAAAGAGGTGCAGGTAACATTTGTGGTAAGAACTTTGGAAGTTCATCTTCAAAGTCCCTTACAAAAAAGGGTGGGAGGGAGTAGTTGAATGGACCACGAGGGCGGTCACCAGACTCAAAGGGAAGGAACCCATAAAAAGACAGAGGTGATGTTGGGGGACACTAGGCATCTTTTTTTCTCTCCTACCATAAAATCTTGGTGTACTGGGCATTGTCCACAGGACCCAATTTTGTTTTCTAAGCTATGATTTCTGTATTCTTTTTAAATTTTTTTAAAAATTTTTATTGAGCTCTATATTTTTCTCTGCTCCCCTCCCCTTCAACCCTCTCCCAAGGTCCCTATGCTTCTAATTTACTCAGGAGATCTTGTCTTTTTCTGTATTCTTGATTTTTTTCATTTATTTATTTTATGCACATGTATGCATGTGTGCATGTACACACACACACACACACACACAGAAGACAGCTCATAGGGGTTGGTTCTCTCCTTACCCATGTGGGACTGAGAGATCGAGCTATGGTCATCAAATGTGACAAGTGCTTTTCCCATTCAGCCATCTTTCTGGCCCTGTTTATGTGTGTGTGTGTGTGTGTGTGTGTGTGTGTGTGTGTGTGTGTGTATACAAATATAACTTATTTTATGTGCTTTGATGTTTTGTCTGCATGTATGTCTGTGTGAGGGTTTAGGTCTTGGAATGACAGACAGTTATTAGTTGCCATGTGGGGTGCTGGGAAGTGAACCCAGATCTTCCTGAAGAGAAGTTAGTGTTCTTAACCTCTGGGCCACCTCTCCAGCATGTTTTCTGTACTCTTAATCATTGTTCTTGGTGTCTCATCATGAAAGCAGACCGAGCCAACACTATGAAGTTTCAATTAGTCAGAAAACCACCTTCTACTTCCTCACGCATAGACCCTGCTGTCAGTGTTAGCTTAGCTAAAGAAGCAGAACCCACAGTGACTACAAAGGCCCTTTGAATGTCAGTTTCATTTCAACTTTAACCTCTGAATCTTCCCACAGACCCCATGGGAAGCCACAAAGATCCTCTTGTCCTGGGGTTGCTTTAACACACTGCAGTAAGAGCTCTTGTTTTAAAAACAAACACCCTGCCTGTCGTCTGTCCGACCACTCTGCATGTCCCGGTCCCTCAGCCTTCCCAGGCCTGGGGAGGAGTCCACTAGTCTCTGTGTCTTATTTTCAGTGTTTGAGGGGGAAAGAGGGCAGCGTATTAAAATTGCAAAGGTCATTCAGAAAATGTCAATGAATTCAAATAGCACTCAGTCTTTACCACAGACAGAGGAGGAGTCAGTCTGGAGGGCCGCGTGGACGGTAGTGGAACACACACACCTCGGCCACTGGAAAGCTCACAGTCTAGCTAGGAGCTTCTCAGGGAGATAACATGCGAAGCTCAGAAGTCATCTTAGACATTCCTCCCTCTATAAAGCCAAAGGGAAAATCAAAATAATTAATTAAAAATCGGTGGCCTGGAATTTGATATGTAGACCAGGCTGGCCTCAGATTCATAGAGATCTACTGGCCCCTGCCTCCTGAGCACTGGGATAAAGGTGTGGGCTACCAGGGTCAACAGGAAATGTATTTTAATAAAATAATTTACTCAATCCAATGTATCCCCCAAATTAACATTCTAAAATACACCCCACATAAAATTATTAGCAGATATTTTATGTTAATTTATTTTTTTACTAGTTTAGAGTGTAGTACTAAATAAATTATTCACTTTATTTGTACTGCATCTTTGAAGCCTGATTTCCATATTAGGATTAAAGCACACCCCAGGTCAGACTAGCTACTCTTTAGGGGCTCAGTGGCCACACATGGCTAGAGGCTGTCACCCCGGAGTTTATGGGTCTAGTATGCAGACGAGAAGATGACATGACGTAATAGACTCAAATACCAGCTCCACATGCTTTAGGGAGAGGAAGGCATTTTCCACGGAAGAGATAGAACCGGAAATGGACATAGCTCAGTGGTAGAGCACCCGTGCACCATGAGCAAGCCACTGTCCAACCCCCAGCACTACAAATCAATCGAGGAGTGTGAGAGTCAAGCAGCCAGCTGGGCAGAATGCCGAGTGATAGATCTGCCCAGTGATGAAGTGTCCCGTCATGCTAGAGCCGTGCTAGAGATACGGAGTCTCGTACAGAAGCCCACAAGATCACATACGGTTTACATTCTGCTTCGCTTTCCAAATGTAGCCGCTACTTTTGGTCTGTCTGCTTCTGCTACATAGATCTCTAGGTCACCTTCCGGACATTATTCGTGTCATCCCAACCGGAGGCTGAACACAGCATACCCTGCTAAGAACCCTAACGTCTAGCAGATGATGAATGTGTAGTTCTCCACACATATAGTATGTCTGAATGAATGAATGAATGAATGAAGAGGAGAGGAGAAAGCTGACAGTGAGCCCATTGCCAAGGATCCTGGGCATCTGATAAGGATCTCTAATGAGTCCTGAGCCAAGTCTACATTTAAATATTGGCCTGCAGCTTACACACGAGCGTCACTGAAGCAGGCAGCGGAATTCTTCTATAAGTCCCGTGAGGAAGTCCAGGTGAGAATAAATCAGGCATCAGTTAGAATTATGTGGAAATTATGCAGTCTTGGGGGCTCTGTTGCTAGACACGTACCTAGCGTGCATGAAATCCTGGGCCTGATCTGCAGTGCCACCTAAAACAGAGTGTTGAAGCCCAGCCCGCAGTCCCAGGGAGTGGATCAGGTCATGTTACAGAGTGGGTTCCAGGCCAGCCTGAGATACAGGAGATACAGGAGACCTGTATCAGAAAATTAACAAAATAAATAAATAAAATAAAATAAAGAAAAGAAAGTATACAGTCTTAGTGGTGACTTTTTGCCACTTTGTAGACAGAGAGCCAGAAAAATTGCTTTTAATAATTATAATAATGGCGATAATAATAATAATAATAATAACAATAAAACCTTAAAGAGTTTGTAAGGTTGTTACTCTGCACAAATGGATGTCACCACGAAAATTAAGCCCCCTCGGGGGAGAGGGTGGTAATTACATGTTCTAGAAGAAAGACTGATTTCACAAATGTCAAATTAAGTAAATGTAGAAAAGTGAGAGGAAGATTTAAAAAAAATTTTTTTTTAAAAATTGTATTTGAATTTTTTTTTTTAATGGTTGTAAAGGGCTATTGAGATGGCTCAGTGGGTAAAAGGGGCTTGCTGCCAAGGCTAAAGACCTGAGTTTGAGCTCTGTGATACACACAGTGGAAGGAGAGGACAGGCTCCTGTAAGTGATTATCTAACTTCTCTCTCTCTCTCACACACACACACACTAAAAAAATCAATAAATGTAAAAATAATTATCTTAAAATGACTGTAAAACGTTTGGACACTGGATATGACCAACATTAAAATTTAGAAGATGGTTACTTATGCATTCAAGTGTTGTGCGTTAAGCATTCATTTAAATATTTGCATTATAATTAAAATTTAATTTTATTTTTGATTAGAAGTGCTAATAACTGCAAGTTCTGGCTACATGTGATTCCCGGATCCACTCTTTCCCCCTAAAAAAAAAAAGAAAGAAGTTGGGGGGAGAAGTGCTACCAATACCTCTTGACAAAGGTAAGATGTCAAAGGGTTCCCACCTGACAGGAGACCTGGGCACCAGGGATGGGGTAGGAGGACCTGAGGGGGGAACGTGGGGGGTGGGGAGAGTATGGTCTCCAAGTCACACTTCATCCTCAGTGCTGGGTCATTCTCTCGTTTCTCAGCTGTGGTTTTATCCAAGCTCCATGTTTTTGTCTGGGTGCCTCAGAAGAATTTAAGCAGAAGAAAAGAGTGTGTTTAATTCGGAAAAGTTAGACTGGTAATCTATATTTAGAACTGTAGACGTGGAAGATGGCTCATAATTTGGCAGCTTCAAGTGAGCTATAGAAGTCTTACTATTATACTGAAGAGGAGTTAAGCATCCAAACCCCCTTCCATGTAACAATTGAGACGACACAGCAGAAGGCCTTTAGACTGGATGGATGCTCTGCATGGCTTTGCTGAAGGCCAGTATCTCAGCATGGTGAAACCTTCGAGCTAGAGCCAAACAGGAGGACCATAAGATCTCTACTTATTGGGCAAAGTATTGAAAACCAAACTCAATTGGGCTACATGTGTGGCTGACCTTGTCAAGCCAAGTCAGCCATTTTGCTGCTGTGCATATCCAACCTTAAAATCCGTGGACACGAGAATGTTCACTTTAATCAAAAATTCCTACTCAACTTGCGAAAGAGAACAGGAGCCAGATCGCTTATGAAACAAGGCCGTTGGTCTTGGAATCGACATAAGTTATCTCTCGTGAATGAATAGAAACTAAATAAAGCCAAGCTTGAGGAAACATAGATATTAAAGTGATTCTTGGAGACACTGAAAATAGAAATTAGTTATCGTTGTCTGATATCTGATAAAATCTGGCCATTGTACCTCCTCACACAGCCTCATAATTCCCGGATGACAGAAAAATGCTTCAACCAAATGTGGCCATGGAAAGATAAAACCAGGCCTGGGTACGAGTTTGAAGAACCCCATTGTTTCCCTTGAGTTTTTCCCCTGTGTGTCTAGGAGGACTAGGGACATGAACAGCAACTGGGTCCCAGCAGTTGAACACTACATGTTAGAAGAGCTGTGCTGTCTACCGATGAACCCATGACGATCCGTGGCATGCCGATTCTTTGGAGGATGTGGTTGTATTTACTGTAGCTCCGACCCCGAGCAATGGGAGTGCTGAGAAACCTGATAACAGCAATGTCTACTCTGGCTTCTAAGATTTCCATCTTCCTTCATCCTCCTCCTCCCAGCTTTTATTTTCCTCCAGCACAAGTCTCCCACTCTAATATACTATATTTAATTTTTTTTTGTTTTAGATAGGATATAACACAGGCAAGGATGATTTTGAATCCCTGATTTTCCTGACTTCACCTCCCAAGTGCTGGGATTATAAATGTAAACCAGCACTCCTGTCTAAAACTCAATATTATAAGCATTTTTTGTTTGTTTGTTTGTTTGTTTTTCAAGACAGGGTTGCTCTGTGTAACAGTTCTGGCTGTCCTGGAACTCACTTTGTAGACCAGGCTGACCTTGCACTCACAGAGATTCACAAGCCTCTGTGCTGTGATTAAAGGCGTGTGCCACCCCTCCCCCAGCCACCATTTTAAACGTTTTAAAAGTGTGCTGTTGAGTGGCACTAAGTACCTGCATATCATCCTGTGAACATTATTACTGCCCACTCCTTCCCATACTGAAACTGTATCTGTCAAATAGCACCTCCTCGGCTCTATCCCTACCCCCACCTGTATCCCCCTCTCTGTCTTTCCCTTTTCTTTCTTCTTAATTATTTTTAGATTATTTTTGTTATTTTATGTGTATGAGTGTTTTTACCTGTGTGTACATTTATGTACCACATGCGTGCTGGTACTTGGGGAGGTTGTGAGCCTGCATGTGCAGCTGGGAATTGAACCCGGGTCCTTTGCAACGATAATTACTCTTAACCACTGAGCCAACTCACCAGTCTCTGCTTTTTCTTTCTTCTTGACAGAAAGTCGTGCATAGCCAAGAATGTCCTTGAATCACTGATCTTCCTGATACTCCCTTCCGAGCTCTGGTATCACAGGCATGTACCACCACACAAGGCTGGCCATCTAACTTTCGATTTTTGAATCTGAATATTTTATTAAAAACTCATATAAGTGGTGGAAGGAGAGACCCAATTTCCGAAAGTTATCCACTGACCTCCCTCCATGCCCCCTCCCATAGGTGAATAGATAAAGCAAAGACAAACCATATGAGAACGTCACAGAAGAGGGTACAGAAGGAATGTGAGCGCTATAGGGTGGGGATCAAGTCCGTCGGCATCCAGCAGGGATGGAAGCTGGTTTCATGGAACTCAACCTCTAGCTGAACTGTTAGACAATGACGACTTCTGGGGAGTATTGTCAGGAGGCTGGGGAAGGATTTATGTTAGAGATAACCAAGATTTGCTGTATACATGTATGAATTTGTCAAGGAACAAATAAAAGTATTCTGTAAAAAGCATCATGTAAGTAGAACCAGGCAAACATGCTTTTGTAACTTTATTGTTTTGCAGTTTTATGTCTTGTCTAAGTCATGTCTTGAGAACGTTAGCATCCAGGAAGGCTGGTTCTGTCTCCATTCTTCTCTACTGTCCTCCGTGTATAAGACAGTCCCTGAGACCCAGAGGCTCCTAATAAAGATTTATATGAATGAATGGTTCAGAATAGGGCACATGGCTGTCACGGGCTGAAGTGACTCAAGACTGAGCAGAGGGCTCCCTGGCCCCCGTCATGTGTGGAACAATGTGTCTGACTTTAAAGGGATAAGGTCATGGACTGCCTTCAAGCATATGTCTGTGCTAGAGTCAATAGAAGGAGGGTAGTGGTGCCATAGTGAAGTTAGTGTCACCTGAGAGAGTCTGTTGCTAAGGAAACAGGAATAGCTTCTGGGTTTGAAGGGCTAGTGACAGGATGTTGAAAGGCACACCTTTAAACAAGACCCAAGAGACAAATGGGGTTGGTTATGTCAAGGGTTTAGAGTTTAAAGTCAGGCGAAGTTTCTTGAGGCAAGGGCTGCTTTTCACACTTTGACCTTTCTAACAGTCCGGTGAAGGTTAAGGGTCCCCTCCTAGAATAAGAGTTTAACAAATTCATTAAGTGAATCCATTAGGATTGCAAAAACCATCTATTAGATCAAACTACAGTTGGCAAATTTCATTTTTCCCCTTCTTGCTTTGTTTTAGTTCTTTGATATATGTTATTCATGAAGCCTTGAATTCCGCATCCCACCACTTGAGACACAGCCTTGTTGCTGTCCCCAGTGGTGGGATTGTAGACCTTGGGTAAAGCGCTAAATCTACCTTCAATAATTGTCACGTGATATGAAAGTATGTATAATTTCCCCAAGTGACAAAGCTGCAGGTCCTGGCAGTACTACTGTGAATTATTGGCTATGTTCATGACAGAGATGATGCTAGCTTTTAAGTAGCAGGCAATGAAAATAAACAACTTTTCTTTTCTTTTTTCTTTTTTTTTTTTTTTTAGATAAGTCCTGAATTCCACCCATAGACATCTCCTTGCCTCCAGATGGTTCCCTAGACTCTGGGACCATGGGGAAATGGCAGGAAGACTCAGTTGGAGAAGAGTAAGCCATTCAGTATGGGTGGAGAATGGAGCTCAGTTAGTGAAGAGATATCAAAGAGATGGTGGCCGGGCGGTGGTGGCACACGCCTTTAATCCCAGCACTCGGGAGGCAGAGGCAGGCGGATCTCTGTGAGTTTGAGACCAGCCTGGTCTACAAGAGCTAGTTCCAGGACAGGCTCCAAAACCACATAGAAACCCTGCCTCAAAAAACCAAAAAAAAAAAAAAAAAAAAAAAAAAAAAAAGAGATGGTGAATTAGAGGTGTGAGCAAGGGCCCATTGCAGTCTGCCCTCTGTAGTGCCAAAAGAGGGACTTTAAGATGCACAGTGGACCTTTGGATTCTTTAAATTTAAATTCCTTTTATTTATTTGAGTATTATGTGCAGGAGGGCAGGAGGGCTTGTGGAGGTCAGAGAATGACTCCCAGAGATCTGCTCTCTTTCCTCCATGTGGGGTCCAGGGATTAGACTCACACCATCAAGTTCATCAGTGGCGCCTTTACTTCCTGAGCCACCTCACTGGCCTCACTGGCCCACAGCTGTGGGTTACCATTGTCCTGGAGATTGAACCCAGGGCCTCACACATGTTGATGGAAATATTTTAAGCACAGTGACGCCAAGTTCTGACCTGCGTTTCTAGAACATAGTTAGCTAGATCCCATGGGAGGAGGTCAGTTAGAAGGTGATGGCCCTTTTCCAGGGAAGGATCATGATGTCACAATCTAGGGAAATGGCCGTACAGGCTGTCAAGAAGTGACAGGGACGACCAGATGCTGCTTAGAAGGGAGGACTGATGGAAGTGGTTGTACTTCTGCTCCTAGATAGAAGAATCTAATGATACAGACAAGAGAATAAAGACTTCAATTTCAATTTTCTCAGGTTCCTAAGGTAAAAGATGTCCAAGCAAGGCAGATGGCTCATGTCTCCAATCTCTCAGTCAGGAGGCTGAGTCAGGAAAATCGCTTCAAGTTTGAGGCCAGCCTACATCACATGGTGAGTTCAAGGCCAGTCTGCACTACAAGGTGATACTCTTTCTTAAAAACAAAGCCAACAACAGCTTTGTTGATGTATGAAACGTCTCCCATTGTCAGTTGACTTGAGTCTAATGACGAATCTAGTGACTGTGGGGAAGTGAGCAAGTGTTCTGATGCCCACTCTCTGCCGCTGGAGCGAAGCTAAAGGAACCTGTGCTCTGGGTTGTGAAACACAAGGAAGGAGAAGCATTGAAGACTTCAGGAATTAAACGCTAAGGAAAAATGTTCCCTGTGCCAATAGGTCACGGTCAATCAGCAGAGGGGGGTTGTTGCTATGATGAGTGATGAGTGCTTAGAGTTAAGGAGGAATTAGACGGCTGTCTATACCACTCACACTTGGGGGAATGGATCACAGCTGGCTCTGGAAAATGGGGAGAATGTAGCTAAGTGAAGGGTGAGGAGAAGTGACAGAGGCAGGACAATAGCTTTTAGGTTCAAAAAAAAAAAGAACTGAGAACATGGGGGGAGGAGCTGGAGGCCAATGTGCACCCCAGTCAGTGATGGCACAGGTGCGGTCACACTGGAGTGAAGGGAGGGACTTTGAAAACATTTTACAGGGTATGTTGGCACATTTCCCTAATTCTAGCACTCAGGAGGCTGAGGCGAAAAGTTTAATGTCTGGAGTTCTTGGTAGCCATTCCCCTTAAATATTTGGGTATTTCTTCAACTTTTTGAAAGGAGATAAAATATTTGGATTTAAAATCATAGATACATTCAGTAGTGTTGGATAGCAATGTGGAGAATGCTGTTATCTTTCGTGGACCAACTAGAAAGTTTTGTCTACTTTTCCTGTGCCACACTGTTCATACTGAGATATGGATTTCCCCCCACTTTCAACTCTGGGCTAGCCCTTTTTTGCTTATTATAATTTGATAAAAGTATTATATATAATAGTCTTCCAACACCTGCAGAGTATCTATCTTACAATCTCCAAATAATGCTCAGTGTCACGAATTGTAGTGAATCCTAGACACACTGTTTTTACCTATACACTCACCCCCACCATAAAGTTTAACCCATTCATTAGGCATAGTAAAAGATGGACAACACACCCAGTAATAAAATAGAACAACAGAAAAAACAGAACAATAAAATAAAGAACAGCATCTCTGAGCTTGGACTTTCTCCTATCTCTCCTCCCAGGTCAACCAAGATGTGAGCAAGCAGTTTCACTGCCATAGCCAGGACCTAGTTCATAAACCTTCCCAGCCAAGGCCAACTCCACTCCCTGACTCAGTGGAACCAAACAGCCTTCATCAGAGTCAAGATCAAGTTCAAGTAAAAATGGAAAAGGGAAAAAATATTGAAGTTTCACCTGTGCGTGCCAGTTGTCAGTTATCATTATGGTGATGGGTGAGGAGTAATAAGGTAGATAATTGCTTTTGTGTTTTTATCAAATGTGCCCTCCTTTACTTGCAGTAGCCCCTGAGGAAGTTCTACAGTGAGAGACTGTAACCGGAGAATGAAAATTTAAAACTGAGGTTCAATCAAATCAGCAACTGTAAAGTTATTTGGAAAGATTCATCGAGTTTGTTCACTGAGATTTAACCTTTACAGGCAGGTTTGAGTTTCCTGGCAACTGGGGCAAGTCTAAGGGATGATTCCATGCTAAATGTGCTTCTGTTCAAAAAAAGAAAGCCCTCTATGCTACTGCTGAATTCTGGGAGCATGATCACCTCACAGGGCACAGTAAATGACAAAAGAGGGCCTGACTTCCCAAGAGATGCTATTTAGGATGCAAACGTGCCACAAACAGAATTTAGCACAAGCCAGTTTTTTGTATTGGTTTTAGATCTACTCTCTTCTTTCTTAATGATAGGATTTCATCATTTCTTATTCTTTTTGTTTCAACAAATGTTTATTGATAGATCTCCTAGAGCTATATAACCCGAAGGTATATTGATCATTGAAAGAGAAACAAGATCCCTGCTCTGATACATTTACAGTCTGGGGGAGGGGGGGTGTTAATTCCTGATGAGATCATCAGTTAAAAAGCTAAGGTAGGGACAGGAGACAGGGAGGGCTTGGTGGCTAAGAGCACTTGCTTGTTCCTGCAGAGGAGGATGCAGTGCAGAGGAGGATGCAGTGCAGAGGAGGATGCAGTGCAGAGGAGCATGCAGTGCAGAGGAGGATGCAGGTTTGGTTCTCAGCACTCCCAGAGTGGCTCACAGTCCTCTGAGATTCCAGTTCCAAGGGCACCAGACACACGTGTGATGCATTTATATAGATTCAGGCCAAACACAAAAAAGGTAAATACGTTTAAATTTTTTTAAATGAAATATTCAATAACAGTAATTATAAAATGCAGGTGCCATAAAAAAATACACAGAGCTCTAAGGAACATACAACAGGAGGAGACAGTCTGCGTTGCATGAGGACTGGGGGGGAGGAACGGGAAGGACACTTAGGAATTCCTTATATCTTTACCCCTATTAGAATGCTTGACAAATTCAGAATTCATGTTGGCTGCTTCTGAGAATGTCAGAAAGAAGAAAAGTCAAATTTAAGAATATTTTTTAAAGGAGAGGAAATTTGAAGTTTACTTCCTGAGTAAATTCTGGATCTTGGGAGACACCAGCCGAGGAAGGAATGCAGGTAGAAATAAATGTATTACTAGGCCAGAGATACAGCTTAGCAATCTGCTCGCATGTGGAGACCTGGGTCTGATCCTTAGGACTGTAGATGAAAAAAAGAAGAGAAGAAATTTCCATTCCTCTGATTTGTGGAATGAGTAAAATATATATTATCAGAGGTAATTGCAAGGGTATAGCATGAAAAAAAAATTACAGCCCCAAATTATACCTCATTGAAATTAGTTCTGAACTTCAAGTGACTGATTTAACGCAGACGGTTTGTGCCTGACCCCTGATTACTGGGCATGGTTTCCTCATCAGTGGAGAGAGGGGGTGGGCCCTTTCGCACCAACGCTGACTGAACAGACAATTAGATATGGCCACTTGTCGGAGCTGATAACTACAGCCCTGGGTACAATGAGTGCCAGGCCGAAGTTGTTACCGCCTAATATTTAATCTCTGAGGTCAAGTGCTTGCGAGGGAAAACAATCATATTGTTTCATTTACCATTTCGTCTAATTAATTTAACTATAAGCTTTCAACCGCCAAAGTGTTAGGCACCCTCTGAGCCATCCACCCAGATGAGCTTCATTGTGTCACACTTAACCCCTCCCCTCCCAGTTATCGCTCAGTTATTTAGGAGGTCTGTGGGAGAAGCAGGATCTCACTGTGTAGCCCTGGGCTGGCCTGGAATTCTCTATGTAGAGCATTCTGGTCTCTGCCTCTGCCTTCCTGGTGCTGACGTTAAAGGAATGCACCACCACCACCACCACACCCAGCTAAATTTCGCCTAAGCCCCACCTTCCACCCGGTCCTCAGTCACTTTCAAATTTCTGTCCAGTCTAGACACTTATTTTAATTGATTTGGTGATCTTGCTGTTTCCAGAATCTAAAGTCTCCTGGTTATCAAGGTCATCCATGCTTGCTGACCTCGCTCAGAAATTCTTGTTCTCTGTTTCTCTGGAGCCCCGGTTTAGGAGCATTGCTTCTGTGATTTCTCTCCCTTTCCTTGCTGTAAGCTAATCCTATTGGGGTGGGAGAGAGAGCTGGGGGAGAGGCGATGGGGGGGAGACTGAGAAGAAGGAGGGGGTAAGGAGGGTGGGAGGAGAGAGAAAGGGAGACAGACGGAGAGGGAGAGGAAGAGAGAGACAGAGAGCAATCATTTTTTTAAAACACGTTTGTGGATGTCCTGACCTAGGTAGGGAAAAAAGACCAAGGTGACCTCAGAAGTGGGCTCTTCCCAGGAACAATGTCCCCGGAGGCTCCAGACAGAGGTTAGAATAATATTTGGCAGCTTGCAATATGAAACGGAAGACTCTCCTACTGCTCTCTGCATCCTTGAGTTCATTCATCCTCTAAACACTTCCGAAGTCATTTTAGGATGTTGCAAAGAAATAGGTGTGAGTAAGCAAACTCCATGGCAATCAGCTCTCTAACTGTACGATCCAGCCATGGGAGACCCAGACGCAGCCCTTCCTGCCTGCTGCTTCTGTGTTCTTCCTCCTTTCCTCTCTCCATTCCTCCCTCCTCTTTTCTCTCTCCTCCTCCTGCCACAGGTAATGTTTTAGGAACTTGCCGGCATCACTGAGTGCGTGCAATCTGCCGCCAGCCCTGACTGCTTATTGACTACACCTGCTCCCAGGCCCCCAAACAAGGTAGGTCACCATGTCCTTATTTCTAGACTGACGGGGGGCACTGGGCCTGAGGGCTGAGCAGGCTGCTTCCCACACTGGAGGGAACTGGATCTCTAGAGACACAGAACCTATGGCTTCACTGCCAGAAAACTGATTATGAGACCCCATGGAACAGGCCACTGTCATCCTCACAAGCAATCCAGGACTCCACACCTAGGGACGTTGACAAGTGAGGGATTCTGACTTTTGCCAGCAGGCAGGAAATAGCATCCCACTCAAATTCAGGAGAATCTTTTGCTGGTGTTATGAGTGTTATCTACAGCCTAAGTTTTGAGCGTTTAACTCATATGTGTTTTAAAATACCATACCGAAATATGCTCTAATGAGCTATTTCATTAGTAATTAAGAATTTGATTTATCCTAAGTTGTTAATTAAGCTTGTCTTAAAACAGGGGCTCAGGTAGACCAGGCTGGCCTCCTCCTTGTTAGATAGCTGAAGATAAGTCTTGAGTATCTGCTCTGAGTACTGGAATTATATATCCAGCTTAAAAACAAAAACAAACAAAAATTTACTTACTTTTGTGTGTGTGTGTGTGTGTGTGTGTGTGTAAGTATGTGCACACGAGCACAGTTTCTCAAGGAGGCAAAAACTATTCCCTGGTTCTGGACTTCCAGGTGGTTGTTAGGAAATGAACCTGGGCCCTCTGCAAAAGCCCTGCATGTACTTAGCTGCTGAGCCATCTCTCCAGACTCCTTTTTGTTGTTTTAAATTATACGGGTGCTAGGAAAATAATCCGTCAAGTATAAAGACGGGACAGAGTGGACTGGAGCGAAGGCTCATTGGCTCCCAGCGCCCGTGTCGTCAGGCAGCTCACACACAACTGTAACTCCAACTCCAGGGGATTTGACATCTCAGGACTCTGTGGCCACATATTCGGGCCTGTGCACACAAAGACAATTAAAATAATAAAAACAGATCTTAAAAAAAAATAAATGATACAGGACAAAGGTTTAGCCTAGCTAGCGTCTCCCCAGATCGTCTGACTAAATGAATAATAGTCCGTGATCAAGACTGCTGCCATTTGATATTTTTGTCACTCTCTCTGAATCCTGGGACACTTTGATTATTGTGCAAAGGAATTGGTAGTAATCACTCCTTTTTTTTTTTTTTTTCCAGATAGACTTTCATCTGTGCCAGTCTCACTACTAGCCAGGATGACCTTGAACTTTTAATTTGCACAACCTGCCTCCACCCTTCCTCGGGAGTGAGCTCAGGTGTCGTCATCCCCGTCATCCCCCCCCCCCCCCCCCCCCCCCCCCCCGTGAAACACAGTTATACAGTAGTAGAGTCCCACAGAGCTCAGCTGCCTGCCACTCTGCATTCCTAAAGCACCCCAGCATAGGACAAAGCCTGTCTTGGGACTTTCTTGAGAGTTAGTGGGGAGAGAGAACCCCCAGTTCATCAACACAACTCACTGTTCACATTCTGCTTGAGTACTGGGGGCTAATTCCTTAGCACAGCCAAACCCATAGGTCCTGCTCTGCCTACTTCCAGGCCCAAACTACAAGCCTTAGTGGTCGCTGTGAAAAATGCACTTTGAGTTCAATCGCTTCTAAACAGCGAGGCTCCCGATACATTCAGACATCAGAGGAATAGGTCTCAAAGAGTCACTGACAGGTAGAACAGGGCATTAAGCATGTACCTGAGGACTCGAGTTCTATCCCCAGCTTGAAAATAATTCCCCCATAACAATCGGAGAACTATTTTTCTGTTCTAGGTGGAAGACTGCATAGCGTCCATACTGTGTAGCGCTGAAGGCAATGATTTATATTAATGTAAAATGGAAGAGTGAAGGACTACAGTGTCTGATTTTGTTTTTCTGTCAGGCCGGAGGTCACATCCAGAGGTTGATTCACGCTAGGCAAGCGCTTTTTTACTGAGCGGCAGTTTTGACTGCCTTTGTCTTAGTGACGGGGAAACACCACAGAATAGAAGTTGTAGTCTGCAGATGGGGTCGGCCAGGAGACTGATGTCAGATTTCCCCAAGTGACTGCTAAGGGGAAGCACTAGTTTGCTCTGGGGCCGGTTTAAGTTATTTTTCAGTTCCACTGCATCTAATCTATAGCCAAGCATGAAACTAAGGTGTATTAGGATCACAAGTCACTCACTTCTTTACAGAAGAAAAAGAGCCAGTGTCAGGGACCAGCAATTCACTCATTCACTTCAGCCGTTCACTTGAGGCGTGTGCTTAAATCAATGCACGCAGCGGGATAGCACACCCTGTAAAATGCCTTCTTGCTGCATAGCATCTTCAGACGCTAAGCAGGTGGCCTGGCCAAGGACTTGTATGGGGCCGTGGGAGGGTCCCAGATAGGAATGAAGGTTTTCTAGCAGCTCAGGATTTAGATGCACGTGTTTGGGGGTTAGGATGGGGGTGAGACAATCTCACTAAGTAGTCTCATCAGTGTAGGTTTTCTAGCAGCTCATGTGTTTGGGGGTTAGGATGGGGGTTAGATACACGTGTTTGGGGGTTAGGATGGGGGTGAGACAATCTCACTAAGTAGTCTCATCAGTGTAGAGTTCTGCCTGCCTCTGCAGGAGATCTGTCAGTGTTGCGATTAAGGGCAAGTGTCCCCATGCCCGACTTCAGCTACTTTAGAAGAGGCTCAGTGGAATCCATTAGGGTCTCCAAGATCAGATACCTAAGGCAGATTTGAGACAGGCTGAAACACGCTCATGCTTTCCCCCCATGGAAAACATACCTCTCCGAAGCTAGGGGGTGGAAATCATTGGGTGTTAGTTGCAAGCCCGGTGCCCCAACGAGACAGATGTAAGGGCAGTGCCAGCTTCTAACCTATGCCCTGCAGGATCTCTGCCGGGATTAAAGCTGACAGCTCAATCTCAATTCCAGCCACACCTCTTCCCAGCTCCGGGTGCATCTCAATTCTTTCCTGGGCAGCAAAATGGGTCTGAAGTGTTCTGCATATGCTCCGGCCCACAGTAAGGGCTCTGCAGAGCTTATCTCTTTAAGGGAACTTTGAGAGTTCCCGTTAGGGGAGCACCTTTGTTGTCTTGATTTGGAAGATTCAAGCCTCCAAACAGACTAGAGAAATAGAGTAGAGAAAGGAAATCACACGTAAGAAGGTGCCATTTATGGGACCATTGTAAAACATTTCCATTTCAGAGGAGCTGAATTTCACTTCTTAACAGCCCAGCTCCAGTTAGCGAGGCCTTTCCTTTGTTCCTGTTCCCAGCAGGAGCCTGGAGGAAAGAGGAAGTCAGGGGCCACACCTTTTCACTTCTCCACACTCTGGAGTTTGAAGTCTTAAGGGAAGGACCTGGACTCTGGAAAGTGGAACTTGGTCTCAAATCTTGATATTGTCATTAAGTAGCCATGAATGTCTTAGGGTAAAGGAACAACCTTCTCAACCTGAGAAACTGAGATAATAATAAGCCTCCTCGGGGCTTTTATATGTAAGAATTTTAAAATGTAGTATGGTCGGAACTCTTGGAACAGTGCCCGGCAAGACTTAGGCGGGATAGGACAAGAAAAATTAACCTGGCATGGAGGCTTAGAGCGACAGTATTATTGTCTGTTGGGCTCTGTTTGTCATCTGCTGTGAACTGCAGAAAGCATCTCATAAACGGCCTCATGATTTCATTCCCTAAAGAAATGTTTTCCAGAAAAAAAAATAAGTAACCCCAACCTTTTTACTTAATTCTTTAACCCCTTTGAGTAACTTCAGAAGTCGCCAAAATTGTTTCTAGAGCTGTTGCTGGTCCACTTAAAAGGGACCCCTAAAGAGGTCCATATCCCTTCTCACGTGTGTACAACCGGGCATCTCTTAAGCTCTTTTTCCTCCTTTAACATTTGTGTTTCAATCTACATTAAATTAATTTCTTTTCCTTTGTTTGTGTTTCTGAGAGATGGTCTCATGCAGCCCAAACTGCCTTTGATTTCCAGATCTTCCCACTGCCACCCACCATGCACCACAAACTAACTAACTAACTCTCTCTCTCTCTCTCTCTCTCTCTCTCTCCCTCTCCCTCTTCTTTCTGGAGACAGTCTACTTTGTAGCTTTGGCTGGCCTGAAACTCTCTATCTAGAACATGCTGGCCTCAAACTCCTGGAGATCTCAACGGTATCTACCACTACGCTCTGCTGATGGACCTTTTTAAGAAACTTCAGACTATGGCCATACCACGCTGAATGTGCCCAGTCTAATAAGATGATAAACAGGGTTGAACCTGGTTAGTACCTTGACAGCAGAAACTGAAAGTTTTTTTCAGCCATGGTGACATCACCTCTTTGCTCTCAGTGTTTAGGAGGCTGTGGTAAGTGGGTTGAGCCAGTCTGGGCTTCACAGTGAGTCCCAGCTTATCTTGGGGCTACAGAGTGAGATCTTATTTCAACAAGGCAAAGAAACAAACAACCCTCCCCCCTCCCCCCCCCAAAACAAATAAACTAACAAAAATAAGCTTTAACTTCGCTTCATACTGATTTATCACAAAATTACGTTTTGTTGTGTTATCAAGTTAGTTCCTGCCGGAGTAACACGCCTCCACCCCCCCAAAAAGTACCATCCACCAATCTCCTCTTGCTCTCTTGCTCTTGCTCCTGTTCTGTCTGTCTGTCTGCCTCTCTCATGTCCCCACTCCGAGATGGCCTTTTACTCATTTTCCCTCTCTGCCCAAATAACCTCTCACATTAACTCTTTTGCGTGTGGCACGTTCTCTTGGGGGCAGACCTTGGCAGGACTTGTTGAAGGTACCCCCTTTCCACGTTTTTATCATTTTAGTCAGGAATCTGGGGCTCACCCTTGTAGACAGGCCTCAGCCCAGAGCTCCTCAGGCTGCTTCCTGAGGAGGCACCATCCAGCCTCTTCCACTGCTTCTGACAAGATCAGTGTCACCTAAGAGGCAGCTTTTTACAGAAGCTATTGTTACTACAAAACAATAGAAGGAATTGCTCAAACTCACATAATCATAAAACACCAAGTCAGGACTTAAGCATCTTGTCAAAGTTGACAAGCAGCCTGCAACCGACTCCGTGAAGACAAAACAGCGGAACAACAACCACGTTCGTCCCTACTCTGTCGCAGAAGAGATGAATGAAACACGACTAGTTTTGTAGCATAATGAAGAAGAAAGCCTTCTAGGTCTGCGAGTGAAAGCTTTGAATGTGAAGCTAGTGTAACCCCATTCTAGTCTGAGTAGTTAGTTAACGTCTCACAGCTGCTTTTCTCGTCTTTAAAACAGGAATTTTTGTGAAAGGATGCCTGAGGCCCATGCTTTGCTTGGTGTGTGTGTGTGTGTGCGCTTGCGTGCATGCGTGTGTGTGTGTGTGTGTGTGTGTGTAATTTCTTTGAATCAGGGTCTTACTCTGATAGCTGGGGCTGACTTCTAACCCAAGGCAATTGTACCACTTCAGCCACGCACATACTAGGTGCATAGTCACTGTGGCTCCTGGCTCCTAGCTGCAAATTTGAAATTCTATCTGTCTGCCTTTGAAATATGACAAAAGGCAACGGCAGCCTGGTTGATAGCAGTTTTTTTTTTTTTTCACATACCTGGTGTTTTCCCACTAAGGATTATCAAATTCAAGGCAATATCATTTATTTGTGTTTTCTGGGTCATTTCTGCAGGAATCCATGTCAGAGAGGCATCTTTAAGCTAGAGGGAAGGGATTACCTTTATCAGAATTGATATCTCCTAGAGCACTTGGATTTTCTCATGAAAACTGAGAAGGGTATTTTTCCATTCATCTTAACTGAAATTTCGGAGGCTCTCGGAATAAAATATAACCTGCTTACATCCAGTCCTAACTTGTCATTAACACACAGAATGAAGGCCTTACCTAGTTTGGCTTGGCAATTGTCAGTCAAGTGAAACGGAACTGATTTAGTCAAGTTTTTTAAGCTCCAGAGTGAAAAGCACGGGGCCTGACTTAGCTCAGATGCTCCTCCTTCTCTCCGCTGAGCTGTCTCTAGTGACTGTTGCTACTGCCGGGAGACAGGGGAGCTATGAGAAGCATCTCCTGAGGCTGGGCTTTGGACAATGGGTACTGACAAACTTATTTCACCAGGTGGAGGGAGTCTGATATGAAACGAAAAAAGAAAGATGAGAGGGGGGATGGTATGAGATTAAAAATGTATCAGACTTGGAACCAGGCATGGAGGTACCCGCCCCCCTCCATCATCTCAGTACTTGAGAGGAAGAGTCTAGACCACAGGCGTTTCAGGCCAGCCTCGGCCTCGTGGTGAGGGGAGGCCAGCCTCTGTTTCAGCCTCATGGTGTGTAGAGGCCAGCCTCAGCCTTGTGGTGAGGGGGGGGCCAGCCTAAATTTGACCCTGTCTCAGCAGCAGCAGCAAGGAACACCAGACTTGATCATTGCACATACAAGGCATATGTTTTAGCTCTACTGTTTACAGCATGCGTGACCTTGGGCAACTGCTCAATCTGAGTCATACTGTACGGTTAATAATTTTTATTCTATTGGGTTGCTATGAGGATTAATGATCTAATCGATAAGAGACACTTTTTCCACGGAATTCAGAGCGCAGTCAGAACTGATCCAGGGCCACTGGAAGGCAAGCACAGGGGGGTACAGTATCTATATTCCCTGCTAGCAGCTCCCTGGATTCCCTCCGGATGACTGAGTGGTGCAAGAAGCAGCCTTTTAGCCTTTTGCAATCAAAAAACTGGGTTCGAGACTCAGTTGTTCTTTTTTAACGAGTGCACGAGCCTCCCACCCCCACCCCCAAGAACCCAGTTCTGTTCACAGTTCAGTGTGGGCACCAGACAAAGGTTTACTTTGTAGGACTCTCTAGTTGGACTAAAACTAAAATATGCAGAAATGTGTGGAACTTCAACAATAGAGCATAAGGAAATGGATTCCTCCTGGCCGAAAACAAAGACTTTATAGACTATGAATTTGTAAGTACAGAACATAGAAAAGCTCGGCCAAGCATCAACACCAATATGGTAGCAGTTATTCCTGAGGAGGGAAGGAAGGATTCCTGAAAAGGTGAGATAATCCTCTCTACTGTTTTCAAATTTTGCATATTTATTTTCTTATTACCCATGTAATGGTAATAAGAATAATTATAATGACATTAATAATAAACTAGGTATGATGAGGCACGATTATGATCTCAACACACAGGTATCAGAGGCAGGAGGACCAGGATTTCTAGGTCCACCTCAGCTATGTAATGAGTTGTTAGAGGCCAAACTGGGTTAGAAGAGAGAGACCCTGTCTCCAATCAATCAAACAAAAACACGAAGTAAAGAAAGGCAAAGGCAAGAGAGATCACAGTATAAGCAGTGGGCCTTTAGAATGCAGAATAAATCAGATATGTAATAAAACAAAGTAGACAGGAATCAAGGGATTTCTTCTCCAGGCAGCCAATGACTTGATGCAAAGTCACCTTCTACTTAGCTAGCTGTCCTTGAGAAGTGGGAAGACCAGAGGTGGCAGGAGGAATCTCTGACCGGATCTCTGACAAGATTTCGGATGAGCCCAGGGAAACTGCCTGCTGGATCTTGTGGTATAATTTTCTTTCTCTCTGCAAGTACTTGAGAAGACATCTGTACTTTGTCTCACTCTTTCCAAAATCCAAGGTCTGTCGAAGCTCTCGCTGAAGCACATTGGTGGATTATGCTTTTAAGCAGAATGCAACCAGATGGCAAACTAGTACTTCTCGTAGTATATTTTGATGGCAAAGAAAATAAGAAACCATTACAAAATAAAAGTTAAAATAAAAAAAAAGGTATGCCATAGACAGTTGGTTGATTAAGAATACCTGATTAAAAGTGTTCTGAACTACCCAGGGCTGGGAGTCTATATAGTACATCGGGACATTTGCATGCTTGAGACCCAGGATTGTAAAATATATAAGTAAAACAAGATGCCCTTGATACCACCAAATAAATTAAGATAGACGTGATGGCGTACTCCTATAAAGTTCCAATAGTCAGGAGGAAGGAGGATCATTTCAACTCAGGCTTCCAAGACAGTGTAGCTAAGGTTAAAAAAACAAACAAACAAGCAAGCAAGCAAGCAAACAAACAAACAAACAACAAACTTTTTCTAGTTAGTTAGAGGGGAGTGGAGACTTTAAGTACTGAATAGAAGAGCTCTTCCATTGGAAGAACATCTTTTATTTGTAGGGGATACCTAAGTAGCACTTGGAGGCACATGAAGCCTTACTGACTTGCTTTCTTCTGTTGCGGCCTTTACTAGGGAAGGACCTCTTCTGGCTCTCCAGGAGTTTCGCTTTACTGCGCTTTCGATGCATACCCTTTAGCCACGGACTTTGGGAGCTATTTGCTCCACTGATGGAGATCTAAGCCAGGATGAGTGGGAGCTTCTGCTGGTACCGTTGGCTGGCCTTACAGACTGCTTGCTTGTAGACCTGGCTTTCCGTCCTGACCCTTCAGGGCAATGAGGCAATACAGCCCAGCCTGCAGTTCATTACGTTCTGTTGCCATTGCAAGCAAGGCACACAAAAAAGGCCTGAATGAAGGGGAGGATGGATGAATGGAGAGAAGCATTTTGATAGAACTTCCCTAGGGTATTAAATAGCATGGGACCATTGGGGGCTGGAGAAGCCTTCCATTACTTAAGAAATACTCTCCGTAAGAATGTCAGTCACCAGTCTTCCAACAACCCATTCATTCCTTACCCCCCACTCACATACACAATTGCAGACCCACAGACCTCCAGTGTGGCCACTGCAATGAATTGCGTTTATCTTGCGAAGCATAGCGAAAGGTCTATTCATTCACAGTCCCGTGACATTACTAATACTATGAATGGAAGAACAAGGAATTTAAACAAATGTATACAGCGGCATAATCCAGAATTATAACCCAGGCTATAAAACAGGCTAGTTCCTGTTCTTTAGTGTGGGGGCACATGTGTTAAGCACAATCTTGAAATCCAGGGTTTGAAACGTTGGAATCCGTCATTTCTGCAAAAAAAAAGGTCACACTGGTCCTTTGCTGTTTATACGAGCGATAAAAGCACAGTAAATGATTGGCGGAATGAATTTGAGGAGCCAAGGCTGCTCTGAACGATTGAAAATGATAAAGCAGCAGCCCTCAGAGGAAAGGTGTGGAAAAGTTGAACCCTTCAGAGATAAGAGAGAGGGAGCTACTTAATTAGACCAGACTAAATTGCTTGCCATTAACTCAGGCCAGATTTCTTTGAAACTGCCTTGTAATCTTGGGCATGGCTTTGATTGAGAAATCTCAGTTCCCATCTGACCCATTTGAAGATATCTCAGCCCAACCCCCTCCTCCCAATGCAACTCCTCTGAGCCCCTTCCTTTCCATCAGCACCCCCTCCCCCCGAAATAAATCTGAGGCAAGGCAGGGTCAGGGTTCACCTTGACCACTGATAACCAGTAACTCTGCTTTCACAGAGGACTGAGTAACAAAACCCAAGGCTTACCCTAGGCAAACATGCAAAAGCATTTCAGAGAGACGCGTAGAAAACAAAAGCAGCAAACATAACCTGTCCTTACCCGCTTCTTAAAAAATTGGAAGGCTGAGCATTTCTTGACTGGGAATCCATTCATGTCTTTGTTTACCATCTTCCACAGTAGGGACTTCACAGCTATAGATCCGGGGTGGCACCCGCCTGGTTACTGCATCTGTTCCCGGTTCACCTCCCCGGAGATGGTGAATGAAGAAGAGCGGGATGGAGAGGCTAACGGGGCTCAGTTCTTCACTCGCTCATTCTGCTGCAGCAGCTACTGCAGTAACTCGCCCCACTTTCAGATGTCACCGGCAGTGGCTTTTCTCTTTCCATCATTGCTCCGAAACACAAGCATCACCGCAACAGGACCCCGGGGACCGGATGGCGGATACGGCAAATCTCTGGGGAGCTGTTCTGGCGGCCACTTAGGCGGGATCAGGGTACCGTCCCCGCCCCCAAGCTACCTAGTGCGCGTCCGGTGCCGGGAGCGAGACGCTCTGCTCCAGGTGTTGCGCTTCTGGAGGCTGCTGGAGCAGAGCTGTTTTGATTGTGCAGGTTCCAGTGGGAGCTGTGTAGTTAAGCAGCTGGGGGAAAGGAGTAAGAAAGAGCAGAAGCCAGAGGGAGGGAGAGCCTCGCAGAAAGGCAAATGGAAAGAGAAAGCAAGGCTGGAAGAAACAAGGATTCAGGCATCTGTGAGCGGAACAGGGAAGGGACCGTAGACACAAAAAGCACAGGAGAGCAGCTGACTCCCTTGGAAGAGCCACTCAAGTAGGTTTTTCCTTGCAAAGACCGTGGCAAGCAGACTTTCCTGTAAAACGCAGGCCCAAGAACGTAATGCTCAATGAAGTTCTTGGGATTCTCATCAAATGCGTTTCTGACCGATGCAAACCTTGAAAAATAAAATCGTTAAGAGCCTGCACAGGTGTAACAATGGACCGTCTCCTAGTCTGTAGGGTCTTTTCTGACATCTTTCCTTTCACTGTGACAATATAGGGAACGACAGGGAAGGCATTTGTGCCCTTCTCACCAAAGACACCGGGCAATAAAAGAAAATCAATGAACAGGAACAAAGTAAGCACCACAAACAAGCAGAACCTCACAAAGACCTTTAGGAAACATTCTTACTGAATCTATTAATGCAAAGGAAGTTGGGGTAAGCAAGAAGACCTATTTTCTTAAAAACCCTTTATCCTCTGTGTAGTAAATTCATTTAACAAAACATCTAATTGTGTGTAGCTCATTTCCACTTATACTTTTTGATGTTGATAGTTTATGAGGTTTATGAGATATAATAGTGTTTATTGCAGAAGGGATAGGTTTGGGGCTGGCCCTGCTTCCCTGTCAGTGTGTGGTATTGCTTCAGTCACCGCCCCCCCCCCCCCCATGCCTTCCAGATGTTGCTTGGTCTATGAGATGGACATAACCATTCATTTGCGCATTCATTTCCTCAGTCACTTGTTTTCTGTCTCATCCCATTAATTTCAAAGGTCAAATTCAAATACAGCATTGTGCTCACCAGTAGGAAATACAATAGAAATATCATTGATAAAAAGAGAAAGGCACTGTGCCAATTTGATGCACCTAACGGACACCGCCTTAGTAAAATGCTTTTAAGGGTTAAGGGTATAGTCCTGTTGATAGACCGCTAGCCTAGCATGCACGAGACTCTAGGTTTGATCGTCAGCACCACATAAACCAGACGTGGTGGCAACATGGGATTAGAATCCCAGCAGTTGGAAGGAAGAGGTAGGAAGATCAGAACTTCAAGGTCATCCTTAGATAGTTTGAGATCAGCCTGGAATTCACGAGATAATACCAAAACAGAGCAACAACAACAGCAACAAAACCCCACATTGTTAGACCGTTTACATGGCGGTCTCTAAAGGGAAGGGAAACATGAAAGTTCATTGACAGAGAGGTGCCCAGATTTCTTTGGAATATAAATCTATGAGATATGAGATATGGATTAAGTTGCCAAGACCCAAGGATCCATTATGTAATCTACAGGATCAACAGGCTATGGTTTTCCTTAAAGGGTCTTCTAAAAACATGAGAGTTCAAAGGGAATTATTTTGAGATGATAGAAACATTCTGCACCATGATTATGGTAATGATTACCATACCATATCACATACCATACCATACCATACCATACCATACCATACCATGAACTAAAATACATTATGAAAGGAAAAATAATTGCTTTCATAGTAAATTCTATTTCAGTGAATCTCAGTGGTGGTCACACAACTTCTGTCATGGTCCTTTCATTGTCTTTCCTCGAAAAGTGTTTTCACAGACATAATTTTGGGTGATATATAGGAAGGACTTTCTAAGCAACCTAGGGAAAAGGAGGTTCTGGGACCCTCACTTTGCTTTCCTATTGTTCTACCACATGGGCTTGTCTTTGGTAGACTCTCTAATGACGTGGGGTCAAGAGGAATGTTTCATAGAGACTGCAGGGAGGAGGTGAAGACTAATCTATCCTTCCTGTCCTCCAGAAGTCACCTTTAGACGCTGTCACTGTGAGCTCAGCTACTCTAGGCCCTATGCAAGGTCCTACTAATGCAATGACGCGTGCTTTGCATCACATGAGAAGTGCACATGTAGTGGTCTGAGTGAGAATCATCTTCATAGGCTCGTGTAGTTGCGTGCTTATTCCCTGGGAATTGGTGAACTGCTCGGAAAGGATTAAAAGGTGCAGCCTTGTTGGAGTAGGAGTAGTTACGACCTTGTTGGAGAAGGTGTGCCACTGGGAGTGGCCTTGGGGTTTCGAAAGTCCAGATTCTCTCTTTCCCTCTTCCCCTCCCTTGCTTCCTCACCCCCCCCCCCCATCCGCAGCTTGCAGATTAAGATGGAAAGCTCTCAGCTACTTTTGCAGAGCCATACCTGCCCACCTCCTACCACATTTCCTGCCAGGATGACCATGGACTCACCCTCCGAAACTATGAGCAAGCCCCCAATTAAATGTCTCTTTTATAAGATTTACCTTGGCCGTGGTGTCCTCTCACAGTAATAGGGCAGTAACTATGAAGGTTTGCATATATGGACATAAGCACTAGATCCATTTTGATTTGCAGGTGAGCAAGGTGGGGAAGAGGTAAGTGAGGACCAGAGAAGTTTTCCTCAAAGGAATGATGTTGGTGGTTGCCCTTGGCACAGGCCAGTTGGGTCATTGCTTGTCCTGAGGGTGGGACAACTTATATTTAATTTTTCTTTTTTTCTCTTTGTGCTCTCTCTCTCTCCCCCTCCCCCCATGAAGCTGGAACAACATGTGATTGTGAGCCACAAATGCAGGAAGTGAACTCGAGTCTTCTAGAAGTGCTCATAACCACTGAGCCATCATTCCAGACACTCTGTCTCTCTCTGTTTCTCTGTCTCTCCCTTTCTCCCTTTCTCTCTCTTCTCCTTTCTTTTTCCTTCCTTCCTACCTTTTTTTTCTCAAAACAGAATATAGATTTATTAAAAAAGAGTAAGAAAGAGAGAAGAGGTTCCAGGAAGGAAATATCCCTGACTATTTCTTATAGCAAAATAACCCTTGGTTTTGCTGAATTAATAAACCCACTTCCCTTTATTTATCACAAAATCTCACTTGTTCATTCTCGTTACCTCAGCACCCAGTGAAGGTAGCTGAGTGTGGCAGGCAATGGATTTTCATAAATCCAATAAGAAGACAGCTAAAGCAGACATCTGTGACCCTGGTTCTGGGCTATTGCCGGGATTGTGAAATTCCTCTAAGCACGTGAAACCATTGTAGCAACTCCAATCACACCCTATGCTCTGAGATCTGATAAGAAATGCTGGCCCTCCTTTCTCATCACATCTTCAAGCCTCGAAGACACTGCTTTTCCTCCTTTCAAATGGACTATCCCAGCACTACAGAGAACACCAGAAATTCTGTCTGCTCTCTCTCCCCCATTCCCTCTGTAGAGTATGCCTGTATACACAGGGATGGCGGGCCTCCCACTTGTCTTTTTCTGTCATTGTCTACCTTATTTCTTAAATATTGATGTTGAAATACTTTGTTAGACAATTTCATATATATCTACAGTGTGTTTTGATCATTATTTACCCCAACTCCCTCTCTCACTACCCCAGAGTACCCCAACATGTTCCTCTCCCATCTTTGTTTCTGTCCATATCATCAATGTCAGTTTTGTTTTATTATTATTATTTTGTGGTAGGATCTTACTATGTAATCCTGGCTGGCTGGAACTTTCCGTAGAGACAAAAGATCTCCCATGGGCTGGGATTAAATGTGTGTTCCACCAGCTGGCTTCTCCACCTTACTTTTTGAGGTAGGGTCTCTTACTGAATCTGAAGCTCACTAATTGGCTAGTCTGGATAGCCAGAGACCCACCTCCCATACTTCTGTTTCTCCCTCTCCAGCCCTGAAATGATCCATAATGACATTGTGCCTGGCTTTTTCTGTGGATTCTGGGGATGCAGACTCAGGTGGTCATCTTCTATGGCAGGCACTTAACTCACCTAGTCGTCTCTCTAGTTCCTCATTTGTGTTCTACAGTGTGTCTAGTCTCCTTACGGACATTATTTAAACTATAATACAAATAATAAACAAAGGAGCTGTGCAATACTGATCACCATTATATAGCCAGAGTGTGTGTGACAACCTTCCCTCAGCTGCTGATCTCATTTTCTCATCTATAGAATAATAATAATGCTTTCCTACCTGCCTCTTAAAGAAACTGTCAGTGTTAAATTATGTGTGAAGAGTTTTCCCCTGTTTGCAAAACAAAACAAAAAAAAATGCGTGCACGCATGTGCAAGCGCGCGCACACACACACACACCTCTCAATAAATCTATCCTTTTGATCTTAATCAAGCAGGAGATAAACACTAATAATATAGAAACTCCTTATAGACTTAGAGTGTTGGCACGTGGTACATTTAAGTTCCAAATAGAATGTGGATTTCTTATAGCACCTGGAAGACAGACACGATGGTAAGAATATCTGTTGAGGGACTGATGTCCCACAGAAGAAGAGAATACAAATAGATATGTCATAAGAAATATTTTACATTCCCCTTCAATGTGAGGTACTCAACTACATGCTCTAGCCCCTGTGGTAAGGATGTCTGCAATCAGGGTTTAGGGATACCTACTAGAGATTGTACGTCTGCTTAAGTACAAGACAAAGATTTCTCTTACTATATTTTGTTTCAAACTTGTAATTCTTTCATTTTATCAGATGTGTTTGTCTTGTTTCATTTTCAATTTTACATATTTACGTTGTGTATATTTATGAGTGTGTGTGACACTATCCACTTGTGTATATTTATGAGTGTGTGCCACTATCACTGAGCCATCTCGTTGGCACATCTTGTTTGTGCTTGTTTTTGTTCCTTAAGAGAGTGTCAGCTCAGGCTGACCCCAGACTCAAAGCAATCCTCCTGCCTTAGCCTCCTCAGCACTGGGATTACAGGTATGAATCACCACAAGCAGCTCAGCAAATTGGATCTTTTGCAGGAGAAAAAGTTATCAGAAGAGAGGTTACAAAATCAATGCTACTCCTAAAAAATTACCTAAAGTTAAAACTCACCCCATGGTATTTCAGTTTATTTATCTTATATTTTGAAATTGGGAGTCTCATTATGTAACCCTGGCTAACCCAGAACTTACTCCGCCTCCCAAACGCTGGCCCGCCGATATGAGCTGCCAAATCCTATCTAATTATGGTAGTTATACCATGAATTGTATGGTATATATAATATATATGCATATACACATATACATACATATGTTCTGTACAGGGATATGGATTTTGCTAGATTATTAAATAGATTTGGCTTTCATTTACCCCTATTGCCGACAACATTTTCAGATGGAATTATAAAATGTTCCTTAGTTGAACTGTGATGGCTGATTCAAATTGCACCCTCTCCCCCGGTCCTATTCCTTGACTTCTTACCTGGCTCACCCTCGCTGGCACCCACATGTGCCTCTCTGCTTGTTGTCTCTCTCTTTGATTTTTTTCTCTCTGATAAAGTGGCGCAGAATATGTTTATGACATTGTTTCTCCTGTCACAAACACATAACTTCCTGTCTTCCTTGTGATAATGTGTTAGCCCAAGGGACAAATGGGTTTGTTAGAAAGTGCTCATTTGAATATCAGTGATAACTGATCTGGTGCTAATGATGAAGTTTACAGCTTTCCAGGCCTTCATATTTATGCAGTTACTTTGGCCCCTCTTTTAAAACCACAGAAAGGATTTAGAATCTGAAAAAAGGTTGTTTATTTGAAAGAAAATTTGTTTTTTTTTTTCGGGGCGGGGGGTTCCTTCTGGATCCTACCCTCCTTGTGATAGCAATTTCTGTCTCCTCACACAGTTACTGTAAGACTTTGTCAGTGCGTGACTCTCCTCGGTAGAGGCGCAAGACTGCATTCCTTTTCAGAAGCGCTGCCTCCGGACGTATTCAGTGGATATCAGTGAAGTAGGTTAGCAGGGCATCCTGAGAAGGTCATTATCATTTATGAATGGGATGGCCTTGTGACTTGGAGAAGTGAAATAGGAATTACAAAATGGTAATGGATTTTTATAGCCTTTTAATAAGATTTTTCCTCCCTAAATTGGTAATTATGCTTCTCTGTTTGTATCCAGCGATCAACCCTTGAGATCTGGTTCAAATGACCTCCTGACAGACCAGATAGGAAGTTGCGTTTTCAAGCTGACTTGTCCAAAGTCGTGCATTTATTCTTCTGTGTTCTCCATAAATGAGCCTTGGCCTGAGAGGGTTGCTATGTGGGGGGTAGAAGCCTGTTGTGATGTGGACAGATTGGAAGTCAGGAGAGGGGAGCAAAAAGCCCTAGTCTTGGCTTTCCCACTCTGTAGACAAGATCTTTGGCTATGTTTCTATATGTGCCACAGAACACAGAGCTAATTTCTCAGATAATTGGAATCAGCTGCTGCTTCCAGAGAAGGAAGCGTGGAGCTGGACAGCAGGGGCCAGCGACAGAAGCGGGCCCCAGAAGAAAACCACAAAGAACCACCCAGGAGTTTTCATCCTATTATTCTAGAAAACTCTGCCTCAGGATGGATCAATCCCTGAACATGATTGCTTCCAATCTGAAACTCTACCTGGGCTGGTGATGTTTTGTAAATTGTGCTTATTTAAATGGAACACAATTCTATTTCTTCTGGGTCTCTCCACACCCCAGGGAATCATACATATTGATAACAACTCAAAATGATTGTGATGAGAACAAGACAGATGGAGTATCCTTTTAAGTGGCTTAGTAGGAGTCGCCTGAGAGTTGCTGCGAGGGACTTGAATCCGGCCTCTGCTACTTACTAGTTATGTGACCCTGGGCAAGCCAAAATTGCCTAACAGCATGCTTCCTAGTGATTGGTTTGCTGTAAGAATTACAGGAAATTAAAGGCATATTTAATACACACACACACACACAAACGTACGTGCATACACATATCTATCTACTTCTGTGTATGACACACACACACACACACAAACGTACATGCATACACATATCTATCTACTTTTGTGTATGACACACACACAAACACACGTACGTGCACCATCTACTTATGTGTATGTATTGGAGTGTGCCAATTTTAAAATATTACTCTAAATTCTTCAGTTTTGTTCCCATTGACAGGTGGGAGCATCTTGTTCCATTTCAATGTGTGTGGGTTTAGTAGGATCCACGCCCTTTAGCGTGGTGGAAGTGATGCTATTTAACCTCCGAGGTGAAGGCGGCATTGTGCTTCTGCCTCCTTCACTGAGACTTTTTCAGCTGGAGTCTTGAGCCACTGTGTAAAAGTTTGGCTTCCCAGAGGCTATAATGATATGAGAAAGACCCTGTCACTTGAAGAAGACAAAAGTGGGAGCTACAGTCAATGGTTTTGGCTACACCTGGCTTTTTGGGGTACCCCAGCCTGGGCATCAAACACGTGGATGGGAAAACGTAGCAATAGTTTTGAAAGGGAATGACCGAATGTCAGTCATCAGTACATCAGTAACTGGTGAAGTTGAACGATCTTGATGTCTCAGTCTCTCTCTGAGTGTCTTGCTGTGGGCCTTTCTGTCTGTCTCTGTCTCCCCATCCCCTCCTCCTGCCGAGCCAGAGTCTCATTATGTAGTCCAGGATGGAACCTCCTGTAACCTTCCTGCCTCAGCTTCCAGAGTGTACCACCACACTCCACTAGCTAGCTCTTTTAGGCAGCATCCTCTTTCAATTTGTTTATCGCTCTCTTAGCCAGTTCAAGATGCTAGAACAAATACTGGACACTAGGGTGCTTAAAAGACAGACATGTGCTTCCTCACTGTTCCGAAGCCTGGAAATGCAATGTTAAGGTGCTGGTGTGGTTGGTTTGCAGTGAGGATGGCTTTCCAGGCATGCATGTAGATGGCCAACTCCTTGTATCTTTACATAACAAGATGAGAATCTTCTTACAGAGGAACTAATCCCAAGATGACAAACTCCTTCTTATTGAAATACTGTCTTTCAAAGTTCCTTTTCCACCCACCACAACATGAGGGGTAAGGCTGAACACGTGAATCTGGATGAGACATGGCTGAATTCATAGCAGTCATTTCGTCATAGGCTACCATTTCTGGTATTGATGCACTCTAAATTTCTTTATCAAAATGAATATTCATTATATTATTTGCTGACTAATAGGTGGGGAAAACTTTCAAAGTTCATGTCAATCCTTTTGACTAAGCTGATAGAGCTTCTACACAGAAGCACTTTAAACAGTATTAGAACAAAAAACAGTCACTTAAGAAAGAAAACATTTGTAACCCAGGCTGTCCTCAGCATTGCTATTTAGCTCTGGCTAGCCTTGAACTCATGATTCTCCTGACTCCTCCTCCTGAATGCTAGAATTATAAAATGCATTGATTTGCCCAGATGATGAGCAACTTAATAGAAAATGCTTAAAGAATTTTAAAAAATCAAAAGCACAAAAATAATTCAAATAAATATTTGTACCTGGGATGCATTCAAAATAAGCAAGGCTCTGAAGCAGTAGTTACTTTTATATAGCTCAGAGGAATATGAATATTTATGAAAACAATTGAGCAATAGTTATGCAAAATGAAAATATGCTTGTCTACTGACTCAGCAAACTTACTTTCTTAGAAATAATCCCAGCACTCAGGTGGCTAATACAGGATTGTCAGGGGTTCCAGGCCAGCCTGAGCTATAGTGTGAGACCCTGTATCAGTAAACAAAGGCAAAGCAAAACAAAGCAAATCAAAGCATCCTAACTTTTAGAATAAACCTTTGAAAAGATAAGTGATCATATGTGTGACACGCCGTGTAAGGATACTGGCTGCAAGGTTTGATAAGGAAGACAGGAGGGTGGTGAAAGTAATTATTAAGTTATTTTATCTACCTCTATCTATCTATCTATCTATCTATCTATCTATCTATCTATCGATCTATCTATCTATCTATGAGAGAGAGAGAGCATATCTTGTAACACATATTGATTTCAAACTTGCTGAGGATGTCCTTGAATTCCTGATCCTCCTACCTACACGCCAGAATTACAGGTGTGAACCACTCTTCCTAGTTTCGTAAGTGCCAATCTTAAACCTTACATACATTACTGTATGTATCGTATATATGGTTGCTATGGCTTGAAAATGGCTCCTGGGATTCATGTGTTGCAAAATCAGTCCCCAATGTGGCAGTAGAGTGAAATGGGGAGGCCTTCAAAAGATGCTTAGAGCTGGGCGGTGGTGGCGTACGCCTTTAATCCCAGCACTTGGGAGGCAGAGGCAGGCGGATTTCTGTGTTCGAAACCAGCCTGGTCTACAAGAGCTAGTTCCAGGACAGGCTCTAAAGCTACAGAGAAACCCTGTCTTGAAAAACCAAGAAAAAAAAAAAAAGACGCTTAGAATTTGACCCCACTGCCACGAGCGAATTGGCGCCATCCTCCCAGGGGAGAAGCCAGATCTTGTGACAGAGCTGTTACAGAGTGAGTCTGCCCTTTGGGCTTTTTTCCCCCCAACATCTGCTCACTGCTCAGCTTCCACCCTGTGATGATGAGCCGCAAAATTTCCAGAACCGTAAGCCAAAATAAACGATTCTGCACAGATCACAGGGATTCTGGTATTTCCTTATAGCAATATGGAAAGTTATATACACAAAGGTTAACCCAGTTATTTCAAGAGGTAGATGGAAGATTCTTCAATGTCATACTTATTACAAGCATGTTTTATTATAAAAATGTCAAAAATACTGAAAAATATGAATATATATTTCCTGTTCAGTTTATCTATTTAGGAGATGGGAAATCACACTATAGTTCCAGGCTGGCCTAAACTTATGGCAATCCTCCTGCTCCAGTCTCCTAAATGCACCACTACGTGTGATCTTTAAAACACCCCTGTTTTAAAGCTTCTATTTATTCTCATCCCTCAACCGTGTTTTGTGAATCTTAGGCACAACGTGTAGTGCCAGGACATTTACACAGAGAGAGTAGTGTTTAACAACAGCTGACACCTAGAATTAGCAATGCTAGAACCGAACTTCTGGGTCTTCTACCTCACCCTTCACTGTGTAGAGGACAGGGACAAGGACTGGCTATGTAGTAGAGGGTGATCTCAATCCTGCATCTGTCTCCTGAGTGCTAGGGTGACAGTTTCCTGCCACCACACTTCAAGATTTTCAAATTTATGTCCTTATAATATAGCAAGCATGATATTTAATTAATTAGATACTTTATTTGTACATTATATATGCATATACTATGTATTTGTATATTTTATATGCTTATGTTGAAGGAGGACCAGAGCTGTTCGTGCTGGCGAACCAGGAAGCTGCCATTTTTCTAAAAAAAGCCATGCAGTTTTTACTGAGCCCCACAGCACCTTACTTGCCACAAGCCCATCTAGAAAAAAAAATATGTGACTACCAAGAAATTGTGTTAAACTCTCTTCTTTTGTGTCTAGAATTCCTTCCCAAACCCTCTCAGGTTTTAAGTGGATTTTAGCTTGTCCCATGTTGGGTGCCAATTTGTAGTATGAAGAGAGGCCATGAGGCCCTGCTGGAGACAGATGCCAGAACCTTGCTGGTAGGCCACGAGCCTCATGGTAAAATATAAAATAATCGAGATGGATTAATTCTAGATAGCAATATGCTTAAGTAATTAGCCAAGCAGTGTTTTAAATAATATAGTTTCTGTGTAATTATTTTGGGGCTAAGCGGCTGGGAACCAACAAGCGGGCTCTCTTCATACTACATGCATATATATATATATATATATATATATATATATATATATATATAACATTATTCCACTCCATATGTGTATTCCAAATAGAATGGCAAAATACATATTTGTATACTTTTTAATTTATGTATACATGTGTATATACATGTATATACACGTGGACCATGCTCATGCAGGGGCCTGGGGAGATCTAAGGAAACATTGGATGCCCTGGAACTTAAGTTGCTGATGCATATGAGCCACCATATGACTGCTAGAATCCAACCTAGGTCTTCCTCTGGGGAAGCAAGGGCTATTCTCTGTTAAAAGTATAGTAGCAGGTCTAGGAATAAAGCTCACCAGGAAAGGATTTGCTTAGAATGCACAGGGCTTTGGATTCAATCCTAGCAAAACAATCTATATCTACAGATCTATACTACCATTCTGAAAAGAAGGCAGCTCTGGGGAAATTTTTTATATGATCCAGAACGTCAGCTGCATTGCCAAAGGTCAGGTCTGAAAGTGGTTGGTCACTCACTTGTCAGCAGCTGGTAACTTTTCACCCATGACCCGCCCCCATCCCATGCTGTCTTATCATTGGCCAGCATGCTCTTCTCCAATTCTCCTGTTTATCCATTCATGTTTAGAAACACTGACTGTTCATCAGGCCTGCCTTTTTATTTTTAATTTTTAATGTAGAGTTTTACTAGAGAGGAGTTTTGCCTAGAATTCCTTCCCAGATTTAGCTGAACAGAAGAGTTTAAGATACACTTAGGCAAAATACTCTTTTTAGATTTTTATTTGTGTGCATGTGTGTGTACATGTGCTCAAGTGCACGATGAATGTACAATGGTGTGTGTGGGGCTCAGTTCTCTCCTTCCACCTTTATGTGGGATCTGGGGGTTGAACTCAGGTTGCCAGGCTTGTGCGGCATGAGCCTGTACCCACTCACACATCTTGCATGCTCTTAAAACTCTTATCCTTACCGAATGCATTCTTCTTTTTAATTAAAGTGCTTCAATTTATTTATCTGATGCATTTATTTTAAAGTTTATTTAATGTTGTGGGGCACAGGGGAGGCATGTGTGTGCAGGTACCTACAGGAACCAAAAGAGGGTATTGCGTCTCTTGATAATATAGTTATAGGCAGCTTTGAGCCACCCAAAATAGGTGCTGGGAGCCAAACTTTGGTCCTCCTGAAAAGCAGCAAGCATTTTTTATCTCTAAGCCATCTCTTATGCCTACAGATATGTGCTATTTTTATAATGAAATGGACCACTGAAAGGTTTCCAAAGTTTAATGTGCATTTATATTTTGCTGAAAGCCACTCTGTGTGAACAAACATGAAGCCTTCAGAAAAAAAGAAAATATCTAAAATAAAACTTCCCTTTATTTTTAATGTCACATAAGCCCAGCTGTGTTATTCAGTTTGATAGAAATATACCACTGGGTGAGAAAGGAGAAATAGTCTAAATAAGAGACAAGAATTTTATTTCTTTTGTTTCTTTTATTGCAGTGATTCAGTATGCGTATTTAAGCCAGCCCCATATTATCACACAATGGGTTATCAGACTAGGGGCCGTGTGTATAGCCTAATGGCCGAATGTAATAATCCCGGGGTCTGAGAATTTCTTCACTAGAAGACTTTCAAGTATGCAACACATGATTTAAGCCTTCCAGGTATGTTCTCCCTCTTCAGAGAGGGGATAATGGCTTGCCTGGCACACATGAAGCATGAGGTTTAATCTCCAATGTCAAATAAACTAGGTATACAGTCACGTGTCTATAAGCTCAGTTCTTGGAAGGTAGAGGTGTCAAGATTAGAGGTTTGAGGCCAACCTCTGCTACAAGTGATTTTGAGGCCAGACTGGGTAGCATAAAAGTCTATACCAAAGAGTAAGTAAGAAGACAGAATGATGCGGGTCCTGCTACTGTTCCCATTATCTTAAAGCATCTGCAGGAGTTGTTTGTTGACTCCGGAGTAGGCCTCAAGGCTTAGAAGACAGGAAGGGCTTTGAATAACTCTTGGATACCGGGCAGAACAGTCTTTGGGCTGCTGGCCTAGTTTCCACAGGCATCTAAGGATGTTAAATTAAAGTAGCCATCTGTAAGTCAGAATAGCATTTAGGCTTGTTCTGTCTTTTCAAAAGTTAGTGCAAACTTCAAATGTCCACTCACACGTGTTCACATCGGACCACCATGCCTCCTTCATCTTGCACTCCAAAGCATCAAGTTTGGTTTCTGCTCTTGAGAGTTGAGACCTATTCATGATTCCACGGGCTCTGGCACTCTCCCATTGATGCCAGATGGAGCAACACAGGTTGATGGTGAGCAGAGTCATGTGCTTGTGTCTGGAGGTAAGAGTTTAAGTTGGGTCTGGGAGTGCCTTTGTAAGAATGATATTAAATAAAATAACCCAAGCGTCAAAATCGCTCATACTCTATTGTGAGTCCCTTTTTGTGTTGAGCACTTCATAATTTTTTTTTCATTAAATTCCTGTGGCTTTGAGAGCAGAATGTTATCTGCACTTGAGAGGGGAGCTTGGCTGTAGATAGACAAGTCCAGAGGCAGCAAGACCTTTCAATAGGTTGCAATAGTCTCCAGTTTTGACAAGATAACCCTTTGGCCTGAGGATACAGTTAGAAAAGGTCTAAAGCACCTGTTTTATTTTTTATGCAGTAGTCACTTGGTGTGCTCTGTGGCAAATGATATACTTCCTTGCTTCAGAGGTAGACAGGAAGTTCACCTAGAAACTTGGGGACTGTGTGATGAGAATGACGGGGGTAGCCATAAACACAGGGTATTTAGGAGCCCAGAGTCATTGAAACCCTAGCTTTGAGATGCAGAATATTTTTACCGGACATGAATTTCTTTTTTTGTTTGTTTGTTTTTAATCTTTGGCTTTTGGAGACAGGGTTTCTCTGTGTAGCCTAGGAGTCTCACTATATTGCTCCAGTTGGTCTCAAACTCCTAGGCTCAAGCAGTCTTCCCCCTTTAAGCCTCCTACAGAGCTAGAACTGCAGAGGCATGATACAGTACCCAGAAAACACTGTGGAGGAACAGAAGCACTCCATTGCGCCTGGAAGCCCAACTCTGGTGTTCGACGGTTCGATTCCTGGCCTTGCTGTGCTGTTTACTAGCAATCTTATCTTGGAAAGTATCTGAAAATCTGCTCTGTGGGTTTTCCCACCTGAAAATGGAGCTAGAAATAATTTCTACCTGTTAAGATTTGGATATAAAGTTTCTCTCCTATCAAAAAAACAAAACAACAAACAATAATCCTCATATGTTAAAGACCTATTCTTTAGTCATGAGGACTCTAACCTAACCAGTCGGTTAATCTACTGATGATCTGATAACTTCATGGCATTATTGGGTTTGATGGAAGGTTTTGGAGGTAGAGTCTAGCTAGAGGAAGGAGACACCTCTCTGCTGCTTTCCCCGTTTCCTCAACACCAGGCAAGCAGCCTCTACCACACGCTCAGGTTTCCACGATAATCTGCATCCCTCCAGGTCCCAGAATGGAAAATGGCTCCAGCCACCATTAGAGTGAAATCTCTTTGATGCCAGCCAAAATAAAACCTCTCTTCGTTGGTAGTTGTTTCTCTCAGGCATAGGCCACAACAATGGAAAGCCACAAAACATACTATCTCCTAACATTGCAATAAAGATGAAAATGAATTATTGTATGAGTATTGAAGTAATGGCCACCTATAGTAAGCCCAATGTACAGTTTATTGCTGTATGGACTAGAAAGAGAACGTAGTTGTGAGTACAAAAACATGAAATTTATAGGAGCCGATGTCAACAACAACCTCAGTGACCAAGTAATTGGTAATTTTAAAAATTTCTTACTATGGATATGCACGTGTGTGGGGGTATGTGTACAGACGCCCTCAGAGGCCAGAGGCATACATCTCTCTGGAGCTTGAGTTACAGGCGAGTGTGGAAAGCTGGCGTGTGTGCTAGGGCTAGACTTGGGTCCTCTGGGAGAGCAACACGCCACACTCTCAGCCACTGAGCCAGCTCTGCAGCCCCAAGTAATTGGCATTTGGAGGTTCTGCTCACTTGATAGGTTTATCCTTCTTGCCCTTCATCTCTTTAATGCTTCAGCTGGGCTGTCAAAGGAAAGGAACTGAGGCAAAGGTGGCCGTCTGAAAAGGAGCCTGCCGTTCAGCTTCAGCCAGTTACCGTACTGGCGTCAGGTCCCTGACGTGCCTAGAGAAGCTGCAAATTGTTTCCACCTTTTAGAACTCCAAAATTAACCAAAGGATGTATTTGTCGGTTCACTTTAGCGTTTGAAGTCATCTTCTAAGCCTTCTCCTAACTCTGGGGTATTGATGAAGTAGCCCCTTCCCCGACCAGCCACACACAATGTTCACAAAAAAGATAAAGAAATAGAGTCCATGGAGCTAATATTAAGTAAGTTACAGGTTTCCTTAAGTCCAGGCCCCTTGAGTGATGAGCTACGGCACCTTTGCTATGTAGCGTAGCCTGGATCGGGGCACCCTCAGACCTAGAAACCCGTGCGCTTGAGCATGTGTGGGGAACTAAGAGAAAGCCCCACAGATGGTGACATTTACCACGTTTCAAATGTCATGGGACAATTCAAAGCTGTTCTCCATGTAAATGACTGTTTTAAGCATCATTCAGAGTCTTATTGTTTCATATACATATTTCACTATCCAAAAGAGCCAAGTTTAGTTTAAAAGGCATGACAGTTATCAATAACAGCTGCCAAGTATAACACTTCAGACTGTGGTTTCAACAAACATTCACTCGTCAACTGTGTGTTAAGCCGCATGCTGCTCCGTGGCTGACCTTTCATCGGGTCATTGTGGTCACGGGCAGTGGGGCTGTGCGGGTCTGAGGCACAGCAGTGAAGGCAAGAAGGGGGATTGGCAGGGATCTTTGGGTGTACAACTTTGTCCAAACCTCCACGCCTGTGGTGCATGATCCAATCATCAAGGCCTCATCTAGAAAATGAAATAACGTAATTAAACATGACGTTGTCACTAGTTATTAGATACAGAATGGAAAAAGGCATCAGACGCTATTATACTTATTTTATAATAAATTAATCTGAAATGCCTAAAAGTTTAAAACGTTATCATTACCTAAACCGTTAAGCTGGGGAAATGGCTTAGAACGGTGGTTCTCAACTTATGGGTCATGACCCCCGTGGGGTCACATGGCAGATATTTACATTGTGATTCATAAAATTAAAAATTAAAATTAAAGGTATGAAGCAGCAACAAAAGAATTTTATGGTTGGGAGTCACCACACCAGAGGAACTGTATTAAAGGACACAGCATGAAGAAGGTTGAGAACCACAGGCTGAGGTTGGGAGCACTTCCTATTCTTGCAGAGCACCGGACTCTGTTTCCTAGCACCCACATGGCAGCTCATAGTCACCTCTAACTGCACAGTCATCTCCTGAACTGATAGGAAATTTATTTTTCTTGGTAACGGAGAACTCTGGACCAGCACAAAAATGGAAATGCTTTAATGTCATAACATACGCTGCTTCCTTGGAGCAAGCCTTAAAAGATTCTTGATGGGGAGCTGGAGAGATGGCTCAGCAGTTCAGAAGAGGACCTGAGTTCAGTTCCCTGCGCCCATTGTAGCTCACAACCACTTGTAACTCCAGTTACAAGGGATCCGATGCCCTTTTCTGATCTTCACGGGTACCAGACATGCGCATGGTGCACAGACAGACATGAAAGCAAAAGTCCATGTGCATGAAATAGGCTAAAACATAAAATTACGAAATACTTTTAATAGGAAAATGTTACCAACGGAAAAGGTTATTCTCTTCTGATTTTGGTTTCACTTTCATTTTTGTGTATATTATTTGTGTTACATATGAATATTTTTGTATTCATGTGGTTATATAGGCTACATATTGTAAAGACTATATTGTCATTCACGTAAAGGATTTAGAACACAGCTAACAGTTAAATCTCATCATCAATGTAAAATTCTTTCTAGAACTTTCTCCTGCTTTTTTAAAAGTGTGATTCCTACTTAACTTTTCTTTTTTAAAATTATTTATCTGTGTTGTGTTTGTTCATGAGGGTGCTTGAACAGGAGCACCACTACACACTTGTGGAGGTCAGAGGTCAACCTGCGGGAGTGGTTCTTTCCTTCCGTCTTGAGGGATCTGGGGCACTCAGATCATCAGATTTGGCAGTAAGTACCCTTACCTGAAGAGTCATCTTGCTGACTCATAAATTCGGAGTTTTCAATGTTAATAAACAAGGTGTGTGTGTGTGTGTGTGTGTTTGGTGTTTGTCATGAATATTAGCTATTTTTGTGATAAAGCCCCATGATTGAGGCAACCTAAAGAGAGAAGGATTTATTTTTTGGGTTTCTGGTTCCATAGGGATAAGGCTTCTCTGGAGAGGTGGCTTTGTGTGAAGGCCTGAAGAGAACAATGGAAAAAGTTACGTGGATAGTGGGGAGGAGTAGGGGAGGAGGGGACACAGGCTAGTGATTTGACCTGTAGGAGGTAAAAGCTGGTAGCATTAGGACAGGCAATGATGTAAGATGAGGCTGCATCCATTCTGTGTTTCAGGATGTATTAACTGCATCCATTCTGTGTTTCGGATTATGTACTGAACTCACATTTGCCACCCCAGAATTTAGGAGGCTGAATCAGGACTATCGTGATTTCCTGGTCAGCCATGACAACATAGCAAGGTTCTGGGGTCAGGGGGTAGGGGGAGGAAGGAATAAACAAGCAAAAACTAAGACAGCAAGCCTTCGTTTTGGGCCATATTCCTGGTATTATTAGGAAACTGAGTCTGAATACTGTTTTTCCAAGTTAAAACTATCATCGTCATTGGTACTTGGAGCAAAATGAAGAAAACCAAGGGAAAAAACGGTCATCCTTATAAAATCCAATTTCATTTTATAACCCCCATTTTATAACTGCCCCCCCCCTTCGCAAACTAATTTTTTAGCTTTCAGGTAAAATAGCAATCATGTTGTCCAGTACATTTATTTAAAAAAAACCTGGGTAAATCATATAGCGGCCTCCCCAGGAGTCCTTTTCTTACCTGCAACCTCTTTCCCCAGGCACCTTCTCTGTGTGTGTCTGTGTGTCCTGAACAGACCCAACAGTAGGACAGGAAAAGGCATCCTGACCCTGCCCTCCACATCCCAAATTTCTCATCAGTGAGAGGAGGGTAGATTTCTTTTTAAAAGTCCTTGGAGGGGATGAAGGAGATGGCCCATGTGCAAGCTGTAAAGCTATCATTACCACGGTTTTCTTTATTTATTTATCAGTAGCGTGTATTAGACTCAAACTTGGTCTGTAGCCAAGGATGACCTTGAACTTCTGATCCTTCTCGTTCTTCCTCCTGAGTGCTGGGATTATAGGCGTGTATTACCACTTCTGGTTTTACAAGGTGCTAAGGACTGAACCCATGGTCTTATGCATGCCAAGAAAGCTTTCTACCAAAGAAGTTAAATGCCAAACTCTTATCATGGTTTATGAAGCACTCAAGTTTTGAGTCAATGGTATTTATCCAACACAGTTTGTCTTGTGATATTTTTTTTTTCCTGGAAAACCCCAACAAGGAGGATACTGAGAGACCAAGGAATGATTTCATACAAGACCTTCTTGGTAAACCAATAAAACTATTGGGGTTACTTGCAGGAACATGGGTGTAGCTCAGGGCAGCTACACCCCCCACAGCATGGATGTGTGAAAAGCTACTCGATTGAAGTCTCCCTTGAGAAATCTATAAACAACCACACCCCTAAAGAGTCCCAGTCAATCAATTATTTACCTCATGTAAAACCAGGGGCCACAGAGAGGTTTCCTGTGGAGCCTCTAAAGGCTGGGATCCCTGTCAGCTTCTCTCTTCCCTCTGTGATGACCAAGGGAAAAGTCAGTGGGCCTGATCTGAGAGCTTCCTGTCAACGAGGCCTGCTCCAGTTAAGACAGTAGCAGCCACTCAGAAGAAACAGCCACACAGCTGAGCTACGTACCCAATGAGAGGCATTGGTTCAAACAGGTTACAGGTACTCCGCACAGATAAAAGACGTAGATGCTTGGTTGCTGTGCAGCATGTTCCAGAACAATCACTAGAGCTATTATAGTACCCGGCGGTATGGGCAGTATGCCAGGTTTATGCAAGGCTACATCCAGAATCAACTTCTCGAGCTCTCAAACTGAGCCAAAGGCCTGGAACAAGCACAGAGCTGTCACCGCCTCTGGTCCCTAGGGGCTGCGGCAGGGCCTGGACCGGGCTGAGCATCCTGCTGCTGTCCCGAGTTGGTGCTAGCTGCCTTGCCCTTTCCTGGCTGGGTGCAGACGTGCTGGCCGGCCTCTGTGCCTAGGGCAGTCGCCAGGGTGGAGCAGGAGAAGGACTTCTTGGATGACTCCTCCCTCAAACAAATTCCAGTGTCCAAGTGCAGATTTCATTCATCTCAACAAAGGACTGCTCCTATTCAGCCTGATTCAAATAGAAGAAAAAGGCCGTCATGAAGCACGTAGAAGGGGAAGTGACCTTCTTAAGAACGGCTTATCCACTATTCGCCATTTTTGTCTCTTAGCCCCACAGGTGAGAACTCTAAGAGCAACAAGGTTTTCACGCAAGGCCTGCAGTGCTTTCCTTTTCACTATGGGTCAGCTACCCAGGTATTGAGACCAGGATGGTTGCCTGTTGTGGTAATAGCCCTGAGAAGGACACCCTGGGGGCACTTATCCTACCCCCAACCATGCAAATGTATTGGCTACTCTTAATGGCCACATGGTAAAATATTTTTTAAAAGTCAGAATTTGGTAGCTACCCAGTCATCAGCAGGTTACTTCAATGTGCCTTCTAGTATTCAAGTGGGAATTAGGTTGCACAAAAGCTGATGACAGTCTTTAGTGTCTTTGAGCAAGGATTTGTTGACCAGTGAAAGTACCACGCTCATCATGAAGAGGGACAGAAAAGTGAGTGAAACAGAGCTTGTCCTCAGGCTGTTCCTGAAGTGATTCCCGCTAATAGAGGGCAGCCAACATGTTCTTTCAAGGAATAAATGTTAGCCAGCCATCATGGCTCCCACATGCAACCCCAAGGCCAGCTTGGGCTATATAGTGAGACGCATCTCAAACAACAACAAGACCAAACCATAAATGTGTCGGAGGGAATAGCAGGAACAGGGAGAACAGAGAGGGATTGAGGTTGGGCATCTAAAGGAGCCTGTGCTCGGGAGGGGCTAAGCTGCAGAGAAGGAATGAGAGTTGGCCAGCCAGATTGAGGGCAGGGTGGGGGGCATTCTGGGATCAGGAGAGGAGGAGCATCTGTTGGCAGAAATGTGAAAAGGTATTGTGCACGTGAGCAAATAGACAGGCAAAATGCGAGGGGCCATGGATGGGTCTCAGCTGGGAGAGATACTGGTGTGCGCATGCTCCTGGGGTTGGGTACCAGTCTATAAGCCAGGTGTGGCGGCACAGCCTGCAATCAGCCATGGAGACGTGGAGGTAGGAAGATTGGCCACTCAAGGCCAGCCTTGGCTACCTGGCCAGTCTGTGACTGGTATGGACGGCATGAGATCCTGTTGGAGAAACAGATAAAGCAAAAGGAAAGTATGAGGTGAAGTATGGAGGAAAGAGAGCCGAGAGAGAAAGGTAGGCCAACGCGCCCTCAAGAGATGACTACACCATGCCAAGAAATTTGGTTTGCCTCTAACACAGCGCCATGTCTGGTGGACCCAGGGTTTATGGTAAAGGAATATGGAGAGAAGAGCCACCCAGGAAGGTTACTGCTGACGGTCTCTCTGTGGCTGCACACACCCTGCACTTGAGCAATGTGGGGCACTTACTTTTCCACGTCCCTTCCTTTCTCCTTGCTCTCCCAGAACCCCCTTTCTCACCACATTTCTTGGTACTGAGGAACAAACCTGGACCCTAAAGAAAAGCCAAGCTGAGCTATATTCTCATTCCTCTTCTTCAAAACCATTAGCATTTGGTGACTATTTATCTTTTTGTTCTTTTCCCCATTTCAACCTTACATAGTTTAAGTACTGAGCAGGAATATTTTAGCACGGTAGTGTCCAGCTTTAATATTTTTCAGGTTAATAGTGATGTCACCCATGTGGGTAAGAAAATATAAATCTCTCTTCAGCTGCAGGAAGGCCAAACCCCATCCCTGACAGATTCCTTTCTCCCCAGGTTTCAAGCAGAACCTGTGTAGGGGAAACTGTTTTAAATTTATTTCAAGATTCTCTTATTCACCAAATGTGATGTTCAGTAACCAAGTATATGTTTCAATGGTCTTTTATTAACTACCCATGATGACAGGCCCTATCCTTGATCTTGGGCTTACAGTAGAGAGGAAGATGGATTCAAGTCCTGCCCTCAGTAAAGACTAGGGACAGTGGTGGCTCTTCAATCCCAGGACTCCAGAGGCAGAGGCAGGAGGATCTCTGTGAGTATGAGGCCAGCCTGGTCTACAGAGGGACTTCCAGGACAGCCAGGGTTACACAAACAAGCCCAGCCTCAAAAATATCAAAATAAGGATGTAAAGCCTAGCGACCATGGTTGGGGACTGAAAGAGGGGTGGGCTTACATACTCGAAAGGGAGTTATAATAAGAGGTGCCGCACGTCATCGCTGACATATCCTCAACAGCAAATAATAGGATCCTAATCCTCAGCCGGGAGTCAGATAAGGCGTCTCTACAGGAAGTGATATTTAAACTGAAAGTGGGAGGATTCTACCGGGGAGCCAAACCAACAGAAGGAAGGAGAACGTTCCAGGCAGAGGGACAGCATGAGTAAGAATCCCAAGGCAAGTGAGAACATGGTTTGTTGCAAGAATTCAAAAACCATGGTTGGAGAGCAGCATTGTGGGGGAGGAGCAAGCTGAGAGGTGAGGGTTGGGAGTAAGGAGATAGAGGCTGGGGCACGGGAGGCTTGGTGGATACACAAAACAGCCCTATGCGGGTGCTTCTGACCACACGAGATTCTAAAATCCTTATTCTACTTTTGGACAGCCCCAGCAGAAGGGAGATGTGGAGATGCTGGCATGTGAAGCTGGTCATGTACCAAATGGCTAGGGTAAGGGGCCACTGTTAAGCACAGATATATCTGTTGCACAGTTTTGGGTCCAACTACGAACTCTTGTACCATACTATACTGGCTGGATTTGCCAAAGCAGAAGGAACCAGATTTAAAGCTAGCCTGTGGAGGATAGTGACAGTGGTTTGTGACAAACCAAAACCAGCCAACAAAACAGACAAACAGAGGGGGCCGGCAGCTGGATTCTATGGCCTAGAAGGGCAGCATGCAGATCAAATTACTAAGGCACTGTAGGGCTCCAGAATGATCCGTCAGCATCTTGGGGTCTCAGTGCCACCTGGACGGGTCTTGGAGGGCAAGATTGGGGGTTGTCTTTCTTGGTGGCTCACAGGAGTTTTAGAACAATGCCAGTACTGTTGCTGGCCCTGCTGACCCAGAAAAACTTCTTGAAAAGGTCTTAGAGAGATTCTCATGGATAATCCAAGCCCAAGTTGGAAGCCATGGAGTAATAACCTTCAAGTTTTGCTGCCTCTAGAAAATTACTGTTTTGTGTTTTTTTCCCCCTCCCCCTTTTCAGGATGCTTGATATCTGTTGAACCCAGCAGAAGGCAGGAGGGTGGCTGGACCATTCTTGCTCTATTACTGGCATAGGCATGACCAGAGAGTACTAGAGAGTTCTGAGCTGCAGGGCCCAGGGCCGGCAAACAGTTGGACTCTGAGCAGATGGCTTACCTCTATACTATGCAGAGAACACTACTCATTCTAGAAATAACAGGTGCCCATATTTTTCTTTTCTCTTCACTCAGGAGATACACTGGGAGTGCCAACAACTAATTAGCATACCAAGAAAACAAAAGCTGTGAGCTGGAGCAGGGGTGGGCTGCCAACACTACAGAATTGTACAAATGGTGACTCACTCCCGCTAGAGCCTGCCACATGTTTGTAGCCGCTCTCTGAGAAGCGTCCAGAACTCTTTTGCAAAAGAAGGCAGTCGGCACACCTTTCCGTGGACCTGAGACTTCTTCTGGAAGAGGCCTCTTCTCCAACCACTTGCGTTCTTTGAGAGGCTTCAGGTCCCACTGCCCAGGGAACTTTCATAGGAACTCTTGGCTTCCAAGTTGCTGTTCTGGCTTGTCTATTACGCAGACATCTTTTCTATTACGTACAAGGCAATTAAGGGATAAGCTCAGAGGCTGGCACTGTCCTTCTAAAGCAAAAGGCAGGAGCATATGTTTGGCTAGAGACCGTCTCCTGTAAAAATAGCTCTTATTAGTGATGATATAAGAGCCACTGAGACCATATTAGTTCACCGCTCATGTGGAGTCTGTCCCAGGTCCCTCTGATGCCCTTTCTTTGATATGCAGTGGACAAGCCTGTTTCTTAAGCGCCAGCATGATGACCTCAGTGCGGAAGAATCTGTAATTCTCTGAAGGGTTGCTGATTTTTCAGGGCACACTGATGGGACACGTTGAAAACATGTTTAAATCACATGTTCTTTTCTTGCTGGCTGTAAAACCAGTATTCCTCCATCCATTCAAATGGCCATCGAAGTTCCAGGGACTCCGCTTTTAATCATTTAGTCTTCTAGACTAATAAATTTCCTATTTCATCTTGTTTGAAATGATTCTCTTTTCTGAATATGCAGTAACCGCTGAGATCACAGATTTTAATTAGCCAGTTGATTTTGAAGAAAGAGCTTCAGAAGACAAGCCCCTGGGGAGATGGCTCAGTCAGTAAATAGTCAGTAGTGCAAGCATGAAGATCTGGGGGGAGTGGCCCAGATCCATGTAGACGCCAGGCATGTGTCGCAGGTCTATAGCCCTCACGTGAGGAGGAAAGCAAGGATGTAGAGACAGCCATATCTCCAGAGCTCACTAACCATGAAGCCTTGCCCCAGTGCTGAGCTCCAGACTGAGTGAGAAAGTCTATCTCAAAGTGAGGAAGTCTGTCGTCTCAAGAAATAAGGCAGAAGAGTCATCAAAGATGCCAATGTCGGACCTCCACACACAAGTGCATATAGGAATACCTACACATACTAGGCTCACATACACATGCCCAGATGAGAAGAAGTAAATTAATAGCCAAGATTATATCTGCCCAGGCAACGTCCAGGTAGGTAAAACTTGGAATGATGACGTCACTCCTCTAAGTTCACTTCATAATGTATGCTGTGGGAAGGTGCCATAGGCATTAAAATGGTAAGTTTCTTCAATCAGATAAGTTTTCTAATTTAAATGCATTACTGTCTTATTTGAGAAACAATGTATACTTCTATGGAACACGTTGAAAACACAGGGAGAAGATGGGAAATTACTACATTCTTATGAAAAGTGATGAGTGCTCTAGCTTCTGCAGTGTCCTAGTCTCTTGCTACCACCATGATGGGCGTGGTCGACCAGAAGTTAGAATTAACCAGACCAGCTCAAAAACAAAGAATATAATTTAATAATTGGAAAAGGAGAAACTCACACAACCAGGGTCCAGCGAGCACCATGCACAACCAAGAGGGAGAGAGAGAGGGAGAAAAGGAGAGAGAGAGAGAGAGAGAGAGAGAGAGAGAGAGAACAAAGGGCGGGCACTTGGATTCCCAGGTCCTTCTTCCCTGGCCCCAGGCGGCCACACTCTAGCCAAATGTGATTGGCTGAGCTTCCCCATCACCACCATGGTGTTTTGTGATAATCCATTATGTGCATTCATGAATATACAATATCTAATAGACACAGAGACCCTTTGGAAGCTGTGAGTTTTCATGTTTCTATCTGTGGTAGTTTGAATGAGAATGACGTCTGTCTTACGTTTTCTAGTGCTGTGAAGAGACATCATGACCACGGCAACTCTTATAAAGGGAAACACTTAACTGAGGTGGTTGCTTACAATTAAAGGTTCAGCCCATTATCGTCATGCAGGAGCAAGACAGCCTGCAGGCAGACATGGTGCTGGCTACATCTTAATCAGAAGGCAACAGGAAGTGGTCTGTGACATTGAGTGAAGCTTAAACAATAGAGAGCTCTAAACCTGACCCCATGGTGACACACTTCCTTCAACATGGCCAAAACTACTTCAGCAAAGCCATATCTCCCAAAAGCGCCACTCCCTGTAAACGTATCAGGATCAATTATATTCCGACTACCACAGTCCCCATAGGCTCATGTACTTGAATGTCTGGTCACCTGGAATGAAACTGTTTGACAGGATTGTAAGGATTAGGAGGTGTAGCCTTGTCAGAGGAAATGTGTCACTGGGAATGGGCTTTGAGACTTCAAAAGTTCAAGCCAGGCCCAGTGTCCCGTGGATCACGATGTAGCTAGCTCTCAGCTAGTGTTCCAGTGTCGTGTGTGCTGTTGTGTTCCCTGCCATGATGACACTGGACTAAAACCTCTGAAAGTGTAAGCTAGCCCCCTGTTAAATGCTTTCCGCTCTAAGAGTTGCCTTGGTCATGGTGTCTCTTCACAGCAGTAGAACACTGGCTAAAAAAATACTAGAAAAATAATAGGATAACTTTGTAACCGGAGACCGTTCTTTCATTCCTGGCCACCCAGACCCAAATAGTCATACTACATTAATTATAACACTCCTTGGCCAATAGCTTAGGCATATTCCTGGCTAACTCTTATATCTTAAATTAACCCATTTCTATTAATCTATGTATCTTCATGAGGCCGTGGCCGACCAGTAAGGTTTTCTGGTGTCTTTTTCCTTCAGCAGCTACATGGTTTCCTTAGTTTTGCCTATTCTCTCTATATATCCCTTCCAGCCTGGCTATATTCTGTCCGGTCAGAGGCCAAATCAGCTTTATTCATTAACCAATAAAAGAAACACACATACAGAAGGACATTCCACATCATCGTTGTCTTTGAAGGTTTAAGCACAAAGAACAAACAGTCATATCATATTTGTTACATAGCTGCCATTCCATAAAGGTCAGCTATCACCATGAATCTTTCATATTTGTTGAATATATGTGCATTTTTCTGTGTGAAGAAATATTTCAGAGCTCTCTCTTGCTACTGAGTCATACTGATTTTTTCAACAAAGTGGTAGTCTTTTATTTATTATTTGTTTATATATTACTTGTCTCATTTGAGACAAGGTATCCTGCAACCAAACTGGACTTCATATGTGAATGAAAAAATAAATAAAAAGGGAAAGAAAGGATACAACTGCTCCCAGGTATGCTGGAGAATTACCATATTATATTATTATAGACATGTGGGGGAATATAGCCAGAGGCAGGGACATCTGGAGGAGTCCAGAGTGGGCCCTGAGTTGTGAGGAGAGGGGGAGAGCAGAAGGAGATATTAGAGGGGAGAGAGGGGGACCAGGTACAGTAGCCAGGAGGCCCAAAGGGGAGCAGAGGAAAAGAACCTCGGGTAACCAAAATGGTTGAGTTAAGGAGGGAAGGGCAGCTGGGGGATGTTACAGGATAGCTGGTCACACTGTGTAAAGATGTGTCACTGCCCAACCTCACCTGCCTAAGGCACCTTCTAGATGGTTTAATAAGGAGCTGAATGGTCAACAGTTAGGCAGAAGATAGGTGGAGCTTCTGGGGAGAGAGAGGAACTCTGGGAAGGAATCTGAGAGGAAGTCAGATGTGCAGTAGGGAGGAAAGGTAATGAGTCATGCAGCAGAACGTAGAATAACCGAAATGGGTTAATCTAAGTTCTAAGAGGTAGTTGGTAACAAGCCCAAGCGCAGGTCAAGCTTTTATACTTAATAAGAAGTCCCTGACATTATTTGGGGGCTGGCAGTTGAAAGAAAATCCAACTTCAAGGGGAAGGGCAGCCTGGTTCCTGGACTGGAGAAGTTTAGGGTATGGGGCAGCCAGCCAGGAGGGCCCTGTGACAGGTAGGGACTGAGGGATGAAAGGAGAGGTTCTGTTAGGCCAGCCTGCCCTCCTGAGTCCTGACATAGGAAAGTAAAGCTTCCCCCTTTTCTGTTGGATTCTGGTCAGGTCCTAATTATGCTTCTACTGGCACTTGGACCTTTTCATCTCCCTCTAATTTCCCTTCCTGCCATGTGGCTGCTTGTCCACCATGTGGTTGACCTCCATGCTGGTGTAATTCAAATGGCAAGATCTTTTCTTTCTTTTCTCCATTTTTCCCCTCTAGAGAGCTGGCAACTGCCAAGAGTTATAGCTTACCTACTCTGTTTTTTTTTCCTTTAAACACTAACAAAATTGTCTTTGGGCTTTCTTCTGAGTTTGTTCTTAGGTTCTTTTATTAATGAAACTAAGACTCCCAAGTAGGGACCCTGGTTTCCCTGGTAACATGTGCCAACCTGGTGGGGCTCCCCCAAATTTTTGGTAGCACAAGAGTCAGTTCAGGAGGGGTTCCAGCCCTGTGTTCTAGAAGGAGTAATCTGCCTGTCTTATAGAGACAGTGGCTGTTGACTAGGATTGACAGACTGCCACGACCACACTGAAGCTTGTCACAGGGGTCTCACAGCCTCACATCAGTCAACATAGAACCACGTGCCCCGTTCCCAGTGTTGCAAACGGTCATGCTCCTTTTAGAGAACATGGCGGCGGGGGCGGTGGGGGGGGTGGAACCTGAAGGTCCCGGGTTCCCGTTGTTGTTTCACCTCTCTACGCACTCAGACACAGCTCAGAATTTATCTGGGAGGGTCCAGTTGGCATCTGGAAGTTGAGTGCCAATGTCATGTTGGGATTCCCCAACTGAAAGTAGTCACCAGCCAAGTCTGAGAGTGGGGCCCAGGTGTGGGTTTCTTGTTTTCCTCTGCCAGTTGTCTCTGCCATGCTGGATTTCCATAGCCCTTCTGTTAAATTAAAAAGCCTTAGCCTGGGTGATCCCAGCACTCTAGAAGCTGAGGTAGCAGGGTTTGCTGAGAGTTTAATGCTAACCGAGACAATAGGATCAGATTCTGTCTCAATGAAATTCAACACCAAATAAACAAAATGTTTGTGCCTGACTTCTAGACTCTCTCTCTTTTTATGACAGTCTCTCTGTAGTCCAGGCTGGTTTTGAACCCATGAGAATTCTCTTGTCTCAGTCTCTCAAGTATTGAGACTAGACATGCTAGTCCCAAATCCAGTCATATTTCATTTGATAAAACTGCATGGAAGTCTGTTTTTGTTTTTAAAGCCCAATACCCTAACCAAAGTACCATGAAACAAAATTATGGCCTTTTATTTATTTATTTTTTTTTTGACGGAGTTGTCAAATAAGTATAGATTTCTTAGTTAGATTAGCTTCAGACAAGTTTTTATACAAACATGCATGAAATACTGCATGGGCCGTATTTATAATAAAATATTATGTCATTTATTTATGGTTCACAGTGAACAGGCATGTTCTCTATGGAGTACAGCCCACTCTGTAAGTGAGTAATTGGGATGAGAAAAGGGAAAGAGAGCTTCATGCTTGCTAATTTTCTTTCTCTTTCTTTCTTTTAAAAACTTCTTTTTGTTTCTTTTTCTTTGAGACAGTTTCTCTGTGTAATAGTCTTGCTGTCCTGGAATTCACTCTGTAGACCAGACTGGCCTCAAACTCACAGAAATCTGCTTGCCTAGTGTTGGGATTGAAGGCATGCACCACCATGCCCAGCTTAAGTTTTAACTTCTTAATAACAATCTACTAGTTGGTAACAGGTAGGCAGGAAGTCATAGAGGGGAAAAAATGTAAGGAGAGAAAAGGGAGGCAGACCCAAGGCATTTAGAATCTTCAACAAGGAGAATGAAGGAATCACATTATATGTCAAAGTTACTTCAAATGCATTAAACTGGGGACACTTTTTACAGACAGCTATTCATTTTACTGCATAAAAGTCCTGCAGGAAATTTACCCTGAATTTACAGGTGATGGCCAGGAGCTTTATGGGACTCTTTTAAACTTTCAGCCTCCAGACAGGAGGTGGTTAAATGACACTCCCTGCCTGAAAGTCTCTTGGGAAAGTTGCTGAGGGTTCAGCCAGTGGCCAAACCTTCTGCTGGCGGAGGAATGGAGATTTACCAGTAAGGACACCTGCAGAGGCCTCTCCCAAACATCATAAACCAGTGCGAGCTAATGAGAGGTTTTCCATGAGGCCTTACTGTAGGCGGAGTTTTCCTGTCCTGCAGTTGCTCTCAAATAAACAGACTGAGGCTTATATTAATTACAAATCCTCCGCTGATAGCTCAGGCTTATTACTAACTAGCGCTTACAACTTAAATGAGCCCATTTCTATTAATCTACGTTCTGCCATGTGGTTTTTACCACTATCCCATTTTTGTGTGTGTGTGTGTGTGTGTGTGTGTGTGTGTGTGTGTGTGTGTGTCTGATGCATTCTCTGGTTGGCTGGTGACTTCTCTGACTCTGCCCCTCTTCATCTCAGCATTCTCTTAGTCTGGTTTTCCTGCCTAACCTCCTCCTGCCCAGCTGTAGGCCTGTTAGCTGTTTATTAGCCAATGAGAGTAATTCATATTAATAATGCACCCAAAGATTGTTCCACATAAACTTACAGAAAGTTTCCAGGGACCTAACTCCCTTTATAAAAAGTGTGTGTGTGTGTGTGTGTGTGTGTGTGTGTGTGTGTGTGTCTGTGTGCGCATGCACATGCCTTGGAAGCCAGAAGGGAGAGTTGAACTTCCTGGATCCTGAGTTACAAGTGTCTGTAAAGTACTGAAAATGGGTGCTGGGATCTGAACTCTGGCCCTCAGCATGAACAGTCCACACGCTTAATCACTGAGCCATTTCCCTTGCACCGAGAGTCACTCTTGATTCTAAGAGCCTTTGGCTGATATTTACCTGGTGACACAGGTGTATATGTACGTTGAGGGACTCAGAGCTACAAGCATGATAGGGGGCTGAGAGCTGCATTTGGAGGCTGTCCTTGGAGAGCAAGCGAAGCAACTTTCCTTAGACGAGATGTTCACTGGGGTCACTGAAGAGGCATGTGAAAGGGTCTGGAAGGTGATAGCAATCTAAAACCTTCCTCCTGCTTCCCTGGGCTACTGCTGCTGACTGGGGAAATAAAAGACACTGGCAGTTAGCATGGGTGTGACAGGCTGGTGGTGCTAATATGACTTAGAACAGCGGTTCTTAGCCTGTGGGTTGAGACCGCTTTGGGGTGGTCGTATAACAGACACTTGCATTACAATTCATTAACAGTAGCAAAATTAGAGTTATGAAGTATCAATAAGCTAATTTTACAGTTGGGGGCCATCATAACATGGGGAGTTGTGTTAAAGGGTCTTGGCGTTAGGACGGTTGAGAACCACTGACTCAGAAGATGGAAAAGATGCTCATAGGAAGCCTCCCTTCTGTGGGGGAACATACCTTGGATTCCAGCACTCAGGAGGCAGAGGCTGGACCTCTGAATTCACCTGGCCTAGGTAGTGAATTCCAGGACAGCAAGGGCTACATAGAGAGACCCCGTCTCAAACAGCCACTCCAAAAGGAAAAAACTCGAAACCTCCCTTCCCCCTCCCCTTCTTTCTTAGGTCTCTATTTCTTTTTTCTTCATCTGTTTTTCTTCCCTCTACTCCCCCCCCCCCCCCGAGACAAAGTCTTTCTTTATAGCCCAGCCCAGGCTAGACTAGACCTCAAGATTCTCCTGCTTTGATGGCCCTAGAGCCGGGATTACAGAGACGCTGCCCTTCCTGGCTTGGTGAGTATTTCTAAGCAGACTATGTAAACTGCCATGAGACTCCTGTTCCCAGATTTTCCTTCTGATTTTACCTGGAGGCCGCTCTCCAGAATGCCCATCTGACTGTTCTTCTGGAAACATCTTCCCAAGCACCAGCTGCCATCTGGATCAAGACAGGCCCGTGAGGGGAATGCAGGTGGCCCTGGTGCACCTGCTGGCTCTCCTGCAGGTGGCTGCTTGCTGCCTGTTATCTTGTCTTTGGACTCACTCAGAACCCTGACTTCAGTTGTCAGAGGACAAGATGCTCTTTCTTTCCTTTGCTGCACGGGGAACGGTTTGCTTGGCCTCTGGGAATGCCGGTTCTCCCTCTCGCTGTGCTGTGCTTTCCTTCCTTCTAAAGCTGTCTGTGACCTCTCTTTCTCCTTCCTGCTCAGACCTTGCTTCCTGGGGCGCTACTCTTGGTGCTTTCCACACGCTCCTCCCGTGCATCATTTATTTGTCTTTCCTTTTCCCATGCATAAGCTTGCAGAGGGCCAGGCCCTTCATTTTTATTTTATTTTATTCTTTTGTCTGTTTTTCTCCCCTTCCACTAGACAGAATCCGGTATGTCACAATCAGTAGTCAGGCAGAGTGGTGTTGTAGTCCCAGCTACTCCTGAGTTGGAGGCTGGAGGTTTCCTTTTAACTCTCAACTTTGAGGCTTAGCAAGATCTTGTCTCAAAAACAAGCATCCAAAATTCATTTGACAGATCAATCCTGAATTCTAGATTTATGTTTAACAATCCCTCAGTATTCAATAAATTTAAATGTCTTTTGTTGAAATAAATTTTGTTATAAATAATAAACTCTTGGGCAAGGGATATACAGCTCATTTTGTACAGTGAGTGCCTAGCATGCACGAGGCCATAGATTTGTTGGTCTCCATCCCCATATAAGGTGGGCAGTTGTGACTGTCTAACATCCCAGCTCTTGGGAAATGAAGGCAGAAGGACTAGAAATTTAATCTTCTTCTACGTAACTAGCTGAGGGCAGTTAGAATATGGAAGACCCGGTCTCAAAAAAACAAACAAAAGATGAAACAAAACACAAATTCTGAACTGCTAGTTTTGTATTATAGAGTAAACTTTGTAAATAGTGATGTTCTGTTTAAATCTATCACTTTGAGACCCAAAACAGGATGGTACACATTTTAGCTCCAGGAAGGCCTCGACCCTATAATTTAGGGACAATCCTATCTGTTGAATTCCTACTGCATTCCTTGTTGCCAGACTTTAAAACAGCTTCCTCACAATTGGCCAAAAGAAATAAACCCATCGAAGTCTGATTTTAACCCGTGTGGTCCAGTGGAGCTGTCAGTCACAATAAGAGAGAAGTCACATGACAAGGAGACTGAGTGGGCTTAAATCAGAAACAGAAAATCCCATCAGAACAATCCCAGTGCTCGCTTTGCAGGAGGCATCTGTAGCTACATGGTCCTTGGTGCTTGCTGACATTCTGGTGCAAGGCTCCAACTGATGAGAAATTGTCCCTTTGCTTTTCTCAACCATGACGCCACTAAATGAGAAACGGACAAATTATCTCTTTTCCCCTTTGAGCCCATGAGTAACATTTTCCTGTGTGAATGGAGGGGCGAGCTGATTGTCCATTCCCCTCAAAGCCTTTTGTCAAGGGGAGGGGAAAGTGAGTCATCCCGTGCAGGGCACCTAACCTCTTTGACTAATCTCTCATTGAAGACATTCGCATGACTAAGAGATGGGAACGCTCCCTCGCTGGAGAAAGTAACTTGGTTCCTTATGTGTTTCCTCAGTGGGGAGACTCTGAGAGCTGCTTTGGAATAGCTGGGTTCTATATGTGAGTCATTCGTTAACTCTAGCATGGTTCACAAGACTCCCCGAAAGTATAGGTCGGCTCTTTCCCTACAGGTTTTAAGCAAGAATAATTTTTGAATAAAGTCTATGGATCAAAAGTATGAACTGAAATTCAGTAGTCACCTGGGCCTGATAGGGGAAAGGAAGTTCCAGGATGGCCTTGAATTTGATTCAATCCTCCTTCCTTAGCCTCAAGAGACAGGCACCACACACGCTGCCTTTAAAACAAACAAATAAAATACAATATAGGACAAAAATCTATCTTTCCTTTCTCTGAGGACTCAGGTAAGCCTAAAAAAAGGTTTAAAAGTAGCTCATCTAAAAATATACCCACCCCCCACCCCCACACTTTCATGTCTCTTTGCCTCTTCAATCCACAAGGGTCTTTCTAACCTTCATCCTCATTCCTAGTTTGTAATTCCCTTCTCTGATGGTGAAAGCCCTGGTTGCTCACTGTCTACAGAATATCTACTTTCTGTTCAATCTTAGCATATACGTCCCTGTTTCAGAATCCCTCACTGGTACCCACGAGGAAACTGACTTGAGTGCAGAATCCGGCCTTGGCTCTTTAGTCTTTGCGTCTGTAGCCACGGCTCTAGTTCTCACGCATACACGGTTTCTTTTCTTCGCTGGTGGGATTCCCTCATTCACTTCAACACAGCGAGGTCCAGTCGTTATCGCTGCTTTTCCATTTTGGCCCCACACCCCATCGCCAGGCTTAGCGGGGCGGGGATTATGATCCGGGCTCTCCTGGCCAAGGAATAAAGGAAACTGTCCTATGTGTACCCTACCTCTTCTGTAACCTGCTCTCCGGAGAGAAAATTTCCCATGACAGCCTGCAATCTGCAGCGATATCAAAACGGCTTTCATCCCCTGCTCCTTACCTTGACCCATCCTACCTCCTGTTTCCTGGAGTTTCTAATTAAGAGAAAAATCTCGTTTGCAAACCTCTCCCTAATCCTTTTAATTTGGGAGGAGTTCAGCATGAGTAATAAGGAGGCTAAAAGGTCAGTAATGGGTGGGTGGAGGCACAACAGCCCCGAGTGGATAATAGTTTAGGAGAATGGATAGGCAGGGGGTAGTTAATTAAGTAATAGTAGGAACGAGAAGCAGCATGCCCATCTTTGTCTCTGACCTGGGTTGTTTGAAGGAGCTTATCTCAGAGCAAGACGCAATTAGGATTAGCTGGCTCTTGTCTACGTGAGCCTGTGAGGTTGACAGGGCCTCGTTATCCAAGTTTGTCCCCTTCCTTCACGGGTCTGTTCATTTATTCCATCCATCAGCTCTCGGTAGGCATTGCAGCTGGCATCTTCTTCTGCATGAAGACCTTAGCAGGAGATTTAGAGCAGGTGGGGCACTTCCAGTCATCACCCTGCTGTGCCAGTCCTCTGGTTTTGTGCTGGCCCCAGGGGTTGATGCATCAACTCCAAACATCTGAGGAAAAAATAAATATGCAAGTTCTGGAATTGTGCTCAGAACCAACCACAGAGAAAACATCAGGGCCGCCTATGGAGGAAAGGGTTTTGAAAAGCTGATGCCACACCCTCTGTTGCCACTCCAAGTTTTGGGAGAGAGGGCCTGTTGGTCTGGGTGCTGTTCCCTGGAGCGGTATTAACAGTTCAGCCCAGGCTTGCCTGGGAATGAGTGTAAACAGATCTCCCAGAGAAGGCAGGAAAACAGCCTTGGGTCAGTGTTGGGAACCTAAGGGCTGGTAGGCCCAGGGTGACTCACAAGGCAGGTCACAACAAGGCCAATTGCAGGTGTAAGGTTGTTTGTTTCGCTGGCATAGTAAACACCACCACAAAACAATTGTGCCAATAAGGTTTTCAGAATTGCCCAAGGCAGGTAAACAAGAGAGAAGGTTGGTCATGGAGTGAGACAGATACTTGAGAATTATGGGGTTGACTAGAGAAAGGTGCACAGAGATGAGGTAATTTACGTGCTTGGTGTGTTTTACAAATGGTGATTTATGTGCTTTATGTATTTTATGAATTGGCTTGTGGTCTGGGGGTGGATCAGACAGTTTGCAAAAGTATCTCACTTTTCTCTGCTGTCAGCTTCCCACTTCTTTCCTTCCTTATAACGCTCCGAGCGAAGGAACTGTTGCTTTGCTTAATGTGGGAGCCAGACATTAAGCAATATATTTGGTAATTTTCTTTCCCAAGGAATAAGGCTAAACTCTTCTGAGTTTTGTTGTTGTTGTTTTTTTTTTATCTTACTCTATTCTAGCTTTTGACAAAATTGGTATTTAGAACAACACTCTGTAGAAATGGTATTTGCTCTTCAGAGACTTCCATTAAGATTTAGATGTATGTGTCACTACAATTTCCATCTCAGGGTTGCATTGTGGGAATTTTTGCTTACCCATAGCCTCCCAAGACTAGAATGAAAGGTATTTTCAAATCTTGGGTTCATGTTTGACCATCACTGGAATCATTATGGAAGGCACCAGGTCTATGCACCGAGGTTGGCCAGCCACTAGGAAAGAGCTCACCAAAGGTCATTGCTATTTCCTGCCCCTGTTAGGCCCAAACTGTTGAAATAATAGTTTTCCTGGCTGCACCCAGGTACCTCTGCTTCAAGTCCAGGCCAGAATCAGGAAATGAAGAGGCACGTGGGAAAAGGAAAAGTACTGGGGTGGAGGTTTGGGAAAATTCCTCAATCTTTTCATGACATCGAAATGTTCATCATGGGTAAGTCATCAGGAAAAAACCAAACCCCTGCCCCTGGTGGAATTTACCACTGGTTGGTTCTCCACTGTGCCTTCTGGCTCTGGCAACCCATAAATGGCTGGGTAATGAGAGGCTGTAGCGTCCTCAGGCTGGAAGGTGACAAGTTTAGCTTCTTGAACAGGTGTAGTGAAGGCTTACGCAACCTGGAGAAGGTCTTCCTGGAAAGAACACAAACAAAACAAAGCAAAACAGAAAACCCACCAGATGGTGGTAGGAGTGTGATGTGAAGTGAATAATTAAAATGAGAAAAGATACAGAAGATGGTCACCCTCAGGAGATGCTGGCAGAAATATTAACAAAATCTACTCAGATCGAAACAACACACAACACAACTTTGTTTCATTGATTCCTTTTCCTTCCCTCTCACTAGATAGCCAAGTCTGGCTGAGAACTTTAATCCTGTCTCAGCTTCATGAGTGCTGGGATTTCGGCATGCATCACCATGCCTGACCTATAACACAGCATTCTATTCAAGTAGCTGTCTTTTCTGTAAGGCTCAACATTCCTTTTCCATTTTTGAAACTACACACTCTTCACCTGATTATTCACTGGTGTGGGATGTCCTTCTGAATATGTGTTGCCTCTATCATTCACATTTCGGCCCGTTTTGATTTTGTTGTTGTTGTTGTTGTTGAGCTAGGTTCTAGGTAGGTAGCTTGCTTAGTCCTCTTGCCCCAGCTTCCCGGGAGCTGAGATCTCATGTGTACCACCATGCCTGTGTCTCCACATTTCTGTAGCATTCCTTTTCCATATTTTGGAGTGCACATTCTTTGTGTGATAAAGACAATGGTTACCTGCTATCTAATACTTTCTATAAAGAATAGAATGAATAGCCAGTAAAAATGTGATCCTCTTCCATCCCCTGCTGCTCATCGACTCCAACAATGGGTCCTGAAGGAGAGGCTATGGCCCTATAGTACGTGTAGAAGGAAGCCAGAGAAGTTAGTGTAAAGAAGGTGGGTGAACAGGGGATTAGAGGAAAATCCTTTGCTTCCAAGAAATGTAGTAATATGAAAACATGATATTAGACCACAATAAAACTATAAAATCCTCAAGTAAACCCTTTGCTAACTGGCCCCTAAAAATGCTCACAGCGGGTCACTGTGAAGTCAGATCTGATGAGAGGACATTAGAGTGAAAGGAAACACTGTGATTTGACCCCAAAGTGCAACTCATATGGCTCTAATCTACTAATTTTTGGAGATGTGTGACCAGGTGGACACACTGATGAGCTTCTTCCCATTCCAGGGTCCTCGAAGGAAACCAAGTGAGACAAGAACCCTAATGTATAGTCTCGACCAGTAAATTTGTCTGAGGTTCTAAGTGAATTTGAACAAGTGATTCACTGTCTTGCCTCAGTTTCCACTTCTGTCCATTCTTCTGTATTCTTGTTTGGGTCATAGAAGCATGTTTATATTTCTATGAGTTTAAGCGAGTCACTCCCTGCTCTGTATCTGGTTCCAGTGGGGTCTTGTGAGAGTCAATAAGTGCATGCAAATGCACAACAAAGCAAATAGAACCTGGGCTCAGCTGTTTTTCTGTGTTATTCAGCCTGGTTCCTGGGCAGGGCAGAACATGGTCAAATGGGTGAGTCATTTGAAGAGGTCAGTGTAAAGAAGATTAACTTCTATTCTTGAGGTATATGTTAACTTTTTCCAAGTAGCTTTCTATGTCCAGCAATTCAGAATCAGCAGAAACCAAAGATCTTGGAGAAGCAAAGCTTCCATGGGAAGCCATAGGTCAGCAAGACCCCAAGCCATCTCAACAGATGGCACAACTGGTAGAGAAAAGATTAAAGGGCACAGGCTTCTTTCCAGTCTCTGAAAATAACCCCGAAGTTAAATAACATTTAGCTGATGATGTGGGATTCCCCTCTGTATGCTATGATTACCATCGATTAGTAAAGAAACTGCTTCAGGCCTATAGTAGAGCTATAGGGTAACAGAGCTAGGTGGGGAAAACTAAACTGGATGCTGGGAGAAAGAAGGCAAAGTCAGAGGGATGCCATGTAGCCACCAGAGGGGAAAGATGTGAGCTGTGGATGGAACCTTGCCGGAAGGCCAAAACCCTCATGGTAAAATATAAACTAATAGAAATGTGTTAATTTAAGATATGAGTTAGCCAGAGATATGCTTAAGCTATTGGAAATATTTAACAGTATTGCAAATAATATAGTTTCTGTGTGGTTATTTGGGTTCTGGGCAGCCGGGAACAAATAAGTAGCCTCACACAACAAACCGATCTTGACAGTTAAATAGAAAAGAGTAAGGCTTGGTTACTTATTAGGTTTTAAGTAGGGAAACAGGGAAGTACAGCCAAAGAATAGAACGATGGGCCATGTCAGACAAAAAGAGCTAGACCAGGCTTTTAAAAGGGGCAAACACCAAGGAAGGCATCACAGGTCTCCCCACTGGCATGCCAGGTAGGGGAATCAAAGCTATCCCAGTTATAATAAGATTAAGAGATTCTCATACTTTTCCTAACCACAAACAAAAGCTGTCGGTACACTCCTGGGAATTCCTCTAATGTCTCTGCTTCCTTTATAGTCAAATCAGGTTGAGACTGTGCCAGGCACCCCATGCCTTATGGTAAACAACTTTAACATTTGAGTTTCATGGTGGAGATGGGTTGTATCTATTATGACCTTGGTAACAATTCTATTAGTCTTTAGACCTTGTGTGTTTAACTACTGTCTTGAATCTCCTCTCCTTTACAGTGCCTTCAGATGATCCCACGGCAATTTAGTCTCAACCTGGGTCCTCTTCATAGTACTCTATGTCCTGAAAGCCAGCAAGAATGGAGACCCCAAATGCTTCTATGTCCCAGTTTAGCCAGAAGTAGCCAGATTGATTCTATGCCTTTCTTCCAAGTGGTTGTAAGGTCTCAGCTCCAGAGAGGAAAACATTAAAGAGCTAGATGGGTGTTATCAGCCTTAGAGAGAATTGTTACTAGAACCCTCCCTCATAATCAGTTATGTCCCTATTTAGTATTTCAAATATTACATGAGAAAGAAGAGGGTAGTGTTTCAGGATATTTGTTTATACTCTGTGAAGATGTGTCTATGTTTTGCCTCACCTGCCTAAGGCACTTGATTGGTTTAATAAGAGTTGAATGGCCAATAGCTAGGTGGGATTTCCAGACTGAAGGAGGAACTCATAATAATTCTAGGTGTGCAGGAGACACCAGCAAACCAGGGAGCAAATCAGGCATACAAGATATAAGAGAGGTAAAAAGCTACATAGCAGAATGTAGAGTAATAGAAGCAGGTTAATTTAAACTATAAGAACTAGTTGGGAATAAGCTAAAGATCAAGCTTTCATAATTAATAATAAGTCTCAGTGTTATTATTTGGGGGCTGGCGTCCCACAAAAAAGTCCAACTACAAGGCAGAGGTATGTGCGTTTTGTGGAAGCCCCTTACAGGAAAGCTCCTTCCTTCTGGCCAAAAGACTAGAATCTGATTTCTCTCTCCAGCCCTGGGAGGAACCATGACATTCTAGAGTCTGTACCCAAAGCATAAGATTACAAACACAAATGATTGTCCCCACCCTTTGGAGTTAATCCAACTGGGCCTCTCTATATCTGCCAGAAGACCAACCCTCAGTGAATATACCTGAAAACATGCCAAGTAGATGGGCGGATTATCTCCCTAATGAGATAATGTATTTATCTAGCCCAAGGAGTTCCTCCCACCATGCAGCCACTTACAGATTTCTCGGCTAACCAAACCTGCTTTTGTGAGTTCCAACTCAAAAAGGATAGCCTTTCCCTTTTCACGTTTTCTAAACAATGTTTTCAGAGTCTGTCCCGGCCCTCTTCTCTTACCATGTGGATCTATGGAAATCAGGTGATCATGTGTGGCAACAAAAGCTTTTACTGCTGCATTAGCTTATTGGCCCGCCTTCCCACCTTTCTACTTCTTCTTTTGATCCTGTCCTAACCCTAAGCAAGGTTGTCTTGACACTTAGGGCATTTCTCACTCCTTTTCCAAAGACTTCTCCTTCTCCGACCCATGCTTACTGACCTTACTGCTGAACCTGCTGGATGCTGGACACTCACTCAAAGGCATGACCTCATCACTTATCCATCTCCCTCCTCAAGCAGCTGCCAACTATTACAGTTCTGTCTGCCTGTTGTTATTTTCTTTTTTGTTCAAATTCTAATAAAATGGTTCTTGAGTTTCAAAAACCAACAAAGAGACAAATTTAACTCGATTAACTAACTAACCCGTGAGTAAGTGAAAACTTGCTTCTAGTCTCTTGGGGTAGCTTGACTTCCCCCTAACCTGCCCATTTTGTGACCAGGATCTTTCAATGACCCCAGTGTCCCGCCTTCAATAGCCACAGCCCCGACTGCTGCTTCTTTCCTTCCAACTCTCTGTTCATGCCTCTAGTCAAGCAATCTTCGAGACCACCGTGCTGCTCCTCACTACTGCCCCTTTCTCCTGTCTTTCCTGTCTTCTACACTCTCCATAAGAACTCTTCCCCTTTCCCTTGGGTTTTCTCACCCTGGAGACCTCAGGCCCTCGATAAACCCAGCACAGCCTACTCATCTCTGTTTCAGGGACAGCCTGCTGTGAGGGAAAGCAGCCCGCCATTTGCCTCTCATTCACAGAAAGGCTGTGATTGAAAATCTCAAGCAGGCCTCAGCAAGGCCTGGAAATCCCAGGGGCCTTCCATGCTCCCTCTGTAGGACCAGCTGCTTCTGACCTTCCTTCTTTTTAACATTCTGACCTCTTTCCCCATACTTCTTTAGTAGCTGATAGCTTGATCTCTTATTGATCAAGAACACAGCATTTCTACCTCGGAATTTATGACATTACCAAACGGTCCACGCACCCTTGCCTCTCAGCAGATGGAGAGAGAGTCCTTGCCCCACTTAAGGTGGACCATATTTTTTCCTCAGAATCTTATTCATGACTGTTCTAGCAAGTCTCTTCTCAAGCTTCCTTACATGTGAATTCCTCTTTGTCAACGTCACTGCTTAGTAGAGACACATGACAGGTATCTGTAATCTCACAAAACCACAAATATTTCGTAAGAGACCTTACAGACTCTGGCTACCAAGACATTCTAAGCCATGTCACTCTGAGAAGGATCTATCGTCAGTGTCGTTTATTCCTCTCCTGACTTTCTTCACCACTTCTTCCTTTGCCCCTTCTCACTGAACTCCTGCTCTTCCTTTTCAGGCTGCTTGGCTGTTATTGTTTTTCTGAGATGTTTCCTCCGTGTATTCAGGCTGTCCTCATGATGACCCTTCCTCTGGAATGAGGATACCATGCCCCTCTTCATCATCTTAGTCTTTTCCTGAGACAAGGGTCTCACTCTAACCCAGACTGTCCTTGAACTCTTGATCCTCTTGCCTCCTCCTCCCAAGTGCTGAACTTATTGGGTGCATGTGCTACTCCATCCTCTCCCACCACCCTAATCAGGCCTCTCTTCCACCATTCCAGTGTGGCTGTTGCCTAGCTGCCACCAAACTCCTAGCCAAGTCCAGCTCTCATTATTCCCTCTCTTGATAGGCCTAATAGATGACTCTTGCTTTCTTCAATTTATTTTGCTTATTAGAGCTTCCAAAAGCCCATACTCCTGATTCCACCATCCCTCCTGGTCAATCCATTTTCCCTTCCCCACCTCACTCTTTTCTATAAAAGTGTATGTATGTACGCAGGCATGCATGTACCTATGCATTATTTATTTATTATGTATATATGAATGTGTATAGATGCACACATTGTACATTGTGGCTTTTGTGTGACAATTGAAGGATCACTTGGGGACGTTGGCCCTTTCTTTCCATCACATGGCTCCCAGGGGTGGAACTCAGGTGGCTAAACCCACTGATCCATTTCTATGGCCTCACTCTTCGGAACTTTAATGGAATTTTTGAGCACCTAGCTTCAGTCAGTGCAGTCTTCTTTCTAAACTTACTGTTTATGTAATCCAGTATACCTCATGGCTTTATGCTATAAACATATGCTTCTGATTTTGAAATATATAACTTCGGACTTGATTTTTGTCTGCACTCCAGATTTGTTGACTTTCTCTTTAACTCTATGTGGTGCAGAACAGACTCCCCTCTCCAAAAAGCCCCTAGTTCCACCGTCTTTGATCCCACTTCACTGTCTCTGAAGACAGCTTACCGCTTACCCACATTGCTTAACCCTGGACTTAAATGACTCCAGCCTTTGCCCCATCATCCTTTAATTCATTTTATCAACAACTCCAGCCACCCACACCCTGCTCCTGTAGTCCAGCGATCCCTAACTCCATACCTGGAATATTACAAAGCCATGGAGACAAATCCCTTGCCAATTACTATGAAGTGTTTTATCTTTTTAGTTGTCTTCTGTTTTTTGAGAGAGGATGGTAAGTAGCCCAGACTGGAATCAAATTCACAAAGCAGCCAAGGCTAACCTTGAACTCTTGACCTTCCGCTTCTGCATCCCAAGTGTTGGATGACAGGAAGGGATCATGATTCCTGGCTATAAATTCTATACAAAAATAGCCAAAGAAAATTTTAATGTATGAACAAATAAGCCTTTTGTTGTTTTCCTACTCCATCCAACAAATGCTGAAACCCTGGCAATGCCCCACAAAGCCCTAGGTGACTCAGTCCCTGGATGTCTCTCCTTCAGAGAGGCCACATTCCACTCTTCTATCTGCCTACCAACAGACCGGAATCCACCACCTTATCCTAATTGTTCTTTTCTTCACAGCACAAGTCACTGACAAAAGACACGTGCTATTGTCTACTTGACTAGACCATGACCTGTCAGTCAGAAGTTATCATCTATCCCCAACACCAAGAAAAGAGTTGAGCACCTAACAGTCCTCACTCTATGCTGTTTTAAGTGAAGAAAGACAAAAACATGTGACCAGGCACAGGGTCCCATACCTGTAGCCCCACATTTAAGGTAGAAGTAGAAGGATCAGGTTCAAGGTCAACACTAACTGCACCGCAGCCTGGGTTGCAGGAGACTCTATTTAAAGCAGCCAAGAGAAATAAAGATAGGACAAATGAGAGGGCCTGTGGGGCACCTGCTCCTTAATACCTAGATGTGTGCCTTTGGATCTGGAACATTATCTCCTGTCAAGATGTCAGCCATATTCACTCTCCCAACTCGGGTTTCCTACCCCAACCCCTGTCCTGTGTCTCTGTCTTGAGTTCTTCACAACTTACTACCCGGTCTCTGCCCTTCTGTCAGGCTTTACAGAGCTGCTCTCATCTGATGTCCTTGACAATGCCCATGATGGCCTTGAAGTCAAGCCAACTTCCTTTTGGCTCTCCTTGTATGTGTTGATGAATACTTCTAGGCAGGGCTTACCATAGGTTTTGACAAGATGATGAAAACTTTGGTTTTCACCTGCTCAGTTAGCATAAAGACGTCCTCTGGGGCAGAGACCATTTCTTATTCTTTTAAAAATGTTTATCTATTTTATGTGTATGGATGTTTTGCCTGCACGAATGCATATTCACCACATGCATGCCTGGTGCCTGTGGAGGTCAGAAGAGGGGATCGGATCCCCTGGAATTGTCTGTAGACAGTTGTGAGTGCCATGTAGGTGCTGAGACCTTAACACAGGCCCTCTACAAGAGCAATAAGTGCTCTTAACCGCTGAGCCACATCTCCATCTCCCTTACTCTTTGTTATATTCTCTACCATGGCTAGCCCCCAGCTGGCTACATGACTAAATCAATACTTATTGATCTATTGATAATGATCACACAGTAGTCAAAAGCAACATTCTAAGCTCATTTTTATTTTTAGAGATAAAATGTGTTCATATATATACACACAAAAATGGAACATGATTTTATAACCACTGAAAATAAACAGCCAATAACTACTGAAATTGCCTCCATTGGTATAGAACAGTCAATAAAAGCTTAGTTGGTGGTGAATTCTGACCCAGTTTCTGCATCTTTTGGGAATGAAAGAAAGGCTTTAGGGTAGGTTTCAGTGTGTGTTTGTGTCCTCAGCATGGAGATTACAGACCCCGACATACCCTGGGGCAAGTCCTTGTTTTGACAGCTGCCAAGACTTCAGCCCTGCAGTGACCCACTCCAAAACTGCTTTCCAGAGTCAGCTCTGGTTATCCTTAGGGTAACCCCCAGAATGAGGGCCATTTTCTGCTCCATAAACTGGTTGACTTTGAAAGCAGTTCCTGTATCTGTTGCCCAGGAATTAAGAGGAGACGGGCTAAAGTGCCACAGAGCAGTGAAGTGTCTCTGAAAGTGTGAGTGGTCATTAGACACCCTTAGACCCAGGAATCCCAAAGGACTGGCCTTCACACTTGTCATCTCTTGTTTTCTAGGGTTAATGTTGAAGCAATGCCGGGGAAATGTATTCTATTGTCACTTTTTTCAACTTACTTCTTATTTTATATGAATGTACAGATGTGTACCAATGTGTGCCTTGTGCCCACGTAGGTCAAGAAGAGGGATGGAAATCCAGCTCAGGTTCTTGGAAAGAGTAACAAGTGTTCTAAACTGCTGAGCCATCTTTCTAGCCCCATTACCCAAAAGGTTGTTTTTTGTTTTTTGGGGTTTTTTTTTGGTGAGGAATTATGCACTCGGGTTTTCTTGTTTTCATTTGTTTAGTTGGGATTCTGGTAGGAGCTTGGAGGTCACTCATTCTGTGGACCTTATGGACAAAGCTGGAAACGATGGTAGGGTTGCTAGGATTATGAGTGGGCGTGCCTAACTATGGCTAGCTATAAATTAAGTGTTTAAAAATATATAGAACTAGTTGGCATGGTGGTACATGCTTGTAATTCCAGCATTTTGGAAGTGAGGTCAGGAGAATCAGGAGTTCTAGAGTATCCTTGGCTAAGTGTTGCGTTCAAGGCCACCTGTACTATATGACTATATGAGCCATTTTCTCAAAAAACCAAACCAAAGCAAACAAACAGCACCCCTACACACACACACACACACACACACACACACACACAGAGAGAGAGAGAGAGAGAGAGAGAGAGAGAGAGAGAGAGAGAGAGAGAGGCTGGAGACTTACTTGGCTTAGTGGTTAAGGAGCAGAGGACCCAGGTTGGTTCCACGAACCTGTATCATGTGGTTCACAGGTAGGTTCAGGGGTCTGGCATCCTTTGAATGCATATGGTTCACATAAAACTCACACAGGCCTACATAATACCCATAATAAATCAATACCTCTTTAAAAACAAACAAAAAAACCAATAATAAAAATTAAAGCTGGCGTTGTAGTTCATGTCTGTAATTCTGGCAGGAGGGAAGGCAGGCAGAAGGATTACTTCCTACAAAATACTCTGCAGAACCTGAATAATAACCACTAAAACAAACAAACACACAGGGACATCACCAGATCTTACCCAGATCTCGTCCAGTCCAAATTTGTATTATATGGAATTTACCCATTTAACTCTTAACTTCATGAGAATACTTGGTCCATTCACATGTTCAGATTAAGGTTTCCTTTAATCACATCCAAATGTCAAAATGTTAGCATAGCAATTGCAATCAGATATGGTCAATGATACTCATCTTAAACACTTTGGAAGTTTGGGGATGGTTCAGTAAAACGCTTGCTGCCTGAACCTGAGGGGGCAGCTGATGAGACAGTAGAGTCTACAATCCCAGTGTTGGATGACGGTGGGGTGGTAAGTGGGGACAGCCCCACTGGGCCAGTCAGCCTACTCCAAACAGCAAGTTCCCGGTTCGGTGAGACATTCCGTCTCAAAAAAGTAAAGTGGAGAAAAATATAGGAAGATATTGGGTATTGATTGATCTTGTGTGTGCAGACAAGTGACCTCACCTGCATACACACAAGAATGTAACACACATATATGCAATAAGCAAAAATAAAATTTATATTTTATTATCTCAGAATGCTAGAATATCAGAAGGAAGTTTGTATAATTTGGTTTCTTCTCTTTCTTTCTTTTTTCTTTTTTGAGACAGGGTTTCTCTGTGAACTCTCTCTCTTTTTTTTTTTTTTCTGGCTGTCCTGGAACTTGTATTGTAGATGAAGCTGGCCTTGAATTCAGAGATCCACTTGCCAGTACCTCCTGAGCACTGGTATTAAAGCTGTGAACCACCAAGCCTGGCTCAATTGAATTTTTTCTACTAATATTTTCTCTCACTGTTGCTTCCAGCCTTGTCCACATGATTCTCAAAAGCAGTCATGCACAAGCTGCTGCCAGCATCCACATGCTGGGTTGCTCTGGCTACTGCAGCAGAAGTCCTCAAACCTGGTACCTTGGAGTATAGATGTCTTTCCGTTATGGAAGCTAGATATTCAAGAAACAGCCAAGTTTGGTAGTGCATGCCTGTACTCCTGAGGCAGGAGGATGAAGAATCCGAAGCAAGTCTGTATTACATGAAGAGATCCTGTCTCAATTTACAAAAAATGAAATTGTCGGCCAGGGATGGCGCACGCCTTTAATCCCGGCACTCAGGAGGCAGAGGCAGGCAGATCTCTGAGTTTGAGACTAGCCTGGGCTATAGAGTGAGGTCCAGGATAGTCAGGGCCATCCAAAGAAACCATGTCTTGAAAAAAACAACAACAAAACCAGCCCCCACACAAAAATAATTTTAGAATATTACAAATACAGGAAGAAATGCTGCTAAGGAAAAGGAAGGAGATCTGAGGGAATCTGAATGGAGAATGAGAGGCTAGATATGGTCACAGGATGTTGTACACCTGTATGAAGATGTCTTAATGAGACAGCTCACCAGGCCAATGTCCTGAAGCTTCATTAGTGCAGCCCTTATCTTAGCAGATCTTATCAGAGAGGTTTCTTTGTGTAGTGGACGGTGGCCTGCAGGAATCATAATTAGTCCAAGTGCAGAGACTAAGTGACTGAAATACTCAGCTATGAATGGATACTTCTATATCACATTCCCTGCACAAGGCTCAGGACTGCCATAGAGATGGGGTGGGAAGTTTGAAGGAGCCACAGGTCAGGGATGACTGGGGCAAAGCTGTATGGACCTGATAGGATTTCCAAACACGTAAGCTCACACACAGCAGCCATGCTGTCTGTACACAGCCTGTTCAAAAACAAGTCAGTCAATCTTCGAATCTGCAGTAGGAGGGGTTCTTGTATCCCCAACCCTAACTGAGGAGCTATGGAGGGACAGTCAGTTTTCTTTAAGGGTGTAGGTCTTGGTAGGTTCCTCCATGCTCCAGAAGAATACAGACAACATAATCTGGAGTTGATGGGTTATTGAATTTTTTTTTAAAAGGACACATGAAGTTGAGGGGGTAGGGATGTAGGGGTAGATGTAGGAGGAGATAAGAGGAGCAGTTGAGGGTAAATATGATCAAACTACATCGTGTGAAATTCTCAAATAATTAAGAAATATAGAAAAGAAGAAAATGTCATAACAAAAATCCATTGTTTTGTTTAGTGGATAGAGAGTAATAAAAAATAAAATAGAGCAAACTCTAGGCTTGGTGTGCAAATATTACACTCTTGATGTCTCTTCCAACTGACTACAGGGCGATATTGCTCACAAGTGTGCGCAGTTTACTAGGGAAAATATGCATACCACACAAAGGCTTCTTTGTTCTGCTCCGTTGGAGTCTGCACTTGATCAGTTGCTCATCGTGTCTCACCTCTGCCTAAGACGTAGTCAATTGTCAGCATCCTTCGAAATGACTCAACCAATAACAAGCAGCATGTGGGGAGCTGCGTGATGACGCAGCGAAGACGTGGGGGTTCGTCAGTAGTGTGCGACTCAGGTCTAGTGGGCACTGGTCATCTCAGTCACTGTGCATAGTGTCCTTGAGGCCCCCCGGGGAAATTCTCCCAACTTTGTTATGGTTGATTTCTATGAAGAGATGTTAAGTAAAACAAATCTCTTGAATTAGTGCTATGGATAGCTGGTTTAAATCAACTATGCAAAATCTGTTAGCATTCAATTCTTGCAGAGAACTTTCAGAATGAAAGGGGCAAGGGCCAGTGTTAACCATCTTGGTGATGCTGGGGTAAAGGAAGCATCCCCAATTCCTGTTTTGATGTCGGCTCCCTCATGTTAAATTATCAGGAAGTGGTAAGCAGCCTTTTTGTTTTCTTTTCTATTGTTTTGTTAAATTAATAGCTGCCAGACCCTACCAATCTGCGCATTTAAGAATCCAGCCTGTCACTATTTTTAAATTCTCTCTCATTTATTTGTGCCATAGGTATAATTACAGATTTGGTAGCTGGGGTACAATAAAATACACAGAAATGTCCCTGCTCTGGGCTGTCTTTCCTTGGTTCTAACACAGAGACTAGTTCAACACACTGCCTCCGGAGTCATCTTGTCTACCTTGCTAGAATTACAGCTCAGCTGTAAGACTGTGGGCAGCTTCCTTGACTGTTTTATCTCAGGTTCCTGGCTCGTAACAGTTTGGGTAGTAAGAGTTCAATACATCTTGTTTCTCTCCCCACCGCTCTCCGTTCCTTCCTGTCTTGTTTTATTTATCTTCTTTCTCTGTGTTCTCCATCACATCTGTATCTAACTCCATCCTCACAGACCTTTCTCTCTTGAACCATCTTTTGAGGGATGTAAGGAGGAACAGTTCCCTGCTGGTCCTGAGAGTGACCTTTGGGGATTGTACAGACTTTATTCTTTCCTCTTCTCATGATGGAGAGCTGCTTTCTTTGTCTCTGGGGTGTCCTTTAGCACCCCGTTTACCTCTCGGCTACCTCACAAACAGCTGCTTCCTGTGAGGACATAGTCACCACTAGAGGTTCACTCACCCTCTGGCCCATTCTGTAATCCAGTCAGGAACTTTCAGTCAACGAAGTTAATCTAAGCATTTATCTGAAAGGACTGGAGCATTGGTAGATTCAATCAATTATGTTTTGTTTCTTTTTAACATATTTAACATATAACCTGTCTGAAATGTTCATTTCAGGCTTCAGAATTTTGTTTTTATCCTGTGTGTGTGTGTGTGTGTGTGTGTGTGTGTGTGTGTGTACGTCTGCCATAGCATGCATGTGTGGAGATCAGAGGACAGCTTGTGAGAGCCAGTTCTCTCTTTCCATGGTTTGGGTCCTGGATTTGAACACAGGTCAAAGGTCATCAGGTTTGATGGCTAGTGCATTTACCCACTGAGCCATCTTACTGCCCCTATTACTGCAGAATCTTTTAAAATAATATTTGTATTAATTGTCTTATCTTCCCCCATCCACCCCCTCCAACTCTTCCGCGGGACCCACCAACCATTCTCCCTCCCAATTTTATGTCCTCTTATTATTATTGTTGTTTTGTTGCTAACTCTAAGTCCATTAGTGCTGACTATGGGTATGAGGTCATTTATAGATAGATCCGTGGGCAACCTACCAGCATCCACATCCCCAAAGAAAAGTGATTCCCGTTCTTTCAGAAGACATCAGCTGCCAAGAACTCTTAGGGAATGAGCTAAGCATCATAGTTTCAAAGCTCCTAGATTGCTTTAAGACTAGCCAAAGTTGAGATGCTCTGCCAGTCATAGATTGATTGCTGTTATTGCTTTTAGACAGCATCTCCCTGTGTATCACATGACTGGCCTGCAGCTCAGAGTCTTCTTCCTTAGCTTAATAAGTGCTGGGATCTTATAGGTGAGGACCACTCTATCAAGTTTACAACAGATGACTACATTAATAATAGCAAGTGCCACGGTCACCAAATGCCAAAACCATTTGACCTAAAATTGATTAGTTTGTGCAAGCATTCTCATTATGATGTTATTGTTATTGTTGTCGGTACTAGACATGGAACCCAACACAGTGGGAGATATGGTATTGCTGAACTACATCCCCAGCCTTAGACATTATTTTTGAATTGAGTTATTCCTGGGAATTTGACCACATTGTATAACTTAAGTATCACAGCAGGAATTCTAGGATTCAGTGTCCCCAAAAGACAGAAAAATTTTCCATCACATGTTGGTGAAATAGCAATAATAAGCCCCAAACTCACATTTTAAACCACTGGAAAGCAAAAGCAAATAGAATTTTCTCCACTTGTCAAAGAATTTCTAACTTCAAAGCTTTTTTAGAATCCAATCTTAAAATCCAATATGTCTAACAAAATCAGCGGGGTTGATGAAGCGGTTCAGTTCCATCCCATTGATCTTTGGTATGTCAGTCTAGAGCAAATCTATGCTCCAGATGCAGAGCAAACTGTGAAAACTCCATCCGGCCACAGTTGTTGATCTGCTTTAATAAGCAGGGCTAATAATGTTCAGGGGAGCAAGGACAGGCAATGATGACAAGACTGGTTTGGCCTTTGAGGATAGTAGCTGCCTCAGGTAATGATTCCATTGGGTTTATTCAGTGCAGAAGTACACAGACCACCTGCACAGTCTTCCTGGGGAAGCAGTAGGAAGGAAGCCCTTCTGGCCTATTGACTGCTGTTGCTCCATCCAATACTCCCCAATGAGCTTTGTGAGTGGAGATGGTAGGTCTGGGTATCAAGAGACGCGGAGTTTATGAAAATAGGTTGGTAGCCGGTGGTGGTAGCACACACCTTTAATCCCAGCACTTGGGAGGAAGAGGCAGGTGGATCCCTGTGAGTTTGAGGCCAGCCTGGTCTACAGAGCTAGTTCCAGGGCAGCTAGGCCTATTACACAGAGAAACCCTGCCTTGAACCTCTTCCCTGCCTCTCCAAAATAGGTTGGTAACCCTTTGGAAAATCTGAGGAATAAACATATGTTCACTGTTGTATTAGAGTGAGGGGGTACGAAGGCAAAAAGAATAAAAGAAACTGGCAATCTCAGAGGGTGCTTATTTAAATGGGGTGCTCAGCTGGCATCTTCTTTGACCTTGTCCCACAGAATGGGAGGCTTTGTTTTAGGTGGCTGCAGTCACCCCCATCATCAGTGTGCCTTTCCTGTGGAAGCTTTCAGAGGTGGGCAGGGAGCAGGGATTCTATGTGATCATTGCTAACATCCATTTAAAGCCAAATCCCCAGAGGAAAGTAATTAGATTTAATGGGCATAGACCTTCGGAGTGAAAGAGCACGGGGTTTGATTTACTTAACTTAATTAGACCTGTGCTTTAGCTTATCTCATCCAAATTGTGTTTCCATTTCAGTTTTGACTCCTGGCCTTATTCATCCGGCCAGGTTTTCCTTGTATGCAGCAATGGAGAGCTGCTTACCCCTCCTCCATGCCCCCCCCCATGTTAGCCAGGGTCCTCTGTCGCAGGTCCTTCCAACCTGATGTTGCATGATGGCTATTTATAGCATGATCACCTCTAGGGACTTAAGTTGCCACTGCCTGGTACTCTCTTCAGCAGGGGTGCTGAACCTTCGTCTTCAGAGACTGCAGGGTATAGCTGTTCAAGGACATCCAGTGTTCCCTCCGAAGGGCAAAGGCCCTGGGGAATCTTGACAGCACATCAGACAAGGATCTAATATTCTCATTACAGGACAAAAATCAGTCCTGCGCAGCCAAGCATGCCTTCCTTCCTTCCTTCCTTCCTCCCTCCCTCCCTTTCTTCCTTCTTTCTTTCTTTCTTTCTTTCTTTCCTTCCTTCCTTCCTTCCTTCCTCCCTCCCTCCCTTCCTTCCTTTCTTCCTACCTTCCTTCTTTCTTTCTTTCTTTCCTTCCTTCCTTCCTTCCTTCCTTTCTTTCTCTCTCCTTCCTTTCTTCCTTCCTTCCTCCCTCCCTCCCTCCCTCCCTCCCTCCCTCCCTCCCTCTTTTTTTGAATCACAAAAACCAGGTAAGTAGAGACAACTAATCCAAGCTCAGGGCTAGCTAGACCAACACACAGTAGCTCCCATTTCCCCTCACGGGGACCTCCCTTTGCTTTGTTGTGCCTCTCCACCGAAAGCAGGCAGGTAACATTGCATGAGCTGGCAAAGAAGTGCTGGGCAGAGGGAAGATGTCCTCCATGGCTGTGTGTAGGCCCTGGAAGAAGAATGAAGTGGGAAGCAGACCCCGAGGTCATCTCTCATTCCTCAGATTTTTGCACAGGACTGCTAGAGCCCTGAAACAATGAATCTCATGAATGAACAGCAGTGAAACACTTCCCTGAGGAGGGAGGCAGGCCTCCATGTCTAAAATTGCTCTTTAGGCTATTTTCTCCCACCCCAATCCTTCGGCTTCTTTAAGATTGTCAGACAACTGTTATTAATTATAGATTTGTTATTACCTTTTAGTAAAGTGCTGAGTTATTGGGGGCTGTATTTCTCTACCAGTTTAAGCACATCCACGCATTGCAGAGACACACACATTCCTCCTTGCACTTTCTACTTTCTCTGTGTTTGTCATCCTTCTTGGTGAAACTTGCACACGTATGTGAAGCATCCTGTTATCTGTTCATTCTCAACAGAACAGGTAAGACAACAATATAGACGGTGATAATTATCTCAGGCATCTGTTGGGTAACTGATTCGGTGAAGGCTCTGAGCTCAGGTACTGCGGTCAATACAAAAATTCACGAGGTTTGCTCACTTTCCCAAGGGCTCCTCGTCTAGCAAGGGAGACTTAGCCATAGACACAGATAAGTAATTCAAAGCAGAAAGAGGCAAGCAGGGGATGTGAACAACATTCTGTGAGGTTAGTAGAGATGCTCAGATCACTTCTGATGTGTGGATGTGCGGTGTGTGGGCTTGCTTTCTGCACTGGGTTCACAGGGGAAGGGACTGTGCATGAACTGGCCCTGCAGTGGGAATAGTGGGAGCAAGCTGGAGCCCCAGGAAAGGGATGAGCACTTTCTGTACCCATTCATTGTCGATGTAGAAGACATAGCTGAGAGCTGGGGGAAGTAAGATGGCTAGGGGAAGGATCCTGGAGATCCTTCGTTGCCAAGCCAATGGATTTGAATATTTCCACTTATATTAGCCCCAGGTACGATGGTGAGGGTGGCTTAAACAACAGAAACATATTCTCAGATCTAGGTGGCTCAAAGCCCAGGATCAAGACATTGACTGGAACCAGACAAAGCCGAGGCTCTCATCAAGAATCCTCCATGGCCTCCTTTTGGCTTCTGGGGGCTCCAGGTGGTCTTTGGTACCCATGACCTTTGATTTCACTCACGTGACCTTCTTCTGTATGTGTATATCTGTGTTCTCTCCTTTTCTTATAAGGATGCTAGGCATGCAAGATTAGGGCCCATTCCCCTCTAAAATGAGCTCATATTAACAGGTTAGACTATTAAGGGCCCTATTTCCATATAAGGTTCTGGATGGACATGAACTTGAGGGTATGCTATTCAACCCACCACACCAATTGAGCAAGATCCCAATTGTAGTGGTATCAACTTAGGAGGTTTCTCTTTTCTTTTTCTAGTTTAGACCCCCAGGGTCAGTGGACAACGAACCCATCTGCCTAGAACAAAGACTAGCCTTGGTGCTCCCTGGGTCAGATCTGGGACATCTGTTGGGCTCCTGACACCAGGCTGTCTGGAGTCATCTGTCTGAAGCCTCACTTCCTCACACCCTCTGTGCGGGTTAGAGCCTTGCCCGCAGCCTCTGTCTTACCCGAGGGAATGCTAACTAATAAGGTAGCAATAGATAAATAAGAAGGTAACGATAAAGCTCTTATCATCACAGTATGGCCTTAGAACTCCAGCTGGTTCTTTAAGAGAAGTTCTTTCCCTACTCCCCTGCATCCAGCTGCCAGCTGCTGGGCAGGACACATGAGTAGGAGGTCTGTGTAGGAGCCAAAGCTCTGTGTCTTCCTACTCTAGCGCATCTGCTTCTTGCGGCTTACTTTTGGAACAGTGTGTCTGTCAAAGTAAGAGTGGGGGAAGGAAGACTTTTATTGTGGTGGGTACTTCTCAAAATTTGCTCTTTGTTTTATAGGCAACTAAATGCGGTGAAAGAAAGGCCATTTGAAAGACACCTTTCAGGCATTCACTTAGGAATGCTTTTATGAATCTATTGAGCATTTCCTGTATGACAGGGACTATACTAGGAAGCACATTGCATTATACATTCTAAGCTTCCCTTGTAGGCAAACTGTGGCATGTTTATCTGCAAAATAAAGCGTAATCACTTACGATCACCACTTACAGTTGCAGGGATTAAACACAACGATGGCATATGTTTAGAAGGCTTAATGCGTTCCCTGCGGCTGTGGGCAGCGGCCTTTAGTCAGCACCCACTAGCTAGTGTCACTTGTATTAACTGCATCTACCGCCAAAAATCGGGCTCTCGGAGCTCTTAGTGGGACATGATAAACTTGGTGTCATTTTCTAGTTATTTGTTGTGTGTTTGTGTGTGTGTGTAAGTGTGTGTGATTGGTGTGCGTGTTGGGGGCCACATGTCCCATGGTACAGATGCAGACGTCGGAGGACAATATATTTTATTGTTTTTATTGAGCTATACATTTTTCTCCACTCCCCTCTCTTCCTCCCCTCTCTCCTCCCCTCTCCTGTCACCCCCCCCCCCCCCATACTCCCAGTTTGCTCAGGAGATCTTGTCTTTCAGAGGACAGCTTTTAAGAGTTAGTTTCTCCTCCTACCACTTGGGTTGCTGGGGTCAGAGTCCGATGAGGGGCAGTGGGCTCAGCAGCAAGCATCCTGGCCTGCTGAGCTGGCTTGCCAGCCCTTTTTGATTTGTTTGTTTGTTAGCTTGTTTTTTGTTTTTTAAAACAAGTTCAGCAAGGTTCTGTGTAACCTAAAGCAATCCCTTTGCTAAGGCTCCCTGGTGCTGGAGGTACAGGCGCTCACACCACCCCATCTGGCAGTCTGAATACCTTTTACCATCAAAGGGTTGTCCTATCTCCCATGGAAAAAAATTAGAGATTTAGTTTCTTTAAAGATATGACAATCATCACAATACATCCTAGAGCAGAAGCTCTGGTTGCTAGGGACTGCACAGATAAGGGTAAAAAGTGGGCTGGTGACAATTGTCTTTTTCTTTTCTTCTTATTCTATTTTTTTTTAACTTTTTGTCATTTAGACAGAAAAAGGTTGGCAGATGTCTGGGCCTGTGACTAAGGTATCAGAAAGACATTCTAAAAGGATGTAGTCACCACGATGGGACCACTCCTGTTTGACTTCCAGATGGATCTACCACACCAAGGCTATACTTGGCTATTGTTTTGGAAAACAGGTACAAACTCATGTTCTAGAGAAACTTCTAAAGCAATCCTGCAGGCTGAGTCAGGAAGGTTACAGATGGCAAGTTTGATGTCACCACCAGCTACTCAGTGAGCTTGAGGCCAGCCCGCTCAACTCCATCCCCTAAAGGTTGCAGAAAAAAGCCCCTCTTTCCACCTTGACCACAAGAATGTGGTAGTGGTAGGATCGCTAGTTTTCCAGCCTCCACAGCATCCCTGGGGAGGCCAGCTTTAAAAGGAAATCTTGGTTAAAACCCGACACATTTCGGACCTGACTTTAGAAACGTGAAAAAGGAAAGCAACGGCTCTGTAAACAAAGTAAGAACTTCTAATCCCAGTGCAGTATTTGTCGCAATTGATGTCATGTGAATGAGCATGTTCTATCCAAGGTTTTAGGGAGAAGAAAAAAAGCCAATTCTGTGCCTAAAATGTATGGTGCATGAATAAGTTGGGAATAAAAGGTGATTATAATCAGGTGAGCACTCACCAGGGGTGTTTTCATGATAGCAACAAAGGCACAAACACGCATGTCCAGCTGTGCCTGGAAATTCACAAGTCTGTCGCTTCCACCATTTAGGAGAAGTCAATGTGTCAGCTTATTTATTTATTTTTTCCTAACCCCGGGTTTTTGTCTTTAAATAGATGTTATGGAAATTTGCCAACTCATAGTCAGCCTCTAGGTTAGCTCTTCCTCTTTTTTTTTTTTTTTTTTTTTGATCTAGAAGGACCTAGAATAGTGAGTGGGCATGCTAATGACATACGTTACTTATGTGCTCATATGTCATAGTGCTATTTTATATTGATTGACACAAAACTGTATGAGGCCATCTCCAAAACACGTTAACTGTATTATAAAAACTGAGGGGTTTTTGTCGTTGCTTGTTTGATACTGAACTAAATCGTAAGCTCAGCCATGGGTCTGAGCTTTTCTCAAGAAACCTCATGAGTCCCATCTCTGGCAATTTCGGTGCCTGTTCTCAGAACTCCTGTGACCTTGAGTTTTATATCTTCCTATTGGAACCACAATGCTCAGTGATTTATCACCTTAGACAATAGGAGGAATGTTCCTCTTCCCAATTACATGGATTTATTGAAGACCGGGACTGTCTAAACATTCATGGCTTTGGTAAGTGGTCCAAAGGCCACATCAAAGAAGCAGATGGCAAAGTTTGTGTGTCTGGGTGAGGGGCAGGGCTTTGTTTTAGTTCTTTCTGGGCCACTGCCACTGGGTTTTCTTCCTGGTTAACATAGAGCCTCCTCTCTGAGAGATAAGCACAATCAGTCTAACAATGTAGGCAAAAGTTGGAGCAGCCATGGAGGACTGTGACAACTTTTCCAACCCTTCACGACATTGTCTCCTAGAGAGCCTTTTAAGAGACTGATTTAAGTTTGACCTGGGTGGGATATGTTTGCAATCCCAACTGTTTGACAGGCAGGAAGATCTAGAGGTTAAGGCTAACCTGGGATATATCGTAGGAGGCCAGCCTTGGCTAGACAGTGCGACTGAATTCATTTATTTTTTAAAAACAGGACATAGAATCACACTTACCCATGCTGCCAGCACTGGGAAGGCAAAGGTGGACCACTCCTGGCAAATTCCAGACCAGCCTGCCCTATGTAAAGTCCCAGGGCAGCCAAGATCACATAGAAACCATCTCGTCCTCCTCACCGGTAGCACCTAAACAACACTAATTAATTCACTTCCTTTTGAGCCATCAAGGTAGCCAAGGGTCCTCAGGATAAAGGCCAAAGTCCTTACTTATCAATGAGACCCAATTGACAATCTTTCACCCCCGTCTGACTGTGGAATGCTCTCTCTCTTGTGGGCACCATCTCTATCCACAGCACCTCCTTTTTAGCTCCTCAAAACAGACCAGCTCCTTCCTGTCCTAGTGCCTTTGCCCCCGCTGCTGCACCTGTCTGAATCACTGGAGCCTGGTGCCAGCCTCGCTGGTGCAGACGCCTAAAGGCCAGTAGATCCCCTCCAGTTGGCCTTGGCCTATCAACTCTTGCGGTGTTGCCTGCCGGGTGAACACATTTGTGTTGCCCATCTGATCTCTTAAAGGAATTTGGATTACAATCCCCAGACTAATCAATTCCTACTAATGAACTGGTGAGCTGAACAGATGTCACTTCCTGGAGGAAGTCCTCATGCCCCAACTCTCCAATGCCCCCTCCCATTCCATGCTTTCTTATCACGGGGTACAACAGCAATTGCATAACTCAGTGCGTCCCGAGGGACTGGATACCTGCACTGCTGGCCGGAAGGGCCCATGCAAAAGGGCAGCGAATGCAGTTTATTCTTCCCTGTGATCCAGGGGCTCTGCACACCGAAGGCTTTCGGTGCTCGGATTGGTAGATGACAAAGCGTTCCAACTCTTTACCTTGTAAATCGTTCTCTGAAGGCTCCCAATGAGGATTATAGACAAATACTTTTCTAGGATCTTTAGATTCTTCCCTTTCCAGTGGACACAGGGTGATGATGGAGTGTTTGAAGTTTGCAAAAACACCGTTTTTGTACTGCTGAAGTCTCTTAGGACAGAGGAACAGGTAAAGACACAGCCCTAGGCTCCCTACGCTTGTCAAACCCAGAACAGTTCTGTCCCCAGCTCTCAGTTTTTTTGAAACAGGGCCGTACTTGGTAGTCTAGGGTGCTTTGGAGTTCACTGTGCCACCCAGGCTGGTCTCGGATTCACAGCAATCCTCCTGACCTCGTGCCCAAGCGCTGGCATTGTAGGAAGAAACCACCACACCCTGCATTTTCTCTCTTTCACACACACAGAGTCGGCTTTGAAACAAAATTGTTGTAGCACAGCTTCCTCAGGCTGGAACCTGCCTGGCTTATTGATTGCAGGATTGCTAGTTCCTAGTCTTGCATTTAGCTCTGAGTGTGTGTGATCAATAAGTATTTTGTTGACTAATGTTTGTGTGCTGTTACTTACTTGTAAGTGAATATGTTTTCAGAGATAGACTCTTCAGCCCGGGGTAGCCTCCACCTACCTATGTAGCATAGGCTAGACTTGAACTTCTGATTTTCTTTCTCTATCTCCCAAGTACTAGGATTACAGGTGTGACCCACAATTTCTGGCTCCCATTTATCTTTTAAAATCAGGTTTAAAAAAACTGAATTAATCATATTTGCCTCGTGTTCTAAAATGCCTTGCATCTTACCAGTTTTTTTTTAATAGTGTGCATATTCTTATCCTCTGAAGAATCATGCAGTTGTGGATTTATTATTTTTCTTTAGCTATGCTACTTTCTGTTCATCATCAAATCTACTGTAGAAAAGAAGCAAAGCAGTAAGAATATAATGAGATAAATCTACTTTGATTTGCTTAATTTTCTATCATATGTATTATTTATTCAACAACAAATCATGTTTTAAAAATCTCTTATGTCTCCCAAATATTAGGTACTATATTACGTTTATCTTAATGAATTTATTAAGGATTTACCATTATGGATGGATTAAGAATAGCACATTGAATACAGTAGTTTTTTGGAACAGCACTCTTTAATTTTTGGAGTAATTTTGAAAAATTACAGCTCCCCTTAAACCTTTTTAAGTTGCTATATTATCTTAAAATTAAAATATTAAAGAGTTGCAAAGAATCCTATTTCTACCGTTTGTGACCAGGGAACAGAACAGTGGCTATGGTGTTAAATGAAACAGTTTTCCTAAGAACCCTATCTAATGAACATTTATTAATATCCCCACTTCATTAAAATGTAATGAAAATTTCCTCTTAAAAAAACCACAACTGACAGAGGGCTGCTGACATCTGGTCACCCACCACCCTCGATGCAAGCAGCTGAGTCATTTAAGGGACGCCTTCTGCTTCGAGCATGCGTTCACGGTCACGGGGTTTTCAGATTTCAAGAAGTTGGAGAAGTCAGAGAGGAAGCGTGGTGCACGCCTGTCCCAACCCCCTATTCTCCAGGAGAAACAGCGGAGGCCCAGGGAGGCCAGAGTTCAGAGCCCTTGGTCAGCGTTTGGCTGGCTGCCGGAAAAATAATAACGGGGAGCTCCAGATGTGGGGGTCTGCCGTTTCGGTCTCAGGATTTGGGGCGCAGAGGGCAGGTGGATCTTTATGAATTCCAGGCCAGAGGGCTCAATGCCACCAACCGGACTATAGAGAGAGACCCTGTCTAAAACAAAACAACAACAACCAGAAAGAGAAGTGGAGCAGAGCAGCCGACATTAACAGCAAACACCGTGTTTTATAGATGCCTGTCCCAAATGAGGAGCTTCTTTGCACTGATCTCTTGTAGCTTTAGCGTTTCCCCACCCACACACCATCTATAAGACATTTTGTCTAAGGTTTTAGATTAGTTTTGTATTTCTATTAAGGACAGAGTCACCATCTCTCTTTGAATTGAACAAACAGCTTCCATTTCACTGGAAAATGGAAATAAATTCAATTTCATTTTATAAAAATGAGATCTGGAAGGATTCATTTTCGTCATCAGGCATCGTAGGTAATAGAGTTTGATGAATGGAGAAAGCTTTATTAATAATTTGAGGTTGCTCTTTTGAGGTATTCAATACCGGTCTCATCCGGAAGCTAGAAGCTTTTAAGACCTTGTTTTAATAGCAAAATGATTTAATTCTGTGTAGTCCAATTATTTTCAATAATATGACCGCATTGGTGTGGTTGAAATTCAGTTTGGAAAGTTAAGTTTAGAAACAAGCCCAAGATCTGACAGGAATACCTCATGGAGTGTTGGTGAGGCTCTGTGGAGAGAGGCTTTGTGGGGAGGAGTGAACCGAGAGACAGGGAGGGGCGGCTAAGAGAAAGAGAAACTTCAGCCATGGTTTAGTAAAGGTCCCTAGTTATGACATAATTTCCTATCACGAGGAAAGTAGCAAAAGGAAGTGATTTGCAGAACTGGGCATTGGTATTAATGGCCAAACTTTCCAGTTTTCACACGGTGTTTGTAGAGGACTGATTTCTGCTGTAAAAAATAACACCTGTTAAAGGCCGCTTTCGCTGTGTTTTTACGTCCCCCGAGGACAACTGGACTTACCATTTAGTACCCATGTCTACTGGGAATTAAATAAGATCCTGCATGAATATCCAATGTGAAATCCGATTTCTACTGCGGGGTACTCACCTGAAGAAATTTCCAAATAAAAACCAAGCTAGTATAAAATTAAACATATAGGTCAATTCACACTATAGCCTTTTACCATCAGATGATCTCCTAAATGTCAAAAAGGGAATTGATTTTGAAAATCATTTTGTACAAAAGGCTGAACTAAAATGAGAGACTAACATTAAATACCCTAAACAGAGAGACACTTAAAAAGTATTTTTTGTTTCGTTTTGTTTTTGCATTTATTTATTTGTATATGTATGTGTGTGTGCATGCATGTATGCATGTGTCTTTATGTGTGTGTATGCATGTGAGTGTGTTTGTGTGTGTGCACATATGCCGGTTTGTGTGTTCATGTGTGTGTGTGTGTACATGGCACGGATGTAGAAGCTAGCGGAGAATTTTGAGGAGTGGGTTCTTTTTCTCCACTTTGTGGATCCTGGGGTCAAACCCAAGCTGTCAGCCTTAGTGGCAAGGGCCTTTACCCACTAAGGCATCTCCCTACCCAGGCCTAAGAACACTTTTTGCTTTTGTTTTTTTTAAGTTTGTTTGTTGATTGATTGAATTTTAAAAAATTAAGTGAACTGCTTGTACTTCCTCTGTAGCCTCTTCCAAATCTGTCTTATCCAGCCTCTGCCCTGCGCACTCCTAATCCCTTTATCTGTAAATCAACACAGATTTTCCACGTTTACTCCAAACAAAATTCTAGGCTTATCTTCTCATGATTTGTGTCTGATGAAAGCAGTCAGCTAAACCTGAGAACAAAAGGTTTTTCTGCTTTAGCTTTCCACACCCAAAACCCAACATGAACACTTAGAGCTTCAATGTTACAGCTCTGTCATCAACAGGCTCCCAGTCCTAAAAGGGCCGGTGCCCCTGGAAATCCTTACAGATAGAAAGCAAGATGTGTAAGTCTGAGTAATCGCTTGGTACAGAGCAACCTCCTCAGAGCGTGAGGTCGAAGGAGCCAGGGCTGGGAAAGCCAGTTCCGCGTGAATTGGAGTTCATGGAAAAACTAAAAAATCATGCTCACGTGCCACCTTCAAACCATATTAATTTCATGCACTGAATTACACTGTAAAAACCCAGGGGCCTGATGAGATGCTTCAGGGAACAAAAACACTCGGCATCCACACCAAGGGCTTGAGTCCGACCTCCAGCACCCACGTGGAGGAAGGTGAGAACCAGAGAGAAGCCATTCGTGGAAGGTGTTTTCAGACCTCCAACCACAGACCCAAATTCCCAGAGAGCGATAATAATAAAAAATTGTAAAGAAATAAGTGTGATAAAAATTCTGTAATGACATTGTCTGTCCAGAGGCTAACCCCTAGTGCAGGGCTGTGACGCTGAAGTGGGGCCACTGCCCTCGGCCTAAGTGGTTTTACCAGGGCCGGTTATTAAATTTCCGCAAGTGTTGCAGCCCAGTTGCCTAACGACTGTGACTGACAATTAAATTGTCTAATAATAAACTTTAAATTATATTAAAGAAAGGCAATACGTTTCTCAAACTTTACCACAACACTTTACTCTCTGTGTACTTGAAATTGCTCATGTCTATTGCCTTGATACTGGGATTGCTAAATAAAATCTCAAAGTCCAGTTAAATTAGAATTTCAGATAGCAAATACTATTCTAATGGAATTATGTTCAAAATACTGTGTTGAAAACTTTTACTAATATTTGAGGGTTTTGTTTGTTTTATTTTATTTATTTTTGGAGACAGGGTTTCTCGGTGTAACCCTGGCTATCCTGGAACTCACTCTGTAGACTAGACTGGCCTCAAATTTATAGAAATCCACCTGCCTCTGCTTTCTGAGTGCTAGGATTAAATGCATGTGCCACCACTGCATGTCCAAAGAAGAAGAAGAAGAAGAGGAGGAGGAGAAGGAGGAGGAGGAGAAAGAGGAGGAGGAGGAAGAAGAAGAAATTGTTGTTTACCTAAAATCTTTTGTAGCTACATTTGTGCTTGTGAAAACTTATCCTGCAGGTGTTTTTTTTTTTTAAATCTTGAAGATTCTACATGGAAAAAATACTATATAAAGATATATTACCACATATCTCTCCCTAACCCTGCGCTCAGGGAAGTTACCCTGATCGTTTTAAATCAGTCATAGCAGGTGCGTCTGTTCCAGGGAAATGAATACATGCTGCACACTAGGGCTCTTGTTAGGTGTTTATGTGAGCATTGTTCATGGTAATTATTTTCACAGTGTTAAATACACCTTCAGTCTAGATGCTTATGATGGATTACTGGTTTATCTGCTTATTACAATAAACCACTTTATCCGTATGCTCTGATTATATTCAATATACATTCACTACACCCCTATCAACATGCAATATTATTTGCAAAAAATTTCAAATGGCTTTTACTACTATAGATTTTGCTTGTTTGGTTTTGCTTTTTTTCTTTTCTTTTATCTCTATCATCATCTATCTTTTTATTGATTATCCATTCATCTATATCTATCTATCATCTATCTATCTATCATCTATTCATCCATCCATCCATCTATCCATCATCTATCTATCTGTCTGTCTGTCTATCCATCCATCCAACTATCTATTCATCCATCCATCTATTATCTATCATCTATCTCTATCTATCTATCTATCTATCTATCTATCTATCTATCTATCTATGTATCTATCTATCTATCCATCTATCTATCCATCCATCTCTCTATCATTTGTTTTTGAGGCAGGATCTCATCATATAGCCCTGGCTGACCTGGAACTCAGAAGCCGGCTTGGAAGTCATGGTTTTCCTACCTCTGTCCCCAAGTGATAAGATTGCGTATGTGCCCCCCATGCCACAGCAGCCCTCATGTACAGTCCCTGTACAAAGACCCAGAGAGATGTCCAAATCTACCAGCATCTTTGGCATATGCGTGAACATGTATGTGTGCGTATAGCTTGCTGAGGTTAGATTAATATGGAGGACCACAGGGAGAAGATTAAACTTGGGCTCAGAAGTAAGATGAAGAGGATGTTTGTTCTGTGAGCCCTTAGCTCTCCTGGCTCACAGCAGCTACCATGACCACATGTTTTAGAGGCTCCAGGAAGCGGAACACAGATATTTACAGGCCAATTATTGCAGATTTTTTTTTTTTTTTTTTTTTTTTTTTTTTTACTCTTTCCCTGTTTCAAATTAAATGTGTGAAACCAGAGAAGAGATCAATTAATCATGGTTGCGGCTAGGCCCTGGGAAATCGAGGCCAGTGACCTCGGGTGGGTTGATGAATGAATCTGATCCCAGGGAAGGTGGGCAATGTCAGGTTTCCAGCCGCTTTGCTTTAATCATTTATGAGTACCCTGTTATTCATAGAGAAAGATGTGGTACTAGAGGCTCCACATTCAAGTTCATCAATATTACATAAGGAACGTAGCCGTTCCCAGAACAGCACGTGGTCAGCAAAGCACGAAGCCACGGTAGCACCTAAAAACTGGGAAAGTCAAGACTACCAGCCATGCAATATGCAACAAGCCCAGAAGGGTTGCCTGGGAGTGCTACTGGCATTGCCATTTTCACCTAAACCTCGTTTGAGACAAAGTTATAATCCCTTCTGTTCATTGTCCTCTGCTTCTCTTCCCGCCTACATTTCAAAAACCATAAACGTACTCCTTTAAAGGTATAAGGGGTTGTCTACTTTACAGAGATGTAAACTAAATACCTACACTAGCTTTTACATACATCTTGTTTACAGTTGGACTCCTAGAGTCCAAGTCAGTTTGCTTTCAAGGAATGCAGGAGGTTAGTTGTAGATACTATGGAGTCTTCCTGCAGGAACGTCAATTTCAGGTATATACTTTTATTTCCTCTACCCATATAATCATTTGGTTCCCAGTTTGTTTGGATGCTGTCCAAATGAATTTTGATGATGTGAAGAGAAAAGAAAAACAAACAGTTATTGACACTTTGAAAATGCTGGAATTATAGCGGTGAGCCACAACATTCATCTTATACTTATTTTTCTATTTTAAAGATTTATTTGCTTTTTTGTATATTTTTGAGTGTCTGCGTGTGTGCATATGCACTGTGTGTATACATAGTGCCCCACAGAAAGCCAGAAAAGATCCTTTAACCCTCACAAGCTATTGTGAGCCATTATACGGGTACTGAGAATTGGACCTTCATCCTCTGCAAGAGCAATCTTGACCATCTTAACTGCTGAGCCATCTCTCGGTACTCAATTCATATTTTTAAATTGTGGATCATTATACTTGGTTCAAACCATCACAACCCATATCCTAACATTCTTCCCTGTTCTTCACTGCTGTCCTTTTCCCAGAATGCCTGGCATCCTGTCAGGCACACATATTTTCAGTAGCTCAGAAACATCTCAGGATTACGTGACTACGTGAACATGAGCAAACACTATGCAAAGGCAACTTAGCTCCAAAACACAGGAGTAGATCAGGCCAACCTTGGATGGGCACTGGCAGTGGAGTGTGTCCGGGTCCACCTGCCTCCCCGTCTTTGGAGATGCTGTGCAGCCCCGTGTGCCCCTTTACCACTCCTCCTCTTCTTCTTCTTTTTTTTTTTTCGAGACAGGGTTTCTCCGTAGCTTTTGGTTCCTGTCCTGGAACTAGCTCTTGTAGACCAGGCTTGCCTTGAACTCACAGAGATCCGCCTGCCTCTGCCTCCCGAGTGCTGGGATTAAGGCGTGTGCCACTACCGCCCAGCTTTTACCACTCTTCTTACCATCAACGTGAAATGTCTAAACTGAAGGATGCTTCTGGGCCTTCCCAGCCCCCGAACTCTCCCTCATATAATAGTGATTCTAACACATGAGCAAAATACAGCAGGCTCATCCGGCCTTGCCTTTGCAAGAAGAACACACCGAACCGTTGTCCCCAGGTCTTTACCCTGCTAGGGTGGTGGTGACAATGCAGTGAGAGGTGTCCCCAGATGACAGCGTGGTTAACCACATGGGTAGAATTTTTTTTCTACTTACTGAGCCAAAACACAAACAGACAAAAATCCTTGGTAACCGCTGGGAGCTGAATGAGCTATGCGAATTGGATTCTGGAGAAGAAAGAAATATCAAGTGTCTGGTTGCTGGTCTTTAATTATGCATGCAGACCTATAAGCTGTGTGTGTGTGTGTGTGTGTGTGTGTGTGTGTGTGTGTGTGTGCAATTTGTGTTTAATAGGCACTTAAAGAAGGCTCAGGTGAGTGGGACAGCAGGTTTTACAGATTCTGTCCTTGTTTTGTTTCTCTAAAGCCCAGTTAACTGTCATTGGAGTGTTATTTGAAAATTATCACACAGGGACAGAAACGGCAGGTCAGGCCCTTTAATTTACGTCAGCGGTCTGGGTCTTTGCACTCAGGGGAGGAAAGAGGATCACTGACGGATTCTCTTTGTCCAGGGTTCAGGCTCTGCTGTTTATCTTCTCGCAGCTGAGTGTGTTTTCAGTGCTTTACTATGGGACTGGATTTTGAGTCTCCTTTTTCTTTCATGTTTTTAACTTTGGATTGGTTCTCCAATAAATGCAGCTTTTAGTTATGCACCGACTACGTAGGAAACATATTGTCTATGAGAATAAGCAGGCGAATATTTCCAAGTATTCATCTTCAAAATCAGCCTTGCTGCTAACAGATGACGCAAATACAAAATAGTCAATCGAGGTAATGCCAGATTGGTTGTTGCTTGAAAAGTATCTGGAAGTATCTGGCAAGGCTACTTTAAGCTCAGCATTTAAAAGCAGGGTATCTATGTATTTTATAGACTAGTGTTTTTCACCTCTCTTTGACTTTTCTACAAAAAGAAGCACATGGTTCTCATTGCAATTCATGTTCTCTAGCTCTGAACCAGAGTTTTCCTGAATAAAATGATTTTTTTTCTTGCAGTGAATGAAAAATTCATTTTATTTTAAAAAAGTGTTAGCTATCACAGGGTATGGTGGCACACACCTGTAATACCAGCACTTGGGGCTAAGGGACAGGAAGATCAAAAGTTCAAGGCCAGCCTGGGCTACATAGTAAGCTCCCAAGTCAGTTTGGGTGCTAGAATGAGGCCCTATGTCATATAACAGAAAGGAAGGCTGCCATTCACTGAATTGATTCAGTATCCACTCATAAGTGATGGCATATAGTTTGAAAAGTTCTGTTTGAAGTCAATAAAATTTATCAAACACATACATGCGTGGGTGTGTTCCCATTCACGAATGGTTATTTGGTTTTGAAGTAGATGTGATGAAGGATCAATTCTATCAATTTCCTTTTTAAAATTAGCGGGAGTACCGATCACTCTCAGTGCCAATGAAGGCCGAGTCCAAGAGCCCCTGCCACATCCAAGGACACCATCTCCTTCTTTAAGAACAACGGCTTTCTCAAGTGTTTAGACTGAGGGAGTGTGAGACAGATCTTATCAGAGGAAAAAGGAGTCCCCTCGTCCTTACATGGCTTCCCCCACAGTGGGCTCCGGGGGCTGAAGCAAAGTAGGGAAGAGCCTTGGGGGGAAGAACATAGCTCTCTTGTCACCAGCTAGATGGCCTCAGACAGTGGGCTGGGAGGACGGTGCCTCATCCCTCAGTCCCTTGGCTGTCTGTCAGCCGAGTATCACATTGAAGTGATACTTAGTGATAGACTCATCCATTGCTGCTCATTGTTTCCCTAGAGTAACCTCAGTTATGCCAAAGATGACGATGCTCAGCCACTGGCGGCTTTCTTGCTTCGTCCCCAGCATGTATGTGAGGCGACCATCTTCCCTGGCAGGGAGTATAATCATGTAACTGTAGCTCTGCATGTGTGTTCTTCCCATGCTTGGCCTACAAAGCTCCCCACCACCACCCTGGAACTTTTCCCACGTGTGCTGTGGACTGACCAGAAAGAACTCCAGGAACTTTGAGAAAGGAGACTCTCCCACCATCCATACTGTGCTATGACACAAGAATGGAGTATTCTCTCTCTCTCTCTCTCTCTCTCTCTCTCTCTCTCTCTCTCTCTCTCTCTCCATGTCTCTTTGAGATGGGTTCTCATTATATAACTGGCCCAGAGCTCATTGTGTAGACGAAACTTGTCTCTAATTCACATAAACCATCTGCTTGTGCCCCCTGAAATTAAAAGTATGTGCTACCACGTCGAGCAGAATTCTTTTTTTTTTTTTAACTTAAAAAGATTTTTTGAGAGGTATTTGCTCAGCCATGTTCATTGCTGCTCTATTCATAATCGTTAGGAAATGGAAACAGCCTAGTCATCCCTCAGCACATTGATGGATAATGAAAATGTGGTACCTCTGCACAAAAAAATTCTATTCAGCTGCAAAGGAAAATGAAATGAAATTTTCAGATAAATGGATGGAATCAGACAATATTATCCTGAGAGAGCTAACACAGGCAGAAAGACAGATTCCACATACTTTCTCTTATTCGTGGATCCTAATTCCAAAGTTTTAGATGTGAGAATATAACTTGGTGCACCAGTCGAAGCCAGAAAAGCAGAAAGGGAACATGAGAGAGAGGCAGAGACTAAAGATCTCTGGAGAGGAAAATTGTAGGAAACAGGAGCTATGAGAAGGGAAAGGGAAAATATGTGTCTGGGGGAACCCAACTGGGGAACAGGAGGAAGGACAATGCAGAGGGTGACAGAAGAAGGAGAGATGAACAAGACTAAGGGCATTTGAAAAAGCTATTTTATTTTTATTTCATTAGATTACTTAAGAATACTACATATGTACATATACTAATCCTTAATAGCTTAAATGGAGATATAAATCATGGGGAGACATTGCTTCCTCAAGAGCCATAGACCAGTGGTTCTCAACCATCCTAATGCTCCAACTCTTTAATATAGTTCTTTATGGTTTGGTGATCCCTAACCATAAAATTATTTTAGTTGCTACTGCACAACTGCAATTCTGTTACTGCTATGAATTGTAATATAAATCTCTGTGTTTTCCCATGGTTTAGGTGACTTCTGTGAAAGGGTCATTCAACCCTATTACCCCACCCTTCTCAAAAGGGGTCAGACCCACAGGTTGAGAACCACTGCTGTAGGCTATCTAACAAAAAAATCCAGTGCCAGGCAAAGGAAATCTTCCCTTGAGTTGTTAGTTGATGTGGGATTTTCCTCTGTATGCTATGAATACGTTTTTATTGCCATTGGTTAATAAAGAAGTTGTCTTGACCTATGGCAGGGCAGAATATGGCAAGGTAGGAAATCCAAGCAGAGATAGAGGAAGAAAGAAGGTGGGGTCAGGGAGATGCCATGTAGCTGCTGAAGGAGAAGGACACTGGAATCTTACCATAGGCCACAGCCTTGTGGTGATGCATAGATGAATAGAAATGGGTTAATTTAAGATATAAGAGCTAGCTAGAAATATGCCTAAGCCATTGACCAAACAGTATTGTGATTAATATAGTTTCTGTGTGATTATTTGGGTCTGGGCAGCTGAGAAAAGAACGAGCAGTCTCTGTTTACAGTTAGTTGGGGGGAGGTGACAAGAAACTCCCAAACAACATGGGCTGTTGCCATTGGCCTTGGCTGTCTCCCAGAACTTGAAGGTAAAACCCCATTGCTGAGGACACTATAAACTTTGGACACAGGACTTAGAGGACTTGAGCTAGAGCTGACATGGAATCTTCCTCTCACAGGACTGGCTCTCATAGTATCAGAGGATGCTATGCAATCTGCCCTGTCTATAGTCTCTTCCATCCTTGAGAAGATGCTGGGCCATCACCATGGAAGCTAGATGCATCCTATGCTGGTGGATTGACAAAGCCCTATGTTGCAGGGCAGCTATTTTTTGAAAAGATACTCAAGTTATATAAACAAAGGAACTATGTTTTCCACATTTCAGCTGTGTGTGCTGATTATATAAACAGTGACTAAAAGTACCCAAAGTCTGAGTGCTGATCTCCACCTCAGCTTAAAAGTGAACTTGAATCCAGACTCTACAGGACATTGGTGAGTTAGACACTCACCTCTAACTAATTTTTTAAGTCAAAAGCAAACTGTAATTTAACAGCAGAGTTACTTTTATTTTATATGTGTGTGTGTTTTTTTTGTTGTTGTTGCTGCTTTTTTATTGTTTTGTTATTTTTTAATATAGGGTTTCTCTGTGTAGCCTAACTGCCCTGGGACATAATCTGTAGATCAGGCTGGCCTCAAACTCAAGGAGGTCAGCCTACTTCTGTTTCCCTAGTGTTGGGATTAAAGGTGTGTGTCACCATTGCCCAGTCTATTTAGTATATTTTAATTCCAAAATTAATTACTTGATCTTAAAAATATCTTTATTTTATTTTATGTAAATAAGAGTTTGTCCTGCATGTATGTATATGCACCATGTGCATGCCTGGTATCCATGTTGGTCAGAAGAAGCCTTCAGGTCTCCTGGAACTGGAGCCATTGTGTGGAATCGAACCTGGATCCTCTGGAAGGTCAGTCAGTGCTCTTAACTACTGATCCATCTCTCCAGCTTTTCCAATGGAAAAAAAATCACATTTGACTCCATCCTCTGCTGTAGGAATTCCTACTGCCAACAGCCTTTAAGTTATCTGCCCACTTGTGCGTGGCCTCTTATTACTATAAATGCTAATGTAAGGTGTGCAGTGGTTACCCTCTTTTCCAGTTGTGGGATTCGGTTGCTGTTCCCCATTCGAGCAGAGGACTGTGATTTGTGAGTCTACCCCTAAATTAATAACCCTTTATTATACTCAGTTCTGAGCTAGTGTGGGATTTCTTTTTAGCGTATGTCTTCAATCCTCCCCTAGCCAGCTGCATCTGACCCATAGATTTGATAGATTTGGTTCTAACAGTGTTTGAACAGCAAACACCAAAAATTGGGTTTGTTGATGTGGGAGATTGCCTATAAAAGTCTGGATTTCTGATATCCAGCAGATCTGGTGGCCCAGGGAATCATACTCAGAAAAGAGGATGCCTGGCTACTTCCCTGTTTAGTTGGGTCAGGAACTGATAGGGATACTGTCCCCAACTGACCATCTTCTCTGTGACATTGCTGATCTATCATTTGCACTTGGTACATCGAGATGGGGTTAATTCAATGGTATACAAGTATTTTTGTTGTGGTTACTATAAAGAAAATGAGTCTGATACATACTACTGTGTTATTTGAATATTTGCCTTTTACCTTGTCTTTTTACACATACCCTTCACCAGTGAACTCAAAACACTAAGCAAACATTAAACCTGCTGACCCTTCTTACTGGGCAGGGACGTACATAGCTGGAAGAGATTGGCCTCAAAGGCCACCTTGCAAAATCAAGAATCTCTGTGGTCCTTCGATGAAGGCTGAGCCAGGGAGAATGGAAAGAGGAGCCAGGGAGAGCAGAGCCTATACTTTCAGAGCACAGATATTCGTGAGGGACCTGGCTGCACCTGGACACGAGACAAGTCTTTTGCAAGAAGACATGACTTTGAGATGAACCCTGAAGGACAGGCAGCAGCTTAGCCGAGGAAGTGCGACCCTTAGAGGTCAAGCAAGGGCAAAACGAGTAAAAGTTTGGAAGCATTAAAAACAGTACCGTGGAGTTGGGGGAGACGAAAACTCATCAGAAACATTTCTTCTTGACATATGTATCTTGTAATTTTGGAACTTTTAGACAAGATACATAGTCCTTGTCAAGAGATAAAGCCACCTGAAGAGTGGTCCAGAGCCAGTGAGGTGGCCCAGTTGGTAAGATGACCTTGCTACCATGCAGGATGATCTCTGGAACACACATGGTGGAAAAGAGAGAATCGACTCCATGAGTTGTCCTCTGACCTCCACATGGGCACTGTGGCACTTGTGCACATGTGCACACACACAGATCCAAATAAATAATCAAGTAAAGGTAAAAAAAAGAATGGCCCATGGACCACCAACATCATCGTTGCTTGGGATCTTGTTAGAAATACAGAATCTGGGTCCTAGGGATGTGATTCAGTTGATGGATGCCTGGTTAGCATCTACAATGAAGCCCCAGGCTCCATCTGCTAGTACCACATATACAGGACATCGAGAGACACACTCACAATCTTAGCACTATGGAAGTGGAGACAAAGACTTCAGAAATTTAAGCTCATCCTCAGTTACATGATGAGGTTGAGAACAGTCTGGCATGCATGGGAGTCCATCTATAAAATAGTAATAAAGAGCAAGTGGGATGATATGCATGTGGGAAGACTTCATGAAACCTATTATTTTGTATGCTAACTAAAAGTTCATTAAAATATCAATAGGAAAAGAAGATACAGAGTTTCAGTTGGACAAAAGATATAAGTTTTGAGATTTACTGTATAAGGCTAAAAGCAAAATGCTGCATGCTTACAATAGTCAAGACTATAATCAATATTATACTCTTTAAAATAATCAAGAGTAAATTCCAAATGTCTTAACACAAAAATAAGCAAGCAAGGGGATACATAGGTTAATTAACTTAATTGTCATTCTCCTTTGTAAACACACGTTACACTGTATCCTATTGGTGTAGGAGTATGTGTATACTTTTGATATAAATTTGATTTTTCAGATAAAATAACATGAATAAAAATTTTAAGGGAAAAGAAAAAATAGTAATAAAGAAATAAAAATAGAAATACAGAAACATGGGAGTTGGGGGCAAAATTCAGTGATGAACACAACAAGAGAGAGAGAGAGAGACTCAAACCCTGCTCCAGCCTGACTGAAGACCACGCACCAGGGGATCACAGACGCAATGAACACTGAGAAGTATGGTTTTTGCCAATAGTGAGGCTGTGGCCAGTTAACACAAAATTAATTCCTTCCTTCCTATTTACTTACATAAATGAGACCACATAGATATGAGACTAGAGATTAATGGAAGTAATTCTCGATATGTATATGGTTAATGTTAATTGTTAATTTGACAAAGTTAGAATCTCCTGGGAGATGGCCAATGAGCATGCAAGTGGGAGATTATCAATTGATGCTGGAAAGCTTCATTTGTAGGTGGAACCATTCCTGGGGGAGCGGCTCCTAAACTATGTAAAATGGAGAAAGCCAGCGATGTATGCATCTATTCCTCTCCATTTTCTGATGGCAGAAGTGATATGATTTGCTGCTTTAACCTCCTTCTGCATTGACTTTCCTGCCCTGAAGGACTGTGCCTTGAGATGCGAGGAAGAATAACCTCCTTCTCCCTTGAGTTGCTTTTTCCAAATTATTCTGTCAGAGCAAAACGAAAGGAATTGAGTGTGTCGAGATGGGTGGCCCATCAAAAATCACTGAATTACTGTTAATTGATTTTTCTAGACTAAATTATTGTTTTCCTAAATAAACTGAGACTTGGTTTGCCTTTAATGAAAAGTCTTAGGTCAGAGCTGGAGAGATGACTCAGCAGGTTAAGTGGACTTGTTGGACAACTGCGAGGACCGGAGTTCAAATCAGCGGCATCCATGTAAAAAGGTGGTTTGGGCTGTGCATGTGCCTATAACTCCAGTGCTTGGGGGAAAAAGTAGCTGCAGGTTCAGTAGCAGATCCTGTCTCAAGTGTGGAGGGTAGAGAGGGATCTAGTGCTATACTCCTCCGGCTTGTGTTAGTGCATGCATCAGCACATACGTGTGTGTGAATAACAAACACACATCCACGTACAAATGTTTCAATCGTGTGAGTAGTAACTATAGTAAGAATCAGTTAGAAATAGTCTTTCCCCCCAAAACGGAACTTTCTCTGGCCCTTTGAACTCACAAACTAAAAAAAGAAATGAGTATCAAGTTAACCATCGTATTGACTGGTTTATTTAATTTGCATTTTATAGCAGTAAGCAACAAAAGACTTAATTTTTTATACCGTGACATAGGAAAGTGATGGATGGATATTGTGAAGACAGAGGTGTAATTGCTGAATGTTTACTGTTTGCTTCTGTGTTCATACACTCTTCAAATCGGGCAGCCCGAGTACTTCCAGCTGCCTCCAAGTTAGTCCCCCTTCTGCAGATAGTCATGGCCTTCTCTGCCTCTCCATAACATCTCTCTCTCCCTCTCATGCTCTAGTGCCATGACCCATTCATACACACTTATACAACATATTTATAATACACACACATATTTATATGCATATACATAACTTTAACTTTCCCTAACAGGGAATATTTGTCTTTCTGAGTCTAATTTGTTTGGCTTAGTTTAATGATTTCCAGTTACAGTTATTTTTCAGCAAATGTCAGGACTTCATTTTTCTTAATGGCAAGCAGTCTGAGTTTAGGAACAAACCAGAGGTCACTCATACTGAGTTGCTTAAGTAAGGGTCCCACATATAGTTTGAATCTGAAATGTTCTCACAGGCTGGTTCCCAGCTGCTGGTGCTGTTTCGGGCAGCTGTGGAATCTTGTAGTAGACAAGGACCCCAGTGACAGAAGTAGGTCACCAGGAGTGGGCTTTTTTAAAGGTCATTCCTGGCCCCTGGTTCCTGTTTCTCTCTGCTTCCTGCTCTGTGATGACAAGAAGAGTCTCTGTCACATTCCAGACACCACGAGTTCTTTTCCATGATGGCCCAAACACTCTGAAACCTTAAGCTAAAGCAAATTGTTTCTTTCTTACATTGTTGCCAGGTATTTGGATCATAGCAACAAAATGTTACAAATCCAATGACTCTGAATGCAATCCCATCTTGTTTTCTTTTCCTGGCAGATACACGGACTGAGAGACTGAGGCTCCTTTACAAATTGGGTAGGTTTTCTTTGGTCTCAGATCAACTTTATTTAAAATTTATTATTTCGAGCCACTGGCTATATTTGTAGTGTTTTTGTTGTATGAAGTCAGGTTCTTTTGATTAATGTTGAAAATATGAAAGAACACAGTAAAGCCAAAGCCATTCGTGATGCAACCACTGCAGAATTCTACTCTGAGACATCACTTTTGCATCAATTTCCCCACGTGGCACTTGGTAATATATAAAGACAAAATAAATAATGATATGGATCCTTTCTTTCCCCTTCCTTCCTTCCTTCCTTCCTTTCCTTTCCTTTCATTTTTTCTTGTGCTTAGGATTGAACCCAGAACCAGTAAGACATCTACCACTGAATTGTATACCCCCAGATTTTATATATGCTACTTTAAAAATTAGACTAATGTTCTTTATTTTATAATCCACCTTTCTATATGCAGATCGATATTGTTCCTACAACATAATCTTCCTGTTCCCATAGGATACTATGTGGAGATGTAATAATATAAAGCAAGGTGCCTTTCTGAGTACATCAGGAGTACCCCCAACCTCACACACACTGTCTAGCAGTAGTGGGTGGCTTTATATAGGAGAAGACTAAAGCCCACAGAGGTAACGTGGTACTAGTCATTTTGGTGATAGCTACCAAAGAGCAGAGCTGGGATTTGAAGGTCTGCAGTGGAGATACAGAACATTGCACGTCACCCCTGAACTTGTTAAGTCTAACTGAACCTTTAGGGACCCCTTTTAAAGTCACAGCTGGGCACCCATTAACTTCTTCAATACCTCATCCTGGCACTTGTGCCATCACAACAATGATACAGCTCTTTTCACCTCATCTTTTAATTTCCTTTACGTATTTCTAGCAGTGACTGCTTTTGCCATCAATTAAGATTGTACCGGCAGATATACACCTTTCTCAGCACCCTCAGTAAATGAGTCAGGGAGAGCGCTTCAATCATTCTTCCCCTCCCTCCTCCCTTCTTGCTCTTTCCTCCCCCTCTTCCTCTCTCCATTTCCTTCCATCTTTCATTTCCTTCCTTCCCTTTCTAGAAAAGTATTGTTTTGCTTTATTTACATGATGAGTTAAAATACACACAATATTTGAAGAGAAAAAAAAATGAAATCGTGGTTTCCTGTTTCCAAATGGAGCCTTTGAGGCTCCTTAGAGCTTTAGAGGATGAAGAAATGAAACGATGGGAGTCAATCAAAAATAAGGTATCTACTTTTCAGCTTAAAGCATATTTTCAATTTTTTAAATAACTTTTTTTTTAAATGATAAGGCTAAGCATGGTGGTGTATGCCTTTAACCTCAAGAACTTTGGAAGCAGAGGCTGAGCTATAGGCCAGCCTAAAGACAGAACAGCTAGGGCTACCAAGAGAAACCCTGTCTAGAAAAACAAAAACAACAACAACAACAACAAACGTGTGTATGTGTGTGTGTGCATGAGCACCTGTGCGTGCACAGGAATACATGCACACAGCTGCAGGTGTCTGCAGAGGGCAGAGGGCTAGACCTAAGGGCAGGTGTGAGCCACCCCAGGTGGGCCCTGGAAATTAAACTCCCATCCTCTGGGAGCGGCAGTAAGAATTTTTAACCTCTGATCTTATGTCTTTCAATTAAAAAGCAAAATTTTATAACCTAAGTCATCTTTCTGCACATCCATTGAAACCGCGGAAAAATAAATTTTTAAGAAGGAACTCAGAGTTTTTAAAACGTAACTTTCTGTTTTGTTCCCCAAAGCTAATATTGGGACAGCAAACCACTAATGACATCGCTGGACGAAACTGAGAGTAGCGTGAACGCTGATGCTCTGACGTCAGCCTGCCTGAAACAGGAAGAACGCACTTCTGCAATCGCACTGAGAACTGAGGCAACGCCGTGGTCCCAGACTGGCGAATTTTACCCAGCCTGGCTGCCTAAGAGCCTGCCCAACAAGCTGGCCATGGCGCAGTGGTCGCCAGCAAAGAAGACACGAATGGTTGTTAGCAGTTTAACTCTCCCTCCGTGGGTCTCTCTCAAAGACTTTCTGGAATTTCTGGTTTCATCCTTGAATTTGTGCACGACAGCAGCTACCCCACAGTGAGAGCCCCTCATGTGTTCGTCCCATTTTGCTCTACTGTGGCTCATGACTGAGGGGAAAGTAGGAAGATCATTAAGACTAAAGAATGTTACAGTGGTTTAGGTCTGCATCTCAGCTGTTTGTACCATGTGGAATTCTGGTGGTTCTGTCCTCCCAATATTCATCCTCCATTTTCAGCAAAGTGTCTTCCTCTTCGTGCAACTACCTTGTATTTCTTTTGTACCAGGAACCAAGATGCTGTCATCCATGGAGACAGGAAGACATGCAATTCAAGCTAGGACAGTAAAACTCAGTTTCACAGATTGGAATTGTGGGTTACTTCAATGGAAAGTGGCTGGAACCTGTCATCCTTCAGATGGTTTCTCTGAAGAAACTGGTCCATTCATTCCCCAAGACTACAGGTTAGGAATGATCCTGCTTCCTATCCTTGTATTGAGCCAGCTATGCATCCTTGGCTCTGTGTACCACCTCCTACCTCTGTTGACACATTTAATTTATGTTATCTAGAATCTTCTCTTGTTTGTAAGAACTAAAACTCAAAACTGAGGATTCCTAAGCATTTCCAATTCACAGCCAACCCCATTTTGGGTGAGAACTTTTTACATGCATATAAAAGTACACAGAATAGTAGGGCAGCGGTGGGGTGTCTCAGTCAGTAATGTGCTTGCCACACAAGTATGAGGATGGAACTTTGGTCCCCAGGATTCACATGAAAAGACGTTGGTGGCGTGCTGATCACTCAAGACTTGAGAGGCAGGGACAGGCAGATCTTGGCAGCTTCCTGGCCAGCTGGCCTAGTCTGATCAGCAAGTCCCAGGTCAATGAGAGACTCTGTCTCAAAAACCAAGGTGAGGCGAGGTGTGGTGGCACGTGCCTTTAATCTCCAGGAGACAGAGGCAGATAGATCTCTGTGAGTTCCAGCTCAGCCATAGCTACAGTCAGAACCTGTCACAAAAACCAAGCCAACTACCCACCCAAACACCTAGCAGAACAACACCAAAAATTCAGGGTGTATGACACCAGAATAACAGGGGAAGTGAACCTGTGGAGTTCACACACAGAGACACATGTATACATATATATGCATGCACATATACATGTATACACACACATACATACCTATAGACAAATATGTACACACATACCTATGGCGTTCCCACACACAGACACAAATATACATACACACATGCATGCACACACACACACACACACACCTCTGGAGTTCACACACAGAGACATATATACCACATACATATGCACTGAAAGCAGAAACATAGATCAAACATTTATGGATAATAAATCATAAATTTTTTTGTGGGTTGGCAAGGTTGTTCAATGGGTAAGGACAGTTTTGGCAACTTTTTCTTGAGAAGCTTACACCCATGTTTTGGATCTGTGCCTTCTTAATCACCCCCCAATTCATACTTCTGCTTAAAAATTTGTTCTTAATAAACTCTAAGTTCTCTTTAAAGTTTTATTTTAAAACAATTTTTTGACATATGTAAAATTTTGCCATTTTTAAAAGACAAAAATCCAAAGGTATATAGAGAAACGCTGTCTCGAAAAGGCAAAAGCACAAAAAAGACAAAATCAAATTTGCATACTAGTTGGATGGATGTGCTTATTTATTTTCACATAAGGAATTAAATCTTGAGAGACTATTTGCTACTGCAGAACTTAGAATGTCTTTAGCAGTTTTCTAAGCTGATCAACATTTTGATTTTTTTTTTTATCAACAATACTGAAAATGCTGCTTTGCTTGTCTATGTAGCAAAAGTATTATTCAGGACCATTTGAGAAACTGTTAGCAATTCTGTCCTAATCCCAAGTCAAAATTCATTTAATGAAATTTTATGAAACTCAAGTCAGCAACCGAAACAGTAATTTTAAAAATCAAACACTCTAACCACTATAATCCAACGGCACTGTAATTTGATACTTACATGCTGAGAGATGACGGTAGGAAAATACCAAAAGCCTTGGTTTCTCATAATTAAACCATTATGTTTCCGTAAGAACAGAGTACTTTATGTAAACAATAATATCGCTGCAATTCATAACATAAAATAGTTTTAAGTGTAAGCCAAGGTATCCCAGGCAGTGTCCGTTGGTGCTGTGTGGGGTGATGGTGGGCATGGTACATGCTCAAAAGCTCAGAATTAAGGCTGCAGAGATGATGGACAGCCCAGGCAAGCACTGCCAGAATGACTTCAGATTCATTGTATTTGGTTTATAAATGAATTTTTGGTTGTGTGTTCAGACTCATTTTACTATTGCTCAAATTTTCACGACCCACTCATTTTGTTACATGATCTCATGTAGTGTCGTGGCTCATGATTGAAGAAACTGGGATCTAAAGAAACTAAGTGGATTGTATCTCTGAGAGAAATGAGCTCCACAGGGCTAAGTGTCTGCTTTAATCTATTAGTGTTCTGTAACAGTTCAGTTTTTAAAGTTTTCTACTATTATTATTATTATCATCATCATCATCATTACTACTAATATTATTGTTGAGACAGGGTTTCCCTGTGTCACTCTGGCTGGCCTGGAACTCACTTTATAAAGCAGGCTAGTTTGGGACTCACAGAGAACCATCTGCCTCTGCCTCCTGAGTGTTACTATTTTTTATCTTGTGTGCAGTGTGCGTTTGTGAGAGTATAAGGCTATTATCGAGAGTCGTATCATATTGCTCTCCTCCTTCTTTTGTGAGACAAGAATCTCTCAACTCAGAACTCATGATTGGCTGAACTGACTGGCCATTGAGCTCTTGAGATGGGACCCACCCATCTCTGAGCCTCCGCCCCAGCACTCAGGTTCCACACATGTGCTACCACATCTGATTTTCACACGGGCTCTGAGAATCCCAACTCAGGTTCTCATTCTTGTGTAGAATGCACTTTACCGAGGAGACCTCTTTCCAGCCCAATGTCTATTACTTAACTTTAACATAAAAATAATGGTGGGGCATTTACTTAATCTTCTTGGAGTTAAATCTTATGTAAAAATTTTAAAGCAATATCTGTTTCTCATACTCATGGGAGTTAAAAGAAAACATGTCCAAAAAATGCACAGTGCACCCTCCCTTGGGGGTAATAAACACACATCCATTGGCCATCCTACATGTCTAGCAGTATGAACATCTTAGACTAAGGCAAGTTCACAAATTGAGATATGTAAATAATTCTGCCATATAACAATTTTTCTGAATTTTTGGCAACATAGTAATACCTGCTAGAAGTTTATATTTAGATTAGAAAACTTATCTCATAGTTTGGATGTTTTAATGGAACACCAATCAAGTTGGTATTTGGTTTTAATGAAGTGGCTTTGATCTGGCTAAGAACAAAGGAGCTAGCATTGGTAGGAATGTCTCAGCAATAGTTTTGCTCTTTAAAGGGAAGAGTTTGGAAAAGCCCCAGGAACTTATTGCAGTTCATTGGAAATGGCAAGGTGACCTGGTGGTGAGGCACCTTTGGGGGTGTATCCACCACCTGAATGGCCAATGCAGGCCCTCTGTATATGTGTTTTAGCAGGGATATCTACTTAGGCACATTGTAGAGCAACTTATTTGTCCCTGAGACTCCATGGAGTATGGATATACAGACAACTAAAACTAACTCGGAAATGTCCTGGGCCGTTTGCTTTAATTGACAGATGATTCCAAATAGAGAGTTGTATATCTTTAGTTCCATTCTGGGAGGCTTTGGGCACAAAAGGTCTTTCGCTAAAGCCTTTTCTTCTTCGCATAAGTCCAGTGGATTTGTTTCATTTTGCTTCTGTTATTCAGTGTGGAGAAAGCACACAGGTTTCTCCCAGAACTACAACCTTTTCCTGCTTCTTTTTCTCCTTTTTTTTTTTTTTTTAAGACAGAGTTTCTATGTGTAACAGTCCTTGCTGTCCTGGAATTGCTTTGTGGACCAAGCTGGCCTTGGACTCATAGATCTGCCTGCCTCTACCTCCCGAGTGCTAGGATTAAAGGTGTGTGTCACCATTGCCTGGCCCCAGAATCTTCTTAAACTGGCAGTTGCCATTACGGAAATCCTGGAGCTAGCTCTGCCAAGGCAGTTTGGTTTTGTTGGCAGAATGAAAGGAGAAAGGCAATGGTGGCTGTAGTCTCCCATTCCTCCCCTACAAGAAAAGAGAATCTGGCCATTACTCAGTTCCCTAAATCCTCAGGAGGGGAGTTCCTTGCAGAAAATTCAGGGAATGGATCCTGTAGGTCTTAGCCAGCTGTGGCAACTCTGTTCTCACTACAAGCCCAGGGCTCTGGGGACAACATCTAGGAAAGCTATTCCTGATTAAAAACATAGACACTTTAAAGAAGTCCACTGGTCCCCAAATCTTTATCCTTACCTTGAAAGTAAAGATAACTTGAGGTTACCACATTGATCTCACCATGAAGTGAAAAGATGACTGTATAAAAAGAATATAAAGGCTGGGAAGATGATTCTTGAGGACCTATGTAGTTTAATCCCTGGTACCCACGTGGTAGAAAGATCTAACTCCTGCAAGTTGCTGTCTCACCTCACACACATGTCATGGCATGCCCCATTCCACACACATATAATAAACAAATGTAATAAGAATTTTTAAAAGGACTAGGAATCTCTTGGTGTCATTGAACTGCGACCTCCCTCCCTTCCTGCACAACCTCAGTTGAGGACATTTTGTATATTGATATAACTTTTAGAATATATTTTCATATTGCATTATATATTACTCCCATCTCCGATCAAGATACTTAAAGATTGTTTACATTTTGAGGTCATTGTCCTCATTTGTTGCACATTTGTTTACAGATTATTAATATTCTGACGTGAAGTTTTAGTCTTTAAGTTATACGGGTATTAATTATTATAGGTCAATATTTGTTCATGTTTGTTGTACATACAATCAGATCAATTAGGTTCTTTAGATATACAGAGATTGTATTCTATCTAGATAGGTAATCTTCAACCGCTTCCAGGATCTGTGGAACATGGCATTTAAATAACTTTGGGTTCTGTTGACACGAGACATGATTGCTTCTGACAGCACCAATCTATTCTTGAAAGAATGTTGAGCACCAAAGACACTCCACTTGGAGCTTGTTTTCTTTTTGGCAAAACTGGCCTTTGGGCAAGGAACTGACAATGCCTCAACCACTGACAAGTTACACGATATCCAAATATAGACAAGCAGGACTGTCACATCTTGCCAAGACAGGGTAAGACAGTTTTAAAAAATTTCCTGCCTCTAAAAATTATCTGTCAGTTATGTTAGGCCTTAGCCAATGTTGGTTGCTTCAACACTGCAAAATGAGACTTTGGGTGATTGCTCAGGTAGCTAATTGTCTCTGTCATATATTGCTTGCTTTGGAAGCTACTTGATTGTACTTCCTGCCGCTCAAGTAATATTATCTCCCTTCTCAGGCCTTTGATGGGGTTAAAGATTAGATAATCATAGTTACTGTATTCTTATGATCTAGCCAAACCATTTCTGATATGAAACTTAGACTCCATAGGATAAAATGTTTATTAAAACATTTAACATATGTTCCTTGCTTAATATTGTTATGCTGGCTATATATATATATATGTATGTATATGTATATAAGTATATAGTTTTGTATTGAGTTTGGAACTCTCTTATTTAAACAAAAGGGGGAGGTGCTGTGGGAGCACATTCTGCTCCTTCAGTCAATAGCCTTTAAGATACCATCCCACTTGGGCGTGGTCTCTTATACTGTAAAAGCAGCGGTAATCATATGCCCGCTCTTGCTTCTGGCTCCTGGTTCTGGTTGCTAGACTCTGTTCCTGTTCGCTCATAGGACTGCTTGTCTAGGACGGTGATCTGTTTTTCTCTTTCAATAAATAACCCCTTTATTATTCATAATTCTAAACTGGTGTGAGATTGCTTTGTACTTAAGTCATCACCTGTGGATCCAGGAATGATGACAACTTTCCTGCTCCTCATTCTATGGTTCGGCACTATCCTGACTCTTTCATCCTTGTGCTTCAGTGTCCTTGTCAACAGCTTCCTTTATTAAAGTGCTTTTAGGTTGTTCTAATTTTGAGTGTGGCAATGGTTCTTGGTGAGGCTGTGGGTATTATTAGCTTTCTAAAGCAACAGTACAGCATCACAGGGGGAGGGCAAAATTAGCTTCTTTATTAGAAGCTGAGTGAAGCCATCTGCATCTCCCATTGGCACAGAGGGACCACGCTTGGCCATTTATGAACTGGTCAGCAGAACGAGTAAGAAAACAGCCTTGGTTGGACTATAGCTCTCAGCCAAGGAAAAGATACAAATCCTTCACAATTTCCATGACGCTTAACCCTAAAGAGCCAGAAATAGAAAGGGGGCTTGGTGACCTATCTGCGAGACTATGATGCTACAATTCAAGATTTAGCCTGACATCATGGAAACAAGCAAATAAAGGCAGCTTCTTTGGGGCAAATTAAATTAATTGCACAAACACCAGGATGACTCATTCGAATACCAGAGGAATTTTGATCTTAAAATAACCTCCTTTTTTTTCCACATTGAGTTTTCTTTTGTCAGAGTAGGGTCAGAATAAAACTGCAGAGGTCACATCAGGCTTACTGTGTGTCATCTTGGTAGAAACTGAAGTTTCAATGCTATTTCATATAACCTGTTGGTAAAAATTAACTTTACCCCTGAGTCAATTTCATATCATCTTGAAATAAATCATTGGTGCCAAAAGCTGATGCCAAATCAGCAAATGGAGGGACCAGGGATGTTCTCTTGTCAGTCTGTGAACACGACTCTAGAAATGCTCTAGGCATTGCCAGACTGTGGCCAAGGTTCAGGAGGCCACCTCCACCTGTGCCTTCTCTTCCTTCTGAACCCTGGGACCAGAAACAAGATGCTAGCAATGAATTGTGTCAACAGTAAGTGAATTCATAAAGTGAAAACAAAGGCAGAATTTTCTTTCTCGTCCTAGTAGAGAACTCTCTAGGAAGTCCCGACCTCAGCTACATCAGTGGCTGGCTTTTGTGGGAGCCCTAGGAAAACCAGATGTCTCACCCTCTTTGATTCTATCCTCCCTCCTCTCTTTCCCCTCAGGGCCCGTTCAGATGGTTCCCTCCTTTCCTGCTTCCAACACTTCTCTCCACCTGCCCATGTCAAGTTTTTACTCATGCACTGTCATCTTCCCTGTGTTTCCTTGGTCAGGACTTGGGGTAATTAAAGCTTCTGGGTCAAACAGCAAGGTGGCAGCCCTTGTTTTAGCCTCTGCAGGTTTTCTAGATGGTGAAGCATGATTAAGCAGCCCTTCTGGGTACCCAAGAAACCCAGACACCCGTCTCTTCAGGCACAGGCCCAAGCAGGTTGACCAGAGACCCTTCCCAGTCCATCGCCGGCTTCTTACAGCTGCTGATTTCTGTCCCTGCCACGCTCTGCGGCTGTCACTCCAGCCCTAGTTCTCCACATCTTACTCATCCTCTCCCATGATCCTTTTCATCTTCCCCTTTCAAATGCTTTAGCCAGTATGAGCCGGATGATAATAATTCAATGAGAATAACTCCGTCCTGTGGGTTTGTTATCATACCGAAGATATCATGAGTAGTAAGAACGTTCCTGGAAACCACTCCCAAACCAGGACAAACCATGTGGTGGCCATGAGTCATATCTGTAAAAACAAACACATGTACTTATCCATGGACATCCCTCACCTAGATTTCCAAAATGTATATAGCCCTGATGGAAGAAATTTCTGCATGGCTGTTGTAGGGCTTTGCACAACTGTTGCAAAATTATACTGCTTTTGTAATTTTAAAGAGCTCTTGAGCACCTTGCTGAGTCCTACAAGACCAATCTGCCTTTCATCTATCTTCTTTTCCATCTGGAAGCTTCACTCACAAACCTAGAAACAACATACATACTCATCTCAGAGTACTAAACTGGGTTTTCTCTGCCTGTAGAAAATGGGAGACGGTGGTGGTTGGTTTTAACAGGCAGCCCGATTCCATTAAGAAACACCGATGAGTCACGTTGTTGGGTGTGTCCGTGAAGCTGACTCTGGAGTGGTTTGACAAGAACAGAAGACCCACCCTGAACACAGGCAGCACCAGCCCGTGGGCTCAGGTCCAGACCGAGTGAAAACTAGAAAAAGGAGAAAGCCATGCTCGGACTCCCACTCAGTTCTCTCTGCTATCACATTTGAGCAAATGGCCTTCCTCACTATGATGGACCGTCCCTTCAACGCATGAACAAGAACAAACCCCTGCTTCCTTAGCTGCCTTCTGCCAGGTGTTCTGTCATTGCCACTAAAGAAAGTAACCTATTCCAAGACTTCCTCCTCCACTTCTGACCTGACCCAACTATTGCTTATTCTCTTATTAACTAGTAAAGAAACACACCTCATTCTTAAGTTTTCTGTTCTTTTCTTTTTCATTTATTTGATTTGGTTTTTTCTATCTATCTATCTATCTATCTATCTATCTATCTATCTATCTATCTTGAGGCAGGGTCTTATGTAGCCCAGTCTGGCATTGAACTCATTGTGCATAAAGATGACTTGGCACTCCTGAGCCCATACTACAGGAAAACAAGTTGTTTACTCCAGCAGGCAGGGGGTCACAGGAAATTCAGGGTCTGGGGGTCCACAGTCCTCAACAATGAGTCACCTGCTTCTGTCTCCCGAGTGCTGGAATTTCAAGCATGTGCTACCAGGTTCGGCCAATTCTTTGATACCATGCATTTCAAAGTATGCATTTTGTCAAGTAGCTAATAAATGATCAGAAGTCACAGGGACTCCAAGAGTGCTAAGAATGAAGGCACTGTGGAAAACTCAGGACTGGCATGCTCCTGCTGCATGTGTAGTGAGAGGGGTTCAGAGCTGGAAAAAAATGGTGGAAATAAAGCCATTGAATCCTTTTATGCAACAAAACAGTAGTAGTTGTATTTCAAAAATCAATCTTAATTTCTTTACTAGCGAGCACTCAGTTTTGCTGAGGCTTCTGGATCCTGTTATGTAGTTGTCTTACGTCTCACGGCACAGTAGGTACATTTCTTCCAAGGTTTACCTTTTAACTTTCCCTGAAAGACATCTTTGTGATTGCTCAGTGCAAAAGAGCTACGGTGAGAATGGAGGCAAGCCTAAACAAGTTCCCATCACTCTCCTCCGAGTTGAAAATTGTCAGAGTGGTTGCACACAAGGTAGGCGGTTCTCTGTGAGTTCAAGGCCAGGCTGGTCTGCAGAGTGAGTTCCAGGACAGTCAGGGCTACACAGAGAAATCTTGTCTCAAAAAACAAGCAAGCAAACAAACATCGCTTCTGTAAGTGTCTGTGCTCCTGGCAGAGTCTGAAATCTTTCTTCTTGTAAATAATTACCTATACTTGCTCCCATCCTGGCGCAACTCCACAGAGAGGGACCCCAACTGCTGTGCACACTGTGCTGAGGAAGTAAGCCTACCGAGCCTGCAGAGAATGCGCACACCTGGCTGAACTGGAAACCTTGCACACTTGCAGTGACACCCCCCCACACACACACACGCCCGCCCCCCACCCCTGCCCGCCAAGCAACACCTCAGCAGGACCCTGCAAACCTGCTCAGCTCCTCTAGGAAGTTCATTCTCTGCAACGCCTCACTGAATTATCACTTTATCGCAAGGAGCCGCACCCACTCCCACACACCCACTCCCACACACCCGCTCCCACACACCCTCAGCTCCGAGTCTCAGAGTCACGACTTACCTACTTACCGTGCGGAGAAAAAGCTGCAAGCACCTTACCTTCCTACCCACCAAACCCATCAATGGCATGTTTGCACCGCTTCTGCCCCCCCCCCCCCCCCACCACTATGAACAGCCAGTCCTCCAGCTGTCGCAGTGGAACACAGGTGCACAGAATGGTACCCTGCACGTCCTCTCTTCTTGCCCTCCCTCCCATCTCCCTTCCTTCCACTACGTCAGAGCTTGTTTTGCCCTGGAGTAGAACACTGTCCAAGCCCTCCTGTGACCTGGCCGGACCTCCGTCCCTGTTTTGCCACCTCTTAGCAGAAGCCCCTCCAGGGCCATCTCTTCTTATATCAGCCAGCCAATTAACAGGAAGGTATTCACTAGGGCAAGAGGAATCTAGCTCTGCAAGGTGTTGGGGCTTCTGGAAAAAAACAAACAAACAAACAAACAAAAAAACGGCCTCCAGAACTGAGGCTGTTGGGCTGTTTGGCTAGAGGCCTGAAAAAAAAATCTCCATATATTCTAGTTAATCTACTTCACCGCTGCTGTTTCCAGGGTTACTGGATGGAAAATTCTCAGTCAAATTTTGTTAAAAAGGCTGTTTAGAATAGTGCAGGCCTGTAATCTCAGCTAATCTGGAGGCTGAGGTAGGAGGACTGAGAGTTCAAGGCCACCCCAGGTGATTTAGTAAGATTCTGTCACTCAATTAAAAATACAGAATAGAAATATAGAATGTATATTCTGCATATATCGAAAAAATATAGAACAGAAATGAAGGAAAAAGGGACAGAGAGATAGTTGGATGTAACACACTTACCTAGCACATATGGAAGCCTAGATTCTATTCCCTGCCTGAATCGCTGGATCAATCAGGACAAATACACAGCTTTCATAAAAACAAACAAACAAACAAACAAACATAAATGTCTGTTATAAGTGGCTCAAGCAATCAAACCGTGATGGGAACCAGACAGCAGCACCTGGGATAGGGCGGGTCGAGGCGATAGATCAATGGGTGGAGGGTACATCCATGGAGGCGATGAAGGGTGCTGGTGACAACACCTACTGTACCAAGTACTAGTGAATCACAGGCTTTATCACAGCAAACTCAGTGCTGGAAGTATGTCACCCTGACTAAAAAACACTAGCAAGTAAGAGACAAACCTTGATAGAGGTCTTTAGCAGAAAATACTTGAAACTGTTTCTGTCTGGCTGCTTATGGAGTGGATACAGAGTAATTTCTTGCGTTGCCGACACTGTGGAGGATCTCTTGGCTTTTGTCTTCTCAAAGGAATGAATTCAGTCAAGAAGCACAGGCGGTTTGAGCAGAGGTTTTGTTTAGCAAAGTAGCAGAAGTCTATTTATCGAAAAAGCCCAGGTTTAATAAAGCTAAGAGAAGCAAGCACTCTAGAGAGAGAGTGGAGTGGGTTGCCTTGAGGCGGGAGCTGCGTGCTGGCTTCTGCACCATGGAATTGAAAGCGGTTTTAATGAAACTTAGGAGGTGGCTATCATAGTCATGGAGTTAGGTGAGGTATTTTCTGTCCCAAACCATTGTAGGCTGAATTGCTCTTTTGGGGCATTTTGGTATTTTCTTCCATGACCTCGACAAAAGGGAGGCGTTGTCAAAACCACGATGAAAATAATATTAAAATGACATCCGTTCATTTGAAGATTTATGTCCTTAGGTAGAGAACATGTGTGGGTGATTGTCCTGCTGCCTTGGTTTCTAATGTAGCAGGGACAACCTAACTGCAGTGTCAAGAGTGTCTACTCCAGAGGAGTATACTCGGATCTGTAGCCGCGGTTAACAAGAAGCTGACGTACCTGTCTTTGGTTGCCCTGTCTAACACCTTGCTTACAGTGGTCTGGGGTGGACTCCTTCCTGGAATAGGGTGAGGCTTGCTTAAAAGTCGTTCTTAGCTAAAATTTAGGCACATTGGGTGTGAGATCATGTCAAAGTACCACAGTGAGCTGTGCCTGTTCTTCAGGGGAGATGCTGCAAGAATCAGTCTAAACATACCCAGGCTGGCTTTGTTGTTTTTCTCAGAGCTCAGCCTTCCTCTTAAGCTTGGTTCTCTCCTCGCCAGCTGCAAAGCCCTCTGGTTTCTCAGGCCTACTGTTCCTGACCTCATCATCTGAGCTCCAACACTTGAATATTCATTTTAAGTCACACATCTGTTTCCACCATCACGCTTGGAGGGAAAAGCTGGGTCTCGTACAGATGAACTGTCCATATGACAAAGTGTTCAACCAGGAGAACTCAGTGACTTAAGCTTTATTTGCCTGTAACATGGTCTAGTATCCTCATCTGCACCAAAGGCCCAAAGGTGATAAAATAACTTTTAAAGGTATAAGAAAATATCACTTATTATATCCTTCCTAGTCAGTTTGGAGAACCTGACTTGCGCATGAGATACTAAGCACTTATTCCGCTGAGTAAATCGTGAAATATGGAAGGAAGAAGAATGAAGAACGTTAGTTATGCAGCGATTTCTAGTGTGTCTGAGTTTCTGCTCTGGGTCTGCTCATTTTGGGTGGAGGAAAGTCACCCGCTGGGGACTAATTTGCATTGATAACATGCTGTAACTTAATGGGCCCGCTGCAAAAGCAGAGACTGTGAATGGGATCAATAGTGCATATTCTTTACTAAGGCTTTTTAATGCATTTAACCTCATTTGGGTATTAGTCTTAATAAGCTTTGCAAGCTTCGACTATTATTGCTCCTCGGAGTGCTAATAAGAAATACAGAACTGCACATTGTATTTCCATTAAACAGGCAAATTCGTATTATAAGTCATTATGGGAACTAATTATTTAGGAAAAGGAGAGTCATGCTACTGGCTGGGAAAAGTTGCCGTTATAACCGATGATATAGAAATAGCCCGTTTTCTCCCGGAATATCACCTCAAAGCGATGTCGGAGTTCATTTCTCCAACCCCCAGCAAGTCCTCTGCTTCTCTTCCTGAGCGTGAGACAAAACCCCCAACTTGCACAGACTCAGCCTTTCTGGTTGGGTTTGTCTCCTCCACATAGTGGGGGGCTCATGAGGCTGTGGGTTCTTGGGACTGGCTGAAGCCACCACCCACTCTCTGCCACTCAGTGGGCACGTCACATCTTTTCCTCCATTCATCCTCCCCAAATAACAACTCCTACTTCCCAAACAAGAAGGCAGTCCACACGCAGGGAGGATGAGATAAACATCAAGGCTGGTATATCTAAATCATTTACTTTTTCTTAAGTCAAACCTCTTCCAGCTGAGAGTCAGTAAAGGGATTGGGTGGCGGGGATTCCCGTTGGCTCTAGCCACGTGGGAATGTATAGTGTGTGGACATATCTTCTTCCTCTCAGGTTCGTGGGGCTAATGTTCCATTATGACAGAGGACCAGAGATGAAAAAATAGATTTTGCTGGAAGAGTGCATTATTTGAGCTGAAAGAGAAGTAGAGACATTTAATAGACCCCAGCAATTTCTGGTATGAGATAAATGTCTCTGTTATGTGTAGAGAGAAACCAGAGCACAGAGGGGAGTGACGGTGGGGTATAGGTGAGAAACCAGACTGCAATTCAGGTCTCAGATTCTTACTTGGCTCGAAACTCCACACCCCATTTTCACTCCATTTTGAAACAATAAATGCCTCTTGGGCTTTTGACAAGAATTTTGAAGATGTCAAAATCCAATCCTCTGCTGCTTTTAACTTAGAAGTCCATAATCGAGCTTTATGATTCACATGCCCTGGGAACTCAGACGCTGTGTATCAGCCCAAAGCTAAAACATCCTGGGTGAGCAACCCTTTCGAAAAGGCCTTGAACCACAGCGACTTTTCCTTGCAGGTGTAGCTATAATGAGGTTGGAACCCTCACTTGGGTTTATGCTGTACTTGGACTTGAATCGATAATGAATCATCAGTTGGAGTCTGATTCCATCTCAAGAGGATGCTGGGCAGAAGGTCAGGGAAAATTGGTCTTTGTTTACAAGTGACCCCAGCAGAGATACTTCACTTGAGATCGGCTGGAAGTGAGCATTAGCCTTTCTTCTCTGCATCGCTGTCGGCACTCTGATGAGAGAGCAGGACAGAAGTAGCATTTAGTAATGGATTTGACTCAGGGTTTAAGAATCCTCAGAAAGCATCATGAATCTATGATACTTGAAATATGAGCTCTATGTCAGAGACTGTGGGCGTGCTTTTTAACTAGTGGGGCTTCGTGTGCAGTCAAGGGACACTGCATGTCAGTTAGGATCCTGCTGAGTCATATCCAAATTGGAGGTATATGTATTTCTATGACTCAGCTTAATCCAAATGTTTCCACAGGAAATAAACTTCATCTAATAAGAACTCCAGGCTCCAAAGCTTTAAGCACCCAAATGCCTTTATTAAAACCATAAGTGATCAGAGGAGCAAAATTACCACATTTAAATGAAAACCCTAGTAGAGTATCATACATATGTTAGAGTCTGTGAGTTGATAGACATTGATCAAAGGCATCAATTAGTGATGTCTAGCTGGAGATAATCATTTCTGCTTGGAGAAAAGAGAATCTGTCAAACTCATTGTATGCCACAGTGGCTTTTCTTGCTTTTTGATTTGTTTGTTTTTGCTTTTTGGAGACAGGGGCTCATGTAGCCCAAGCAAACCTGGTGATGTTCTTTAGTGAAGTATGAACTTCAACTCCACATCCCCCTGCATCCTCTGCCCAAATGCTGGCATGTGCCACCAAGTCAGACCTTAGTGGCATAGATAGGTAGGTAGATGATAGATGACAGACAGACAGACAGACAGACAGATAATAGATAGATAGATAGATAGGTAGATAGATAGATAGATAGATAGATAGATAGATAGATAGAGCTAAGTAAATGTTAGATAAATGACAGACGGATAGACAGACAGACAGAGGTTTTGTTTTGTTTTGTTTTGGCTTACAGTCTGAGGGATATAACCCACCAAAAGACACTACAGTATAAGCGCTGGTCACACTGGGTCCTTCATCAGAAATCAGAGAAAGGATGAGCAATTCACAGTGACTTTTAAAGGGACTTTAAAGCTGACTCTGGGAGTCCTCTAAGGTGACTATGACTTTAGAACAGAAACAGGCCCCAAGTAAAAAATGTTTTCTCTGAAATAATTCCTGCAGAGAATTCCTGTGGATTTGCTTAGAATTTAATTGCCAGAGACTTTCATGCTTGTTGAGATAGGGAGCTGTGGGCTGCGTCCCTGGCACCCGGCCGCCCGCATGGCTAGCTTATGCCCCGAAATAATTACATGGAAACTGTATTCTTTTAAACACTGCCTGGCCCATTGGTTCCAGCCTCTTATTGGCTAGCTCTTACATATTGACCTAACCCATTTCTAATAATCTGTGTAGCCCACGAGCTGGCTTACCAGGAATGATCTTAACCTGCGTCTGCCTGGAGTGGGAGAATCATGGCAACTCACTGACTCAGCTTCTTTCTCCCAGTATTCTGTTCTGTTTACTCTGCCTACCTAATTTTCTGTCCTATTAAAGGGCCAGGGCAGTCTCTTTATTTAACCAATGAAATTAACACAAAACAGAAGACTCTCCCCTATCACATGCTTTGCCAGGGGCCAGACTACCTTGCCTCTGAATCTCTAGTAGGGCATATGGGAGCTTTTCTCTTCTGCTTCTAGGTGATGCTATGAGCAGAAAAGGGGAGAACCCCCCTAGGAAGGTGGATTTCCATACATATATTCAGCTCAGTTCCAGGAATCCTGTTGTAAGGATGTCCTATGGAGGGAGGATGGTGTTGTAGAAGCCATAAATTTCTTAGATGTTTGGAATACTGAGGAGATTCACAGCTACCCAATGAGACACTTAATCCATAAAAGTGAATATATGGGGTGTAATAGAAAGTACAGCATGGGCTTTCAAATAAGAGTCCTTATAGTTAGGCCAACTATGGGGGCACACATCTTATCGAGACAGGGTTTCTCTGTAGCTTTGGAACCTGTCTTGGAACTAGCTCTTATAGACCATGTTGGCCTCAAACTCACAGAGATCCACATGCCTCTGCTTCCTGATTGCTGAGACTAAAGGCTTGCTCCACCATCGCTCAGCCAGATATGGGGCACACATCTTTAATCCCAGCTCTCGGAAGGCAGAGTCAAGAAGATCTGTCCTGGAACAGAGTGAGTTTCAGGACAGCCAGAACAACAGAGTGAGACCCTGTCTCCAACCAAACCAAACCAAATCACACCAAACAATAAAAGCATCCTTCTTGTTGGATAAAAAGTTCCAACACTGGATGTTGCTGTCATCCTCGGGGGAGGGGGGTAAAGGCATAACATCAACGAACACAGACACTGGGAGGCAGGTAGAAGGCTTACAGCACACGTTTATTTAACAGTGGGTAAAAACGTATATACCCTCCCAGCACTCAGGCGTTCTGATCTGTTGACAGTTGACATCCTATGCTCATCTCTCATTGGCTAGGCATGACAAGACCTGAGTTGCTAGGCACTCAGGAAACACTGCCTGGTTGCTCCTTGACTAGGCTCTGTCAGGACCTCTGACAGCACCAGACAGACTCCAGGCTCCTTTTGGCCCTGTAGGTTTTACCTTCCTGCAACTGGAGTTCGCTGTTAAACACTGTCTGTGAAGCATAGTTTCTCATTTGTGAGACAAAGGTGAGCAGAGGAGCAAGATAATATATATGTGACGATTTCAGTAGCTTCTCTGTAAGTGACAACCAATATCATTGGCTAGACATACGGGCAACCCGGGGATGCTTATGTATTACCTCCATGGCTTTATAGAGTCACAGATTGTTTATTGTGTATCCACAGTGAGCCAGAAATGCGCTATCTATCACATCTGGGGCACCGGCTAGACAAGCAACAAATATGCACCTGTGTTTATAGCCTTTATATCCTGGGAGAGAAGACAGATGTTAAACAAAAATGCTTAGATCAAAAATACAGAAGATGGGCAAAGCCTTTGGAGAAGCAGCAATTCGAGCCTCGTGTTTTCCTCTTATTGTGACTCTGTCTTTGCCCTGGTTCCTTTCTTATGGGCTGTAAGAAATTGTCAATAGAAATGTATGGCTACCAACTTTTATAGTGACAATTATTTTTCATTGTACGGCATAAAGAAAAGTGGGCACATGCCTATAATCCAAGCACTCCACAAGCAGAGGCAGGAGGATTGCTTCATGTTTGAGGACAGCCCCAACGTATACAATAGGAATCCCAAGCCAGTCAGGGCCACAAATCAAGACACTGCCTCACAAAACAATGCCCCCTCCCAATCAAAACAATCAACTTAATGTGAACCATTCGATATTTTTTTTTGTTTATTTGTTTGTTTTGCAACAGGGTTTCTCTGTGTAGTCCAGGCTGTCCTGGAACTCACTCTGTAGACCAGGCTGGTCTCCAACTCAGAGATCTGCCTGCTTCTGCCTCTTGAGTGTTGGGATTAAAGGTATGTGCCACCACACCCAGCTAGCCATTTACTGTTTTAATCAACATTTTAATTTTGATAATAAATATTCACTGGGTAGCATAAAGAGAAAGGAATTTGCTAGGGTGTATGACAATTCACAGCCTCTTGGGAAAGCTGATAAAACAAATCTAGTCTAATGAAGTCAAAACACACTGCAGCACCAGGTCTTTGAGAGTGGCAGTCACTTCTGTATAGATCAGAAAACTGCAGAAGCAAGAAGCTGCAGGTTCATGTGCCAAGTGCAGACCTCCAGTTCTGTGCTCCTGCCTACATCTGCCTTTTCACGAGTGACGCTCAGTTCTGAAGTAAGTCTTCCATGAGGACCTATGGTTGCATGGGCCCAAGTCACATAGGGAATGTCATCAGACACAGGAGTAGTCACAGCGCAGATAGAGGGATGAGGAAGTAATCCACAAGGCCTGTCATGAGAGGGACCAGTTAGGGCCAGGATCAGCCACTGAACTCAGGCTTCTCCTTAAAGAGCGGATTCTCAGAATTGGAAAGATGGTATAATAGGTAAACACTGGCCATCGAAGCGTGGGCAGCACTACTGTTTAGATCCCCAGCCGCCACAGAAATGCTAGGTGGGCTTGGTGGGCAGCCTGTAACTCCTGTACTCCAAAGGCAGAGACAAACAGATCCTCAGATCAAGCCGGTTAGCTAGACTCCAGATCTGGGTTCAAGAGGGATCCTGACTCAGGGAATCTGGTGGGAAAGACTTCTCACATCAGCTTCAGGGTCTGTGCATTCCTGTGTGCGCGGGTGTGCTCCCACAAGTGTGTGCCCCCCACAAGTGTTTACATACACACACATGATATACGTATGTGATGGGGAAGCTTTATTAACCAATTATCTTCAAGAAGGGGGACCAAGTTAGGGTGTGGCTTTCCGGGACCAGAGAAAAAAACGGGCACTCGGCCCAGGTGCCCTCTCTCTTTGATTCCCTTGCAGCACAGCTGAGCTTGGACTTCTCGCTCCTGTTTCGTGAGTTTCCCCCTTATGATAAATAAAAATGTAATTGCTGGGCTGGAGAGATGGCTCAGAGGTTAAGAGCAGTGCCTGCTCTTCCAAAGGTCCTGAGTTCAATTCCCAGCAACCACATGGTGGCTCACAACCATCTGTAATGAGGTCTGGTGCCCTCTTCTGGCCAGCAGGCATACACACAGACAGAATATTGTATACATAATAAATAAATAAATATTAAAAAAATGTAATTGCTTTATCTTTTAGCTAGCCTGGTTATTTCCTGAATTCTATATACTTGCACCCTGCTCCTCCCCCAATAAAGTGGATTCTGCTCTATCCTCAACGTGGTGCCTGGGTTCACTGTCATGGAGCCGGCCTTTATAGCTGGTTATACTGCGCTTCAGCAGAACCTCTGAGGATATTCGGCAACTCTCTTGTGCCTCATTTCTGTTTCCTTTCCAACACTGGGAATAGGTGGCAAACAGAGCAAATGCTGTCAGTTTTCCAGATCCACTGTCGAATACCATTCTCTGATTTTGCCATTTGCCAGTCAATGTGACTTGCAGGTGCCGCTGAAAACATGGGTACAGAAATGAAACGTGACATCTGTGGCAGATCCACGTGTCAATCCTTTGGTTAGCTGATAAAAAACCAAGATGACTCAGAGGTGTGTGTGTGGGGGGGGTGTTTTAAAGAGTAGAGAAGTCAAGAAGCCAATTATTTCTTATATATGTATAAACAAAAGCCACCTCTCTCTCCTTTGTATTCCCTTACCCCAATTTCCCCTCTTTCTCTCCTCTCTCTTCACGCTCCTCTGTTTTTCTCTCTCTGTCGCCTCTGTCTCTTCTCTCCTGTTTTCTTTCTCTCTTCCCTCTGTCTTCTCTCTCTTTCTTTCAGTGTCTTCTCTCTTCTCTATTTCCTCCACTCTCTCTTCTGTCTTTCTCTTCCCCTCTCTTTCTCTTCCCCTCTCTTTGTGTGTGTAGGCTGACTTTTTAAAAGACTAAGTTAGAATCTGGTCATTGTGACTTACTATTCTTCTTCTTCTTCTTCTTCTTCTTCTTCTTCTTCTTCTTCTCCTTCTCCTTCTCCTTCATTCTCATTCTCATTCTCCTTCTTCTTCCTTCCCTCCTCCTCCTCTTCCTCCTCCTCCTCCTCCTCCTCCTCCTCCTCCTCCTCCTCCTCCTCCTCCTTCTTCTTTGCCCAGGACTGAAAACACTTCCCAGAAAGGGGGACGTCCAGCACTAAGGCAGTCAAGGGTAACTGGATCTCACTCATCCTAACTGGTCCCTAAGAGCTTTGATGACTAGTGGCTTGTGACTTGGTGCTTCCAAGCACCACACAAGGTTGTAAACTTTTAGTCTAGGGAATCAGGAAGGATGTGGTCTGCTTTTTAGGAAATTTATTGCCAGACTTAAGAGCAAGGGGACTTTTACAGGGGCTAAAGGGACCACGTTCCTCCTGATAACAACACATTATGTGGGAGTGCTGGGCTTCTTGCAGGTGAGCATAGCTCAGACGTCCATCCGGTCTCTCGCAGTCCTTATCGCTCTGCTGTCCTCTTAGTCGCCTTTTAAAGAATTGTGCTTGGGGCTATTGATTTTCCTTTAATTGAGAAAAAGAAGGTGCTATACAGCTCTATAAAGTAAGACAACACAGCATGAGAAAGGCATGTACTTAATCAAGTGAGGAACACAGACTTTTGACCATCTTTTGGCCTTTATATTCCTCTCAACCTGTAGGTTCAGATCTGTGGTCCAACTCCAAGCAAGGTCATTTTCCCGATTGGTCTCTTATGGAGAGCATCTTCCTTCAAAGAGAACACAGGATGCTCCTTTATATCTTATAGTATTTTATCATATGTTTTCATTAAATTTACTGACATGAAAAAACATTCCCAGTTTAAAATGAATAAATGATGAACACATAGCTGCATAGAAAAACTACATGATTTTTCTTCATTTATAATATAAACTACAAAAAATTCTGTAGATGCAGGTAAAAAAAAAACGTGAAGGCTATCCCCCATTTATTGACTCTCGGAAGGGGAAGACTCTTTCTTCTCACATCTATCGTGCATCTTGGACTCCTCTATACTTTGCTGTGCTGGATAGAAAAAGAAATACCAAACTCCCCAAGTGTTGTCACTAAACTTCACACAGCTACTATTGCTACTCACACAGAGAGTGTAGGGGCTAAAAATCCAAGTTCATAGACCAAGATAGGAAAGTTTCTGCTTTTAATTATTCTTATTCTTATTTTTCATTTTTCAGAAAGAGCCACAGAGTCAAATTTTTAGCTGTGGAGGCCATGTGGCTTCTGGGATATCCTCCCATCACTGCAGCAGTGGCGGGGAGGCATGACCAGGAGCTTGCAAGCCAACAGGGTGAATAGGTGTCAATCACACTTTTTAGACAGGGACATTCGCGGCCTTTGAATGTTCATGGGATATATGTTTTGACATTTTCTCAACACTGCAAAAACTACAAAAACCTTTCTTCATTCACAGGCTGTATTACAACATGGAACAGGGCAAATCTGTGACTCCAGTTTTTCAGCCCCTCTCATAGGTTGTCCCCATTTCCCTTGTTGTGGGCTGTGGACCCAGGGGTCCTGACAAGCCCACAGAAGTCACCCATAGCGTTAGGGATATAACATCCTCTAAGATGTGACATCATTATGCCAAGATGGTGACGATGCAAAGCTAGGTGGTGTCCATGGTGACAGTGAGCTGTAGATTCACACGGAGACAGAGAAGCATCGTACTTGTAATAATTGTCCTGAATACTGTCCCCAGTGAATAGTTGTAATTCTTAGAATATAACATAAAGGCTCACTTGGACTGAGGAAAGTTTAACAACACAGATGGACTCAGCATCGTTCATCAGGATGCTGTGTAGTTGATGGCTGGTTCGTATGGACTATTAAATTGATGGGCTGCCTTTCATAAACTATAATCTTTTGTCACAATAATGCATCAAGAGAGGAAATGATGGGTTCTAGAAGTGACAGAGTCTCTTAGATTTACTCCTAGAGAGATGAGTAATTGGGACCAGAGATGCAAAAGATTGGGGTTAGTTTTTAGGAAGATAGCTCTGTCTTGTTTATTGCAAGGAAGAAAAAAACCTCTCACATGAGGAAATGAAATACCGTAGGTTCCATTTTTACCATTCCCAGTGTTTCTCAACAATCCTGGAAACCACATGCTTAGGAAACATTGTGGGATGGGTATCTGTGCCTCTTGAGGGCTTCCTGACATTTCACTACTACGTCCATAAGGAGACTGTGATTTATCTAAGATGCTATCGTTGCAGATGAAGTGGCCTTCTAGAAGGTTTAGGGCCAGCATCCGGCCGTAGTTGGGAGCATAGCTCTTTTAAGGTCTGTTTGATGATGTAACGAACACCAGGAATGCCTTGGGGCTTTCTCACCACATCTTACCCTCTGGGGTAACTCTTGTGGTTCCCTTGACTGTGCCACATCCTCAGCCCAGGGCTTTTCCTCCTATCCCTTTTTTTTTTGTGGCCTGTAGCTTCTCTGATAACAGATCACTTTCTATTCTTCAATAGCCTTCAGTTCTTCCAGAAGTTGTAGGGATATAATCTTCAAGAAGCTCCTGTGCTCAGTCTTCCCAGAAGCCTCTGAGGGAGGCATATGCCAAGAGACAGGCCAACTTCTGTGACAAAGCAAGAAGAAAGCACTGTGTAGCATCTCATGAAACCACCGTGCTGGGCACCAAAGGTGAGAACTACAGATCTACAGACATAAGCTGCTTTCAACGCAGTCAGCTGAATCAAGAAGCCAGTGGAACAGACGGTCGCTGCTCTAAAGGGACCGTGGTCATATCTACCCTTCTCCACAGCCACCACTTGCAGTTGTCACTAGAAGAAACCAACTCCACCGTGGCTCTTGAGACCAGGGATAATCTGAAGCACGATAGTCTCAAAAAGTTCCAATCAGGCACTCTCACCCCAAATGCTACATTGCTCAAAATGCTTCTCTTGTCCCCAGTCACAGTTGCTGAGCTCCAGATGTGATGTCTGGATTGGTGGCTCTTCAGACCCCCGGAGCAACCAGGGAAGGATGCTGCATTTCTTACTCCCATTGTACGGCACCCCTGCTTCCTCATCCCCTTAGCACTCATCTTTTATGATATCGGCACACTATTCCAGCTGTGTGTGATCTCATCACACCCCACGGGACTAGAATTCTTCTCCTAGCTGCAAACAGGTCCAATTTTCTAATGCCAGGGTCTTCCAAACAAACCCCTCCTCTTCTCAGCCCACCCATCACTGAGTTTCTCACTGCCTTCTACTTCCTTGTGGTGCTGTGTGCTGGTCTAGTTTCTCAAAGGTTGGCTTGTCCTTGCGTATAGTGACCACTGAGTTCCAGAGACCCAAAGCTTCAGCCTCCAGCAGAGTCCCCTGAAGGGCCTGTACAGCCAGAACGTTGTGTTCCCATGCCCAGTCCCTTCCACCAAGTTTCTGACTTTCAGTGCTGCCACAGGGATGAAAATGGGAGGGGGCTCTGAAGGACCTCCAAGTCTGCCTCCTCTCTTCATCCCCTTTTGTTCTTGCATGCATCCCATAGTCTTAAGGATGTCAGGCAAGCATTCTACCACTGAGCTCTATCCCCAGGCCAAATAGGTATTTCTAACATGCTCATGGGTAATTCTGGTGCTCAGGCAAGCCCATTGTGATGGTTTGAAAGAAAATGGTCCCCACGGGGAGTGGCACTATTAGGAGGTGTGGATTTGTTGGAGTAGATGTGGTCTTGTTGGAGGAATTGTATCACTTTCGGGGGTGGGCTTTGCTCCAACTATGCCCGGTGTGGAGTACAGTTCACTTATTGTTGCCTGTGGATCAAGAGGTAGAACTCTCGTTTCCGTTTCCAGCACCGCGTTTGCTACTATGCCATGTTTCTCGCCATGACAATAATGGACTAAATCTCTAGACTGTAAGCTAGTTCCAATTAAATGTTTTCCTTTGTAAGAGTTGCCTTGGACATGGTGTCTCTTCACAACAATACCTAAAAACTACCCTTACAACACCCTAACTAAGACACTCACTAATTCTTCATATGTATTTCCACCCAGAAACCCTGTATGCACATCTTCACCAGGAGGACAAGGCTGATTTGTGGTCTCAGGGCCTCTGAATTTCCCAAATTCTGTCTCAGTGTGTGAGGTCATAGCTGGCCCAATAAAAGCTGTTTTTATGTGGTGGTTATTTGAATTTGTACGTGCCTTCCATACCCAAAACTACTTGTAAACACAGATGCAGAATTACATTTTTTGCAGGATAATTCCTCTTCCAAACACGAAACAAGAATTTCTAAAACTCAGCATGGTTATAGTGGCAGGGAACAGCAGCATTACTGATTGACCCCCCCTCCTGATGGCACAGAGGAGTTCCTGAAGCCTGGTCGGTGAGTCCACTTTCCTACAGGGTAAAACTGGAAGAGACTTCAAAGAAGGCACTGTTTACAAAGTGTGGCTAGATTTGAAAGAAGTCACAAAGGGTGACATAAGAGTCTAGGCCTGGGAAGAGGGACCATCCATACTGGAGACCAACAAGGGCACTTAAAGAAGGTTAATCATGAATTCTTGTGTGAGAAGTGACCAACCACAGTTACCAGGGAGGGGAAAAGCTGGTGTGTGTGTGTGTGTGTGTGTGTGTGTGTGGTGTTGAAATCAGGGTCTCTCTATATATACTTGTTCCTCCATGGGTACAGCCCTTAGGAAGTCATGTGGCAACAATGCCCCCATTTCATATTAATTACTTTCCCAGACCGTAGTTCAAGCAGCTCTGTGTCGGAGCCCAGGGAATGTGTCCCGCACAATCCAGACCTCTCTATTTGTTGACCTACAAAATTATTGTTCTCTTCCTGCAGGCTGTGATATTTTAGACAATCTCCACTCTGCCGACAAACTGGCTGGACAGCCATGGGTTGTGGGTCTCCCACTTTAGACCAAAGGGCAGGCAATCTCCCTGAAGGACTAAGAAGCCTCCTGTGCGGCTTCTGTTCACCTGGCTAGTGTCCACCAGCTCAGAGGAAAGCTTATACAGGCTGAAGGAGGTGTGAGATGCTGAGCTTGCTTGAAGGAAGCTTTCTATCCTATGCTTAGCATTTACTTACATAACCATGAAGGTAAGGCATCTATATTCCCCAGAATCTGTGAGAAATAGTGGATAGCATGAAGTTAAACCTCGCTTCTTTCTGATTATTCTCTCATCTTTACTGGTCAGTCTGGGTATGCCTATCTGGCCATCAGCAACAGTTGATGGTTACTTAGCAAAGGCCTTTATGCATGCAGCTTATAGGCAGGCCTTGCCAGTTACAGTACAAACAACAAGACTTATGAAATTATATCCCAAGATGTTGCATGTTGCTTGGTAATTTGACAGTCTTAGTCTTAGATGGAAGATGTTACCTTTTTCTTTTTCCTGAAATGAAAAGATAGAGAGTTGAAGGAGAACTATATTGTAAGTTGCCCATTTTTATTAGTTTTTGTTTGTTGTTGTTTGGGGGCAACATTGAACATTTACTGCTAAACATGGTGCACACACTTTCAAAAAGAAGTTACTTTTGCTGAAGTCCGGTAATGTGCTATTGAGCAGGGTGTCTTCCACCTGCCTGTGATTTTGGTGCCACAGTTAAACTTCACCAACTGGAGACAAACTGGAAAAGGTAGACTTGCTAGCCCCTCTCTATGGCGGGGGGGGGGGGGGGGGCGGGGCGGGGAAGGATCTAGAACAGATTCAGGTGTCTTTGGAGGCATGTGAAGAGGGGTGTGAGCGTGGAGAGCAGGACAGGGGACCACAGACTTGGAGGAGGCTCGGGGTACTGGGGAAGCTCTTAGCTGTTTGTAGGACAGCTCATTCTCAAAGCAATTGTGTCACTGCGATTTAGCAATGTGGGCCCACATGTCCCGGTGTTTAGAATTTCTTTTAAAAAGCAAGAACTTGAAAAAATAAACCTTTCATCTTAAACAAAAAAACAAAAACAAAAAAGCAAGAACTTGAAATTTACAGCTTTCTCTGCCCTCCTGTCTTGTCTCCTCTCTCTCTCTCTCTCTCTCTCTCTCCTCTCTCTCCTCTTTCTTCTCCCTCTTCTTCCTCCTCCTCCTCCTCTTCTTTTTGGAGACAAGGTCTCATGTAGCCCAGGCTGTCCTCGAACTGTACTTGAGGATGGACTTGAATTTCAGCTCCTTCAGATTTCACCTCCTGAGGAGTGGGATGACCAGACTGTGCTGCCATACTCATTTATGCCATGCTGGTCATCAAACCCAGGGTTTCCTGAGCACCAAATAAGCCCTACGCCAACTGAGTTACATTCCCCCGCGTAGCTGCTCACTTCTCAAGGACACATGAAAATCAAAAGCTCAGTGCACTAAGTAATGTGCATTAAAATAGCAATTCAATGAAGTGAATTAAACAAACACTAAATGAAATAAATCTCATTCTGAAGAGCCATTGATCTCAGCCTGGTTTACAAAGTGAGCTCCAGGACAGCCAAGGCTATAGAGAGAAACCCTGTCTCAAAATACAAAATTAAAAAATGAAAAAGAAAAAAGAGTTAGAGATTTAAGCATGGAAACCCATCACTCACTAAGATACTCAGTGTATGAAACTATCTGTAGTATTAAAATGCAAGCGTCACCTCCCAGGGCCAAGGACAGATGGCTGGGGTCACAGACACCATTCTCCACGAGCTACCTTTTCTCAGAGATGCATCTTCAGATCCAAACTCTACTCTTCCCTCCTTTGGACTTAAAATTTATAAAGAACATAGATACTGTTTACACATTTGTTTTTCATCTATGTTCAGAATTCAGAGTTAAAGTAAAAAAAAAAAACAAAATCCTCCTCTAGTTTGCTGAAACTTTTGGGGGCGGGGTGATCTCTTTTTCATCAGCCCTTGCACAAGCCATTTTATTAATAATTTATCACAATGTTCCAAAGCAGAGATAAAGCAGACGCCTACATGATCATTTTGTGTTCATAATGTGGGCTCTGTCGTGCCTTTAATTTCCCTGCACCTGCTGGCACCTGCTCCCTCCCCTTTTGCTAAGGCTTGTGTTTTCTGTTCTGGTGCCTGCACAGCTTTTAGCTTCACGTGGCATGCTGCCTGGGTAGGCTGTTGTTGGCTAGGCAGAAAAGATGGGGACAGCCCACCCTGACCTCATTTCCACTCGTCCTTCATTTTCAACTTTCTTTTCACAAAATCTAGCATGTGGTTGGGGTTGAGAGTGGTTCCTGGGACGTAACTGAATCAGAACATCATACTGTTTCCATCACTGGTTGGATTAAAGTTGTGTTCTGGGGCAGACGGTCCCGTGCGACTCAATGGCAGGCTTCCTCTTCTAGTCTTAAAGAGGAGGCAAACAACCCTTCACTAGGCAAATGCATCTATGGGATGTCCTCCAAGCCAGCCCAGAGAGCATACTGAATATAGGATGTAGGAAGTCTGTGATGCTTGCGCGTTCCTAACACCCAGGGAGGGACACTGCCTACTTTTTCCTATGCAGGAGAGACAAGACCTTAGCTTACTGTTCTGCCTCTTTTGTGAGACCTTTTCTGCAAATGAGCTTTTCATCTTTCTGAGAGGTTGGTTCTCAGTCGGGCAGTGGTGGTGCATGCATTTTCCTGAAACTCAGTCTTAGACCAGGCTGGCATTAAACTCACAGAGATCCACCTGCCTCTTCCTCCCAAGTGCTGGGCAGAGTGAGTTTCAGGACAGGCTCCAAAGATACAAAGTGAAACACTATCTAAGAAGAGAGAGAGAGAGGGAGGGAGGGAGGGAGGGAGAGAGAGAGAGAGAGAGAGAGAGAGAGAGAGAGAAAGAGAGAGAAAGAAGTGTTGGTTCTTTTAGAATGGCCTCTATGGTACACTTGGGAGGCATTTCATTAAGAAAACCTGGAAAACTAGGGATTGTTTTCATCTTGAATACTCAGATCCTGGAAGACCTGCCACTAGAAGGGAACATAAAAGTGAGTTTAAAGGTTCTCCCTTGCCTACTTTTCTCTTCTCTTTATCTTTGACTTTGGCTCTTTACTGTAAAAACTTTCTACAGCAGCCAATCTTTGGGGACACCAAAGACCATAGCAAAGTTGGTTTCTTTCAAGGTCAATGAACCTATGGTTAGGGAGACCCGGAAGATGGGAACAAGCAGAGAAGCTGGCAATTCTGAATGCCTGGGGAATTTTCTGAAGAAGAGAGAGGACAGAAGCAGCCACAAAAGCAGAAACAAACGAAGAAAATGCCTATCACCCCTAAGGTATCAGCTTTCTCCTGGGTGTTGCCATTTATTCTAGGTAGAAACAGTTGGAAAATGTATTTGTTTTGTTTTCTCATGTGCTCTTCCTTGATATCAGTTATATAACCCTTTGTTTGTGGTATTACCTAACACTTCGTCTCAGGTAAAAAAAAGGAAGAATTGAGCTAGACCAAGGATCGGAATGGTGGAATTTGGACATTAGATATACTGACAGTCACAAAGGTGGTCTCTGCAGTGGTGTGCCCTGCTGCGTTCCACTCTGTGAGGCTGTCTGTTGATAAGCAGCTGTGTAGGACAGAGAAGTGGTCTAACGGGTGATAAAGGCAGCAGAAACCGTACAGTTCCCCTTGCAGCTGAGAAATTTTATCAGTGTTTCCCACAGAAACTACCAACTAGAATACGGCAGACTCAATCCCTGCCTGCTATTTCCTGCCTGCCCCTGGGCTACTCACCTCTGCCTCATTTGCCGCAGCTGTAAAATGGGACCAAGGACACCGCACATCCTAGTGCGTAGTTCTGTGGTTTAACATGTTCATAACGCGTAGGGCCGTGTCTAGTGAGTGGTGTTAGAGCGTACATCTATGTTTACAGTTATTTCACTTACATTGTGTATGCACATACATGCAGGCATCCATAAAACGAGTCTTCGGTCAATCTGAATTATTCAGAGAAAATTACAGAAGGATATAAATTTCTTGAAAATGAATGTGGGAAAAAATGCCATGTAGCAAAGACTCCTGGGCTGCTTGCGTTTCCCATGCCCGTGGTTCTATATGATTTAAGTGCTTTCTTTTTGCCTTTGCATGATACATCGTCCTGATGGCTATGTAACAAGGCAAGCACCCCACCTCCCGAGTCAGTAGTAGGGCTGGCTACTAAGGTTGCACCTTAGCCTAGGAATTCAGAAAAACATCCAAGTACACAATCTTCCCCCCCGCCAAGGTTGTTCATGCTCTCCCCAGGGTCTCTATTTGCTTTGCTGTCACCAAGGCAAAGACCTGAGTCAGACGGGATGGAATTCCAACGGGAACGTAGCATAGGCTAATTGGGTAGCGTTCTGACTTAGGAAACACATTGTTCATGGTTCTGCTGTTTGCTACCAAAGGAGTCCCAGGAAGGGGCAAAGACTCATAAATATGATGAGTTTTCTGGTTGTGATTCATGTGCTAAAACCGGGAAGGGAAGAACTAAAGTCAGGCCAGCCTGCCGAGGTCTCAGGATCCTGGTTGCCCCCAGCATTGGAGGAAATGTCTTCCTGTTGACTCAGAGCTCTGTGAAACTTTTTTTATGGGCTCTTGTTGCTGTTTTACTGAGGGGCCTCCCACCTCTGCTCCCATGCCAGAGCTTGCCATTCATCCTGTTTTCCAGCTCTGTTTATCAACCCCTAACTAACGAGGGTAAATATTGACTTATGGATGCGTTGGGATTATGAGAGTTCAGCCATGTAAAATGATAGACCTGAAAAGCCTGCAGAAAATACCGCCACGCTCCAGTCCTTGAGCAGGACAAGTGTTCAGGGGAAGGGAAGGGTGTGGGCAAACAGTGCAGACGAAGCACACCTGCTACCTGAACCAGCTGCTCCATTAAGAGCTGTGTTTTTAAAGGCTCAATCTTAAGTGGCTTAAGTGTCCATTGATCGGCCCAGGCATCTAGGGAAATGGCAGTGTGACCTGGTTTGGGAACACGTATGATTCTGCTACGGCCAGTTGTGTGTCACTGATAAATTGGGCTATCTCCCCCCCCCCCCTTCTGTACTTCAGTGTCCTCACCTGAATGAGGGTGGCGATAACTACTTGGGAGAGTTGTCCAGACCAAATATCATCCAACAAGGAACGTCTGAGGTACTTGGTGCAGGAGCCCAGCCAGCATGCACTGCCTGACGGCTCTCAGAATGAGTAATCTTTTGAGGAGGATGTACAGAAATGGACCTAATGGGGCAGATGTGGGGGCCAGTGTTCTGATTAATTGTCCAGGCTTTTCAGAGGAAGATAAAGTTGTGTTGGTTTAGTCTTCTCAAACCTTTAGAGACTGAGGTTTTGGGTTTCTATTGTCATTTTTTTTCCCCCACCAGAATCCAGAAACTCACAGCCTCACGCCCTATGAGTATTTTTGCCACCTGTCCGTTCACCATGGGTGTGTCTAGGGATGCATGTGTTAGCCATTAGCTTTTCATGTATTTGTGCTGCTCTGACATTGAACTGTCACGTACTGATGGACAGGGGTCCTTGCAGCCCTCAGAATACCCCACATGATGCTTGGTCAGTGGGGGAGGAGAGGTGATTGACAGACATCTCATCATGATGGTACTCTTAGATCCTTTGTATGCTTTCAGGCTCTGCTGTCCTAGAAAACAGAAGGGTCCAGAAAATGAGAAAACAGTATAACGCAAATATATATTTCTCTCTATTATAACAATGTTAGAGTGAAGTGATAATATAACTGTGCTTTTTATTAAATGGATGGAATTGTTAGGGCTGGAAAGATGGTTCAGTGGGTAAGAGCACACACTTCTCTTGTGGAGGACCTAAGTTCAATTCCCGGCACCCATGTCAGGTAACTCACGGTCATCTGTGTTTCCAGTTCCCGGAGATCCAACGCCCTCTTTTGGCCTCTGTGGCCATTGCACAACCCATGTACAAGAATACATATATACATAATTAAATTAAAAAGATTAAAAATCTTTGAAAGTAGAAATTTGAAAACAGCGTGAGGCTAACGTGTTTTTAAGCTCCGGTTTTATTTGTCACAACAATGGCTAATAAATCTGTCAACCAAAGTAAAAGGTGATTGTCTTTTCAGGGAAAATGTATTTATATTTTTTTCCTTACCTCCCTGCCTCCTCATTCTTGTCTTCATTGTTATTATTGGTTGAAGAAAAGTTAGGTCTTTACCTATGACTTTGAACTCCTTTCTCAGTTATGCTTGGAATTCAATGCAGTTCCATCCCGAGGCGATTCAGCCTCCCAATGCTATAAACACAATCCCAGAAACACAAGTAACCATGGCTAAACACTTCTTCATCATGACCTCAATTTCTTCCCGGACACACGCCCCCTCCACTGCAGTGGCGAAAGTTCTCAGAAGCTGAGCTTCACATTCCGTTCCAGGATGAATGAGACAGAATGTTTGCTTTTGGAGGAAAAGAAAAATCTAACAAATTAGTCATATCTCTGACCAGATGGACAGAAAGTTCCATGGTCTATAAATTGGATTGTGACACTTATGCTCTAGCACCTATTCGGTGAGGTGAATCACTGGATGAAGCAGACGCCCAGACGTCCGCGTCAAGCTCAGGAAGTTCAGATGAAGTGGGCTTGGTGCGTCTTGTGGTGGCACCATCAATTCTGGTGCTGGGAGGCACAGCAAGAGGGGTCTGAGAAAGTGATTGAAGTTCACTGCCAAGACCAGGGCATATCCCACAGGGGTGATGCTGGTGAGCCGGAAATGGGAAAGAAACAAGGCTGGCTTGCACACTCAGTTTGTACGTTAATAATTCTTCTGACTGATTGTACGGTGAAGGGTGAGGCTAAACGCATACGTGAAGTAGTGGAGGGTTGATAACTGACAGTTAATGTCCCCCAGGGAAACAGTTTCAGAAGACAAGTTTCGTGGTAGGGGATGGCCGTTTTATTGATTGATTGATTTTTGTCGATTTTTATTGAGCTCTACATTTTTCTCTGTTTCCCTCCCTGCCTCTGCCCTCCCCTTCAACCCTCTCCCAAGGTGCCCATGCCCCAATTTACTCTGGAGATCTTGTCTTTTTCTACTTCCCATGTAGATTAGATCCATGTAAATCTCTTTTAGAGTCCTCATTGTAGTCTCTAGGTTCTCTGGGATTGTGATTTGTAGGCTGATTTTCTTTGCTATATGTTTAAAAAACACTTATGAGAGAGTACATATGACACATATGATAATTATTTTTCTGGGTCTGCGTTACCTTACTCAAAATGATGTTTTCTAGCTCCATCCATTTGCCTGCAAATTTCAAGATGTCATTATATTTTTTGCTGTGTAGTACTTCCGTGGAGCTTGCCACCTCAGGCCTGTTCCAGCCTAGGTTGCTGGTCCAGTCCTGATTCCACAAATGTCCCTGGTCTGGATCTGCTCCTGTTCCCATGGACTTCACTGTCCCAGCCCCACTCTGGTCCAGGTCGCTGGCTCAGTCCTGATTCTGTGGAGTTTGTTGCCTCAGGCCATGGCCATTTTTATTAAACTAGAAAGTAGAACTTAAGAAAAATAAAAGACCTCAGTACTTGTTATAGACAGTAGCTGTTGGTTGGTTTGTAGAGTTTGTGAATACATACACATGTGAAGGAATTCCTACGAAGCAGAATGGGCACACTGATGGCTGGGCAGACAGCTGAGTGTGCTGAGAGACACCATTGATTAGACATTGTGCATTCACCATGAATGCAGACGGGTCTCAGTTCATACTCTGTGATGCTCTAACAAGCCTCTCTGTGAACTGGAGTCTGTTTATTCATTCACATTGTTTATCCTTTCATTTGACAAAATCTAATATGTGAAAGGCAAAATTCTGTCCTTTTCTAATTCCAAGATGAGTCCAGTTCAGTACAGGAGACCAACTAATTCAAAGTCTAGACTGGGGGAGAGAAATGAGATGTGTGTACACATATAAATTGATAAGAATTTCATGATAATATATACATATATAAAAAAAACCTGGAGAGTCAGTGAGGGGTGTCCTTAAACAAACATAATCTTGTTTGCCTTTTGACTAACAGGATGACAGGATCTTGAATTTGTGGTAAAAAAATGCATTAATGGTTAATACTATTAATTAATGAATAAAGTGTGTGGGTATATGTCTGTGTGTGCAAACACATGTGTGTAGAGGTTAGAAAATAATTTATGAAAGTCCATTCTTTCCTTCTACCATGTTGCTTCTAGGAACTGAACTCAGGTCTTCAGAACTCAGGTAGCCAGGCTTGGTGGGAAGCTCCTTTGTTCTCTGAGCCATCTTGCTGGCTCTAATAGTTAGAATATTTTTTTAATTGATTTTATTGAGCTCTACATTTTTCTCTGCTCCCCTTCCTACCCTTCCCCTCCCCTTCAACACTCCCCCAAGGTCCCCATGCTCCCAATTTACTCAGGAGATTTTGTCTTTTTCTACTTCCCATGTCGATTAGATCTATGTAAGTCTCTCTTATGGTCCTCATCGTTGTCTAAGTTCTCTGGGATTGCGATTTGTGGGCTGGTTTTCTTTGCTTTATGTTTAAAAACCACTTATGAAGCCAGGCGGTGGTGGCGCATGCCTTTAATCCCAGCACTCGGGAGGCAGAGGCAGGCGGATCTTTGTGAGTTCGAGACCAGCCTGGGCTACAAGAGCTAGTTCCAGGACAGGCTCCAAAACCACAGAGAAATCCTGTCTTGAAAAACCAAAAAAAAAAAAAAAACAAAAAAAAAACCACTTATGAGTGAGTACATGTGATAATCGTCTTTCTGTATCTGGATTACCTCACTCAAAATGATGTTTTCTAGATCCATCCATTTGCCTGCAAAATTCAAGGTGTTATTTTTTTCTGCTGTGTAGCACTCCTTTGTGTAAATGTATCATATTTTCCTTATCCATTCATTGATTGGGGGCTTTTAGGTTGTTTCCAGGTTCTGGCTATGACAAACAATGCTGCTATGAACATAGTTGAACACACGTCCTTGTGGCACGGTTGAGCATCCTTTGGATATAGACCCAAAAGTGGTATTACTGGGTCTTGAGGAAGGTTGTTTCCTAATTTTCTGAGAAATTGCCACATTGACATCTAAAGCAGCAGGAGTGCAACCTCTCCAGCATAAGTTGTCATCAGTGTTTTTGATCTTGGCCATTCTTACAGGTATAAGATGGAATTTCAAAGTTGTTTTGATTTGCATTTCTCTGATGACTAAGGATGTTGAACATTTCCTTAAATGTCTTTCAGCCATTTTAGATTCCTCTGTTGAGAGTTCTCTGTTTAGGTCTGTACTCCATTTTTTATTGGATTATTTGTTCTTTTGATGACAAATTTCTTGAAATGTTGAACATTTCCTTAAATGTCTTTCAGCCATTTTAGATTCCTCTGTTGAGAGTTCTCTGCTTAGGTCTGTACTCCATTTTTTATTGGATTATTTGTTCTTTTGATGACAAATTTCTTGAATTCTTTATATATTTTGGAGATCAGACCTCTGGTGATGTGGGGTTAGTGAAGATCTTTTCCCATTCTGTAGGCTATTGTTTTGTCTTGTTGACTGTGTCCTTTGCTTTACAGAAGCTTTTCAGTTTCAGGAGGTCCCATTTATTAATTGTTTCTCTCAGTTCTGTGCTGCTGGGGTTATATTTAAGAAGTGGTCTCCTGTGCCAATGCATTCAAGTTAGTTCCTCACTTTCTCTTCTGTAAGGTTCAGTGTGACTGGCTTTATGTTGAGGTCTTTGATCCATTTGGACTTGAGTTTTGTGCATGGTGATAGATATGGGTTTATTTTTAGTCTTCTACCTGCTGATATCCAGTTATGCCAGCACCATTTCTTAAATATTCTTTCTTTTTTCCATTTGATAATTTTTGCTTCTTTGTCAAAAATCAGGTGTTAGAAGGTGTGTGGATTAATATCCTGGTCTGTGATTCAGTTCCATTGGTTCTCCTGTCTGTTCTTATGCCAATACCAGGCTGTTTTCAGCACTATAGCTCTGTAGTAGAGTTTGAAGTCAGGGATTGTGATGCCTCCAGAAGTTCTTTTATTGTACAGGATTGTTTTGGCTTTTGCTTTTTCATATGAAGTTGAGTACCGTTCTTTCAAGGTCTGTGAAGAATTTTGCTGAGATTTTGATGGGCATTGCATTGAATCTGTAGATTGTTAAGATTGCCGTTTTTACTATGTTAATTCTACCTACCCAAGAGCATGGGAGGTCTTTCTACTTTTTGGTGTCTTCTTCAATTTCTTTCTTCAAAAATTTAAAGTTCTTGTTATTCAAGTCTTCCACTTGTTTGGTTAGAGTTACTCCGAGATATTTTATGCTATTTGTGGCTATTGTGAAGGGTGATGTTTCTCTGATTTCTTCCCCAGCCCTTTTATCATCTGTGTACAGGAGGGCTACTGATTTTTTTTTTTAGTTACTCTAGTATCCTGCTACATTAATGGTAGTATTTATAAGTTGTAGAAGTTCCTTGGTAGAATTTTTTGGGTCGTTTATGTAAACTATCTTATCATCAGCAAATAGTAAGAGTTTGACTTCATCTTGCTGGCCTCAATGGTTAGAATATTTTTTTAAAGAGTTCTCATGCACTTTAAGAATTCTCCAGGTGATTTGATAATTTATTTACCATAGCTCTGATAGTAAAAAATAATGGGGTTTTATGTGGTTCCTTACTAGTGTCTTAGGTGTAATACTCCTTCTTTTCACCCTTACAAGTAGTTGCACATTTCAGGGATCATCAAGGTTTCCTTTAGGCTTTTTGGAATCTTGGGATTATCAGTAAAAAAAGTAAATGACAGAATTACTCTTGGAGTATTAGCTATAGGCAGGCTCCCAGAGTCAAAGTTAATAAATTCAATTAAAATTAAATTTATTTTTCTTTAAATCTATACTATTAGGCATAAAAGTTATGTTCCTCTGGATGGATGTCTGGCTTTTAAGATGACATTATTAATTCATCCAATATTTAGTGGTTACTACATACCAGTGTGTTTCTGACCTTTCTCTATGAGGTCCTCACTTCAAAGGAATTGATAATCTAACACAGGAACTAGATGATGTTATTATTCCTCTACAGCAATACTTTCTGGATCACCAGGAATAATCTCAGATGGTGCTGTGAAGAGGCGTAAATATGAAGGAAAGAAAACAGGCCAAGGTGACATGATGGGAGAGATCAAAATGGCTTACTCATCGTGAGTGATTTCATCATCGCCGCATTAATGCCAACCTGCCCCAAGTCTCCTCTCCAGCAGTCATTTGATGAATAGACCCTTCTACCCTGCTGTTATCCTCTCTCTTACTCACCTTGTTTACTGCTTCTATTCTTTTCAACCCTCTTTAGGTCATAAAAATGATAGGCAAAGGCAGAAAAACTCAGGAAAAAAAAATAGGAGACGCTAATCTGTTTGTTCAGCTTCCCTCTGCTGAGTCCCTGGAGGCTAACGTCATCTGATGGAAGAAATATAGAATATGAAGTCAGAGAACTTGGCAATGGATTTCTTCTTTTCTATGGATTTTCTTTTACTTCCGATGACTCATCATCTTCCTGTCTCCACATAAGGAGGAATGATTGCCCTGGCAGATGCTGTTGTGAGATGTTAACTGAGGAGCCGGAGGCACCTGCTGGGTATTCCCTTCACCTCAGGAAGCAAGGCTCCCTGCAGTCTGTCCAATAACAGCCGAAGTGCAAAGCCAGCCCGTTCTCTCAGACGCTGGCAGAGATGGTGTTATAAGAAGCAGTGGAGTTCTAGAGATGAAGCAAAGATTCTCTCTAAGCAGTGCAATATCTCAGAGTAAATATTAATTACTTGCCTATGAGGAATTTGTGCTATAACAGAAGAAAGGCCGTGAAGAGAATAAACTATGTGTTGAAAGCATGTTGACTCACTAGGATCTTGAGCATCCTTGAGCTCTCCTTTTCTCTCCTGCATCCTAAGGACCAACATGTTTCATTGGTTCCCATATCCCATTGGTTCTTCTTGCTGTGGGTCTGCCTTCTATCTCCTTGGCTCAATTAGGCATCATCTTATTTGGCTCATGGTAGGAATTGTGTCTGTTTCATCCTGAAAGCATCCACTCATCCACAAAACATTTATTAAGGGCCCAATGAACCAGAAGCTGCTATAGTCATGAGACTACGAGGCCTTCAAAGTGTTCACCTGTCAGAAGAGAGGTAGATAGCATATGCCTGTTAAGCTCTGTTGTGATTCAAGTCCCAGGAGCATGGAAATTACAGGTATGGGGAGGAGGGTACCCAACCTGGCCAAGCAATGGGTGTGTCTGGATTTGCCCACAGTCTTCCTGTTGCGATAAATACATAAAGGTGGAATAAAGGTTGACTTAGGTCATCGCAGGGGTTGGAAAGGTTAAAAGAAAGGTCAAGCTGTTGTTATTGGTGGTTGAGAGGGTAAGAGACAAATACCTGACCAAAGACAACAAACGGAAAGGAGAAAGAGAAGGAAGGAAGGAGGAAGGGAGGGAGGGAGGGAGAGAGGGAGTGAGTGAGTGAGTGAGTTTGGGTTGGTTTATTTTGCCTCACAGTTCAAGGGTACACATTCATCATGACAAGAAAAGCTTGGAAGCACTAGTAGAGAACTGGATTGTCACGTGGTATTGGCAATCAAGAAGCAAAATATGCTGAATTCTCATTTTCAGCTCATTTTCTCCTCTTTATTCCACCTGGGTCCCCAGCCTATGCCATGGTGCCATTCACCTCTAGGATGAATCTTCTTACCTCTGTAACCTAATCTGGAACATTCCTTACAGACATGCCCAGAGGTTCATTTCCATGGCGATTCTAAACTGTGTTAGTTTGGCAATCGGGATTAACCACAGAAAGGGAAGGGGTCTCTAAAGGGTCTGGGGAGATGGGAGCCTAAGGTGAGATGACATTGAGATGACCTGAGCAATCATGAGATGCAAGGGCAAGGGCAGAGGCACTCTATGACCCATCTCTTTCCAGCCAACAGAAAAAGAACGCAAACTGCAGGTGGGATTTAAAATTTCCTTGTAGTTTCATCGAAAGAGCAACAACATGGTTTTCACTTGTAATTCTAGCACTCAGGCGTCTGAAGCAGAAGAATTTCAGGTTTGAAATCAAACTACAAAGTGACTTTGTCTCAAAAAGACAAAATAATAATAAACATGACAGCAATAATAATAATAGAAAAATAAAAGAGTAAAGGGGAATAGGTAAAATTAGTTTTCACTGATATTAGTGTATTATTAGTTATACTAATACATCTAAAATAACTTCAATTTAACATGCATTCAGTATAAAATTATGATTCCAGGATCCTTCACCTTTTTTGTATTGTCTTTGGAATACAGGATGCTTGATGCTCAGAACTCGCCAGTAGCCACATTTCAAGTGTCTGATGGCCTGCCCAAGAATGCTAATTCTAGAAACTGCCCAGTGGAAAAGCCTGGGAGAGCTGCCTAGTTTAAAATCCTCCTGCAGAGTGGCAAAAGGCAATGATGTATTAGCTTTCCAGAAAAGGAAGGGCTGTTACCCATACTGCAAACCTTGACATAGCAGAATCTTTTGTGGTGGCTGCTGTTAAGTACACGAGCCTGGCTGGCACGTCTTCACACCCAGCTCCCACCAGAACTCATTCCATATGGTGGCAGTCACTGTGGCCCTTTCTCGGCTCAGAGGTCAGATTGTCCGTGGAGAAAAAGAAGAGCAGGGTGTGAGGAAGCGAACGTCAAGGGAGGAGCTTCGAAGTCTTCCTGTTCTCGGCTGTAATTAAGTCTCCAGCTTGTAAGAGAATGTGAGCACAGGATCTCACCTGGACTAGCCCACCCTGCAGATGGGAAGCGAACATTTCTCTCAGTGGCTTAGCTTTTTGATCAATATTTAATTCCTCATTGGTTTAAGAGTCTTTAACATTTAATCAAAAAGTTTTATGTGGGTCATACTTGATGAAAACCTGCTTAATTTGACCATTTCCAGTTTTGTTTTGTTTTGTTTTGTTTTGTTTTTAAATTTAGGAATTCTCTGAGGGGGCCTCCTACTTCTCTTCCTTTCATGTCTCTTCTGTTCTGTTGTTGCCTTCTCTATTTCTATCATAGTCTCAGCTTTTGATTATTTTAAAAGAAAATGTAATTATAATAAGGTGTGATTTCCTTAAGATATTCAATACATGGCTATTCTGGGCCACCCTGTAGGCTAAAGGATGTGCATGGTGGTGGCATAGACTATCTTTAAGTGGAATGGTTGAGGAAAGAAGCGAGCATAGGACAAGGACTATTTGGATGTGGACACCAGTGTTGAGAAGTGGGGATAAAAACCCCCTGTACTCTGAAGCATGTGAGGAACGGCAACGGCAAACAAGGAACAGAGTGGAACTTGTCCCAGCAGGAGACCAGGTGCTGCTGGGGAGCATGGTTGGAATTCAATGTGAAGCAGAAAGCACAGCCAATGGGAACCAATGCTGTAATATGATGAGAGGAAAATCCTTTGATTTCCAGGCTGCTACAACCAGAAAGGACACACCAGGCTGCCAAAACAACAAGGATGTGTTCTCTCCTAGCCCTGGAGGCCAGAAGAGAAAGATTCAGCTCTCAGCTTAGGTTCGTTTCTCCTGAGACCTCTCTCCTCAGCTTGTGGATGGTTGTCCTCCCCCTAGACCTTCACATGATTTAAAATTAAGCTCTCTCAGGTTTTATGTGAAGTTCGTTACCACGTTGGGGCACCACTCTGTAGTGAAGAGGCGAGCAGACCTGCTTTCTGTCCCACCCGGCTCCCGCACTGTTAGTTTAGCCCCAGAATAATTACATGGAAACTATTCATTTAAACACTGTCTGGCCCATTAGTTCTAGCCTCTTACTGGCTAACACTCACATCTTGCTTAACCCATTTCTAATAATCTGTGTACCACCACAAAGTGGTGGCTTACCGGGAAGATTCTAACCACTGTCCATCTTGGGTAGGAGAAGCATGGCGTCTGCCTGACTCTGCTTTCCTCCTCCCAGCATTCTGTTCTGTCTTCCCCACCTACCTATGTTCTGACCTATCAGGCAAAGCAGTTTTCTTTATCAGTTAACCAATAAAAACAACAGATAGATAGAAGACCCTCCTACATCAATTCTGGAAAATGTTTACAAAGTCAAAACACATGGGACTTATAATGGTGTGTAAAACAGCAAGAAGGCAAGAATGATTCCTTGGGGTTTAGGTGATCAGATGAAAACTGTTATCTTACATATGACCATATGTACATTTGTTGACATAGATACATATATTCTTAGCTAGATTCCACAAATGAGAGAGAACAGTAAGCATAAAGCAGAGAGAGAAGAAAAGGATATGAAGAAGACTGGTGATGGACATGAATTATGAAAAGGATAACAAGCTAAGTATTTTTCTAGTTCTAACTCTGTCATGAGTTTTTGTTATTGTTTTTTTGTTGCTGTTGATAGATGAGTGTGTAAAATATATTCATTATTGAAAGTGTAAAATTTAATGTGACAGTTCCTGTTCCTATGCCTATTCCAGCTGTAAAGAAATTCATTGAGTTCTTTATGTGTTGTGTCTGGTCAATTTCGTGTGTGACAATTTTATTTATTTACAAGATTTTTTTTAATAATAAAGTTTATAAAATAAAAAAGGGAAGAAAAAAAAAGATAAGAAATTTTGAGCAATGGAGAGAATCTAGCTTAGCCCCCAAATGGAAGAAGCAGAGCTACTACATTTACTGTTGTGTTTTAAATGTGAGATATTCCTATAGGCTCAGGTATTTGGATCTAGTTCTTAGCTATTGGTGCTATTTGGAGAGGTCAGGATGTGTGGCCTTGCTGGGGGAAGTGTGTTATTGGGAGTTGGGCTGGAAGTTTTAAATAGGATCCCGTGCCTTGTTGGCTGTCTGATTCCTGGTTGCATCTGTAATGTGACCAGATTCGTCAAATTCCTGTGGCTAAGCCTTCTACACCATGGTGGACTGTAGCGCCTAGAATTATAAGGCCAAACAAGCCCCTTTTCCTTTAAGTTGCTTTTTAACCACAGCAACAAGGGAAGTTCACCCATCATAACTCCTCAAGCTCATATTCCTATTATACACAGCTTGGTTGATTATATCAGCTAGAAGAATTTATACACTGTGGTAGTGATTGGCATGCATCATGAACATAAGTCATTCAAAATATGAATTATCAGAATTCATAGCAAAGCCCCAAAAATAAGTGAAAAAAGAAGAAAGAAAACATGGGTATCATATTTGAAAGAGTTGTGCAAATAGAAACAAACAAACACCGAAGCACACCTCTCTGGGGGACCTGGGACCTCCAGAGCCACTAAGTTCACTGGCTCATTTCTAATATGCTTGCTTATCACTCAACACTGAACGACAGGCACTGGGGCTAATTGTACTCAAGTAGGAACTCCAGGGAAGCTCAATGTATTTTTCTCTTCTTAAAAAAAAAAAATTACACCTAAGGAACCAAATGCGTAGGATAGTCAAGCAGAAGAAACAGTATCTCCATCTTCTGTCCATACATATACAAGAAATGAATGACTGTACTTCCTGTATGGATGGCTGTTCACTGTACATGTACTGAATGCCATGTACAAATGGTTCCAGTCATAAATTTTATGCAATATGTACGTGCACTCACATGTTTAATGTTTTATGTATGTATATTATACATGGTACAAATCATAAGAAAGACATCATTTGCAGAGGTTTTGAGCACACACCACAGATTTCCCCTCAGCTATGAATAATTCATTCCAAAAAGATAAAACAAAACAAAACAATAGACAAATAGGTGTGAACTTACCCTCCAGTTACTAGTTAGGAAAGACAGGCTGTATTCCGGAATATAACCGTTTTCAGCTGAGTACTCGTTAACCTTTAAAATAAGGTTTTTGGGTCATCGGCCCATCTCGATGTAAAAAGCCAGCCTACACATATAGTCAGAGGCAGTTCCTCTGGGCCCTTTCTATTTGCTAGATTCATAGGAAATGCCCTACTTTTAAATTAAAAAAAAAAAGTCCAAGTCCCTACAAGATATCCTAATAGGAAAAATGCCTTCTAATTCAAATGAAGCAAGATCCCCATTTCTTTTTCTTAAGTTTGCCTGTTTATTTATCTTCAAGCGTCAAATCTAACTTTTCAGTCTTATTTTTTAAAATAAACTATTCTAGAGAATTTTTAAACATACAGAGAAGAGTGATAGAAACCCAATGAGTCACATGCCCTGTTTTTCCCTCTTGTTCCTAACATGTTACAGTGATCACAGGGTTAACACAAGTCTAGCTTGTATCCAGATGCATGCAGATTTTACCTAATGTCCCTTCCCTATTCCAGGGTGTCATTCAGGATGCCACTTTACCATGGGTGATCTTCTCTCCTCTGGCTTCCGCAGACAGAGATCGTTTCTCAGACTTTGCTAGCATCTTTTGTTCTTTGTTGGTTGTTGATTTTTTAGCAACTTTGACATTAAAAAAAAATGTCAGTCAGGTATTTTGTGGAAAGTCCCAGGAAAGAGGGGATCCTTGAGTGATTTTTTTTCCTGGTTGTTCTGGGGTTATAGGCTTGGGAGACAGAGGGCAGGGTACGGAGTCACCACCATAGCAAGTTCCTTGATATCAGGATGGCCTGGCTGGGGTGCTGACCCTTAGTCTCCTGGATGAGGCCAAGTCTGCCTATATGTATTTGTTTACTTCCATATTAAGCCAGAAATGATTGATGCCTCCATTGATTTGCCTGGTTTCTCTACTATAAAGTCACTCTTCACCCCTTCTTACTTTATACTGTACTCTTTGGAAGGAAGTCCCTATGTGTTGTGTGTTCTGAAAGGAGCTTCCCTATAGCACACACTTACATACAGGGTTTTGGGTTTTTTGTTTTGTTTTGTTTTTGTAAACCTTAAGGCACAGATTTTTTTTTTTAATAGTTAAAAAAATTTGAGCATCTCAGGATGGAGCCTGGGCTATGAAATATATTCTAAATGCATTATAAAATTTTATGGGGAGGGTTAGGGGGAAAGTCAATAACCTAATATCCTTGGCTATGTGTGTAAAATAAAAGATGAAAAGGACAAGAAAGCGCTGTGCTCCCGTTGATGTAATTGGATCCCTCAGGAGCGAAGCTTGATTTTGAGATCAATGTACTTGCGTATCAGCACTGAATAAGTAATCAAACAGATGGGGAATGTTTAGAGTCCGGTTTTTACTGCTGGAGTGGAAGGTTATAGACCACAAAAAGGCAAACACTAGATTGACACTAGTGGTATTAGGTTAGAGGTAGGGACCGCCTTATGAAGTCGTGATTGGTTTTAAAAAAGACACAGACAAACATATGCGGCAGTGTTGTATAGAAGTAGTGCAATTCTTAGATGTATTTCCTTGATCTCTGATATCATTGTCTAGTAAAAAAAAAACCCTGAAACTCTTTGGAGAAATGGTCAATTTTAGGACTGAGGCAAGAAACACACAGGAGGACTCTGTAGCATCTTATAGGCTGTAGAGAGCCTCGCTGCAGCTGCTGAACCAAAGAACAATGCCCTGACCTTGATGGGAAGAAGTCAAAGGGACCCAGGAGTGAACTGAAAAGGCTTTTGATAGCAGAAACTCAGACAACCCGAGAAAGAAAATAAGTGATGCTCTATTGAATTATAAGTACAAAATTAATATCCGCATGTTCTCACGTGAACATCCATGTGATAGTGACAAGATGACATGGAAGAGGACGTGTAGCCTTCTGGGAATGAACCCACTCAGACTCTCTAGATCTGTCTCTTTGTCATTGTCATTTCAGTATCATAGAAAATCACACGAAATCATCTAAGAGGGTCATGAGGCTAATGGCCATCTTTTGATTGGAATGAGCAAACTAAAAGCCACACAGAATTGTTAGCAAAAGCAGGTTTTCACATGCTTCACCTTTAAGTTTCCTTGGCAATGCACGTTGTCTAGCAACTGCTAGATCTTCCTTCTTTGATCTGAAAAGGGAGGCTCCATGGAGCCTCCATAGGTGTGTGTGTGTGTGTGTGTGTGTGTGTGTGTTACACACACCTTCAGGAAGAACTGTAGATCATTTCCTTTTATTTGTAACTAAACCAAGATCTCAATGCTTGCTCATCCCTGAGCCCCACCACAAGGAAGGGACGCAGTCATCCTCCCAGTGGGCCTCTGCTGATTGCTCAGAGTGTGGGGACCGCAGTGACTCAGCAGCAAAGCCTCTGCAGACACACCCCTGAAGTGCACATTTGGAGAGGGTTAGCCTCATGACTAACATGGGGCCCTTCACAGTAAGTTCCACGTTACTCAGGAGCAGGTGCCAACAACGGCTTGATGCAAAAAGCAACACAGGCTTGACCACAACAGCCTGTGAAACCTACGCTTAATCTTTGCTCGGAAAAGTTCCAAAGATGTTTTAAAGACAGTGATTCATTGTTCCACGTAGCCATTCTTGGTGCTCTGTGCCAGTGTGGCTGCATCCTGCTCCGATCCACCCTGAAGTAGCTCAGAACTGCCTCTAGGACAAGCTTCCAACCAATACCTCTTTGCAAGGAGGCTCCATCCATCCTCAAATAACAGTCTTGCCTTTGACATACCTTCTATTGTTCTGCTGCAGGGTGACACTTGTTGCAAACATGAGCCTGAAAGAGAGGCAATTCTCTAGAAAGCCAAACTATAAATAATGAATGAAAAGTAATCCATCCTCACCGTCCAAGCCAGATAAAGCAGAAATAATCATCACCTAATACCTGTAGGACTGAATATATATATATATATCAGATGGCAGCTAGATTAAATATTCCTCCTCCATATCTTCCTATTTCTCTTTAACCAAACATTATATGATACCAAGTCTGAAAAGGAGCAATGTGACAGCATTGACAATGGATTTAATCAGATTAAAGACCCCCACGTGTTAACATTGAAGGCTTTAATGTCTATTGCTAGCCAGCATTGTATGCTGACTCCAAATCATAACACAATTGCAAAGTGGTGCAGGAATTTGAACACTCTCTGAAGCTTAGATAGATTCCTGCTTTTTGTAATGGAAATCCGTCCTTTTCCAGGGTCATATAAACACCTGAATAAAGGGCCAGTTGCAATGAGGTTTCTTTAGTCACTTAAGCTCCTCGAGGTCAGCACATGGGTCTTAGGTTGGGTATTAGCACTGGCTGTGAAGTAAGTCCATGTCCTTATACTGATGGAGGAAGGTCATTGGTTAATTAATAAAGAAACTGCTTGGCCCTGATAGGTTAGAAATAGGTGGGTGGAGTAAACAGAGCAGAATGCTGGGAGGAAGAGGAGGTGAGGTAAGACGCCTCAGACAGACGCCATGCAGCTCATCGCCAGGGCAGACTCTATGAAGCTCTGACCCAGGATGGACGTAGGCTAGAATGTTCCTGGTAAGCACACCTCGTGGTGCTACACACATTAATAGAAATGGGCCAAGCGGTGTTTATATGAATACAATTTGTATGTTGTTATTTTGGGGCATAAGCTTGCCAGGCAGCCGGGAGCTGAGTGGCAGGAAAGCAGCCCACAGCTCCCTCAATGTTATACTGTTTATGAGGAGCCTCTGCAGCTGGGAAGGAGGTGGCTGGCAGAATGGCTCCCATTTAACCCTCTCAGCACTTTTTCCATCTCTCTCAAGGTATATTCTCCACCACACGGCTTTACTTACATCAATAGAAAAGGTACACAGAGTTACCCTGCACATTTTAGCTATGAATGAAGTGACTTCTGAACTCACAGTACAGTTAGCATTTACTGATGAGATATGCCAGACACCGCTGTGGCTGGTATGAACACTGGGAATTTTCTGCCTTGTGAGTCTTTCTGTATAGACTTTATTGCTTTTTGTGCGGTATTTGTCCACTGTTATAACATCTCATCATCCCTGCATAGCCCAAAATGAAGGGACTGTGTTGAGAAAAATTCCCTTTCTTATAGTGGTTTCGACTATATGAGGTACCTTATAATTTGAGTATCTAGATTACAAAAGCAAGGATGGAGAGAAAGGGAGAAATGAGGAAAAGGGTAAAGAATAATAGAGTATCTACATCATTATAAGGAAATATATGAATGAAAAAATAACACAGAGAATAATTATTTCCCTTTGAAATAATCTTTGGAGCCACTTTGTAATGGTTCTATTACAAACTACAATTGAAAGAGGTAAAATATTTGCTTAGCAAGGAAATGTGTGTTCTTCTCCCATTGCTGAAGCTGTCACCAGCCTCTGCGGGATGGCACTGGGGACAGAGAGGAAAGCTGATTTTCTGCCTTTTGGCCTCATGCAGATATTGTCTAGCAAGTCATGTAATAAAAGCATGTACTGTTTCATGCTTAAAAAAAAAATAGGGCAAGCTGTAGTCCCCAGAGAGAAAAACAAGTTGGAAAAAGAAAGATGTGCATCTTCAATCAACTTCCTGTTTGCTTCTCTTAAAAACAAAGAACCCAAAACTATCTTCTTAGACTCTCTAGAGAGAAAACTGGGAGGCCTATCTTGTGCTGCCAATGTGGTGAGATGTTGTCCATTGTTACTGCTGTGTTGCTGGTTTCCCAAGCAGAGAAGCGCGTTACCCACCTTCTGATTAGCACGTGAGGCTCGGCTCTTTGACCTTCCTATGCAAAACCTGCTGGAAAGCACAAAATGCGGTTGCATTTTAGAATGAGTTCTTTTGCATGTGTCCATAGGAAATCCATATAAGGACATGGTAATCGCATCCTCAAAGATTCAGGGAATTAGTCTTGTCTAGGTCCTCTATGCTACTGTAATAGAATTAGAACTAAGAGTTGGCCGAGAAAGAAAGGCACGGAGGACGTTGGAGGCTGAGTTAGGATAGCAAGTAAACAGAGCTTAGAAGGTCCCTGTGGACAAGGTTACCTCAAGAAATCTTTGACACAAAATTGTTGAAAACTATTAGATTAAAAAAGGAGAGAAAAACTATGGCCTTCTTAAAATGAACGTTTTGGCCACAAGGCTCCCTGGACTCATAATGTTTAGAGAAATCTCCTTAAATCTCTCCAAGTGAGAGAGAGGTCATGCGTACTCAGGCATATGGTACTAATATTTAAGTGTTGTCATGGGTCGTCTAATGATGCTTAAGTCAATGACAGGCCACATGCCTGGCAATGGTCCCATAAGATTATGTAGTAGTGTCATAGCTGCCTTGGCTTGTGAAAGTATACTTAGGTGATGAAATCTCCTGATGACACACTCTAACACATACAGTGATAAACTTGCCTAATGATGCCGTTCTCAGAATATAGCCTCATCATTACGTAATACATGACTACACATGAAATTATGGGCATTTGGACAATTTTCTAAAGAATTTTGGTTCTGCTCTGGTAAGTTACTGTGGGACAAAGATCAGAAGGAAGATGATGAATCAAGCCTGAGTTGACTGCTATTTCCAATCACAGGAAGGTCTTGGAGAGACTGAACTCTAGCGCTGCATACCATGTCTGTCATTGGCTTTCAGGGACTTTAGAGGGCTAATACCTCAGGTCTAGCTACTGTTAGAAGCAAGAGGACATCAGACTTAGAGAAAGAAAATGCCATTTGAAAGTTTAAAATTAGTTCTAAAGCTCTTCATATGCAACGCCCAGCATTCAATCAAAAATCAGAACTCAAGACAGTAAAGCCCAAACCCCAAATACATGACATTCCCTAAGGAAAGACGTCCATGCATCTGGATAATGCACCAGTTAGACAATTATTTTGGAATGTCATACTGAATATTCTTAAAGATTTAAAAGACAAGCAAGACTGATTTTTTTTTGCAAAGAACAACCCAAGACAATTGAGTATAAACTTTGTAATTGAACTAATACCTAAAATTCGTAATTGAGAGGTGAGTATAAAGGAATTTTCTGAGTTTGATGGTGGGGAGACACTTAAACAATACAACATGGGGAAAATGTCAAAATATAGTTGTTAAATTTCTTGGTATTCATGAGGATTTTGCTCCAAGACTTTCCAAGGATGCTAAGATCTGAAGACACTCAAGTCTTTCTTGTAAAATGATGGAGTTTTGGTGTAACTCACAGCACGCTTTCTTATATTGTTGTTCTCATTGTTGTTTGGAGACAGGGTCTTGATAGGTAGCCCAGGCTAGTCAGGAGCTTGCCATTCTCCTGTTTCAGCCTTTGGAGTGCTGGGATCCTGGGCATAGTTTGATACAGATGGAGCAGTCAGTTAAAACCATGAATGTGGAATTCGTGGATATAGAAGATTAATTGTATTTGGCCTTCAGCCAAATGAATACATACTAAGTGACCTCCATTATGTTATTCATACAAAATAATGTATGTGTTTCAGAGCTGGTGAGAAACTTTATTCATGTGCCTCTCCCTGAGGGTCTTTCTGGATTATGATTAATACTAAATACATAATTCATATTATTTTCATCTCATGGTAGGGTGTTGTGTCAGGATCTTTATTTGCAAGGTGACCAAGGTAACACCATCTTTTCCTGAGTTTATCTTGATTCCATTTTGTGTCGGCCTGGGTACTTTTCCAATCCCCTAATCCCCTAAACAGTAGCATCCACTTTGACAATGCATTTGAGATGTTCCATGACCCTGACCATGTATAAACAAATGTATAACCAGATGCATACCCAAAACAATTAATGTATTCAACCAAAACAAATGCTACCAGGTTCCCCTGCCTATACCTGACAACGGTGTCATTGTGGGCTTGGCAGACTGTGCTTTTATATACTCTGTACCCTTGAACATCAGTGCCAAGTGCTCTTTATGGTAAGAGCCATGGGGCGATGACATCATTAGGTTTTCTGTGGCTGGGAGGATGTTTGCTTCAAACAATAAATACCAGAGACACGGGAGCAGAGAGAAACAAGGAAACAAAGCAAACAAAGGAACTCTGGGAATAAAGGTCAAAGTATAACTTTTACCATGGAGGGAAATTATTACTCTTTCAGATTAACATAGGAAAATTAAAAGTTTATATATTGACCAATTTTGATGTTTTCTGGGAGAAGACATATACATTTCCATTGTGTGAACATCTTAGAAGTTGACTCTGAGGACATCATTACATAGAAACCTATATGGAGCTAGCCAGGGCTACATACGGAGAATTTGTAGGATAGTAATGTGCAACTTCATGCCCGTGCGATGCTCAGGGAACAGAGATTCGCCATGTGTTCTCTTACTTTGCTCTTTATAATAAACCTTGTACGTGGACCACAGATGGTTCAATAGGCAAGTGTGTCTACCACTAAGCCTGAAAGACGGGAGCTTGATCCACCAAACTCCCACAGTGGCAGGAAAGAACCAACTCCTCAAAGTTGTCCTCTGACCCTCTCCATGTGCTTTATGGCACACATGCATTACCCTCCCCCACCAATAAGTAAAATTAACATACCTTAAAAAAGGAAAAAAAACCCTGTAGTCATACGTCAACCCAGAGAAAGTTCCAGATTGACAGAGATGTTCCTGTGGGCCAGGCACATGCTCAGAAATTGGGAACAACCTTCAGGCAATTTGCTGTCTAGATGGTCTTAGGTGAAGAATGTGGGTGCATACGTCTTTGTTTCTGCCTATGTGTTTTGTGTAGCCCAAGTTATTTCATAATGGTCTTTTGCTTCTAAACCTCTCTGCTTAGTTTTACTAACTGTAGTTTAAGCACACTTTTCTTTTGGATTTAAATGTACCCTTTTGGCTTCCTACCCTGAACAGCAGGGGTTGTTCACAAAAGAGAAGTAATCAACCCAGGCTGTCACAGGTATTTCTGATTGCAGGTGGCACTTACAAAGATAATGACAGAGACGGTGACACTTTGCATTCAGGGGGCTGAGTGGGTGTTGCCACTGTTTAGGAGTATGACCACGGAAATAGGTTTGTTAGTAAAAGGAATTTTTATTCGGGTGAGAAACCAGATGGGAATGTGAATTTCAGAAAAATTCAGCAGAGTCATTTTAAAATAGCTTCTTTTCCTTTTTTTTAAGCACAAAATAAGTGGTTTCCTTATGATATTTTCATATGCACATATCACTGCAAACAATATTTTTTATAGAAATCCATATTTTATACCATTTAAAATATAAATTTTGATATGGATTCTACATATGAGGCCCTTTTCCCACCTCCTGCACTCTTTTCACTATTTCTTAGTTATATGGGGAAAATAGCACTACTATACAACTTACAATAATTTTTAGTGGGGAAGAGTTGCACGGTTACCCTGTTTTGGCATGTCTGCACAGAGCCCAGTTTTCGTTATCTAGACTTATAGCTGCTGCTCAGCTGAACACTGTCTGTTCTGTGAGCCTGTGTGAGGTCTGTCTCTAAAACTACACCATTGTCTCAAAATAATGAATCTTTTAAAAATTGAAAACCTGTATTTCAGAAAATAAAGATCACCTGATGGCTGGTCTGAAATGGAGAGCAATTATCTCTACAGGGGAGTAGGGTGCTGTTAGTCTAGTCTCCCTTCCTCTCCCAGACCTGTAGAAGGCGTGGTTAGTACAAGGAAAAGGAAGACTAAGCAGAGGAAAGGAGGGAGGGGAAGAAGAGGGAGGGAAAGGGGAAAGGGAGGGAGAGGAGGAGAGGGAGAGGAAAAGGAGAGAGAGAGCACAAAAGGTCAGTATCTATGCTGTCCGAGCCAGCTCAGGAGACGCCCACTTAATACTGTTGACCAAATCCATTGCTTTTGGTTATTTAACGACTGCATCCATCTATATGTGCTCACTTTGGGATTAGTTAGGTTTGTTTTTTCTTCTTTTCTTTTTCCTTTTTGCCTGTTTTCACTTTCATCAGAAACTTTATCCATGATCTTTCTTCCCTCCTAAGAGGTAGGCAACCTGTGACTCTTACCGGTTACACAGAGAGCAGCTTGCTTAAAACCCAGTCTTACAGCCTAGTTGGCATCATGGCTACTGCTCCGATTTTGGACTTTAGCTGCTTGGGGTCAAAAGACTGCTGGGCACAGCAAATGGGGTGACAGCAGGTTGGGGTAGGATGGGAGAAATGTGTGTCCTGGCCTCTACCAGTTCACAAGAGTAGATTGTGCTAAAATTGTGAGGTTGGAGCCTAGCACGGTAGACAACTGCAGCATGGGGAGACTGAGGCAGGGCTCTGTCTCAAAAGAAAAAAAAATCAAGCAAATCATAGTGTCTGTAGCTGGAAATGGGCCACAGAGCAGGAATATCCACTCCACAGAAAGCAAACGTTAGCCATCAGGATGGTTTATTGTTAGTGAACAGGATAGGGCACTTACCAGCCCAACAATGACCAGGTAGGACAGGGAAAGAAAAGCTAACGAGAGGCAGAAATCCTGAAGTACTGATGTTCCGCCACACAAGGGGAGTGGGCCATGGGAACTTCCTCTCCTCAGGTCCTTCTTGCCAGCAGATCAAGGGGAAGATGTCACAGAGCTGCTCTGTGTGGGCATCAGAGCTCCTGGTCACAGGGTCCCCTCTACATTCCAAGGCAAAATGGGCAGGGCATCTTATCCCTAGTCTCAATTTTCTTATCTGTGGTACAAGATCATGGTGGGGAGACCATCACTCAGAATGTCCTTCAGGGACTGTCACCATGGGCCTCTCCCAAGAGCTTGTTAAAGAAGCAGGGTCTTGGGACAGCCCGAGGTCTACAAAGACAGGATCTGCATTTGAACACGGTCCCTAGCTGTTCCACGCGCCCAGTTGGAGAAACATTAGACTAGCTTAGTGGTTACCAGATCCGGCACATGGGATTTCCTAGGACTGGAGTTATAGCTGGTTACAAGCTGCCATATGGTTCCGTGCTCCCCTATCCACCTTTCCTTTATCCCAATTCTCCTGATTCCCCAAATCCCCCCTCCTTCCCTTCTACCTTTTCTCTCCCCATCTCCCCTTACCCCCATCCCACCCCACCCCCAAGATCCTAATTTTCTCCCCGGCAATTGGGTCTACTTCCCTTAGCCAAGAGGATAACTATATGTTTTTCCTTGGGTTCACCTTCTTACTTAGCTTCTTTAGGTTCACCTATTGTAGACTCCGTGGCGCTAATTTATGGCTAGAAACCAATTATGAGCGAGTACATCCCATGTTCATCTTTTTGGGTCTGGGACACCTCACTCAGGATAGTGTTTTCTATTTCCATCCATTTGCCTGCAAAATTCGAGAAGTCATTGTTTTTTACCGCAGCGTAGTACTCTAGCGTGTATATATTCCATACTTTCTTCATCCATTCTTCCATTGAAGGGCATCTAGGTTGTTTCCAGGTTCTGGCTATTACAAATAATACAGCTATGAACATAGTTGAACAAATGCTTTTGTCATATGATAGAGCATCTCTTGGGTATATTCCCAGGAGTGGTATTGCTGGGTCCAGGGGTAAGTTGATCAGCACGGAACCACAATTCTTAGTTAAGGGAACCACTTTAGGGTGAGCAAGAGATTTGACCCTAGAGGGGCTCCCAAGTGCCCAACATGAGGTTCCCAGTTAGTTCCTTGGGTAGCTGAGGATTGGGAACCTGAAATGACCCTATCCGAGAGCAATACTGACGAATATCTTGCATATCATCATAGAACCTTCATCTGGTGATGGATGGAGACAGAGACAGACCCACACTGGAGCACTGGACTGAGCTCCCAAGGTCCCAATGAGGAGCAGAAGGAGGGAGAACATGAGCAAAGAAGTCGGGACCACGAGGCGTGCACCCACCCACTGAGACAGTGGAGCTGATCTACTGGGAGCTCACCAAGGCCAGCTGGACTGTGACCGAAAAAGCATGGGATAAAACCGGACTCTCTGAACATGGCGAACAATGAGGGCTGATGAGACGCCAAGGACAATGGCACGGGGTTTTGATCCTACTTAATGTGCTGGCTTTGTGGAAGCCTAGCCAGTTTGGATGTTCACCTTCCTAGATATGGACGGAGGGGGGAGGACCTAGGACTTACCACAGGGCAGGGAACCTGGACTGCTCTGTGGACTGGAGAGGGAGGGGGAGAGGAGTGGGGGGAGGGGTAGAAGGGTGGGAGGAGGGGGAGAAGGGTGGGAGGAGGGGGAGGGAAATGGGAGGCTGGGAGGAGGTGGAAACTTGTTTTTTGTTTATGTTTTTTTTTTCTTCTTTTCTTAATAAAAAAAATTATTTAAAAAAAAAAAATAAAAAAAAAAAAAAAAATCAAAAAAAAAAAAAAAAAAAAAAAAAAAACAAGCTGCCATATGGGTGCTGGAATCAAATCCAGTCCTGTGGAAGAGCAGCCAGTGTTCTTTTCTGCTGAGCCATCTCTCTAACCATGAATGAGGTGTTTGTTGGAAGTGTCACCCCAGCCCCTGGCATCCATATACCCAAAAAGTCTGGAATGTTAGGGTGGAAATTTTCATTCCAAGCCCCCTCTCCTGGGAGTTTCCTTAGTCCAGACTCTACCTCCGAGAAAGCCAAACAATGACCCCTCCCCAGAGATGCTCAAGACCACTCCCACAAGGTATTTAAACAGCATTACAGAGAACAAATGCGTGGGTTTCCTGTCTTCCTTCCCTGTCTCCTCTCTGGAGGGATGGCCAAGAGTGTTGGTATCCATTAAACCTTGGCTTTTTCTAATTTGAATTGATTTGGTCTGATTTGGATTACTGCATTTATCAGGTTGCAGATACTTTTTGGTATGGATTTCTGAGGATATATCTCAGACATCTTGTTTATTTTTGAGAAGTCCCAGGAAGGTTTTAAGAACCAAATAATGATAGAATCAATGATAAGGCAAATAACGATAGGTTCCATTAGTTTCAACTCTGTCTTTCTGTCTGTGGTTTCTTGACCAAAAGTTACCATTCTTCAGAACAAGCTGTCCTAGCTTGATCTGGTTCTGCGTGCCTAGATTCCTAGCATGTGGGGGAGCCAATGCAGGATAACTGTGAGTTCAAGGCCAGGCTGGGATACACAGCTATATTTATTCTTTCCAAGTTACCCCACTGGCAGTTGCTAAAGTTGGCAGCAATCCTTGAGGGACTGGGAAGGATGGATTTTTAACCATCTTTTATGTTATGGCATACAGAAGGTACTCTGAAAGCTTAGGGTTTTGGAGCGGGTACAGCAATCTTGCAAAAATGGAAAAAGAGTACTAGCAAAGACTGATTACACCATAGGGTTGGAAGAGAAGTTCAAGGAAAAGAAATGCCACTGTAAATGTGTGTGTCCTTTGAGAGCTCAGCTGGACCTAAATCTGTGGCCATGCAGGGAGGTTGGCGTGAGGATCTGAGATAGTGATGCTTAATGTGCCAGCAACGGCTGAAGATGGAGAAATGTACTTTTAGCTACAAATTATGAAATAGTTATTTAAGTATTTTTCTTCAAGTGAATAAATTTGCAGGCTATAAATCTCTTTCTTATGAAACAATTCTACGATCGTGTGAAAATTTTTTTTAAATAAAATACGCCTTACCAAATACAGCCATTCCTGGGCATCTGTGCAGAACTGGTTTCAGGGCCCAGATCTGGGGGTGCTCACATCCCTTGTCTAAGATAGTATAGAATTTGCATATTACTTAAGCATATACTCCAGTAGTCTCTGAATCACCTCTAAATCACTTACAATATCTTATCTGGGGCAAATCTGTGAACTGTATTTCTTAGGAACAAACAGAGCAGAGTCCATGCAGTAGATCCAACACTATCACTTCAAATGAAAGAAGGAGAGGACCCAGAGGTGGTGTGAGCATCACTATCACTTCAAATGAAAGAAGGAGAGGACCCAGAGGTGGCGTGAGCATCACTATCACTTCAAATGAAAGAAGGAGAGTACCCAGAGGTGGTGTGAGCATCACTATCACTTCAAATGAAAGAAGGAGAGAACCCAGAGGTGGCGTGAGCATCACTATCACTCCAAATGAAAGAAGAGGACCCAGAGGTGTCATTTTACTAGATTCCGGTCTTTTCCTCGAACTGGAGATGACTGCACCTTCAGAGAAAAATTTTGCTGCAAGGAGGGCCAAGGAAAGTCACAGCTGACCACCATCTGGCCACCAGCTGACCTCCACTGACTTGTTAGCTAGCCAGAATGGAACACATGACTGACTGATGTGGGAGTGTCATATATCAATCTGTTGATTTCATTGGTTAAGCAATAAAGAAACTGCTTGGCCTCATAGGTTAAAACATAGGTGGGAGGAGTAAACAGAACAGAAAGAAGCTGAGTCAGTGAGTCGCCATGATTCTCCTACTCCAGGCAGACACAGGTTAAGATCATTCCTGGGAAGCCAGCTCATGGGCTACAGCAAATTATTAGAAATAGGCTAGTCCAGGTGCGAGAGTTAGCCGAGAAAAGGCTAGATATAATGGGCCAAGCGGTGTTTAAAAGAATACAGTTTCCATGTAATTATTTCGGGGCATAAGCTAGAGCTAGCCATGTGGGCGGCTGGGTGCCGGGGACGCAGCCCCGCCGCTCCTATTTCAACAACTGACCACCCTTCTGAGCTTTCAACTTTCCTATCCTTTTGCCATTGTTCCTCCAGAGCTCAGAGGTGAGTGGTTTGGATCTCGCTAGACTGTGCCCACTCCATGAACTGCTTAGTGTGAGCTCCACAGTGAAGTCCTGCCTGGCTTTACCACAGTCATTCTGTTTTTCTAGTCATCCGTGTGCACGGTTCACCCCACTGTATTATGAGTCCATGTATCCTGAACTCTGTCGTGGGCCCGTTTTTGTCGTTACTTATCTCTGCTCCTCAAGGCGAGTTCTTCTTGCACCTCCTTCAGATCCAGAACGGTGCTATTCTGGTAATCACTGCTAAATGGAACTGAGGAAACTATAGACTGTGTCACTATTCTTAACTCTGCTGAACAGCATGTACAGTGTTCTCTATGCAGCCCAAATGCCACACAGCCCTGGTGTCCTTCATGCTATATGCAGTGAGCCCTTCCTGTTTGTTTGGAAGCTCAGCATTCGGACAAATCATCCCAGGGACACAAATGAAAATCACAATTGTGCACCCCACGGGTTTCTGTGAACTCTTTTGGAAAACTGGAATAGAGTCATTTAGATGGTATCCTAGGTATTTTTCAACTGAAAATTGTAATTAGGAGGAAAAAAAAAAGGAAAAAGGTATGACATTTCTGACACAATTTCCAGGATAGGAACACGCTAGAGGTATGGCAGGTATGAGCCACAGACAGGCAGGAATCGTGTGAGTTGATGGCCTGAAACCCCCCTGGGTGTTAAATGCAGCCACCAGCAGGGCCATCACAGGCAGCAACATGTGGACTGCTTTACAGGGGAAGAGCCACCAAGCTAGTTAGTTATTATATGTATTTTCTCCCCTCGCGGCATCTCAGCCTTCTGCTTGAAGTTATTTTTGTACTTATCTGGCACTTTCTATTCTTCAGACACGCATTAACAAATTAGAGAGACGAGCTCTACTGCCTCTCGTGTGTCGCTCTTGACGGATGAAGTCCTGAAACGTATGTGGGAGACGCATTAGTTTGAAAACAATCCCAAATGCTGACATGGTGATTCAGGAAGTATGGGGTCAAACACGGATAAACAAGGAAGGCTTGGGGAGAGAGAATTGGAAAACTTACCAAGCGAAAGCTATGGTGACACCCAGGGAAAGTGAGAAACGCAAGTTACGACAGTCAAACCAAAGTAAAAAGAATGCACTCCAATCCTGTCTTCGTGGCATAATTTATCAGTGTAGCACATTGTGAAGGATGGGTGCTGCTTTTCAGATGGTAGCCATGTCTACAAGCAGTGTGAGTCTGGGGGAAAACTCTCCCCAGAGAGTACTGGATTCTTATCCTGAAGTGACCTAATGCTAACTGGTAGGCGGTATTTAACTCTTTACCTCCAACTTCTTGATATATAATCAGATCATTGGTTTCCATGAATAAAAATATAATATACATTTTTAAAACCAGTATGTGGTTTATGTTTATCTATCTATCTATCTATCTATCTATCTATCTATCTATCATCTATCTATCTTTTCCTTTTATTTTTTTGGTTTCTTTTTGATACAGGGTTCTAGCTGTCTCAGCACTTGCCAGTTAGACTAGGCTGACTTCGGGGTGATCCTCCTGCCTCTGCTTTCCAAGTTCTGGGGATAAAGGTGTGCACCACCACACCCAGCTTATTTTCTTATTCCTGTTCTCCATTTGGAAATTTGGAAGGGTCCTCTTTTAAGATTATCTTTACTTATTCTTTGGTGATTTTAATCATCTTTTCAATGTGTCTTGATCACCCCCCCCCCCAACATCTCCAACTCCTTCTGGTTAGCCCCCTAACGCATTGCTTCACTTTCTCATGTCTTCCCCGTCACCCGCCAACAGTCCAGTTAGTGCTACCTGCTAGAATGCTGACCGATCCTGCTGGCTTGGCCCTCCCTATGCCTGTCTTGTGCAGATGAGCAGGGTTGCAGTAAAGTCCACAAGGACAATGGTCATTCGTGTTCAGAAGACAGCGTTTCACGGTACTCTTCCTCATTCGCCAGCTCTTAGGGTTTTTCTTTTTTTTTTTCTCCTACACTGTCTCCTGCAATGTTCCCTGGGCCTTGAGGGGACTGATGTAAATGTGTCCTTTGGGATTGAGTACTCCATGGTCACTTATTCTCAGCCCTTGAGCTAGAGATGAGGCTCTGCCTTGCCACCCAGTGAGAAAGAGGCTTCTCTGGCTATTGCTAAGAGCAGCACTAATCACTGGGTGGTGGTGGCGCACACCTTTAATCCCAGCATTCTAGAGACAGAGGCGAGTAGATCTCTGAGTTCAAGGTTGGCCTGGTCTAGGATAGTCAGGGTTACACAGGGAAACCTTGTCTCAAAAAAACTAAAATGAAGAGAGAGAGAAAGATCTTGCCTAAAAAAAATAAATATGAAAAAGAGAGCATCAACCTATGTGTATAAACAAAATTATTTTGACAATGTGTACATTTAGCAGACAAAAGGTTCTTCACAGTTTATCTGCACAGTAAATTCAAAGCCACGTCAAGCTGCAAGAGACCTTGCCTCAAAGTATCAAAACAAAATAAAGCACAAAAAGATAAAAATATGACCCAGAAATCTCAGTAGTAGGTATGATGTAACCAGGATAAGTAAAAGCATGTTCCCACAAAAACCCATATGAATATTCATAGTAGTTTATTCATAACAGTGATAATATAACAATCCAAATATCCATCAGCTGATGGGATCAGAGATGAACCAAATGCATGCGTCCAATGCAATGTCATGGAGCAAAGTAAAGGAAGAAAAACTGACTTCCACCACAATGCTGAACAAGCAAAGCACAGAAGGATACACGCTATATGATGCTACTTATGTAAGATATCCAGATTTGATACATGCATGAAGACCGAAAGTGGAAGCAGGGCCCTCAGTGGCTGAGACAAGATGGGGGATGACCAGGGAAGGCTAAGAGATAACAGGACTCCTTTATGAGATGATACAGTTTTCAGAATCAGACATAGTATTTGCTGTTGCACGAGTTTGTGGGTATACTTTATCTGTAGACTTGCACACCTCTGAGTCGTGAATTTTACACATGTGTAGTCTTTTTCTAACCAGAGAGTAAAAGAGGGACTGGAGAGATGACACAGCAGTTAAGAGCACTTGCTACTCTTTTAGAGGACCCAGATTTGATTCCCAGTACCCACTTGGTAACTCAAAACTGTTTATAGTTACAGGGTGTCTGACACCTTCTTCCAGTCCATGGAAGCAGCTTACGTACGTGTAATGTACAGTCATCCATATAGGCAAACACTATGGAAAAAATAAATAAATCTAAACAAAGAAAATCAGTAGTAGTACTGGATGTGGAGGTACACACCTGCGATTCCAACATTTTCAGGGGGTAGAGGGAGAGTGATCAGGAGCTCAAAGCTGGTCTGAGCTATATGAGACACTATCTTCAGAAAACAAACAAAAACAATAACGCAGTAGAACTGGTAAATACCTGTAACACTAGGCCTTCAAAGGCTGAGCACCAGAATTGGGAGTTTGTGGCTATCCTGGGCTACATAGCGAATTCCAGGCCAGCCTGGATTATATAGTGAAACCCTATCTCAGACACCCAGAAGTAAAATAAGACACAGCATAGATTCTCAGGGTCTACAGAGTGATGGAGAGAGCCCGCTGTAGGAGTACCTTCTGTCCTTTGTCTGGGTTTTCCTGAACTTCAGCCTGAGTGACCTGCAGAGATCCGGGCTTGCCCTGCCTCTGCCAGCATCCCATTGCCCCCGAGAATGACACTGTTCTTAGCTTAAGAGAAGACCGAAATAGGCCATCTCCTAATTCAACTGCTATCAATTGAGTCCAAGCAATGACCTCCTAGATGTCCAGGGAGAGTCCTCAGGAGAGGGAGCCGAGAGCTAGCCTCAGGTCTCTCGCAGGCACTTTGAGCGCTGCAGTGCATGTTCAAAGGGACAAAGAGAAAGGCACATGTTAGTCCTTGGCACGGCTTCCCGTGTATCTAGCAGCCTCAGCTGGCCATCTTCCATGGTTATGTGGTTGGGCATCTCATGTCCCACTAGAAGCTACTTCCACGTATGTAAAAGTCCAAGAAGCTTCTGAGAGTTCTGGGAACATTTTGTATATCAGATAAAATGTCATTCAATAAGTTTTAGCATTATAGATGGTAAATTTTTAAATATTGATTTTATTTATGTATAGGAGTATTTGCCTGCATGTATGTATATGTACCACATGTGTGTCTGGAGCCCTGGGGAGCTAGAGGAGGGCATCGAATCCCTTGGAACAGAAGTTGCAGATGCTTGTGAGCTGCCAGGTGATAGAAAACAAACACAGGTCCTCTGCAAGAGGAGTTAGTGCTCTTACCTGCTAAAACATCTCTCCACTTTTAGTGACTGTCTCTATATGTGTGTGTGTTTACATATATGTGTCTATATAAATATACACACATAGATATAATGTGTGTATATATATATATACACACACACATACACACACACATATTGAGACAGGGTTTCACTATACAGTCCTTGCTGTCTTAGAACTTGCTATATAGACCAGGCTAGTCTTGAACTCACAGAGATCTAGCTACTTGCCTCTGCCTCCTCAGTGCTGAAAACATTTTTGATGCTGGAAACCAAACCCAGGGCCTCTGTTACGCTCAGCAAACACTCTACCACAGATTGTTTTCACACTCCCCCATATATATACACACGTGTGTACAGATGCAATATGCACATGGGGGTACTAATGATCACACTCAGGTTGGTGGGATTGGCTGAGCCATCCCGCCAATCGATGAACAGTAAATTTAAAGGGCAGAGCCTATACAGCTCTCTCAAGCCTTCCTCTAGCTGGAGAGTGAGGAGCCGTTGTCATCTTGTCATCCATACTACTTCTTCCTTTACAGTGAGTTCTACCTAGGAGGCCATTAAACTGCTTGGGCACCAGATTTTCTGGCAGCAAATCCAGTACCGACTGTCCCAGACAGAGGCAAGAGCACACCCACTTGGCCCTTTCCATGGCTTTTCTTTTTCTAAACAAACAAACAAACAAACAATAGCTACACTGCCCTATAATTTAAAGACTCCTAGGAACATCCTTATGTTTGCGGACATCACAGCAAACACAGAAGGCTTTCAAAACAACACCTCCCCAGCCCCTCAACCTAGGAAAGCAAGCAGCAATCGAGCTTGACCTGGAAGAGTAGCTGACATCGGTTCTAGGAATTTGGAAGCAGACTAGGATACTGAGAAAACAAGTTTCAGAGTTCTGGGCACGCAAAGCATGCTCCCGAAGTTTCCAGGCGGGAAGGCTTCTTGGCTTCTTATGAGATATTTCTCCTCTCAAACTAAAGCACAGAACTTAGGCCCCAGGACCGTTTTCTGGGTCTGTGGGCAGGACTGCATGAAGATCTTGGGCCAGGAGTCTTTCAGGCAGGCCCAGGCATGGAAGGATGTCTCAACTGACAGGCAGGAGAGTTGTTTTAAGCTCTTCCCGACTCCACACCCCACCCCCACCCCGCACATAGGGCACACACTCCACAGCGTTCTAGAGTGCGTATGCATGCACCAGTGGACCCAACCAATTCTCTCCCGTATGGACGGCAAGAAGTCGGTGAGCTCTGATGTGAGCGTGGCTGCCACTCAGGTCTTGCAAGGGCGCTTCCAGCCTATGAGCCCCTTCTTCCACATTCGAGTCGTTACTAATCGCCTACAGGCTCTTGCCAAAACACTCAGCGGGACTCGGGAGCTTAATGGATTTTATTTTCGTTTTTATTAAGCAATGAAATGAGTTTTTATTCATTAAAATCCTAAAATAGTCTTTAATTCTGTGGGGATAATTTCGAAGTCGTTGTGAAATGTAATTGATTTTTATAAACACGCCTGTAGTCTACTTTGCATTAACGATCGTTCACATTATAATTTTTTGCAGGGGGGGGGGAATGTGTGATTTTCAAGTGTTTGGGGGAAACAAAGTGCTACCTAACCCTTGCTAAAAAGCAAAACTCTTTGTTCTACGAATAAAATAAACTCTTTCCAAAACAGGAACCAAAAAAAGCTGGCCCAAAGGATCGTTTCTGCAAAGAAAGGTGAACCCGGCTTTTTTTGTGGTTTTAGCATTTCTGTCTTGTGATGCTGCTCAGGAAAAGCAGTGGCTCTCACCCTTCCTGATGCTGGGACTCTTTACTGCAGTTCCGCGTGTTGTGCTGACTCCCAGCCACAAAACTATTTCCACTGCGACTTTATAACTGTCGTCTGTCTACTGTTAGGAATGTAATCTGATGTTTCTGAAGGTCTCAGGTGACCCCTGTGGAAGGGTCCCAGCCCACGAGTTGAGAACTGCTGAGAAAAAGGAAAATAGTTTGCTTCTGCTGCCTCCAAACCTCACTCAGACTAGCCCTGGGCTTACTCACACGCACGGGTTTCAAAGGGGTGTTTAGGAAAATAGTTTGTGCCTCAGGGAGTTAGGTAATCTGTGTCATTGTCTAGACTCATGAGAGTCTCTCCTATGGAAACACTTCTGCTTTAACCACACTCTACTACAGAGTGTCCGTGTGTGTGTGTGTGTGTGTGTGTGTGTGTGTGTGTACCCTTGGGGAAGGATTAGCTTCTTAAACACACTGGCAGCCATCATTATGGCCATCATCTCTTCTTAGAGGTCTTGCCTTCTCCTTTATAAATGTCCTCATCTGGACCTGATCCCTCATCTACAGAGCCCAGAGCACAATATTCTGTATGGTCCTCCATTCAAAAGCAGGAAAGGGTCTCCTTTCTCTTCCTCTTCCTCTCTCTCTCTCTCTTCTCTCTCTTCTCTCTCTCTCTCTCTCTCTCCTTGTGTTTTCATTTGTGATTTAATGTCATGTTCTTTGGGGAACAAGAGCATTTGAAAAGTGAGTATAGACTTTCCTCTAGATGTTCATACCTGCCCAGGGAACTAATGGATGGGCTATGAGCACTGGTCTTTGACTGTCCCTGAACCCTGGTCCAGGTAGCTTCCTACTTGATGAAACAACTGTAGTCTTTGAAAGGGAACAGGAAGCTGATAGCCTCCCAGGGACGCGTGAGCAGGCAACACTCCTCCACCCCACATACTTCAAGCTCTGATGTCCTTTGGACTTTGTTTAACAAAACATTAAATCAAAGATCAAATTATGCAGGCAACCACAGAGCATGGGGCCCCAAGCATAACCATGTTGGTGCCAGGGTGTACAGGGCATGCTGGTATTGCTGGCTTAACTCCATCGCCACAGCTTCCAGAGAAGCCAATCGAGAATGGCAAGCATACATTTACTGAAAGCAACGTCTTAACCTTACCCTTCCATACCCCCTCTCTCAACAGGGTCTCAGGTAGCCCTGGATGACCTGAACTCTGTTCCATGGCTGCTAATCCCAAAGTGCTAAGAGGACTGCTGCACATTGCCTCCCTAGCTCGGAGGGCAGTCCTTTAACCCAAGTTGCTTTGGGTTCACCTTGCTATTCTAGTCTATTTTGGCGGGGAACCATCTTCCCTACTACTAACTGACAGCACACACTGTATGGGAAGTGGAAGGCCAGCTGTGACATTTACCTGCCTCAGTCTCACTCCTGAGAGGTGGGTGACATGCCACCAAAGGCTCCATGACTTCTATGCTATGTGCGATTGATGGCTCTGGTTTCTTTCCTTTCTGTCCTTGGTGATCAGAGGGGACACTGGCTTAGCAGCCTGCCCAGTTCCTGCGTTGCCTACCAGATGGCTGACCCTTTCTCTATATCAACACAGTAAAACTGAAGAGCAGAAGGGGAGAATCTCATTCCCAGCCTAATGCTGAATTTGTCCTGTTCCCGGTGGAACATTTCTTTACACTGTATGAATATATGTCACTGTGGTTGGTTTAATAAAAAAGCTGACTGGCCTATAGCAGGACAGGATAAGGTTGGGGGAGAGTCAAACAGAGAATGCAGGCAAGGAAAAGGGCAGAGTCAGAGGAGTTAGCAGTCAGATACAGGAGGTATAAGATGAAAGAGAGGTAATGCCACATGGCAGATTAGAGATTAATATAAATGGGTTAATATAAAATGTAAGCGTTAGCATTCCACAAACCAGCTGAAGTGTACTCCTTTTAGGGACATAGGTGTATTTGCTTTTTTGCTTATCCACTCCCTGATTTTATTTGTTATTTTCTATTTCTTGTTGACTTCTGTCTGTATCCGTATTTGATGTCTTTCCATTTATTTATGTATGTATGCATTTATGTATGTATGTATGTATTTATATGCATGCACATCCATTGGCGCACACATATGTGTGAAGATGCACTGTAGTGGAGTGTTTGTTTACACTGTGTGAAGAGGTGACACTGTGATTGGTTTAATAAAGAGCTGCATGGTTAATAGGTAGGTGGGAGAGATTAGGGGAGACTTCTGGGCAAAGAGAGGAACACAGAATGAATCTAGGTGCATGAAAGATTCCAGCGAGACACTAAAGAAGTCAGAGATGTGGTACAGGGGAGAGGAAACCAAGCCATGTGATTAATAAAGAAACTGCCTTGGCCCTTTGATAGGACAGGAAATTGGGTAGGCAGAGTAGACAGAACAGAATGCTGAAAAGAAGGCAGTGAAGTCAGTCGCCATGATTCTCCTCTCAGAAGCAGATGCAGGTTAAGAATCTCCCTGGTAAGCCACCAACTCGTGGTGCTACACAGATTATTAGAAATGGGTTAATCAAGATGTGAGAATTAGCCAATAAGAGTCTAAAACTAATGGGCCAAGCAGTGTTTAAAAGAATACAGTTTCCGTGTAATTATTTTGGGTAATGCTAGCCGGGTGGAAGAAAGTGGCCCACAGCTCCATCAACGCGGGGCTTGTTACCAGCCATTTAAAATGTGACTTTCAATCTCTGCCCCTTGCTCGCTTGTACTGATAGACGGGCCAGTTTGTTAAGCTACTGTTACAACAGCAAGCAAACCTTCAAATACATGTTTCTGGACATCTCTGATTCAGGTCTGCATGCTGGAGTTACCGGGGCAAAGAAATTTCAAACCTGGACGAAACGAACGTTGTTAGAAGTGGAAAAGTAAATTCATAAGCGATATGCTTCTTTGCTAATAGGATGGGACACATGCAGTTACTGAGATTGGCATCCACCCAGGACAGCGGTTCTCGCTTCCTTCTGGGCAACAGAGTCACTAACAGGGCTTGCTAAAGGCAGTCTGCCACCTCCTGCCTCCTCCTCTCCACATCCCAGTTCCCTGGGTCTGTGATCCGGCTGCAATCTGCATGTGTAACAAACTTCTATGTGATGCTCTCCTGCCGATCCTGGGCCACAGTTTGGAGACCTCATCGCTTGTCATTATTTTAGAAGTCTCTGTAAGCTGTATATCCTGATGGTTTTCGACGGTTCAAGACTGTGATACCGAGAGTGTCTGGGGTCATTGAACTAATGACTGCAGAGCCAGGATTTGATTCGAGGTGTGACAAAGCTGAGGCTTTTCCATAAGGCAACGTGTTTCTTCATTTCCCCGCCCATACGTTCAACATTCCAGAGCTTCTCACCTCAGACGGAATAAGAAGTCATTTACAGAGTGGCCGTAGCCTGGGAACATGGCTTCAGATTGTTCTAAATAACAAGTTCCCCCATGGAGGCAACAGCATGAACATTTATAGTCATAAAGACAAAGGAAGTTATAATTGAAGGAACCAAGTACCCTGCAGATGGACTGACTGCAAAAATGCAGGACAAGCTGCTATGCTGTCCAGTGTGTTCTGATGACATTCTCACCTTTTCAGTTTGGTGACAGCTAGAGTTCTGTTAATACATTGTATCTGACAGTCAAGGGATGTGGGGTCAGGCACAAAGGTGCATGATCAATGGATGACGGAGGGGTGGTGGGGTAAAGATAGCCCAAGATGGTTGGGTTCTTCATTGACAATCTTCCAGCTGACACATGACATTTTTATTTAATCAGGCCATTGACCTTGTAGAATCTTTAACACAGATGAAGCTTCAGGTAAGAATGGAGGTGGATAGACAAACTTCAGTTTAACGGAGATCTTTACAGCAAACATCATCCCTGAGATTCCTACCCTACTTCTGTCCCTGTTAAAAAGAGGTACACCATGGCAGGGAGCAACTAGGAAGTGTTCAATTGAGAGGTTCACTAGGAGAAATTAGCTCAGTGAGTTAACACTTCCCTACTTTCCATCCTTAGGCAAGGAGGGGCTGCTTCCTGTGGCTTTGGGGCAAGTAGCTATCAAAGAATCTCTTCTCATCAGATATTCCAAACACAATAATCATTTTTTTGGAAGAGATCCCCTCTTTCTCCAAAGACCACCAGCAGGGCTCTTCATAGGATGTCTCACTAGTCTGTTTATTCAGCACACTCAGAAAGCAAATTGCATCAGGGGCAAAATAAAAAAATATTCCTGCCCAACCGGCTGGATAATAACACCCGGCGGATCAGAAAGGTGAGCGTTTGGCAATCTGCACCTCAAATCACCAAGTGATTCAGACACATTTCATGAATAAAGCAGTCCTAGGACCTGATTATGTCAATTGCATCTGTCTGTGATGGCGGCCTCTTGCCACCCTGCTGTCTCTCTACATGCGAATCATCGAATCATCCTGCCTCTGTTATTACAATCCAGTCTCCGTCCACTCATTCTGTGAACAGAGGATGCTGGTCTCCAAGGCACCAAGGAGGAGCGGCACCACCCCCTTCATGGTTTGTGGCTCAGAATATGGTGTGAGGAGATGGGGGACCATTCTTACCTGCAATTTTATAATTGAAATGCATGCCTTCCATCCATGCTAAGCATGAATTTAGTCTGGGATGCCATTTAAGACAAGGGAACACATACCAAGAGCTATTTTGTCCAAAGGCATTAAGGAGACTTACACAGCCTGCAGATCTCCTAGTAATCCCCTGACTGGATAAAGAGAGGTCTTTAGTTGAGAAGTCTGCTTGCCAAAGGAAGAGTGTTCATAAATTGGCTTGCTCCAGATGGTAAAACTAGCTGTTTTGGGTATGGAATGATAGTGGCAATTTACATTGACAGGGGAAGGAACATCCAGTGGTGTGAGAAATTCACCATAGTAGAAGAACTAGCATTCAGACGGAAGGCTTGTCTCCCAGGAAAGCTGAGGAAAGACACCCCAACTCTAGACAAGCTGCTTGGCTGGGTCTCTGACATGGGGGATGACCTGTCCCAAATTGCTCCCACCCTCCCCAATGAATGATTGTAAAGAGGGAGCTGGGGAGACCAAAGTGAAGCTTTCGGAGGGGTTGGGTGCAGTGGGGCACCTGCATTTTATAGAGGTTCGGCACCTTCTTTGGGGGCAATGCCTTCAGCTTCCACAAAGCAGAATTTCATCTAAATTCATCAAGTAGGCTCTTGCGGAATTGGTTAAAACATCAGCATGTCGCCCGAGCTTGTTAAGTAGAATTCAGCCAGCCAGAACTGCTCTGAAAATTCCATCTTTTAGAAAGCACGGAAGAAATTGTCTAAAAACAGACCCTTATTGACGAGTTAGATCTAAAACAGAACAATTTCCAGGATATAGCCAGTTCAATACAAATTCTGCGCGGGGTATTTGGGGCAGTAATGATTAACTCTAATGTTTCCAAAAGAGTTTCTGTCACCAAGCTGGGTGTGGTACGGAATGCCTGTTGTCCCAGCTTTTGGGGAGGGTTGAAGCAAGAAGGTTGCTAGAACTGTGGAGTTACAGGCCAGCGTTTGCCACGAAGCAAGATCCTATCTCAAAAAACAAAACAAGACAATTCCTAACATCCAAAGGAGATTCCCTTATTCATCCACTAGTATATATTTCAAAAACTATGTCAGCACTGAAGACGGATAGGGTGGGTGATGTTGAAGCATCAACTGAAGAGATTTGTAACATAACCTCCACAGACATGGGGGACTGCTCTACAGAATCTCCAGATACTCAGCCTAACTTCAAACTCTGGATAGCTGAGGATGGCTTCAAACCTCCGATCTCCTTGCTTCCACCCCACCCCCACCCCCCGCTCCCAGTGTTGGGATTACTGTAGTGACATTTCAATTGTATTTTAATAAATACAGCTTGCCTCAGGAATAGGAAAGTAAAACAGCCCCACTGGTCAGCCTTACAGCCAGGCAGTGGTAACACACACCTTTAATCCCAGTAGTGACACTAGTTGTCATAGAAACTGGGTGGGGCATGCCTTTAATCCCAGCCCTACAAAGGATTATAAAACGGGAGAAGACTACTCCCAAAGTCTTTTTCTGAGATTTCTGGAGGCAGGATCAACCATTTTTGAACTGAGGTTAAGAGCCAGGTCTTCCGGTTGAACCCCAGTTTTGACCTCAGAGTTTTTATTAATCATGTTTCAGGTTACAGGCATATGCTCTAGATAACCTTTAGACATTTTGTTACTGTTATTCTTTGGGGACGACATCTCACTCTGGAGCCCAGGCTCACCTCAAACTTACAGCAATCCTCTTGCCACAACCTCCTGTAAGCTGGGGCATGCACCATGGTGGAGTGCAAAATACTCTTGAACCTCAAATGCCTCTGCCAGTCCAATTGCTTTGGAATCATCACAGTTATATTTTCCAGTAGTCAAGCTTGTTTGGGTTTGAGACAGCGTGAACAGTAACGACTAACACATGGGGTCTCTGTTTCCATCCTAACCAGCCACATGCCTTTGAGCAAATCTGGTCTCTCTCAGAGTTCTCTGTAAAATGTCAAGGCAAACACCAAGGTTAGAGAGCTACAAGGACGTGGGGGCGGAGCAAAACAAAGCCAACCAACCAACCATCAAAACACTACGTTCTTGATGGACTTTTTCGTGATACTGAGGAGGCATCAAGTAAGTTTCAGATATGAGATTAAATTCCCATCCAACAATTCATGTAATGGAATTGCCAGCTCTGTGAACTTCTTAATCCAATAAAACACTGAGTGTTTACAAGTGCAGGGTTCTTTAACACTATACAATTCGGCATCCCATACCAAAAGCACATAGCTGTTGAGAACCTCGGGCACTGAAACTAAAGTTCCACACAGCCTCCAAACCTTAAAGTCAAGAGTAGATAGGCCTCGAGTAGCTCCATCAAAAGTCTTGATGATATGTCATAAACGAAGCTGATTTAAAACATCCATTGTATAGAGATCCTGTTGCACAAATTCTAATTGGTCATAATAATGACAACCCGGAGTCAGATGTTAGAGGGTGAAAGCTGAGAGATCAGAGGAGCAGAGCAGCCACCACCAGAGAGCTCTTCCTTCTACCAATGCTTAGACCAAAGGGGCCATCCTGTCTCTACAAAGTCTCTATGAAAACTCAGGCTGCTGCTGTCTCTAAAGAACCTCCTACTGAATTCTCCAACTGCATCTGAGCTCCTGTCTCCTCCCGCCTTATATTCCTCTCTCTCTACCCAGCCATATCTCCTATCTCCACCTCTCTAGGGCTGTAATTAAAAGTGTGTTATCCCAAGTGCTGGCATCACCTTTGCGTGAGCACTGTTTCTCTTTTAGATAGATTCTATCTTGTGTAGTTCAGGGTGGCCTTGCACTCACAGAGATCTGTCTGCCTCTGTCTTGGAGTGTTGGGATTAAAGGTGTGTGCCACCAGTGCCTGGCCTCTGTGGCTAACTAGTGGCTTGGTTCTGCACTCTGATCTTCAGGCAAACTTTATTTGTTGGATTACAAACAAATATCACTACAAGATACAGAAGTTATCCATATGCAGCACAGAAAACTGAGACAATGCAGAAAGACACAAACTAAAGAGAGAAACTTTGCACCTTGAACCAGCCCATCTCCTTTTTCCTCCACACTTTTAGAATTTTTAATAGATATATAACTACATAAGCATGTATTTGTTTTGCAAATGGAATCACACCATGGCCACTCTTTTTCATCTAGTTTTGTTTGTTTGCTTATCTTTGCTTTTGTTTTCAAGACAGGATATCCCTATTTATCCCAGGCTAGCACCGAACTTGTAATCCTCCTTCTTTAGTCTCCGGAGTGCTGAGATTGATGGCCTGGACTAGTAACTTGGCTTCCATGTAAATTTTTTTTTTTTTTTTTTTGGACAGGGTTTCACTGTAGCTTTAGAGCCTGTCCTGGAACTAGCTCTTGTAGATTAGGTTGGCCTCAAATTTGCAGATATCCACCTGCCTCTCTCTCCATCTCCTGAGTGCTGGGATTAAAGGTGTAAGCAAAAAATAAAAAAATAAAAAAAAATCTGTCTTGAAGATATTCTTGTATATTTAAAAGACAGATGGTATTCTATTAGACAAAATTTCATGATGTATTGATAAACTTCTAATTAATGACATTCCATTTCCTGTTTTACTTCTTCAAAAAAAAAAAAAACTGGAGCCAGGGGGTGGTGGCACATGCCTTTTATCACAGCATTTGGAAGGCAGAGACAGGTGGTCTCTGTGAGTTTGAGGCCAACCTGGTCTACAGGCAAGCCAAGCCTGCACAGTGAGACCCTGTCTTGAAAAAAAAAAAAAAAGAGGAAAGAAAGAAAGATGGGAAACACACCTTTGCCTGATTTTTGCTTATAAGTAACAATAAGTTGCTAGCATTGAAGACCAAGCAGATCAGTTAGAACATCAAAGAACAAAGCTAGAATACACATTTAATGAGAGTATTCAGGGCAGACCTAATTGTGGGTCACCTGTGTTCGCTCTCCTTCTTTCTTAACAGTGTGTCTTTTTTAAAAGATCTATTTTTATTCACTTTATGTGTATGTATGTGACCTCGAGTGTGTGTTTGTGTACCACATGTGTGCAGAGGCCCATGGAGGCCAAGTGAGGGCCCTGGATCTGCTGGAACCAGAGCTAACAGCTGCCTGACGTGGGTGCTGTGGCCCAAACCTGGATCCTGTGCAGAAGTAGCAAATGCTCTTAACTGCTGAGCTATCTTTCCAGCTGGAATGTTATGTCTCATTAGAGGTTAAATTGGGCCATAACACTCAGGAACTAAAAACTCAGGATGCTGGAACTCAACAATTAACTAGACTGTTTTGATTCTCTAGGCCAGTCCTGCCTAGTGGGGAATGAGGCAAAAACATTTAGCACTGGCCTTTTACTCCAATGGCATGCTAAGACAAAATATCTAAACTTAATGTCTGGACAAATGATAACCATCTGTTTGGAGAAGTTCTAAAGGCAGGTCATGGTGTGGGAGAATTGTCTCTATTCTGTCAATCATGTTATAAATAAATGCTGATTGGCCAGGCACGAAATATTGGTGGGAAAACCAGACAGGAAGTAGAAATGATATAATGAGAACAGGAGAATTCTGGGAAGGAGGAAGTTGATTCCTCCCACTCCTGCCCAGACCACCGAAGCAGCAGAATGTGATCTGCCCCACTGAAAATAGGTACTGAGCCACATGACTAACATAGATCAGAAAAATGGGTTAATCAAGATGTGAGAGTCATCCAGTGAAAGGCTAGAGCTAATGGGCCAATCAGCTTTATAACTTACAGAGATCTTTGTGTGATTTTCTTTGGGGCTAAACAGTTGTGGGGTACTGGGAGGGACAGAAAACACAAACAAGCCAGGCCCGTTCATGTTACAAGGCCAGTGCAAGACCAAGGTGCTGGCAGACTCTGGGTTTGGTTACCGCCCTGTCCCAGCGCTGACACCTTCATACTGTGTCTCGATGTGACTAAAAGATGGCAGGATTCTCTGGTCAGGGTCGTTTTGCGAGGACACTGAATTCAGTCCACCAGGGCTCCGACCTCCTGACCTAATTCCCCGCCAAGATGTCACATCCTAACATCATCACTTTAGGGTTAAGATCTCAACATAAAACTGTTGGGAGATGGGGAGAGATACTCAGTCTGTTGCAACTGATGACTTCTTAATTGATAGCCAACAAGTTGATAGGGATTTCTTATTAAGATTGTCTAATAATAATGTTTATTCTTAAGGAACACTAAGCCCATCATTTTATAAATGTCCAAGTTCTTAATTTATTGACATAAGAAAATTTAGTTATTCATTTATCCTTCACTTACATATATTATTGTGAGGAGCCAAGGAAGACCTGAATGAATGCAGAAAGAGCAAATGATCCACTAAAGAGCATCTTTAGCGGATGTGTCTTGTTTGACATGAGCACAGCTGTCAAGACCCCTAATGCCTCAGTCCTCTTAGGGTATCAAAGCCTTCCCTGGAGGAAGGTTCATAAGGATGACAAAGCCTTCCTCTGGTCCAGGGTAAATGTTAACTGTGCGTACAGTGGTTGCAAATGATTGACAAGTGTATGCAAGAGCTAGTATCTGCAGTTTCTTCCTTTTGGATGTCTACAAACTCAGAAGGCCCTTCTACAGACACCTACTGAGACAGGCTAACTCCTCCCTCTGTGCTGTACACAATAAAAGTGCAGAGGTTCATGGTTGTTGTTAAATAGTTGGTGTAATTCTGCTAGTGTGTACATAACCCATCTGATGCCAGCTTTTCTGTGCGTGTGTCTGCATGCCCATTCTTTCTCCATTCTCTCAACATTCCTAGTCAGGTCAAGTCCAAAGCCACACGGGACTTGACAATTATTCCCTATGTTTTGAAGCAATTGATGATTCTTTTGGAGTTTTCTTTTGCTTATTAGTAGGGTCTCATGTAGCCCAGGTTGCCTTGAATTTTTCATCCTTCTGTCTCTACCTCCAAGGAGCTTGTACTATAGGTCTATGTACAATCGTTGTCTTTTCCCTCAAGAACTATTTCTCAACAAGGAAATAGTTTTCATCACCTCATGTCAGGCCTCCACTCTGTCTACAATAAACTTGCATACACAAGAAACCTATCCTAGAGTTGGAAACAGAGGGGAGTTGAAATCCTTAAACAAATAATCAAAACAGCAACTTGTTTGTTAACTGCATAGGAACAAGCAAAGCAGTAATCCCAGGCCTCTCTTAGAAGCCTTGCCCCCTTGGCTGTGGTCAAGATCCCTTTGGAAAGCTCGCTGGGGCTCTCACACTTTCTCTGGGCTCTCCCAGAGCCATCTCTCAGCCTCTGTTCATGAGTGCTTCACGCTGGAAGACACAAGTGAAAGTCCAGAGCTCAGTGGAATCCTTTACTTATTTATATAGTTTTCCTGCTGGAGCTTTTGATTGATGGATTTGAGGGAGGTTCTAGGATCTGGTGTCCAGTGTCTGGATTAGGGACTGAGCTGTCTGCCTGGTAATGACAGCCATGGCAGAAGAAGTGGCCATGGGGACTTCCCCTGGGGTGCTGAAAGGCCTCCAGCCTGCCTTCCTGGATCTCTGGTCTCAGTTCTGACACTAGTTCTTTCTTGTGCTACCTAAATTAGCTGTTGTCTCAACTTCCCCATTCACCAAACTCCTTCTGCTTGCTTCCTCGCGCCAGCCTCTGGAACCTGGGTTTGCCAGTTGTTCATGCTCAGCCCCAGCTTTGCTCTCTACATTCCTTTCAGGATGAGCTTGGCTGGTCCTTGTGCCTTAGTTCTTGGACTCCACAGCCTCTTCCACAGCTTCTAGAGTAACCTTCTGTCGTGTAGTTCAAACGGGACCATTCCTCAGAACCTTCTGACAGGCCCCACTACCGTCTTCAAGGCTCTAAATAGGCTGTTCCCTCCCTACTCATTTCTTGTGCTGAAATAGACTTCCTGTTCTTTCCCCACCCCTCTCTACAGACCTTGGATCTATAAAATCCCAGTGACTCCCTGAGACATAGCAAACATCCAACTGACTCTTGATAGTCTCAGCACAACCCTGTTTCTCCACACCGTGGCCTTCTCTTGGATCTTCTGTGCACCCGGTCCTCCCTATTTGAAGACACTCCCATCAGCCCTGCAGCGTCCACTCCCTTGTTTCTTCACATGATCCAATCTCTCCAGCATGCCCATCCCAATTCCTTATTTCTCTCACTTCATGCTATTATTTTTCAATAGCATTTCTTAACCTCCAACATATGACTTTCTTTTAAACTTGTTCATTTTCTATCTCTCCTGCTTAAACATATAAGATCCACAGCCACAGGGCATGTCTGATTCCTGCTGTATCTTTAGGTCTAGAAGGTTTCCAAATTATAGTCAGAATTCAACATTGAATACTTAATGAATAGATGGATGTGAATATATCTATATTGCCTATCTATCAATCCAAACGCTTTCATATCTATCTATCATCTACATATACAGCTTTATCTGCTCTAAGTGTTTATAATGAGTTTATTGCTAGTCAGTCATAAAAGTTCTCTAAAGGCAGCATGCTCAGTGGAAGCCAGTCAGAATTGTTGAAGGAAATGACTGGTTTTATAAATATGATTTATTTTAACGAGCAAAGAAAAACATTCTCTAAGCTGCAGTAGAAATTGATGGTGGCTTTTATATTTAAAACATTTTTGTTAATTCTTTGAGTATCTCATCCAATGTATTTCAACCATATTCACCCTGACTTCTTCCCCTTAACTTGTCCCAGATTTGTCTTTAACTTCCGCACCCCCCAGCTAACCATCACACACATGCTGTAGCTTGGAGCATGTGTACAGTGTTCTGCTCCAGGCCACAGTGTGAATGCTTTCCTTTAAAAATGATATGTGGAGTGGGCATGATGTTGCATGCTTTAAAACCTATGTCGAGGCAGCATTGACAGGTGGGTTTGCATGATTTCCAGGCTAGCCTAGTCTATAGAGAGACAAAATTTTAGCAGTATAGTTTTGTTTTTTTTTTAATTCTAGAATCAGGCAACACATCATTTCCTAAAGCAAAAGGCATGTTCTTGTAGGCAGCTTCGTGACAGAGAAGAGCTGAAGGAAGCAGAAATGAACAGAAAGTGGGCTGGTTATCTCAAAATTGCTTGTCAGAGGAGGCGAGACAGGATAATAGAGAAATATCTAATTACTTCAGGTGCATTTCTGTAAGAGTCAAAGAACGCAAGGATGAAGGCAGAGGAAACTTAACTCTTATGGCCAGTAGCTTTTGTGAAAAATCAATCTTTCTTCCATTCTTCCGAGGAAGGTCAGCTAGCGATGGAGCATGGAGCTGCAGTCTGGAACTGTGACCTGGCAGACTCCACTTTGGGCTTCAGTTTTTCTACTAGGGCCTTGTGCAGGAGCTTGGTGAAACAAAACAAAGCCAAATAATGCTTTCCTGTAATTTTCACCTGACACGAATATATCTCAAAACGGTGTGGCATATTCCACCCTGACAATGGCCATCATTGCTCAGACTGCAGCCCCCAGTTGGAGCTCATACCCTAGTCAACTGTCGGAGATGATACATTGTGTCATGGAGGCTGTTGTCAACATGAGAAAGGACATGTAACTGTTGCTTTGCTCTCCCTGCTTCGAGTTTTTTTCCAAAATCTTTTGGTTTTAAGTTTTCTAGTTTATTAGAACAAACTACGTTTCCAGTTATGCTTATAAGAAGTCAAATGAGAGGCCGGACGATGGTGGTGCACGCCTTAATCCCAGCACTCAGGAGGCAGAGGCAGGCGGATCTCTGTGAGTTCGAGACCAGCCTGGTCTACAAGAGCTAGTTCCAGGACAGGCTCCAAAGCCACAGAGAAACCCTGTCTTGAAAAACCAAAAAAAAAAAAAAAAAAAAAAAAGTCAAATGTGCTTTCAGGATGATTTCTTCCTACCAAATATTGATCAACTAAGTCTTTTTTTTTTTTAACTTAACATATAGTTCTGGGAGCTGTGTCCTGGTTAGGTTTAACTGTCAACTTGACACAGCCAAGAGTCATAGAAGAGACTTGATTGAGGACTTGCACAGATGAGATTTGCATGTGAACATTTGTGGGGGTATTGTTTTGATCATTAAATGATCATTAATTGATGGAGGAGGATCCAGCCTACTGTGGGCACCATCCCTACAAAGATGCTTCTGGCAGGTATATAAGCAAACTAGCTGAATAAAGGCTGGCTTTCAGGAGGGCTTGCAAGGAGTGTCCCCCGTGGTTCCTATACTTTTTAGGCTGTGAAATGAATTCTGGGTTAAAGGTAATGAAGTGTGACTAGCAAGCAGGTCTGCCTTCAATTTCTTGCTTTGAGTTCCTTCCATGATGAGTTAGGACCTAGAAGTGCAAGCCAAATAAGCCTGCCCTCTCCTGGGCTGTTTTGAGTAGAGTGTTTTATCATTGTTACAGAATTCAAAGTAGAAGAATCTGTAACTATGAAATTTTTCTTAAGTAGACATAAGACTTTGGTTTCTAAAGCTATTCTGCGTTTCATTTCTGCAATCTGTGAAAAGTGAATAGTGTCTGGTATGTGTACTCTCTTAGAAGGAGTCTCAAAGAAGTGTTTATGCTCCTAGAAAGAAATTACAGAGTGCATTAGAACCCAGTTAGCACTCACCATGAGAGTACGCTTCATGTATCCTCACAGGCAGCACATTAGGAAAAGATAGGGCATGTAGAATCAATGTGGGGAGCATCTGAGAATGGAATTTGAGACATGTTCTTGTTTTGACCTTCCTTCTTAGGTGCTGTATATCATAACATTCCCAGAGCACCCTCCCCCACCCCAATGCTCAGCAGTATTCTAAGGAAGAGGCCAGCAAGGCTGGAGGACATAGTTCAGAGCACTGGGGATTTGCTTGCTTTCTCCATAAATTCCTACCCTGAGATATCTTTTGTTATGACAGAGACAGGGAGTTATTTCTTGGGCAAGACACAATTATTTTGAATGCTTCTATTATGGGCATACCTTATACAGGTATACCTTAGGTTTGAAAGATTGTTGGTTTTTCTATTCTTCACTTATCCAGTGAAATGAAGTAACAAGAATTGTCATTCCCATTTTTTTAAAATAAGACTGGCCTTTTATAAAACTAACTGATTTGTATGTGGTCAAATCATTAAGAAATAGAGACTCCTGGAAAAGTAAAGTTTAGTATCTTTATATGACAAATCACACATAAGCTCATATGGATACACACACACACACACACACACACACACACACACACACTATCCTTGGGAAGCAGACAGACCCAAATTCAATTATCTTAAAGATAATTGGTTAACGAGGCTTCCCCATCACCTCCCCCTTTTGTCTAAACAAGAGCTCTTTGGTGCTCAAAATTCTCTCGGGAATAGATTGGTGCTGTCAGGAAGAATCATGCCTCATGTCAACAGAACCCTAAGTTATTTAAATGCCATATGCTACAAATCCTTGAAGTAGTTGAAGATTACCTATCTAGGCAGAATACAATCTCTATGTATCTAAAGATCCTAATTAATCTGACTATGTATAACAAACATGAATGACTATTGGCCTATAATATTTAATACCTGTATAACTTAAAGACTAAGACTTTATATCAGAATATTAAATAATCTGTAAACAAATGTGCAGCAAATGAAGACAGTGACCTCAAAATGTAAACAATGTATAAGTATCTTCATCAGAGGTAAAAATAGCATATAATGCAATATGAAAATATATCCTAAAAGCTGTATCAATATAAAAAATCTCCTAAACAGAGGTAGAAACATGCATGTATACAATATGACAAAATAACTTTGCATAGGTGTACAAATATTACAAACAGATATAACAAATATAATTTGAACTTGTATCAATATACAAAAACTACACCAATGTAAATTATCCATAAATAATAGCTCACAAGTATTTACTCAATCACCCACTATTATTATTAGAATGAATAAATTCATACTAAATCATCTATTATCCCATTTGATTTTTTTTGAACCCACATAATTTCCACCCCATCCCTCTACCTTATACAAGTAATAATCAACAACCCCTAAAGGTGTTTCCAACCCTGAGGACAAACATTGTTGGGAGAGGGGATATTGTCTTTTAGAATTGCTTCCAGCTGTCATGGGAGTTATATTCTTTTTATGGGATCCTGTAAAAGTAAAGTGATGGTTAAGCATTAAGATTGCTGTCTAGCATAGTTGCAAATGATTTTTGAGCAGTTGATAGGGTTTTTCTTCCGAAGTTTTTATCTTGTGTTCTGGCCAGAACACCATGAGAAGGTGCACCATTTTAGTAGCTGGTACCCCAATTCTGGCCTTGTAGTAGCACTATCAGCATCATGATGTCATCTCAACCAGGTGGGGTTATTCTTGTGGGGCCTTGTCTTCTCCCTGGAAACTCCAAAGATTACTGCAGGAAAAGGATCTGTAGGAAACTCTATTGTTTATCATGGAAAACTTAAACATTATTTATATAGACATACATTTGATGAAGAATACAATATAGACAAAATAGGCATGGAAAAACTAAAATTTTTCCTAAAGTCTTTTTTTCTGTCCCATATCAGATGACTCCTGACATGAGACAGAAACTTTGAATGTTCCTTTTAACAACACACTTGGATTTAGAAAAAGACAGAGCCATTGTCCAACTCCAAAGCCAGTGCTCTCTCTCTCTCTCTCTCTCTCTCTCCCTCTCCCCTCCCTCCCCCGGAGGCAACGGTGTTTGCTTATAGAAAGAGCAAGTAGGACATTTCTTTATACTCACCTTAGCTTGTTGCCATGTAATAGGAAACTCTTTTTTTTAAAACCTTTGCTATTGACATGGTTTTTTTTCATAAAATTTTGCAACATATTTCCAATCAATAATTGATCAGTTTCTGCATTACCTTGTACTAGAGGACCTGGCAGACCCGTATGAAATCAGGTGTGTGTTATGTATATAGGACAAAGCCTATTCCTGATTATGTCTTGTTCCTGAATGAATAATGAAGTTAATTCTGTATCATCTGGTATAAATTCAGGGGTTTCAATATGCAAGAGAACTCTTTCTGCATATTGTGAATCAGTAACTATATTGAGAGGTTCTTTAAAATCCCTCAGTACTATAAGAATAGCATATAATTCTGTCTTCTAAACAGAATTATAAGGGCTTTGTTCCACCTTACTTAAATGTTCTGATATGTAACCCACCGTTCCTTATTTATTTGCATCTGTATGAAATGTATGGGCTCCAGTTATTGGTACATCATGTACAATTTGGAGAAAAATCAAAGAAGTGTCTTTATAAGATTAAATATATTGCTTTTGGGATAATTGTTATTAATTTCTCCCCCAAAATTAGCTCTTTGCCATGGTTCATTGTCTTCCCATAACTTTTTAAATACTGAAATATATGCTCAAATTAAAAACAGTTATTCAGGGCTGGAGAGATGGCTCAGAGGTTAAGAGCATTGCTTGCTCTTCCAAAGGTCCTGAGTTCAATTCCCAGCAACCACATGGTGGCTCACAACCATCTGTAATGAGGTCCGGTGCCCTCTTCTGGCCTTCAGGCATACACACTGACTCATATTGTATGCATAATAAATAAATAAATATTTAAAAAACCAGTTATTCTGTGTAGACCACAGACTGTGTGCTCTGCTGAGGTTCCTGACTGGTCAGCAGCTGCACAGGCACAAGAATAGTAAGGCAGCACCACTGACAGAGATACCCAGGAAAGTCTGCATCCCACCTGAACTTCTGCAGTGTGCACAGCTGGACCCAGAAAACAGCTGTGGACCTGGAGTGGCTCCAAGAAATTTAATGAGACAATATGAAGGACTGCAGCTAGCAGCTACTCAGGGCCGCTGTGTGGGAATCCTATACCCAAATGCACCACATGGAGCCTGATGGTGGCTGGCTAGAGCCACTGGAGACCTGAGCCCCATGTTGGGTGACAACTGTTGAACTAACTCAGTTTGGGAATTAACCAGGCTAGCTAAAAGATAAAATAATTATATTTCTGTTCATTATAAGGGGAAAACTCACAAAACAGGAATAAGAAGTGCAAGTTCAGCTGTGCTGCAAGGGAACCACACAGAGAGAGTGCATCTGCGCTGTGCACCATTTTTCTCTGGGCCCCAGAAAGCCACACCCTAACTTGGTCCCACTTCTTAAAGATTATTGGTTGACAAATATTTCCCATCATTATTTTATTTATTTGTTTATTTATTTATTGTTTATGTTTTTTAGTTGTTGAAAAAAAATTTCTGCCTCCTCCCCGTTTCCCATTTCCCTCCTCCTCCTCCCACACATTGCCCCCTCCCCTCACTCCCCTACCCCCCACTCCATTCCCCCTCCCTCTCTAGAATGAAAAGCAGTCCAGATTCCCTGCCCTGCGGGAAGTCCAAGGTCCTCCCACTTCTATCCAGGTCCAGGAAGGTGAGCATCCAAACAGGCTAGGCTCCCACAAAGCCAGTTCATGTATTAGGATCGAAACCTAGTGCCATTGTCCTTGGCTTCTCATCAGCCTTCATTGTCCACCACATTCAGAAAGTCCGGTTTCATCCCATGCTTATTCAGTCCCAGTCCCACTGGCCTTGGTGAGCTCCCAATTAATTAATTACTTAGCCCAGATTGACCTAAAACTCACTGTTGTCCCAGGGTAGTGTTGAAATCACAGCAATCTTCCTATATCCTCCTCCAAAGTAATGGGATTACAGCAATAAGCCATCATATCTAGGTGACATTTTGATCTGTTTCTCACTTTAAAAAAAACAGATTAGTGAACACAGTCAACAAAATTTTTTGGGTTATCTAAAAATCTTAAAGGTATTTCTTCATTCTAGGTGGTGGTGGTGCACACCTTTAACCCCAGCACTCAGGAGACAGAGACAGGCGGATCTCTGTGAGTTCAGAGTCAGCCTGGTCTACAGAGTGAGTTCCAGGACAGGCTCTGAAGCTACAGAGAAACCCTGCCTCGAAAAAAACAAAACAAAACAACAACAAAAAGGTATGTCTTCACGTATATACTTGAAGGAAATTTAAGAGACAAAAAAAAAAAAAAGCTGTGTTTTTAAGTACCCCAGAAAGCACAGGAAGACATAAGAGTAGCCGTTCCAAAGCAAATTTTAAAATTCCATGGCACAGATAGAAATTGGATTACCTATAGAGTAATCTCCAGGTTTCCTCAAGCACTGTTGAAATTCTCTTTGTAAATATGCAATCACAAGTGGATTCCAGATAATGGGACTTCAAGGGTGTCCATGAACTTCTGTGGGGGCTGAGATTCATGAATCTCTTGACTGGGCACATTAGTCAGGACCAGTAAGACTCGAAGCTTCCACATGAACACGACAACATGAGATGTGTTGGGCATCTGCCATGTGTTTGATGCCATCCAAATCACAAGCATGTGAAGAGGCAATAATAACATGAATCAGTGTGTGTTGCACGACAGGGATAGAATGGGGAGCACGGGAGGACACATTCCTGATGCATCAGTAATGACAAGTGTTCTTTGGTTTGTCTTCTTTAGGCTCAAGTAGAAAAAGTTAAGGGTCGCTTCACTCTTATGCAGAGCAGTTGACTAGGTCAGATTATCACAGCTTTCTCTCTGCCAGTCTGAGGCCCTATTTGTTTGCTGGAAAGGACTCTGGTAACTCCACAGAGAGTCTACCATCCCTCACTGACACAGCAGGAGAACCCCTCTGTGGCAGCTGTTGCAGTGGCTGCCCCTCATCCTGCTCATATTTCCAAGGTAGGATCTGATTACAGCTAGCAACTTGAAATTAAGGACACAGAGATGAAAATACTAGGAGACAGGGACTGAGCAAGGCAGTGAAGCAGTCTGAAGTGTGGTCCCATTTCGGGCTCTGAGGAGCAAGCAAATTATCCTGAGGACGAGCATTTGAGTGTTCTGGATATGATAGCCTTTCAGAACCGGTCAGCTCAGCAGAGACAACTACATACAGTGTCAACCTGTGGGGTTCCTCTGAAGTGACCCCAAATGGCAGGAATACTTAAGCTCAGTTACCAGAAAGTCTATGAGAAAACAAAATGGGGGACACTAAGCCTCTTTTTGCCTGCCATCTGGGGGAGTTTCAGACACAAATCATTGTTCTCTCTCCATGACTCAACTGCATCACAGTTCAGGAGCTTCTCAGAGTTTTGACTTTTAAAGTGCTATCTATTTCTGCTTGCATTCCCTTTTCCATCCTTTTCATTATGATTCATAACTAAATTGTTAGCTATTGTTCCTCCAGATACACTGAGTAAATCTCAAGTTCTCCTTATGAATTCAGTCTTTCAGCCCAGAGAAAAGATGTAATCGTGATTAATATATAAAAACAGTAACCGTGTACACATAATGTCTTGTAACTTACAAAGCCCTTTCATATAACAAAATCACAATTTATCCTGGGTGCAGCAATGATGCCCAATGCCTCCTTCTCTTTCCTGAGGTTCTTTATGCTGGTATCTGTGAGCTGGGATTTTACATCATTGAAGGTGAAAAACAGAGAGTGAGAAACATCAGGCTACCTATAGAGGCAGGAGGGGCTCCAAGAAGAACGCCTGCTGGGCCACTGTTCCTATTATCCCACACTGGAAAAGAACAGACTACAGTCAGACCTCCATTTCCTAATAAGCAAAATTAAACTAAGCCACACCACCCAACTCCTCCTGCGCTACTGTGAGGATCCAACCAGACAGCATGCTAGAAAATCTTTTCCACCTTCCAAATAAAGACTCTTCCCTTTTTCCACACTTTACTTTCTCTAGTATCTCCAACCTCAACTTCTGTTGAAGACTCCATCCACTACACAATTTTTTTTTAAAAAAAACACAATTTTTTCCATTCATAAAAGCGTAATGGCCTCTGAATCATCTTACTCTTTTCATAATCAAACATAGAGGTTCGTGTCTGGCAGCTAGATACCCCGGTCTTGTTCTGGTGTCAGCCCTGGTCAAGAGAAAACCAACGTCCTATACAAGCTTCACAAATATGATTTTTACTTTAATTTTATTTAAATAAATTTAGACAAATTAAGCAATTTATTTATTTATTTTGTAGGTCTGGGGATTGAATCAAGGGCCTCATAAATGCTAGGCAAATATTCTACCACTTAGCTGTATCACCAAATAATTCTTAATTGTTTTTCCTACAGTCAACTCTGCAGACAACCTACATCTAAAGCTCATGCACGCTTATGTATGTTTTCCACTCCCACCTCAATTTTCACTACGGAACCCAAAACTCCAGGCTTGGGCCTCTGATCCTGCTTTTTGTACAGAGTACACGGGCTGATTCAGATTTGCCACGAACGTAAGGACCTGGAACTTCCTGGTTGAAAAATCTCAATTTGTGAGCAGCCCTTTGTTTACCAGTCCTCCCAGCCGTAGCAAGATTTATTTATCAATAGCCTATTAGAAACAGGCGTGAGGGCTACTGTGGAAGAGAAGCAGTCCTCTGCTGGCGTGTAAAATCTGCCTTTTCAGGTCTGAAAGCACTTGGAAGCAATATTTTCTCAGCTTTCTTTAATTGGATGAGTCACAAAGGGGTTTCTGAAAATGCATTCCATTCCAGAGTTGTTCTGGCCTCTGCATAAGGAACAATCTTCCAGATCATTAGTTAAACTGATCCACAGCCAGACACGCTTTAAAACAAAAGGCAGTTTCAGCTCATTTTTAATAATATACCAAAAATCTCAAGGTGTTGCTTGTCTGTATTATCTGCCAAAAAAAAAAAAAAAAAAGAAAAAAGAAAAGAAATATTTTTCCTCTGGTGTCCAAAGACTATAGAATAACAAGATATAATTTTAGAAGTTATAGTATATTACCAGTCAGTTTTCTAGGAACACAGAGGCAGAAGCGAAGTGGTCTAAGTTGATATTCATTTGTGGCATGAAGCCTTTTCAGCCTGGCACTGGTCTAGGATTAGAGGAGTCAGCCAGGGGGACAGAGGAAGGTTTCCCCGCATTTACATTCACTCTGGGGAAGCAGACAATAAAGGAGTCACCTTTGACATTTCGAACCCATAAACCGCCATACTCCAAGCTACACAGAACGCTTAAAGTGGTTCACTCTGAATATACCATACTGAGTTTCACAACACCAAGGACAGAAGCATTAGGAAGCAATCCACTTAATCACGGCCATTTATGGCGACTTTCCCGGGGTAGTTGCCATCTACAGTCATAATTGATTTCTTTTCCCCCAGAGGCACGGTCCTGTCCCCGTGTCATTTTTGACCTTATTTCACAGTCGTGCCTTCCATAATGATGCTCAGAAAAAGCAGCCAATTGGGAGGTTTGTTTTCTGTTCTCTTTAAGTGTTCTAACTCAGGCAGTGAAACCAGTTTGAACTGGATGGAGTATTAAATCCCTTCTCTGGAGTCTACCCAGAGCTTAGGGATGAATACTCAGCTTGCAAGACCAAGACTGCAAGCTGATACCTGCATGTGCCAGCCAAAATGACATCCTACTTTTTTTCTTAGCAGCGCTACTCATGTTTAGAATTGTAATGTAATGCTAGAAGGAAATACTGCTGCAAGATTTTTGCTTTTGTTTTTGGAAGAACATGCAATTTGTCTATGCTTGATAGAGTCTTCGTTACTTTGCTGTTTTGAGGGTAATAAGCAAGCAGAAAAAACAGCAAAGATTAAAAACGGGACATACTGTTTCTAATATCTATATATTTCATATCTATTTTTCTTTAACAGCTTGTTTCATTTCATGGAAAACTGTATTTTTTTTCAGGAATATATCAGCAGCATAGAAGACGTTGCTACTACTGGGGTCAGAATTTATTTGGTAGGTGTGTACTGGATTTGATGTAGTTTTTCATGTTTGTTTCTGAAATCAAGTAAAGTATTTCTTTAGAGAAAGATACTTTAGAGAAAGTTTATATGTCACACAAGTTAGCCAGTCAGTTACAAACTGCAGTCATGGAAATATTTGATAGAGAATACATCCGTGTCCAGTCACTGTAGAAACGAGTCCCATTTTGGTCATGTTAAGGCTACCCCTCTGAATAAAGCTGAGGAAATCCCAGAAGCAAACATGGAACCGACTATGTGATACTCTGCGGAGAGGTGACTTCTGATCAAAACTGAACATGAATAAAAGCAAATAAATCAAGAAAGCAACCCTTTCATTTCTGGTGACCGTTGGGCGTCAGATTCCATGCGAGATAAATAAGAAGCAACTTGCAAAAGAAGCTGTCCGGAGGTGAAGAAAGTGACAGTAGAGCCCACAAGTTCTGGGAACCCTCACGGGTGCCAGGAACACAGGACTTGGTGTTGAAATCTGGATCACATCTTTGAATCAGCTGGTGTTCCCAGCTTGAGCTTCTTGGCAGCGGTGCCAGCTGAGCGTCCACATAGCATAGGTAGATGGAAGCAAACCCTGGACCAGCAGCCCTCCTTACAGTGCCAGCAAGTGACCCTTCCCAAGGGTACATACACGACACGGGCAATGCGAAGAAAGGGCACAGGCTAGGAGAGAGGAACACTGGACCTTGGGGGGAGGTCACCAGGGTTGTGTGATTTTAAATATGCAAGAGGATTTGGGGAAGCTGATTATAATTTTAATTTTAATTCTACCCAAAGCCTCTCTTTGGGAGCACAGGATGCTAGTGATAAAAGTTATGCTTTGGGACTCTCAGTGTCAAGTGAGCTAAGACAATAGTTTGGCAAGCATCACCAGGGCCAGTTCATCTCCCTCTGACTAGTCCCCGGCACAATCACTGTCTTTAGAGAAAAGACACCGTTGGCCTGGAAAGACAACAGCTGAGAAAAACAACAACAGCATCCAAACCAAAATCCCGCTCAAGGACAATGGGGACCATCAGAACCAAGACCTAGATTTCGCTAACAGGAAAATAGGATTTTGTTGGTGCTGAGACAGTCTTCGTCTAATAAAACCACCACTTTCATTGGCCTCTTAGGTGTGGGTTCCTTTAACCATCTGATGCTTGTGTTCACACATATGCGAAAATTTCAAGAATTAAAGAGAACAATTTGTGGGCTTTTTCATAGTATATCTGACCTATCTTCCATGTATGGACATTTAAACAAAACATATTAGCCAGTCTGCAATGGTAAGCATATATTAGACTGGGTACATTCTTTATGGTCTCTTTTCCCCCCTTCCTGTTCATTTAAAGGAAAATACCCCTCATTATTTGAAAGAAAAACCAAGGCACAGAAATAATTTCCCAGGCAGCCATATCAGTTTTAGGAGCTATGCAAGTCTCTGCCTTGCTGCTTATCGCCCCAGCTTGTGCCTGGGATTTTTCATTCCATCAAACAGTTCAAATCAGGAGTAAGATGCATTGGAGCCCTGCTGCTGCTCTGCCAAGTACATAATCCTCTAATGGCCAGTCAGCAATTCCATCCTCCAAAGTCAGGCTGACCTTCAGAAGCAGAGGTGCTTTGAGTTTGTGCAAAATACCCTTAGAGAAGCAGAAAGTCTCACCTGGGGTGATCCCTCCCCCATGACTGAGTCCAGTCCCCAGCTTCCTTTAACAATGTGAGGCATGCCTATCCGTGACTCCTCAAAGCGATGTTTCCTTCTTAAAACATTTGGAGTTAGCACAAAATTTGCATAATTCTATTAGAAGGCTTACACCTCAGCTTTGGGGAAAAAATAGTTGAGAAAATGCGATTGGGGGGAAAAGAAGTCTTATCTTCGGGTACAGAAAGTGCTTCCTGGAACTAAGCTCATTAATGTTGGGATAGCCTGCTAAGCACCACGCAAGCAGGAATAGATGACAAGGGCTTGGCTTATCGCCACTATCAGTCTGTGGACTGAGGTTTGAGGTGGTTTAAAGGATTTTCTGTTTCACTGTGCTGCACATATGAAACCTGGAGGCCAAGGACTGTGGTGGCCCCACAGCTGTGTTCCTGTGGATTTTTACAAGATGTATTCGCCCCTCTCAATTGAGGACAGTTTATTTTGGTGTCATTATGGAACCTGAGGAGATCTTCCCAAGATTTAATAAATCCAAGGGCCTGTCATCATGTCTATTTTGATCAGATGACCTGCCTGTCTCTCAGAGGCTGACAGCCAGTCTGGCATATGTTTCTTCCCTTCAGCTTCTGTGAAGATACTCCTCAGCTGTGTAAATGTTACCAAACCAGCTGCAATTAAAATGTCCTCTGTGTGTCACATGGCTCTCTGTTAAAGCATCTGCTGCTCCAGGAGCCAAGAATTTCCTATTCGAATGAAGGCATGCTGTTGGGGACGTGTGAAGATGGCTATCTTCGCTGTGGCCAAAGAGCACACGGACGCCAGTCCAGAGCCATCTGAACACCCAAGTCTATTGCCTCTCTCGGGACTTACATCTAACCCAGAGCCACCCTGACACCTGACTTCATCTTTATTTCCCAGTGACCTGAATGACTTTTTGGGTATATAAATAAAGGGGCAGTTAATTTTCAAAATAACATAGGCCTTGCAAGTGTTCTCATAGCGGAAACAACTTTTCCCCCCCGCTATGTAGTTCATTGAGTATAAAAGTCTACATGGACTTATTACAATGAAAACTACCTGATACATGTTTTTGTGTCTATGACCATAGGATACTTCTGGGGGACTGTTGCCAGGACACCTAGTGGCTTTCTCCCCCAACAGTTTTTTCTGCCTATTTCTGTACAGAAATACTTGGTTTCCAGTATATGGTATTTTCCCGGGCCCTGTCTACAGTTCACACCTAACTGACAGCCTTTTCCAGATGCATCTACGTTTTTTCTAACACTAATGACCTTTTTTTTTTTTCTGATAAGTGACCCTTTTACCATGATTTCATGAATCTTGAACCAGGCACCAGGTCACAGTAAATTAACCTTTATTTACACAATTTGCTAAGCATCTAAATAGAAGAAGGAAATTTAGGAATTTTATTTACCCATTTACAAAATGAATTTAGAGAATTTTTTTCATAAATTCATATCTGGTTATTTAAGTGTATGCAGATAGCTTAAATATATTCTTTTGATTTAGGTTGCTTAAATTTCCATACAAATTTCGTGCTCACACTTGGGGAAACTGCTTCCCTGGTAGTGGCTCTGGGATCCTGCAGGGCTGCTGTTTGTGTAGGTGCTCCCAAGTGCTGTGGTCTGTGGGTCAGGACAATCCACACAGTGAAGAGGGTTTGCTTAGAGACGGGCTTTGTTTTTCAGAATGAGGCCTGAGACCCGTGTTCTCCTTATGTAATGCCCTGGCGAAGCTACGTCTGTGCCTAGCTAGACACACAACAAAAATGTGAGCTCTTCAGCCAAAATTGCCACCTGAGGACACAGAACAAAGACACACAAGTCCTAATCAGATTAGCGCTAATGAACAGGTCTCCAGCCTGTTGTGAACTCCAGAAATGCCAAGTCACTCCAGTGGATAAACAGGGGCCTCAAAGCTCCGAGAACAAAGCGTTTTCTTGGTCATTCGCATTCTTTCCACAGCTGTAATTACAAGGTAGTTTTCATCCACTCACGACTCCCTATGCAGGTACGTCCTTGGGCTGCAGGCCGTCCCGCGTGTGAAGATAGGTTGGAGCATCACTGAGACGGAAAAATCCCTCCTGCCGTCCGCAAACAAAGGATAAAATGTTAGACCGCAGTTGGGCGCAGAGAAGAGAAGCAGTTCGCGGTTAGTTTTCATTTAATTTAGTAACTGGTGATTAGGTATAAAACATACGCACAACTTTAGACACTAGGTAGTCAGAAGAGTGTCAGAAACCTCCTAGTGAATATATCTCTATGTTGATTCTTTGCTCCTGAAGATGACTTTTTAAAATAACATTTTTCCCAGATGATTACCAAAACAATACATGTTGTTGTTATTGTTGTTGTTGATTTTACTCAGAGTTGCCCCCCCCCCATCGCATTAGTGCTGGGGTTCCCACTATGGCAAACACAATAGAAACTCTACTTTGGATTTTCATGCTATTTTAGCTAAGAATCATATCACACTGTACTCATGTTCAGTCTTAATCATAGATGCCTAGACTGCAGGTTCTTCCGGCCCGCTGCTGTTCTGCAGTTTGCAAAGGGGCTGCACTGTATTTTGTTACACGTGTGGTGAATTGTCAGAAATTATACTGGGATGTGTCATTTCAGTGTTTCCTCAGCTTTGAGCTGTAGCTGCTGGTGGCAGGCTAACTGAAGCCGCTATCCCTTTAGCTGGAGCTGGCCCTCTCCTCGGTGTGTTCTGCATTCCCTTTATGGGGTCAAGCCCCTTTGTATTTGGTCTATTTCACATGCAAGGTCCCTCCCAGGCCCACAGGTTTATATCTGCCTGCTATGCCTGCTTCAGTGCATGCTGTTCTGAATGTAGTGCTGTCTCACTAACACACAAACTATCACTTCGTCCAGCACATCTCCTGTATGTACTCTTGATACCTTAGCCACTTTATTATCTTTTGCATGAGATTAGCATCATAGCACTGCAGGTTTATGGTCCAGCAGTGTTTATTTTACTGAATAGCAGCCCCTATAAACAAAAGTGATCAATTGGGGAGGCACTAGGGTCTAAAACACAGAAAGACAGATTAGCTCTAGTATTGTATAGTAACACTGCAGGGGGTATGGAGGAAGCATAATATATAAACACATGGGGAGGGGCACTTAAGTATCTCCCACAATTCAGAGTGAACAACATGGGTCTTGGAGTATACCGCCCTGTGTATAAAGGGGATGTCATTTGCTATTTTGAAAGGAAAGAGGCAAGTAGGATAAAATCTTGGCCTTAATTCTCTTGAGATTTTATTTTTTTCTAGAAATCTGTTTTTGCATACCACTGAGCAAGTTAGGTCTTGCTATCGTGAAAAGTAAATAAATAAATGACCAACCCTGAAATCTCTGTCATTCGGTAAAATAGTTCTCTTATTGATCATCCAGTGAATGGTGATGACTTTTAGGGATTACGCTCTCTTCGTATTTCAATGGTACCTGCAGTGAGCCATCTCGATGTGTATCTTCTAAGGCTGTTAGTAGAGAGGAAGAGAAGGTTGTCAGGTTATACCAGCATCAGAGGGATTGTTAGAATCAAAGACTCTGCAGGGACCATTAAACATTGAGATCTGAATAATCTAAAGAATAATGCGAGTTCAGGAATGATAGAATCTGATGGTCACTGAATAATATAACCCAGAAAGAAACAAAAGATGTGGTCCAGGTAGCCACAACCTAGTATTCATGACTAGAACTTTCTATGCATGATTCTCCATCTGGTGATGCATTGCAGTTGTTCTAGGAGCTCTAGAAAATGCGCAGTCCTAGCCCTGCCTGAACCAGCCTATAATCAGAATCTTCTGAGGATAATCCTTCGCTTCTTTTTAAAAATCCATCCCAGTGATCTGAAGTCTAGATATGATAGAATAAAAGGATAGATTATTGAATCTACTCTGAAAAGAAAAAAGGGAGAATACAGATATAAAATAAAAAGATAGATTATTGAATATACTTTTAAAAAGAAACTATTAGTTTCAATGTTTTACATTGGATTGGACGTTTGTATATTGCATACAAATTTTGTATATTGAGATTAATTTTGTTAAGACATACTGTACACACATTGCTACTCTTGTTCAAGGTATTATACCTATATAACTCTTTTAACAATGTAATACAAATTTTTAGTACTTGAAAATTAATATTATCAACTGTTTAAGATAGTAAGGAAATGCAGATTAGTAGTTAATCACTTAGTATAAATGAACTTGTAGTCACATTAGGTATGTTTTCAAGGTCAAACAAGAACATATTTTAGATAGACAGGCCATCTTCAAACACTTCAGAGACCTGCAGAATATGACATTTAAGATGTTTTAATAACCTAAGTTCTTCTTTTTTATGGCAGTGAGACATCTCTACTACTGGCAGCACCGATCTACTTCAGAGAAGATAATGGGCACTGACGTTTGCTTTCTTTGTGGCAAAAGTAAGCTGCTGAGCAAGAAAATGTTTCTGCCTCTACTGCTGACAGTGTCCTCTCCTAATTAGACAAGCAGGACACAAATAAAGAGACTGCCAGACATTGTCAGTACAAGGAGGGACAGCCCTTCAGAATATCCTGTTTCACAGAAAAGTCTGTCAGATATGCTAGCCCTATTGGCCAAAAATGGATGCCCCAAAGTTACAGAGGAACTTTGAGTGACTATCCAGGCACCCAACAGTTTCTGTCATTGTTCACACTTTCTGGAAGTCACTTACTTGTACTTCCTGTTTACTCAGTTAATATTATTTACTTCTTGGGTCTTTGAGGGAGTTGAAGACTAAATAGTGATAGTAACAGTTTTCCTTGTTTACCAGAGGCAGAAAGCAAGTTACAATACAAAATCAGGTAGAAGACTGAACTCACCCAAATAGAATACATATGAAATATTTTCTCTGAATTTGTCAAATGCAAATAGATTAGATATTGTTGATGTACTTATTGCCTGTGTATATTGTATATAGTTATTGTACTTATTTTAGTTATACTTATTGTACTTATATTAGTTATAGCCTTTTTTATTTTAGATAGAAAAGGGGAAATGTAGTGGTATTTTATTTATTTTTTAATAAAATAAAACTTGCCTAAAGATCAGAAAGGCAAAGCTAAACTACTAGAGGACTGGCAGTGGTGGCACACATCTTTAATCTCACACTTTTAATCTCTGTGAGTTCAAGGCCACTCTGGGCTACACAAGATCATTCTCTCCATAGCTCCCGGAACATTATAGAAGAAGGGATGAAAAGAGTGTAAGAACTGGATTAAGGGATGGAATGTTGTGAAATGCGGGTCTCCAGGCAACGTGAAGCCATTTTTACATGAACTCATAACATCTGCAATGTCCTGCACAAGATGGGGACAGTCAATATTCATCACGGAGCAAAATGTGGCTCATGAGGCCACACTCCTCCTTGAGAACTTATGGACAGTTAATGGCTGCTAGTGGATATAGAAATCAACAATAACTACATAAAAACTACTCTCGCGGGGCTGGAGAGATGGCTCAGAGTTTAAGAGCATTGCCTGCTCTTCCAAAGGTCCTGAGTTCAATTCCCAGCAACCACATGGTGGCTCACAACCATCTGTAATGGGGTCTGGTGCCCTCTTCTGGTCTGCAGGCATACACAAAGATAGAATTTTGTATACACAATAAATAAATAAATTAAAAAAAAACTACTCTTGCCAAGCAAAGGCAAATGAACGGGAGCCACAAACTCAAGGGGAGATATGATGGATCTTCTTCGATGCTAATGTTTTGTAGCTGTTTTTCCATTGCCAGAGCTGACCTCCCATACTAGAGTTTTAAAGATGGCACTTGATACACAACAGATTCTAAACTATATCTCCCAGTGATGTTACTTTGTTTAATAGCCCATTGCTGTCCTTCACACAGCACTTTGATCATGGTAACCATAACAGACTACACCAGTGGATTACAAAAACCATGCATCTGTTTTCCTTGTACTCAGTCTCCTTCTGTGTGTGCTCAGGGTCCCATAGGTAGCTGTACTGGCCAAGACAGGAGTCAGGCTGTGGGTGATACCTACTTCTGAGCCATCTTCCAGATAACTGTGGGTGTTTTCAAGTCAAAGGAGAGACGTGCTGTAGAAAACAAGCAGGTAGCTTGCTATGCAAAGGATCAGACTTGCTTGGTCCCTTGCTTAAGAGGTATATATTTTGAAATTCCAAAGCCGAGTGCTCACAATAGGACACCTGAGAATATGGGCTGTCCGCTAAGGGCACTGGCCTTATAAGTGTGACTTAACCACGCGTGATTCTCCAAGTTCTGAGAGCTGGGGCTCCTGGGCACTCAGTGTGGTCCTCACTTCATTGCTTCTCTTCACATTTTTTTATTGAGTACTTTGTAAGTACTCTAATGTACTTACTCTAATGTTAGTACCTTATATGTTAACTGCCTCTGCCTTATGGCATTCTACTTGGAGGCTTGATGAACATCTCAAAGTTCTGAAAACTACAACCCCTGATTCCTGATTTTGATTCCTGATTTCTGCTATCCCTAAGTCCTAGCACCCAGGCCTGCCCGAGTACCACCATCGACTTCTTACTTAACCTCAAATGCTTAGCCTGTCTCTGCCTGCCACTTTCAAATCACCTCAAACCAATTGCATTTATGCTTTGACAATTGATATGAGTATATCATTGTCATGTGGCTTTTCCTAAAGATCCATAAAGAAGTCGTTTCATCCCAAACATTGAGGGAACCAATAAATCAAATGAAGGACTCTATCCAAGTTCAATTTGATGAAACAAAGTGTCATCATAGGAACATGGAAAATTCAAAGGCAACTACACTATTGGGAAGCCCCTTGGGGACCTTATGGCAGCTAAAGAATCCCACCTAGAGTATGGATGCTTCAGGACAAGCTGTACCACTACAAGGTTCTCCTAGGTGACTCTACCAACCCGGTCATTTGTTTACATCTTATATAACTTCGGGGATGTGAGGCTGCTGTGAAGTCTTGTAGACTCTGTCCGAGCCCAGTAAGTCTGGGAGGTTTTTAAGGTTCAGAAGTCTCCATTTCTTCTACTAGGGAGTTAATAGACCAGACCTTGAGAAAGTCTTGTGAGCATAGCAGCCTGGATTCAAGGCAGCATTCCTCCCATCCAAAACAACGAGGTTGCCACCTTCATTCCTTAGGTTGCCTCAAATTCCTGAGATGCCACAATATTTTCCAGGCATTTGATGAACAGGCAAGTGGCACAGAGCTGTCATCTGGGGGAGGTGACAAAGACTCTTACACTCCCACCATATGCTAGGTGCTTTCAATGCAAACATATTCCTGGAGATGCAGATGTTCAGGACAGAGGCAGGGAGAAGTTCACAGACTCAAGAGTTCTGGATGGTTTTGCTGCGTTAAGCTTTCTCGGGCAGTTAATTATAGCATACACACTTATGGCAAACATATACACTTATGGCATTTCTTATAGCAATGTAGTCATGCTGTTAAGGGTTCTATATGTTTTATCCCATTTAACCTTTATCAGCAAAATATAGGACAGGTTTCATGCCCAATATTATTGATGAGAAAATCAAGCCTGTTAAAATTAGCTGCCGGTGTCATGCAAAATACTACAATAGAAGATCTTCAAGTTTCTTAGCATTTTCATAACTATATTATGCAAGCAGTTCTTTCCTTCACTAGATAAACTTCTATTAAATATCTCTACTACTTTGAGAAGGTTTAAAAATAACTTCTCGAGTTTCATAGAATATCTGAAAGTATTCTAAATCCCCACTTAACTTGTGCCTGATATGTTAGCAAGCATTTCATATATTTTTATGCTTTTGCACACTATAAAACAGGGCACCTGTCTTCTTAGCACTTGAGCCACATTAACCAGCTTGGCACTAATTCCCAGAGTCATGCCAGCTGACACCTAGTGCAAGATGCTGACTCACCGCACAGAATACCAACAATATTGTTCACAAAGCTTCAGATTTACTGGGAGCTATTTTAAGTGCCCTTTGGAGGCAAAAAAAAAAAAAAAGGAGACCTTATTGCAATTAGCGTCTCTTTAAAAAGAAATGTCAATGCTAAAATTCCCCACTTGTATATAGCTCTTTGATTTCTTGGTTCTATTCCGATCGCTCTTCAGTTGTATGGAAATAACTTCATGCTGACTCCTTCATCTCACCATCATTGCAAGGAAAGAAGTTAAAGAAGGCGCCACACCCAGTAAACTTTGTGAAAAAAAGAGAGAACTGGGTGGAGTTCACCCAAAAGACAAGGGAGAATTGGAGCAAAGGGCAGCAGCAGTTTCCCAAGCAGCTCAAGATGGGAGGAACGCACCTACATGAGAACGACGCGCATATACGGGGAGGCAAGGGATTAAGGCTGAAGAAGCAACAATGAGAAATCTTGACTCCTTCTCTTCCTGCCTAGTGCGAATGGTCTTGGTGCTTCTCAGCATATGTACGGCTTCCTCTCCAGCATCTCTGTCTCAAGTTCCCAAAGAACCAATGCAAAGTGCCCTTTAATGCTATGGCGCTGACATTCTGACAGCTTTCCAGAAACCGTTTCATTCTATATAATGATAATAAGTCCTTATCTAGTGTCTACAGGATACTGTTCTATCATGAGGTAGGATTCTAACCCAAGGAGTTGAGCTCCAACCACACTGCTTGAATCATTTGTACAGCATGATCTTTCCAAAGACAAGACTTTGTCTGTTCTGAGGACCAAGTCCTCCTCTGAGCTCTATTCCTAGCTCTTGGATCCTTGAAGCAGAGTCTCAGCAAACAGCTCAAGCAGGCCTTGAACTCACGATGTGAATGAGGGTCCTAGTCAGAGTAATTTACCTGTTTGTAGCCCACATTACTGCAAAAGTGGTTTGGTACACACCACGAAATGATCTCTCCACCATTACCAGGGACTAACAGACACCAGGGGCATTAGTTAGTCCAGCTAAAAACACAGTTTTGGAGAGAGCACCATATAATTGTATATCCAGGAAGAAAGGCTGGGAACTCTCCCTTTGAAGAGGGGGTGCCCCACTCCCATGTGTCTTGGGAAGTAGATGGGATTTATAAGGAAAAAATCTTGAGTTGGACAGGGTTTAATAGGTGAGAGGACTTCTCCCTCCTCTCTTTGAGGACGTGTTTCCAAATATGTTCCCAGGTTTTAAAATGAAGGCTTGCTGCTTTGAACTGCTAGGTAGTCTTTTGCTTGATGCAAACTTAACAGTCAGGAAGATGAGGAAGGGAGAGTGAGCCGCACATTGTCCTTTCAGGGTCTCCCACAGAGGGTCAAGCATGGTGTGTACACCAGTGTGAAAAAAGACCTCAAACAGGAAGTATCAAAGGGCCATGCAGGCGAGGATGCAGTAGCATCGCACTTAGACCTGCAGGTTAGCATGACATTTGATGAACTTGAGTGTATTTGTCAATCAACAGAGATCTTGCTAAAACACAGACTCTGGGTTTGCAGATGTGGGCTAGGGTCTGTGACTCTGCACTTCTTGGAACCTTACTGGTCATGCTGATGCTGTTTGTACACAGATAGCACTCTGAGGAGTAAGGACTTAGGGGACATGCCAGCTGGGAGGCAGAGTGACCTTCCACACCTAGCTGACATGCTTATTTTTAGTGTTTTTCCCTGAGTAGACAGGATTTGAAGGTAACTGTCCTTTAAAGTCCCCCACCTTCTCTGCTGCACAGTCCGCATCAAGGCAGACAGTATTTATGTCTCCCTAGGGTCACATGTCCTGGCCCTGAAACAGCTGTATATTTTGTTAACTCCAATGTCACTCTCCACCACTGTGTGGAGCAGAGGATTCGATGTACTGAAGGGTAATGCTTGGTCAGCGCTGAAGGAAAATGTCAGAACTCGTGATCTTTTGGGTCTTGGTGCCTGAAAAGATCAGTGTGTGAGCAACCTCGCTGACTCAGCTTCTGACACCTCTTCATGGCAAGCATTGGAAGATTTGTATCCACAGCTGGTGTAAGCTCTGACGTGAGGAATCAGTTCAGAATCACCGCTTCCTTGGTTTTACTAGGGATACATGAGCCCCTGTCTCAAAAGGAGAAAAAGGTTTCTCAACAAGCTAAAATCCTCCCAAGGTCCAGCTATACCATTCCTGATAGGCTTTCAGTTAGCCCACCAGAGAGACACTTCACCGCAATGTTCACTGCTGTGTGGTAAGGGATAGCTGGGTTCTGGGACCAGCCTAGATGTCCAACAAGAGGGGGGCAGAGAAGCAAGATATGGTATTACATGTTTGCTCTCAAAAAAAAAAAAAAAACCAACAACAACAGAAAAAACACCCAGGACAAATGGCTGGTTCTCTCTCTCTTTTTTTTTTCATTTATTATGTATGCACACAGAGGAATTCTTGCCAGTCGTGAAGAAGAACCATGTTATATTGTTTGTAGAAAATGGACACAACTACAAATTATCCTACCAGGTAAATTAAGTCAGTCTCAGAAAGACATAGATTGTATGTTTTCTCTCATTTATAGTTCCTAAATTTTATATAGATAAAAATAATGTGCATGCATAAAGTGAAAGAAGTACAATTGTCTAGAGAAACAAAGGAGAGAAATGGGGACAAAGGGTTCGGCCATACATTTGTATGAAGATTTTAAAAATAAATTAATTGAAAAGTAATCTTTGCCTCATTGAAAATCAACAGAGGTGGTGCTTAAATCAGCTTCCAAGCTGTTTCCATAAGAAAGGAATGGAGTCAGGAAACCCAAATTTAGGTCTGGGCAATGGGACAGTCTTCCTGAGAAAGAAAAGCAATTACAGAAGAGAGTTTCAAAGAAAGTGGTGGAAACTCTTGCTAACGTATCTGGAGGCCTTCACAAGGGCAAGCTGCATGGTCTTAGTCCCATGACTGAATAACTAGCACAGAGAATCAAGACAATGAGTGGAATCCAGCCATGCTCCCCGCCAAGAAAAACTGAGCTGAGCCCTGGCTGTCTTCCACGACCTGGGGCCTGAGCACCACCTCTGTGAGCACCCTGGAGAGCACCACCTTCCTCCCCTAGCCCCACCTCCTCGGCCTTTCCCCATCTACCCTCTCCCATCTCACCTTCCTAGCTAGGTGCAATCTCTTCATGTAATCATCTCACAGGACCATGGTCACTAGGACAAAGCCTTGTTCATTTTACTAAATTGCAGCGTTCTATTTCCCAGGAAATTGACTTCATTTTTCTTCCTGAACACTCACAGATAAATATCCATTGCAGTTGAGCCATGGCTCTGGAACTAGGCCTGTGGTTTTTCAGATGATGGAGGGTTATGGTAAAGCGTGGAAGCAGCCTTATATTGTTTGTCAATAGGTAGAAGTTTCAAGTTTATTCTAGGCATTATTACTTGAATCTGGTTGGTTTTATTAAAGAGATGTATGTGATAGGGAAGCTGATCTTCAGTAGAGAAACATTAATATATACCTCGTTAGAATGCAAGGTCAGTTTGTTTTTCGCAGATGTATTTCTGGGCCTATGGAGTACCTCAATATTATAGTGCTTCCCTGGCTTGTGTGAGTCCCTGGGTTTCATCTCTAGCAGTGTGCGCACACATAGACAATTACTACTTCTAAAATAAATTATTTAACTTTTGATATATACCATAACATGGATGAATTGGAGGGCTTTATCTTAGGTGAAACAAGACAAGCTTGTAGAGTGGTCAAAAGAACAGGGACAACGTGGGATGGTGGCCAGGGATGGAGGTCACTGGAGATGGGATCTTACCGTGCAAAGTTTTTGTTCTGCAAGATGAAGAGTTCTGTAGGTGGAATCTACAAATGCACAGAGTGCCCCGCAGGGTCACAGGAAAATGCCTCTGACTTATTCTACGCTCGGACTGGGCTGTCGTTCACAAGGTCACACAAATTTCTCAAGGTTCACTGACTTCTGCATTTACTGCTTGCACTCAAATTTATCTCTATGATGGACAGCAAGATGAAGTATAGTGTGGAGAAATGGAAAAGGGGAGCAGAGAGCACACGAAAGACTCCCCCCTTGGTGCAACTGGATTTCCCCTCCTTCCTTCTGCCATTCCCTTCTTTTTCCTCAGTCCCCCTGAGCCAGGATGGTTTCCCTGCTGACTGCATCATTTTAAATTCCCAGGCCAAGCTCCTATACTTGGTTCATTTGAACTAGCTGGTTCCCAGATCGGAGACTATTCAACTTCCAGGGCCTATGGCTCATAATTACTAGATTCTTCGTTGCAAAATCCTTAATTATTAGGTTCCTAATACATTCTCTATAATATTATAGGTACTTTTTAATATTTTTGTTTACCTTTACAAAAATTATGACCTTTCCATTATTCTCTCCTCCCCTCTTCTCTCCTCCTCTCCTCTCTTCCCCTCCTCTCCCCTTCCCTCGCCTCTCCTCTCCTTCTGTCTTTCTCCCCCCCCCTCCCCCCTGTTATTAATCTAGGAGAAATTCTCCCCACCCTGAGTGAGTCCCTGACTGACTACACTGTGAGCACTGGGAGCTCTCAGATCCTGGAGTTAGCTAGACATAGGATATGGAGCTGAACAGCCCCATGGAGAGTCCATCACAAGCACCTTCTCTCCACCTCCTGCCCTTCACATGACCCACGCTTCGGCTTCTGTGGTGCGGATTGATTACATTCTCTCCCCAGCAGGCATGTAGCTATCACCTCATGGAAAGAGTTTAAAAATAATTGTAAGCTCCTTAGATGTGGCAGCATCCTGGTGAGAGGGAGGGTAGCAGGTGAGGGAGCATGGACATGGGGGAAGGGCCTGTTCACCGTTAAGAGAGAACTTTAAAACTGTGTCAAGCAGGGCTAGAGGAGGATTGAGGTTGAGGGAGCACTGCACGGACATTTCTGCATTGGACCAAGATGAAATCCATTGGTTAAAACAATAAAGCAGTGTAAATATAACCCCTCCAGGACCTTTAACGGCTGTTCTGCTGCAACCAGTACTTGGGCTGCTGGAGAGAAAAGTGGACTGGGTAATGAGCCATAAATTCAAATATGAGTTTTCATTGGCTTGTTTCGAGAATTCAAAATGACTTTCTTCACTCATCTTCAACAATGTGACTGATCAATATAGTAAGACTCTAAGATAGTAAATCATGAGCTTCTGAAATTGAGGAGGTAACTTTTATTGAATATTTTACAATATAAATTTATTATTGCCACTCATTATCATGGAGAATCATCACAGCTTCAAAGGATAATTAATTTCCAAAAGCATGATACAAGAAAAATTAATTTGTGATGAAAAATGTTTTTGCATAAACTTCTGGTATCTCTAAAATCGCATAAACAAGGAGTGTTCTTAATCTCGAGGGAGAATATTAGCACATCTTACACAGTTATTTTCCGACCAGTTCTTGAGAAATGAGCATCACATGAAGTAACCCTCTGCAAGGACACCTCATGCTTTTAACCACTGAGCCATCTTTCAAGCTTTGTAAAAGTGGTTCGGTTCTTATAGCATGCACTAAGAGCAATCAATATTGCTTTATTATATTTTACCTTCTCTAAGGCAGAAACAAGATACATATGTAAGTTTATATAAATCAAGGTCATTGGAAATCAAGACTGTTTAATATTTTTAGAGCCAATGGCAGCTGAAACCATCTTCTGGCAGTATATTTGGATGCCTTTCAACTTTTGGGCTTTCTTAAGAAGGATTACTAAAAGAAACAAACCCCAAATTTCTGAATAAATCCAGTATAACCTAGAGCTTTGCCTCCAGGCAGGAAAATCTGACTCACTGGGGAGAGATAATTCAGTGAGCAGGCAGCAAACCTGTGCACACAATCCATATAACTAGGCTAAATTAGAATGGATTCGATATGAAAAACATTTCCTTCCAATACTGATAGCTGAATCTCAGAAGCCCTTCAGCAATAAATAGTTTTGGCTTAATTTCTTTAAAAAAATGTACAGAGAGAATCCACACTCTCACTTAAGACACAATAAATGACATAATGTTCAACTCACCAGAGGAAGTAAGGCAGTTGGAATACAGACATGAATACACACAAGGAAAGTGCTGTGACTGAGGCCCTTGTTCATTCAGATGGTGATTGACTTGCAGACTCTAAGATAAAGTCAGGCTCATGTGGGCTTATTCCAGTATAGTCTGTAAAGAGCCCAAACAGGAAGAAAACTTCTAGTTCTTACTCCTATCTCCCACCCAGAAAGTCTCGTTTGAGACTAGGAGGCTAACTTCTTATGTTGCCGACAGCCACGTAGGAACGAAGTCCTCAATGAAGAATACGAGGCAATAGAAGACGGTTGGTGTTAGAATAATAAGGTTGGGGGAGAATCTTGGTTTCAAACTTATAATTAATGTTGTTTACAGTTTGAAAGTCTTAACAGGTAAGCGAATGTTCACACATGAAGAAGTTTGGGTTACGCTAGCATTAGCGAAGATTTGTCTTGAACCAGCTGTGTGCATTGCCTCCTCCGTGTCCATACAAGCTTCATGGTGGGAACACACTATCGAAAACCCTTGCAGTCACATATGTCGGAGCTGAAGATGACAGTTACATTTAATCATTATTAAATTTACACTATTAAAATTACTCAAAAAAAAAATCATATAGTGAACTGCCATTGCTAGGTCAGTCTTCCCCAAGACAAGCTTCTTCCCAGGAGCCTGCTGACAACCTCAGTTGCTCTCCCTGAACTTTCTGCCGTTTGCTTCCCAGTGCCTGCTGTCACTGGTCCCCATACGAACCCTACAAACTTCTAACTCCGCAGGACAACAGCTTCACTTCCTCTTTTCAGCTACCAGTCCCAGTCTTTCAGGTTACTTTCTGCACGTTCAACACAAGATGTCAACCTGAGCCCTACTTGCAAGCAATTACAGGCCACATAGCTCTTATCTGAAGGGTGCGGGACCAGAAGGGCTTCAGATTTCAATTTTTTTTAAATTTTGAAATAATTGCATACACATAATGAGATGTTATACAAATGAGACTCAAGTCTAAACCTGAAATTAATTTATGTCTCATATGCACTTCCTATCTATCTATCTATCTATCTATCTATCTACCTAACTATCATCTCTCATCTCTTTCTCCCTCCCTTCCCCTCCCTCCCTCCCTCCCCCCTTTCTCCATGTATATAACCTGAAGTTTATATAATATTTTCGGTATACCTGACTTTTGCCTGATTCATGTCAGATGAGGGCCTTGTTTGGAACATTTCACTTGTGGCATTATGCCAGTCCTCAAGAAATTCCTGAGACTTGGAGTATTTGTGTTTTAGAACTTTGCATTGGGTCCTTAACCTATATTCTTTTAGTTCCTACAAAAGCGTATTACATATAACCTATTAACACATAAGCATAGATAGCCTTGAATTACTTAAAAAGTAAATACATGCCATGATAATTCACCTCAATTGTCAAATTGATAAGAGCTGGAATCATCCAGAGGACAGGCAGCTGGGCATGCCTGTGGGGACTCTAGTTTAGATTGCCAGAGATGGACAGACCCAGCACCGGGGGCAGTAATTGTTCCTATCCTGGACTACATAAAAAGGAGAAAGTGAGTGGAACTCAAGTTTATACCACTCTGTGCTTCTTGACTGTGGATACAGTGTGACCAGTTCCTGCTGTAACTTCTCCAAGATGACAAACTGTAGCCTGGAGCTGTAAGCCAGAATAAGGTCAATTCGGCATTAAGTTCTTATGGCTATCATACGGCTTCAAGAGAACAGCAAAAGAAGATGTATATTTAGTGTTTTTTAGCCAGAGCAGTGTCTTTTGCTACCTATTGTAATATATCATTTGTCTCTTTTCTAACACCAATAACATACTCGTGAATTGTCAAGTTACAACGACATAGTTTAGACAAGCAGTGGGCACTTATTAAATGAGAACACCTTGGCCCGAAAAGGAGAAAGGTTCTTGATCTAATTTTGCTGTATTTCATAAGAGTTATGTTAGCTAAGTCATTGATCCTTACCTATAAAAAGGCTAATAAAAGGATCAACTGTTGATTCCAGATTGTTCCATTTCCAGGGATGATGTAGCTCCTTCTATCAGACGGCTTCTATTCAGTTTGGTATCAAAGTTTCCTTTCAGAGAGCTTGTCTGGGATAATGTAAGAAATTCTGTTCAGTACCCTCCCCCAGACTCCAAGCATCCACTGCTTAGATGTTTGGTCGATACCACTCTTTCTCTTAGTTTTAACTTTGTTCTGGGACTTCTTGGAAACCACCACATACACTTGGCTACAGCAAGCTTGCAGGGCAGGCATCCGTAGATGAGCTTCCAAGAATTTGCCAGTCTGGATGTGTGGCCAAGATGATAAGGGGGCCCAAGCAAAGTTGGGGCTCAGAGCTGGAGGCTGAGTTAATAATGCAAATGTAATAACGTTAGCTCTGAGCAAAGAACGTGGCTGGATTCTTGAAAATAGTTCGAAGCTCAAACTTCAGGATGACTGTCCGCTCAGAGTCCCAGAGCTCAAAGTCTGCAGAAACAAAAGCGGAAGTGTGAATCTGGAAGTGAGTGTGTGAGGGTATGCAAGAGGAGGCACCTCAAGCTGCTCCAGCTCCCCTGTTATGCACTTAGAAGAACAACCTGGACAATTTGGGTTCAAGTCCAAGCTGACCTGAGCAATTAGGGAAAGAACAGAGTACAGTGTGGGAGGTCAGGGCAATATCCAGAAAGGCGGGGTGGGGGTAGGGCAGGGGTGGGGATAGGGGGTGGGAGTGAGCAGAGAGGTAAGCAGAAGCTCCTCACTCCAGAGAGGCCTACTGGCCTAGCCAAGCCACAGGGCTGGGGGGTTGGGGTGGCTAAGTACTCATGTCTCGATTCTGTCTGAAAGCAAGGCCCTCTCCATTTTCTCAAAAATTAGCAGTGGCCTACAGGACATCACAAACTCCAAAGTCCTCATGTAGCTGTTTACTGGCCACAGTAGTACCAGAAGAACGTGGCAAGTAGTTGCTGGGGCAGGCTGGGTACAGCCCTAAAAACCACAATGGCTACTTGGGTCAAGTCCTTGATCAACATTCCTTAACACACATCAGGTGTTTGTTAAGATGAAATCACCATCCAGGCCTGGATGGAATGCACTGACTCACAGGGATAAATCAAATTCTCAGACCCACAGCCCCTCTCCAAAAACAAAAAAAAAAAAGAAAGGAAGGAAGGAGGGAAGGAAGGAAGGAAGGAGGGAGGGAGGGAGGGAGAGAGGGAAGGAAGGAAGGAAGGAAGGAAGGAAGGAAGGAAGGAAGGAAGGAAGAACTTAACGGCAAGCCTCTCTTCTGGCGACAGGTCCCTGCTATAGTGGAGAAGTCCAGAAGGAGGAAACTGGCACGGTGAGGGGATGGGGGATGTGGCATGAATCCGAACTTTCTTGTCTGAGGAAGTTCTTAACAACTCCCCATCTGCCTTCAGGGAAGAACACATTATTCATTTCAATCTGAGTTCTGTTGTCAGCAATCTGTGTCCCCATGTTTTCTCAGAAACCGCCTGGTTCCCAAGGAGTTACAAATGTCCCTTCTTAAGTAGTCCAGCGATAATTAGGAGGAGCCCAGATCCCCACCACACTTTCTCTCCTGGGTGAGTGATTACAGCTCCTACAGCTATTTCCGTGCACCCTCCAACCCAGGTAAAGGACAGGGCAATCATTTAATCAGCAACAAGTAATTCTTGGGCACTTAACACTATTCTAAGCACTTAATCATACTTACAACAGACTGGTAATGAAGCCCGCAAACCATTCAGCAACTCCAAAAGTGAATTTCTCTGCAGGCTTAGAGAGCATTAAGACATTTTGATCTTACCAAGCACATATTATGCATGCCTTAATTCCTGGGCAAAGAGATTCAGAAAATGAGGTGGATGCTTTGTTGTCCTTTCCTGAGTCCCACCACTGTGCATTCCATCTGGGAGGCAAGAGCCTGGCAGAAACATTCTGCACCTCATCCCTCAACACACTGTGCCTTCATGACCCACAGCATCGTCCTTCTTATCACCAAAGGAGAGAATGAGAGTGACTGACTTGAAGAAAAATGAGTTTGAAAAATTGTTTCCTAGAAAACAAGCAAGTTACTGTAAACCAGCTTCTCACTTGCTTATCAGACAAAAGATGGATACCGGGAGTATCTTACGTGTGGGGCTTATAAAGAAGGTCTTTAATAGCTAGAAGAAGTTTGACCCAGGATAGAAGGCAGTAGCGGTCAAAGAGGACACAGAGAGTATGAACATCATTCACCTCTTTCTCAGCAAAAACTAATGTTTTGTTGTTGCTACCATTGTTTGGTTTTCAAAAACCACTCCTGCAAGTAGGGAATGGAAGTCCTCTTCCAGAAAAGTCTGGTTAGTAGGTCTTCTACAGATTGCAAACCACATAGGACCCTCTTTCTTATTGTTAAGAATGTGAATATTCCACCTCATCCCCGTCTAGAACAAGCAAGGGGCCATTTGGCCCTCGGTAATAGCCTGCTGACCCCTGAGTTAAGTCTGAACATTAGGGTGGCTGTAGCCAGGGTTCACTTTCTGGAACCTTGACACATGCTTGGTGAAAAAGAGTTTCCTTCACCTAGACGCTTAATGTATTTTAATGGGGAAATAAGAGCTGTTTCCTTTCAGAAAGTGGGGATTAATATATATCGATGTAAGAGAAATGAGCTTTTAGGGGTTTCCTGTCTTGTGACCTCTTAGAGGAGTATGGAAAGCTTTGAAAACCTTCTTATTTCTAGCTTCAGTCATAAAGTCACCTCTAAGACCTTCACATATAGGGTCTCCCTATATAGTTCAGGCTGGCCTCAAACTCAAGATCATACCCCCAGTCTCCAGCATTCTGGGTTAAGCAGGCCCACTGCTGTACCTGGTATTTATCTTTCTAAAGATAATAAAAATAATTTATGTGATTAGATTCAAGATCATCCAGGTGATCCCTGTTCAATGTTCTCTGAATTCAAGACCTCTGTGTACTAGTCCGATTGGATGGTTCTCTCAAAATGCTAAAAGGAGGGCGGTTCAGGCCAGCAGGGACTTATTTTCCTATAGTCCTGGAGGCTGGGAAGTGCAAGACCAAGACAGATTGGGGTCTGATGAGAACACATTTCCCAACTCATTAGACGACAGCTTTTGGAATTGCGGAGATGGCTCAGTGGGTAAAATATTTGGTGCATATGCATAAGGACCTGAGTTTGAGTTCCTGAGCCCCCACGTATTACTAAAAGCCTGGCATTGCAGTACATATCTATAATCCAGGGCTCCAATAGGGCTTGGGAGGTGGAGTCAGGAGAATGCCTGGAAACTTCCAACTAGCTGGCCTGGCATAGGCTGCGCATCAGCAGCAAACAAGGAGACCCTTTCTCAAGTGAGGTAGAAGCCGAAGCTGACATCCAAGGTTGTCTTCTGCTTACACACGTGCACCTTGGCAAGAGTGTGCGTGTACTCACACTCACAAACAGGCACTCCTTTCTCTCCTCCTCCTCTCCCTCTTCCCCTCTCTTACATGACAGAAAGATCAGAGGTCTTTTATGGACCTCTTTTATAAGAGCAATAGTACCAATTAAGAGGGCAGCCAATTCTTCCCTCCAGTCCCATCTCATAATACTGTTATCTTGAGGGTGAGATTTCTGACTATGCAACCTTGAAGATGAGTCGACATGACTGGAGTGTAGTTAAAAGATACAAGAGGATGTGGTTGATAGCAATTTCCTTACACTAACCTGCTGGGGGTCTGTAGAAGTAGATGAAGCCATGGGCTGCTTACTAATAGTCTTTTAACACATACAGAGTGACACCACTGGTTACACTCAACTCTTTTGGTTTACTTGAATTTCATTGAATTTGCTTATATACTTTGTAAACTTGATGGGGAGGGGGCAACCATCAAATCAATATGAGAGTATTGTGAGGGTCTGGTATTATGTTTATCTATTTGTTTGTTTAAACACTTCCTAAGTGGAGGGAAGCATATCAAAAAGCTTAAAGGTCCTGTTTAGATACTGAGAAAACGAGTATGTATATAAAAGCTTAATAATAATTTTTTTTACAGTTGAAAGATCATTTCAGGCATTATTTGACAGACCAAAGTTCTAGAAACTTACTGTAACTGATGGAATTTGACTGAAATTTAAGCCCAAACCTTCACCAAAATCAAATCTTCTATGTAAGTATATTTCAAACAGAGTCATATATTTTAGAGTATGTTTTATTGTTATATAACCCAAAATTCAGCCTTGCTTTTGTTATCTGAGTATTGCACAAGAATATGAAAATGCAAATAAGATCTTTGTTTGGGTCCCAATCCCTTTATAGCATAATTTGGCAGCATTAAAGAGTAAATATAGTTTCAAATATGAATTGTCTCTCACTTGATTCAAATTGGATGAATTATTTTGCACATTTAGTGACTAAACCAGCCTATGCAATTATTAACTTCATACAAATATTATCTATTAACTGACTCTCTGTTCACATGCTGTTCTGGACTCTTGGCTTAAATGAGATCAGTATGCCTGAAAACATTTGGATAAGCTTGGTCTACCTCATTTTTCATATGCGTAGCTTGGGACTTGGTTCTGAACTCTCAAATAAAAATCCTTCTAGAGGATTTCTGAGATTACTTTTTCTTTTGCAGTGCTAACAAAACTATAGTCTTTCTTTAGAATTCCCCATTCTCTTCAAATAAGGCCATGGTTATAGTGTTTGGTTCTTAGGTGGCTTAACACTTTCAGGAATTGTTAAGAAATCTACCCAAAGACCTTGTATAGAGAATGGCTGTGGCTATTAACAATATTGGAAATGAAAGCACTTACTTTACATAATATTTTTACAAAGGTGTGTGTGTGTGTGTATGTATGTATGTATGTATGTGAGGAGGCATAGAGTTGTGTGTGTGTACATTCATCTGCATGCATGTGTGTGCCAGAGGAGGACAAAAGAGCAGACAGTTGGAGCCCCTAGATCACGAGTCACAGGTGGTCACTGGGGATCAAACTCATGTTTTTACAAAAGTCGCAAATACTCTTAAGAACTGAACCATCTCTCTAACTCCCTAATTTGCAGTGTTGTTGATCTTCTTAATATCTGACCGATGGTCAAAGCTACATTTCCACGTTTCTAAGTGACCAGGAGTTAGAGAGACACTCTGGAAGACAGGCAGACAGGGAGATGGGCCCTAGCTAGGTAATAAAGGTGGCAGATTTCCAAGATGGCCAGTTTTTAATTCACCTTCTTGACTTGAGACAAAAGCCTGGCAGCTTAAAACAACGACTTTGTAGACTTTTGTCGCTCGCCAACAGGCTCCCTGCTGAAGGCTCAGCAAGTTTAAGACCTGCCCAGGGCAAGACACATGACAGCTGTGGGCCAATCAGCCATTCTGTCTGTCTTTAAACTGACCAACCCTAACACAGAGAAGGAAAACTTTTTAGAGGTTTAAACCCCCAGTCCTCAAGACACTGGGTTCTTCTGCTTCACAGAGTGTCTTCCTCTCTGTGTGTCTGCTGCATGTAGGTGTCTTCTCAGCCCTAAGAAACACAAGTTTCTTCCACTACCGATTCTGTCTGCGGTGCTTGAGGTTTCCCTACTGCACTTCAGATTTTTCCTGCTTTTAATTCTTTATCTGGAAGAGAAAATGAGCCCAACCAAGACCCCTAGATTATATCATGTCTACATTCATTTTGCTATATTATCCTGCTCAAAGTACCGACAATCACTGTTTCTGCCAGTGACATGTTCCCGATAAGGTATCTGTCTTAGTCAGGGTTTATATTGCTATATGAAGAGACACCATGACCACAGCAACTCTTATAAAGGAAAATATTTAATGGGGTCTGGCTTATGGCTCAGAAGTTTAGTTTTTTGTCATCATGACAGGAAGCACGCTTGCCAACATTCAGGTAGACATGATGCTGGAGAAGGAGATTAGAGTTCTACATCTGGATTGGCAGAGAGCAGGAAGAGAGAGACACTGGGTCTGACTTGAGAATCTGAATCCTCAAGGCCTGTCTCGAGTGACATACGTCCTCCAACAAGGCCACACCTCCTAATAGTGCCACTCCGTATAGGCCAAACTCAAACACATGGGTCTATGGGGGCCATTTTCACTCAAACCAGCACAGCATCATTGAGTGATTTTGTCATGTGAACACAGTAAAGTGTAACTATTCATACCAAGATGATGTGACCATGTGATTTTGCCAGACTGCTCTCGTGGGTGTGGCCACATCATTTCATGGCATATGGCTATAAATGAAGAAAATCTGACCTCTTATGTGTCTAAGTATGGAAAAGGCAAGGTACTTTCTACAGTCCTTTCAGATAAATGTGGGTATTTTCCTTGACTATTATACACAAGCTAAAAAAAAATACTGTTATCTTAAATTTGTATTTAAAAAATTTGGCTCAATGAGATATTTAGAGCTTAAAAATATAGACATATATCATTACACACTATCAAAAAGTCACATCTGTTCATGTTCTCACCTGCCCCATCAAAACAAGACATATGTAAGTTCTGGAAATTGAGCAGCTCACCAAGAGAAATTAAATTAATTCACTTTATTCACTTAATTAAATTAAATTAAATTTCACTTAAAATGCAATAGTTTATCATTCAAAATATACATTGCCAAAGCTATTCTATTTGAAACTGACAAACTCAATCCATTTTGTTCATTTTCACGAGGTGTGGTGGCACACGCCTTTAATCCTAGCACTTGGGAGAGAGAAGCTGGTGAAGCTTTGTGAGTTCGAGAACAGCCTGATCTACATAGTGAGTTGTTCCAGGACGGCCAGGACTATGTAGAAAAAAGAGAGACCTTATCTGAAAAAGAAAGAAAGAAAGAAAGAAAGAGAGAGAAAGGAAGAAAGGAGGAAAGGAAGAAAGAGAAAGAAATATCCAAGCCTGAGAAACCACAGTCTGTCAGTTGATATTTCCAGTACTAACAGTACCCATGAGACAATGGCTAGTTCACCTTGAGAGCCAATCATACAGGTATGTATCCTTGAGAAAACCAGACAGGAAGCTTTAGCAGCAGCAGAGGAACCTCTGGGCCACCCCACTGTGCCATTCAGGGCACTGCCCTCAAAGGCTGAGATGTCAAAATTGACACAATTCACTGGTTTACTTAGGAAAGCTTTGGGTGAAACTGGGTTCCTTCTTTTTCCTTTCCCTAACACAGCAGGGAGTGGGTGGCACAATGACAAGTGAAGTCTGGTGCCACTGCTCTAAACAGGCCAAGGTTTTCCCCACTTGTCACCAATAGCCATGCAAATGTCACACAGTGAGAAAGGAAACCACTGAACATGCTGCGAATACAAATGGACGGATCTAGAAGAAACATATTGAGTGAGGTAGCCCAGACCCAGAAAGACAAATAGAATATGGACTCACTCATAAGTGGTTTCTAAACATAAAGCAAAGAAAAAACAACCTACAGGCTACAACCCCGGAGATACTAGCCGATAGAGAGGATACTAAGAGAGACATGCATGGATGTACATAGGGATGTGAGAAATACATGAACTCCAGAGTGAACTGGGAGTGTAGAGGTCACAGGACAGGGGAGAAGGGGAGAGGGGAGAAGGGACGGGGAGTGGAGAAAAATGTATAGCTCAATAAAAACAAAATAAGAAACTTTTTTTAAAAGGAAAAAAACACATTCCGCTGCCTCACAGGCCTTCTAAGAAGGTCTTGGGGACTTCTAGCATTGGCTAGACGGCAATTTGAGAACAACTGCTGTTTACCACACTAGACTAAACTTTAAAAATAGGAAGGAAAAGACACAAAAAGTAGAAAATATTGAAATACTGCCAACTTTTAAGGTTCCTTTCTTTGCGAATATTCCTACAAATGCTTGAATATTCTTTGTTTCATTAATTCATTAATCCATTCTTGAGAGACCATGAACAGAATCCACATTGTGTTTCTGATGTGGGATTCCCCTCTGTATGCTGTGAATATGTTTTATTACCATTGGCTAACAAAGAAGCTGCTTTGACTTATAGCAGGTCAGAAGATAGCAAGGTGGGAATTCCAAGCAGAGATAGAGGAGGAAAGAAGGGGGAGTCAAAGAGTTATCGAAGGAAAAAGACACTTCAATCTTACTGGTAAGCCACAACCTTGTGGTGATACACAGATGAATAGAAATGGGTTAATTTAGAATGTAAAAGCTATCTAGGAATATGCCTAAGTTATTGACCAAAGAGTGTTGTATTTAATATAGTTTCTGTGTGATTATTCAGGTCCGAGCAACCAGAAAACCAAATCAGAGTCTCTGCTTACATGTTTCTGACCTTGATCTCTGCTTTGTGGAAACAAAGATAAGTTGGAGTTCTGTGATTTGAATGAACCTACAATCTAGAAGGGAAAAGGTGTGAAGCAAATTCCACTACACAAGAGTTCTATTAATCTGTCAAAGTAGATCATAAGGGAGTGGACAGTTCAACCTCATGGTATTATACAAAAGTTCTATGGCAGTGATTCTTTATCTGTGGGCTGTGACCTCCTTGAGGGTCAAATGATCATTTCAGAAGGATCACTTAAGACATCAGAGACCACAGATGTTTTGTATTATGATTTGTAACAGTAGCAAAACTAGTTATGAAATAGCATTGAGAATAATTTTATGATTGGGGGTCACCACAACGGAAGGAATTGTATTGCAGGGTTGCAGCATCAGGACACAAGTTGCATCTTGACATTGGTATGGATGACTGATAGGCAGAAGGATAAAGCCTTACAGGTTCCTCCTGGAGGGAGTTGGTGTGTTAGATGAGACCAGAGCAGTAGGAAACCAAGACCTCGGGGCTCAAGTTCCAGTCATGGGAGTTAATACTGTAGTCTGTGGATTACTGGCAGCCATAGATTCATGGTGAACAGCAAGGGTAGATTTACAGTTGTCAAGGTTTGGGTACAGTGTGTTCCTGACAGACTCGTGAGTTCATGCTTTGTCGCCTGCTGGTGGTGCTATTTTGGGAGATTCTGGAGAGTTGGGTCCAAGGGACACCTTGTGGCTATTTTGTTCTTGGTACCTGCCTGTACCCTTTCTCTGCTTCCTACGTGCCAGGACCCATGCTCACTTTTTCCATCACACCTTCCCCACTATCATGGATGGATATTTCTGCACACATGAACAAAATAATTTCTTCCTTTAAGTTGCTTTCTCAAGTTCTTCATCAACAGTACAGAAAAGTTGGACAACCACAGAATTAAAGAGACTACTGAAAGGATGACTGCAGTGTCTTTTTCCCACTATATTCTCAACATCAGAGTTAAGGAGAAACCTCCAAGACTCATTTAATTCACTCTGAAACTTCCAGAAAATAAAAGACCAGTGTGGACAATATGATAGTTTGTGACTTCTTTGTTGGAAAGGAAAAGATTTATTATCTTGAGAGATGAGATCAGAGTGTCGTGACTCATGGAATGACACAGAAATAAAAAATAATAACAATCATGGCTAGGTTAGACTTCTGGATGGAACAGTTAGCTTCAGCAGCTCTCCGTAGGGAGCAGAGGAAGCCCACATGTGTGAGGTCATGAGTGAATTTGTATTGTTAATGTGGGTTCAGCCATGCCAAGGACTCTAATGGCCTATAAGAATGGCAATTGGCAAAGCTTCCCTCTGGCATCCAAATACTAGTGAGAAATCAGTGTGAAAAAAAACCCAGTAGCTGCAAGTTCCTCTTTGTCCTAGCTGTTTACAGCCTAGGACTATTCTCTTACAGAGACCTCCTTCAGAGACTAGCCAACTTGTCATCTGTGATATACCTAACACAAATGCTGTGTGTACTTCCATGTTGTTTTAGTAGTAGGTGCCATTCCATCAGTGCGTGCACATCTCACATGACCTCAGCTTCTCTGTACACGTGTCTGTCCATTCTTCATTCCCATGCAAGTTTCAACTTGGTAACCAGCGCTAAAAATCAGTGTTGAACTCTGTCCTTGCACATCAAACACAGACTTTTAAACCTGTTTAACTCTTCAATGAATTATTTCTCCTCTCTGTGTCAGAGTAATGAAAGCATCCAATAGTCGAATACCAGTCAGGGGCGAAGATGCTTATCTACCCATATAGTTCCCTCAAATCTTTGTGATCTATTGTGGAGGCAAGTGTCTGTGTTAACTTAGAGCATTTGTTTGGTAAGATTAATATTAAAGGCAGGGAGATCACTCTCTATGTGCAAGTGGGTATCATCTATCTATTCAGTGATGATCTGAATAAAATAAAACAGAAGGATTTCTCTTGGATCTTGAGCCCTGGAACCCACATTCCAGATTTAGATTTTTCCAACCTCCATACTTCATGAGCCAAACGAAGAGTAGCAAACATACAAATATAATACTGCATTTGTTTTATTTTTCTGGAGCAACCAGGTAGTTCAGCTGTTATGTTGATGGTACCCTGAGCTTGACTTGGGAGTCTCTAGGTGTGAGATGTAACTTCTTACTGGGCCCAGTAGCTTAATCCAAATGTGGTTTCTGATTCAGTCCAGATTTCTTTTAATATTTCTAACATTGTTTTTGCAGTTCATCTCCTTGGAATTTGGAGGAGTTCTTTTTATTCTCATCATTGGAGCATAATGAGAAAATTCTAAGACAACCAGAAAAGTCCCATTTAATGTAGCCTGAAATCTTCTCAAGAAAATAAAGGAACAATGAAGGTGACATAATAGTTTGTGTGACTTCCTTGTTAGAAAGGTTAACAATTATTTATTACCTCAAGAGATGAGGTCAGAGTGTCATGACCCATGGAATGATATAGAAATAAAGGTAATAAGACTCTTAAAAAGTAGAGTCAAAACAGAATAGAAGCAGCGTCACAGCCAGAAATCGCAAATCTATTGCTGCCCAGGAAGATTGCTGTCCAGAAAAGTGATCCAAGATTCCACATGGCCTTGCCCATTAACTGGATTGACCTCTTGGCAGAGCTCCCAAGTATTTATTTATCCTCTGTCTCTTTCTGTGACTCTGTTATCTTCTACTACTACCTAACTGATTTTCTGTAGGTAACTATAGTTCAAAGTCTCAAAAGAGAGCATGGGTTTGGTTCAAAGTATTGAAAGAGAGGGTGGGATTGAACCAATTAGTCATCATCATTCCCAGAGGATGGAGCTCTCTGTACCACTTCCAGGCTATTTATCAGCCAAGGTCAGTCACCTTGGCCTAGAAGCACATCAACTATCTACGGATAGCACACCATTGTAGAGCAAACCTTGGCTACCCATACCTAAGAAACTTCTAAGAGTGACTTTCTCAGCAGCTGTTGTTGGTTTCTGCAGAGAACATCGGGCCATATTAGGTCTGGTGAACCCTATAAATCAGTGAGTTTAGTAGAACATAAATTTCAGTGGTCCTTGGACAAAATAGTTAAAAAAAAAGTCTCTACCTTCTTTTTGGAGAACCATTTCTTCTTTAATGCATTATTTTCTGCTCTCATTTCTATTAGTATGCTTGTGTGATAACAAAATACCATGAAGCACGTAGCTTAAGCTGTAGAATTTCTTTCTCTTGGTTTCTGGAGCCTGGGGAATCCAAGAACATGGGGTTTTCTGCTTCAGTTCAGTTCTTTTGTGAAGGCTCTCTTCTTGCATGAAGATGGCTGCATTCTCGGTCTTCACATAGCAGATAAAGAGAAGCAAGTCTTTTGGTATCTATCTTTACAAACGTTCATCATCAAGAAGGCTTTACCTTTGTGATCTCACCATCTAAAACCTGATTACCTCTCCAAAGACCCATCCAAAAATGATCACATTGGGAGTTATGGGAGTCCACATCTATTTTGTGTGTGGGAAGCCATAATTTGGTCCATGGCATTCTTTCCCTGTTCGAATTTATCATCTTCCTGAGGTCCATTGTCCACTCTTACCATCTAATCTCACTTTACGACGTCTTTGTCTTTCATCTGATTTATTTGCTTAGAACTCTGCTTTATATGATGGGAACAAATGAATTGTTAACCAATCCCAAGGGTGCCATGAACAAAAGCTTGTAGAATGTTAATCCACAAGATTAGACAAGAAAGATCACAGACTCAAATCATCATGGTCAAATTAATCAAAGCAAACTTTTTATTTGTGTACACGGGCTGCCTCCTCCTAACGCAGGGTACAAGAGGTCAGCCTTGGAAATGATGAAGACAAGGTTTTTATAGCTCAGGGGTAGGGAGTTTCCAAATGGAGAAATTGGCAGGTAAAATAGGCACAGTTACAGAAGCAGAGCTCAATAAAGTGGTCATAACAAGGTAATCATAACAACCTTTTGAAACAAAGGTAGGGTTGCAAGATGGTTTTAACAACTTTTTGAAGCAAGGATATGATTGCAAGGTGGTTGGAAGGCAATCATAACAATAGGTGAGCATAATAACCTTTGAAACAAAGGTATGGTTGCCGTTTCCTGGAGCAAGCAGTACAGGGACACTTGTAGTTAAGACTGCATGTGGGGCCTAGCCCAATCTTTGAGAAGCAGAGTTTCAATCATAAACAGGAATGAGCCTAGTTTGTCTTTACTCTAAGATGGTTTTTAAGCCTAGGATGGAGGCAGGCTAATTCTTCAGGAACCTGAAACTCTCCTCTCTACATGGTAAATATGCCTGCAGATAGTGGCAGGACTCAAGAACAAGGAACGCTCAATTGATTGGTGTGCTGGTCGCATGATGGATAGCTTCTGCTGCACACTGCATCCCCTGTCTGCGCTCTATGCACTAGAATCCAGTTTGTGAGCTTCGGGCAAGGGGCTGGAGATTGAGGAAATACACACAGAGACAGACAGACACACGGACCTCCAATCACTGATACAAAACCCTTCTTTAATAGCACCATGGTAGTTTAAATACCCAGCAGTCAATGGCCAACAGTTGAAAATCCCATCCTCTGATCCTCTAGGCAAGGCACAGATTTTAGTAACTCCAGTTAGAAGGTTCTAGCAGGGAAGAGCAGCTGAAGGCCAGGATTCCAATTGGCTCCAACAAGCTTCAAATATTTTCATGGGAATAGATCCTGAGTGTACCTAATTATATAGGTTGAGTCCTGGGGAAACTAAGAAAATCCAAAAACTAAGCATGATTTATTAATATACCTAGAAACATCTGGAAAATTAATGGGCCCCTGTGTTTCACAAGAACTCCTAACAGTGATGGATGTTTCATGTGAAGGACCTCGAACAATCTAGTGAACATCTCACTTTTTGCATCATTTTCTCTTTTAACATATTTCAAGGCAAAAAGTGTTTCCTTTCTGTAGAAGTTTCTAGCGATGCTCATTCAAACATTAAAACCTCTTTTTGCTTATACAGCCAGTAACCCAATTTGCCCAGCTGACTATTTTGGTCATTGTTAAGTCCTTGCACACATTTCTGTAAGATTTAAAGTCACTAGAAGCAGAACAAGAGATTGTCCTGCATGTCATTTGCATAGCTGGGGAGTTATCCATTATGTATACGGCAAGGGGGCCGGTTAGACTGACAGATACAGCATTTAGCAAGCTTTCTTCAAGTTTCCAGAGCCTCTGAGAAATCCAGAGGGACTTAAAAAGCGCATATTTCAAACTGTTATTGGTGCTCTTTGCACTGCCTTGTGCTTTTAGTAACAAGATTATGGATTCATTCTCGAAGATGTGTAAACTTCTCTATTTTTAATTTTTAAGAGTGGTAGCTAAGAATACATAGGCTCCGATGTAGACAAGTTGGTACTTGACTACAACATTCGGCACCCTCGGGAATGTGTTTCCTCTATGAGCATCTCTCTGGGCCTTGGTTTCTTCCCAGATCACATTGGGATAAGACCGGTCTGGTGCAAGTGGTTATAGGATCAGGGACAATGGAGCGTGTCAAGCGCCTGGCACATGGCAAGCACCCGTACATTGTTATTCGGACGAGTGCTGGGCAAACGCTACAGCCAGCTGTTTACATTTAAAGGGCATTCATATTCTCTGCGCTCGCTGTGGCTTGAAAGCCTTCTTTCCTGCCTGGTGGCCGACTTTCCCTTTCCTTATTGTTCTAAGAATACTTCTGCATATGGGCTATTGTAAATAGTAACAATTGTTTGGTTGTTCCATGAGACAGGAGAAGCCTTCCTGGAGCCTGGCTGACAGAGCTGTCTCTCTGACCTGTCTAGCTGCGTAGGGGTTGGAGACAAGGCCCAGCGTGCTCACTTCCTCCCTCGGACAAGAACAGTGTCCCTAACTAAAATAGACTCCAGTCTTCTTGCAAACACCACCCAGAATAAACCCAAAGGAAATGAGGGTTAAAGTGCACTGGAGGGGATGTTAAGGGAGAATTCTTCACCAAGTACAAGCTTCCCAATAACAGGCATTAGAGCATAAGAGCCATTTATGCCAATTCCAGCTTATAAATGGAATCATATGATAAGTAGTATTGTTTTAATGAATTGAACACAGATATTTTATCTTTGGAAGTAAGCGTGTAAAGCTACAGTTGTAAATAAAGATAACTCAGTTGAAAGTACTAAAATTCAAATCATAGATGGGCTTGAGGAGAAAATCGGTTAATGTATTAGCATTAAAGAAATACTAAAATTTAGTTTTCTTCATACCCATAATTAAGCTCTGAATAAAAATTTTGTGTGATTCTTTCTGTTTCTTTATAACATTTAAAAATTAAAGCTAGGATACTTGTAATAAAGCAGCACAAATAAACGAATACTAGAAGAACATCTATTAAACCAATCAACCTTGATATTTCAATTAATTCGTTGAAAATTTCATGTTTTCTATTGATGCGAGATATTAATTGGTTAATTCTCTTTTTGCCTGAACAATGTTCAAAATTGAGGAAAAAATTTTAAAAGTAGGGTTAAAGTCAGCTTCCAAGGTTTTTTCAATATTTTCTCCAGTTATGTGTGTGTGTATGTGTGTATGTGTGCATTCATGCCATGGGCATGTATGTTGAGATCAAAGACTAGGTTGTATGAGTTGCTTTCTCCTTATTCCTTGTGTGTCCCTGGGATTGAGCTCAGGTAATTAGGGTTGGCAGCAAGTGGCTTTACTTGCTAAATCATCTTAATAACCCTACGTTTTTCTTTTAGGGAAAAAATTGGTGTGTGTGTGTGTGTGTGTGTGTGTATGTGTGCACGCATACACACACATACACACACATAACTGGAGAAAATATTAAAAAAACCTTGGAAGCTGACTTTAACCCTACTTTTTAAATTTTTTCCTCAATTTTAAACATTGTTCAGGCAAAAAGAGAATTAATCAATATCTTGCATCAATAGAAAAAATGCACACACACAGAAATAGATATATCACAACATTCATGTGAAGGTCAGTAGATTTCCTTGAGTACTGGTGCCTTGCTTTCCACCTTGAAAGAGATAGGGTCTCCTAGTGGCATATGCCAGGCTGGGTTGTCCACAAACTGCTGGAGATTCTCCTGTCTTTACCTCCCATCTTGTCATAGGGGTGCTGGGTGTCATTCATGTGAACAGGCATTACAATGTATGGTAATTGACAACAATAATACCAGTTACAAAGGTGAAAATGGAAGGTTCAAAATCAGTTTGTGATACATGATGAAAGTCACAGTTCACAATACCTACTTGGGACCAACAAATAGGTCTTTGGGCCTCAGTTTATTCAGTTATATTATGAGGGGCTTAAGTGATTCATTCTCCCAATCCTCTCAAGTCAGCGAACTTCCTATTTTTAAAATGTACAGCCAGGCACAGAGGAAAAAGTTGCTTTGGTAAGGGATCTAGAATAAGTAAAGTCTTCTAACAGTGTTCATAAGGTAATGTGGCAAAAGCAGTCAAAAATAGACCTATTCTAAAAAAAAAATGGGGTTTCATTATCAATCTCATGTCTCATAAAAATTCTCTTTCTTTAAAATATATTTAATTCCTTGTCCATTTCATACAATGTATTTTATTGTCCTCCTCTTAGCTCCTCCCATATTGACTCCCACTTCCCAACTCCTCCAAATTTTGTGTGCTCATGTTTGTATTATGTATGTATATATGTGTGTATAACCCACCAAGTTTAATTTGTGCTTCCCTATGCTCATTCTTTCCTACCTGACCTTGGGCAAGATGTTTAAACACTTTGGATTAGATTATACCTTTAAAACAGAAGTTCCCATACATGGCTGCATACTAGAATCTAATAAAGACTTAACTAGTAAGGGTTCCATATGCTAGACAGCAACATTCCCAAAAGACATGGTCAGGAAAGCTCACAGGGGCGGCCTTTGCAACAATGCCAAGACAGGAAACTATGTAAATGGCCAACACAGGCAGGATGGACCTTTAGTATGGTCACATGCTAATACCACAGGGCAGGGATGAGCCAGCTTCTGTGAGGGGTCACAGATGTGTAGTCTGCAGTCGCAGTGACAAGCAGTCTGCCATCAGAATATGAAAATCACTATTGACAAGATTAAAACAAGGTTGACTGACAAGGCTGTGGTTAAACTTTATTGAAAAGACAAGAGCTTAAGCCCATCACTATATATTTGTACATATATGTGTGCATATATATGCATGTGCACACATATGTATATACACGCACATATAATATATCAATGAAAACAAGCTATAACTACGTGAAGTACCATGGCTGGATTTCACAAACATCTTGTGAGAGAAGCTAGATACTGAAGAATATAAACTACGTGATTCCTTGACACACATTTCAGAAACAGATAAAAGTATGTTATGAAATTAAAAGTTCGAGCATAGCCATTCTCCTGGAAGAATGACTGGGGCTTGGATAAGACCCGAGATGTCTTCTGCATGGGATGACTATTAATCCGAAACTGTGTTCACCTTTCATTTTTACACTTAGAAGTTTTTCACTTTTTCCTGATGTAAATTTTATTTCAATGATATGTTGACAAACAAATATTCCCTAGTTTCATTCTGTACAATCTGAGTTTAGCTGGTCAAGGGTGTGAGCTGAGTTCTCTCTTAACTCAGCCTTGAAGAGGTGAATGACCCGCCCAAGGTCACAGGGATGAAGATAAGGTACCTGGCAATCTCTTGCAGTGCTTAGGGATCTGTATGGGGTGCATCAGCAAGGATGCAACACCTGCCCTTCAAAATTATTGAGAATGAACTCGAGGAAGCCAAGGTCACATTCCAGACTTGAGCCTACCCTGATATTTGCGCGGGCATCTGAATATTCTCCTGCCTTCTGTCACCCGAGAGGGACCTGGTTGCACGCTTGGCAGAGTGTTAGAAGAGCCAGGATGATGCCAAGGGTCTTTTGAGTCTCAGCAGGGGCACAGAAGCCAGCTCCCAGCGTGGCTGGTCTCAGCATTTTTCTTGTTTCATGCCTAGCTTGTACCGCTGTCTTGGTACAGAAGGCACAGTCTGATCTGAGGCTTTGGATTGTCAGCATGACTCTCCAGCTGGTGAGTTATTGAACTTCACTTAACTCTAGCTTTTCTAATCTGTAAAATAAGCATAAGATCTACCTGAACTATATAGGTCTCCACCCTTCCCTCATACAACTGCTTAAAAAAAAACATGATTTTTTCAGAGTGCCCAAATTAATATACAAAGCACTATTAACACTGGTCAAGGGCAAACCCTTTAAACCTGTCCAAAAGGAAGTTCACTTGTAACCTTTATTTTATAATGAAGAAAATAGGCACAGGAGGAGTTAAAGGAAGTCTGGAGCCTGGTCTGTTGTGACAATGACAAAGCCTGGCAACTGTCACTGGATCTGTCCACACATTAAACTAAAAATAAATTAATTCCACATATGTAATTTTTCTTCAAAGAGCTATAAATTGGAGCGGAGTCCTGGCAGCCTAAATACTTGGATTCTGGGCTGGGGATGTAGCTCAGTGGTAGAGTACAAGGCCCTGGGTTCCATCCATGCTCTACAAAACAAAGCAAAAGCAAAGCCTCCAGGCTTCCCGCTACTCAGGAAACAGGTTTCACTTCCACTGGCGTGATTCTGGCACCGGTTTGCGCAATTCTTCACTTTTTCCCTAGGTTGATGAATTTTATGTTCTTAATGCATTTCTTTTTCAAGACAGGGTTTCTCTGTGCAATCCTGGTTGTCCTAGCACTAGCTTTATAGCCCAGACTGGCCTCAAACTCTGGCTGCCTTTGCCTCTCCAGTGCTGGGATTAAAGGTGTGTGCCATCATGCCTGGCCTCTATGGGTCTTCATACTTGCTGCAAACAGAAAAGGATTTCAGTCTTTGTCCTAAAATTTTGCGGAAGCGTTTCAACCATAGGGATTTAAAGAACTATGTAAAACACAGATTTTAAAGAATCAACCAGCTATATCTTTAAACACACACATACACTCACACCTCCTTCTGTCCATGAGTCTCTTTGTGCCTTTGCCCTGGGCACACCTAACTCACCTCTGTTGCACTCTCAAGAGGGCACCATCAAATCTGACCTGACGTGAATTCCTTACATCCACCCAGAACCAAATCAGTTTTTCCATGGTGACAATCTGCAGCTCTTGTCATCTTGTCTGCTGGCCGGATGATGCTGCGTTTCCTAAGAGATTGAAAAGTGATGATGGCAATGTGGTCACGAGGATAGAGCTGAGAAAATAGCATCCCTTCTTTATGTGAGGTACTTCTCTACAAAGGCCAATGAGAACCGTGTATCTGATGTAGAAGTCATTTGCCCAGCAAGTGCATTTGGAAGAGATTGACAAAGTCACAGTATAAAGTGACAGTAACTTTCATTTTACTGACTTCCTATTATTTGCTTACCTCATACTACCTAGTTGATAATCAGGGGAGAATGAGCTTTGTTTAAGTCATTTACAAAAAAACCTGAAACAAATGTGAAGGTTCATCTTAACAAGCCAACATTTTGCTCTTGATGCAAAGGATTAGCAGAATTGGGGAATAACACTAAAATCCATTATTACAATATGTCAGCTACATATTGGAAACATTAAGTCTTAATAACAACCCATAAACATCACTGTTAATCCTGGAAGGCAGAGGATTCAGTAGGTTGAAAGATTTAGTGTTCCAGTAACAGGAGTTTGGAATTCCAAACAGAGAGAAATTGCCGTTTTTGTTTTGTTTAGCTTGGTTTTAGTCCAGGAAGTTAGGAGACACTGAGCCAGACAGCGTAGATGACACGCCATGATGCGCGATCTTCCTCTCCGTGAGACAGGAAACGGCCTCAGCCCCTGCACATGACTCCCGGCAACGCTTGCTCCTTTTTTGGCATTTCCATTTGTTTCTCTCTGTTTATTCTATGGATCATGCACAGAAGAGCCAGGGAGGAAACGACAGCTCCAGGACAATACAGCACAGCCCAAGCCACTGTCACGTTGTCCAGGAACCATGAAAACACACATAAACTATTTTATGAGAAGACTTAGTGTAAACCGATGGTGGCTACAGCAGCTTTACAAAGGACCTAGGAAAAAAAATGTTGTCGTGTTACACACAGATGCACACGTACACATACCCTTATATTTGGCTTTTTCCCACGTGATGGAATTTGGTGGGGGTGGTGGGGGGATAAAACAGCCACGAAAAATGAATGTTAGCATGGAATACATTTCAGTCTTGTGTTTTTAAAACTTCTAGCATTTCAGTCAAGCAAACTTTCTGGTTTAACCCTGAGATGTGTCCAAAAGACACCTGTACCAGTGTTCATAGGTGGGGCTTTGGAAGACTGATTGAATTATGAAGGATCTGACCTTATTTATTGATTAATTTATAGATGTATGATTTAACGGACTATTGGGGAGAGGCAGAAACTTAGTTAGAACCCAGTTGAGGTAGTGGATTTTGGGATCTAAGTGGATCTTCGATTTATTTATTCTGAATTCTTTATTGTTCAGAAGCAATGGAGCCCAGGGAACATAGAAGGGAAGGTCTGAAACCATGACACTAACGTGTCCCGCTTGACGTCATTTTCCTCGGTATCTTGTCCCAGCAGCAGAAAGCAACTGACATACAGACTTTGAGAATTAGGAGCTCAGAAAAATCTTTCCTTTTTATTTTCACATTGATCCCCTGGCTTTGAATTTCCTCACCTAGAGGTGTCATGTAAACTTTTCCTGAAAGACTGGTTGGTAGGAGCTCAGCAGCTGCATCTCCAGCCATGTTCCCAGGGCATGCTACCACTGCACACACATACACATACACACACATATATATGCACACACACATTCATACACACACATGCACACACATACATACATCCACAGATACATGCATACATGCACACACACATATGTACATACACAAACATACACACACATACATTCATACCATATACACATACACATCATACACATAAGGGAAAATGTATCTTAAGATTATTGAATGATGCTTAGCTAAAACCTGTGCACAAAATTATAGAGAATGCCTTTTTCCTACAAATATTTCTGATAAAAGAGTAGAAGTATCATTTCAAGCCAAAGTAAAAAAATTCCAATAGAAAGGTAACCCATTTACTATATATCTCATTTTTTGTTACAAAATCTTGGTTTTGTGTTTATTTATTTTAGATTTTTTAATTAATTAAAAAATTAATTAAAAATTAATTTTAATTAATCCTGTGCATGTATGGTTGCATGCACGGTGGTTGCATGTATGGATATCAGAAGACAACTTGTGGGAGCCAATTCTTTTACTTGTAGGTGATCTTGGGGGATTAATGACACAATTTATTCCTTATGCGGTTTCTTTTTTTTTTTTTAACTAATTATATGTTTGGGTTAGGACATCAACATATCATTTTAAGAAACAGACAGCACCTAACTCGTCATACACCATTCTGGTGCTGGATTATCGCACAGGCAGAAGACAGTTTGTACTTCCCTAACGCAAAGAACGATTCTAAACAATCCAAGACCAGGAGTTCCATGCTGCCTGCGAGAGCACTGCATGCACCGTTAAACAATAGGGGACACACTTCGATAAGGTGCACAGACCGTTTGGAGAGGCCTTTGTACTGAGATCCTGAGATCAGATGCAGGCATGGATGAGAACGGTCCAGGCAAAGTCCCCTCTGCAACACGGTCTTGCTCTGACAGCTGGCTGGTCTCACATCTCTGCTTCTTGAATCTCTGGTTTACAGATGTGTCTCACCACACCTGGTTTAGCGCCAAAGGCTTCTGTTCCTCTCACGCAATTATGTATGACTTCACAAAGGAAGACCCAGCTTCTGATTTCTAGTGGGTTATTTTCTATGACGTTATAGATACATGAGAAAGTAGGTCAAGAAACAGGACTCTTCCAGTCACAAAGTAAGAACTCATCTTTGCTTCGAAGATGGCGTGCTGTTTAGTGGACTATGAGGCGATGTTCATAGTTTGACAAGTACATAATTATAAAACAAGTTATCAATGGAAGAAACACAGAAAATAGAAAAAACATCAGCGGCTGGAGAAGTCCTGCCCATAACTACTTAGATGATATGACATACGAGTTGCAGTTAAAACTTCATGAAAGATACCAACATCATTCATAAGACAGTTACCCTTACATTTGTCTTTAAAATGGACCATAAATAATGGGGGAAAACAGGCATTTGACGAAATACAGTTGGCTAGCATAGAAGCTAGAATCATCAAACAGCCTTTCCCTTATTAAATTCTATGGATTTCAGATCACAAGTCAGAGTTGTCTAATTGACAAAATTCTGATGGCAAAACAAAAAACCATAAAGGTTTCCAGGCTAAGTCTCTTGCACCTTTCCAGCATTAGGCGTGGGTCTGCATCTTTAACGCTTTTGGAAAAGTCATGGTAAAAATAGGAGATCTTGAAAAAAAAAAAATCCCTGTTTTCAGACAGAAGCATATTCATCCTCACAGAATTATTAACTTTTCCATATGTCTGTCAATTTTCAGGGAAAAAAAAGACCAGGAACTTGAAAACTAATGTGTTAAAAATCTGTGGTTCAGACACAGAATAAATATACCCGGTTCCCAGAATAACCCAGGACTGGTCCAGCTGAGGTTTGAATGAGAAGCTTTCGAAGACTATGGCTGCTTCACGGTAGCTCTCTGTGCATTCTCTCAGAAGTAAACAAGAGCCAAGACCCGTGTTAATATCTCAAAGTCTGAACACCTCTTCTATGGGGATGGGGGTGCAACATCAGGCTACACATCCTGATTAATCCGGTTAATTCTGGTTGGTAGCCACCGGAAAGCTTTCTGTGAAATCAGCTCCCAGAAAATTTAGAGAAGTCCTGTCTAGACCCGTCTACTAAGTCGTATTTCAAATAGTTAAACTGAAGGATTGGTGGAGGGATAGACACACAGCCGATTCTACTCAATCCCTTTAGGTCAGTCTGTATTAGCCTTCAACAAACTAACTAGCTTTGAACATGCTAACTAGCCTTGCATAAACTAACTAGCCTTAAACAAGCTAACTAGCTTTGAACAAACTAACTAGCCTTGAGCAAACTACATGGGGGTTTATTTGTGGAACAGGCAGCACGGACCTCCCCTTCCCGACTGCCCTCTTCCATCTGTGGCTCCTGGAAGCCATAGATTCGGCTGAGGAGCATCAAGTGGCCTACCCCAGAGGGAGGTACCAAAAGACCGCGGTCACTAAGGATACCCAGGAACGTTGGATTTGATGCCGGTGTGAATTTGCTGCTTCTCTGAGGATGCACCTGGGCAGCTGCTCAGAGGACTGAGAAAAAGGCTGGGTCCCTAGACAAGTTCAAAGTTCTGGGTATTTTATGGACGTGAGCTTACTCAATAATAAGAGTTGGTAGGACCAAACATCGCATATAAGCAAGTTCATAGTGGATTGTTTATAGTTGCTGAGAATTAAGATCGAATGTGTAGTTTGCCCCATCCAAAGGGGCGAAGTGAATACTATTTTGAGAAAGGAGGATTTACCCATCCAATATACAAAATAGGGCCTTTTCTAAGCCAGCTGTGGAAATACTGTCTCTTTTCTTATTGATCTTTATACAAACTGCCCATAGAGAAGAAACAAAGTGCTTGTCACACAACCAATAGGACCTGGATTTAGATCCCCGCCGTGATCCATGAATCCATGTAATGTTAGATTGGTATGGCAAGTCATGGTCCAGTCAGATAATGTGGAGATAGAATCCTCAGAGCAAGCTGGCCCCTGAGATTAGTCCAATAGCTTAGCTCTGGCTTTCACTGAGAGACCTGCCTCCAAGAGTAAGGTAGAAAAGCTGGGAGAAAGATTCCTGATGATAAATTTGGGCTTCCACATACTTGTGCATATCTGCGCAGGAATCTGCACAGACATACGGGTACCCACTCACCCACATGCCAACACACATACATATCACATACTCACAGACCCTGCTCTGATTCCGGAAGTGTACTTTGACACCAGTTAGTTAATAAGGTTGGTGTTCTCTTGGTGCTGATGTTCAGTTTGTGTTTCTCCAGCTTCGCACCTAAGGAACTGAGGACAAGGTGTGTTTCAGAAAGAAAATATCTTGACCTTGAGGAAGTCTGCAGTTTCATGGAACAAAGCAAACATCACCTTAGGGAGAGAAACTTGTCCAGACAAATACAGTCTGCTGTTCTAAAGGGAAAGGCTCTGTCCGTGCAGGTGAGGCTGAGCTCGCTTCGTACGAGACAACCACAGCATGGTGACATGCTTTCTCCATACCCCCTTTCTCTTCCCGCTGACTGGATACCAAAGACATGTAGCCTCACATGGGGATAAAAACAAGGGAAGAAACTTCACAGTTGTGGGGTTTTGTTGTTGTTATTGTTGTTTTGTTTTCTGGTTTTGGTTTTACTTTTCGCTTAAAAACTTCAGAGGGTAAAATGGGAGGCTGAAGATACTAAGTCAAACATGGCTTAATTCACAAGCCAGACTCTCCTGAAGTTGCTGGCAGTTTTGCAGATTCAATGTCCATGATGAAGTACACACATCTTTTTCACTCCTCCTAGGTCGTCTCTTGATTCTCCCTCCCACTTGAAACTGTCTCTTGTTGGTTTCTCAAGCTCTGATCCTAAAACAAATGGCTCCGGCTGGGACGGCTGGCCAGAACACGATGTTCTCAAACTGTGCGACCAGGCAAAGTAGAGTAGCAAAGGATAATCATACAGTATAAGCAAGCTTGTACTGACGGTGACCAACCAGGGTAGATGAGTCTCCAGTTCTTTACATCGCTATATTTATTTATAGCCTTATTGCTTTCGAACATAGACAATCTCACACAGAGAAAACACCCAGGGGGATGTCTAGTTATCATCATGATCCAATTGAGAGTGCAGGGAATAGGAATATGGGGGTGGGGACCCTGTTCCATATACTATTTTGAGAGTCAAGGTATTTTTTTCTGGGTAGGGGTCAGCAAATCCATATAGACCACAGGCCAGACACAGTCTGATTCTGGGAGCTAAGACTTTACAACTTCTTAAAATACATATATTATATTTTTTTTTAAAAAAATGACAGGAAAAAAGAGGAAGAGAGAGATTTCTATATTTAGTTGATAAATCCTAAAGTATTTTTCTATCTAGTCTTTCACAGGAAAGTCTGCTGCCCCTTGGTGTCACTGCAGTCCCCAACGGCTTTGAAAGGAGGTCCCAGGCAAGCAGCTGTGGAGGAGAGAAGCGAGAGCGTGTGAGGGGTGTAAGAAACAGCCTTTGAGAGGAAACACACGCCACCGGTGGGAATAATTCAATCACTTACTACCAGGGAAAGCAAGAAATAGAGTTGCGCTTCGAGCTTAGGAGGAAAGGGATCTGGGTGGCAAAGACATGGGCGTCACAAGGGGCTTAGGTTGGCTGCTTCCAGAATCGAGCTGGTGCCAAGTTCAGGAAAGGGCCAGGGCACCTCAGACTGGGGTTACCATGGTGGCTTCTCAGAAGAGGTCGGACCTTGGTGGCTGATCAGAGAGAGGCTGGAGGTTACAGGAAGTAGATAACCACAGCACAAAGGTAGGAAATACAAGGCCACCGGGGAGTCGTATTTCATAAGAAAAAGGCCTCACAGGGAAGCTACGACAGATAAGCTTAGCAGGAAAGATTGGGTTCAGATGGCAAAAAGTCTTGACTGTCAGGGTTCATGCACAGATGCCAACTTCTAAATAAATCCTTTTACTGAGGATTTTTTCCTGATTTTTACTCTTCCTTATGTAATTGTGATATGGTGGTCTGGTGTGTACACCTGCCTCTCTAGTGTCTTCATCGGCACCTCTGGTTAGGCCTATCCCCCCCCCCCCCCCCCACACACACACAAAGGTGTGTTCAAATGTCAAGAAACCACAAAATCAGAGAAATCGATTCATTTCTTTGAAAGCAATCAAAATTACAAACATTTAAAGGAGTAAATGATGACGTTAAGGGTCAAGTTAAAGAGTTGCGTAGGGTTGCACGCTCAGACACGTGTTCCCAGTGTAACGACGGCTGCCGGGGTTTATGATGTCCTCGTGCACCGCGTGTCCCCATCTTCTAGTCCAGCTTGCTAGAAAATGACAAGCCTGTTTTATATCTTCATGTTTTCTTGTTTGCCTCATAGGTCTATCACCTATTTATAGGTTCCTGAAAACAGGTCATTTTCTGCTTTTACCATACAGGTGAAACCACATACCTGTATTGTGTGCCTGTGACTTAAGTCTGTGCTCTGGGCTGTCTCTGAGATGCACCCAAGACTTGGTTTGCAGAAGCCTACTACATACGATGTAGTCTCCAGAACCAGTCTTCTTTTCTTCTATAGTGCAGACAATTTCTCTATTTCAAAGAAGACATTTCAATTAATATTGAAACAAACCAGCAATTCAGGAAATGAGATGCTGGTTACAAACGTCCTGTTCTGTCTTTAGGCCGCTCAAAACCTAGCATATCTTGCCTGGGAACTCCGTGTCCTTATGGGAGCATAAGGTCAGCTTATCACACCAAGTCCACTTTGATTTGCAGCGACATTCATCTGCACTTTTTTCAGCAATTTGTTTTTACAAACCAGCAGTTCCAGCTTGTGACCAAACAGTTCCAGTTCCTAAACACTCTGTCCCTCGGACCGAGTTCACTAGCTAAACTCACTCAGTGTCCTTCTAACGGCCTCAGGTTCCACTTCAGGACAGTTGAGCAAGAAACGTGGCAGAGCTGTGTACGACTCAAGCTGCCGACAGCACAGACCTTGACTATCACAACCCGGTCCTGTTGGACATAATGTGACTCTGATGGTGATCATTCTGCTATTCATCACCCTTACTTTAGCACTTGGGTGTATTAAATGACCGGCTTTATAAATAAAATCCTAATCAAGATGAATCTAGAGGGCATGTCTCCGTTCCCATTGACAGATCCATTCCCTCACCCACCCAGGAACACTTGAAGACTCTGCTATAACGCGTGGGCCTAGGTACCCAGTCTCAAGGGAGAAACGTAACTGCTTAAGATTTCTTTCATCAAACGTAATTTCGGGAGTGTTGACAATCCCTCCCACCCATGACTGCCAAAAAGGGAAAGAAACTCTGAGGGTGGAGGAGCAGTTTGCTTCCCTGGCACTTCCCTGAGCTCCTCTCCTCTGGTTGTGTCCTTTGCAGGCAGGATTCCATTCTGAATAATAACCATATGCTTGCCTCCCCTTGAGAACAACCCGAGTTGCAAAAAACCCCTCGCTTTTAGAAGCATCTCTTTAAAGCAATCAGTTCCATAAATTATACATACTGCCATGCTTTTTCCAGTAGGTAGTCAACAGCAGTCCTATGCATACTCACTTCCTCATTAAAGTGGGAGAAACCCAGAAGTCCCCCCACCTCCACCTACCCCCCACCTCCACTTACCCCCCAACTTCCACCCACCTCCCCCCCAACTCCCCTAGCAACTAAAAGGCAGAGACACCCTTTGGAAAACCTGTTCACTCCTGCAGGGAAATTTTGCTTCTCTTTCCAGGGGCACCATTGCAGGCTTATGTAATCATTTTCAGCAGACTGATGCTGTAAGTGATAAAAAAAAATATATGCAATTAAACCTGCAGTTAGAGTTTATTGAAAATATAGGTTGCTGTAATTTTGTTGATGACAGAAGTACAGAAGTAGAAATGATTGGATTATGCAGCTGCTTTCAGATCACATGAACCATGGCTATGGGGGTACAGGAGGATGCTGGGGCACGCAGCTGGCACCCAGCCACCCCTTTCACCTCAGGCTCTCAGCTTGGAGAGCATCATAAGAGAAGCGGGGCCCCGGAATGTTGATATTATCTCTTCTTCCCCTCATTATTGTTGTTTTAGGGGGGAAAAACCCTACCATATTGTATATGACTTATCGACAAACATCATCACTTTGAGACATCGGAACTGACTTTAGTATAAAATGAGTTGCCCTGTGGCTTTGAGACAGCGGTCCACCCACCACCTCCCCTAGGCTTTGACAGAGGATTATGAAAAGAAATACCCTTAGAGAGAAATCCAGTCCACCACGATTTGGGAGGGAAAAGGGTCACCTTACCGCAGGACTATGCCATCTACCTCATAAATATTCATAAAACACTTTTCAAATCCACCATACAGAATCTACTGGGCTTCCAGCTCCCTCAGGAGCACCTGGCTCCAATCCCTTTTTTGCTTTGGTAAATCAGCTTGTGTTTAAACTGTCTGCGTCTCTCAGTGGAAGCGTTTCATTTGAGAAGACAAGAAATAAGTGCCACTTCCCATATAACAGGTCTTCCAATTAAGTCGGCTTCATTTCTTTTAACCATATGTGAATATTCTCTACTCTTCACTTGTATAGAAAATTATCACTAACATTTTTTTTACAGACGAAAGAACAGAGAAACCACACAGCATCAAGTCTTGTTCCCTTATATCTTAGCCACAAATTATAGTATGCAATCTCCAAAAAAAGGTCAGAATTTAAAAAAAAAAACAAAAGAAAGAAAGAGAAGGAGAGAGGAGGAGGTGGGTGAAGAAAGACAAAGGAGGGAGAACACAGAAGTGAAGAGAGAAACGCAATAAGAACTGAAGAAAGTGCTTCCGTCATGATTTTTAAATAGGAAATCAGCACGAGGCTAAGAAAAAAACCAGTTGAAAACAAAATACAGGAACAGAAAAGTTGGTCACATGACAAATGTGTAGGTCCTGAGACCAGCGAACTGTGGCTACAACTTTGCCAGCATTTACCAGGAGAAACGGTCAACTAAAAAGAGGCCTGTAGGCTTTCTGAACAGAGGAGGATTGGCACCACTGACAAGGTTTAAAAAAAAAAATGTAAACAAAGCAAGGGTCTAGTCCGGAAGTTGAATGCTTCAGTTGAAGTCCAGCTGTACTACCTGCTCCGCTGACCTTGGCTATGCAGCCTAATTTATTTACTCTCTTTGTCTCATGTGGGAACTGGTGATAGAGAACCCAGCAACACTCTCCACTTCGCAGGGTTACTGGAGGACCTGACGAGGGCGTCATTTTGAGACAGCTCTTTGGACGTTGTCAAGCACCAAAGTCTAGTGGAGCATATGAGTGCACTGAGCTGGGGGTGTTCCCAGGCCTGGCGGTTGGAAAGTCAGATAGAGAAAGGAGGAGGTGGGGTGCAGCATAGCTGGGTGGGGTGGCGTGACACAGGCCTTTAATCCCAGCTTCTGCGAGTGGGAGCAGGCAAACGTATGTGAGTTGGTGGCCAGCCTGGTCTACAAAACAAGTTGCAGGAGAGCCAGGACTGTTACTTAGAGAAACCCTGTCTTGAAAAGCCAAAATAGGTAGGTAGGTAGATAGATAGGTAGGTAGGTAGGTAGGTAGGTAGGTATATACATATATATATATATATATAGAGAGAGAGAGAGAGAGAGAGAGAGAGAAAGATAGAAAGAAAGACAGATAGAAAGATAGAAAGAAAGATAGATAGATGATAGATAGATAGATAGATAGATAGATAGATAGATAGATACAACCTACCCTAGAGCCTAGAGCTGTTACATAGAGATACTCTGTCTCAAAAATCTTATTACCCACAGACCTAATTTATAAGCAAAACAGTAACAATAACAACTATTTGTGATCTTTTCTAAACCTGTACTAAATCCCATACAACAGAGCCCAGCAGCTGCACTTGAGTATGGTGAGCTGAGCATCTGAAAGTACCAGTCCTGTGTCATGTGCCCCCTACCCCACCCCTGCCCCATGGTTCTAAGAAGCAATGGAGGAAGAAGGAAGGGAGACACTTGGGACAAAGATGTGTTTTCAGGAGCCCTTGTCACCATCACTCCAGTATAGACCACAGAGACCAGGGAACCGCTCTCTAGAGAGGACTTCTGAGTGACAAGGAGAAAGCTCTGGAGATGGAGACACAACAAGAGAATCTTCCTGGTGGCTTCTCACTGACAAGCCAAGAGGACTGTCTCTCCTCAGTGTCAGAACTGGCTGATTAACAGTGAAAGGGACTGGGTCAGGACAAGGGCGGATGCCAGGGCAGAGAGGCTGACAGACGCTCTCTTGCTTCTGACAACAGTTCAAACTTCCGCGGCTCCAGGAAGGAAACTGACATTTGGAAAGAGCTAGAACAAAAGGCTTTCCCCTCCAACTGTCAGCACGTGGTACGGAATTTTGGAAGATTATAAAAAAGAACCATTGTTTGTTCTCTCCCAGGCCTTAGCAAGCATTTCATCACTTTTTTTAAAATATAAAATGTAGTCTTAGCCCAAAAGCTTTGTTTGCACAAGGGTGTGTGCTGTCCATGGTGGAAAAGTTTCCTAACATTTTCCATGCTCCTTTGCCCCTCCCTCCTTTGTCCAGTCATTCAGGGACTTTGTCTATTGTGAGCCTAACGTGCACTGATTCTAAGGACCAACCTTATTTGAAATTTTGAACTTCAAAGATCCCAATAATGAAAAAAAGCCCTTTTGTCATAGAACTAGTTGCCGTCTGAAAACCCAAGTGACTCCTTTCTTAATTAACCAATTATATTCGTTAAAAGTTGCTTAGTTGATCCTATGTCAAAGACGACACATATCTCTAGCAAACCAGCAGATAGGAGTAATTTTGTCACTGAAATGACAAGACTGTTTCTGTATTGAAGTCTCTTTTCCGCTTGCAGTCTTTTCCAGCTTCTGCATCTGGGACAGGTGTTGACAGCTGCTCTTCTGTGGTGGGAATTTTTAGAAACCCCAGCACTGTTGGGTAGCCATCCTCTTCATCAGGAAATCAGGCATCAGTCTGACATGGGGAGGACTGATTTGAGGACCACTCTTCCATCTTGTGCATTTCCCTGGAGCTGTTCTCCCTTTCCAATCCCGGCAGAGCTGAGCACAGTACCCACCCATGCTCCTCCTTACACAGAACCACGGTCCTACCATTTTCTAAGGAAATTTGTGAATAAAGAGATTATCACTGGTTATCAGTCTTCTCTGGAAACCAGAAACAAAGGAAACTGCTGCTGGCTGCAAGGGGAACAGGGCTGCTTTGCATAGGAAATGGCTAGTCGACAGTCCCAGGACAGTGGATTTTGAAATCACCGCAATCCTTTGCTTCGAGTAGCATCTCAGGCAGGCTGGAGAGAAAATTTTGAGGCTCTCTCTTCATTATAATGCAAGAGTATTTCACACTGCCTTCTGCCTGCAGCATATTTTTAAACTTGAAAGCAAATTCAAATTCTTTGAACATAAAAAAAAGAGAAAGAATGAGAGAAAGAAATAAAAATCTTAAAGCTAAACAAATTTTGGTCTCACAGGAAAACCGTTGATAAACAATACACTCGTGCCGTGAGTATATTTTCATGCTATTAAAGATTGATTTATTGGAAAGTCATATGTTTCTGAAAACATCTGTTTTGATAATCTCCCCAGGGTGGGAAATATATACACATGCGTTCGCACGCGCACACACACACACCACACACACACATGCACGCACACACATACACACATACTATAAAATCAATGCTTTGTAGACACAAGAGAAGAACTTCTTAGATGGGGTCCTGAGAAAGGCTGATGCAGCCACTTTCCTTCTCCTTTAACAGAGGTCTCCATCCCATCCTCAAAGAATCTACCCGAAGCTGTGTGTGTAGTGATTATGGTAGCATGGCGAGATTGACCTACACTTTCCCCAATAAATAAATATTTAATACCATGAAAATATACTCACGGTATGAGTGTATTGTTTATCAGCTGATGTAGAAGGGTCTTTATCTATCTGTTGTTTCATTGGTTGATTAATAAAGAAAACTGCTTGGCCTGATAGGTCAGAACATCGGTAGGCAGGGAAGACAGAACAGAATGCTGGGAGGAAGAAGGCAGTGAAGTAAGACACCTCAGACAGATGCCATGCCGCTCCTCTCCAGGGCAGATGCGATGGAGCAAGCTGCCAGATCAGACATGTTGAATCTTTCCTGGTAAGACACTACCTCGTGGTGCTACACAGATTACTAAATATGGGTTAAGCAAGATATGAGAGCTAACTAAGAAGAGGCTAGATATAATGGGCCAGGCAGTGTTTAAATGAATACAGTTTGTGTGTTGTTATTTCGGGGCATAAGCTAACCAGGCGGCCGGGAGCTGGATGGCAGGAATGCAGCCCGCTGTTCCTTCTACAATCAGCAGTTTTCCTAGTGAGACCAAAATTTGTTTAGCCATAGTTCCTCCTGAGGACCCAGTCTTCAAACAGCACAGGCCTTCAGCCAATGTGCTACCGTTCCCAGCTCCTAGCTAGGATCTGTTAGCAGATCAATTTATATCAGGTCATGTTCCCCATGGAAGGGGCAGTGTTTTCTCTTGCTAGAATAGAGACTGTGAATTCACACTGGATTCCCACACTCATGGTGTTTCTGCTGACTCCCCCACCCCTTGCACCAGGTACATAATGAATTTCACACACTGTCACTTCTGACTGGGCCCACAGAAATAGGTCTGCACCATCTATTGATCTTACTGTGCCCTTCATTACTTTGATGAACTGACAGAGCATTCTTTTAAAGGCTCACTAACTGTTCTTTACAATGCAAAGCTTGACCTGGATCAACTTGTATTTATGTTTCTCCCATAGTAAGAGTTAAAAGTCAGGAAGTCAAGGGATGGAAAGAGTGTCTCACTATTACTACTGTGATCTACTAAACACATCTGCTTCACATCCCTGAGACATCAGGATCTCATGGGCAAGGGGTTTGTCTTAGTTTGGGTTTCTATTGCTGTGAAGAGACACCGTGGCCACAGCAATTCCTATAAAGGAAAACATTTAACTGGGGATGGTTTACTGTTTCAGAGGTTTAGTCCATTATCCTCATGGCAAGAAACAAGGCAGCGTGCAGCAGACATGGTGCTGGAAAAGGAGTTGGGAGTTCTACATCTTGATCCGCAGGCAGCAGAAAGAGACTCTGAGCCACACTGGGTGTAGCTTAAGCATATGAGACCTCAAAGCCACCTGTGACACACTTCCTCCAACAAGGCCACACCTCCTAATAGTGCCACTCTCTATGACTGTAGCATTCAAATGCATGAGTCTATGGGGGTGCAGACTTATTCAAATGACCACAGGGTCTTAGCTCCAGAATGAGGAAGGCCATGTTATGAGTTGATTGAACTAGAATGCCACCAGCCTTCTCTGACTCATGAGGTTGGATCTTCAGACAAAAGTGATTTTTAGGAAACCATTTCTACATGAGAGAGTAAATGGAAGCATGTGTTAAAAAGCTAAAGACCTTACTGATTGCCTCCAAGTCCTCTCACATTCTGTAATTAAAAGCAATAGAAAACCAATTGTAGGAGCCAGTCATAATAAGCTATGTATGAACAGATCACGCAAAGGAAGTTCTTTACTTCCAACCATTATCACCTGTCAGAGTAGGACTCAGCCATGGATAAATTTAATAAGAGGTCTGAGTCTCAGTAGTTTACCCTGAAGCAATACCTGGTTACAGAAAGAACCACAAGCTGAGATTACCTGAGCACCACCCAAGAACAGACCATCCAAAGGAAATGCCTAACATTTTATAGATAGGACGACCTGCTCACCAGGACACCCTTAAACAAATGTCAGCCAATCAGGGGTCTTGAACCTCAGAAACCCCTCACCCCCACCTTTACTACTATAAAAACCCAACTCTAACTGAGCTTGGGGCTCTCCGTTTATTCCAATATGTTAGACAAGCAGAGAGACCGAGTTTGCAAACCTGCATAAAATAAAGGATCTTTGCTTTAACATACGGGAAATGGTCTCCTTGTTGGCTTTTGCAGGGACTCACGGATTTGGGCATAACTCAATTAGCAGAACTACTAATGACTCAGACCCTTTGAGAAGAAAGATTTGATTCACACTATCACACAAGGATCCACAAGCAACTCAGCTGTTCACTGAAAAGGACATAGAAAAAAAGTGATTATCAAATTTCATCTGTGGCCACATGATCAGCAATAGTCATAAGTAATATAATAATTGGTATTTCTTTTTCATTTTGTTATGATTATATATATATATATAGGCAAATATATATATATTTCATCTGTGGCCACATGATCAGCAACAGTCATAAGTAATATAATAATTGGTATTTCTTTTTCATTTTGTTATGATTATATATATATATATATATATATATATATATATATATATAGGCAAATATAGATGCCTGAACTATTACTTTTGTATGCCTTCTAAGTATTTGTTGAGGCTATACAATTCAATTTTTGATGCAAACAGATTTTTAAGAAGCAGCCAGGTTATCAGGAGTAATATGTTTGGAACATTTCCTTGTAGCAGGAAGATCCAGAGCTATAATTATTAGATCAGTCTCAGCAGTAAGCGGAGAGGAATCTGTGTCTCTGGATAGCATTTCTAAGGCCTGAATTCCTCCACATCAAACAGAAACCCTCTCCAGTGAAGTAGGGTTTGGTAGCACTACCTCCAGAGGTTACCTAGGTAACCCAGGGATGAGACACAGCCAGTGAATTCTGAATAGGACATCTGAGAGATACATAGAAGGACATCAGTCTGAATACAGATAGGGCATCCTTGTTAGCTTTCTTAGCAGCACGATCATGTGAATGCTGAAACCCCAGGCCGTTCCTTTCACTCATTTCTTTCTGGCCCAGATTCATCTCATTTTGCCCAGACCAGCCAGGAGTGACAGATTGCTCCCCAGGGTGCCTCTGGGTCTCCAACAGTGAGTCACAGAATGCAGCATAATGCAGTGGGCATTTGACTGCCAATCGAAAGATCTAGATTTTTTTTTTTCTTAACAAAGGGCTATGGCATAATTCTTAGATATGTGACTACGGATGAATCTGATTTTCTCTGAATCTCATCTCAGCTGTAACTAAAGGAGAGAAACTGTGATCTTGAAAACCTCTGCATTCTGGGCATCTATGAGTAGACCAATAAAAACACAGATACTCAACAAGGGCAGTCATGTCGAGACCTGTGTGGACAGCCCAAGTTGAATCCTTACTGGTTATGTCGGACAGTATAACGGCATCCACCCAGCCGTCCAATCACTAGATGTATGAGTCTCCACTGGTTACTATGTTAGACACTACAACACAGCATCTATTCAGTTGCTAGATGCATGACAAGATACTGTTCTAGACACTGGAAATAGGAAGATGAATGTGACCCCACTTCCCTTGAATAGTCCACAGCTTACTAAGGGAAGATAAATTTCTTCTCAACTAAGGACCATATGTGAACATTTCAGTCTGTTCAGAACAAAAGGTGTTCGGTGACAGTGTGATCCTTTGAACCCTGAACAAAGTTACAGGCAGACAAGTGATGCTTGCTTCTCCAGAGAAGTCATGATCGCCTTCACTCATCACCATGTGGTGTTGCTGTGGGTTCTCTGATTCTTGTATGTCATAAACGCCCCAGTGGGCCTTGAAGAATAGAAATAGGAAAAGAAATAAGAAGAAAATAAAATCCTGCTCTCCACATAGCTGAACAGGGAACCATCATGGTCACCTTGCTGAAAAAACAACAACAACAACAAAAACAAACAAAAAAACTTCAAAAACCAAAAACCCATAAACTTCCCAACTAAAGGAGGCATTATGTAAGATTGGCCCACTTTATTTAATGCTATTAACTCATATTCCTCATTATAATTGCAGTGATTTAAAACTGGAAGTTTGTCCTCATTGGACAAATATGCACTTCTGAGGTTTATGTCATGTAAACTAAAAATACTGACAAATAGGCACCTGAATCCTCCAGATACATTTTTAAATCATTCCATTTCTGGTTTCAAAACTCTTTTGGATTCTTCTCAAGTTTTGTCAATAATCAACAGCAAATCAAACAGCTGTGGGTTTAAAAAGAAAGAATAAAACACATGAATAAAATTAAAAAAAAAAAAAAACCAGAAACACTTTCTGCCAACGTAGTTCCCGCGACTATCACTCCTGTTTCTGTCTTCTTAGCTTGTGTAATTGAAAACGCTAGGAAGCAAACAGGTCGTGTTTAAACGTTCAAAGATGAGCTGTTCACCTCCCAGAAAGCAGGCGAAGTGTCTCCTCTTCCCGACTTCCGTGAAGCCAGCAAGTCGGGCCTGTAACTGGCTGATGTCCCAGCACCACCTACCACCTCCAACTCCAGAGATGCCATCAGGTCCCACCCCAAGGAGCCAGTAGTACCCAAGAAACAATGAGCGATTCTTCCAGGACACAACCAGAGCTCTGTGGCTGTGGCACAGGAAGGCCCGATAAGATCTCCCAGCCCCAGCATTCCTTTGTGTCAGCAGACGCAAGTGGGATGTTCCTTCTATGGTCCTTGCAGGCTGAGAGGAAGCAGGCTTCGAAACACAATGTTCATTGAAATCTGCTTTCATCTGAGGAATCCCCAAGCGGCTCCTGCTTGGAGGTGCATTCTGCCCGCAGCTGAGCCCTCTTGATGCAGTTCCGTTGTTTGTTCTGGAGGGAAGGCAGCACCTTCAGGAGACTAGGTAAAGGGCATCGCATTGTGCCGGACAAGGCATTATGTGTCAGGATGTCTCCAGTGAGTCTGGAGCCTAGAAGGTGCAATAAAAATAAAAAAAATAAATAAATAAACAATTGAGTCCTTCAACTTGCCGGCTCAGGGATGGAGCAGGGGAACAGAAAGCCTCTCCGGTGACTCCTGGGGAGCCCAGCCTGCTAGTGACCTTAGGAGCAGGAAATCATTCATTGCTCAAGTTGCAACCTTGGGCACAATGCCACTGGCCACAGTGGTAAAACTGAACGCTACCCTTAGGATTAGCTTTATAGTGCCTTCCCGGAAGCAGGCTGGGCTCCATGAGCCACTGAGGGGTCACAGCTGGAAGAGGGAACCCCGACAGTGTCAAGCATAAATTGAGAAGCCTCTCCATCCTCTTGTCCTGGCGCCATACTTCAGCAACCCGTCTTAATTGTAGAGGAAAAGCATTCTGGATACAAAAGTGACTTTTTTTTTTTTTTAAATTAAGAACGGATTAAAGGAGCACACAGGGAAATGAGCAACACTGGTTAGTTCTGTCCTTCTTGCTAAGTCCTCTTTCATCTGCTATTCCCCCTCCTTCCTGTCCCACTTGGCCAGAGACAACTTCACCTGATAATGCAATGCCTTGTAACAAAGTCACAATTCGTGCATGCTCCCCGAGGACAGATGAACGCTGCCTTTTTATATCCATGACACTTTAAACTCTGCATATATAAACCTTAAAGTTTTGCTTGTTTTGTCTGTTGGTTTTCGAGACAGTGTTTCTCTCTGGCTGTCCTGGAACTCGCTTTGTACTCCAGGTTGGTCTCTTAACTCACAGCGATCCTCCTGCCTCTGCCTCCTGAGTGCTGGGATTAAAGGTGTGTGCCACCACAGCCCAGTTTAAATATTTTTATTGTACCTGTATGAGTATTTTTTTTGCCTGAATTTGTGTCTGATTTCTATTATTACTAAAAGCAACATGGGAAGGAAAGGGTTTGCTTCATCTCATAGCTTACAGATCATCCTGGAGGAAAGCCAGGGTAGGGACTCAAGGTGGGAAACAGGAGGAAGAAACTGAAGCAGCGGCCATAGAGGGGAGCTGCTTACTGGCTTGTTCCCCACAGCTCACTGGGTTTGTTTGTTTTTTTGGACACCCCAGGACTACTTGCTCAGGGATGATTCTGCTCACAGTGGGATGAACCCACACACATCAATCATTTAATTTAAAAAAAAAAAAAAACCTACAAAGTAATGGAAGCATTTTCTCAGTTGAGGTTCCCTCCCTCCTCACTCATCCTTGATGGTCTGAGCTTATATTAAGTTAAAAAAAAAAAGCAGTGGAGTACCTAAAATATATCGAACATGTTGACAGGCTAGACATGGTTATGCATACTGCTAATTCCTGCACTTGGGTTGTGAAAGCAGAAATGGTTCAAATATCTTAGGACAGCTAAAAGTTAGAAAAGCAAGTTGGAGCCAGGCAGTGGTGGCACACACCTTTGATCCTAGCACTCAGAAGGCAGAGGCAAGTGGATCTCTATGAGTTCAAAGCCAGCCTGGTCTACGTAGTGAGCTCCAGGACTGAGCCAGAATTAATAATCCTGTTTCAAAAAGCAGAAACAAAAGCAACAACAACAACAACAACAACAGAAACCATGTGGACAATGACCAACTCCTGCTCTGCCCATAGGGCCCAGCCTTCATCCACATCAGGACTAAAGCCCTCTGTGTGTCTTCATGCTTACAGCGAACAGTACAGGACTGATTCAGAAAGAGATAGGGACATTAGAAAAGCCTGGAAGACATTTCTTAGAATCCAGTGTACTTGTTCTCATCTAAAAGAACAAACGTCAGCCTTATGACTGACGTAGGGCACTAACAGAAACCACAACCCAGGTGGTTAACTTTCCAAGAAGGAAGTGAAGAAGTCCTAAGAAATCAAAGTTCTAGCTAAAATTTATGAAAAGAACCCAAGTTTCTATTGAAATGGCTAATTTTGATCTGAGCTACTAACAGAACTCTTTAATTCCTGGGAATTTTGTTGAACCTCCCTAGACGGTTCCCTGGGAAAGGATTACCCAAACGTAGGTACAGCAGCCGGGTGACTGGTCACCTGCCCTTCACTTAAAATTTCTCACTCTCAATCAAAAACTCTGTGTTTCTTCATCTTGTGAACCAGGACGACCTAATAGTGTCTGGAAGGCAGATCATTTATACTCTTAGGGAGCGCAATTCGATTCATTTAATTCAGACAAAAACTACATTCTGCGTGCCTGCTGTGATATTACTTGCAGGAAATAGTTACATCCTTTTCCTCAGGGACAGCACAGAAATGTAGCCTGAAGATAATCTTGGGACTTAATCAAGATTTCTATGCCCCCAGCATGGGCCCTGATGATATGGACCCTGATTTACTTATGGGAGGAACAGGAACGGTCTCCAGAAGGTGATTCTGCACAGAAGAATCAATGTGAGAAAAGATAAATGGGCCTAAAACACAAACACATCGTTGAAGAGCTACTGGCGGCTTCTGGTCATGAAGTTAATAAGGAAGAAGACAAGTGGAGCAGGGCATAGTGCCCAGGTGTGAAGACAGTTCTGCGAAATATTCAGGGTCCTGTAGGACACAGATAAAAGAGACCGGATTAGTTTTCATCACTTTCTGATACGGAGACTTTAGGCATTTGTCAGCGTAAGGCGAGGGATCAGAGAAACTGAAAAGTGAAGGTGTAGCCGCAGTTCTGATCAAAAGACTCCAGATGACACACGGGAGTTTAACGCCGAGGACAGAGAAAGAGTGCTACTGAGCTCTGGGCAGTTGCGTGTGGCCACTTAGGAGAGCCTAAAGAGTCCTTGTAATACGATTTAATTCTCTCTTTTGGAAGACAGGGACAACAGGCCATCTGCAAAGGCTCTGCTTGGTCCTGATTCTGTTCTATGCCTCTAGAATAGATGAGACACAAATCAGAACATGAGAACAAAGAGAGAAGATGTGGATCAAATTCCTCAGGATATGCATAAAATGTATAGTGATATTTCATTTGTATTTTAATAAGGAAAGCTTGCCTGAAGATCAGAGAGTAAAACAGCCCCACTGGTCAGCCTTCAGACTAGGTGGTGATAACACACATCTTTATTCCCAGTAGCCACACTAGTTGCCATAGAAACTAGGAAGTGCACGCCTTTAATCCCAGTGGTGCACGCCTTTAATCCCAGTGGTGCATGCCTTTAATCCCAGCCCTAGAGAGGATTATAAAGTGGAAGGAGACAGCTCTCAGACACAGTCTCATTCTGAGGTTCCTGGAGGCAGGATCACTATTTCAGACTGAGGTTGTGGTAAGAGTCACTGGCTGGTTTCTTTGTTCTTCTGTTCTTCAGGTTGAGCCCCAATTTCTGTCTCTGAGTTTTTATTAATCATGCTTCAAAAATATTTTTAGTGATCTCAAGTTAAGCATTCAAAAATGGGAAGCTGGAAAAGGACATAACCTTGAAGGGACATAGATTAACACCATCCCCTGAACTTGCTTTGTAGGAAGTAATAATAAGAGAGGCATCAGCTTAACAGAGAGCAGGGTTCTTAGAACCCAGAAACAAGGAAGAATGTCAGGACTTTGGTGGAAAATCCAACAGAAAATGAACTTTATTATTACAATTTAAAAAAAAATGAGCAGAAATGATTAACCATTATTAATTAAATAATAAAGAGGAACTCTGGCAGGACCTCAGAGAGAAAGGGCTTGAAATGCCCCCTCAGTGTCTCCCCTCCCTTCCGTTCTTCCTGAACTAGACTCAATACAGGCTTAGCAAGGTCAAGGAGCAGACAGCTCATGAGCAGCCAGGGCCAGTATATGATTTTCAGAAACCCAGAACAACATGAACAAGCAGAGTCCATTATGCAAACAGCACAAAGGAAAGTACTATTGTGGGTACTGAAACGAGAAGTGTTATCTTCTCTTTCTGCATCATTCTCTTGGCTTGTCAACGTCTTTATTTGTAGTTATAATGTTTTTAAAATTTAAAAAAACCTTGAATTTCAACACTCATCTCTACCTTATTCAATGTCTATCTTAAAGGCTCCCTCCTTCTAGTCAGCTCACAAAATGGTAGCTCAAAGGCAAAGTCATTAAGGGTGTAAACATGGTAGAGGAAGGGCACAGGATTCACAAATCCACGAGACCAGCAGTTCAAGCCCTGAAACTCACGCAAAGGTAAAAGGGGATGACCAGCCCCCCCAAAGTTGACCTTTCTCTCCTTCACACACACATCATGGCACGCGTACTCCCCTACAAAACAACAATAATAATAGAAGAAGAAAGAAGAAGGAAGAGGAAAGAAGGAATGAAGGAAGGAATAAAGAAAGGAAATATTTTGGGATCAGTAATGTCTCCACCAGCACAATTTATAAATCAGCCTCATACAGATTAGGTAGGCAGATGAACCAGTTATAGGGAAGTATAACCAAAGAAATGCTTCAGAATTCTGAGCCAAAGCTTTATTAAAGACAAGGACTGTAGCCAGTATATTGATCACTATTACACTTGATCTTAGCCCCAAAGTAAAGAAGCAACTGATTACTACTATGAACATAGCAGTAATATTCTCAATATTCTACACACAGCTAGATCCCAAATAGGATAAACCATACTGGGGAATAGCAGGCATTTTTCTAAGAGAGCCTAGAAATATGGGGGATTGCTTCTTTTGTCTTTCTTTGCAGGGTGGTATCACCATCTGGGAGGACAATGTCTTCTGATGTGCAGCACGTTCGTGACATTTCTTAGAGACAATATCAGTCTTTTAACAACTTCCTTGCACCGGCCAACCCGCATCTGCAGCTCTGCTCACATAGAATGTTCGAGTGAAAAGGAGTTAATATTGAAATACCCAGCAGAAGGCATGCTGGACACATTTTTACAAAATTGGAGGTGGGGGGCACTCATCCAGAAATTCATAAAAGACACTGCTGTGACCGATTGGCAGTTTTAGATCCTGCATCTGCAGAGTTATTTTTAGCCAAATCTTGATAATCAATGAGAAAGACGGAAAAAGAAAAGAATAAACTCTAAAAAACCATGCAGCATTCACAAATTTTAAATAGTTGGTTTTTACTAGCCACAGTTCCATCAAAATTTCAACAAGATTTATGAACAACATTTAATTTACAGCCCTGTGTTTAGTATCTTTTCATGTCATCTGTTGACTCTTAGGGTCAAAGGTCAAAGGCTAGGTCAGGGGATTGTTGGGTGGCCATAAACAAACAACGGAGAACAAAAGAATAAAGGCCCACAGAAGTGTGACTTCCACCCTACGTGACCATACCACACAACTTCAACACAGACCACAACCCTGTGCACGGAAGCCTAATGATTTGATGAATGCTTATGTTACATCACGGACATTTTAAATCCCAAGTCACATTGGGAAAATGCAGTTTTACTCCAAATTAGCAAAAACCAATTGTCTAAAACAATAAATAGCTATGGTTTAGCGTTTCTAAGTCCTGCTATGTAGCCAAGTGGCCAACTGTCAGTACTTTTAGAAGGAAAGTTTTTGAAAGATCTGTAAAGAGCAAGCTTTGCAAAATATATCCTTTGTCTTGGAAACTTAATTTGACGAAAGCTTTAGGACCAGAATTCTCCTTGGAATGCAGCCCCACTTCCACGTTCGACTTCATTAATTTATAGCTAATGTCAAGAATGACAAGTTTCCCCGGTGTCATGGGCCTAATATATTTATGTTCTGCCACTTTTCCGAATTAGAGTGGCAGCAACTCTGAAAGCTCTAAGTTGTGGCTTCAACTGAGAAAGCTGTCCACTGAGCACACGGTCCTGTGATGCGGACCAGCTGGTGATCTCCAAAGCCTTCACACCCTTCAAAGGCATCATCGGAAGGACCAAGGTGAGCATGGCATCCATTTCTTTTCATTGATGGTACATTTATTCTTTCAGATGTGTTGAGAGTCTGCTCTTTCCCAGGTAGTGCATGTGTTATACACAGAAGAATAATTTACCATAATTACTTACTCACTGTTCTAGTTGAGAGTGGATTCTTCTGATGGTAAAAAGACAACGTTATGTCCTAGTCTCTTTCCTCTCGTCTCATTCTCTACTCTTGTTACTAATCTGCATGATAATAAAGGAATAAGCAAATCTCTAACCCAGCCCATGACTGCAGTTTTGATAGTCTGACTATTGAAAATAGTCATTCTCAATTTTATAAAGCCAGAGACTAATCATTGTCCCAGATTATAAGGAAACGGGTGTATCACCACACTCATTTGGTTGAACTATAACCTGAATAATACTGTTAGTTCTGGGACTCTTTTCTTCATATCAGAACATTTTGAAGTCACAATTTTGTTTTAGGTGATATTTTCAACTCAAACCAAGGGAAAAGGAAAGGACAACACATAATTTACTTCTCATGGGTTTTGATGTGATATATACACCTTGAAGCAAAAGAGTTAGCAACATGCCAACATTTCGTGAGACTTTCTTTTGTTTTATTGTTGTTGCTGTTTGGATGGGAGAAAAGAAAAAGAGAACTCCTTACAACAAACTGCAAAAGTGCATCAGGAACTGTGGCCTTCTGCATAGGAATAGACTCCATCAGGTCCTAGAAGGCAGGTTTGGAGAGTGGGCTAGCAAGTGGGCGATTCCAGTACATTTTCCCACCCGGCTTAAACAGAAGCGGTGTGATCTGGAAGGGAAAGGCCTTATGTTCAGAGACAGCACTGACTTCTGTTGACTGCCTGGGCCCTTCTGGAACTCCTAATTCTGTACACTTCAATATTTAAGGTCCTGATACTGCTCTTGTAGTTAAAGATAATGGGATTTAGTCTGTGTATTCAGATGAAAGTTTGAATTGGTTCTGGATGATAGTCCCAGCTACAAACAGGATATAGGATGTGCTTCTGTGGTCAAAGGAGCTGGACTTGAACAATCTTTAAAAGGAGCCCTGAGAGCCAGGCAGTTTTCAGGACTGCTTGTAGCAATAGTATCATGCAAATGTGGCTATAATATCCTCTTGCCTTTGTTCCACCATCAGCATCTGGGGGTGACTTGCTTTATTTTCGCCTCCTCTGTGTCATTAAATGATAACGTTTAGTAGAGCCACACTTCATCGTCACTGACAATATCTTAGGAGCACAGACCTTAATAAAACAAAGCTGTAGCAAGAGTTTTGGCTTTGCTTCATATTTCATTTCCTGTCCATGGTTTATTGTTCTCAGGGCCGGAGAGCACTTTGACGTCCTTTAGAGTATAGAATTCATTTACCGTCAGCAGACAATCCCTTCGGATCACGATAAGGGAATAAAACAAAAGGCATTCCACTTCTCAACAGACACCACAACACCCATCTCTCAACTGCCCCTGAGTTAAACTTGAGCTGAAGGGCTTGATTATTCCACGTTCTGACTCTTTTTTCTTGTTTAATTTCGCATTTTGAATCTAAAGTATTTACCAGGCTTTTCTTTTCATCCATTTTTACCTCAGACAAAAGATCACCAGGATAAAATATCCAACGAGGTAGAAACAAAGGTTGAAGGTCTGGGGGTGGAGGGGGGAGGCAGGGAGAAAGGCCATAGATTGCTAGGATTTTGCCGTGTGCTGACTTTTTCTTTTTAAATAAGGTAATTTCCAGGATTTTGAAGTGTGTTGTTTTCCACTTACTGAAAAAGTCATTGTGGAAAACGAACAAGCTCATGGAAAAGGGAAATACGCTCACCTCTCCTTACCCTGTGCACAGAAGGGCAGATGGGATGAAATGATTGCTCCTCCCCTGTCTATAGAGGAGGAAATGAAGAGAAATTCTATGGGAGAGCATTTCTGCTTCAGAAAAGAGAAAGAGGCAAGGTCTGGACCATCTATTATTCTTCCTATGCAGACGTCAGCTTCATGCATACAGCAACAAGCAGCAGCTTCCTGGAGCCGGTCATTTCATTTGTGACTCCTAAAATAGAGATAATTCAACAAGTTCTCATGTGTGAGTTCAGCTACATGAAAACCCATAGTTTTCTTGGCAAAATCAGGTTGTTTGTTTGCTTGCTCATTATCCTCTCCTCCTTAAACTAACCAGGAATGATGTTTTAGCAGATCAGAGTATGGGTCCTTCATTCCTGTGTTCCTTTCCTAGCTCAAACTAAGAAGTTCTATGGGAAACAAAAACAGACAACTGGATGAAAATAAAATTAATCAGGTGTATAAATAAGCTAGACATGTTTACAATCTCAACACTGGGAAGATGGAAGAGGCGGATCAGAAGTTCAAGGTTAGTCTCTCCCCCAAACCGGTTTGAGGTTGGCACAGGCTAGATGAGATGCCATCGCAAAACAAAATATACAGCAAAGTGGATGCACATGCACACAAGAAATAAAAGGTAACAAATTTGATGAATCTGAAAACGTTTCATGAACTGTAGCAATGTCAATGCTAGTCATGTAGAATATTTTTAATAAAGAAAGCCAGGTTATAGATGTGAAGAAAGGCTGTGGGGGTGGCTCAGGAGTAAGGACATTTGATGCTCTTCCGGGTGATCCATGCTCAGTTCCTCTCACCATGGCAGCTCACAGGCATCTGAAATGCCAGTTCTAGGGGATCTGATGCCCTCTTCTGGCCACTGAGGGCTCAAGGCATGAACAAATTGCACATACATACATGTAGGCAAACACTCATAAGGATAAAACAAAATAATAAGTGAATCTTTAAGATATAAAGGATCTTTCTGTATTGTACCTTACGAAGAGAGTGAGTGAACATGTAAGCATTAACAATTAAAAGTATTAAGTATTATTTAAGTATTTAAAATTATAAAGTGTTTTTAGGGGTTGGTTTAAAACTTGCCTGGTATGTAGGAGGCTGTGAATTCAATACACAATACATTACACACACACACACAGAGGAGGGGTGCTTTCAATCCCTCTCTTGCCATATTTGAAGCATTTTCACAGAGAATAGAAAGAAGTGTCATGTTGGGATTACCAAGTGTAGCAGAAAGTCCATCTGAAGAAAATTCTGAAACAAATACATTTGTGTTCAAGAATGTCCAGAAGAATGATCAAACTTTTTTTTCTTTTTGTTTGTTCCTTCCACTTTCCAATGACAGATGTTCAATTGTACTCCTCATCCTACCTTTCTCTCTCTTGAGCCAGGGTCTTTCTCTCTCTTGTGTACCTATGGCACTTCTCTGTGTAGACCAGGATAGCCTCAGACTCACAGACATCCACCTACCTCTGCCCCTGGAGTGCTGAGATTAAAGGTGTACTCCTCCATGCTTGGCCTGAATCCCTTCTCTCAAAGCCTCTTTTAACCCCAGCTTTCGAGCCCCTTTCTAGTATCCTGGTCTCCATCCACACTTTCTCCCACTTGAATACACATATTCAATAGTTAGAAGCTATGATCCACGTATAAGCAAGAACATGCAGTACTTATCTTTCAGATCCTGGGTTAAGGTCTTAGATAAGGTTTCTATTGTTGCTATAAAACACCGTGACCAAAAGCAAGTTGGGGAGGAAAACATTTATTTAGCTTATACTTCCACATCTAGTTCATCACTAGAGAAAGCCAGGACAGGAAATCAAGCAAGACTAGAAGCTGGAGGCAAGAGCTGATGCAGAGGCCATGGAGGGGAACTGCTTACTGGTTTGTTACTCATGGCTTGCTCAGCTTTCTTCAAGGACCCAGGATCACCAGTCCAGGAATGTCCCCACCCACAATAGGCTGGACTTTCCCCATCAATCACTAATTAAGAAAATGCCCTGTAGGCTTGCCTACAGCCAGATCGTATGAAGGCATTTTCTTAATTGAGACTCCCTCCTCTTAGATGACTCTAGCTGTGTTAAGTTGACATAAAGCCTTCCGGTATAGTTAGCTCACTTAATATAATAAATTCCACTTCCATTTTCCTGCAGCTTTTGTAATTACTTTTTATTTATAGCTGAATTGAGTTCCAATGTGTATGTGTATGTATGTGTGTGCGTGTGTGTATGCGTATGCATGCACACATTGGCACACATCAAAGAACCATTTATTAACATGGGACTTATAGGTCAGAAAAGAGAGTGGTACACAAGAGCTGGGAAGGAGTCACCAGAGTAAACTGCATGCAGCAAGGGCTCAAAGGGTCAAAAGTAATGACATGCAGAACAACCAGGCAACAAGAGTAGTGTGTCTATCTTCCTATGAAGAGTAGCAGCAAGGATCAGAAGAGTAAGTATATGTTAGGGCTTCCAAGCAGAATTAAAGTCCCTAAGCAGTAATTGTCTAAGTTTTCTTTGCTCAGTTAGTCCAGGATTTATATATTTTTATAGCTTAATCCTCTCTCTCTCTTTCTTTTGATTCTCAGATACTGTGGTGTGTTGAAAGGTAAAATAAAATCAAGCCCCACTAAAGCCAATCTGCTTTCTTCTCTCTACATTTATTTTTGCAGCAATTTGGTACAATAGCATCTAGTCATAACTTCTGGTCAGCCATCAAGTCTTTTAAACAACGCTCCAAAGTGATACTGACATGGAGGTTTGCAGAACAACAGAGGGAAACGTTGCATATGTATGTTTTCATTAGCCACGCATCTGCTGATGGGCATCTAGCCCAGCTCCATTCCCTTGCTACTGTGAAAGCAGCAGCAATAAATATGAACGTTCAAGTATCTCTGGAGCAGGTCATTGAGTCCGTTGGCTACATACCCAACAGTGGTATAGCTAGATAACATGGTCCATCTGTGTTTGGTTGTTTGGAAACATTTTGAATGGCCTCATTGCTGGATACTCTCACCAAAAGTAAAGAAACAGTAATAAGTCCTCGCCTCCTCACCGGCATTCACTGTCATGTGCTTTCTTGATTGCCACTCTGACTAGGATGCGATGGAATTTAAAAGTAGTTTTAATTTGCATTTCCCTGGAGGCAAAAGATGCTGGATACCTTCAGAAATATTTATTAGACATGCATCTCTTCTTCGGAGAACTGTTCTTCTCCCCTCGGTTCACTGGCATATTTACAAATAGAGAAATTTCTGAAGGATTTGTTACACTAGTTACCTTAGATGGCTGGGGATATAGCTCGGTGTAGAGCTCTTGCCTAGTGTGCATGAAGCATTATGGAAGTGGTTCTCAACCTCTGGGTCCTGACCCCTTTGGGGAGTCAAATGACCTTAGCCTGCATATAGGATATTTACATTACATTCATAACAGTAGCAAAATTATAGTTATGAAGTTGCAACAAAATGATTTTATGGTTGGGGTTCACCACAACATGAGGAATTTTTGTTAGAGGGTTGAAGCATTAGGAAGGTAGAGAACCAGTGCCCTAGGGTCAATCTTCAAAGTGGTTACTTTGGGTATAAAGTGTATGTGAAATATATGCATAAATGATAATGTTTATATAAGATGTCCATATAAAACAAGTCACAAAATGGCATGTTTAAATTCAGCCATATCAATAACTTTAAATATAGTCTTATCTATTAAAAGGCACAGAATGAATAAATAGTAATATCCGCCTATATGCTGCCCCCATACAAAAATAAAATTCAAACACAAAGAAACAGAGATGCTGAATAAAAGAACATAGAAAAAGACACTATTAGCCGGGCGCTGGTGGCACACTCCTTTAATCCCAGCACTTGGGAGGCAGAGGCAGGCGGATCTCTGTGAGTTCGAGGCCAGCCTGGTCTACAAGAGCTAGTTCCAGGACAGGAACCAAAAGCTACAGAGAAACCCTGTCTCGAAAATCCAAAAAAAAAAAAAAAAAAAAAGAAATAGAAAAAGACAGAAAGAAAGAAAGAAAGAAAGAAAGAAAGAAAAAGACACTATTGTGCTAAAACTAGTCCAAGAGCAAGGCTAAGGTAGTGTATGTGGTAGCTTGAAGGTAATTGACTCCCATAATCTCATAGGGAGTGGCACTATTAGGAGGTATAAAGTATATGGGAAATACATGCATAAATGATATGTGGCTTTGTTGAAGTGGGTATGGTCACGTTGGAGGAAGTGTGTCACTGTAGCAGCAGGCTTTGAGGTTTCCCATGCTCACTATACTGCCAAGTGTGTCAATTAACTTCCTGTTGCCTGCAAGATATAGGACTCGCAGCTACTCTTTCAAGATCACATCTTCTTGTATACTGCTATATTCTCTACCATGATGGTAATTAACTGAACCTCTAAAACTGTAAGTGAGCAAACTCAATTAGATGTTTTTCTCTATAAAAGTTACTGTTAAAAAAAAAAAAGAATTTCCATGGCCTGGCTATGGTGGCCCACCTTTTTAATCCTAACACTCAGGCAGGTGGATCTCTGTGAGTTTGAGGCCAGCCTGGTATACAAAGTGAGTTTGAGGGCAGCCAGTACTAAACAGGAAATTTCTGTCTCTAAAAAAAAAAAAGAAAGAAAGAAAGAAAAAGAAAAAAGAGTTGCTGTGGTCATGGTGTCTCTTCACAGGAATAGAAACCCTAACTAAAACAGAACTTGGACCAGGCGTGGTATATTGCTGTGATAAGCCTGACCATGTTTTTTTTTTGGAGGTGAATTTGGACTTTGGCACTTTGAGTTAGGAAAGCAGTAGAATGCTTTTAGTGCTGTTTAATGGGTCATACTAGTAGGAGCGTGGAAGACAGTAGTATTGAATGTGATTTGATTAATTGTGGAGATCAAGAGACTTTAGAGGAAAGGAATTTTAGCATATTGCCTAGTCTTATGTTCAAGGAGATAAACAGAGTTCAAAATGGAATAAAGGGAGTGGTGACCTCAGGGAAAGATCCCATCTGCTAAGCTTCCAATTTATGAAAAGGATAAAGAAATGCTTAGAACAGGACTTGGTGGTACACACCTTTAATCCCAGTATTTGGGAGGCAGAGGTTGGCAGATCTCTGAGTTTGAGACCATCCTGGTCTACAGCAAAAATTTCAGGACAGCTAGACTCTGGCAGTGAGAGACAGAGAGCTGGTGAAGATGTCACTGAATGAAGGTGGCTCCAGTCCCAGAAAGCAGCAGAACTTGACAACTTTGAGCATATGGTTCTGACTTTTGAGTCAAGGATAGAAGAAAGGAGTTATGGAATAAAGCTGCTGAGGTCCAGCATGTGACAGGGGTGTCCCTGATTAGAGGTCTAGAGAGGCCATTGCATGAAGCTGTGAAGTTGAAACCTGGATTGCCTTAGAGAACTCAAGATGGAGATACCAAACCTGTGGGATACCTGTACAGGAGGAGACCTGCTTATGGGGAGTGGAACCAGCCCAAGAGAAAGTTTGTTGCAGTCAACAAAGTTGGATGGAGTTGGAAATCTAAGAAGTGTTTTAACATAGACAAGGAGATGCAGAGTTTGGAGCTTGCCCAGCTGGTTTTTGGTCTTACTTTGGTCCAGTATTTCTACACTATGCTCCCTTCCTTATGTTTTGGAATGGTAATGAATATATGTTGTAAATATGTAATCTGCTTTTTGATTTTGATTTTATAGGGGATTATAGGTAAGAGATTTTGTGAATCTCAGAGGAGACTTTGAACTTTGGACTTTAAAACATTGTTGAGACTGTGATAGACTATGGGGTCTTTTGAAGTTGGACTAAATGTATTTTTGCATTATGATATTGTTATAAGCGTATGGGGGCCAGGGAATGGAATGTGTTAGTTTGAATGTAACTGACCCCCATAATCTCATAGGCAGTGGCACCCTTAGGAGGTGTGGCTTTGTTGGAATGGGTATGGCCTTGTTGGAGGAAGTGTGTCACTGCAGGGTGGGCTATTCTCAGGATACTGGCCAGTATTTCAGTTGACTTCCTGTTGCTGCAAGATGAAGGACTCTCAGCTACTCCAGCACCACATCTGCCTGTACTCCACCATATTCCCCACCATGGTGATAATGTACTGAACCTCTAAAACTAAGTAAGTCACCACAATCAAATACTTTCCTTTGTAAGAGTTGCTATGATCACAGTGTCTCTTCAGAGTAATATAAACCCTAAGACAATAGAGTAATACCAGAAAAATAGATTCAAATGTAAATCACATTGACAACCATAGTGAAAGCCATGTGATTGTGATAAAAGCAGCTGTTAATCAAGGGGACATGAGGATTATAAATATTTATGCACTCAATAACAAAACTTAAAAATACACAGAGCAAAACTGACAAGCTGCAAAGAAGAAGAAAGAGAAGGAGAAGAAGACAGATATAAATACCAACTTCTCAACAACTATTGATAACAGGCCAGGAATCAAGAAAGGACATAATTTAGGTCATAGAAAATTACCTCAGATGGATCATTTTGAGAGCAATATCCTTTGGAGACATGTACATCCTGCCTGTGCCATGAAGTTAGAAAAACAGAGCTAGTGTGGTCAAATCATTTTTCCTGTTTGTTTTGTACAACATTTTTGGTAAAAGGTTTATTTCAGCTCTTTTTATGATGATAAAATATAAGAAAATACCCAGTATCTTAAATTTTGATATATTGTGTATGTTGCTCCATCTCTACAACAGAGTAATATGAAGCCATTAAAAAGTAACTGCGCAACTATTTTTTTCAGTAAAGATTTTTGTCACAATATTGATTATCAAAATCCCAAACTGGTCTTAAGCTTCAGTGGCCAGCAAAGTGGCCAGTATTTATAAATTCATGCTTGTCTTGGCTTCAGTGTGTACAAGATTAATATTGAGTCAAATGATTGTTAGATGCCTTGGCAGTATACATTAGGTGGTTACTAGTGTTTAGAGGTTATCTTACTGTAGGAATGACTCTCTGATGGAAGAGAATCCTGTTCAGGCAAGGCTAACAGAATCACTGACTCTGAAAACTATCACTCTTGTCTGTAATTTAACACATGCAAAAGCAGCTATGGTGTCTCCTCAATACCTGTACTATAGTGCATCATCTCGTGTGATGTGTATTTGTAATCTCATGATTGTATCTCAATCTTACAGGCACATATATCTGTGGATGGTCAGGAAGATGACTTCTCATTAATTTGTATAATTTTGATATATAGAAAATATACTAGTATATGCTTTATAATTAGATCTATTGTCCCATGAGGGCTGTAAGATACTTAAAAACCTCCTTTGTTCCTTTAACTCAAGCTAACATAGAAAACAACAATTTCTCCCAAGTCTAAGATAAGCTACAAACCATTAGCTCATTTTCATCTCAGAGCAAGTTCAAACTAGACTGAATGCTTCTGTGAATGGATCTTAAGTTAAACACTTACAGATATGCACAAGGTCAGAGTTGCAGATGGCTAACCAAAGTTATTAACACAAAGAAATCTGAAAAAATCATGCCAATTCTTACTTGTCAAGTCCTGTGTCTCAGAGTTTGTCTCACTGGGCACTGTAACCCCTGACCTCTGGTCACAGTCTTATATCAGAAACCTTGAAACCTTGAAACATTTACCTTGGCAACGGCTCTATCCTTATTATTTACCCAGTGGATGTGTTATGATCAATGAGATATAATTCTTGTAACTTTTTTCTTATTGCCTTAAGCCTCCTGGAAAAAAAAAACAAAACAACAACAACAAAACATATGTAAGTTAGGTGAACAAAGAAGCAAAGGAGAATTGAAACAGAATTTGAACTCAAGAGAATTAGAGAATTTAGAGTAAGGAAATTAGAGCTGTAGAATAACAAAAGAACATGACCCTCAAATCGTGTATGTGAGTCTTTACCCCTCAGACAGAAAACCCTTAAGTTCAGTTTTGCTGTGTTGTGGGGTTTTTCTTTGAACCCTGGAGGTAGCCTTGAGAGCTGGTCTCTCAGGCTACAAATAAGTGATGTTGATTGCTAATGTCTGCTTTTTCCAGCTATGGTTATCTACTCCCCTGGGATCCAAGGCTGAGCAAACTCCAGGCTCTATAGACCAAACAGTCTGAGTCACACTTAGAAAAGAGTCTAGAACTCTGAAATGATACTTTAATTAACAAATCTCAAAGGAAAAAAAAACTGATGTCAAGAATGACAAAACCGAAGGACCTTCAGGACAAAAATAAAATACAAAGCTAAAAACAAAATCCCTTCATAATTTAGAAGCAAAAGGGAATTTTGTTTAGTTCCTAAAAACTCATCATAGTCTTCTTTTTCATCTACAGTCCCACTTAGGAAATCCTAAGTGATTGGTTGAGATGCCCCCAGTCAGTAAGTTATTTGCCACACAAGCATGAGGACTTGAGTTTGATTGACAGTACTTAAACCCAACACAGAAGTACAGGCCTATAATCCCAACACAGGAGAAGCAGAGACCAAAGTATCCCAGAGACATCTAGCCAGCCAGGTTAGCCAAATCCGTCAGCTCCAGGTTCAGTGAAAGATCCTGTCCCCAAAATTAGCAAGGAACAATTAAAGAAGAAAACCAATTTTTAATTCTGTCTTCTGCACACTTACTCCTCCCAACCTCCCAATGTTCACACACACACACACACACACACACACACACACACACACACCCCACACAATCTTAAGTAGGGAATCTGGATTATTGGGGGACTAATCAAGAAATAAACTTAACTGACAATCTGTCTTAAGCATTCATCCTTGTGAGGTTTTGGTAAGGGTCCAGTTGAAGAAGCCAGATGATCAGATGATCACAAAAGCTTCATAAGAACCTCAGCTGGTCCATGAACTTGCTTGCTGTGCTGTCTTCAAACTCATTAAACATATTTAATTAACAACTTTCTTGCATGTAAAGAACAGGAGTAATACCCATAAGCTCACAAACACTTTATGTCAGGTCCATACTGTAAATAATAATAATATACATTACAGAACTGCATCATCCAGAAGAGGCTCCTTCAGTAACAGGCATATTCAGAACTTTATCTACTCAATATGGCAGCCATCAATGCATGGAGCTATTGAGCATTTGAAATCTGGCTGGTACAACTATGGAAATGTATTTTAGAATATTAGAAATTTTAACTTATTTAAATGTATATAGGTCTTTGCTACTTTTCTATTGTTGTGACAAGACATCTAGCCAGCCAGGTTAGCCAAATCCATCAGCTCCAGGTTCAGTGAGAGATCCTGTCCCCAAAATTAGCAAGGAACAATTAAAGAAGAAAACCAATTTTTAATTCTGTCTCCTGCACACTTACTCCTCCCAAACTCCCAATGTTCACATACACACACACACACAACACACACACACGCACACACACCACAATCCGAAGCACAGTCAAAGACCGTGGCAACTTATAGAAGGAAGGGTTTATCTTGGGCTTATGGTTCTAGAGGTGTGAGACCCTGTGAGCAACACAGTGTGGAAGTGAAAGCTTTGCACCAAGCACTGTGCATGGTAGCAGAAACATCTGAGTGCTTACTTCTTCAGCCCCAAACAGGGAAGCAGAGCACTGCAAGTGATACAGTGTTGAAGCTCTTAAAACCCGCCCCAGTGACACATTTCCTCCAGCAAGGCTATGCCTCCTCGGCCTCCCCAAACAGAGCTACTAACTGTCATTAAAATGCCAGAGCCACTGCAGTGGGAAGGGGCATTCTCATTCATACCACCGCAATACAGTCATAGATGGCCTGTGGTTGCTCTATTGCTCAGAGCAAAGACAGAGCCAAAGTCTGTCCCAAGTTCACTTTTGTGGGTCCCTGTGTCATGGCCAACAGGAACGTTAGTCTGTCATCAGCTGTGGTTTGTGTCAACCTCCATTTCCATGAAAAAATAAAAAATATCTGGTTCCTAACTTCCTGATCTCCTGTCCCCAGATGGAGCACTGAATTCCCCAGGAAAGTTCATATTTTTATTCTGTTCCACTGTTTGCTGTGGGTGGGACTCTGTATCTAGGAAACTCAAAGAGTATTTTCTCTCCTAGCTGCAGGCAAGGGGCCCCAGGTCTTTTCCTTATAACTGTAAAGTGAAAAGTAGGACCATGGATACCATAATCCTGTGTTGCTCTCAGCATGAAGACCACGAAGGTTAGCAACAGTAGGGAACTACATGGTATGAGAAGTCATTTCCAGGCATATCCTGGACCAGGCTAAATGTAAGCTTCTAGAACAATGAGGCATGGTTTCAACAAAAGACAGGCAAACAGTATGGTCATCCAAGTCTATTAACTAGTCTCCATGTTTCCAGACTGATTGGTTGTGCTCTTGATTTTACTAGAAAGTTCTTTTGACAAATATCTCCTTCACCTGGTTTAGTGTTCTGCCATTGTGTGTGTGCCCACATGTGTCTGTGTGTCTCTGTGTCTGTGTGTGTTGTTTCTCAAGACAATGTTTTTCTATGTAGTCCTGGCAGTTCTGTAACTCACTCCATACATCAGGCTGGCCTTGAACTCAGAGATTCCATTGCCTCTGCCTCGTAAGTGTTGGGATTAAAGGTGTGTGTTACCACTGCTCAGCTGTGCTCTGATTTTTCTATGTAGTCCTGGCTGTTCTGTAAACTTACTCCGTATACCAGGCTGGCCTTGAACTCAGAGATTCGATTGCCTCTGCCTCCTAAGTGTTGGGATTAAAGGTCTGTGCTACCATTGCCCAGCTGTGCTCTGGCATTTGTGTGGGTATTCTTTCATTTCAAATCATAATAGCAGAAAAGTTTCCTCATGGTTTGACATTAATTGGCTGAGTGAGTAGTAACACCTATAAAAGATAAAATTGTTTATAATTCTCTGTTCTTCTATAGGAACTATAAGCTGTAGAACCCTCTTTTATACTTAGTCATCTAGAAATAAGGAGGGGCCTCTGACTCACCTTCCCTGAAGGTACACTGGCAGGATTTTAGTTCATATCTGTGTACAGGTATTTGGTGTCCAGTGGCTGAATCATTTCAAAGAAATAACTCATTTTCCAACCTTTCATCTAGAGGATACGGGAAGAATCTCACTGGATTGGATAGGAAATTGAATTTCAAAGCTGCCTGTGTTTGAATTATTTCATCCACGTTCGTTCTTTTGTACTGGGAAAGGATAATGCACTGTGGTACCCCAACCTTCCCACTTGCTATCACTGATTATTGCAGGCATCCCCTATTCTCAGGGCTCTCAGTGCCACGAGGAAAATGAGGTCAAAGTGCTCAGTAGATTTCCATTTATCAACAACTTCCGTCAACTGCTTTCTACAGTACTTTATGTATTACTCTCAAATCACTATACTAGTCTTTTTTATCATATTCACATGTAAATAATATGATGGAGCTTGAGGCCATGATTAAGACATACACTTCATAGCTGACTTGCGTAATAGATTGTAGAATTTTCTATACAGCATTTTCAAAGACAATTTTAATCAGAGTAGCTTCTTAGAACTACTCAACTACAGCACTTGTTTCTCCTTTGTTCTTTATGAAAAGTCATTAATATAAATATTGCATTGAAGACTCATTGGCACTGCAGCTTTTTGGTACTATCTTCTTTTATTAAATATAAACTATTCCAGAATTGTTCCTTTGAACACACCTTTAACAATCTCATTAACAAAGATGGTACAATTGGTTGCTATGACTTGCAGAGCGTTGAGACTGACCTGGTTGAGGCGACAGGAATGACAGACACATGTACAGAACAGCTGGGATGGAGTGTGCTGCTGGGTACTTTGAAGGATATGCATCAGTAACTGGAAATTCAACACCTTTATTATATAGAGCTGAACGAGGAGGGGGTTAGCTCACCTCAGTAGGGGAGTCTTTATAGGGGAGCAGTTTTAGGTGTCTATCTTCTGAGAGAAGGAAGCTGCGGTCAGTACTTTCTACACATCCTACCAATAACCATATTTTGATGAGGGGAAGGCATTGGGGTCTTTGCCATGACTGTGCTCATACCACCCTCTTAGAATTCATTGTGGATAGTTTCCTGTAGATCATTGTGCTCTAAGATTTTGGTCCCAAGTTGGCCTCTTCTTCCCAGCATCCTTGATTTTGGTGACCTCCACCCATGACTCCAGATCAGTTCATTCATAGAAACTTTGCGAATAATCACTTGTAAGAATCTTTGAGGAAGTAAGTTTTTCCTGAAAAAGAAAACTAATCGATGATTCATTTGGATTCATTATGCTATGTAAAGGAAGAGAGAATATAATTCTTCTACTGTGAATGGATGGTCCATGTCCAAAAGAGAACTGGGGGACAGAAGTAGAAATGAGATACTTTTAAAACATTAAGAACAAAATTAAGACTTCTGTAATAGTTTAACAATAGCCTATGTTTCCATTTCCTATTTTTTCCATAATAAAAACTAAACCCAGGGTGTCAATACTGACCTTCTAGACAAGGTATGCCCACTGGTACAATAGTGGCATGCCTGTCCTGAGGGTAACCCACACCTTCCTGATTGGATTAGAGGCCTGTTCCTCTGGAAGAATTCACACCTCATATGGTAAACTTGATCAAAAGCCTTTGGCTAGGGAAGTCACAGGTCCAAGAAAAAATATGGCATTATGTTAAATGGACATGTAGCCATTTAAACTGCCTTCTAAACCTTTTATTTATATCCTTAGATGCGTGCTACAGTTGAAGTTATCTGCTGTTGTTGCTGTTGTTTTTGCATGTGTGTGTGTGTGTGTGTGTGTGTGTGTGTGTGTGTGTGTATTTGCAGCGAGTGACAGTTGAAGTGGAGGTTTGATAACTACTCACAAGGCTGAGAAGACATGACTGCTGGGTGCTTAGCCCTAAATGGGGTTATCTGTGTCACATCTGCCAAGGCCCAGGGAACATTCCAGAGGATGCGGCAGAAAACCTGTGGGAGTCAAAGGACAGGGAGGAGTGCTATGAGACACTGTCGCTGGGTGACATGGTCGCAGTAACGCAGCAGCTGTATGCCTTCCTAAGACCTGCACACACAAAGAGACATGAGGGCTAGCTGGGGAAAAGCAGGTCAGCGGAGTAGGAAGATCATCAGAGAGGGCAAAGAGGTGAACATTATCACAATATAGTATATCCATACATGAAATTGCTATAAAATTAAATAATACAAATATTTCATGACAAAAAAGAAAAGTTCAGAGGTTTTGGGTTATGGGAATAAATCAGTGTGAAGTCTTCCAAGCCTTTTGTGGGGAGAACAGTGGACGACTTCAAATCTATTAACATTACAGCCTGCCAAGCCCGCTGGTCTTTACTTCACAGAATACCTTCAGGCTCTAGGGCAAGATGAAGCAACTTTTTTTTATTAAAATGTGTTTTTTAGAAACAATCTTTTCTCATTTTACATATTTATCCCAGTTCCTACTCCCTCCCCTCCTCTGCTTCCTCCACCTTCTCCTCACCCCCCCCCCCCATCTGTTCCTCACAGAGGGTAAGGCTTCCCAAGTGGAGTCAATGAAGTCTGATAGATCACTTTGAGGCAAGACCAAGGCCTTCTCCACTATGTCTAGACTGAGCAAGGTATCACTCCAACAGGAAGGGCTTCCGAACACCAGTACAATCACTAGGGAAAAATCCTTGTCCTGTCCGTCAGTAGTGGCCCCATAGACTACCCAAGCCACACAACTGTCACCCACATTCAGCGAGCCTAGTTTGATCCTATGTCCATTCCCCTGCTATCAGTCTTGAGTCAGTGAGCTCCCACCGCTCAGGTCAGGTGTTTCTGTGGGTATCCCATTATGGTCATGACTCCTTTGCTCATATTATCTCTCCTCCCTCTCATGGACTGGTCTCCGGAAGCTCAGTCCAGTGCTTAGCTGTGGATCCCTGCATCTGCTTCCATCAGTTGCTGGATGAAGGTTCTATGATGAAAATTAGGGTGGTCGTCAATCTGATTACAGGGGAAGGCCAGTTCAGGTACCCTCTCCACTATTGCTTAGGGTCTTAGTTGGGGTCATTTGTGTGAATTCCTGAGAATTCTCCTAGTGCCAGGTTTCTCGCTAGCCTCGTTCCTTCATGTTCTCCGTTCTCCTCCTCCTGCCCCCTTTCCGCTCACACTCCCTATCTACCCTCCCATCCCCCCACACTTCCAATTTTCTCAGTAGATCTTGTCTAATTCCCCTTCCCAGGGGATCCTTGTATGTCTCTCTTAGGGTTCTCCTTGTTACAGAGCTAAGATGAAGCAACTCTTGTTCTTGTGTACTATGTAAATGGAGAAACAGGTTTCAGACCACAAATTTTAAGAATTGCATTCTAAAGGACAGAGCCTAGCTGTGCTTCATACAAAATCACACTTGAGAGGGTTGAGTTGGCATCTGCAGCTGTTTGGATCTGTTGTTAATCAGATGGGTGGCAAAGGGAGGATGCTTTTTCTTTATAGAAGCCTTCTCTACAAAGACCTGGCAGCAAAGAGGTGTGGTTTTGTTGAGGTATAGACCCAGATGAGCAAAAGAACCCATGCAGCAGAAAATGTCAAGAAAGGAAACAAAGACAACTAGTGAAAAAATATATGCACATGCTGTTTGGGGGTATCCAACCTGTTGGCTTTCAGTCTGTGTTCTTTAATAGAAGCTTGGCAGAGGACCGGGTATGTGGGGCACAGGAGTGGGAGTACCGTCACGATGTAACTAAAGAGTGGGGAAATCACTGTAGAGAGACTGAGAGCCAACTAAACCTTTGCCCGTGCCAGGGAATAAAACCAAGTCAACCCACTGGAAGTGTCACAAGTGGTGAGTCACTAGCTGCCTTTGTGGTTCATCTGCCTCTGAAATTGTCTGGGATTTTATTTTTTAAAAAATAATCTTAAGAAAGAGATATACTTGTGGCATTTGGGAGATAAATCTCTGTTTACTACAACTCAAAAATATATAAAGGGGTGAGCACTGAATGAAAATTCGCATCATGATATACTCATGAATTCCATTGTTTTTCTTTGATTCCTCCAGGATTTGATGTCAAAGAATGAGGTATCGGTCAAGACCCTCCCTTGGCTTTGGGATTTCAAACATCAGACGGTGTATCTGGGAGGGTATTTAGCAGAGAAGAGCAAAGCTGCTGTGGTTCTTGGAATTCCACTGAAGGCTTTTGACCGAGGGAAAGAGGAGAAAACATGAACTCAAGATATGTACCTTGGCAAATTATGAATTCTGTGCCCTGTCTCTCAATAAAGGCAAAACCCCATGAAGGCTGATAGCAAGAATGCTTTAGGTCTGGGTACCTGTGAACAGAGGGTCCTGGTCTTCTTTTGTTTCTACCCAGGAAGGAAAGCATGTAAGCACAAAGAACAGACACCCGTGTAGAAAGGAAGGGAAGCCCTACACTTCTTGGCTCTAGTTTAAACAAAGCAAATTAGTTTAGGGAGAACACAACATGCTGCTGGCCTAGAGATCTGTAACATTCGTTGCCACGCACACACACACACACACACACACACACACACACACACACCCTGACCCAAAACTGATGCATAGCTGACTCAGTCTCCCTTGCTTATGAGAGTGACCTTAAGGGGAACTGACCTAGAATGGGCTCCGAAGGGACCATTAGCAATTGTATGACCCCTGTGCCCCCTAGAGGGCCTTGGCTGTATCAGAGAGAGCTGAGCAACACTGTGTTGAGACTGTGGACAGAGATAGGCTTCAGTGCTAAGGACAATGATGAAAGTCCAGCCAGGATTTCTTCTTGGTGCTGACTCTGAAAAGCCAGCAGAATTCAAGGGGTACAACTGTCTGAAGATGACTTAAGGGCCGAAATGGCACTCCAAGTCCTGGTTGGGGAAATGCCACATGCAACTCAGGACAATGAGACTGGAAACATATACAAAATCAATGGCTAGTTAAGTCAAGCTGTTGCCTCTGCACAAATGATGCAGAGGCCATTTAACCCCTGTCTGCCAAAGGCAATATTTCAAAAAAATTGCCTCCTCTTTAGTAGTAGTGGTTTAATCATGATGGGGGGGGTGTTGGGTGGGGAGAAAGAATGCACCTGGGAAGCCCACAGACCTTCAGCCATGCAGGATTTCTCTGAGACCAAGTCTCAATTCAGTACTGGCAGTAGGAAAACTTTCACGTGTTTGGGAATACGGAGCCTTAGTGCTTTCTAATACATCTTAGTGTTTTCTCTTACAGCTGTAATGACATCACGTGGTTTATGTGATTTTACTTCTCTCATCTTCGAAAATGAAAGCTGCGAATGTGCGCCCATGAGCATTTTTTATTATTACAGTTCATCTTATTATCTGAGAAGCCAAGGATGAGAATTATAGGTTGCAGCCTTTTTGTCTTGTGACAGTGGTTTTATTCTGTACACAGCGTACAAGATTTGGCTTGCAATAAACCAAACCAGCAAAAGAGAACACTTTGAGACAGACTTGCATTGTATTCGGCGGTGGAGAGTACAAATAAAGATACCAACAGAAACCATTCAAACTCCCGTTCAAATATTTTCTAAATTATTGGTCTCTCTGCAAGAACATTTTCCTCTGATATAAACAGTGCCCATGAATAGGATGAGTGTTTGAACAGAACAAAAGTACCAGGTTTCTTCCTGTTACCCAAACAGTAATAAACACCAATGGTACAGCACCCTACACAGCCGCTCACATCACACAATGGGGCTCACACACGGGGGCTGAGACATTCAGTTCTGTGCTAACATGGATGTCCAGTCCCCAGCTGGGGAGACACCAACAGCCAAAGCGAACAGTTGCAAAGGAGCCATTGAAGGCAAAGGGAAGGGCTTTCTTGTCCCCTCCCCAAGCTATCACAGAATACACTGGAGCCACATCTGGGCGTGGGAATGAATCATGTCATTGTATTAGGAGATGAGCACACCAGCTCTGTAAGCCCTCTTGTCTCTGCAGCCCGTTCCCAAAAATATTGTCATATTGATTTATTCTATCAAGGCTGCTTGTAGCTATATATGTCACTGTCAAAGTGTGAATAAAACCACACACACACACACACCAAAAGAAAGGTTACTAACAAAGACAGAAGATGTTAAAGAATTATGAAAAACTAAAAAGCAGAAATAATTTGTCTAATCTTTATAATGTGTCAAGCGTTTAGCATAGCTTCCTAAACTGTGATACGTGTAGCTGTATTTCAGAGGCAACTGGGATGGCTGTCTGCATTCTTGACACAGAGAAGCTTAGCCACAGAAGGATTCATGAGCGAAATGCACAGACCATGTGTGTCTGCCTCCTGCCTCCCTCCTGGGAACTAGGGAGACTGCAGAGGTAATGGTGGCTTCCGTCACTTCTGACTAGAATTCACGAGAAGAACTTCATTTCCTACACTACTGAAATCTAGTGCTCTGTTCACTTGGGCAAAACCCAAAAGATTCACAAAATAATTACTGAATTGCATGCACTTTCCCTCCCTGCTCAGGCTGTCAACGCGGGCGTTTATACTTCCCTTCAAGGAGAGAACACTTCAGTGATGCGGTTGGTTCCAGTCTATGATTTTTCAAGTGAGCCTCAAGTCACAGAAATCTCAAAGCAGCAGAAATAAAATATCCAAGTCCACCTACCCATTCCTCAGCCTCAGCTACCCCTCCCATCAGGGTCTGGATTCCTCCCTAGCAGTCTATTTTTGTTGCTGGAGTTTCCTAAATTTGGGGCTTTCCATACCCTAGGGAGGCCTGTCATCTCTCTCATGAGCCGTTCTTTCAAACTGGATACTTCGACTTTATATTTTAAGTTTCTACTCTGTCAATGCATCCTGGTTTTAGGATACTCGTTACCACACAAGGCGCACTGGAACACTAATCTTTTGTCTGAAAGACCAAATCCAGGCTTTGCTATACAAATCTAGAAGAGTATTTCTATTACAGTTTAAAGTCATATTAGGGCTGTCTTCATCTAACTTAATTACTGCTCTCATCAACGAAGCTCTTCTGCTTGACAGTTAGCACCCTGCTGCTGCCCTCAAGTAAAGAATTCTGTAAAAGGCAGGTAGAAGTGACTTGTCATTGGTGACAGGACTGTGTCTTGTTTAGTGGTCTATCAAGAATAGTCCAGGTATGAAGGTGTTACTCGGTAGAACAGGGCACTTGCTGTGCCTGAGGAGCTGCATTTAAATTCCAAGCACCCAGTTGGGAACAAAGATGGGCATGGCCGTTTGCTAGCCCTAGTGTCGATGTGTGCAAAACCAGGGGTGGCTTGCTGTATAGCAGCCTGGCTCCAGCATCAGTGAGCAAACTGTATCAGGGGAGTAAGGCAGAGTCATATAGCAGATGGGGTGGCATCTTCCTCTAGCCTCCCTATGCTACCTTAAAGGTGTGTGCACTCCATCCCCCCTCCTCACACATGTGTACACACAGAAACATACATACATGTATATATCATCTATCTATCTGTCTGTTTATCTATCTGTGTGTCTGTCTGTCTGTCATCTATCTGTCTATATTATTTTAAGAATGGCCCAAACAGTGTCTGCAAACCCAGCCATATTACAGATCATCAGTGAATGGAGGCTGTCCATTTCTGGCCACAGGGACTGAATGAGAAGGATGAATCTTAAAGACTGATTTGTGGAGGCCCGAAAATATTAGCCTATTTCCAAGTTGACCACAAGTCAGAGAGTTAGAACTTACCTCTAGTTCCTTCAAGGTTATTGTGCTGCTACCTCAAACAAAGGTCCCACCTAGGTCAGAGAGTTCTGTTCTCTCAAGGTTATTGTCAACAGGTGTGGCTAATATCCAGACCTTGTACTCCAGGAATAGAGAAGTAGATATATTCCTACCTAAAACAAACATTCTAAGGATCTAACTAAGTTCTAGTTCCTTTAAGGAGATAACTTTGGATTCCACCCAGGGAGTGACTGGCCTACAGAATGTTTTAGTCTAGGGTGAGAGAGTGACTTGTTTTGCTCTGTCAACAGAATGTTTAACTGTGGATGTAGCAACCTTCAATTGGTGTGTTCATTTCCTTGTATCCTGTTAATGCCATTTCTTTTTACCTTTGGGGTCAGAGGTATTTTAAACAATTGGAAATGAAACACGAGCAATTTCACTATTCACTGGAGTTTCTTCCTGATACTATCCTATATGTTTTTCCATTTTATTAGTTTTCTTTCACATCTTCATATTATTTACTAATATTTTCTAAATCCCCATGCCACTACCCTGGCAAGAGGTATTTTTGTTGAGGCTAATTCCCGACAAATGGCACCCAATGTGGGGCTGACCAGTGAACTCCAAAACACACAGAAGTGTGGTCAGGTATACAAGTGAGTACATGAGGGACCCCACAAGAAAATTGTCCCACAGGTGCAGAGGTAAGTAATGAGCACTCAAAAATGAATAATAAAAAGTAAAAAAGGAAAGAGAAAGGCAGGGCATAAAATTGGGAGTAAAACTGTAAATATTTATAAATAGGAGACAAGGAAATAATATTCAACTATCTGGACAGTCACTTAGATGTATTTTGATAGCTAGAGAAGCTCAAATGGAACAAAGCCAAATACAGAGCTTTTTAGAGATTTTAAATATTATAGTCCTGCCCCCGCACTGGTGGTATATCTGCCTCTGCTTCAGGCTGCTCCAGGACTCAGGGAGACCAAAGTAAGGCCTCACTTTTGCCCACAAGGCTAAATAATTAAATGCAGGAAGCAGGAAGCTCTCTTGCCCTGCATGGGTAGGTTCAAGGCCCTCCATCTGGACTTGTCTGTCCTACAGAAGATCCTGCACAGACATGTGGAACAAGTGGAAACTAAAAGCACATAGGTTAAACTGACACAGTCAAGGTGTGTTAAAGGAACCTATAAATGTCACAGTGTTCTTGAAACAAATTCCTGGGTGGAGAGATTAACTTTGAGAGAGGTAGATGTGGTGTAACATCTTGGCAAAGGTTCTATTTGACATTAGATGGGTGCTATGGGGATCAGTTGTGGTTTGTCCCCTAGTGTTCCCCATGTTAGACACTTCGTCCTTGGTATGGCAATAGTGGAAGATGGTGAGCCCTTTAAGAAGTGGGGCCTAGTGGAAGGTGAGTAGGTCATTGGGGGGTTCTATCCACAGAAAACATTAAGGTAGCTATCATAGGATCCCAGGAAATTCTCTTGGCAGTGACTGCTACAAAAAAGTAATCCTTATTGTCTCATGCTATGATGGTTCCTTTCACAATGATCTCCACAGAACATCTTCTGTTGTGATACAATTATGCTGAGCCAACCCAGAAGGCAAACTGATGGGGAACCTTGGCCTAGAACTTTTATTATATAAAACTATGAGCTAAATAAATAACTTTCCTATTTCAAAATAACAGCTTCAGATATTTTTCCATACCCACAGACCACAGACTAATATAGAATATTAACTTTATTTGAGAAGAGACAAGGTTTTAAGCACAAGATTGGCATGATTAGACATGCTTTTGGTTAGCAGTGGGAAGGATGATTTAAAAGGGTCTCAAGAGTAGAGGTAAAGAGAACCAATCATTGGTATTACAAACTGGATGGGTGTAAGAGCCTGAGTAATTTAGATTGAAATGTTGATGTCTGTCTGTCTGTCTGTCTATAGGCTTAATAAATAATCATTGTACAAGAGATAAAATGTGTGGCAGCATGAGTAGAAGGAAGAGTGTATCTAGGATCTATGGAAATCATGACACGAAACATGAGACTGACTATGTCAGAAGCCAGGGAAACTCCAGGATGTCCTCAGGAGCCAATAGACAGATGATGATGATGAGGATGGTGATGATGATGTTGATGATGTCATTATCTTCTCATCGTGATTTATCCCTTGTTTTTTTTTTTTTTTTTTTTTTTTTTTTTTTTTTTTTTTGCAAGAGGACAAGAAGAGAGCAATGAATGGGTGGCTTAACACAGAAAAAGCTGAGTGGGGGCTGAAAACACAGGTAAATGCTTCTGAAAAGTGCTAGAACTTGATCCGTAGCTAAATTAGGATACTTGGAGAAGGGGGGAGAGAGTGTAAGGATAATAGAAACACAGTAAGAAGCGCGGTCCTCATTTCGTCATAAGGATGACTGAGAATCCCCGGCACTTTGCAAATAGCTCATAATTAGGGATAGCTTTTGTAATGCAAAAAACAAACCCTCTAATTATACACAGAAGTGACTGCAGATAATGACAGTGATCCACTAGGAACAGATTAAAGGATTGAAGCCATTTTCCATCCCATTCAGATACTGCGGTTTCTGCATTGGCCTGTGGAGATAGCAATCAAAACCGAAGCAGCTCTGGATTGTTGCAGGGGCTTGATGTACACATTCCATAGCGGTTCCCTTGTCAGGAGCTTTGTAAAATGTGACCCTTGGCAGGCCCACTAGCTAGTGAGACACAGCAGAGGAAGCAGAGACCTTTAAATTGGATCAGTTTTATAACTGTGTGTGTGTGTGTGTGTGTGCATGTGCTTGTGTGTGCATGTGCTTGTGTGTGTGCATGTGTGCATGTGTGTGCCCACACACGTGTCCCCATGCTCTGAAGCCATTGCTGATTGTCTTCCTTCTTCTCTGTCCACCTTAGTTTTTGAGGCAGAGACTTTTGCTGACCCTGGACCTCACCAATTTGTAGTAATAGGGGCAGCGGGGCTGCGTCCCCAGCACCCTAGCCGCCCGCACGGCTAGCTTATGCCCGAAATAACAACACACAAACTGTATTCATTTAAACACTGTTTGGCCCATTCTCTTCTAGGCTAATTCTCACATATTAATTTAGCCCACTTCTAATCATCTGTGTATGGCACCCCAAGGTGCGCTTACCAGGAAGATTCTAGCCTATGTCCATCCTGGGTCGGAGCTTCATCCCGGGAGTGGGGCATGGCATCTCTCTCAGGCGTCTGCTCCCGAGAGGAGAGCTGTCGAGACTCTGACCTCACTTCCTCTTCCTCCCAGCATTTTGTTCTGTTTACTCCACCCACAGGGCCAAGCAGTTTCTTTATTGGCCAATGACCTTCCTCCATCACCAATTCTGCAAAAGTAGTTGGCCAATAAGTTCCAGGGATCCTCCTGACTCCACCTCCCCAGTGTTGGCATTACAGGCAGTGCCACCTTGCCTAGCTTTTATATGGACACTTAAGACCTTATGCTCAAGCTGCAAACTCTTTCCCATCTGACCCCTCCAGGCCAGAACTTCAGAAACATGTCAAGATTCTTGAAGTTCTCCAGAAAAGAAATCTATCGGGCCCACAAAATTGTGTTAGCTCACTCTCTTATTACTCACAGGTATTAGCGATTCCTGTTTTCAATATGGAAAAGCAAATGATGGAGTGGATATGACCATAGGATAGTGTCTCCTTTGGGCAGACTGGAATCACCTTTCCTGAGAACATACTTAAATGCTGTGACGTCAGGTTCCCCTGGCCAACTACTGACACTGAAAATACTATCTGCCCATAGAGAATGAAGAGGTGAGAGGCACAGCCATTCACTCATAAGACTTTGTCTCACGTTGGTATTGTGGGATGCTATCTCTGGATGTTATTGACCCAGACTGATTGATAGTATCATCAGGGGAATGTGAGGGGGCTTCCAGGGAGACGTGATTTCTGTATCCTACCCAAACAGCGGAGCATTAACAGCAGTGGCTGTGATGTGTTACATAAAATTAAACCCAGAGAATCTTGACCGTCCAAAAAGTGATGCAAGGAGACTCAAAACCACTTGAGAGAAAGCAGAATGGAATTCCAAATTCAAGTATCCCACAATAAAGGGGGAAGAAAAGAAACAGATACAAAGGACAGAGGGCACAGAAAAGCAACAAAAATGATAGGCAGATGCCCTCAGATGCTAACACTCAGATCAGTTGTAAATAGTCTGAAATCCTAAGGAAAAAACAGAGATTAGAAGAGTGAATCTAAAAAAAAAAAGGTCTGTTATAGGATGCCTATAAGATAGTCAAGTCAACATAACAATATATGAAGGTTAAAAGTAAAAAGATAAACCTTGAAAAATTAGTGAAAAGAAAACAAAATCGAATGCTGTGTTAACATCACACAAAGTAAAAGTCAGAACAAACCAATATTGACTGGAATAATATTTAATAAGAAGTTAACCAACATGAAGACAAATTAACGTTCAGTGTGTGTGCATTTAGTAATGAAGCTGTAAAATATATAAAGCAAAGAATTTTACAGCTAAAATGAAAACTAGAGAAACACACAGTTGTAGTTAGAAACTTTAATATCCTTCTCTCCATGAGTAACCTGCAATAATTAGGCAATTTGATACGGGGCTTGTGGAAGATAAAGATACATATGTCAGTTGGGTGTTTCCTGAGATGAGAGCACTGAGTGGGGCGGGACTGGGAGAGGGGCAAAAAAGGTGTGCTGATTCTGATCAAGCTGAAACAGTCCTAGGGAACTGTCAAGACACAAGAGACTCTGAGGAAGGTGGAAAGGACAGAGAAGTTGGGGTTATGTGCATTCTGATGGTGTTAGAGGCAGGGGGATTAGCTGGATTTACCAAGGAGAGAAAACTTTTTGTTTGTTTGGTTGAGTTTAAGCAGAGCCTGAAACTTTTTGGAATTAGTTAACAGGGGGAATCCAGAGGTCTTCAAATGACCACTGAGGATCTAATTCAGATAATTCAAATTACAATCAAATAGGTCAGCAAATCTCTCTTCTGCTGATAATAGACTCTTTGAGGCCATCAACTAAGATGACGAACTGCTGCTCCGAGTTTTACTTTAGCTGTCCTTTGCTAAAGGGACTGGAGCCCAAGAAAGCAACAGAAAGGAAGAAGCTAGATAGATGAGTTCCAATTCATGATAAAATGGCTTGATTACTGGGCTAGTTTTTTTTTTTTTTAAAAAAAAAAAACAATTCTTGTCTCCACTATCTGCCTGAAGAAAGCATGGTTCATGTACCCTACCTACACAGTACCCCCCTTTTTAGATCAACACATCTCTCAGCCCTCACCCGAGAGGCTTCTGTTTGCAATAGATGATATGATGATTGACACAAAGACCCACACAACTTGCCAAGGTGCAGAGTGAGAGTCAGCACGATGCTCAGCCTTAAAAGCAACGTAACTCTGCATCCTCCTCCTCTCAGGGCTCAGGGGTCATTTTGTCAGAGTGTGCATGTGGAAGCCCACAGAAGTAGATCCATCCCACTTTGACCAAAGTTCAGAAAGTTCAGGCCTATTCCTGCTCCTTCAAAGATGTGACAGGACAGGAGGTTTGACCCAGGGAGTGGCTGCCTGCAGGATTCTTAGCCCAAGTTGTGGTCACTGTATGTCCTGCTTAAACAACAGAACACTTAACTCAGAGTATAGTTGCTTGAGACTTCAGGTATTGAATAGGTAATTGCTTTGTTTATTCTTTGTATCATGTTAAAAGTCTTTTGCTTTCTCCCCACTCCCTTTTTGGGCTGAGGTATATAGCATATGGAAAATAAGCGCAGGCAAATTCAGTACTCACTGGATTGCCCTCCCGGTTCTATTCTATTTCTCTGTCCATTTCTTTTGTATCTCTGGTTTTTTTTTTTCTGCCTGGCATTTTTAATCCACACGTTCCCTACCCTGGAACATGTGAACCCCATTAAGGTCGGACCTCAATAGATGATGTCGTCCCAAAGTGGGATCCCAACATGCTCCGAAAGAGTATAAGCCAGAGGCAGTGGATGAGCCTAAGGACAGTGTCTTCCGGAGACAGCAGGACAGCGGCACAAACAAACTCAGAGTGGTTGTGATAGTACACACATGACCTGTGTAAATCCAAGCCGGACCAAATCCCACCATGGAGGCGGGGGATACTGTCATGAAATCCCCTCAGTAGCTGTGGAGTTATTGGCAACTATTAGCTATGGGAGAGGGAGAATCAGTCTTCTTGAATGCCGCCCCTAGGAAGCTGGCCACAGTCCATCGGCAGACCATACACACAAGAATATCTGTACAGCACAAATTGGTCTGGATGAGTTAAAGATAAAAAGGAAACAAATTTGGACAGATACCCAAGGAGTGGATCTGGGAACAGCTGGGGTGTGTGTCAATAAGACTAAAGCGTGTCATATAAAAGTCTCAAAGAATATAAATATTAAAAATTAGAAAACTAAAAAAATCCTAGGGGAAAATAAATCAAAATGTTTCTGGTTTTGACTAACCTCGAATATAGTTTACAATGATTTGACATGTAGAAATATATAACTTCCATGTGATTAATCACAACACTATATAGACTTATACCACACTCTATATAATATATATATCATTAAAATTAGTTTTTATTGGTTATACTCACTAAGTATATTTCCATGTGTGAGGTGATTTTGTCCATACTGGTTGAAATATAGGGAAAAGCCTTACTCTAGGAGAACTTCTGGTCTAATTTAATGTAGTGATTTAAAGGCTAGCCTTGTCCGCTATAGTAACTGGTGAGTTCTTCACAAGCACCCATTGAGCATCATTAATGGTTATGTTTTGTTTGCCTAGCCCTGGGACTAATAGTAAGAAACAGGACCTGAAGAGATGGCATCAATTAAGAGCACTGGCTGCTTTTCCAGAGGACCCAGGTTTAATTCTCAGCACCTACATGGTGGTTCACAACTGCCCGTTAACTTCAGTTTTATGGGATCTGATGCCCTCATCTGACCTCTGTGAACACCAGGCAGGCATATGAGTCAAAGATATATATGCAGGCAAAACATCCACACATTTAAAATGCAGCAATAATTGTTTAAAATAGAAACAGTCTTTAAGGATTTGCTGAACTGTTGCTTCAGCAAATCGCATTTAGACCTTCTCCGGACACAGATGTGTGAAGGAGCTGAGAGACCTCAGATGCTGGGTTAGGCTCCAGAAGCATTTGGATTAGAGATGGGTATTGAGGTCTTCCTTGCCTGTTTCCTCCTGGTGTTTTTTTTGTATCCTCACATCTGATTCCTCTGAGCTGTGTGTTTCTTTCTTAATAGAAACTACCTTAATTATGAACGTACTCTTCATTGGCTCATTAGTTATTCAACAAATATTCATTAATTGTCCTCCACCTATTAGGAAATGACTATGACAAGGCATGAAATATGATCACCAAAGAACAATCATTGAATTATTTAATCTGGCCTGTGAGGCTGGCCTGTCTGCTCCCTCCCCTGCACCAATGCCTAGCAGAGGACATGGCACACAGAAGGGCTTCAGAAGGGCGTTTTTAGCTAATTTGTAAAGAGTTACACCAAGTGCAGGGAGAGAGTGGACGTACCTTGCAGGCTGACCATGTACACGGTAAAAGCACTTTGTAGTGCATTGGCTCTCCACCCTCTTTGCCTATCAGCTGATTCGTAAATACAGTTTTTCAAATCCGTCATGCAGAAACCTGCCACACATTAAACACCAGAACAAAAACACTCCAACTGCCGTAGGAAAGTCCTCATTTTACCAGGATAAGCCTAAGAATGGAAGACGCTAGAAAAGCTTTACACACTAAATAACTGAGCAAGGATTTGAAAGGAGGCCTGCCTGGGAATGCAGGCCACATTCCACTCAGTGCTACCTATAGGCTCCCCACCCCTCTTGATATAGCCCCCCTTCATTTTGTTAAGTCCTAATAGGAGAAGCTCTGATTTCAACAGTTCCTTCCCTCTTACTGTCCCCAGCGTACCTTAACTTTGGACAATAGAAGCCTAACAGCTGAAGTTCTGAATGAATTCATACGTTTGATAATGCCAGTAAGTGTAGATACTTTGTAGACAGACTGCAGGCTTGTCTTTTCAACTGAGTGGTCCATCTAGCCACCGTTTATACATTAAATGCATAAATGTCCCAGGGAGCTTTGTTCTCTTATTCTTGCCTACGTACAATACCTACAGTTGCTTTTGTTTATGAAACCTACTTCTGTTACACGCTGCTGCAAGCAAGGAGGTCCTTTACATACTGAATCAGTATCACAGGTTGCAGTGAGAACCAATCCAGTTAAAAAGTAGTCTTCTTGTAAACAGAATAAACACGAACTCTTAATGCTCGGTTACTAGGTTACACACATGATGAAAAATATCTACAGAGTTTATTTCTAGGAAGTAATAAAAGGCCAAGGTAATGGAGGACCGTTAGTGGTTCCGCTGAGAGATGGCCATCATCAACAAGCATCGTCAGCATCACCATTGGGAGAGGCTAGTTTCCCGGTTCATAGACAGGGACAGACAGCAATCGAAATCCACACCCTGTAACAACAACATGCAGATCCAGGACAGTGCCAGAAAGACGCAGCCCGGTCAGCTCTTTCCTGACAGTCCTGGTTCTGCATGCTTCCACCTCACACTGAGTTTCTAAAGAATAATTATACCAAGTGATGTCATGATGGATGGCCTCTTTCCAGGGGCTTCAGGGCTTATCTGTGGGGACAGAGAGTAAGGAGAGATAACAGGCTGTGAACTGTTGTCACCGTTTGATGGAGGGAGAGAAGGTAACTGGCCAGTTCAGTGGTTCTCACTTGTGCCCACGGGACCTGAATCCCACCTTTAGAAGCCCTGCTTGGATGGCATTCTTTAATGAGACAATCTCAACTTCATTTACATATGTAACTTTTAAGGCCACTGAGTTTATAGTCCATACTAAGTACTATGTTTACTAGTTAACCATTGCATATCCTTATGAAATATGTAGTATCATTCCACTTTACAGCTGAAATACAACATGCTGGCGACATGTGCAGGCCGCATGGCTGGTAAGTGATAAGCAAGGCCTCAGAGGTTACCCTTGGTCATGTGGTCTTTTGAATGACATTCTAAACTTAATATTATTTTTTTAAAAAAACTTTTCAGTGAAACTTAGAAAAATAAACTACACTTATCTCAACCATAGACTTTCGTCATGGGATGTCATAAATTTGGTAATTCTGTTTTTATAAATAAATCATATACACTTAATGATTTCGGTCATAATGAAGTAGCTTATGCTCTAAAATATCAAGAACAGTTTGTCTTTGGATATTTTTAGCTCCCACTTCTCAAATCAAAGCGCGTGCCTGAAGGGGAGCCTGTAGCTTCCTGGAGGAAGAAAGCGTGCCTCTGGGGAGCATTTGTGCTGATACAGAGCTCTGGAGGACGTTGATGCAGTTGTGAGAATCTATTACGCAGAAAGAAAAATCATAAAGCTGAAACAGGAGATATCCACAAAGTAAGTCACTGACAAGTAGGTTTCCTTACGCCTTGGGCTGAGTCTGGGGGTTCTGGGTTTGTGTTTATGGCCTCCTTCTGTTGCTTGGATACACTCTGATAGGGGAGTCCAAGAAGTAACTGGCAGAAAAAAAAACCCTGGAATTTCTGTGTGCAAAATAAAGTTTCCTAAGCTTTGGTCTAATTGGAAGCAAGGTTAGAAGAATTAAATAGTGAAAATAAAAGTCATTCTTAATTGAAGAACCCATCAACAATGCATTTTACAAAAAGCAAAAAGAGAAAAAAATAGCCTTGAGTTGAGAAAGAAGGAAAGTAGGAGGAGGAAGCAGAGAGGAAGGGAGTGATGGAAGGAGAAAGGAAGGAGAGAGGAAATTATTTATTCTCAGATTCCCTTGACGGTTTCTCAGGGGCCAGCGTTCCTCGAACCATCTCTGTGGGCTACCATCTCACAGCGCACTGTGAGCACCTTCCAAGAAAACGAGAACACTTGCTGTCAACCCACCAGCAGCTTCCACAGAAATAGTACAGATGAGATGAACATAAATGATAATGTCTAGAAATACACACAGGTGAAGTGTATATAAGAGCGGAGAGTGGTTATAATTCCGTAATGTGATTATGTATTGTAAGAAAGGAACTCCAGGGCTTGAGCCTATTCATTTAGTGTTTCAATGCCCAATAACCAGTGTGGCCCTAATCAATTCACCCTGAGAATACAGTAGCCAGCAATTTCATGTTTCAATGCAAGAACAGACAGAGGCATTCTCTGGATTAAAGTGGTTAAGCTATTAGTGGTCCTGTTACCGTAGCACAGAAATAGAATTCAGGCTGTTTTCAGCCACTCAGTCAGGAACCATTCAATACACAGGGAAAGCATCGAATACACCATGGGTGTAGGCTCTGATGCTGGATGAATGCACCTACCCAGTACCTTCTCCCTTGGCTGGTGCTGTGCTCTTGTGTTCAGCATCCAGGGAAAGCTCCACTCAGCACTGCAAGCAACCCAGGTCATCCTGGTGAAAACGCAAATATTCTACTGCTTTAGGTAGACCAGTATGCTGAGATTTCTATACTTCAAATGCTGAATTGGTTTCAGATGTTAGTGAAATGTCACAAATTCAGTGTTATAATTAACCATTGTCACTTTCTCATTTCATCTTTTCATATCTTAGTTTTGTCTTTGATCAGATTTTATCCAAACACAAATCCACATGACTTTTTCTGTATCTGAATGTGTAGAGATATTGTGTGTGTATGTGTGTGTGTGTGTGTGTTTATGAGACAAAGTATCACTATGAGGTCCAGAATGGCTTCAAACTTCCTTTCAAACTTTAAAATTACAGGCATGCATCACCAAGCCATATCTAAAAATACACTTCAGTGGCAACCAAATTTATCAAGTATTTGTTGGCATATCATCGATCTTAAGAACAATTCTGATTCAGGTTGACCATATCATCAATTTTATTATATAAATTAAATTCCAGTTCAGTATTATCCTTTTTAGGCAAAATATAGCCTAAAATAAAATCTTCTCAAAGTCAGACAAATCAATGAAACTAGCACTAGCAATGATAAACATTTTCAACTATGGATACACACACACACACACACACACACACACACACATTTTCCTTGGTGTGATAATGCATGCCTATTCTAACATTTGGAAAGTTAGAAAGGGAGGCTCACAAAGCCATCCTGAGCCACATAGGTAGCTTGTCTTTTAAAAATACAAAACAAACCATCATGGCAGAGGAGATGACTCAACAGGTCATACAGCTGGCCATGGAAGTTTGGTGGGCAGAGGTGGAACCCCAAAGCCACACTAGAAGGAGAGAACCAGCCCTAAAGGCCTAACCTCCATGTCTGTGCCATGATATATATGGCCCCTACATAAAAATAACAAAACATATAAATGATTTTAAAATTACCAAACAGACTGTAAGAGGAGACTGCTCATTTGTTTCTCAGGCACCTAGACCTGAATAATCACATAGAAACTATATTAAATACAACACTGTTTGGCCTACTAGCTCAGGCTTCTTATTTACTAACTCTTACATCTTAAATTAACCCATATCTATTCAGCTCTGTGTTGTCACAAGGCTGTGGCTTACAGGTTAAAGTCTGGCATCTGTCTCCTTCAGCAGCTACATGGCATCTCTCTGACTCTGCCTACTCTCTCTATATATCTCTTCCAGCCTGGCTATATTCTGCCCTGCTATAGGCTGAAGCAGCTTCTTTATTAACTAATGGTAATAAAACATATTCACAGCATACAGAGAAGAATCCCACATCAAAAAACCACCTCAAAGAAATAAACAAAAAGTTGAAGTCTTTTAAAAATGTTTTGTTTTCCGTTGAGGACTCTTAAGTTTCTTATGGTTTAATAATTTTGTTTATAATATCAGAATACCTTTTAATTCAGGAGCAGATCATTCCTGGTACAATTGAGGTTTTCCTTTACCCAGAATGAACTGCAAACTTTATTTATAGCAGAATAAACATCAGAAAAAGCAGGAACTTAATCAATGTTTGTTATACTGTCACCAAGACAAACCATGTGGCATCTCTGAGAAAACGCCCTGGGGAGGGTTGAGCTCTGTCTTCTCTGAAGCAGATGTTTTTATACACTGGAAATTTTCAGCCATTGTCAATTTTAAGATAAATCGCTCCTTTATAGCATATTGTGTTGGAAATTGTCACTGAGACCAAGTAACTATATCTGTAGCCATAATTTTGACCAAAAATAATCTGCTTAGCTGCCAACAAGTTGAGATTTTTACATTGTAATGATTACTTATTGGCAATTTTCTCTGTAGAACTATATTATTTCTGATCATAAAATGAAAAGATGCTGCAAAACAAAAGAATGGTTATTCAGAGACTTCACTGAAGACTCTATAATTAATGTTTTTTAAAAATAAGTTTATTTAAAAAACACTTCTCTGGTTCATGAAGGGATGGGAACTGAATGGGGTGGCGACTCATGATATGAAAGACACAAAGAGTAGATTAAAAAGAAAGTTTAAAATAACATTTCTCAAAATAGAAAGCTACATTCAAGAAAGTTTGAATAAAGGTACTTGAAAAGGGACAGATTACTATGCGAGAGAAACAAAATCTGCATTCAAGGGAAGCATAATTACTGAAATATTTATGTTTTTGGTTGTTGGCCTGAATAGCTAACAACTTTTAATTAATGTTTTATTACTCGGTTGCTATGTATAACATTCTACCTCTGGCATTTTTTTTCTACCACCCCTTCCCTCTCCAGCTCCTCCTAGACCCGCCCCCCCTGCCTTGACCTTCTATCAACTTCCTGTCTTCTCTTTATATTCCAGGGAGTCCAACCAGTGCTTCCTACCTGCACACGGATATAGGGCCACTCCCTGGAGCATGGGAAACCTCCCAGAGGTCGCATCAACGAAGAGAATGGACTCTCCCTATTCTAACCCCTGCAGCTGTTACTCCTCAACTAGGAGTGAGCTTCCTTGAGCTGCTCACACATCTGTGTTGGAATTCAAGCCTGAACTTATGCAGTCAACCACAGCTGCCTGCAGGAGGTCAATTGCTCTCTCATGATTAGAAGACACCCTTTCAAGTTTCAAGTGGTCCCTCCCAACTTCTGACTCTAACCATCTCTCTGTTCCCTCTTCCACAATGTTCCCTGAGCCGTGTGTGTGTGTGTGTGTGTGTGTGTGTGTGTGTGTGTGTGTGTTTGTGTAATACATATCCCATACACCCTATTTAGGGTTGAATTCTCCACACTCACTCTCTGCACTCTGACCAGCTACATTAATCTTTAATTAATTAAGTTTTAATTAATTACTAACTTCTTAATAATTGTCATCCACTGCACCAAAAGAAGCTTTTCTGATAAGGGTTGAGAACTACACTAACCCGTTGATACACAGACAAGTATTTAGAAGGCAGCTTGCTACAGTGTCTGCTTACTAGAATAAAAGGAGTGGTTTCTGCCATGTGCCCTCTGCAGTCACAGGTTGACAGTGCCAGGCATGGTTTCTGTCCTCTGGGGTGGGCCTTTGAAACGGAAGCAGAAAGTGGTTGTTTTCCCCAATGCATTCATTCCACTAGTGCACCGGGAGGCACGCTTTGCCAGATTGGTCTTTAAGATTGGATAACACTGTCGACGGCTGTTCTCTCGCAGCAGACTACACACACCTCCCAGCACTGTTTCAATACATTCCCGGGTAATGTTTCTGCATAGTTATACAGGGAATGTGATGTTCTTATTTCTCAAGAAGGCTATAGCGTCACCGATGCGTAATTAATGAACAGGGTGAAGTTGGGGTGGACGCCTGTCTACTCTACGTTGCTCTGGCTTCCAGCTGGCCCATCTTCCCTAGGCTGCATCTAAAGAGACCTTGTGAGAAGCAAAAAGCTTGGAATTTTGCAAATATTATCTTCTGCAAGGGACACTGTTTGAATCTGAAAAGGTTAGGAGGCTGGGTAGCTGAAGGCTTGGAAAGCCCTCTTAGATAAAGCTATGTGAGCCCTGAGGAATAGAGATCAACTCTACTTTTGGAAACTGAGGCAAGTATTAGTTGAAACTAGTCACATAAACACAAGTGGATCGAAGTCCTCTTTCTTTCTCTTAGTCCTGGGTCTCTTTCTCCCTTTATGTCCTTTGTGTGGCTTCTCTGACAATCTGCCTCTAGCACAGCCTTTCCTGACCTGGCCTTTCCTCTCTATAGCATCTCATTTGCTCTTGCATACAACTGGGGCTTACGTGGACCTGTGGCAATTTGACAACTCTAGTAAAATTGCTTCCTGGTAATTTATTCCTCATTTCTTAGTCCAGATTCTCGGAGGAAAGTTGTAGTTGGTTCGTCTCCTTTCTGTATGCCAGCCCCGGGTAGGTTAGGGCAAACCTGTGGAGTGGTCCTGAAGTCTGGCTTGTTTAATCTCTGGCATGGAGATGCAGCTCAAGACTTTAAAGAGTGGAGATTATGGAGGGGGCGTATTCTCAAAAAAGGCTGCAAACAAGGCTGATCGTGTCTGTATATATTTATAAATTCATTTTAATTCAATTATAATTATGCATAGCTATGGGGTAAAGTGTGATGTTTTGATCTGAAAACTATTTTTGACATGATCTCAGAGGTTCATTATATTTTTAGCTAGGCATTCGACAAGTTTTCATTAATGGCCAGAATGGGTCTGATACAGGAAAGAACCATGCCAGTAAGGAACTGGGGGCTGTGCAGAAATACTGATGCCCTGTTGCGACTCTGCTCCATGAGGCCCACATCCTACTGGCCCTCATCACTTACAGCTCAGTTTTGATTTGTCACCTCCGTAGCACTCATCTATCCTGTCAGTAGGATGGCATGATGCTTTTTATATGTGCATCTATCTTCACATAAAAACCCAGGCTTACGATCTTCATCATACAGCTCAGGAACAGAGCCTCTGGCTGGTTCTGGGGAGCTAATGACATGTTCATCTGCGAGATGATATGAGCTTCTACTTCTGTATAAGTATCACTTCACTAAAATAAAAATAAAAATAAAAGCGTAGTAGAAGGCACAGAGCTGGGTAAGGTAGGTATACAGGAAGGAGAAGAGGAAACAGAATAATGAAGCTTTCTTAATAACTTCTGCCAGCCACAGGTGAAGGACTTACTGCTTATAGACTTTGGGCCACATTTTTAAAAAATTCTATTTCCTCTGGCAGATATTCAATTATTGAACTGCCTAAAAAGACATCGTGGTGCCTCCCCAGGCGATCAACACTCACCACTTAATATTCAGTCATGTTTATAGTGTGCACCAGAAGAAATAAGTGAGAATGACCCTTGACCTCTGTCGTCTTCATCCAAAGATTGGTACCCCTCTCAGTCTCAACCTCAGGAAAAAGCTGATGTTGGGGCATGCTCTTTAAGAAGAAAAACTGTCTAACAGGTGTTCTTTATGATAACCAAGCCGTAAAACAAGAAAAGTCTGAGAAACCATCACAGTCATGAGCAGCCTGAGACAAATATATATATATATATATATATATATATATATATATATATATATCTGGATATATGCAGCTCTGAAGCAGGGAAGGGACATCAATGTAAAGATAAGGAAATACAGATAAGAATAGACTTTAGTCAATAATAATTTACTCATATTGGTTTGTTCATTTCAACAAATATAACTGTATTGTATGGTGTTAATACCTTAGAGGATGCTGGATATAGGGCATACAGAAATTATATTATATTCCTAATTTTTCTATAAATCTTTACCTAGTCAAAAATAAATTACATTAAAAAAAACAGTATATGCTAGAAAAAACTGAAAAAGCCCCTTTGGTTTGCTTTTCCCCAGGAATTTGGACTGTGGTACTTCTGGTGCTACACTGTGCTCTGGAGGTTTTCCTAGAAATCCTTGGAGTGTCTGGAGTGCTGGTGTTTTTATAAACTCATCTCCCCTGAAGCTCTGGGGTGAAAGCACAGAGCAAAGTGGGGAGTGGGTGCTTCTCAAGGGTCTTGCCATTTTATCAAGTGTGCAGCATAAATTATTGTAGTAAGAAGCCATTTGTTTCCCAGCTGCCCAGACTCCCAAAATAACCACACAGAAACTGTATAAATTAAAGCACTGCTTGGCCTATTAGCTCTAACTTCTTATTTGCTGGCTTTTACATCTTAATTTAACTCATTTCCGTTATTTTATATTTTACCATGAGGCTCATGGCCTACAGGAAAGGTTCTGCCATATTTGTCTCTGACGGCAGCTCCATGGCTCTCTCTGACTCTACCCTTCTTTCTCCCAGCATTCAGTTTAGTTTTCCCAGCCTAGCTCTATTCTATCTTATCACAGGCTCAAGATAGTTCCTTTATTAACCAATGATATTCACAGCACCTCCTCTTTTCTGTTTAAATAAAAAGGAAGATTTAACTTTAACATTGAAAGATTACATAAAACAAAACACTTATCAAGCAAGAATTATAGTTACAATATTTATATCTATTTTATCTTTATCATGACTAAGGAAAACTATAACTATATATTCTTTAGCTCTACCAAAGACTCCAGAAGGATATAATATTACCTAAATAAACAGGAAGTACATTGTAAGCAACTTCCAAAACTCTAAAATTGACAGAGACATCTCACTACCTGGACAATAACCCAAAGTTCTTCTGTACTATTGGGACATACATCTTCAGCCTACAGGCCCATAGTATCCAGTAAACTTTTCAATGAAGCAGGAAATTTCAAAGACAGTTCCACTTATATTGGCAGCTTGTCAGTCACTTTCTTCTGTGTCCTGCAGAAATGTGTAGCAAATTCTTTCATGAAGCAGGAACCCCGAAGGATAGTATTACCTTTAGGCCAGTTCAGCAGTCATTTCTCTGAGTGTCCTGCATGTTTAGTTCATCAAGCAGTTTAGGCAAGAGCAGTTTTTTGTCCAAATGGCTAACCAACTCCATAAGGAGCCTCTTTGATGCCCATCTTCCTCTTGAAGTTATTGGTGCTGCCAGGAGCAGATGTGTCTCACTGTCATGAAAAGTCCTAAGTTCTTAAGCATTTTAAATGCCATATTCTGTAGTCTTTGAAAAGTTTGAAGAATGCCTAACCATCTGAAATACATCTCTGTACATCTAGAAAATCTAATTAACATGGCTACAAGCTTGATTATTAAAGATGACTCTCTACTTACCTGTATTTCTTAATTATACATTACAGTTTTAAATGAGCAGCACAGACACAATACCTTAACCAAGAGCAGAAATATATGTATATATACAGAAATATATATATATATATATATATATATATATATATATATATATATATTATGACAAACTTGACCTTAAATTTGTATCAATAAACCAAGATCCATACCAATGCAAATCTCTAAATCAAATTATAACAAATGAAACAATTGGTGACAAAAACCATGTAGATCAGAGTCTGCTTAAAAAATAACATGTGTGTATTATGATAAGTAGCATAAAGCAACGAGACAGGGGAACTCACGCCCATCTTCTCTCTCTCATTTCTTTCTTTTTTCCATGTTCCTTCTCACTGGCTACAGTTATGGTGTTGCAGGAATTAACCATTCTGATTTCTATATTAACATTTTATCACAAAAATTCCCAGGTCACTTCCTATCACTAGCTTTTCATATTAAGAGCTTGGGTAACTACTCAATGAGTTGACAGGCTATAATTTGAATCCTCTAAGCTGACACTTCACTGTAACCATTTCTCCCACAGAGGAGCCAGTGCCCTCTTGCTCTTCCTGTGGTGCCCAGCTGAATGTTCGCATGGTGACTCGAGTATATTTATTCCTTGGGAAAACATTCAGCGTCTGAACTGCTGACCTGAGTCTTCTGCCGGGGCTCAGGGAGGGGGTACACAGAGTCCGTGCTCAGCAGTTTTGGGAACTGCAAAGCAGAAGCTCCTCAGCTCTGCCTTAACCAGACTTCTTTCCCACTCTGCTTCTCAAGACGCCTCACTCTGAGATCCAACACATCTGCCTTCGGGCCTTCAAAATGCCGTTCATTTACTCATAAATAAGAAGGTGATGCTAGACCATATAGATCTAACTATACTGTCTTGGAAGATGGGGGGGGGATGTGTTTGTTAGATGTCCTTGCTCTGAGATCACCTCTGATGCCTGTCAACTCTTCTAAGGAGAAAAATGCTAGATGCACCTAGTCTCTCTCTCCTCCCTGTCTTTTTGGCTTCCCCCTTCCTCTCCTGCAAGTTGTGAATTATTAAAATGACATTTTTTCTTCTTCTTAACTTCACCGCAGAAGCCTAGCTTTCAATTCTGGTGTTGGCTCAAGTGAGAGACAGGAAAGAACGTAAATTTACAACTGAAAAATATAAGTAAAACATAAAGGTTCTGTAATGAAAAGGTACAGGAGACTAGAGGACTTGGACTAAAATGTGAAGGCGTGTTCGGTACCAACTCATAAAAGCGGTCACTACACTGGCAGAGTTTATTTCAGGGGATGAAAAGCGTTGAGTAATGTTCTTGCCAGAAAGGACGTTCCGGCCCAGCCCATGCAAACAAGCAATAGGAGGCTGGAGCCTTGCCGAGCCTGCCCCGAGCATCAACAGCTGTGAGGTCAGTCCCAGCTCAGCAACACAGGCAGTTGCTTTCTTTTGGGACAGAGTCAACAGAGAGCCCATGGCCCACCCACACAAGGTACGGAGGGATCCAGAAGATGAAATACATTGACAGTGCCACTTGGGTTTCCTCTGATCCGTGTTGGTGACTATGAGCCAAGATGCTCACAGGGACAAACTGATATAGAAGTCATCTACTACTGATTTTGCTGCCTTGGGTCAGTCAGGCTTATTCACCATGTGAAATACTTCAAGCAAAAGGCTGTCTTAGTCCATTTTGTGTTGCTACAACAGAATCCCTTATGAGAGGTGTTGTATAAAGAAAAGAGGTGTGAATTCAGAGGTGTCCACATAGAACAATAACTTTGCTAGGGAGGGTTCCCATCCCCCAACTGTGTCACAACAGAGAAGTGAAACCAGAACAGGCTCGAATCTGGTTCCCATTTGTGTTTGTGGGCATAAGTGTTCAAGAACATGGGGTGGCCTCATCAGCAACACATTCTTAAGAGATCTATCTTAATCCCTTTCAGAGGTGCTGCTCCTATGACCTAGTCACCTCCCACTAAGCCCCACCTCTTAAAGAGACAGACTATTACAACAGGGACAAACCATTACAATGGGGACAAACTGTTACAATGGGGACAAACTGTTAAAACAGGAACAGACTATTACAAGGGGACAATGGGGACACACTAAAATATATCTAAACAGTATTAGGGACCTATTGCATAGTAGGGCTTTTTATAGCTAGACAGGACATTGATCTGCTTTTAAATTAGCCTAGTTTACTTTCAGTAGGGCTCCTTCATGTCAATAGACTCTACCCTTTTCCTCTAAATATTTTTGCTCCTGTCATATTTTTCTGTTTGGAGGTTACTTTTTTAAAAAATGCATGCAGCATTTTTCTATCTTTAAATAAATCAAAATCAGACAACTTGTAATTTATTTGGTGCAGCTTAGTTGGCCTTGCAATATCAAATTTTCTCTTTCTTCATAGGAAATCAATCTGGGCACTGAGTAACCTACGTGGTTTATAGTCCACTTCAAACTCTGGGATAATCAAATAAGTCAAGCTATAAATCAAAAATGCCAATGGGAGGAAAGAGTCCTTTCCTTTCTATTTAACTTTTTAGGAAACAAAAACCAATCTGGTAGTTTCCAAGACACTAGTCTACCTTACCAACCTTCCCTACAAATCCTGACTAAGAGCGTGACCCTAAAAGTGGCTTATTATTAGCTGTGGGTAGAAGAGACAAAGTTGGGGTCCAAATATAGATTAGAGAAATACAAATATTGGTTAAAATACAAACCTAGTATGAGATTCTCAAAAGTGAATCCTCACACTGCCCTTTCTGCTGTGTTGGGCAGGAGCTGGCTGTGGTACAGGGGAACCTAGTTCTCCTCCTCCAGTCTCAACTCTGACTCCCATTTCTGGCTGCATGGGTTGAGGGCAGGAGATTGGTAAAGAGGAAAAGGCTTAGGAGGTCAGACAAGTCAAGGGGAAAACTTGTGTGACTAGGTGAAGAACCTTCTGGCACAAAGCCACACAAGTCTGAAGACAACAGCTTTTGAAAGGTGGTGTGACATTGCCAGACGGGAGCAACCTTGCCCCAGGAAATACACCTTGACTGGGAGGCCCGGGCAGGAGTTCATGCCAACCAGTTTCTTCTGAAGGTCCTTTCACACAGAGAGCAAGGGCACAGTTACACACGCAACTGACTGGTAACAGCACATATAAGGTGGGTTTCAGGCAGTGAAGGAATGGACCTCCGTGGACAAAGGAACAGGAAGAGCAGACTTTTTGAGATTTTTATGCTGGGAACCCTGCAGTTCACTAAGTTGCTTGGGGTGTCATATGATGCACGACCATCCCAAGAGGGTCTTCCAAGGAGCTACTCCCAAGGCCTGCCAGACCAGCACTCCAAAATACACAGTGGTCCTCTGTTCAAAAGCTGGAAGCCAAGTTCACAAGACTCCCAGTTCATTCTTCCGGGGTGCAGAGCCCTCAGCTAGTGTGAGCCATTAAAGGGAGACCCCGGTGTGTGCTGTATCTATGTGAGGTCTCCCGTCTCTCCTGAAGGGCTCAGTGACTTTGCATCCGCACCTGTCACCTCTCTGAACAGGGAGCTCTGATTCCCCTGGGGAGGTGCTCACCCAGAGGACATTAAGCGGAACGGCAGTAGGGCAGTAGGGTTGCTCAACTACAAAGGTAGTTACCGAGTTCATCTCATGAAAGGGGCCATTTCTATGTCCTACTTAGCTTCTCGCCCATGTCATTAGCTTTATATGTGGATAAATTTCTTTGGGAAGTCCAATGACTTCTGCTTGTAATTCATCTTGCAGCACTACCGTGAAGCTTTCTGTGAGTGAGACTCAATGCTGAGGGAGAAGCAACTCCAGGATACACGAATCCACAGCTACCCAGCAGCCGCTCCACCACAGGCATCCCATCCATCATCTGTTCTCAAACCTTGGCGCTTCTGAGTTGCTTAGCAGGAGCGCTTGACAGACGCATCTGTGGGATGTCGAGATTGACAGTGGATTAACCACTGGCAACTCAACGAGTCAGAGAGAAAACACAGCACACAGAAATGGAAACGACACCATTACTGAGTAGGCGCCACTGCATTGAGGCTGGAGAAATTCCGTTTCTTTGACATTTAACAGATTAGATAGGAACCGCCGCCCCACCCCAGTGTCATCTTGATTTTCATGCTATCTGTGTGCAGATGCTGTGTGCTCCAACTGGGCAATGCTAAGTTTGGAACTCAAATTACCACACCAAAGTGGGCACACACTATTACTGGTAGAAGGCGGATTAAGTCAATGAACACAGAGTCATAATCTTTTAATCTGAAACCCAGATTTAAAGATGGAGCAGTCTTGAATGAAAACAAAGATGTCACATCACTTCATCTCAGGAATATCGACTTCCCTGGTCTAGGGAAGAACACTCCATGTTTCAAGTCGGCACTCATTTCTTTTACTTTGGTTCCAGGCGGGCACAGGGGCAGCACACAGTAGGTCTTTAATCTGGACTCCTTTGAAAGTAAATGGAGGCTGCCAGTTGGCTAGTAGATGGCAGCACACAGTAGGTCTTCAATCTGGACTCCTTTGAAAGTAAATGGAGGCTGCCAGTTGGCTAGTAGATGGCAGCACACAGTAGGTCTTCAATCTGGACTCCTTTGAAAGCAGACAGAGGCTGCCAGTTGGCTAGTAGATGGTAGCACACAGTAGGTCTTCAATCTGGACTCCTTTGAAAGCAGACAGAGGCTGCCAGTTGGCTAGTAGATGGTAGCACACAGTAGGTCTTCAATCTGGACTTCTTTGAAAGCAGACAGAGGCTGCCAGTTGGCTAGTAGATGGCAGCACACAGTAGGTCTTCAATCTGGACTCCTTTGAAAGCAGACGGAGGCTGTCAGTTGGCTAGTAGATGGCAGGTGCAGCCCATGGGCCTCTACTTGGCTTCTCAGCAACAGAGAGGGCTTGTTACTAATCCCATCTCATTTACTTTTCAGAGCAACGCTGAAAGGCTAACAAGAGGGGAAGTTTAAACAGAGTTATTCTAAGCAATTCACAGATAATCAGTGAGTAGTAAGCACCAGTAATATTTTTAGTACATTATTTCATAAGTGAAAAAGCCAAAGCTTCTCAGCCATTGAACAGCATAGTCTGAGCAATCCAGTGAGTCTTTGTTGTTCACCACGAAGAAGCTCATGGGCTCTTTTCAATCATGGGGCAGTGTATTCATTTGCAAGAAAAACAACTGAGGCACAGTGAACTAGATAGGCTTGTGTTAACTGGCTCTTGTCATTGCTCTCTGTGTATGACATGTGTGCATGTTCTCACATGTGTGCTTACCTGTGGAGGCAAGAGAGGTGCCTTCCTCTTCCTCTGCTGCTCCCCGCTTTATGTTTTCATTTGTTTCAAGAGTGACAAAGCTCTAACCGGCATATGCAAAGAAAGTACCATAAGGAAAGAAATGGTCCAGTGGGTGACAGGAGCCTGAGTAAGGCCCTGTACTCTTCAGTCCTAAGACATCTTTCTCTCCACAACCAAACTCAGAACATACTTACTCAACTAGACTGTCTGGCCAGCAAGTTTCTAGAATGAGTCTGTCTCTGCCTCCCTAGCACTGAGGTTGTAGACCTGTACCCCATTGTCCAGTTGATCTATGCTCAGGCCTTCACGACTGCATGGCAAACACTTTATTGACTGAATCATCCCCCCAGCCCTGTGGCCAGAAGCTCCATATCTCTTACTCTGAGTCTGTGTGGTTTGTGGGAACCTACAGTTCATGTCACAGCTTTTCGTTCCTCCCTTGCCACCTTACTTTAGTCATGAGGGATTAGCCTGAGAAGGGATAAAATGACAATCACTTATAGGTTTGTTTGCTGGACAATTTTATATCTACTTGTCACAGGCTAAAGTCATCTTAGAGGAGGAAACTTCAAATAAGAAAATGCCTCCAGGCTGGGCAGTGGTGGCACACGCCTTTAATCCCAGCACTCTGGAGGCAGAGGTAGGTGGATCTCTGTGAGTTCAAGGCCAGCCTGGTCTAGAAGAGCTAGTTCCAGGACAGGAACCAAAAGCTACGGAGAAACCCTGTCTCGAAAATAAAAGAGAGAGAGAGAGAGAGAGAGAGAGAGAGAGAGAGAGAGAGAGAGAAGAAAATACCTCCAGTGTCCAGCTGTTGGGCATTTTCTTAGTTATTGATGTGAGATGGCCAGGGCCATTGTGGGTGGTACTATCCCTGGGCTTGTGGTCCTGACTTTTATGAGAAAGCAGGCTGAGCAAGTCATGTTGTAAAAGCCAGGAAGTAGCACCCCTCCATGGTCTCTGCATCAACTCCTACCTCCAGGTTCTAGCCCTGTTTGAGTTCCTACCTGACTCTTTTCAATGATGGATGAGAATACGGAACTTTGAGCCAAATAGACCCTCCCCAACTTGCTTTTTTTTTTTTTTTCGGTCATGGTGTTTCATCATAGTAATAGAAACCCTACGATAGTTGGCTAGCAACTTCTAACTTGTGGAGTGGTACCATTGAATAAAATGACCAGAGGAAGATGTTAATCAATGAGAAAGTAATCAACCAGAGAGGTCCTCAAAATAGGCATGAGAAATGAATAAGTCTCTAGAACCACAAATTCAATGGGTGTCTAGAGTTGGCCCTAACCCAACAGATCGCAGTTTCTAGCCTCCACTGTGCTCAGTACCACTGTGATCCCTACTCCTTGTTTACCTCAAGATTCAACACCACACCAACTCTGCATCTTATCACCAAGAACAAGATGGTTCCACTTATCTGAATCCAAAGTCTATGGGGGTTCCAGTCCATAACTGAGAAATATGAAGAGCAAGCTGTCCTGGCTGATATTGTGGCTCTACATTCCCAGGTGCACTTCAAAGTACAAAGGATCCTCGTGGGGCTGGTGCTCAGCCCAGCTTGACAAAGGCTAGGTGGAGACCTCATGTTATCTCCTGAAAGCCTCTGAGTGAAGAGTCTACTGGAGGACAAGAGGATCTCATTTGTTCTAGCTCAGTGGGGTCTGATTAAGGAGTGCCTGCAGGGTAAAGTCCTGGAAAAGGTACACCCAGCAAGACATCAAAGTAATGGAGGAATAGTAGGCACTCAGCCTCGTCCACGGCTCTAATGCAGTAAAAGCAATCTAGTATTTCTCCTTAACCTCCTATGGTTCCTGGAAACAGCACACAGGGTTTTGTACTTAAAGTGGCAAGACATGTTTGCTGAATTCTTAAATAATTTTCTTTCTTGTTGGTTATTTTATTTTCCTAGGTCTAGAAAAAATCATCTTATATTGGTAGCTCACATATATCTTTACCCTACTGTGTAAGTAGGACTTCATGGTTGCTTTCTTTCTGGTTTACTTTGGACTATTTACTGATCACCTCCAGTTTGCTATTTTTCTAACTTATGAAATGACAGGAAGGAAAGATGGGTAGAAAGAGGACAGCTGTCAACACATACCTTGTCAGGTCCCATGAAGTGACCTGTCCTGCTGAAATGATCTTTCCTTTTCCTGTTGACTCTGCTATGATTAGACTTTAGCTGAAAGTCCAGCTTAACAAGGTATAGCATTTGCAGCGAGACGTATGTGGTGCAGCCTTCAATCTTTCTGCTTTTAACTCGCCTGATTAGCCCCTTCCAGAACAGTTACAGGAAAATGACTCAAACCACTAAGGCAATCTCAAGTTCAGCAGGATTGCTTGTAAAGTCAAACATACCCTTTCCATATAAACCAGAAACTGACTCCTAATCTGACCCAGGAGTAATAAAAATTATGTTTGTGCAGAGAAAGAGAGAGAGAGACAGACAGACAGACAGACAGACACACACACACACACACACAGAGAGAGAGAGAGAGAGAGAGAGAGAGAGAGAGAGAGAGAGAGAGAGGTAGTAATAGCAGCAGCAGCAGCAGCAGCCCGACCTGAAGCTAGAAATAACCCACACATTCTTCATTTAGTGAATGTCAGCACAGCGCACTCTGAGGCACAGCACAGTGGACTGCTGCTGAGGGGAAAAGGAAGAACTGCTGATGTACACTCTGCCATGGGTGAAGCTCCCAGCAGAACTGAAACACTTACTCTACGATTTCCATGTCATGTTTGGGTCAAGAAAGCTGAGCAGTGGTTGCCAGGGGTGAGCAAGGAGGACCATGAAAGAATGTGTTTGAGCCTCAGAATCACCCCACATCTGGATTATGGTGGTCAATACCTAAGCACTATACAAAACTCACAGAGCTGTGCATGAAGACAGTGAATCACACTGTATACACATTGCACCTTGGTATAGAAACGTTTTCAGGGTGAAGGCTTGGGAATCAGACTGCATTCAAACCTTGGCTTGTTGTCATTTTGGTCAGGACCACAAGATACTTAATTTTTCTGAGTTTCATTTTCTTGATTTGCAAAACAGAGCTAGTAAGTGTCGAGGCTGCTGGGGGAAAGAGAATAAAATAATGTACCCAATTGTCTGCTATAACGCCAAGGACTCCATAAATGGTAGTTATTACTGTCTTTGTTCCTCATTAAAGAGTAAGGGGGTTGTTTGGGGAAGAGATTTCTAAACAGAGTTGTATGGTTTCTCCTTTAATAAATGGGAAAAACGAGTTTTATTAGGGAGCTTATGAAGAATACTGGAGCCTTGTAAAAATGAAGACATATCTTTTACTTCCTCAGCAAAATTTAATCCCCTTTATGAATTCTTCTCCATTCTTCCTCTAAATGTTGATGAATGGCTTCATAGTCATTTGTTTACCTTTCTGGAGTAAGTAAAGGCCATGATGAATGAACTTGAGTTCCTGGAAAATAGAGGAAAACATGAACAGATAGATTAATAGCAAGCAGAAACAACACTCCAGCTCCTCCAGTAGTTCCTATTCATCTGGCCATGGATGAGCTGTTTGCACCCAGTACTGATGGTCCCAGGAGCTGGCAACTCGGCAGTCACCTATAGAGGCAGGAAGATGGCATCCTCAGAGAGCTTGGGGACCACATTCTGTGAAGGTCACCAAGTCAGCTTTCTGTGCTTCCCTCCCACAGAAATTTGAACGGTATGTCTCTGCTTGCTGGTCATTTAGGAAAATCACTCCTACTTACCCCACCATGAATACTCAGAGTCTCTGACATTGCATCTTATATCTTCTTTTTAAAAAGCTATTGACTGATTGATTTTGGTAGTACTGAGGGTTGAACCTAAAGCCTTGCTTATACAAGTTAAGCTACATCTCCAGCCACTAACTATTTGTGAAATGATAGCCCAGAAATTTTCAGAGAAGAGATAGATGGCCCAGTGTTCCCTTCAGCCAGTTGCCTTTAACTATAAAATTTTATACAATTCTCATTTATCAAGACTAAGAAACAAATATAAGTACACTATCATTACCTGGAAGATAGGCCATATTTGGATTTGAAGCCACAATCCCTAACCATTAACTCAAACTCTCTTCAGTCCCTAACCTTTAAGTGCTTTCTGAAGTCAGAAACAGTTTCTGTCTCTTAATATTTGGAGTCCAGGATCTAGCTATGGCTTGAATGTAGCCCCCGCCCCCCCCAAAGTTCTTGAGCAGAAAATTTTATGTTAATGGTGCGTTCTCCCATTACTCTATGTTCTTCTGATAATCCTTTTCTTCCTACACATCGCTTAATTTCTACCCAGACTGCTCATGAATTGTTAGTGATTTGAACTCGTGCCCAGCAGGCCTCTCAGCCAGGTTCTCGCACTCTTACACAGTGTGTTACTGTTAAAGTCCTAACACCGAGCCAAACATGATGGTGCATGCCTGTCATCCCAGCAGTCAACTACGGTGGGAGCATGCTAGCCTGTGCTACACAGTGACACCTAGTCTGAAAAATATAAGTAAAATTTCAGCATGGCATTACACCTGAACTCCGCACTTTGATTCTACATCTGCAATGCCTGGAGATCGTTAGCTGACCCCTGGTCTTTCTGTTCATGGGGCACTCTGCTGCCTCTTTCCCATCATTCTCTGTAACAGTGCCACACCTTCACATTCTCGATCTCTCTATCCAAACTATACAGTCACTGTATTCCTTTAAATAGTCAGGTTAGTTTATAAGGATCAAGCTGAGGCAAGCACCGACGGTGTTGCTCCTGCACCATTCATACCTATGTAGTGCCCTCTCTTCAATAGACTACTACATCAACACAGAACTCTCTAGGTGCTAACGGGCGACTCTCAAATTAGGATGTAAGAGAAACTGCAACCTCTGCCTGGGCAATTTAAGACTACTGTCCTATAGGAAGTAAGCTACTGTCCTATAGGAAGTAAGTCATTCTGAATTGAAAACTTTTGTTTGTTTGTTTGTTTTTAGTCTTGTTTTGGGGTGGGGGAGGTTGGGAGACAGAGTCTCACTGTATAGCTTTGGCTGGCCTGGAACTCATTATGTAGACCAGACTGATTTCAAACTCACAGAGATTCGCCTGACTGACTCCTACCTGCTGAGATTAAAGGTGTGCGCCACCATGGCTGGTTTCAAGTCATTGACTCTGTGGAAGAGACCATCGGGGAAGAAGGGAGAACTCTGTGCATCAGTACACATCAGTATACAAGCCAAGTGACAGATTCACCTTGAAAGTGGAACCCAAGCAGATCCCTTTGACGTAAGCAGTGTTATAAGACTCTATGATATAAACATAACTAAGTGCTCCCTGCATTCCTGGCCCAAAGGAAAAGGAATCCGTTGTAAGTACTTATTGGTGCTTTAATTTGCATCAAGACCACTTATTGTGCAGTCATAAATATTTGACATATAATGGATTTGATAGAAGCAGACCAGATGCCAGGCAACCAGCTGGGAGGTCACAGATAGCCAGGCAAGTGCCGACAAGGGCCTGAATAGCTGTGAGATACAGACGGGTGGCAAAGAAGGCTCCTAGACATATTTAGGAACAGAAATCTGCATGAAGCTGAGAGGATGTGGGTGTTCTAGGCGCATGCAATTATTCTCAACTTTCTAGCCTTGCTGGCCAGATGCCAAAAATTAAAATAGAAAAAGCAGGGGGATGATTCCCTTGGAAGAGGCTGATGTGAAGAATTATGACTTTGAACTTGAGGCACACTGAGGTTTCTAGTGGACGTACTGCGAGAGACCATCGCTGTCACCCCTAGGACCCAGTGCCCACTTTAAAGACCTCTTACCACACAGTTCCCTGGTCTATTCTGTCATATCTGATGCAACTAGCTGCATCTTACATCTGCAGAATTTTTGCTTCCTTGGATCAAGATTTTTGGGTTGTCCTGGAGATCTCACATTTTCTCCTCGTTATTGCAGTCTTTGCCCAGCCAGTGCCAAGGCTCCACTTCAACCCCTACCCACTGTGCTCCCAATGCTCTGCAGCAAGGCTCCAGAGTCTAAGATTTATCTCCTAATAGTTGATAGAATGAGGTTTTATTAGGAAAGTTTGATAATTGACATAATATCTTTTACAGCTATGTATCCAAATTTCTAGTTGAGATAACCATGTTCTAATTAATTATTTTCTGTGACAGTTGCAATGCCATATGTTTGCATATAAACAGAGACACATAGGTACACACATGCATACATATCAGACACATGGATAACTGTGGGGTATAGGGTTCTCAAGAGCACATGGAAGCCATATCGTGATTTAGTCATCAGAACTGTCTGAGAATAAATATTCTTAGTGTTCCCCTGGAAAGTAAGAACATGTGCAACTTATGCCTAGCAGTCATAAAAGCTAGGATATCCTTTACCAAGTTTTCTTTTCCTTCCTTTTGATTCTGGGGTCCTGATAGACTGCAGAGCTTGCTGCCAATATATGAAGTACAAACACGGGATAAGAATGAATGCTCACTATATAAGGTCAAAGAACTTAGAAAAAGCAATACCTTCACCCAGCTTCTCCTGCTGGATACAGCTACAATAATATTTCAGCTAATTAAGAGTACATCCCCTTGAGTTTTTAGATCCCTGGTATCAGGTAAGTAATATCGGAGCGTGAATGATTTTACATACTGAGCTAAACAAGCACCCCTGCCTTCCTGGGTTATAAATTACAATTTGAGGAAAGTAACTGAAGGTGTCTGCCTCCAGTTTTCATTTTTAAAAAATGGAGATCAATAGTTGGCCTAGAACTATATTTTCATTTTCAGTTTTAAAACTTGAACTAAATTTAGAGTATACTTTAAATGTCTTCCAAGCATCCTTTGGGCTACCGGTGTCTATAAAATGTCCAGAAAATGATCTAAGGTCAAGATTGCTTGAAAAGATTAGTAAAGCATATGTTTTCTTGGTGGAGGTAGAATCAAAGTATAAAAAGTGTACAGACAATGAACTTTATTATATCTCTTTTATCATTTCTTATTAATCTAGTTCACTTTTATAGTATTGGCATAAAAAGTGTCAAAATTCCATTAATTCATGGTAAAATGGGTTTTCTAAGAGTTATGCATATACTACATAAGTTTATATTCTTGTGTGCATGTGTATCTGTGTGTTAGTGTGCATGTCTGTGTGTGTCTGTGTATATATCTGTGTGTGTTTTCTCTGTGTGCATGTCTGTGTGCGTCTGTGTGTGAAGTGGGAGTGTCATATATCAATCTGCTGATTTCATTGGTTAAGCAATAAAGAAACTGCTTGGCCCTGATAGGTTAAAACATAGGTGGGAGGAGTAAAGAGAACAGAATGCTGGGAGGAAGAGGAAGTGAGCTCAGAGACGCCGTGCTTCCCTCTCCTGGGAAGATGTGATAGCTCTGCTCTCTGAGGCACACGTGATGAAGCTCCAACCCAGGATGAACATAGGCTAGAATCTTCCTGGTAAGCGCACCTTGGGATGCTACACACCTTATTAGAAATGGGCTAGTCCAGGTGCGAGAATTAGCCTAGAAGAGGCTAGATAGAAATGGGCCAAGCAGTGTTTAAATGAATACAGTTTGTGTGTTGTTATTTCCGGCATAAGCTAGCAGGCGGCCGGGGTGCTGGGGACACAGCCCCGCTGCTCTTATTACTACATGTGTGTATTGCTGTGTGCATTGTCTGTGTGTGTGTCTGTGTGCATGTCTATGTGCATGTCTGTGTGTGTGTGTGTGTGCGTGTGTGTGTGTGTGTGTACGCAAAGAGGGAGAGAAAGAGAGGTTAGACAGGGTCTCACTATATAATCCAGGCCACCCTCAACTCATGGGCCTGCATCTACTACTGAGTGAGAGGATTCCAACCTTGAGTCACCAGGCCTACCCCGTACTCTTAGATGAAGGCCTTGTGCAAACGTCTCAAGCACTTCAACATTGGACCTACTGACTTGTTGCTACACAAGGGAATTACACCTGAGGACAAACGTGGTAAATGATAGAACAGTCAAGGGAATGAAATCTTTCCAAGGTGCTGTGGGTGTCTTCTGGGTCTGTATCATTCTCATTAGCTGCATTTTTCTGGAAAAACTGAAAGACCCCTTGGAAATGTTTGGCACTCTGAAGAGCAGATGAGCTAGGCCTTGCTGGTTCAGGCTGCTTGCTATAGTTGGCTTTTCTGTTGCTATGGTAATATTTGGAGACCAAAGCAACTTGAGGAAGGAAAAGTTTACTTGGCTTACACTCGCATATCACAGTCCTCCAGGGAGAGAAGTCATGGCAGAACCTCAAGGCAGGAGCTTGAAGCAGAAAGCACAGAGGGAGGCTGCTGACTGGCTTGGTCTCTGTGACTTTTTTTGATATGAACAACTGACCCAATGGTTCTAGGTTCCAGGGCCCACAGTGGACTGGGCACTTCCATCACTAATCAAAAAAGTGCTCTACAGATGTGCTCACAGGCCTGGATAGTGATATCACAGCTGGATTGTGACAGCTTTTCAGCTGAGATTCCATCTTCCCAGGTGACTCTAGCTGATGAAAACTAGCAAACACTGTTATAACAAAATAAAGATACTTAAGCAGAGGATACCGACTTCTCAAAGTTCTGTGGCTGGCACTCCAAGACCAGGGTGCTGGCAGGGGCCAGGTTTTGGTGACTGATTCCTTTCTGGCTTCTAAACAACTGTCTTCACACTGTATGCACAAATAGTCTTTCTTTGATGGCCATGTGGAGACAGAAAATCCCTCTTTCTCTTTATACTAACAGGTCCAACCACGAAGGCAACATCCTATGGCCTAACCTAAGCCTGAGCAACTCCCAAAGGTTCCATCTCCACACACCATCACAGTTGTGGTAAGGCTCAAATATATACATTTTGGAAGGAAACACAAATATTTAGCCTCTAACTACATGATAATTTTTTGAAAGTTATAAATCAACACAGATACTGTTGGGCATATAAGTAACTGAGGTTTAAAAAATTTTTTGATGAAAAAAAGTTACTATTTTTTGATCCATATTGTTGGCTTGCTCATAATGATACAGATTGGTCAGGTATGTGGACAGCCTGTACTGAACTTGTTAAGTAAGTATGGTAATAAAAGGTCCTGGGACAATAGCTTTCTAACAGCAGAGATTAGATCAAGTGAACTATATACAAAGGTACCTGATTAGAGCAATCTCACCATGCATATGTCTTAATCCCTCATCTCTTATCTTACTACATAATAACATGTTGCATTAAACTGTATATAACACAAAAGCTGTCATCAAGGAGCATGGTGAGATGACTGGTTTTAATCTAAACAATGCACGCAATTACTTATTACTTATGTATTGCTGATGTCATGGTAATATATCATTCTACACCTGGTTCTTGGTGCAATGTGTGAGATCCTTGATCTTCAGGTTAAACAGGTCACTTGTTCAACAAAGAATAGAAGGATGAGCACGCTTCCCACCGAACAGCGGTTGCAGGCAAGTAAACACACAGTCATAGTGCAGCTGACAACTGCTCTCAGAAGAGCAAGTGTGGAAGCAACAGACATGTTCAGAGGCGGCTGACCCTGTACGGGCTTCCTGGAGGAGGCACTATTCACACGAGTAGGTGCCGGCCCAGGAAAGAAATGGGGAAAGAGGAGTGGTGTTCACGAAAAAGGTTAGAGTGTGCCAAGCAAAGAAAACAAACTTAGAAATGGTGGCTGGAAGGACAAAGTCCAACAATCTACGGCAGCAGTTCTCATCCTTCCTAATTCTGTGACCCTGTAATACAGTTCCTCATGTTGTGGTGACCCCCAAACACAAAATGATTTCCATTGCTGCTTCATAATTGTAATTTTGTTATTTTTATGATTCCTAATATAAATATCTGATATGTGACCCTCCAGCAGGATCATGACTCTTAGGTTGAGAACCATTGCACTAAGGGAAGAACATTGCTTGTCTATGCCAAGAGCATAGCCTAGAAGGGCAAAGGTTAAGAAATGAAGTTTCAGGAATCTAGAGTAAATTGTATGCATATATTTGGTTTCCAATTTATGTAGGGTACAAACAGAATCATCCAATACTTTGTTTATTTAAATACTACTTGGACCTCAAGAGTGAGAATAATGGACGCAGAGAACATAAGGGAGACTGGGAAGTAATTGCTCAGATGATGTAAAAATTCAACTCTACATAAGGAATACATCCAGTAAATTCACTTTATATCACACTGACTTTAATGGTACTATTATATACTTGAAAATTGTTGAGGCATTTTAAGTAATTTTACCATTAACAATGTGAAGTGATCCACATGGCATCTTGGCTTAGCACTCAATAATATATATGCATTTCAAAATCCATGTCGTACACATATAGATATACTATTTTGACAGCAAAAACAGTTTGCGAATATTTCGGCACAGCCTCTATATTTTCCATATTAAAATGCACCAATGCCACTAATAACATCCTTACTGGTGTTTGGGAACTCAGCGTAATATTCTTTGAGTTTTGTTTTTGTTTAACACAATTTCACTGAAATGCTGGAGCAATTATCAATCAGCTTTATCCCCTACATCTTAAATTAATGTAAGCCATTTGAAATTTTACTGACTATCAAGAATTGTTGGTACTAAACGTCTCCTTCATTGAACAAATACTTAGTAAATCTACTGTTGTGGAATATTATTTTAAGATGTGATACTTTTGGTTACGCTGCATTTGTGTAACTCCGCGAAGCTGTCATTCTTTGCCTATCTAAAATACCTGTTGATCTAATAAAGAGCTGAACGACCAAGAGCGAGGTGGAAGAAAGGTTAGGTGGGGTTGGCAGGCAGAGAGACTAAATAGAAGGTCAAATCCGGGAGGAAGAAGGAGCAAGAGACAACAAGGAGAGGAGGACGTCAGGGGCCAGCCACCCGGCCACCCGGCCACCCGGCCACCCGGCCATCCGGCCACCCGGCCACCCGGCCACCCGGCCACCCAGCCACTGAGCCTGCTCGGAGTAAGAGTGAAAGCAAGATACACAGACATAAGAAAAGAAAATAGCCCAAAGGGAAAACTAGTCAGGGTAATTTAAGAAAAGCTGGCTAGAAACAAGCCAAGCTAAGGCTGGGCATTCGTAAGTAAGAAAAAGCCTCTGTGTGTGGATTTATTTGGGAGCTGGTGGTGGCCCCCCAAGAACAAAGAACCAGCGAGTAAAGAAAGAGTACAAAGGAGAGTAAAAGCAGGCAACAACGGTCTACCATATTCCACACTGTTGTAGTATCAGAGAAGTAAGTGGAAGAAATCATGCAAATTTTGTAACTTATTTTCTAAAAAGATAGAGCCCACAAAACACTAAAACCAAAAGGATCAGCATCAGTAAGCCAAATATGTAAGACACTGGCACAAATGTCAACTGAGCCAAGTGACAGGTTAACATCTCCAAGATGTCATGTGGCTGGCAGGGACACTGACCCCCACAGAGATGGCTGCACCTTCCAAAATGAAGTCCAATCGTGAGAAAAGACACTACTATAAATTGGGGACTGTGCTATGAAATAATATTCTTCAAAACCGTCAGTCATGAGAAGCAAGGACGAACGGAGGAACTATCTGACCACAGGCGACCAAGGATAGTATTGTGACGAAATGAAGCAGTATGGTATTGTGCCCATGGGTCTGGAACTGAAAAGGGACATCATAGGAAAATCTGCCCACATTCAAATAAAACCTGAGGTTACGTTCATGTACAGTGATCCAGTGCTTAAGTGGAAGGGTGACTTTTGCCTGAGGGACAGCAGTCGTTCTTAGTTATAGAAAGGAAGCATGGCCTTGACAGGAGCGATCCACCCCCACGCCACCGCACTTTCTCCAATTCGCTGAACCAGCAAGGAGAGCACTAGCCAAGAGGGAGAGTGAGGACTGGGCTTGTCTGAGGCTAGGGAAGAAGTGTGAACTACTCACCCCAGAGAGTGGGAGGATGTCAGGAATTTACAGTGAGGCCAGTCGGGGCAGTTTCCTCTCTAGCCCCATTCAGGCCTATAGCTTAAAACATCAGACAGGTAGAGAGCTGAATACCGAGGGCTGTGGCATAACCACAATAAATCCATTTTTATAAACCAGTTTGGATCTCATTTGAGTCAACAACCATGGTAGAACATTCCTAGTAGTAATTAGGGGACTCTTAGTATATGCTCAGTGCCACGCTAAGCTCTCTACTCTCATTTAATCTACAACACCTCCAACAGGGACTGCATGTCATTACTATTACCATTTTAGAGATTAAGAAACTGAAGCTAAGGTTACGTGTCTTTGCACAAACTTGTATATCTAATATCTAATATGATCTGCAGTCAGCATATAGTCTAGGGGAAGACTTGGTGGTTAGAATTAGGCCAAAGAGTGTAGCTCATGCACATACTTGGCTTTGGCAGGCCTAGATAGACAAGGAGTGACTATTCATTTATAGTACCTGAAAAATTAACATTTGTCATCAAATTGATAGTGCCAATGATTCAGTGAGAATGTATCAATTATTTGTACTCTGGTTTAAATGGCTGTTACTGCATGGCAGGATTACCCTGTGATGTGGGAATGGGCCAAAACGACCATTATGACTTCACATCCACACTGACTTTGTGAACATTCCCTTCTCAAGGATATTTGGGGGGAAAGCTCTTGGCCTCACTGATAACCAGCAATAATGCCGGAATGTCCCTACAATAGTGGACCATCTTCTCAAACAGGTATGGCAGCTCAGTGTGCTGCCTGCACAAGCAAAATTGCCAGGTGAGGCTAGTCATTTTTAAAGGAAGAAGCTTACCTTCCAAACAGCAGGGACACTTAACTATACCTGACCTGCTGGGGGTTGCACTAGCCACATGATCAATGAGTTTCCCCAGCCTAGTTCTTCCACCCTCTCTTGTCACCACTTACACTAGATGCGCCATGCATGTCCTTGGTAGCTGACTCTCACTGCAGGGATGCCTTCAGATGGACGTCAACGTATCAGTGCTCTAGCTTGGGTACCACAGGGATGTGAGAATTTATGCCCCCCTTGGGAAAGAAAGGAAGGCCTTTCTTTCTCAGCAAACCCAACTCACCCAGGGAAGTTGCTAGCTAATTTTGTTTACACAGTGGAATAGCCCTCACTAGGAAATATCCCAAAGACTCAGGCTGATGGTCCAAGATTCCAATATTTTAGTATTAAGGAGCGTCAGCCCTTTAAAGGTATCTTACATCAGGAAAGGCAATGGCTATGGTGAGGAAGCACTGGTGGATAAAATAGACCTGCAATGAATCACTTGCATGCAATATTCTACAATTTAACCTGCTCCTCATTGCCCCACTGACCTGGGCAGTAGAAAGGAGCACACAGGGAGAAAATGAGATCCATAAATACGGTGAAGTGCCTAGCAGATGGTCCTGGTCCAATTACAGCCTTACTGATTAGGGTAGAAAGATGCCATTTTGCCTTGGGAGACTCAAAACCCCATCCAGAGAGCACAGCTAGGCCACTGAACTTTGACTCTCTAGATGCTGTTACAAGGGAGAAGCACCGACGCTTTACAGTGTGGGTGTGCTTGCAGTGGTAGCTTAATGTGTGGGAGAGCTCCATCTGCGCTGCTGCAGTGAGGAGCATTGCTGCCTTGTGCTGCGTGTGCCAAGAGCCAAAGTCAAGGTCACCTCAAAGTCATAAGCATGAACTCAGGAGAGAATGATAAAAAAAAAAGTCATCCCCTTTGACAATGAAAACCCTTCATGACCTGAAGGAATTTTCCAAGAGGAAACTATTGCACTCTGCCCAGCTCTAGAGGAGAGGATGTCCTGCAAGAGCCCTCAAGTCTCAGATGTTGTGAAGAACTTCACAGAGCCGCAGGCCCGACCTTAAGCAATTTCCTTTTTATTCCTTTAGTTTTATGATGTTGCTGGAACACTGCTGAAGACAGCCTATTTTATAAAGCTTCAGCTGCAGCCCTTTCTATTTCTATGACCTTGAAGGCAGCCTCTTATTCAGTGAACAATGAGCTTCCTAACTACTTGCTCAGCGCTCTCTGTGTTGGAGAGTTGGCATTTTAAGTACCTGGATGTCGGCAGCAAACCATGCGGACCTGAGTTCTGTCCTGACCGTATTACTTCACTGCTAGTGATCAAGTCGGGCCCGAGTTTCCTCATCTGAAAACCAGGTGCTAGAAAAGTAAAGACCTCAAAGGGGGATTACGTGCAAACGAACATTAGTATCTTTGGGAAATTTGAAAGGCAGATGTTATAAGCTGTCTACCTTCTCTAGGAGACACTATTTGAAACAGCCCTTGCTGAAAACAAGCGGCCATAAAAACTTCATGACTAAAATTAAACTTAAGAATAATCTTTGGCATTCTTCAGCAAACAATTTTAAAACATCTAAAAAGAAACATTTTGCTCAGAATCGGGAGGAACAAGGTAGCTTGAGAAAGTCAATCTTCTGTCCGCTCATATGCTCCTGCATTATTCAGCCTCTCGGGCCACATCACGGTCCCCATCGTGGCTCTCTATTCTCAGCTGAGTTTTAGGTTGTCTGAATTTCAAAGCAGACCATTTTCCTCCAGTGTCCTTGCTACTATTACCTGTGTCACACTGGACAATGTATTCTCCACAAGTGCCCGTATGGATCAAATCAGTGATGATTAAAATTGTGAGGAGATGTTATCTTTAATCTGTGTATTTCCTCTCAATTTTCTATTCACTGTATCTCAGGAGTAGCTAAAACAAACACTTCTTCAAAGGTGGTTGGAGAGGTGGGGAGTTGGTTGTACTGACAAAGGTTGATAATTCTCAGCAAAGATATTTCCAGAAGGCCTGAATTGTCTAACTTTACCATTCCTTTCTTTCCCTGAGATTTTTTTATTGGGCCTGGCTATCAACAGAATAAACAGATGCATGAAAAGACAGGAGTATCTTTCTGAGGGAAAGGACATAGGTCTAACGTTAAAAAACAAAACAAAACCTAAACCGGGGTTTGAACATCTCTACTTTGGGCTATAGGCGTGTGACCTGGAATCAGAGACGTAGCCTCTCTAGACCAAAGCTCTACAAGGGAAATGGTCTGTAGGGCTGCCATGAGTCCCACAAACGACTGGGAGACTACCTCACAAGTGCATCGTGGGTAAACACTTGAAAAACTGAAATACTTGCCATTATGAAACCTCAGCTCAGCTCACTCAGCGTAGGTGCTACTGCAGACCTCGGGGCTCTGAACTGAGGCACTGACAGCTGGGCTCCGACCATGGTACCCAGGTGGGTGGCTCTGAAAGTCAGCACGTGCCCAGCTAGGACTATTATGCAGAGCTCTGGGGAGGATTACCAGCAGCAGACACTGCAATGCAGGAAGAGGCAGCAGCAAATGCAGAACGATAAAACTGAATGTTTAAGAGAACAGAGTTCTCATCTAGAGTAACATTACTCTTCCGGAAGAGAGGCACTGGTTTAACTACACTGAGATGCCTTTAAAGAACTGACCTTTAAGGATTAGTGGCTGGATTTTTTTTTTTTTATTTTCACTTGCTTTGTTCTCTGTGGTCAGTCTACAAGCTAGTCGAAACTAGTTTTCGAAGAGCCAATAAAATTTCTTATGTCAGCATGGAAAAATTAATTACTCATAATAACTGTTCAGGACATTGTGTATACACCAAATGGAATGGCGTGTTTTCTTAGTGCAATGTCAAAGTCCTGTTATTACAATAATCTGATATCTGGAATGCTCGCTTCTATATTGTGAGTACAGTTAACATCTGAATACCTTGACCTGGGCAAGAAATAAAGAAGAGACAAAAATTCAGAACAAAGTAATGAATGTGTGATGTGTGTTATATTTAAAAGTACAGGCATCCCAAGTGGCAGATGGAATATGAGGTCAATGTACTTGTTCATTTTAAATGCACAAACAGGTTCAAAGCTATTTCCAATGAAAATTGAGCCGGGCGGTGGTGGCGCACGCCTTTAATCCCAGCACTCGGGAGGCAGAGGCAGGCGGATCTCTGTGAGTTCGAGACCAGCCTGGTCTACAAGAGCTAGTTCCAGGACAGGCTCCAAAACCACAGAGAAACCCTGTCTCGAAAAACCAAAAAAAAAAAAAAAGAAAAAAAAAAAAGAAAATTGAGTACGTATATAAAAATCTATCTTCACATGTGCCTTGTTAAATCAGGCCTGTATGAGAAAAGTATAACATTAACTCTGCCCACGAAAGAGGAAATTAACCATCTGAGGAACCTTACCTACGAAGTATCTCCCTAGCATGTTGTTAAGTTTAACAAAGAGTTGTCCCTGGTTCATCTGACACACTTGGGAGTGTCTAACTTTCAGTACAGACACTGAGCATGCTCAGTGTAAGCTGCACTTCACCACAGCCCAGCCATGCTGACTGAGAGGCAGATGAGGTGTTGCCGAGCACAGAGAAGATGGACACAGTATGTTCCCTGTTCCTGACGAAGGACAAATCATGAGCTGGGATGGAAGGCGAGGACCAACCGAACATAGCAAGCCAGGGGGGACAAGAATGAAAGGTGGCAGAAAGCAAACACGATCACACTTTTCCAATATGTACCAAAGCCCCTCAAAATACGCAGACATTTCACCTGATAGCCTTTGAGTAATAGAACTTTATAATCAGAGTGACTACATTAAAAATTCATACATAGCAATACATTTAACATTTTTATAATTTTTATGATTTATTTATTTATTTTATTTGCCTTTGTGTAAAGGTGTCAGACCCCCTGGAACTGGAGTTATAGACAGCTGGGAGCTGCCATGTGGGTGCTGGGAACTGAACCTGGGTCCTCTGGAACAACACTCAGTGCTCTTAACTGCAGAGCCATCTCTGAAATCCCCCACCCCCATTTAACATTTTTTATAGTAAGGACAAACTGTAAATAATCTGAATTCCAACTACAGGGGAATACCAAATACTAATAAGTTGTGTTAGAAAGGAATGGTATATAATATACAAAAATTATGCTTCAGGAAAACATTTATTAATGAGAAAATACCTGCTTTTATTAAGTAATGTGAGAAATACAACAGCATATGTTATACACTATCAATCTTGTAGCAGCTCACTATGGATATTATAGGAAAATAAGATTCCATGCCTTTTCCACCTGAAAAGACAGGTCCCAAGGCAGAGAGCCGATCTGGATGAGTGCTATGGCAGCCATGAGCCAGTCCTCCAATGGCTTTCATTTCCCTTTTCTCTGGCACCTGAAAGCCAAGACTGAAAAGACTGATGCTGCCCAGCATAGTGGCACAGTGACCAGCCTTTAAATCTTAGCACTTAGGAGGCAGAGGCAGGTGGATTCCTGTGAGTTCAAGACCAGCCTGGTCTACATAACAAATCCCAGAACAGCTATGGCTACATAGTAAGACCCTAGGAGAGAGAGAGAGAGAGAGAGAGAGAGAGAGAGAGAGAGAGAGAGAGTTTTTATAGATGCCAAATGAATTTATCAGTGGCACCTTCTTGACTCCCAGAGTACATACATAAGTAAAAGTTGCTAATACATTTGCAAAAGGAGGGCCATAAATGAGCAGTCCTAATATACTACTGACATCACCTCATTAAAATTAATTTTATACCATAGGCACAATGTTAACATTGTGCAGTTTAAATGAAAAATAAACACGCCATTTAATTCTGGAACATTGGAAAGGAACACAAATAAAAAGAAAATCAGGCTAAAGGAAAGCTCCACAGTTTTCCCAGCTCTTGCCAGAAAGATCTTTCACCTTTATGTACAAAACTCAAGTTCCCACAGACCTCTGGAGCAATAAAAAATGTATTGTACACCACGAGCGGACCTGCTATAAATACTGTGGGCTGTGCAAGCATGACAGGCCACCTGGTCTTTGTGCAAAGGACACAGACAGCGGGGCTGGGACCTGAAACTAAGAAGAGGAAGAATGAAATAAGGACAGTAACCCAGACAAGGGTTGAGTCAGCTGGGGCGGCCTCAGACAGCACAGTCCTTGTCTTGCTTAAGCCCCAGGGTTCACTTGCTCAAACCCAGAGGCCACAGCCAAGTAGGTGGAGACCAGAGAAAGACTGTTCCGTGGGTTAAACGATGATTGACCTTGCCTTCCAAGTCACCAAGTCTTCTGAGGAGAAAACTGTCCAGACTGTTTCTATTTCTGCACTCCTGACAGGCTCAGCAAAAATCTTACAGAACGGCCCGAGTGCTGATCAAGCGCAGGCACTCCTTCGCTTACCAGTCCATGTGAACCCTTTACCCTTGCTGACTGCATCACCTGACCCACAAAGTGGTGTTAATATCTACTTGGCAGACATTTAGAAGAGTTAAAGAAACACTCGCTGTAAAACGCCTGGCACACAATAGGTGTTTAATAACAGTCAGATCCCTTTTACGTTTCCCCTTTCAGCTCTTTCTCTGTGAACTGCTCTACTCACGCCCAGCCTTAAAACACTGAGAGGAAAGAGAAGCAGGCCAGAGAAGATTATTTTCGGGAGCACAGACATCATAAAACCCTCCCAATAAAACGGCAGGTTACTGCGCTCCAGAGTTTTGCTGCTCATGTCTAGATGCTGGCTAATGGCTTTCTCCCCACCCCCATCCCCACCCCTACATGTGCACCGTCTTACAAGAATTGCACTGTTAGCGGATGGTTTAACTGCGAGGTTCTCCGTGTGTGTTTCATGGTGACTCTTGGGTTTGTTTGTATCTATGAAAAGAATCAAGGAAATAAGAATTTCCTAGGCATCTTTCAAGAGATAAGCACTGAGGTCTATCTTTAGAACTTTATCGTAATTGCCTGAAGAGATGGCTCGATTTCATGCGGCTAATCTGTATGAAATAAGTAGGTCAGAGGAGACTTACACCAAGTATGTGTTTGCAGTGGGATCCTGTAAGAGAATATCTATACGGCATATTGATTCCTCTAACACACACTGGTTAGGGAAATTTTGCGTGTCAAGACTGGGCTTTAACTATGTGGCAACCATAAGAGGATCACGGGTTTCCCACAAGTCACTAATTGCACATCGTCCTTAGGCAAGAGCTACAGATGTCCTTGGTGACTTCCTAGCTGCCGTATTGTTATTTCCCAGTAAATGTCACCATTTGGGGCCCATCTGACACTTTACAACACACAGAAGTTTCTAGAAAGTAATGCTTCTGGGGTTATGATGATCAGGAGCTTCAAGAGTGATGTTCTGGTCACATTTGCAAACAGTGGGTGCCCACGAGGAAGTCTGACAAATGAAAGCCTAGGGTCCTAGGAAATCCACTTAAAGGAGGAAGGTGTGCTCACCCTGTCTGAAAGATCTATGCTCTCAGGGAACGTGGTTCCCTGTTGTCTGTCCCGAATGGAACCCGTACACAATGCATGGCTGCTCTGTTTCAAAGGAAGAGACTTCTCTACAAAAACTGTCAGTTTCACAAAGCAGACTTCTTTACAATGGCCAGAAATAGAACTGGTCCACGAAACAACCAGGTAATCACAGCCATCAACTCTTTAACAAACAGCAGGGGCCTTCCTTTCCCAATGTGTTTGGAATGAGAGTCTTTGCTCGCCATTGCTCTGGTTTAAGGAAAATGAACTTCTCTTTCCAAAAAACTTTTTCAATGGGAATGTTGTAAAATTGTTAAGGAGTTTTCACCATAAGAAAACAATTGCTATGATTTGATAAGACAAAAACCAGAAGAAAAAAATGTTCATAATTCCAGAAAATCATTTTTCTCTCATCCTCATTCTCTCTCTCTCTCTCTCTCTCTCTCTCTCTCTCTCTCTCTCTCCAACCTTTAGGAGTCAGTTCTCTATCCACTGCGGGTCCCAGAGATTAAACTCGGTCGCTTGGCTTGTAGGCTTGTGTGTCAAGTGCTTCCACCTGTTGAGCTGTTTTGCTTTGTCCCTCAATGGGGATGTTCTTTCGGGAACTCACCAAGGCCAGCTGGCCTGGGTCTGAAAAAGCCTGGGATAAAACCGGACTCGCTGAACATAGCGGACAATGAGGACTGCTGAGAAGTCAAGAACAATGGCACTGGGTTTTGATCCTACTGCACGTACTGGCTTTGTGGGAGCCTAGGCAGTTTGGATGCTCAACTTACTAGACCTGGAAGGTGGTAGGAGGTCCTTGGACTTCCCACAGGGCAGGGAACCCAGTCTGCCCTTCAGGCTGATGAGAGAGGGGGAGTTGATTGGGGGAGGGGGAGAGATATGGGAGGCGGTGGTGGGGGAAGAGACAGAAATCTTTAATAAATAAATAAATAAATAAATAAATAAAATAAAAAAGAAAAATAAGATGTGAAAAGATTGTTATATACACTACTTATGACCAGTGGCAGAGGAAGCAGCTCTTTGGTGGAGTGGTGGTTAAGTATTATAGGTCTTGGTTTAATCCTCAACACCAAAATAAATAATGAATGAATTAGCTCATTAAAATAAAAATACCTGCAGGTGCACCCACTTCCTTCAGAAACACTACTAGTATTCCATATGTATCTGTCTGCTTTTGCGCATCTACAAGCCGACACTCCTTGTGACCTGAAATGGAAGCCCAGCCTGTCTTGCTCCCCAGGGCAGCTCATTGTCCATCATCATGTTTCATAGTAGAGTAGCCTCTACTGTGTTGTGATGTATTTAGCCAACCGAGGCAGGGATTTGTGGAGTCTGGATAAAGAACATCTTGGGAGCTTCGCGGTGGCTTCCCCTGTCTGGGTCGTCCTGGAAGTTCTATTCCCAGCCTGTGTGTGGGTCTGAGCCTCTAACTCATTGCTCTCCATTACCAGAGGTAGACTTCGGGGAGTTGATTAGGCCCTGGAGTCAAACATTGTCCAAGTCACCTGACGCCATTTGGAAAAGGAAAACTACAGCCTAAGTTAGAACCTAACTTTCTTCTGACCAGAGAGATGCAAAGTATGAACTTTTAAGAGTACATCTTCACTAGTCCAGCTGGCATTTCTGCAGTCACTAGCTACATGCCAGGGACACTGTGACTCACCCAGCTTCAGCCTTATGGAGTTTGTACTATGACAGATGACAGCCTCAAAAAGGTGAGGTAAACAAAAAGAAGCCTCGGGTTTTCTTTCTGTAGTAAACTGGGGGTAGAGACTGTACATGACAATATATGTATGTTTGGAACCATCCCCAAACACTTAAAGAGTCTTTTGAGTTCCTCGTCAAATTAAGAATTCTGTTGCCAAGTAAAAATTACAGATTCTCAGGAGGCCAAGCATTTTCCAAAAGGCAACAGTATCCAGAAAAGACATACTCTAGCCTTAGTAATGAACTTCATGGGCATTCCTTAATATATTAATTTTAAATTGTAGAAAACAACTCCCTGGAGTTTTGAAGGAATGTGCCCAGACACTAGATGACGTTAATCTGGATGTGACCAATCTACATTCATAAAAGCACAAGAGGATGCCCAAGCAATCAGGCTACATGGAGATAAGTGTGAAGCTAAAAGTTAGTGGGGGAACTGAAATATCTCTGATATGGAATCACTGGGTCAGTTATGATATTCCTATATGCCCAATGGAAAGAATGAATAGGCCTATGCTGATTCAGGAAGATAAAAGAAAACCCAACAAGGCTACAGAGGAATGTCTATAGAGGTTAATACTATTTTCTTCTTTAAAAAAATAAAGGATAATATTCTGTGTGTATTGTGTGTGCATGCATGCACACACAAACTCATGCATTTGCACATGTACACACACACATACATATGCCCAGATGTTTGAACAGACTTGTATAAACATGGTAATTAGCATGGAGACTACTTGCCAAACAATATTATTTGGTATGCATGAAATGGGATATTACTAATTACGCAGTATGTCTTTTCATGATAACTAGGCACTGGCTTGCTAATTTTATAAAATCAGAATTTAAGGAAGTATTAAGATGGGCCAGATCTAAAACCATGTCATCAAAAGCACTTTACTGTGATATTAATTGGCATTAATCAATGAGCTCAAGAATGAGAACATTAGACTTACAAAGGGCCAAAAATCTGAGGAGAAAAACCTAGTCACATAAAAATATAAGAATTATCACGGCAAGATAAAGCTGCTATATATAAATCCTGGAGTTTGGGTCTAAGTCTTAGGATCCAATACTTATGTGTCCTACCAGTGAAGGTAGGTGTCTCCAAACAGGGGCTTATTATGTAGCCCAGGGTGGCCTCAGACTCAGGGTCCGCTTGTCTCAGCTTTCTGAGTGCTAAGACCACAGGCCTGTCCTATCACAAGAATTTATCTTTTTTTAATCAATGTGACAGAAACGCTGCTATGAGTCCCATACGGTCCTGGTGCTCAGGCCTAATTCTGCCATTTAACTTGCCGTACGAGCTTGGACGAGTCTGTCAACAACCATAACACAATTTCACAGGTCTGCAGCTCTGAGATTCAGAAAGAAAACCTCTAACTACAATGCCATTAGCATTGCATCAGCTTCCATGAAAAGACCCTGCACCTCCCCACCCCCCATATACACATGTGCTTTTGACCCTCTTTCTCTGAGGCTGCAAATTTGCAGCTGTTCCTTCTTGACTTACTCTTTGAAATTGAGGCCTCTAGGCCACAGGCATTAGGAGACCTCTGAGAACCAAATCAGCCCCAACAGCCAGCTCAGGACTCTTGGCTACTCACAGGTCCTTTCAGTCAACTGTCACAATGCCAAGTCAGGCAACTTCTGCTCCCAGGGCTAGCTGCAAACCATCTGTCTCTACTCAGTTGAGGGCTATTGGGAAACAGCAGAACAAATATCAGGATCCTAAATTTCCAAGCCTAACTTTCAGTGTCCAGGTTTGGTGCCAGAGGCCATTTTCCATAGGTGGCTGCCAGGCCTGCCATCTGAATGCCAAGCAAGCCCTGCACAGTGGGGGAGAAATGGGGCAAGGGGAACGGAGCAGATAAAGCAATTTCATGTTGGTTTTCAAAAGTATGGAGAAGAATGCACAGAAAGGCGCTGGCAGGAACTTTGTGCCGCTGACAGCGTCAGCAGAAGCACACCAGTTGGCTCTTATCCAGGGAGTTCCCCATCAGCTGCGGGGTGAGTGCTTCAGGTCCAAAGAGCATCGCTGCCTGTAGTGCTGAGCAGCCCAGTCCCCATGACAGCAGATCCCAGAGGCTTACAGGATGCAGCTCACGGACATTTCATTTGAGAAGAAATGATGGGGGGCGGGGGGGGAGATACAGCATCCATTTCTTCTATTCCCCCTGCTATATTTTTATAAACTTAAAAAAAATGAAAACAGAACCTTTTGATTCTTACACTGTTTTGTGGGTCAGTAAATGCTATTTTCCCTGGTGTTTTTAATTGACATAGCGCTAGGTACTATACAAGGAAAAGAACACAGACTCTGCCCTGTAAGAAGGGCCAGATATCTAAATATGAGACTACAGAGGAAAACTAAGGCATATCAACTACAAGGCTCATTTTAGGAACGGGTGGGAGTTCTACACAGCTGTGTGGGAGACCTGAAGCGAGCTGCCAATCAACGTATCTTTAAGACTACTTAGCAGGGTAAGGAAGAGAAGAGAACTAAATCACTCAGTGAGCCCAGCGAAAGGGAAATACCTACTGATTTTCCAGAACATTTAGAGGTAAGAGTGCGAGTGGGCAGCCCACACTCCCAGTTCTCCCACCACCTCCATTATACCATCTCCTTCTCTGCTAATAGCCTGATAATTACCCATCAAGCACACAAACTCCAAATTAGACAAGCCTGAAATATGTTTGATTCCATGCTCCTAGGCTGTTTAATATAAAAGTGGCCTTATAAAAAAAAAGTGGATTTTAAAAAGTCCAAACAATGCCAGAGTCATGATGCATGTCTTTAACCCCAGCACTCGGGAGCAGAAGCATGTGGATCTCTGAATCCAAGACCAGCCTGGTCAACAGAGCCAGTTCCAGGACAGCCAGGGCTACCCAGAGAAACCTCTGTCCAGAAATAAAAAGGCAATAATAAAATAAATAAATAAACAAACAAAATTAAAAAATGAAAACTTGATCATCTAACCAGGTCACTGGCACTCACTGAAGATAGCTTGTGCTTTACTTTTAAATTGCACCTGAGGGAGGAAATAGCTTGTTGTGGAAAGGGCACCCACCTGAGAATCCGCCTTCCCCACTCAAATCCCACTTGCAGCTCAGATGCCCTTCCCTCCCCTTGCTGAAATGAATGAACCGCACCACCTTTACCTTCCCTTCCTAGGTGAGCACTGTGTGTCAAAGAGCATTAGCCGAGGACTAGAACTCCACTGTGTCAGTCCCCCTGGGCCAGTCCCTACTTAATGGATGCTGTGGAATGCTGTCCTATGGACATGATATGGCCATCGGCCTCTTGGACTCCCAAAAGCTGCAGTCACCACAGGAGAGCTACAAGTTCAGCCACAGAGGAACTTATAAAGGGGTCAAAAAGGCCCTATTCCTACCAGTGGATTTAGAGGTAGTCAATGGAAGACTTTTCTTCTGTGGTATGGTTATTCATAAGTAACCATGCTCCTCTCCTGTAAATAACCTCTCCTGTAGGGATAAGTCCCGCCCCTTAGGGGGCGTGTTTGCCTCGGGCTAATGTCTGCCTATAAATTTGGCGTGCTCCGAGCTCTCTCTTCTGCTTTCCTGGTCTCCGCGGGAACGGTGGTTCTGTAAGTCTATTTCTACATTAAAACTATATATATTTTTACAATCTGTCTGCATTCGTTTACACCGCTACATTTTGGCGCCCAACGTGGGGCACGAACCCATGACCCTGAGATTAAGAGTCTCATGCTCTACCGACTGAGCTAGCCGGGCAGGCGGCCGGGGTGCTGGGAACGCAGCCCCGCCACCTCCCTTATTACTACAGAACTCTCCTTCCAGTTAAAGTCATTCCTTCACTAAGCTAGACTAAGGGAGCCACTTCTTTGGTCTGTTCTTGGTGCTCTACTTGGGGTAAGTATGTGGTTTATTCATATCACTCCTGGGAAAAGCTCACACAATTGAGTATGTGATGGGATAGCTTAAACGACCAATAAAATCGCTTGCTGTTCGAAGTACTCTGTACTCCTGGGAGCATGTGCAGTGCGTCTAACCATTTCATCAACTCGCCACGGTTATGCCTGTCCTCAGTCCACACACTGTGAGACCTCCTAGAGACGGTAACTCCACGCAGAGATGATCGGAAAATGACAAAGACCTCTTCATCACGGGCTGACTCAACTGCCATCTGTGTGGCTGCGGGAGAACATGGAACTACGTTCAGTCGTAATTATCTCCTCTGTGAACAGATGGTGGTGAAGTCCACCCGGAGTGGAGCACCTTCACTTTCGGGAGGGCAACTGAGCAGCACAGCTTTGGGGGAATATCCAGCAGCCCTTTGGGTGCAGACAGACCAGGTTCAGGGGCTTATTAATTGATTCCTAAATAAGTTGCTATTTGAAAATCACTTAATTTCCCTTAGGCCTCAGCTTCTTCATGTGTGAAATGGGAATAACATGTACACCACATAGTCATTGTATTGAGAAGTTTAGCACAGTTTGCATCTCGTGGTAAGGATTTGCTAAAAGTAGTTACTCGGGATTACGACTGAATGCAGAATTGGCCACAAATAGAGCTTACTTCTGTTGTCAGAAGCAGTACAAATGATAACATAAGGAAAATCCTAAGTCACCTAGTGGATAAGTTAGTGTTAAAAAAGATACAAACTGCATTCAATTTCCATACAAGCAGCAAATGCTCAAAGAAAATGCAGAGTGTGGCAGAAGCATGGGCAGGTACAAAGTGGTCAGAATGAATGGATAGTGGACAGACTTGTTGGCATGTCTGGTGTCAGTTCCCCGGTCTCCCTCACTCCCAAGTCTATTAGAAGATGGGGCTAATAGAAGGCCCAACACCATGGATTGCTATGACGTGCAAAAACAGCAAGGCTTGGAAAATGCCTCCCCACCCCCATATTAGTCCTGTTGCTGTATTCAATTTCTCTAAGTCACACTCTCGTTTCTTCTTTTCTTGTGCCTGCAGAATTTTCTGTAGTCATGTAATGTCTATTTTCTCATTACATGCTTCTTATGTCATACATAATTCATATCTCGTCATCAATGTGTCTAGAGAAGAGAGCTCGTGTCTCACTTTAAACTGTGTCGTTTGCTTTTAATGATGACAGCGACAAAGACAATAATAACAGTGAAGCACTGCCTTAGTCATTAGTTTTAAATACTGTCAGAGACTTTACAGGTATCTGCACAGTGTGGTATTTATAAATATAGTTGGCTCTCACAGTTATTCTAGAGATATGGGCTTCCATTTTCTTCTTCATCGCCATGCTGAAGCACCCTGATGACACATAGGCCATATTGTCCTCACAAGGCTCTAACGACAGAATGATTGGCACATGCTTACTTTCCTAAAGAGTGCACTGACTCACTCGTTCCATTTTTAAACATCAACAGATTGGCACTGGTGACATCTACTAATTATCTGATTTTACTCGTGACTGGCATGGGGCCGCCATCTGCAGCAGTAATCACTGTAATGTGATCAGAGTGAGGTCTACACCACCCAGTCCATGACCAATTTGTAGTAATGAGTAGCCTTGTCTATTTTTCTGTTTCCCCTAGAGGTATCATTATTTATCATGTGTTGGAAACACAGTTTCCAGAAGTTCAGCAAAAACCTGGTGACACCCAACTTTAAGTGGAAGTCGCATTGTCTTCTTATTGCTACCCTGTCAACTCGGATGGCATGGGCCTGCCAATCACATACTTAAGACCCTGACATCTCTCTTCACTTGTGCTGCTCCCAGGCCTCATTCCTGTATGGAAGTGGTCTTGGGATGATGCTCATGATCCTGGGACCAGATTTAAGGATTTTGAAAAGTCCCCTGAAATACTTTTTGTGGTTTTGAGGGCTTTTTGTTTTGTTTTGTTTTTCTGTTTTGTTGTTGTTTTTGCTATTTTTAAACCATTGTCATGAGACTGCTACAGCTTCTCTGAGACAGCAGCTCGGTGGTGCTTCTTTAATTCAGAGCAAATTTAATAGTACCAACAAACTCATTAAGAGAAAGGTTTATTTCTTCTTGTACTGTTTGAATAAGATTGGGAAGGCATGATACGATTTCATTTGCTAATTCCTCACTCAACGTGAAGGTCAAGTTCATTTTTTTCGCTGTCTAATAGTTTACCAAAAGAAATGTAGGAGAATGTTTCCTTGCCCCCTAGTGCCCACAGCCTGCTACTGCAAGAAGATGACAGGAACTTCAGATAGAAGTGAAGGGATAATGGTCTACCACTGAGCATGGGAAAGCCAAAACTTTAAAGGGCTTGCCATATGTAGGAGCTAAACTCCAAGATATCAGGTAAACGGAAGCAGAACATTCAGGCTACAAATTCTCAGCCCTTTTGAGGAGAAAAGCAGAAAGTGGGCTCTGCCTGACCTGGGAGTCCCCTGGGGCACAGTCTGGGCTACGATTTCTTAAGTCTCTTGATTATGCTAGAAGAGGCCCTACCTCAGTAGGGTGACATTTGCTTCTCCACTGTCTAAAACTGTCCCTGACTCCCCTCATCCACCAAAGCCTCTGACTCCTGCAGAATTTAGCAGACAGGACTTAATTCAATCGTGAGATGCCACCTGATTCTTCTCCTTCGAAGCACTCATCACGACTAACGGAATGATTGAACTCTTGTTCAGTGGCTGTGCCACAGGCTGGACTGGAAGGACCTCAAAGGGCTTTCTGTTCTCGTCTCCAATTCTTACACAGGAGTACAAAGGCATATCTTTTAATGAATGAACGAACTCTAAACTGAAAATCTTGTTACACCAATCTTAAATGTAGCCACCCTCCCATCAGCAAATCCCAAGCGGTGCTTGTTCTACAATATAATTCAGAGATAAACAGCAAGGAGGAAGAGGTGGTAAGGAAGGGTAGGGTGACTCAGGTCACTTTCTCCCTATTCTATTCACCATGGAATAGTCAAATGCAAATGCAATTGGACACCAAACAAGATTCTAGAAGGATTTCTGCAAACAAGAATTCTTTCTGAAGCCTAGTTACATCTCCTGTTCTGCTTATAATACTGGTTTGCCTCCAAGACTCTATGTCTGCACTTCAGATAGAAGCTTGGATAGTAGGGCAACCCCACTGCTTTGTATGACTGTGCATAAGGGCCCCTGTGGTTCTGTTCTCTATAATCCTACACTGGAAGTATGCCATAACTGTGATTTCCTTTTACGGATGGAGGCAATGAGCATAGACAGATCAGAATCCATGGTCCACTATCACAGAGAAGTTAGTGACAAGCCTGGATCTTCTCCAGAGCAGCAATGGGGAAATTCCCAGAACACCATGCCTCTTGGGAGTTTACAAGGCCTGTAACTGACCACAAACCATTGGCTAAATTTTTAATAACAGTGGGCAGTCTACCTTTGTAATGTTTAATCAGCGGAAGACCGGAAAATCCCTGAAAGTTGCTTTGAATTGTTTTCTTCTTGCCTGGTGCAAGTGGAAAACAAACTTGCAAGTAATTTCAAAGGCAGACCAGAGAGCATTTTCTCTAGGAGCCAACGCTATTTTGGGAAATCTGTGGGGTCCAGACAATACCCATTGCGTATGATAGAGCCTGAGTAAAGAAGTGGGAAAAGCCACCCTGGGTGGTCAGCATTGTATAGGAGTTTGCCTACACAATAAAGGGAGACAAAAAAAGGGAGAAAAACTGAGACAGAAACCACATGCCAATTCCATTGGTGGAACAGTACCATGACTTCTCACTCAAACCCTTTTGTCAACTATTTAAGATCAACACGTATACTGAGCTCTGTGGCTATGGCAGAAGAGAATGAAGGCCCTGGTCTTTGAGACTTTATATTCAAAAGCAAGAGGAAAGCAGAATTTGGCAAAAACACAAATAGGCTAAAACTCCAAAGTCTAGCTAAGTGGTTTGGAAATGATACACTGGAGGGACTGGAAGAAGTAGATGGCCATTTTAGGTCTGTGCTGTCTCATTCAGTAGCCATTAGCCATTGTGACTTTTGAACATTTAAAACATTGTTAGTGGGGCTGGAGAGATGGCTCAGTGGTTAAGAGTACTTGTTGCTCTGCAGACGATCCAGCTTTGATTCCCAGGACCCCCATGGCAGTTCCCAACTGTCTGCAACTCCAGTTCCAGGGATCTGATATGCTCACTCTTCTGACCTCTGCTGGTACCAGGCGTGTACATGATGTACATCATACATGTAGGCAAAACATTTATACACATTAATCAATCTAAAAGAAACTTACATCACTAGTCCAAACTGAGATGCGCTTTAAGAGATGTGCTAGGTTTACTTCCTATGAAAAAAATGCATACAAAGAAAAAGAACCTTCTTATAATAAGGGACGGGGAAATGGCTCAGTGGAAAAGAGTATATGCCCTGCAAGCACAAAGACCTAAGTTTCAATGCACTGCATCCACACAAAAACCTAACATGGCCATGCATGCCTATAACCCAGTATTGGGGAGTGGAGACACGCAACAGCTCCCTAAACTCACTACTAGCTGAGGCAGCTTCAGATTCAGTGGGAAACCCCGTCTCAAAAATTAAGGTGGCAGAAGACATGTAATGTCCTCTGACATCCACATGAATACAAATGGACACATGCATGTATATGCACATGTACATCGTTCACACCCACACACAGTTTTATACTAATTCTTGAAACAATACCACTTTAGATATATTGGATTGAACCAAAATATTACTGAATTATCTTTAAGTCAACTTAAATGTTGCCACTAGAAGATACAGCTCATATTTGTGTCTCATTTCATGCATTAGATGACAGCATACTACATACATATAGTAGGCTACATGCAGAACTGATAATACATGTAGAAGAGAATGGCCATATGAAGGTCTGTGAGACCTTCGCAGAGAACAGCATTTGCAAAGACCCTGAAGTGGAAATGGCTTGAGGAAAGGTAAAAGGGGTCAGTGTGCCTGGAAAGATGGAGCAAGGGCTGATGGAAGTGTGTGGGAGGGAGAAGGGTGTGAATTAGGGCTTGCTTCACTAAAGGAAGACTTTGCAGGAATTTAGGCTCTAATATAAATAAAGATATGGCCTTAGCTTGTGATGGAGGAAGGTCATTGGCTAATAAAGGAACTGCCTTGGCCCATTTTATTGGTTAGAGGATAGGTGGGAGGAGTAAACAGAACAGAACGCTGGGAGGAAGAGGAAGTGAGCTCAGTCTCGACAGCTCTCCTCTAGGGAGCAGACGCCTGAGAGAGACGCCATGCCCCGCTCCCGGGCAGACACACGCCATGAAGCTCCGACCCAGGATGGACTAGGCTAGAATCTTCCCGGTAAGACCGGTTCTCACAGATTATTAGAGATGGGTTGATCGGGATGTGAGAATTAGCCTGTAAGTGCTAGAGCTAAAGGGCCAAGCAGTGTTTAAATGAATACAGTTTGTGTGTTGTTATTTCGGGGCATAAGCTAGCCGGGCAGGCGGTTGGGGTGTTGGGGACGCAGCCCCGCCGCTCTTATTACTACAAGCTTGTAGCAGATTGACTTCTGTGCAATTTCTCAGGAACTGCTCTAGAATATCAATATTCAGCATGAAATCTCTTATAAAATATTGCAGCAGAATGCACCCAGAATAATTCCATGCTAATGAAGCTTTACTCTGGAATGTGCATTATTATGGCCACCACCAAGCACAAACATCCTCCATCTTGGCCGTACCTTTTAAGCCTCTCCAAACAGCATCACCAACACTGATAGTTTAGATGAGATGTTCCTCATAAGCTCAGGAATTTGAATACTTCATCGCCAATTGACGACTATTATTTGGGGGAGGCTTAGGAAGTGTGGCCATGCTGGAAGAAGCTTATCACTGGGGGAAAAGGGCTTTGAGATTTAAGAGCCTCTTATGATCTCATTCGCTTTCTCTGCTTGTTTGTGGTTTGAGATGTCGGCTCTCAACCGCTGCTACTGCCATGGCTGCCCGCTGCCACATCGCTATAAGCCTTCAACCAACCCTTCCTCCTTTAAGCTGCCATGGTCAGGGTATTTTCACAGTGACCGAGAACTAATACTGATGGCAAGTCCAAGTCCACCCATAACATGTGCTATATGATCAAGTAGATAAATATTTAAGTTTGCCCTTTTTACATATGAGTGTATCTACTGTACACAGATTTTTCTCTTGGGTTACTTCCAGAAGGAGAAGAAACTGGATATGCGTTTTCTCCTTTCTTCATGGAGTATTAAAATTGTAGCAAATCACTTACTAGCCAAAAGGCAAATAGAACTTGATCTCTGTCATATGCAGATCCTGGCTTCTAATTTTATGTGCATGGCTATATGGGAATGAATTTGAATGCAGATCATGAAAGTACAAAGAGAGCTATGGTAGGGGAGAAGTTTGAAGGAAAGGGGTGGGGAGAATTTAAAGAACCCATGTGACATGAATTTGGAAAGAATAATACCAGGGACATAAGGATACAAGCAGGGAGGGAGATGGTGGTGATGGTGGTGGTGGTGGTGGTGTGTGTGTGTATAGACAAAGTTAGGTATGAAAATTTAATAAGAAAACTTGTTACTTTTTGAATTTTAATTTCTTAAATATTGGGAGGGAGGCTTTGCCCATGTATTTAAAATTATCCAGGGATACTGTCAAGATTAGTGCTTAATCAGACTAATTCTAACCCAGTCAGTCAGTCACTGAGACCATGAATATCACAAACAAGGCAGCAATCTTGTTGTGTTGGAGGAGGGCCCACTTGTTCATCCTGGCTGCCCGGCTAGCTAAGCCCCGAAATAACCACTCAGAAACTGTATTAATTAAATCACTGTTTGGCCCATTAGTTCTAGCTTCTTATTGGCTAACTCTTACATCTTAATTTAACCCATTTCTAATAGTCTGTATATCACCACGAGGTCTTGGTCTACCAGCAAATTTCCGGCATGTCTAACTCTGGCAGCGGCTCCATAGTGGCTCCTTGACTCCATCCTTCTTTCTCCCAGCATTCAGTTCTGTCTTCCCTGCCTACCTAAGTTCTGAAAGGCCAAGGCAGTTTCTTTATTCATTAATGGTTATCATAGCACACAGAAGGGACTCCCACATCATTGTTGCATCTGCATCACTGGAAACCAGTGTATGGATGAGATGTCGGGGTTACAGGGCCCCCAAGAGGAGCCAAAGAGAAGAAGTCACATATAGCCTTTTTCTTTAGGGTTTCTTGATCTCTGATGTCACAGAGGGATAGGCTCACAGCACTTTACCTTAGTGTGATGCTCAAAATGCTGTACTCATAAATGGTCAATGTGCAGACATGCCTAGAACTTACAGTTGGCCTTGTTGAGAATTTAAGAAGCACAAACTTCTGGGTGGTGATATATATTTCAAACACATCAGCATCTTGCTTTCTTAAAGTAAAAATTCTACTTAAAACAGAAAAGATTGATGGCAATCTGGACTAGTGTGTGGCACAAGGCAGGTACTTGATTTTTAATATTAATAGGTTTTTAATACTAGAATGTACAAATATTAAAGTTCTAGGTAATCTTATTGAGAGATCACAACAATACAAGGAAGGCTCATATCCTATTCGGGTGTAATTAATTCCTCCCAGTAAGTTTCCCGGGGGAACTACACGTAGAAGGAACAAATACAAGCAACAAACTAAAAATGTGTATTCATTCCAAAAGATTCTGCTATTCATTAGTGATCTCTCTGGTAGGCTGAACCTACTCTCTTACTTTAGGCTCCTGGCTGCCATGGGCTCACTGTACCTGAAGGCCATCTTTCCAATGCACTAGTTACAGAGCCTGAAAAGATGGTCTCCAGGTCACTGACATTTGATTCTCCCAGTAAGAGGGAAAGCAGTATGGCTGAGCCTACACTTTTGAAGCAGTGATTCCCCCCTCCACACACACACACACAATATTAGACCTTTGAGCTCAACCAACATAGTAATAGCTTTTTCATTCTGAGACCCCAAGGTTTTCAAGGTAGCAATGACTTTGGTAAGGGGAGGAAACTAAAGTGGAATTCAAGAACTGATACGCATAATCTACAACTCATTGGCAGTTTGAGAATTTAGGGAACAAAGTGACTGTAATTTTGAGAATCTGGGTGTGTACAAGAATAAGGATTATTAAGCAGAAGCTGTGTAGAATCAGTTTATGAAATCTATTTTAAAATGTAACCAAATTGAGGTTTGCAGTAATTAAATCACTTGCTAAGTAACAACCGAGTGGAGGAGCAGCATCATGAGTGCAAGGGTCTGCTCCTTCTCTCCCCTTCACATGTGCACATTTCTGTGAATTCAAACCACATCAAAACACTTGGCCAATGTCAGTATTGTGAAAGCCTTCATGGAATTTCCCAAGCACAAAATCGCTTATCACATCATGTATTATTCTTTACTGTTATTGATATAAATTGCATTAATTAAACCCTTGAAAACAATTATCAGGGGAAGACACAGTAAGGAACACCTTTCACAGTGTAAGAAAAGCCCTCCACTTATAACAAGCAAAAGTCATTTGCCTTCTTTTGTGTATATGTGTGTACAGGCACACACTTATGGAGGCTAGAGGATACCAGTGTCTTGTTCTAGCATTCTCTGCCATATTCCTTCTAGACAGGATCTGTTGCCCACCTGGAGCGGAGAGAGTACCCAGTAAGCTCTAGCGATTATCCTGTCTCCACCCTCCCCATTGCTAGGGTTACAGGTACACGTGGCCATACCTAGTATTTAATACAGGTGCTAGAGATTTAAACTCAGCTCCTCGTGCTTTTCCATAAATCACTGTCACCCACTGAAATAACCCTCCAGTCTCTGGCCTCATTTCTTAAAGCACGCCAACCCTAAATGTTGTAGACATTCTCTCATGCCCAAAGCAAATGCATGTGTTCTGGATAACTTACAATGAAATTCTAACTAAGCAAATGCATGTGTTCTGGCTAACTCACAACCAAATTCTAACTAAGCCATCAGCCTCTTCCCCAAATGGTCTCCTCTCGCATCCTACTTTCTGTGTTTCTTACCTCTTCCTCTCAAGGAACTAAAAAGTCCCAGAACCTCAGGCTTTTCTCCCTTTCCACCGATATTCAACTGTCTATTCTCACCAATTCCACCTCAGTAAATCTGTGTCTGGGTCTCACATATTTGTTTACGACTCTCCTTCAGTCTCAGGTCTAATTCAAAATCTTATTACTTCTTGCTTTACTATGATTTATTTCAGGCCACATATATTAGAAAATTCTGACTCATGTTGACATTAACAGTAGGAATATTCATTTCTCATATAACAAGTGTCTGAAAGAAAGCAGTTTCAAGATTTTCTTAAATCAGAAGCTCAGCTACCACCAAGGAACAGGGCTCCTGGATGGCAGTTTTGCCCACACACTAACTCCTTTTACAGGTGGCACAAAGATGTCAAGTGTCACCTGGAGACAACACACTTACAGCAGAAGAAAAGACCACCTCTCTTGAAGTTTCTCCTTTTCAAATGCAGAGAATATTTCCTAAAGGGTCTCTAAAAGAGACCATAATGTCTCATTGGTTAGAAACAGGCTATGGGCCCATCATAAAGTGGATCCCTCCTCTGGGAGAATGGAGCATCCTTTTCTGTATCCCATGAACAGGAGGAGGGCCAAGGAAGAACAATCCGGGAAACCCAGAATCCAGTAAGAAAGGAGGTTTCAGAAGAGAATGAATAGTAGGCTGACAAAGTAATTGCATCTACATCTTCCCAGACTGCAACAAGGCACTCTAAACTGTGCCCTAGGGTCTAGAGTTTCTCTGTACCTATCCATTCCAAACACTCTCTTAAACAATTGGTGTGATACAACTTTGTAGTGTAGTTAGGCAGTGGTGGTGCACACCTTTAATCCCAGCACTTAAGATGCAAAGACAGGTGGATCTCTGTGAGTTCGAGGCCAGCCTGATCTACAGAGTGAGTTTCAGGACACGCACTGAGGCTACAGAGAAACCCTGTCTCAAAAAATCAGAACAAAATAAAACTTTGTGGCATTATCAAAACAGTGAAAAATGACTTTGGAAGTTAAAGAAATCATTTACTGATATTTTCAAAAACACAGATTAATCTTAGACGTGATGCTTACAAAACAAAGTTAACAAAATCAGGCATATACTATAACATGTATATGATTTCAGCAAATGCAAACTCAAATATGCAGTGACATAAAACAAGGCAGTTTAAATGTAGACGAGGAGTCACATAGGAGAGATATAAAATGGCCTAACGGCAGCGATAATACACCCATGACCTGAATTGTAGCAATGGTATCACGTGTGCACACATGGTAAATGTTTGTGGTAGTGTGAATAAGAATGGTCCCCAAAGGCTATATATTTGAATGCTTAGCACCAGAAAACAGCACTATAAGAAAGGGTTAAGAGGTGTGGGCTTGGTTAAGAGGTGCGGCCTTGTTGGAAAAAGTGTGTCACTGGGCATGAACTTTGAAGTTTCAAAAGCCCATGCCAAGCCCAGTGGCTCCCTATTCTCAAGCTGCAGATCAGGATGTAGCTCATAGCTACTGATCCACTGCCAAGCTGGATGCCATGACGATAACAGACTACTGAAACTGTAAGCAAGCCCCCAATTAAATGCTTTCTTTTATAAGAGTTGACTTGGTCATGGTGTCTCTTCACAGCCATTGCTGACCAATGATTAAGACATGTTTTTCAAAACTGTTTTCAAGTTTTATAATTCAGATGTATACAGCACTCTATTTTGACACAAAGTTGTTGAGATAAAATTGTTTACATAAAATGACTCATATTTTAGAAAACCAATCAACCATATAGTAACAGTCTTCCACGACTAAATACTGAGAAGATCAGCTATGGTTCCAAGGTAGTAAAAGTGGGAAAGTAAAGGGGCATGCTCATCCAAACACTGGCTGAATAACTAAAAACCCAATGCTGAGTCATTTAGTCTATGCTAGACTTCCTGCCCCTGTAGTGATAACTATGGTGTCAGGAGCTCTGGCAGTGGCCGCGGGAGATAAAATGCCATATGGCTCACACTACTACCTTCCTTGCACAGTACTTCTGGACTATTTATATGTCTCTACGATTTTGCTTTTCAATACTGATGATGGACTGCAGGGCCATGTATGCATATGATGTAAGCAATCTACCACTGAGCTATTTTCCTTCCAACCTTTTATTAAAATCTAAGTGTTTTTAGTTTCATTTTTGAAAGTTTTTTTTTCTTCTAAAGATTTAGTCAATTCTATTTTAGGATTCTGAAGTAAAATATTCACTAGAGTTAGTCAATACTAAGTGTCATGACTTAATTTTTAAAATGTTTATTTTACTGTACACGTGTGTTGTTTGCTCTGTGGCTATACGTACTTAAGTGTAATGCCCAGAGGATACCAAAAACTGGGTTAGATACCCTGGAGCTGGAGCTATGGACTGCTGTGAGCCATCCAACAGGAGAGCTAGGAACCGAACGTCAAACCTCTGACTACTCTTAGCCACTGAGTAATATCTTCAGTCTCTGGCTTAAACTTTTTAAAGGAAAAAAAGTAGAATTCTTAATTTTTCATGAATTAAAACACTGTAAAAAATGACAAAATTCTATCTTTCAAAAACAGACTGTTTCAATTAAATTTCCCACATAAACACTGTTGGATTTGGGCATCAGTTTTGGGATGGCAGAGCCCATGACTTCTGGACAGGTTTAAAAATACCTTTCAGGTGTTGAGGGAATGTGGTGGTTTGACTAGGAATGGCCCCCATAGGCTCATATATTTGAATACTTGGTCATTAGGGAAGCAATTGGAAGGCATGACCTTGTTGGAGTAGGTGTGGCCTACTGGAGTTGGTGTGTCACCGAGGGTATGCTTTGGGGTTTTCAAATGCTCAAATCATGCCTAGTGTCTCTATTCCTGCTACCTGATGATCGGATGTCAAACTCTCAGCTACCTTTCCAGCACTATGTCTGTCTGTGTGCTGCCAAGCCTTCTGCCACAATAATGAACCAAAGCTCTGAATGCAAGCAAGTCTCAACTAAATGCTTTCCTTTATAGGTGTTGTATGCTCATGGTATCTCTGCACATGAACAGAACACTTGACTAAGACAGGGGATGTTCCATAGTCCCTAAGTAAAGGGACTAAAGTATCAGATGTCATAGTCGCTATCCCCTCATTGGAGTGAACTCAGAAAAACTGTGGAAGGTCTGAAAGCCAGCAGCCAGGTCACACACTTGGTCCAACCAAACCCCACAAAGTTTCCCAAAGAAGGCTTAGGCGACAATACCAATGAGGCCAAATTAGATGTTCAACTATTATCTGCCACCTTGCTGTAGTATCTAAGACAAAAGGTGTCCCTTCCAGCATGGTGAAAAAGATCAATTCTTTTCCTAAGTCAATCTCACATATTAAAAAGAATAGTTTAAAAGTTTTGGTAGAAAACAGATAATTGGATTAAGTCATTGCATCAACCAGAACAATGAAAGCCATGAAGTTCCAAGGCTGGATAGTTTGGAGCCTCAAAAAATCCATCCCAGTACACACAAAGTCAAGCAACCACGAAGATAAAACCCTTTGGATCCCAGAGCAAAGATTTCTTTTAGAAGCTGTGTCATCTATACACCAAAGCAATCAGGAGGGAATGAGGACCTCCAGTGAACTGATATCATGCAACTCCTTCCATGGAATCAGGAGAAAGCATAAATCTCCCATCCCTGGGTACTTCGGGGTGACTGATGTAAACTGTGGAACTGATTGCTGGTAAAAGTCAAATGGTTTCTGAAAAAAAGAAAACAGTAAGAGGTAACAAAATGACACATATCCTGGGGACACCAGAGCCCCCAAAACCATTCTGCACACACACATGATTGAAGTAGGACATCACCCCCAAGAAGATGACCAAGCATACAAAGTTCAACTTCAGGTTCCTGGCTCAGGAAAGCTATTACTGCTGCTAACTATGTTCTTGTGATTCATGAGATGTCAAACAAAGCATGTACTTTCCAAACTCTAAATTTCCCTCTCCACTGTGAAATCTCTGATATTAAATGGACTTGAAAGAAACTCAAAGGCCACCAAAAGTCCTGTACTCCTAGGTCACTTATTCAATATGAACTTTTACGCAATAAGCACATTGAAAACATCTCCAGACTTTCCGACATTGGTGAACTATTTAGGACCTTCCTGCTGTGCGAAATCTCCGATGTGGGAGTCAGAAGTGACCACTGAGCATTTTCCAGTCATGTAATTCAGAATTCCCCACAAGGCCTCTCTCGTGTGAGTGAGGTGGAGGACACTGACTCGGGTTTTCTTTCACTTACTGCACATAAGGCTTTCCTTCTCCGTGAAACCCTTACATCCGGTGTTGCTTTCTTTTCTCATATTTAACAATGCAAGTTGTACAGGTAAAGCTTTCCCTAGGACTTCTACATACCTGAGAACTTCCTCCACTGTGACGTCAGAGGAGCCTGGCAGGTATGTATGCACAACAGAAGGGTCTCCTGCATCCATCACACTTAGAAGTGAAATCTCAGGGGTGCCAGAAGGCTGGAGATATGGCCAAATAATTTCTTGTATCACATAGACATGCAGGCTTTTGTGAAATTAGTAGTGCTGAATAAATCTATTTTTGTGAATGAAAATTATTTCACATTTGTTCAGTGTAAAAGGATTCTCCCACTTAGTGCTTCTGGATGGTTTCAGGCCAAGTTCTCCCGGAACTCCTCTGACATGCGGGACCACACCTTTCCACATATGAAAGCTGGTCCTTCCCCCTTCTAAAGGATGTCTCATTACTCTACAGAACACCTAACAACGTCTCCTACATATTAAACATTTTATACGGTCACTGACTGTGTGTGGTCACAAAATTTATTTTATTACTAACAATGTTACAGAGGTAGGTTTAAGAGTTTACTACGCTCTGCACACTGAGGCAAGCTTGCCACTCCACATTTCTCTCTCCCCACCATTCTTCTGAAGAAGCAGCTCTCTGTCTCTCTCCTTCTCCCTCTTTTCTTTCTTTTCTCTCTCTCCTCTTCCCCTTCTCTCTGTCTCTCCCTCTCTCTTCCACCCCTTACACCTTCCCAATAGCCACTAAATAAACTCTCCACCACCACCACCCAAAAAAGTCTACAATGACACTGTCACAGAAATGCCCTGCTGACAAGACCCATCTTCATCTTCCACACCAACATCCTAAAGCAAGCTTAAACCTTCATAACCAACCTCTTGGCTAAAGCTTTAACAAGAAACCCCTATTGGCATGTCACTGGGTACCTGGGAAGGACTTGGAAATAGGAAGTCCCAGTGAGAGCAAAAGCGAGAAGGTCTCCAGCATCACGTTATGGTACAGGAGCTTCTGAGCATCACTGAGGAGATCCCACTCCTCCTCAGTGAAATGCAGGCACACATCTTCCAAGCTCACACAGCTCTGGCCTTGGTTGACTGGGGCCTCCGCCATGGGGGATTCTGGGGCTGTGGAATGTCAGAAGGTCGGTGTAGGCTTGGAGGCCTAAAATCTCACCAGGGCCTCAACTGCTGTCTGGAAAAAAAAAAAAACAAAAAACAAAAACAAACAAAAAAATAGACAAATACACGTCACTGGATAACCACGGCACTGTAACTCTGGGAGACACAATAAACGTCACCCAAGGGCTTCACTGAGGCCTCAAGGTATACATGGAGGACCCACCTAAGGGGTAGACTGAGTCAGGTCACCACCAGACACCTCAGATGCCACACACCGAATGACCACGGCACACACTTCCGGAATCTGGAAAAGTCTCCACTTTAACGGACATCCTGTGGTTTTGCTGCCGGAAATCCCGCCCCTTCTCGGCCTTTGCGCGTGTTAAATGCGGAGGGAACACAGGGGAGGGCGGCAGAAGTCTTTGCAATGCAGACTTTAGTCCGGAAGGACGGTGGGAGCCATTAAGAAGCACAAAGGTCTCTGCTTCATTCCCGTCCGGTCAGATATCCCCATTCGTAACGGTTGTCCTGCTTCGTGTTTAACCATGGCGGAATTGCCACCTTAGTTTTAATTGTTGGTTATCTGAGACGGTGAGAGTCATAATCATACCTCTTGCAAGTAATATTTCATTCTTCACAAATATCACAAACTATCTACTTTTATTTATTTATTTGTTTGTTTTTTGGTTATTCAAGACAGGGTTTCTCTGTAGTTTTGGAGCCTGTCCTGGAACTAGATCTTGTAGACCAGGCTGTCTACCTTTTTTAAAATCCTCATTTAATTGCAGTAGCTGAAACCTTTAGGATGCTGTTCATTAATATGGAGACTCTGAGGTGTTTTCTATTTCTTTCTCTCATTGATTGTATAAGTAAGTTAATGGGACTAAGTGTGGTATTTCCATTCATACAGAGGGCATTTAAAAAATTCCTGCACTATTCTAGAACTTTACTATAGGTATCTGTTATGTTTATGAAAATTATATTGAAGATTTTTTACTTGTAAGCAAAGTCTCACTCTGTAGCCCAAGTTAGCCTCTAACTCATGGCAATCCTTCTGTCTCAGCCTCCTAAGTGCAGATTAATGGTGTGAGACAATCACACCAGGGTGGGAAGAATTTTTAAAATGATAATACTTGCCTGAAACTATTGAATAGTAGATCTGTCTGTCTCTTTAAGAGACAAGCCATTACCTGTTTGATGGTTATGGCTTGTCTCTTAAAGAGACAGACAGATCTACTATTCAATAGTTTCAGGCAAGTATTCAGCAGAATCAAGGGTTCAAGGTCAGTCTGTGCACCCCAAAAATTTGAAGTCAGCTAAAGCTACATGACAACCTGTCTCCAAACTTGCACCATTAGGTGGTGGGAGAAATGGGGAGGATCTGAAAGGAATTGGAGTGTGGAGGACTAAAATTCTAATGTATTCCTTTATTTAATTTTCATTTTCATTATCCATTTTATTTCCTTGCCATTGTGAAGAAAACAGCAATAAATGTGGATGTTTAAGAAAAAAAAAAAGAGAGACAAGCCACGTCCACTCCCTTCCTGCTTGTAGCCTTAGCATCTCTCTACCTGTCCCTCTCTTATCCCTCTTTCAAAGAAGTGGCTTCTGCCTCTCCCTACTTCTCTCTCTCTCTCTCTTTCTCTCTCTCTCTCTCTCTCTCTTTCCCCCTTTCTCCCCCTTTCCTTTCCCCTTTATAAACCACTAAATAAATGTCCAACTCCACTTTGTATGGTGTGCCTATCTGTCTGCCTCCCACTCGCTGCCTGCCCAGGGACTAGCCAGCCACCCACATGGCTTGCTGGGGACCAGCCACCTTCCGGATGAATGGTGGTGCATCGTCCCTGCTTGGGACTGGCTGCTTTCGGGACCTGGTGGCTTGCAGCAAATACATTTCAATGTTGTCATCAGTTCAGTTGATTATGTTTTTCTTATTTTAGATGCTATTTTGTTAAATTATAGAATAATGGGTTTCAATGGCAGTATCATCCATGTGTACGTTACGTTGTACTTTGAACATCCACCTCCACTACTATCTTTTATACCTGTGTTAGTATTCTATTTCTGTGAAGAGACACCATGACCATAAGTCTTACAAAAGGAAACATTTAATTGGGCTTGCTTACAGTTTCAGAGGTTTAGTCCATTGTCATTATGGCAGGGAACGGGATAGGAAATAGACAAACATAGTGCTAGAGAAGTATCTGAAAGTCCTATATCCAGATGCACAGGCAGCAGGAAGAGAAGACCAATGGGACTGGCTTAGGTTTTTGAAACCCCAAAGCCCACTCCCTGTGACACATTTCCTCCAACTAGGCCACACCTCTTTCAACACGGCCATACCTCCTAATCACAGTTAAGTAGCAGTACTCCCTAATGACCAGTCATTCAAATATATAAGCCCATCAGGCCATTCTTATCCAAACCATCACAGTCCCCTAGCACCTTGGTTCCTTTACTCTTCCCAAATAGTCCCCATTCTACTTCCATGTCTTTTTATTATTCCTTTTTAACCTAGATTCTGCATGTGAGAGCAAATGTGGTATTTATCTTTCCATTTTTGCTTATTTGTCTTGAGATGATGGTTTCCCGTTCCACAAATGTTCCTACAAATGGCATAATTGTATTCGTTTTTTATGATGGAGTAAAACTCTATCTAAACTGTGCCTGTTGTGTACTGAGATTCAAGGCTGCAGTAAAATCATGTGATTCAGTATGGACAAGCACTGCCAGAAACACCTCACATTTATTGCTGATATGGTTTTGAAGTGATTTTTGTTTCAGTGTTCAGAAATTTTCACTGTGGTCAAGCTCTTTTTGCCACAGCCACATTCAGTTATGTGACCCTGCACACATAACTGTGTTTTGCTCTCTTCCACTGGTTTCTTTGTACGTTTTGTGTCAGCACCATAATATCTGTTCTGCTTTTATTTCTGTAGATCAGCGGTATAATATAAAATTATGCAGTTTAATACTACAAGTATTAATTGGGCTATTCACTGTCCTCCATATGAATTGCAGTTTTCCCTATTTCTGTAAAGAAGGACATTGGATTTTAATTAGGATTGCATGAATTTGTTCATTGTTCTTCATGATATAATTATTTTCACATGAGCCTTTCCATTCTTTAGGGTCTTCTTCAGTTTCTTCATCAATTTTGAAGTTGTTTTTGTAAAACCATTTCATACTTTTATTTATTCCTAGGTATTTTTTGAATGTGTGTTAGTGTGTGTATTGTGTTGGAATCTCCTTAATAATTTTCTCCAAAACTTATTATGTAGGAAATATAGGAATGCTGATGATTTTTATATGTTGATTTCATGTCCTGATGTTTGATAAAGGGGTTTGTCAGATCTAAGAGTCTTTGGGTAGTGTGTTTAGGGTCTTTTAAGCATAAGATTGTGACATCTACAAATAGGGATAGCATTAGCTCCTCTTTCTTTTCTATACCCATTTTGCTTGTTTTTCTTGCTGTATTGTTCTGGCTGAGTTTTCAGATAGTAAACTGAATGACTGTAGAGAGACAGACACCTTGCTTTATTCCTAACTTTTGAGGAAACGTTTGTTTTATTCCGGGTATTTTATTATGAAAGGACATTTAATATTGTCAAACGATTTTCCTGCATCTATTGACATGATTATATGATTTCCCCTTGATTATACATATATATACACATATGCATATATATAAAAATATATAATTACATTTATTTATTTGTATGTTCCTTTATCACTTGATTGGAAACATCTAGATAATGTTACATGAAGTTCTTAATGTGTGCTAACTGAATTTGGCTTGCAAATATTTTATTGAAGTTTTCCCTCTATATTCATTTAAGAATTTGGACTAGCCAGGCAGTGGTGGCACACACCTTTAATCCCAGCACTTGGGAGCCAGAGGTAGGCAGATCTCTGTGAGTTTGAGGCCAGTCTGGTCTACAAGAACTAGTTCCAGGACAGGCTCCAAAGCTACAGAGAAACACTGTCTTGAAAATACAAAAAAAAAAAAAAAAAGGAATTTAGACTTTAGGTTTTTGTTTTGTTTTATTGTATCTTTATTTGGTTTGGGTAATATTGGGTTGGTGAATTGAGTTTGTAAGTATTCCTTCTCTTCCTGTTTTAAGGAATAATTTGCAGAGTCTGGATAATCTTCTATGGAGTTAAAGGTGAATTCAGTGGTGGAATCATCTACCTGATCGTAGACTTTTGACTTTGTTTGTTGAGGGATCATTATTGCTTCAAATTCATTGCTCATTCAAGATTCGTTTAGGTTTTCTATATCTTCTTTGTTCAATTTTGGAAGATCACATGTGTTTTGAAATTTTTTTTTCCAGTTTATTGATGTGTGTGTTTTCAAGACTCCTTTGTTTAATATTGATGGAAGGTTTTCCTTAATGATTTTCTGGATTCCAATTATATCTGTCATAATACCTCCTTTGTTTGTAAGGTGGATCTCCACTCTTTTTCTTTTGGTGACTATGGCTAAGAGTTCTATTAGTCAGCAGCTATCTCTTGCAAGCTCAATGCCCAGTACTTGCTATGTAGAAAGAACAACCTCTTTAACAGTTATGGTCAAACAAATCAAATACAACAAAATGGAATTTTAATTAATTAATGTAATACAATAAAAATTAATTTGAGACAATTTCTATGCCACATAGAAAAGAAAAGAAAGTGACAAAAAGAATATAGCATGATCTATGAATTTAGTTAGTTAGGTTTAAAGTAGTAGTAATAAAAGGTTGGGGCTGCGGGTGAAGAAATAAGGTTAAGAAAAAGAAAAAGAATGTAAGGGGGGGGAAGGCAAGGTTTAAAATATGTGATTACAAAAGAAAACAAATACCTTCATAGAATTACATGAAAGTACAAAGGAATAAAAAATGCAAAAAGTTAAATAGACACAGAAAAAAGTGACTGAAAAACTCCCAATATAGACGGAACTGTCTTTGAAATTTCCTGCTTTGTGGAAAAGCAGGATACTATGGGCCTGTAGGCTGAAGATGGATGCCTCAATGGTACAGAAGAACTTTGGGTGACTGTCCACGCAGCGAGATGTCTCTGTCGATTCTAGAGTTTTAAAAGTTGCTTACAATGAATTCATTGTTTACTTAGGTAATATTATATTCTTCTGGAGTCTTTGATGGAGTTAAAAAATTTATAGTTTTCCTTAGTTGTGATAAAAGATAAAGTAGATATAAATATTGTAACTATAATTCTTGCTTGATACCTGTTTTGTTATATGTAATTTTACTATGTTAAAGTTAAAGCCTTCCTTTTTATTTAAGCAGAAAGGGGGAAATGATGTGGGAGGTCCTTCCATCTATGTGTTGCTTTTATTGGTTAATGAATAAGAAACTGCCTTGGCCTGTGGATAGAGCAGAACTTAGGTAGGTGGGGAAGATGGAACTGAATGCTGGGAGAAAGAAGGGCAGAGTCAGAGAGAAGTCATGGAGCCACCAGAGACAGATGCTGGGAATTTTACCTGGTAAGCCACGTGGTGATACACAGATTAATAGAAATGGGTTAAATTCATATGTAAGAGTTAACCAATAAGAAACTAGAGCTAATGGGCCAAGCAGTGATTTAATTAATACAGTTTCTGTGTGATTATTTCAGGTCTAAGCTAGCTGGGAGGCCAGGAACCAACAAGCAGGCCCCACCCCCTCCAACTTAAACCAATACTGAAAATAAAATAAAAAGAAAGCAGTTTAAAAAAAAACTCAAGGAGTTACACCAGCTCCTTTCTGAATCATCTGATGTTCAAATCCACCAGCTCTAGTGCAGCTATATGGGTAGCATCAGCAGAGCCTGTTATAGCTCTGAAGGTGTTCAACTCTACCAACTTTAGTACAACTGTACTGGGTAGTGCCCAGGGAGTCTATTATAATTCTAAAGGGAGTCCCTGGGTATAGGAATGCCATGGGAGAAAACTGATCCTTGAGCTTTTTAATGGAGAAACCAAGACAACCTGTCATTTTGCTTTCTGATTTCAGTTGTCTGAATCCCATTTAGCAGCAAGCTTTGTTAGAGAGGAGTCTTGAGAGTTCTAACCAACTCCTGGTCCTGGGCTTATAGCTTTCAGGCCCATATAGCAACTATGTAGTAGTGAGATACCTCTGGAGGCCAAGCAATCTTGACAGCAACCAACTCAGAGTTCATAGTCTCTGTAGTAATCCACAGGAGAAGAACCTCATTTCTTACCATAAAGATGGGGGCCACCACCACATGCTCCATAGCTCAAGCTCTTGGCTGCTTAACTTTCTTGGGGAATCCAGGTCTGACTCTTACCAACTATAGTAGCCAATCACACTGCTGTGTCTGTGATGGGGGAATCCATGAATTGTGATTATTTCTTATTTTTCAGGACTCCATAAAGTTCAATTACAAACAATAAACCCTCTCTGAAGACATTGTTTTACTGTTGCATTCAGAGACACAAGGAGCAACCCAATGGATTTCTTCTCTAGTGTTGGCTTGCTATTCATAAGAGTCATTGTTGTGTTGATGGTGGCTTCTGTCCTACCTGGTCAGAAACACACAGGTCTACATTATTATAAACTGGTTGGCCTATTAGCTCAGGCTTCTTAATTAATTATTAATTAATTCTTACATCTTAAATTAGCCCATAATTCTTATCTGTGTTAGCCATGTGGCTCAGTACCTTTATCAGTGAGTCATTCTCATCTTATTTCCTCTGCATCTGGGTGAAAACTGCAGACTGGCCTTTCCTCTTCTCGGAATTTTCCTGTTCTCTTCACCCTGCCTGTACTTTCTTCCTGACTACTGGCCAATCAGCATTTTATTAAAATACAGGTAACAAATCTTTACAAGGTACATGACCACTGTCCCACAGCATTGTTGGACCTAATTCTTCTTCTAGACACAAGTCTGGTGAGAACTATGGGGCTTTTCTCTAGTCAGAACAATCTTTCTGTTCTCACAAGGCCTGCCGGACTTAATTTACAGTTATGGCTTTAGCTTCTCCACCCCTAAAATGAGGGTTGGCGTCTTCTCCACCTTTTTGCTTCTCCATGTTTTTGAGCTATCCTGTCACCATTTTTTCCTTCTTCTTTCATTCTAGAGGAGTAATATAATAATATTACTACAAGGTTTGAGGGAGCCACATGTTGCAAAATGACATGAATACCCAATCATTTATGAACCAAAAAGAATCTATCACTGCATTGGCATCCTAATATTACCCCTCTTTCCTCTGAATATGGTGATGTAGGATGCCCCTCTGTATGCTGTGAATATCATTGGTTAATAAAGAATCTGCTTTGGGCCTATTGCAGTGCAGAAATGGCAAGGCGGGAATCCCAAGCAGATAGAGGAGGAGAGAGTAAGTGAAGTCAAGGAGAATCCATGTGGCCACCTCAGGAGACAGACACCTAACACCAGACACAGGATGGAACTGGTACGCCACAACCACATGGCAATACATAGATTAATAGAAATGGGTTAATTTAAGATGTAAGAGTTAGCTAGAAATATGCATAAGCTAATAGGTCAAGAAGTGTTTTAATTAGTATAGTTTCTGTGTGGTTCTTTTGGGTTTGAATGGCCAGAAACAGAAGAGTAGCCTTGCTTACAATATGGTTTCTCTTTCTATTGTTGTCATTAGACAATACTTAATTTTAAAAGATTTATGATAATTGACTAAGTGGCAATATTCAGAAGCTAAGTTTTATGGAAAAATAAGTTACATAAAACATTCAGATGGAGAACAATGAAGACTGTAGACAGATTGAAATTTTCTTCCTATTTCAATTGAGACTGTAAGTATTTCTCTTACGACTGGGCTCTTAATGGCTCACAAATTAGAATGCTTACTTCTGAAGGTTAAGTACAAAAGAGTAAATGATGTTTTATCTCCTTCATCTCATTTAAAACCTATAAAAATACAAACACTTTTACTTGAACCTACCTTTTAAGAGTGAGTTTTAATATGTCAGACTTTGCTTAATAACTCTAAGATACTTTTTATTCAAAAATTCACCTAAAATGTTTTAGGAGGATGCTGTGAATAGAGACAGTCCCAGAAATTTCATCAACATCCAGTGGACTGGAAGAATGCAGTAGTAGGTGCTTCTTTGTTGTTATGGGAGCTTGGAAGCAGTTTACCTGGCAGAGGCAGATATTGGGAGAAGGAGATTATCATGGAAGAAGTGGATTATAATGAAGAGCTGGGTTGTCGTGGTACAGTCTTGGGCATAAAACAAGACAAAAACTTTCAGAAAAGATGCAAAAATAGACTTTGACCTTTAAATATGTGCGTATACACACACACACACACACACACACACACACACACATACACACACACACACTCATATGTAAGAACTGGACAGGACAAGCAGATGATTTAGAGAATTTCAGTGACGAATTGTTGTAATAGGAGTGGCGGGGCTGCGTCCCCAGCACCCCGGCTGCCTGCTCACCTAGCTAGCTTATGCTCCAAAATAACAACACACAAATTGTATTCTTTTAAACACTGCTTGGCCCATTATACCTAGCTTCTTCTCGGCTAACTCTCGCACCTGGACTAGCCCATTTCTTATTATCTGTGTAGCCCACGAGGTGGCTTACCAGGGAGATTCTAGCCTACATCCATCCTGGGTCAGAGCTTCATCGCGTGTGCCCGGGAGAGGGGAGCATGGCATCTCTCTGAGGTGTCTGCTCCCGAGAGGAGAGCTGTCGAGTCTGAGCTCACTTCCTCTTCCTCCCAGCATTCTGTTCTGTTTTTACTCCTCCCACCTATGTTTTAACCTATGAGGCCAAGCAGTTTCTTTATTACTTAACCAATGACCTTTCTCCATCAATGAATGGATGGAAAGGAGTAGTAAAATGAAGTCATTTCCTAAATGATACAAATTTACAAGGTTTAGGCTTAGTTGGTTCTTTTGTTTTGTCTAGTTGTGTATTTATTTCACACTGAAAATTTTCCTGGGATGTCTGGGAAGTGTCTGTTGTCAATTACTGTTTAACAACAAAACCCTACACGGCCTATGCAGAAGCAAGTGATTGCCAGCAGATGACTCTCACTATAGAATAATCGGGACTGGAGTCAGTTACTTTGGGTGAAATTGCTAAATGGCCAGAAATGGAAATTTCTTCTTAGGTAGCATTCATTTTCTTCACAATGGAATCTCTCTTCTTTTTATTTGAGAAGTAACTATATGGGAGAAGAGTGGGGAAAAGAGGGTGGGGACTTCTACCGTTCACTGTACAGACTTTTTTTCTGTCCATGATTAACACAGTACTACCCTATCTTCTTGGGACCTTCCTACCTAATGTCTCCCCACTCAATACCATTTGAAAGCAAACCTTATTTTACCTGCTTTTGGTGAGGTGAAGAATAATCACAGATTTTATGTTGAACCAAAATAAAATTTCAGAGATTTATTTAAATAGTTTATTAGTTTAAAAAATTGTAATCTTTTTATTAGCCTGAAGCTTTTCTTTCAGCTAAAGTACAAAATTACATTGAGTTTTCCCCCAGAACCTTTTTAAAATGCTAATAACAGTAGCATTGTATATACTATATACTTGCTTTGAAATGATTAAAGCTATTATAAAGCACCTATTACTGCTATGTGATATAAAACAAGATACAACTATTGCTACTCTAAGAAGTAGAATTTAATAGGTGTGGTGGTTTGAGAGAAAATGACCTCAGAGGGAGTGGCATTATTTTGAGGTCTGGCCTTGGAGGAATTGTGTCACTGTGGGGTCAGTCTCTTTTGCTCAAGCTTCCCTCCGTGTGAGTCAGTAGATTTCCTGTTGCCTGCAAGATATAGCGCTCTCAGCTCCAGCGCCATGTCTGCCTGCATGCCAACATGCTCCCTGTTATGATAATGAACCGAACCTCTGAAACTGCAAGCGAGCCACTCCAATTAAATGTTTTCCTTATAAGTGTTACCTTGGGGGGCTGGAGAGATGGCTCAGTGGTTAAGAGCATTGCCTGCTTTTCCAAAGGTCCTGAGTTCAATTCCCAGCAACCACATGGTGGCTCACAACCATCTGTAAAGAGGTCTGGTGCCCTCTTCTGGCCTGCAGACATGCACACAGACAGAATATTGTCTACAAAATAAATAAATAAATATTAAAAAAAAATAAGTGTTACCTTGGTTATGGTGTCCCTTCACAGCAGTACAAACCCTAAGACAGTGGGGAGGATGAATCAATAAAGGATATACATTTGATCAGTTGTATTAAAAACAATGTGGTACAGACAGTGAACTCTAATGCCCGTCTTAAGGAAGAGAAAATGTCTAGGAATAGCTTGTCTGAAAACACATGTGTATGCCTACTTTTTTTTTTTACAACTGTGACATCATTTATTGATTTTTCTTTATTTTTAAAGTTCACCTTGACTATGACATTTTGTTTACTGCTCTGTGTTCTTTTCGGATTTTTTTTCTTATATACTTATCATTTTCTTTACTTCTATTCAATGTCTTCACCATTTAAAGAAGAATTCCTCAGCCCTTTATGGTGCAAGAAAGAACATTCATTTTTCTCTTAGGATGGTCTTTTCCTATTGAAGATCCTTCTCTGCTCCTAAGTACACCTGTGGATACTTCTGCTGAATCCCAGGTTCAGTTGATAACAGCTCTTGCTTCCTTTAAAGAATATCAATTCCTCTTGGAAAATAAGAAAAACTGGCATCATGGTGTACTTGGAAGAAAACTGGTAGGTAATAGTATATTGGCCAGCTCTGTTACTAGCTTGTCATAGCTAGTGTATGACTTTAGATCCAACTAACACAAATTCTTCTATGTAAAATGTTTGTGTGTGTTAAATAATGCCATGCCAAATATGTCTACTTTTAACCCCAAAACTTATGATTATTATATTATATGGCATAAAGAACTTTATAATATATTTAGGTTAAGAAAATTGATAAGAGAAACTGTTCTATAGTAATTGAGAGGATCTGTATAGTCACAATTGTCCTTACAAAAGGTTCCCATAAGGAGTCAGAGTTGGAGGAGGAGGCAATATGATAAGGGATGCAGAGACTGGAGGCTACGACTTGAAGGTGGAAAGAATTGGGCACATGGGCAAAAAGCTGAAAAAGGCAAGGAGTCTCCCATCAAATCCTCCAGAAGGAAGCAGCCTAGTGGACAACTTGATTCCAGCCCAGTGAAATGATCTTGGGCATGTGACCTGCAGAACTATAAGAGTGTATGTTGGTGGTTTTTTTTTTTAAAATAGTTTATTATACCAGCAACATGAAACTAATATGAAGTTGAATTAGGCAACTTCTCTGATTCCAACTCCATGTTTCCAACTCGAATTGCTAGTTCACAGTGATGAGCTATTTCTAAGTGGCCTAGACTACAATATTTGGATGCTTTCATGGATTGTTTTTAAAAGATCACTTGATAAGACAGTTACTCAAGCATTGCTTATAAAGATTGAGTGTGTCTGAAGGAAGAAAACTGAAGAATGCTTGAGGTTTCAAGAGATGTCTTGTCCTAAAGGCCGCCAGGAGGAAGAGAACATCAACTTACCCCATGCTCTGTCCTCAAAACTTCTTCCAAACTCCCCTCTTTGTTTCCTCGTCTGTACACCATCCACCTTCTCATCACGTCCCAGACTATCACTTCTACTTTGATTCCCTGCTTAATATTCTCCAGAAAATGATTTCTTAAATGGGTCCTAAGTTCCAATCAATTCAAGCTTTCCAGGAAGCTTTCCTAACCTCCCTGGCCACACTAAATCGTGTCTTTCTCTCAAGTATGTCCTTTGCCCTGCTTCCACTTAGACTCCTCCACCCTCCTCCTATTTAGTGTTTGCACATCTGTCTCCTTCACCCACCTTCTGTTTGGTCTCCGCACATCTGTCTCCTCTACTGCACAGAAAGACCTTGAATGTTGTGTTTGTGGCTTCTGCATTTTGGTAGTTTATATCTGATGTTGCTTGGATTCAAACCAAAGAAGACTAGAACTAGGAAACCAGAGATCTGTTCTCATCCGTTGTGTCTCTCCATGCAGAACTCTTCATAGGAAAAGTACTGAAGAAAGATGATCTGTAGGGGCCTCGGCCTCTCTCTGTACTCCCCGCAGCATTTTACAATGCTGTAAACTCCCCTGGTTTACCCTTTCCCTGACATTTTGTGGACAAATAGGAAAAATTAAATACATCTTATTTTTACAGCTTTTCCAGTAAGAAGATCAGAAGTTAATTTATGAGCTCAAAGAGATTTGTTTAAATGTCCTATGTTGCAATTTATAGGAAGATCATAATCCTTTCTGATTTGCTGGCTCCCCATAATGCTTTCTCTTCTTTGAAATTCAGGATTAGGCACATTTTAAAAACATAAAAGCTGTTTGAGAGTGCCAAGAACAATCATTGATAAAACCTCCTTACTCTCTTGATCCAAACCAAATTCTAATTAATGAAGGTACTTCATTGCCTAAACAAAGACAGTTTATCCTACCTGGCTATATTCAACAATATTTCATTTTAGATTTAAGGCAGAACTGAGAGGTAAAATGAGTTCACTCCAGAAATATCTTCCAACAGCAAAATGCCTGGTCCTGTACTGATTTCCCTAATCACAGGGGCTGCTTATGCCAAACCTTCATTTGGAAAGCTGAGGGAACCTAACTTTGAAACCCTCAGAAAACAAGTAGACAATACAAAATTGAATTGAATTGTGAGTGTGATTTCTTCAGATAGACTAGCATGCCGAATTCTCATAACATGTCTGTGGGAGAATTACAAAGAACAAGAAACCAGTGCTGTCCAGTTTTGTTTTATCACCACCCACACCATCTGTCAAATTCAGTGGGAGACCACTGCCTTGTCTGGACAGAGGTATAGGACCCTTTATATATTCACGTGTGTGTGTGTGTGTGTGTGTGTGTGTGTGTGTGAACATATGTTGGCAGTGATGGTGTGGGGAGGCTGGCATAATAGTTGTTTAGAGGGAGCAGCAGCAGATGTTGATCACATAGAAGAAAACCCTGCCCCTTCCTCTGTCTGTGAACGAATATGTTTGGTATGCTGCTGCGTGGAAGTAAATAAACCTCACAGCCTGACTCCAGGTCACCCACACAAGATGACTTTGCCTTTGGCTGCTAATCCCCCAGAGTCACAGTCCATAGGCAACAGTGTTTTCCAGTCCCTTCTCCGTGTTTGGAACATGAGTCAGGGCAACACAACCTCAAAGCCAAGAGTTGCGATTAATATGTTTATATTGGTGCTCCCAGTTCCCATTCAACAAATCACAATGGCATTGCTGTTTGAATACTTTTGGAAAAAGGCCTAGGGAAAGAGGCCATTGCTCCAATAGGAATTGGTGGCTAAAAACAGAATAAGGACCTTCTAGTTCATTAAAATAAAAAAAAAAACTTAGTTCATTCAGAGCATTCTGTGTATAATGAAGCATGTGTGTCTGCCAAGAAAAAATGTAGTAATTTTAATGTATCTATATATCTATGTAGAAATATAGAGAGAGATATTAAAACTCTAAATTATTCTATCACGCTTCAATGCCTTAAAAGGGAAATTTAAAGCAAGTGTTTGATCAGTGTGTTTTAATGATGGAAAGGCCCAGAATGAAATAGGAAACTTCCAGGCTAGATTTTGTTCTTGGCAGAGTTTCATCTGGCTATCAGCTGCTTTTCTAAAATTATGCCTTGCTTCTATCCTTAATTATTGGGATGAAATCAAATTCTAGAGCAAACGAGCATGTCATCCAAGCCTTCGCCATTCCAGGTGTCGTCAGACATTTACAGCCAGAAGCACAGCTGTACTTGCATACGAAGCACCCACTGAAGCCAGGCGGAAGTCAGAGCAAGTTCTGGTGTCGTCGTCGTTTGCTACGTATGCACAGGGCAAGAAGGGTGAGCCTCCCGAGTCTCAGTCTCTTCACCCACAAATACGGAAATACCAGTGCTTCCTGGCAATGCCAAATAAGATGCAACGTGTCATCAGGTCCCACCATCTGTAGACACTCCAAAAGGAATAGCTAGTACAGGAAAAGCATCATTATTTATGCAATGGATGCATGATATATCCTGTAGAGTATTAGAAAGTCCTTGAGAGTGGCTTCTGTTGTAGATCATGAGTATCCCTTTCAGAGGCTGGCAGAATGTGTCTCCAGCAGGCTCTATGCAGATGCTTGTTCATTCCACTCAAGCATAGACTTTCTCAGAACACAGTTGTACTAGCGTTCCCTGTGCTTTCTTTAATAGTTTCACTCTTACCCCTTGGATTCTTTTCTTAGTTAATGGCAGACAGATGAACAAGGAGAGGATGAATATCGAAGGAGAAAAGCTGAGTGGCATAGGCTTGTAAAATATACTTGGGGAGCTGGGGCACGTGGACCATAAGTTCAATGTTTGCCTGGGCTGCAGTGTCAGTTCAAATCTATCCTGGGCAACTTAGTGAGACCCTACCTTAAACAATAAAATCAGGGTGGGAGATAAAGCCTAATGGGAGGCAGTTTGCCTAGCATGTCCAAGAGCACAGGTTCAGCACACAGTACCAAAGAGGAGAGAGGAACAAATAAAAAGGAAAGAAAGAAGAGACATTAAAATGCAAGCAAGCCCGTATCAAGAAGGCAGTCATAGTTTTCTAACCCGGTGTGGAAAAATAAGTCATGCATTCTCATACCCATTTTCAAGATAAGAACAAAATTGTCTCTTCAGAAGCCATGCACATTAGACAGTGTTATAGGATTTATGACTGAAGGAATGGTGCCCAAACTCACAAGGAGCTATTTGACAGGGCTTAGCACTAAAATCCCAAGAACATAATAGAGAAGAAAGGTTACAAAGAAGTGAAAAAGAAAGGTGTGAGAGGAAACAGCAAAGATGGAAATGAATGCTAAAGACCAGTGATGGGAAATGTCTTTTCTTGTTCTCCTTTAGACCAGAAGTACTCGTGCAAGTTCTCAAGCACAAAGAGTTTTTTTAAGAATGAGCATCTCCCTGTTTCCCTTCTGTTTTTGAGAGAACATCCGTAAACGATAAAGTATAACAAAAACAACAAGTCTAGCTCTAAATAACAGAAGAAATACTGAGCATAATTGTAACTGCCCTATTTATTGAAGCTCAAGGCTTTATATTCAGATAACCTGAATGTGATAAAAAAAAAGTACACATTTTTATTCAAAAGCTAATTTTTACTATTTTCTACATTTCTAGACATAGAAGACATATTGTGTTCATATCTCTCCCACAAGTTGGAAAATTTACCTTTTATTTGTTGTAAGGAAACTGCTTATTCATTTCCCACCTGCCCAGACTCCCAAAATTACACAGAAATCATATTATTTAAATCACTGCTTGGCCCATTTGCTCTAGCTTCCTATTTGATAACTCTTATATCTTAATTTAACCCATCTACATTAATCTGTCCATCACCACGAGGTCGTGGTCTACCAGCAAAGTTTCAGCATGTCTGTCTCCAGCGGCAGCTCCATGGCTTCTCCCTGACTCCATCTTCTTTCTCCCAGTATTCAATTTAGTTTTCCCCGCCTACCTATATTCTGCCCTGTGCAGGCCTAAGACAGTTTCTTTATTAATCAATGGTATTCACATCATACAGAGGGGAATTCCACACCAATCATTTCTTCATGTTGTTCTCTTATATCTCTCTTGTTTTTCTGGGATACCTTTATTTGTTCACTACAGATCCAGAAATATTCCAAACTTTCTTTTCTTCTTTTTCCTTTTGTTCTTAAATCCAGCTTATACAGATAACCAATTATTTTAGTTTTCTTCTTTATAAACAAAGTAATGAAGCATTTGAGACAAACTTGAGAAGATAGAATATCAGCAGAGGGAAATGGGATGACAGTAATCAGAAGAGAAAATTAAGGAAAAATAGCCCCTCTATAAAAAGGCCTAAAATGGATCCTAGTGACCTGTTGTGTGTCAAAACTTTTCCTGGGGAGGCAACACACATAAGTCTACTCATCCCAGATAGGGACTGAAGGGACACTGTTCCATTGGATCATGTGGCTCTGTCAGGCATTGCCCTTCTCTCCCATACCCTCTGCCTTGCTAAAACATGTTTGATCATATTCCTAATGCTAGCCACCAAGGTCTATTCTCTTATTTGGGCATGTCTTCCTCCTGAGGCTCACTACCAACATAGAGCAATCAAAAGCTCCCTTGGGTTCACCTAACATGCCCAGTTTAAACTCCTTATCCTATCACCGAGGTTCCCCTTTACCTTCATAAACCACCATTTGTCTATGTGCAACATTGTGTCTCCTTTCTATCCAGAGGCAGTCCTTTGTCCTTCTAGGACAAACACCTCTGTCTCTTTTCTCTTGTCCCCCTCCCCTTCTCCTTCATCCTCTATCTCCGTTACCACCACATCTCAGCCCATTCTAACACAGACCTCCCCTTTTCCTTATTTTAAACATGGCACCCACAAGGTTATTTGGTGCCATTTTTCTTCCCACGTCAGAAAGCAGCCACTTTAACTTTTCTTTCCTGGTTAATAAAGGATATCTCTGTGAAAACAGGTGTTTGGGTGTTGTTTGTGCTTAATCCTGGATCTGGGAGGAAGCTCCTGCTCTGTGGGAGTCTCTTTCAGGGAGCCCATGATAGAACAAAGTACAGCTACCACCAAAGTCCAACATGGTGAACCAATGAGTTGTATTTGGGTTACTTATTGGCTGAGAACCACTGCCTTATATTGATGATGATGACGATGACGATGATGATGATGATGATGATGATGATGATGAGCTAGGTTTTCCCAGACAGTCTCCCTTCTTCTTTAGTAGAATGTTGTTCTTTCATTCTTTGCTATGCCTCCCATGCACACATCCCAGATCACGTACACAAAGATGTGTTGACAGACCAGAGCACCACATGAGGCAGGTTAGTTACACTGAAAATTGACCACCTTGTTGATAAGCTTCCAAGTTTGTGTAACTCATCTCTGAAACAACTGAAACCTGTTATGTTTATATTTAGACACCTTATATGTATGCTTGCTTTCTCGGTGAATATATATCTATGTTTTCTCTAAATGCAGTTTCTTTCTCTGTGTGAGCCCATAACGTGTATTCAGTTTACCTGCACGATCCGTAGAATGCCACCCTTGAGAGTTTTCTGAGTAACTAGAACACCATAAGAAGTTTGTGTGTGTTTAAAAAGAATTTCTGTTCTCTAATGGTTGGGTACTCTGTTATATAAATGTTCATTACTTCAAGTTTGCAAATTTGTTACTCAGATATTGCATATATTTGATTCATTGTTTAATAAGTCTGTAGCTATTATCAAAGCCTTCCACTATGGTAGTAAATTTGACTCTTCTATATTACAGTTTCATCAGCTTTTGCTTCTTATATTTTGGCATTACATTTAAATATAATGTAATTACATTTAATTATAATATATTTCTGGTGGTTTACTTTAGTTGGCAACAGAGGCCAGCAGGTTTATAAAACACAACATTGATGAGGATTCAATTGACTCCTTCTTGTGTGGCCTGATTTAATGACAACATTCTAAATATTTCAGTTTGACTTCTTCATCTTCATCTTCTTTGTCCTTTGAAACAGTGAGCCAATACTGGGCATGAGAATATTACGTTTCAAGCAGGACTTCAGACTTGATACTTCTTGACTACAGGGAAAGCGAGCCAAGTTGAAATGGTTGCTAAAAATCCAGACTCTAGCTTTAAAAGCTATCAAGTTTTACGATAAAATAAAATTTAGGTTTCACTGTGGTCTTTGTGCTTGCTTTTGTTTTGTTTCCTTTGTGGCACCAGAATAAATTAGTGGATGACAATTCAGTTAGAAACATATCATCAGGGCTTGAGCTCCCCATAGGAATTTAGGGGATCAAGCAGTTACAGCATGGCTGAGGTTAAAGAACAGTACAGATGAATTACAAGGTTTAAAAACATAACATGTCCTTCTGCAGCAACCATTAGTGGCAACAACCACAGCAGGGACTTGGGAGGTAGGTTAGACATAGCCAAGTTTTTGTTCTAGTGAGGATAACCCCAGACACATCCCAAAAAAGTATGGAATATGAAATAAAATAACCATCCTGGGTTACTAATGGCATCTGTCTGGAATTAAACAGAATTCAGAAAATGGTGCAGGAAATAAAGCAGGGTGGTAGAGTTTTGTAGAAGGAGTGGCAGGGCTGCGTCCCACCACCCAGCTCCCGGCCACCGGCTAGCTTTACCCAAAATAATTACATGGAAACTGTATTCTTTTAAACACTGCCTGGCCCATTAGTTCCAGCCTCTTATTGGCTAATTCTTACATCTTGATTAATCCATTTCTTTTCTTTTTCTTTTCTTTTTTCTTTTTCTTTTTTTTTTTTTTTTTGGAGTTTTGAGACAGGGTTTCTCCATAACATTTTGGTTCCTGTCCTGGAACTATCTCTTGTAGACTAGGCTGGCCTTGAACTCACAGAGATCCACCTGCCTCTGCCTCCCGAGTGCTGGGATTAAAAGCGTGCGCCACCACCGCCCGGCTGATTAACCCATTTCTATTAATGAGTGTAGCGTCACGAGGTGGTGGCTTACCAGGAAGGATCTTAACCTGCATCCATCTTGGAGAGGAGAACTATAGCGTCTGTCTCACTGCCTTCTTCCTCCCAGCATTCTGTTCAGTCTATTCCACCTATCTAAATTCTGCCCTATCAGGCCAAGCAGTTTTCTTTAGAGTTTTGAGATGTGTTTTAAGACCCATTTCCAGTTTGGGCGATGGGTTTGTTGGGCTAAGAAGTGAGAGAAAGATAAACTTAGACTTCTCTAAGCTTTCTAATTTGCAAGAACAACGGTGGGCTCATAGAGCTCACCAGCCAGGTACACAGTGAGATTTGCCTTTGTTCCTTTTCCTTTCCTTTCTACTTACACATGCTATTTCACTTAGGCTCTGACAGGTTTCAAAGACATTAGGCTTAACGTACTATTATTGGTAAGATGAAAAACATCACTTGTTTTTTGTTTTTTTTTTTTTTTTGTTGTTCTGAGGCACTTAAACTCCTAGTCCACAAACAGTGGCGGTTGAAGACGATTTAACAAATCATGTCCCAGGCTGAGAGTCATTCGCTGCCAACTAAGGATCCTGTACTTTAACTCCCTGCACCGCCCACTGTCTCATTAATCTTTACAACAATCTGTTACAAATCTCTCCTCTCGCAGGGGGAAGAGAATATAGACAGACACGTTCAACTCCATATTAGCTTGTCCATCTCCACCGCAGCCCTCTTACAGCAGATTTCAAGGTGATTGGAACCATGAAGATCTTATGTCATTTCTCAGATCTCCTTTTAAGGCCTAGCTTCTATTAAGTATACCTAAGCTCTTGAGATTTGGAAGGCAGAGGTTAAAAAGCGTAATCAAGGCTGACCTGCCACCTCTGCTACTTAGAGTAACATCTTTACAGTAATGGTACTTGTGGAGTGGTATGGGTGTGTGTGTGTGTGTGTGTGTGTGTGTGTGTGTGTGTGTGTATGCTTTCTGCAACAAAGGTTGAACGTGCTATGGTCAAATTGTTTTCTACTTCCTTCTAAAAACTGGAGGCCTCACCTCCAGTGATGATGATTGAGATCATATTTAGAAATATTGTCCAAGCAGGATGGTCACATTGAGTTATTAGATGCGGCATAATTCAGTGTGACTGAGGCTCTTGTGGAAAAGAGAATTTAAGCACAGAGACAGACAGATACACATGCATGTACATACGTACATACAAACACACATACAAACAGAGAAACAAAGTCTGAGAAAAATTCAAGGATGTTTGATTTCTGGGATAGGTCCTCTTTTTGGATTGCAGATAGCAGATGACAGATTTCTGTTTGTGTTCATCAGATGGAGGGGGGAGATTGTCACACAAACTTGAAGCAAAGATTAGGGTGACTCATGCAAGAAAACTACAAAATGTCACCAAGTCACCCAAAGTTAGATGTGATGTGGGGGTAGACTCCCTCTCGTGGCTCTCGGAAGAAGATAACCCTGATGCTCTTCCAGCCCTTCTAGCTTCCAGAACTGGGGATGATGCATTTCTGCTGGCTGGGCATCTGCGGCACATTGCTGTAGCTCCCGAGAAAAGCAGTGCAGACCTCGTTGTGTGGTCTACAGCCTTGCGGGTGTTGAGAAGCAGGGGAGGGGAGAGTCTTTCATCCACTGTGACAGTGCACATTCCAGCATCATGGAGTGTTCTGGAGCCAGAAACCATGGCTCTTTTTAGTACTTCTCAGCATTCTTATCATTTTCAGGGCAGAATTACCAAGGTATGGCAGTTCCCAAAAATTCAACCATCCGACCTGTCCCTTCTCTAATGAAGTGTCCATCACAGTATCTGCAAATGTGTCCTACATCTTTACTATAGGACTCAATGACATTCCAAAAATGCATCAGTTATTCTTGCCCATATGAAATGAATCTGTGTGGTTTCCTTTCGCTTTGAGCGATACAGTATGTATCACAAACACAGAGAAAACTGGTCATGGAGCGAGTAGAAATTCAGTCACATATGTCTACATTCTATTCCTCTGTTGAAGTCTGCCTTATAGGAAGAAGTCTGCCTTTCTACAGTAGCAGATTAGTTGTCCCTTCCAACTAGGTGAGATGCGGAACAGTAGACAGGCTGGATGGTGGGTGGGGAGATAAGGACGGAGTTTGTAAATATTCGAGTGGACATGGCAAATTCTGTTGGCCACATTGAATTCTCAATTGCCTCCATTTTGGAATGGAAAGCTCCTCTCAAGGCTGTACAACCTCAGAGGAAAGCAATCACCACATCAGGCATGAGTCTCGTGTAATTTGTAGCCAGCTCTGTTTGAACAATGTAATGGAGGTGCAAGGTAACAACCCCAGCTGTATTCCTGGCCACAGTAACTTAGAATGCTTTCTGCTGTTGAAGGCCATGGTGCTTCCTGAACTGAGACCTGGATTTTTTTCCCCTTTCAACAGATAAACTGAGTCTCAGAAAGGTTGAGTGACTTATTCAAAGTCAATAGCCCGTGTAAGGAATAATTCTTTTCTTCTGCATCTTCTGAAAGTGTGTCTAAACAGCCAGTTGTATGTTAGACCAGGACAGATCTGTCCGGAGAAATGTGGGCTAAGTCCTACTGATGCTACAGTGGCTCTGATGAGCAAAGTGCCCGGTACAGGGAAGCTAGCTGAGACTTCCTGCTCTCATTCCAGAGCCACCTCCGCTCTGCACCGATCTCATCTCACAGGATTTCCACCTGCTTCTGTCCAAAGCTCTCCGTCCAGTTCGCAGTGAGCTAGCTGTCAGCCCTTTGTTCAGCACGCCCTTGCGAACCACTTACCTAGCAACTCCACTCACTCTTCTAGACACTTTGCTCAAAATAACCTCACGTGACAGGTCCTGTTAATACACGTGCAGACCTGAGCAGGTGACAGGGATGGTTACTCGGCTAGTTTGTAGCAGGAAGCAGGAATCAAGCCAAGGAAGTATTAAGCCATTATACACCTCTACTCCCAGTCCCACACTTGGAGCCTTCTCAGAGCTGGGGACGTATGTGCTGAGCCATCTCTGCTGTGCACTCGTCTGAGCACAGTGGTCATTCTGATCCCTGTCTGCAGACATGTCACATTTAAGTTAGGTCTAGAGGAGACTGAGAAATTGAGTAATCTACTAAATGAGTAACAAGGGCAGCGAGTACTCATCCAGAGAAGCACAGACTGTGGATGGTAAACTTTCGTCTTTTCTCTCCGTCACTTCATCCCGAGCTCTCTGCATGTTATTTCACTCAGGTTTCTGAGCTACCAGGCGCTCCAATGGAAGAACCACAGGAAAAATGACCAAGGGTAGGACACGCTCCAGCTCTGTACTGTGAGTGTGGTTACCTTGCTTCCCTCTCCCAGGAGTGCTGGACTTCCTTAATGGGTTCAGAGAGGTCACTGCTGTGCTCTAACAAGAAAACAGTTCAGCCAAGGCCGGGGAACAATTATTTTAAGGAACATATCCAATCAGACATATGATTCAGCTGCCCAGTGTTCCCTGTAGTTTAGATTCGTACATCTGATCTCCCCTTCCTGCATAGCTGCCATAAAACCGCACTAATGCGTGACTCACTTTGTTCATTACTTACATTTCGGTGCCACTAATTAACCTTGGCTAATAGCTCTCTGCACACGACTGATTCAGGGATTGCTCCTAAAATCTATGGTGGGAGATGGGAACAGAACACACTTCAGCTCATATGTTCTGGGATTGGACATCAAGATCCTTACAGTCGTTAGAGCTCACTGCTGGGAAGCATCTGATCCCAGATGGGAGATCTGGAGTGAAGGCCCCAACCTTGTTCAGTCTCAAAGGAGCAACGGGGCCAGAGTTGGCAGCAGGAAAAGAAAGGCAAGAAAACAGGCTGCCTTTCTCTTAGTGGATTGTACAATAATCTATATTACTTGTTTGACTTTAAGCAAAATGTCTTTTCCCTCAAAAATCTAAACCAAGAATTACTATATGACTCTGCAATTTAATTCCTGGGTATCTACTTCAAAGAAATTAAGCACAGGTTTTGAAACCAATACATGTGAAGGGTCAATGTCTCCTTAATAGGAGAGTAAGTAGATAAATTATGACATACGCATGGGGCGAAAACATACCCAGTCGTGAAAACAAATAAATACTAAAACACGCTACAACATCGAGAAAGTTGGGAGATAGCATGCTAAGTGAAAGGAGCCAGCTATACAAGGTGAGGGGTGTAATTCATAGAATAAAATACTCAGAGCAAGTGAATCTGGAGAGACAGTTTCTCTCTTTTCGCTGAGCACTGGGCACTATCAACCAGAACTGCCTGAATGCAATTAGTTTATATTTTGCCTACCTAGCAGAGTTTCTGGGAAGCCCCAGTTGGCAGAACTATCATATCGTTCTTCACAGTTTTTTCATATGAGAGTTATTCTTCAGTTGGCTGCTTAGTGACAACTTAGGTATACACAGTGTCCCTCTGCAGGAATGGGAGGTGATCAGAGAGAAAGGAGACCCCCCCAGAGATGGACACCGCATGCCAGTAAGGACAGTGCCTGCTGCTCCAGGTCTCCTGACCCCCAAGAAAGTTTCTTTCCATCGTGTTGGTTGTCACCCTTCAGCAGCAAGTTCTAGTGACATGTCCTCGTGGAGACTTGGCTTGTGCCTACTCACTTTTGCTCCCACACATCGCCAGCTCTGACACTCTGCTAGAATTCTTTCTACTATTGTCACAATCTATAGTTTCTTTGTTGGTTCATTTTCTGTCAGCTCAACCAGAATGGTAGCACTGTGGTAGCAGGGACATACGTGTCTATTCTCAGCTATGTCTGCTCCCAGTACATCACAGTGCACACAGTAGGCACTCAACATGCTGTTTCCCGTATAAAGGAAGACATGAGTGAGTGTATTTTTCCAGTGAGCCTGTGAACATTGTTTTCTAAACTGAATAAAGTATTGTGGTGTCCTTTGGCCACATGGCCAATGGGCGGGTTTTGCTGGAATGTATTGGTTTACAAATGTTTAACTATCAACTTACTTATCTGCCTACTCTGAAAATGAGATTCTGCATGATAAATAAGAAAACGACTTTGGAATTTGTACTAAGCCAACTTTGTACACGGTACAGAATGTTCTCAGAAGCAGCAGGACTCACAAATAATAAAGCAGGGCCACTTCCTGGACTCGGCCGCCTTCCTTGGCCTGTGTTCTTCTGCCCACAAACCTTTTGCCTGCTGACCTGGATCTGGGTTCTCTCCTCCCCGAAGTGAGATAGCAGATGAACTTGGAGGGGGCCACCTTTACCCTGGATCTTGGCTGTCACATGCCACCAGCTCTTCCCATGTAGCCACACACTTAAAACACCGATATTGTGTAAAAAGAAGATGATCCACCCCACACACCACAAACTGCTGCCAGGGGAAGACCCCAACCAAAGCAGCAGTATTCCATTCCAACTGCTAATGCTGGGTAACTCCAGAAGACCAAGCTGAATCAACACAACCCGCAGGAAGCCTGGGTCTACTTCCCAGCAGGTAGGAGTATGCCGTTGAAGCACAAACGGAAAACTGCTTTGACCTTCCATGAATTGTGTTAACCATGTCGACTAAAAGCATTTGTGAAGCTATTTGTTCATATACTAAAAACCAGTGACTGACACATTTGTGAATAGCACTGTGTGAGCCAGAATCACCCACGTACACGTGCCACTTGAACACATGTCCTGTATAAGAAGTCTGAGCAGTGTAAAAGCACATAGCATAAAATAAGATGGATGGATGGATGGATGGATGGATCAATCGATCGATGGATAGATTGATCGATGGATGAACAGAGGGATTGGGGCTCCTTTATCTGTCCTATCCCACTCTCATAATACCCGACTTTATAATTTTAGAGCTTTTTAAACTCTCTCTCCCTTATCTCCACACCATGCTGAGACAGTATCATCTTGCTATGTAACACGGACTGGTCTTGAAGGTGAACTCTCAATGGAGCCTCAACCTCCTGAGTGCCAGGATTATAGATGTGCAACATTCAACAATATCTTTTAATAAAAGTATTCATGAAATGTTTGCCTCACTTAAAATAATTAAGTTTTCATATGTTAATATTTCTGGAATTGGGTTATCTTGCATCCGATTCAATGAAATACCATGCTTCTTGTACTTTTTAAGTAAATGACTGCTATTTTGCATATTGCTCTAAAACTCATCTGCCCTGAAATAGCCTAAATAAAATTCTACGTGATGATTGGCGTTCTCACCAATTTTACATTCTCATCGCGGTGATATCCTTCTACCATAAAATGGCTACAACTCTCATGACTTCAAATCGTTTCTAAACTTATTCCTGACCTCTTGCCCTGTGCCATACACATGAAGATCCAAGTCTTCTGTGAGAGGTTTTCTTTTTCCAGATAGAGAATTTGGGTCAGATTCTTTGGAAGATTCATACAGTTTGTAGTTATTACTCTTGAAAATGCAAATGTTCCTTCTGGCACCAAGGACAACAGGTATGTCACTTGGTTGAAAGCTCTGCTATGTCAGAGATCTGTCTCCCATGTGAGAACTGTGTCTGAGTGCATTCATCCTGATAGGAAGCAGGGAATGAGAATTTGTCTGCACTTTGACCCACAGTTTTTGCAGCCTTCAGCTTTTCTCCACTGTTATCCCTTCCCATCTTCCCCACAGTGGATGCCCTGGATTCTCTGAAGACACCAGCCATGCAGAAGCAGCATGGACAGAGGATTCCGACCTGGGCTTGGGTTGGCTCGGGTTCAGAAAATGCCTCTGAGAAGTTAGTCAGCTCCAGAGCACCAAGAGCGCAACCGGGTCAAGGCTCCTGGTGCTCCTCCAGTGCATCAGGGACTCCACAGAGGCCCTTTGCAGCAGGCAGGCTGCTCCACCTCTGAACTAGATCTTCTGGGACTGGGGAAGCCTCCGCTCCTTCTGTCTCTCACATGGCCAGAAGGAGCTTTGTGAACCCCTGGTGTGCCCAGAACAAGGCACACTGGAGCTGGGAACTCACTCCTCTGTAGAAACAGAAACAGTGTCTTGGCCCTTGGTAGAAGGAAGATACATGTAATAGCCAGAGGCAGGGGCTATTCCCATGGAGCGAAGGACAAGCGGGAGGGAACAGCACTGGAACCTGCACGACCGTGTCAGCGTTCTTGCCATCCACTGTCGCAGAAACAAACAGTTAAAAGCACAAGTCAAGTTTCTGCTTGCGCCGGTTTTCATTTTCTGAGGACTGTGTGTGTACCTTTCATACAATTTCTAAATTTGTGTTGCCAAAAGGTTTTCTCCCAGTTGTTTATAATGTCATAATTCTGGCTGTGTGATAATGGTCTCTTTTTTGTATTGTTAATGTTATTTTTTGTTTCTTATTTTTCTTGGTAAATCTTGAGATAAATGTGACATTTCACCACTTTCAGAAAAAAAAACTTCTCAATATGCTTGTTTGTATCTTTGATTTTTACTTAACTAATTTGTCTCCTTAACATCTTTTGGGCTGTTTCGTGAATCTCTACCCAATACTTCTGAACTTGGGTATTTTGCTCCATTTCATCATTTAAATATTTTTAAAATTGTGTGCATGTGTGCCAGTGTGTATGTAGTGTTTTTGTTTGTGTGCATTTGTGTGGTATGTGTGTGTGTGTGTTGTGTGTTTGTGGTGATATTATAGTTCTGTGTAGGCCAGAAGTTGATAGTAAGTGTTTTCCTTGATTGTCCTTCGCCTTGCTCTTTTTTTTTTTTTTTTTTGACACGGTCCCTCACTGAATTTGGAATCAATGACTTGTAAGGCTGGCTGGTCAAAGATCTCTAGGAATTTGTCAGTTTCCACCCCTTATCACTAGGGTTGCAAGGGGGTACCACCACACCCAGGTTTTCTGTGAGTAGTGGTGATACAAGTCCAAGTCCTCATGCTTGCACAACAGATTATGTTGCCAGCTGAGCCCCAGCTTTTGTGATATGGATCTTGAGACAGGAAGACAACATGCCTATAATCCTGACCTTTAGTCTGGGCCATACCTCCTGTTGGGACCCTATATAAGGACAACGGAAGAAAATTATATATATATATATATATATATATATATATAGATAGATAGATAGATAGATAGATATAGATATAGATATAGATATATAGATAGATATAGATATATAGATATAGATATAGATAGATAGATAGATAGATAGATAGAGAGAGAGAGAGAGATTTTCATTTAATAAATTCTGTGACTTTAGAGAACCCTGACTAATACAGCCCTACTTTATGAGATGAACTTATGTCCAGCGCTGCTTAGGTGAACAGGAACCTGAAACCATATAGTTCAAGGACCTATTGGAAAACCAAATACTATTGTTTCGCTAAAGGGATGTAGTCATAAAATGACTCCTAATGACAGCTATACTCATGAATCAGTGCCTTGCTCAGTCATCATCAGAGACGCTTCCTCCTGCACTAGATGGGCACAGATTCAGAGACCCACAACTGGACAATGTACAGAAAATAAGAGGCCTTGGAACATCAGTACTAGATGAGATGTCTCCATCATATTCCTGCCCTCAGGGCTCAGGATGTATTCCAAAGAGGAGGCAGAAAGGTTAAAAGAGTCAACAGAATGGAGGACACCAAGGAAATAAGGCCTTCTAAACACAGCAGGACCAATGAACGTATGAAGATACAGAGACTGTGGCAGCTTGCACTGGGCCCAGACTATCTCCAAATGATAACCACTTACGAATGAAAACTTAATGCTCTCCAGCTGATTCTCATCAAGGACACAAACCACTCTTAAGAGCAGGCCCCGTGCCCCGCAATAAATGGCCAACACAAAATGAACTCAATGAATGAAGGTTCTTTGTCTCATGTTTTGCCTGGGCATTTCTATTTTATTTTTTAACCTTATGGGTACTTTCCATATCTACTATGGCTTCCAAATTTGTATTTTAATGGGATTCCTCTCTGTGTGTGTCTTTGTATCTATATGTGGTTCTCAATGCTTTTCTTTGTCTCCTTTTCGTCTGTGTGTTTGCTGTTTGGTTGGTTGGTTTTGTCCTGGTTCAGTCTGGTTTTGTTTTATTTTATTTATTATTATTATTATTATTTAGATTCATATTTGTTTTCTAACTAGAGCTAGAAAAGGGTATGGATTTGGAGGGGATGGGAGTTGGGGAGGATCTCAAGGGAGTAGAGGGAAGGGAAGCCATAATCAGAATATCATCCATAATAATTCTGTTTTCAATAAAAGAAAAAGATCTTTTTATTTTTTTCTCTCACTCTTTTATTTTTAAAATACTTGTATCAAACGTTTTTATACATGTTAGACTAGGAATGAATCATGTTTTGGAGAGCAGAAATATCCTTAAAAATCTAAGACACAGTATTTTCTCTTTCCTTTGTGCAGTTTTGCTTTTATTGTTGTTGTGATTAAATCGTATTTTAGGCGGACATGTAAATTACAGATTCTAAAGAACATCTATGAGTCACTTTGAAGCATCACTTAATCCTGTGGTTTAAGGGGCTATCAAGAAAGAAATGAGGCCCAATCATTTCCTGGAAAAATTTTAACTGAGTACAATGTTAAAGTCTTGGTGCCTATCCAGGTACTTTGGTCTGAGCATATTAAATAGCTACTTTTGGTATTTTTGGATACAGTTACAGAAATTGACAAAAAGAACTAGGCTTCTAATGCTCAGTCATCTATGCGGGAAAACAGAATTTATGGATTTTTCCCTCTGTGAGTCAGCCCAGGTATGTCAGAATCCAAGATAACGGCAATTTCTGCTGCAGGTTTCTGAGAGTTGCCCAAATTCAGTGAGATAACACTCCAGTCAAAGAAGAACTATTGCTGTTTCCACAGAAATGGTTTAGTTCTAACTAACTCCAAGAAATGGAAGTTTCATCAACCTTCTAGCCTTGTAAACATGCACAGGAGAACTGAGTCTTCACCCGCGCACGACTGAGCGTCAAAACTTGAGAAAGCATTCCCATCTTTTCAATAACTACTAGGTAAGCTCTGACTCTCCACGTCCTTTTCTGGGCCCTCAAATAGCCACTGATCTGTCCCTGAGTCATCTTGCTTGAGTTTCCACTGCTCTTCCTTCATTAACAGTAAAAAAAATCTGGAGAGAGCAAAAGTATTCTACATCTGAGTTAAGGACTCCCGTCTCAACATTCTGGGATAGTTGCCACATTAAAATATGTCAGACTATTAAATTTTATTGAAAAATTATAAGAAGTATGAGGTTCCAAACCTAGCTGTTAAAGCCACAAAGTATACTATTGATGGCTTTCAAAAGGGAGTCAGTGAATGGGAAATGTTCATGTTTCTGAATTCGTCGTGCATTGTATAACGTAAGGTAAGCCAACCACATTGTAAGGAAAGGGCCACTCATTAAGTTATCTGTAGTTTGCCTGATCTCTACTTGTTTTAGCCAATAATTTAAAATCAGTGTTTTTGAAGATTTGAAATATTCATTTAGGGGAACTGAGATGGAATGACTTATGATCAAAACAAGAAAGAGAAGGGAGAAGAGAAAGACATATAAAAGAAGAGAGGCAGAGACAGAGAGGGGGAGGGGGAAGGAGGCAGAGAGAGAGAAAGGGGGAGAAAGTTAATCACAATGTTACGTTTATCTTATTTTAGTAAAATTACATAAAATTAATATATTAAACTGATAACCTAGAAAATCAAAGAGAAAGAAAATATATTAGATAAATTTGTTTGGCTTAAACTTTTTCTCTACAGCTGTTCACACACATAAGCATTAAGAAAATAATTTTCCAAGGGTTTTGTGCCATTAATGGACTGTTTCTATTTTGTATGAGCTTTAGTTTCTCTTTAAGTTATATTTGCATACTAGTCTCACAAATAATAGGAATGCTTTAACAGAAAGTCTAGCTCTAGAAATTCTAGTGCTAATAGGGGAATCTGCTTCTTGTAATCCACACGACTCTGGTTTTCTAAGTTTATCTGGTAAAGGAAATGAAGTCTATTGTTGAGAAATGTTGGTTTCCTCATCTGTAGATACACAGTATATAAAATGAGAAACACTTAACACTTCAGTGTGTTGTTTCTGTTTGTTGATTGGTTTGTTTGTTAGTTTGAAAGATGAGCCAGATTCTTACTCACTTATATAACCCGGGCTGGCCTTGAACTCCTGATCTTCTTGTCTCCACCTGCTGAGTCCTGGGATTGTAGGTGTGCACCACCACACCTATGTGACTAACATTTTGCAATAAAAGTGCAAATATAGCAGTTGGAGATATGCTCAGCCAGTAAAATGCTTGCCTCACGGGTAGAAGGACAAATGTTTAACCACTGAAACTTACATAAAAATGCCTGATGACATTTGTCATCTAGTGCTGAGAGGCAGAATCCTCTCAAGAGGATCCTTGGGCTCATTGGCCATTCAGAGTAGGCGAAGGAGAGATCAGAGAAGGTGGATAGTGTTCCTCAGGATAACACCAGAGTTTGTCCTTTGGCCTCCACGTGCACACACACACACACACACACACACACACACACACGCATACACACATACATACACATGCATACACACACACACACACATACACACACACACACACACACAGAGTCATTTAAACAAAAACTCCAGCTCAACTGATAGATTTCACAAGAATAAGTGTATTATATTTTAAAGCCACTATCAAGAATTTTTTCATGCATGTGCATGGGTATGGTACGCACATGTACACATATGTGCAAGGGTGCATGTATGCATATGTAGGCAAAACATGGATGTCAGGAACCATCCTTGTTCAGTCATCCACTGTATTCTACTAGGCCCGTTTCTCTATCAGACCCAGAGCTCACCAACATGGCTAGTCTTACTAGTTAGCTTACTCTGTGCTTTTCCTTTCTCTACCTTCCGAGGCTAGACTTACATCATGCCCACTTGGCATGAAGTGTGTCCCAGGGATCAAAATTCCAGTCCTCATGCTTGCACAGCAAGCGCTTAGCCATCAGGCCATCTCCCCATCCCAAGACCTTTTATTTAAGCTCACAGTGAAAATAGATGTGTGTGAGCCCAGGGAGCCTCCTATAACACTGATTTGACTGTCTGCTCTACAGGCAACTTTAGTGCCTTTTGCTTACATGCCTTCTGTCTTAGGGAATATTTAATCAATCCAAGAGTTGTTATCATTGCCTATGATCACTGACTCAGCAAACCTGTGTTTTTCTTTTCCTATAATCTTCTTCCTTCTTCCTTCCCACTAAAACCACATATGGGTTTTTGATCTTACTGCACGTACTGGCTTTGGGGGAGCCTAGGCAGTTTGGACGCTCACCTTACTAGACCTGGCTGGAGGTGGGCGGTCCTTGGACTTCCCACAGGTCAGGGAACCCTGATTGCTCTTCAAGCTGATGAAGAAGGGGGACTTGATCGGGGGAGGGGGAGGGAAATGGGAAGCGGTGGCGGGGAGGAGGCAGAAATCCTTAATAAATAAATAAATTTTAAAAAACAGCCACATATTCAACAAGCTCTGAGGAGCGCGTCTTCACGGAGAGTAAGACGGTGGCTTCCACGAGAAGTGGGAATTTTGAATGGAGAACTTCTTGAGAGTTTCCTTCATTTGTCTAGGTAGTTTTTTCCTTAAGATTTATTTTTATTATATGCACATTATGTGAGGGCCTACATGTATGTATGTGTACCACGTGCATGCCTGGTGCCAATGGAGACCAGAAAGAGGCACTGAGTTCCCTGGAACTGGGACGGCAGGCAACTGTGGACTGCCATGTGGGTGCTTAAAACTGAATCTGTGCTCTTTTCAAAAACAGCAAGCACACTTAAGCATTGAGCCACATACTCACCTAGGTAGCTCTTACTTTATTCCCAAAGAAGGTTTTTATTTGTTTGTTTGTTTTTATTTGGGGGGTATATGTCATCCATAGCAACCAGTTATACTGCGGCTGTCATCATAACAACGGTAGTAACATTCAGGAGAGTCAAGTCACACACACTGAGAATGGTTTCTCAAGCAGCCCGTTCCCCTTTGGCTGCACCTGCTGATTTCTTGTTATGCAAAACATTATTGCTGTGCATAGGCTACTGTCAAAATATTTATACCAGGCAATGAAAACACACTTAGAAAGTCAGAGTCTAGAAATTCTGATTGCCTGGTGACAGTCATTCAGGGAGGCTGGGACACAGCTTCAGTCTGGATTCCTCGGGTGCAGGGCTCAAAAATGAGTGAGCACAGAGACCCCCAGAGCCTCAAGTCAGTAACATTGGCTGACGCCTGGCCCTGACTCCCACGTGTTTTCACAGTGGTCTTAAAATGGCACTTGGTGAGGGTCCGAAAACATAGCGCACACATTTTAAAGAAATCCATCCTGAGTTACAATGACATCTTCATTATATTAAGTATTTATTGTTTGATATAGAATGAAAATGTATGGTGCTCTCCATGTTTTGCCTATGTGTATGGCAGTGAGAACGGAACTCAGGATTTGACACTTTCCAGGCGAGCGCTCTGCCACTGTGCTGCTCCCCAGCCACTGTGCTGCTCCCCAGCCACTGTGCTGCTCCCCAGCCACTGTGCTTCTCCCCAACCACTGTGCTTCTCCCCAACCACTGTGCTGCTCCCCAGCCACTGTGCTGCTCCCCAACCACTGTGCTGCTCCCCAGTCACTGTGCTGCTCCCCAGCCACTGTGCTGCTCCCCAGCCACTGTGCTTCTCCCCAGCCACTGTGCTGCTCCCCAGCCACTGTGCTGCTCCCCAGCTACTGTGATGCTCCCCAACTACTGTGCTTCTCCCCAGCCACTGTGCTTCTCCCCAGCCACTGTGCTGCTCCCCAGCCACTCTGCTGCTCCCCAGCCACTCTGCTACTCCCCAGCCACTGTGCTGCTACCCAGCCACTGTGCTGCTCCCCAGCCACTGTGCTGCTCCCCAGCTACTGTGCTGCTCCCCAGCTACTGTGATGCTCCCCAACCACTGTGCTTCTCCCCAACCACTGTGCTGCTTCCCAACCACTGTGCTTCTCCCCAACCACTGTGCTTCTCCCCAACCACTGTGCTTCTCCCCAACCACTGTGCTGCTCCCCAGCTACTGTGCTTCTCCCCAACCACTGTGCTTCTCCCCAACCACTGTGCTGCTCCCCAGCTACTGTGATGCTCCCCAACCACTGTGCTGCTCCCCAGCCACTGTGCTGCTCCCCAACCACTGTGCTGCTCCCCAGCCACTGTGATGCTCCCCAGCCACTGTGCTTCTCCCCAACCACTGTGCTGCTCCCCAGTCACTGGGCTGCTCCCCAACCACTGTGCTTCTCCCCAGCCACTGTGCTGCTCCCCAGTCACTGGGCTGCTCCCCAACCACTGTGCTGCTCCCCAGCCACTGTGCTTCTCCCCAACCACTGTGCTTCTCCCCAACCACTGTGCTTCTCCCCAGCTACTGTGATGCTCCCCAGCCACTGTGCTTCTCCCCAACCACTGTGCTGCTCCCCAGCCACTGTGCTGCTCCCCAGCCACTGTGCTTCTCCCCAACCACTGTGCTTCTCCCCAGCCACTGTGCTGCTCCCCAACCACTGTGCTTCTCCCCAGCCACTGTGCTTCTCCCCAGCCACTGTGCTGCTCCCCAGCCACTGTGCTTCTCCCCAACCACTGTGCTTCTCCCCAACCACTGTGCTGCTCCCCAGCCACTGTGCTGCTCCCCAGCCACTGTGCTTCTCCCCAGCCACTGTGCTGCTCCCCAGCTACTGTGCTGCTCCCCAGCTACTGTGATGCTCCCCAGCTACTGTGCTTCTCCCCAGCCACTGTGCTTCTCCCCAGCCACTGTGCTGCTCCCCAGCCACTCTGCTGCTCCCCAGCCACTCTGCTGCTCCCCAGCCACTGTGCTGCTCCCCAGCCACTGTGCTGCTCCCCAGCCACTGTGCTGCTCCCCAGCTACTGTGCTGCTCCCCAGCTACTGTGATGCTCCCCAACCACTGTGCTTCTCCCCAACCACTGTGCTGCTTCCCAACCACTGTGCTTCTCCCCAACCACTGTGCTTCTCCCCAACCACTGTGATGCTCCCCAGCCACTGTGCTTCTCCCCAACCACTGTGCTGCTCCCCAGTCACTGGGCTGCTCCCCAACCACTGTGCTTCTCCCCAGCCACTGTGCTGCTCCCCAGTCACTGGGCTGCTCCCCAGTCACTGTGCTGCTCCCCAGCCACTGTGCTTCTCCCCAACCACTGTGCTTCTCCCCAACCACTGTGCTGCTCCCCAGCCACTGTGCTGCTCCCCAGCCACTGTGCTTCTCCCCAACCACTGTGCTTCTCCCCAGCCACTGTGCTTCTCCCCAGCCACTGTGCTGCTCCCCAGCCACTGTGCTGCTCCCCAACCACTGTGCTGCTCCCCAGTCACTGTGCTGCTCCCCAGCCACTGTGCTGCTCCCCAGCCACTGTGCTTCTCCCCAGCCACTGTGCTGCTCCCCAGCTACTGTGCTGCTCCCCAGCTACTGTGATGCTCCCCAACTACTGTGCTTCTCCCCAGCCACTGTGCTTCTCCCCAGCCACTGTGCTGCTCCCCAGCCACTCTGCTGCTCCCCAGCCACTCTGCTGCTCCCCAGCCACTGTGCTGCTCCCCAGCCACTGTGCTGCTCCCCAGCCACTGTGCTGCTCCCCAGCTACTGTGCTGCTCCCCAGCTACTGTGATGCTCCCCAACCACTGTGCTTCTCCCCAACCACTGTGCTGCTTCCCAACCACTGTGCTTCTCCCCAACCACTGTGCTTCTCCCCAACCACTGTGCTTCTCCCCAACCACTGTGCTGCTCCCCAGCTACTGTGCTTCTCCCCAACCACTGTGCTTCTCCCCAACCACTGTGCTTCTCCCCAGCTACTGTGATGCTCCCCAACCACTGTGCTGCTCCCCAGCCACTGTGCTGCTCCCCAACCACTGTGCTGCTCCCCAGCCACTGTGATGCTCCCCAGCCACTGTGCTTCTCCCCAACCACTGTGCTGCTCCCCAGTCACTGGGCTGCTCCCCAACCACTGTGCTTCTCCCCAGCCACTGTGCTGCTCCCCAGTCACTGGGCTGCTCCCCAACCACTGTGCTGCTCCCCAGCCACTGTGCTTCTCCCCAACCACTGTGCTTCTCCCCAACCACTGTGCTTCTCCCCAGCTACTGTGATGCTCCCCAGCCACTGTGCTTCTCCCCAACCACTGTGCTGCTCCCCAGCCACTGTGCTGCTCCCCAGCCACTGTGCTTCTCCCCAACCACTGTGCTTCTCCCCAGCCACTGTGCTGCTCCCCAACCACTGTGCTTCTCCCCAGCCACTGTGCTTCTCCCCAGCCACTGTGCTGCTCCCCAGCCACTGTGCTTCTCCCCAACCACTGTGCTTCTCCCCAACCACTGTGCTGCTCCCCAGCCACTGTGCTGCTCCCCAGCCACTGTGCTTCTCCCCAGCCACTGTGCTGCTCCCCAGCTACTGTGCTGCTCCCCAGCTACTGTGATGCTCCCCAGCTACTGTGCTTCTCCCCAGCCACTGTGCTTCTCCCCAGCCACTGTGCTGCTCCCCAGCCACTCTGCTGCTCCCCAGCCACTCTGCTGCTCCCCAGCCACTGTGCTGCTCCCCAGCCACTGTGCTGCTCCCCAGCCACTGTGCTGCTCCCCAGCTACTGTGCTGCTCCCCAGCTACTGTGATGCTCCCCAACCACTGTGCTTCTCCCCAACCACTGTGCTGCTTCCCAACCACTGTGCTTCTCCCCAACCACTGTGCTTCTCCCCAACCACTGTGATGCTCCCCAGCCACTGTGCTTCTCCCCAACCACTGTGCTGCTCCCCAGTCACTGGGCTGCTCCCCAACCACTGTGCTTCTCCCCAGCCACTGTGCTGCTCCCCAGTCACTGGGCTGCTCCCCAGTCACTGTGCTGCTCCCCAGCCACTGTGCTTCTTCCCAACCACTGTGCTTCTCCCCAACCACTGTGCTTCTCCCCAGCTACTGTGATGCTCCCCAGCCACTGTGCTTCTCCCCAACCACTGTGCTGCTCCCCAGCCACTGTGCTGCTCCCCAGCCACTGTGCTTCTCCCCAACCACTGTGCTTCTCCCCAGCCACTGTGCTTCTCCCCAACCACTGTGCTTCTCCCCAGCCACTGTGCTTCTCCCCAGCCACTGTGCTGCTCCCCAGCCACTGTGCTTCTCCCCAACCACTGTGTTTCTCCCCAGCTACTGTGCTTCTCCCCAACCACTGTGCTTCTCCCCAGCCACTGTGCTTCTCCCCACCACTGTGCTTCTCCCCAGCTACTGTGCTTCTCCCCAACCACTGTGCTTCTCCCCAACCACTGTGCTGCTCCCCAGCCACTGTGCTTCTCCCCAGCCACTGTGCTGCTCCCCAACCACTGTGCTGCTCCCCAACCACTGTGCTTCTCCCCAGCCACTGGGCTGCTCCCCAACCACTGTGCTTCTCCCCAACCACTGTGCTGCTCCCCAGCTACTGTGATGCTCCCCAACCACTGTGCTGCTCCCCAGCCAGTGGGCTGCTCCCCAGCCACTGTGCTTCTCCCCAACCACTGTGCTGCTCCCCAGTCACTGGGCTGCTCCCCAGCCACTGTGTTGCTCCCCAGCTACCGTGCTTCTCCCCAGCTCTACTCTACTTGTCCTACAAGCATCAATTCAATTCTTTCTGCCTTAGACAGAAAATACAAAGTCCTGCAAGAACCCAGAATTATTGTGTTGATGCAAAGTTCCAGAAAGCACTTCTGGAACTGCCAGTCACTGGACCACATTGCAAGGTCACCCTAAGAGGTCACACCCATCACCTTCCTCTCTCGCATACATGAACTCAAGGAGCTTATAGTATAGATTGTTTCTACTGTTTTAGAAAATATTTTCTCATGTAAGAGATGTCCAAATATAAGCTTCCCGAGTCACAGGAATGGAAAATGATCAGTTCCCTCATTATGTCTGTATTCAGATGTGGTGGCAAGAGAGGACGCTAAGACTCTGCCTAGATAAGTTACCTGCAGGAAGCTTATTTGGAATCAAACGGCTTAATGAATCCTGCCTAGGACTGAGTACCCTGCTTGGAGACAGTAATCAGGAGTCAGATGCAGTGACTTCAGACAGGAATTCACATTATTATTGGTGAACAGAGGAAGATCAACTCACATCTCTTCTGCACTTGGATTCTTTTGTGTTCACCATGACCATGAATTCATTTAAGTTAATGCGACAAGAACAATGCATTTATTAGCTTTAGTTTGTAATAAAATATTGGCCCTTTCTAGCTCTGGACTCTGTGAAACTCTAAAGCAGTGGCTCTCAAACTCCTAATGTTACCAACCCCTTAAAACAGTTCCTCATATTGTGGTGATCCCTCCCCACCATAAAATTATCTTCATTACTGCTTCCTAACTGTAATTTTGCTACTGTTATGAATCATCATAAAGTAAATATGTGGTATGCCGATGGTTCTAGGTGACCCTTCGGGTCTAGCGACCCACAGTTTGCGAACTACTGCTCTAAAGGATGTTGTGAATTTATTCTCAGGTGCAACTTGAGTCTGTGGCCTGTAGAAGCCTGTCCCAGGTTTCTCAGGTCTACACCAATAATTTGTCATTGCCACCTGCTCTGCTGCACCCACAGGTGGGGCATCACCAAGATAATGGATCCTTTCAAGGACAGCCGTGGAACAAATCGCTGTGTTTCTGGCTCTCCAGACACTTCCTTAGCCTTTGTCTTGATAAAAGAGAGCACTTCTATACACCACCAGATTTTTATTTCCTGCATTTTCTTCTCCTGATAAATTGAAAGCTTTTTTTTTTTCTTCCAGAAATAGGATCTGACAGATTCAGCTTTGACTGTTTCCTCCCATGGAGAGGAAGTAGGGGCTGAGAAACCCAAGCCGAAGTTCTCACCGCACTTGAATGACAGTTCCATGCCTGAGGAGGATGCTGCAGTGTGGTTACTTACTGCTCTGGGCAGAGCTACACTTACACCAGGCTGGAGGGGGCTAGTGGGTTCCAGCCCTCTGCCTGCCAGGAGAAAGAAAGCTTTGCAGACACTGCAGATTAGGAAGACCAAGAAGCCAGGATCCACAGGTCCTGGAAATACCCCAAGAGTGGAAGGAAGACAACAGAGCCCCGAAATCACCCCAACACTCAATGTGTCCTGTGCGGGACTTCAGGAAACACCTGATTTTAACTGGCTCGGTCCCGCATCTCTGATCCAAAGCATTCTTTCTTTTCAAAGAGGAAGGAGTGTGTTGTGCTTCAACTGATGTGATCATATTTAGGAGATGTGATGGACAATTATCTGCTATAAAAATTTATAGGTGGCAATTGTGTGACCTGTGCATTTTAAGTGATCTCTGCATGAAGACAAAGATCATTAAACACCAGGAATGACATTCTGTCCTTTCTTGTGACTAGCCTAGTCACCTGGGAGCCCCTGTATCAACGAGAAGAGTGCATGGGCTCAGGTCAGCATTACACAATTTCTCTCCAACCTGCCACTTGCTGTCATCCCCCCTGTCCTGATCTTATTAAAACATTCCATTCTCTTAACTACTCCTTCCCTCCTGTCGTGGTCAGGCTCTCTCAAAGCTTGTGTTGTCTACCCCAAGGGCAGACTCCTCTGAAAGGAATCCTGACCTGACTCCCTCCCAAGGACCTGTTCTAGATTCCTGTTGCATACTGGGGAAATCTGATGTTCACTAAGGCGACTCTCTGGCTCTCCACGCCATGTGACCCTGGCCTCATTATACCTAATTATACTACACATTGTTCTCAAAACACAGCAAGCCGTTCTCTCCCTTCACGCTAACTCCCATGGCACCTGCTCCACCCTGATGCCTCCTGCCCCACCCCAAATAATTCACTAGAGACAGTACTGTTTCTCTTCTAATTCTGCCTGTGTGTCCCGCGGTTCTCAGTTCAAACTTTTACGTGATGCTACGTCAGTGTCCCCTACTCGTTTGCAGAGCGTAGGTCTCATCTACTTTTGCCTTCCCTAGCATAGCACCGCACTAACACGGCGACAGGACTCCACATGAACAAACGAACACTAACCTACTGAATAATGAATGACTTTCGGCTCCTGTCCAGTGCCAAGTGGAACCTAGGCTCTCATTAAGACAACCTCTACTAGGTTCTTCCAGCCCAAATCGCTTCTTTATTGTACCACTGTTGTCAAAGGATGTTGGGTAATTGCTGAGGTTGTCCTCGGCCTGGCAGCTTCTGCAGCCCTGTCCAGTTGTACCCACACTTGAAACTTGTGCCATCCTTCTTCATACTCTCTCAAAACAGTTCTCCAAAAAAAATCATCAGATTTGTTTTTATGAAATGCATATGAATGTCAAAACCCAATCTTAGACTAATTAGTCAGAACCTGGTAGAGAGAGCCTGGGCATCATTTGTGTCCGTTTAAAGGGTCCAGGGACTCTTGTATAGCACACAGGATGACGTCTGCTGTGGTTTGGAAGTAAAATATTCTCCATGTGTTGGAATTCTTGATATCCACTTGTGAAATCTTTAGGAGAAGGAGTTTTGGTTGGAGGAAGAGAGTCCCTAGGGCTAGGCCTCAAATTTTTATAGCCTGGACCTACTTCCTATTCATTTTCTGTTTCCCTACTTGCCTATGCTCTGTGATTAGCTGTCTTATGCTCCGGAAGCCATACCTTCCCCACCATGATAGACTGTATCCCTTCTTAAACAGGAGACTGAAATAAGCCCTTCCTCCCGTCAGTAGCTTATCTCTAGTGTTTGGTCATAGCATTCAGAAAAGCACGCAATGCCTAAAACTTCAGACACGAGAAACTGAACACCAAAAATAGTCTACAGAAGCTCCGAGAAATCGATGAAATTTAGCACAGAAGACTCCTGCCCATGGGCTTCTGGGGAAAGACATGCCTAGAATGCTTCAGCACCTCCCCTCTCTCCCAGTGGAGTTGTTTTCATGCCACGACTCTCAGAGAGAGGGTCTGGTTTCCCAGACATTGCTTCTAATGACAGTTTAGTCCGTGGCCTTGTTTTGGTTCACCAACTCATAATTCCATCCAGTAAGCCTCATTCTTAGGACGATTCACAGCGGCTTCATCTGACGACGAAAGATCTACGGTGTTGTAAACCTAGCAGCACATCGTGACTAAATGTTTCTTTCCACCTGCCGCCCTTGTCGTCCCATTCCTACCCTGACCTGCATTCTCAGCCTCTGCTCTCATCTGCCATTATGTGGCTGCTGCTACTGAGGTCATTACCCAGAATGTCTGGCAATTGGTTCATGGCTTAGAAACCATTCCTGTGATGTGTCCTTCAGCACTTCTCAGCGGGGGACCACTGAAGCCGTGGTTTTTTCCTCTACACTGTGAACATGCAAGTGTTCAAATCCAAAGAACATGAGGATTTTAATCTATTGAAAGTCATCCTTCACAGGGAAGTAAACTTGCCCTATCCCAGTTACTGAAATCCTGTATTTAAAACGAGAGGGGTTACAAGAGCATCTACCGGGCATGCTCACTGAGTGAACTACCCTGGGAACACTAAGCCATGGCCCCTCCTTTTCAAGGATTGACTATGTGAACTAGGAAGACATACACATGTAACACAATACCACACACATAGCAAGTAGTATTATTGTAAGGGCGAGTCACTAGAGTACTGAGCAGTCCCTGTGTTCTAAGAATTGTAATTTTGACTGGAAAAATAGGTTAATACATTATTTACATTTATATCCAATTTTCTTTGGAACAAATAAGTATCTATTAAAATAAATTTTGTTTTTTTGTCTTTCTACATTCATTTCCTAAAACACACACATTCTCTCTCTCTCTCTCTCTCTCTCTCTTAGAATTACTTCACATACAAATAAGAGATTTTTTTTTTGAAACCAAGAATTTGCCATACAAGGGGATGGTAGGAGGGTGGGGATTCAGTCAGTTTAAAAATAAATTGTAAAGCTTCAGCCTTGGAGCATCTCTGGATCATAGAGTGACAATCTGTGCAGAAAAAGGAAGTTTGCCATTATTTCCTGTATCCCTCAAGCATCTCTTCCCAAAGTACAAACCAGCATGCCCTTATCATTTATGTAAAGCAAATCAAAATTCAGTCTACATGAGGAAATCGCTCTTTATAAGTTAGCCATCTAAGCACACACTGCTTATAAAGGTGCTATAAATCAAACTAAATTTTTATATAATACAATGAGCCAGCCCATTTTAGGAACTGTTTTGGCTTAGATGAAATGATTGCATCATCCAGACATACTCTTGAATTTTCGCTTTCATTTATTTTTTTAAAACCTGCTTTATAATCTATTCCTTAACAATTTCCAAGATGTATCTTGATCATAGTCACCCCATCCCCTTCTTTTCCCCCTCCCACTCCCTCTAGACCCCTTTTGCTTTCCCACTTGTCCCCCTCTTATTTTTTGACCTGAGTTTAAGTAAGGTCACTCGCTCCTAGACCACGGGTGAATGGTTATTTATTTGATCATGGACAACTGAGTAGGGGTGAAAACACTGAGGAAAAGTTATTGACCTTCCTCCCATTGGCTGTGGGGTGGGGGGCTCATGAGCCCCTTCTCCATTGCTATTGACAGATGAGGTGCTGGACCATGTGCAAGTCTTTGCAAGTAACCAAAGTTGCTCTGAGTTTGTGGGTGCAAAGGTCATAACCTGTCCAGAAGACAGTGCTGCACGCATTCCTTCCCTCGCTCCCCACATTCTCTCCGGGCCCTCTTCTGTCACTTTATTCCTTATTCATCATGAGACAACCTCCTTGTCTTCCAATACAAATGACCGGCATGACACGGAATCAAAGGACAAAGGACCGAGTCCGCTGATATTTGTCTAGTGTTGTTGAAGCCCTTAACCAGACCCTGTTATTTAATAACCAAGGAAATCTAAAGATTGCTTCTTCTAAGACAGGATGGGGCCAGGACTTGAGAACAGGAGCAAGAGATAAGATGCTGCCTGGCACGTGAACAGCTTAGACCAAAATACTGGACATTGTTCATCAGGCTCGATCTAAAAACCTGAGCCAGCCATGAGGTTTTTTTTGCTCTGAATAAACTGCCTTTTTCAAAACCACCTTTTACCCTGTGAACCTGACTATGAACCTTTGAAGATATTAGCCACCAAAAAGAAAGAAAGGAAGAAAGAACGAAAGAAGAATAAGCACTCGTAAACATATTGTGAGGACTCCTTATCTTCCTCTTATACTTTCATTATTCTGTATTTCCCTGCTTTTTAGTATTTATATAATAAAATCTGTGGTATTATCTAAGCAGAAATTTGAAGACCTTCTATTGATTTCCCCAGGGGCAGAGATAATTAAAAATTACCTACTTATTTTGCTATCTCACCAAAATTATAATTGGCTCCTATAAGGCTTCAGAAGGCTGGATTAAGTTTGTTCACTGACCATTATATGTTTGTATTTGACAAAGTGTACATAAAAGACCACATTATGCATGCTGGGTGGGCGGAAATCATTTGTCTTTGGGAGCATGAACGATTCCTCCAGTAAAACCAGACACTAGTACAGGTTATAACCTGAGTTTGGAGGGCTCATCTTCATGGCATAAATTGCCTCATCAGATCTTCCCTGGAGACTGTGACTGGAGCTGGCCTCTGGCTCCATCTCCAATTCAACTATAGAAATAATGAGGGCAATGGGGAAAACAAAGATCATGCCTTTGAGGCAGGATCTGCCCTTCGCTACTCATTTGACCTTGCTCAGAATAGAACTGCATTTGAATATTCAGTCTCCTATTCAACATTTGTTCATTCACCCAGAGATGAAAAATTAATAGAGAATGTAAAGAGAGAGGCACCAAGGACTATGAGAACAAGCCCAGTTTGAAGATGAGGGGAATGATGTGGAAAGGTTTTACATTTTGTTTTTACTTTTTGTTGTTATTCTTTATTTTGTTTTGTTTTCAGAGTGAGCATGGATAGAGGCGTACAAAAAGAAGAGTGGAATTTAGGAAAGCCTTCAAAATTTACTTTGAATATTTGTACCTTTCAAAGGATTTGTGTGCTAATGAATGCCCTCCCCTGCCCTGTTAGAGCTAGCATGTTTGCTTATGTCTATTTGTGATACAGCAAAGCTGCGGTCTTAGTGTTCTTTGTGTTCACTGCACGGCAAATTAGATTTACATGTAATAGAACAAATGGTTTATTATGGACATTTACAGAGCCTCAACAATACTTCCAAGTCTGCAGTGATCATACATGTTTAAAGCTGATGCAGCTAAGTTCTTCAGGAGCCTGGTAGAAACAGACAAGCATGATCAATGGCAGCTATAATGTCTGGCTTTAATTTGTTCCCAGAAGGCATAGGTGACCTACCTGCTGAACCAGGGTCCAAAAGAGTCTTGCAATTTGAGCTAGATTTAAATATATATATATATATATATATATATATATATATATATGTAGAAAGCCAGGGACTGTTAAAATGTGTGAAGGACAGGCTCTCGGACTGGCGTTCCTGCAGCCCTGGCCAGTAGTGGTCCAGCAGTCATGGCAACCATTGGGAAACCTGTACTGAGACTCAGCCATGAGGAGTAGATACTGGTCCCAGTGAGAGCCAGCTGCAGGGGGAGACTGAAGGAGAGCAGGGGAGAGGCTGGAGGAGAGCAGGGGAGAGCAAGGGGGAAGTTGGAGGAGAGCAAGGGAGATAGGGAGGAGACTGAAGAAGAGCAGGGGAAAGGCTGGAGGAGAGCAGGGGAGAGGCTGGAGGAGAGCAAGGGAGAGCAAGGAAGAGGCTGGAGGAGAGCAGAGAGCAGGGAAGAGGCTGAAAGAGAGCAGGGGAGAGGCTGGAGGAGAGCAAGGGAGAGGCTGGAGGAGAGCAGGGGAGAGGCTGAAGGAGAGCAAGGGAGAGGAAGGGAGAGGCTGGAGGAGAGCAGGGGAGAGGCTGGAGGAGAGCAGAGAGCAAGGGAGAGGCTGGAGGAGAGCAGAAAGCAGGGGAGAGGCTGGAGGGGAGCAAGGGAGAGGAAGGGAGAGGCTGGAGGAAAGCAGGGGAGAGGCTGGAGGAAAGCAGAAAGCAGGGGAGAGGCTGGAGGAGAGCAGAAAGCAGGGGAGAGGCTGGAGTAACCATGGCTCTCCCTCAGTCCGCTTGATTTTCCTCACCCAGGCTAGTGCACAGCTAACTGTCATACACAGTTTCTTAGTAGCATGATTTAATGTAACTTCTTTATTTCACTAAGTTCCCACAAAGGTTCTCAGCCCTTTACCTACAAATATGTGTGGTTAGGATAGGGAGATGATTATGATATGAATCATTTCTCATTTAATTCCAGGTACCCATAAGCCACAGCATGGCGGGGGGGAGGTCAAAGGACAACTTCAGAGAGTCAGTTCTCTCCTTCTACCGCAAGGGTCCTGGAGATTGAATTCAGGTCGTCAGACTTGGATGAGACATTTTGCTGACCCTTTTTTTTTTCAACGTAAAATGTTGCATACCTGCATACACTTTCTCCAGAACAAATATTAAAAATAAAATTATTTCCTCCTCTGGACAAAAATAATTTTTAAAATTGCCTTATTGTTTTGCTACCTTAATAAAATTATGAGTAGCATTTAAAAGCTTAGAAACACCGAATTTATTAAAAATTAATTTAAAAATCGTTATACTGAAGATTACCTTCTATCTTTCGTGTTTTTTTTTTTTCCAGGAATATCACATCAAGTGTTACTGCCATTGCATTTTCTCCCTGCACTTAGAAAACTGGAAAAACTTTAATGCAAGATTCTATATTTGAATATCACCTGGGTCCTGCCCTCAGAAATCTCCCAACCAAATCCCGGTAAATATGTGTCAGGTACAGTCATTGCTAAATATCTGTGGGAGATTGGGGCTGGGTCCTCCTGCAGATATAAAAGTCGGACTGTATCTATAGATAATATACATATTTTAAATAATCTCTACGCTACTTATAATACCTACTATGCCGTAAGTGCCACATAGGTAGTTGAGAGCACAATGAAAACAAAAGGCCAGACTCACCCAGTTCAGACCGAATTTTAAAAGTATTGTTCGCCTGCAGTGGTTTGAATCCACATACGTGGTGCCTGAGAACACACAGGGACAACAGAACCTGAACCACATCGTGTTTTGTTTAATAAGAGCACTCACTGAACACAGCTCAGCCATGAGGGTGGGGATGGATAGAACAGCGAGGAAAACCGCATGGAGAAGAAAACACACAAACTGAGCTCTGAAGGACAGATGGCAACATCCCAGAAGAGACAGAAATCCTTTCAACGTGGATTCTAACCTGCCCCCCACGTCAGCCCTACCTCCAGCAATACGCATGCGCAGCCTTTCACGTCCGCTTGCTGCCTAAGAGTCCATTGGAACCCTCTGCCCTGCCAGGAGAGCTTCCCATTTAGACCTGCGCTTGAGGCTAAACCTAGGCGCTGTCAGGATTCATCCCAGGATCCCACACTTGTCATCTTGTAACTGAAACCAAACTGTGAATTTGTTTGCGCACTTTCTGATTCCCTCCCGCACAAAGCCATATCCATGAAAACAGACTCCCGAGCTTATCTTTATAAAACTCTAAACCAGCACTTCATAGGCTGCGGTGCAAAGGATGTTTCAGTGGCTGCTCCATGGTCGGGACTGAAAAGGATGCCCTTGGACTACAGCAGTGAGAACTGGAAGCAACTGTAAGAAGCACGCTGACATGGCTGGACCACACATCTAACGGGCAAGGAAGAATATGGAGGATCTCTGGCCTCATTGTGACACTTGCCATTAGTTTCCCTTTAATGCCTTTCCTATATTTAATGGCTTACTTTACGTCACGTTATGATGGTTTTCATGACTGTTGTTGGTTTTGTCTAATGCAAGTGTCTTGCTCTGTATTCCATACTAGCTTGGAACTCACTAGTGGCCTCAGCTGACCCTGAACTCAGCGCGTCCTTGGGCTTCACCCTCCTGAGCGCTTCCTCGCCTGCCACCTCCATTTGCCAAACGTTAAACAGTAGCGGCTCGTTTATATCCCTCTAAAACACCTTCCACGTGAATTTAGTCACTGTTGCTGGCGTCTCCCATGGAAACAAAGGAGTTATACGTGTGTAAAGTTATACATTACAAGTTTGGTCTCTGGGTCAAAACGCGCTGTGTACTTTGGGTCAAATGCTGAGTGGCTTGGGAATCCCCAAGCATTGCTCAGAAGTAATGTCGGGACTCAAGGCAGCCATGGCATGCAGGGAGGGGCTTACAGCAACACCTCGGGCAACCATGTTTTCTCCAGGTTCTTACCGTCCAACCACGGCCATGGGAGGGGTTTCAGGATTCACATATGCAACTAAAGAGGCATATATCCTTCACCAGGAAACTATGCCTGACAAATAACCATTGTTAACTGAAGCAAAGTTACACGCTTGACCGGGTTGGTGCAGAAACCCTGGAATTCATGCAAATCGTTAAAGTACGTATGTCACCGAGTACGGGAATCATCTTGAAACGTATTTGAATTGTCTTGTCTCCCGAGTCCATGGACTGGGAAACACCTGCGCAGCTCACTAGGCGAATCTTGCTCCCTGTTTGTTTTATTCTTACATTTCTGTTCCTTTATGACTTCATTTGTTCCGTCCGTCCTCCTTTTCCTCTCACCATCCCTTGCTCTGCTTTTCCTCTCCCAGATGCTTCCTTGGTATTTTCCCATAGGTACAGAATCATTCTTATCGTCACATGCCCAAGACTAGCAAAGTGGCCAGCCAGTCCTGTAATACACAATCTAAGACACAGAGAACATTATGCGGCTTCTCAAGGAGCTTATGTAATGCCCAAGATAAGGGGTAACCATAGGAATGCCTGGGATCAACAAAAGACTTACACACACAAACTCTTAAGTAGTTCGGTTATATAACCGTGTGGGATCAGAGGGGAAGCTTTACTTAGATTAAGGAATGAAAGTTCAAGGTTCGTATTGCCTAACATGTCTGTGAAGGTTCAAAATACCAGTGATTCACTTCACTTACAATGTAATAATATTTAATGTGATTGGCATTAACCCGCTTAAGACTTTGCCAACTATAAGACTGCAGCCAATCAGCAAGGGAGAATGTTGCACCTGAAAGCCACCCCATGCTGCCCACACTGTTATGTAATACTCTCCCACTGTGCAGGAACAGCTCAGCGCCTCCAAGTGCCCTAACTTGGACGTTGCTCCCCTGATACAGCAAGTTGCAGTGACCCTGTGGGCTCTTGGTCAGTCCAGCTGTGACATTCTGCTCCACGTGATCCTTGGCTTAGAGTAAGGTGTCCAGGCTGCTTGTTCAGACTGAGTGTAACTCATCTAAGGACAGAACAGAACCTGCTTGTACAAAGTCACCTGTTGCTCTTGCACTGAGGCAGGAATCTTTACAGAAAGCCAAGGCAAATTATCAAAGCTAGCTGAGTGTGAGAGCCTCTTTCCTCCACTACCCACACAATACAATACATGTTTTCTCCTCGATTGTAGGGAGAATTTTAGGAATCGTTTGTGTTACATCTTTGGAATAACTGAAAAGGTGTGTCAAAGATGAGATGCCTCTCCTGCCCTGTGGTAGGTTGTAGGTTTTTTTTATTCCTTAAGGATGCTTTTGTTGTGGATTTCATCTTGTTTCCCGGGGATAAACCACACAATATTAAGAACCATATTGATGGGGGGAAGAGAGAGAGAGAGAGAGAGAGAGAGAGAGAAGAGAAGAGAAGAAAAAGGACAGAACCTGTCTAGAACGTGGGGAAATTTGCATGACCTTTGGCTGTTCTTTAATTTTTTCCACAACAGCAGTGCTCTCTCTGACAGGGAACTGCACATAGGTATAACTAAGTGTATTGGTTAATTTTGTCATCACTGAGACCAACTATCTGATGAGCAGCCACTGGAAGGAGGAGGGTTGTTTTGCTTTGTTTTGTTTTATGACTGCTTTGCCAGGACATAGTTCATGACGGTAGGCAAGGGGATGATGGTAACTCGCCACTGTGGCAAGAGGAATATGAGGTTCCAGCTTTGAGTACTGTCACTTTGCATCTGAGGGCAGGATTTCTAAGATGATGGAGAAGTGCTCCACAGGAGGCAGGAGGAAGGAAGGCATTGGACACTTCCGGATGCTGGCCCTACAGCTGAACAGTTCTCTCTTCATTTCTAGACTTTTTGACAAACGATCAATGGTGGTTTCAGTTTTCCTCTTTCTTGAGGAAATTGCTTTCTCTCAGATTTATAGAATCTCTACAGTGGTTCCTAGGCTCGGTATCAGCGACCTCAATGACCCTGCAACACAGCTTTGTCCATCCCAATTTTGGAACAGTTAATGAAATGTTCTGTATGTGTCTTATTAGTCTAGAAATCTTAACTTTAAAGAGATTGTGATTTGGCCAGATAGCGTATAATTTCAAATTTTTAATATCAAATTATACAGTAGAAAGAAGTAAAATTGGGTATTTCGCTGTGAAGTTTTTCCTGTTTTATTTGTTAATTTCAAAAGTCAAAATAGAAAATATCATTTTATTATATTAGCAGTAGTGGCAGGTATGTATGTGTGCGTGTGTGTGTGAGAGAGAGATGTGTGATGTGTATGTGTAAAGCACAGGTATACATGCATGGCAGCACATGGTTGGAGGTCAGAGTACAACTTTTGGGAATTGATTTTCTCTTTCTACTACGGACTTAAGAGATCAAACCCAGGTCACCTATTTCTTTCTATCTATCTATATCTAGCTAGCTAGATATCATCTGCTGGCTAGAGATCATCTATCTGTCATCTTTCTTACTCTCTTTCCAAACGAGAAGCAAACTTCTCATTTCTGAAACTAGGACGTTTTCTGATCTTTAATTCCTTTTGTCTTTGCCCCTCTTATTTTGCTGGCATTCTATAAGCACGGTGAATTTACCCGTGGAGGACAATCCTGAACTTCGGCCTTCCCTTCTTCATGCTAATTAATGTTCTCTCTTCTTATCACCATTCCTCAGAGATTACACTTAAAGGGTCTCTTCCGGTTTCTCACAGTCCTCTTTCCGCTGTCCGTGAGCTGGACATACTGACTGCCTTTGCCCTGGACAGGCGTTTTGAGAAATGATCTCATCGGTTCTTGGCGACCCACGCAGTAGTAACTCAGCATTCACCGTGCACCAAAACTCCAAACATGTTTTTACAAGAGCACACCCTTCTGCTTTAGGAAAACGCCCCCGCTTGGGATGGACAGAGCTCCTATTGGTGCCCTCAGCCAGGCACCTACGTGCAGAATATAGCATGCTTCAATCTGCTGCTTGGGCTCACAGCCCGCCGACCGTCTCGTGTTTGTGGAACTGATTTTCTGAAACGAATGGAAGCCTTTTTTTTTTTTAAATCTCTCCCTTTTACTTTTTATCATGTTAGATTTGGCCCATTGTTCCCTCCTGTCAAGCTATTTTGGGTTCTCAAATATGTGCCCTCCCACCCAGCTGCAGAGTCATCCAGACATCATGAGTTGCTCAATCTGCCCGCTCAGAGACCCTATTGAAAGGAAGTGAGACGTCGTCCAGTTATCTCCTCTGACTGCATGATCCTTCTTCCGGGCTGATGGGCTCATGAGGACAGTTCAGTGTAAGGCTATTTTTTTAGTATCTACACAAATTTTCTGCCTTATGGTGTGTGTAATCTAAACTTCTCATTTCTGAAGCTAGGACATTTTCTCACCCCCAGCCGGTCTCAGAATACGTTTTTTAGGGGTGACCATTTCTTAGCTATCACTGGGAGCCATTTTTAAACGGAGTCATGCAGAGCCGAGAGCAGAGGTCTGTCTAGTGATGTTTCCTTTGAAGTAGCTGAACCACAGATTTTTACAGATATATGGAACAATAACTATGACACCTTTTTTTAAACTGCAGTTTTGAAGTTCCTTCTCCCACCATTTTTTGTTTTTCAGGAAAGGCAAACTGTTATGTTTAGTTTAATGCATTTTTTTTGTATAACAATGAAGTCCCAGAAACCAAAATATATATACATATACACACTTACTTCCTCATCTGTAATTGTTTCTCTTCTTCAGAAACCCAACAATTCTATGCTAAACCTATGGTAAATATGCTAAAAAATATAATTAATATCCCAATTTGTACCCGGGTTAAAATTCCAGTATGTAAACCGTATTTGCAATTTTGCATAATCATGTGGTTGTAATTACATACAAGCACTATCAATGAGTTATTTTTCATTTGAACTAACTCTGATCAAACTTAGCCACTATACTGAGTTCTACAGATTAAAGTTGTGTCTTTAAGTGGAAAAGCCAGCCTGTCCTTAGTGCTGTTTTAGTGGACAGAAAAGAAGGAGTTGTGACATAGTTTTTCTTTGAGATATTGTTTAGGATTTCAAAACAAGTGTCAAGCCTATAGAAAGGATCCATTTCAACCACAGTCATCCATTTCTTCCCTATTTATCCCATTACAAGAAGCTATGAGAAGACGGAAACCTCAGCTCCATGACTGTTGTGTGCCCAGATAAAAAGCAGCAGTGTCTGCCAGCTCCCTAAGGTCAATGCCCTCCTAGATGATTCCGGCCACACAGAACTACAGAGGTAGCTGCAGCTAGAAACTGAAGAACCCAGGGTTCAAACAGCAGATGCTTTCCTCTCCAGAGCTCTAGGGATGCTCCAGCCTGGAGACATTCCTTCCTTGCTGATGGAACTGGGAAAATTTCCCAGTTTTTTACTGTTGGGAGCAACGTTGCTGTACATTTTTTTTTTTTTTTTTTGAGACAGGGTTTCTCTGTAGCTTTGGAACCTGTCCTGGAACTCACTCTGTAGACCAGGCCGGCCGGCCTCTGTCCCCTGAGTGCTGGGAATAAAGGCATGCATCACCACATTCTCCTTCTTTTCCTTGTGCTGTGGCTCAAGGGTCAAAATTTTTCCCTATTCTAGCCTTGGTTAGAGCAACTTTGAAGTTAATTGAAGGTCTAGTGGAAGTTAGCCCATCCCCCATAGCACCTCACAACTGTTTCAGGCCTACGTGTAAACAGTCCATGCCTTTTGCTGAGCATGATCACTGGGCATCATAACCAGACTCAGCAGAACAATTTATAAAAATGCCTGCTTTCAGCACCACGTTTCCCCAGAGCACACGACTTTCCAGTGCCCAGCAGTGCCACCAATCACACTCGGTTCCTCTTTCAAAGGCCAGCCTGCCAGGGCTGATAACGGCAGGAGAGGCTTTACCTTTACAAGGCTGTCATAAGCAGTGTTCCATTGGACAGGAAGTCATTAGAACATACAACTGCTATTTTAAAGTCTGGAATACTCTAATCTTTATCCTTTATATTTTCAGACACCAGTGCCCAATGCTATTGTCTAGAGAGTGGCAAAAATAAATTCAGAGACAGGAAGCCCAGAGCCCACTCACAGATACCTCTTGCACCTCACATCAAAATCAGCAGTTGCAAGACAATGCATGAATGTGGGTGAGGGGGCAACGGAGTGCAGCCACTGGCCCTGCTTCAGTATCATAATGGGGTTTTAAATTCCATTTGCTGTCTCTACCCTAGAAACAGGGGTTGGGAGGGAAATATTGTAGATATTGTAATAAAAAAGAATGTGACTTTGAGTTGTGAGGGTGACTAAAGAAAGAGAGCATTCTAGAAAATTCTCACTTTTTTATCTAAGTAAAAGGTTGCTTTAGCATTCTTCTTATTATGATAATGATGAGTGTTACCATTTACAACAGAGGGAAACACGTGGCAGAGATTCTTCATTGGAAAAGCCCTGCACAGGACAAGTGGTCTTGAACTACTGAACCTGGAGATATAGGCAAAGAAGTAATTAGTGTAATAAAGCTTTCCTCTATGGTCTTTGGTGCTGATACTTTCCTCTATTTGATTAAAAAGATCAGACCCATCATTTATTGCCTGGTTACCCTGGGAGTCTGCAGGTATATATATTCAAGTCTGATTGGGAAGCAAGTAAGTTACAAAGGGGAGGTGTGTGTTTCTTCTCTTAATCCTGTATTGAGGACTTTATGTGTGTGGTGGCTCTTGAGCTTTGTCTACTACTTCAGCGTGATTCAGTAGACTCTGTCACTGGAGCTCAAGAGACTAACATTAAACCTCTTTTTGAAAACAAGTAATGAGTCTTTAGAACCCTGAGTAGGAACTGTAAGTCAATAGTCTTTAGAATTTAAACAAGAGAAAATGGAGAATAGCAACAAGCCATGCTATGGATAGATCTGGAAAACTGCCTAGATATGGGACCCTTTTGCATAAAGCAAAACTTAGAAGCTGCACTGCTTGGAATTGGAGATGACCCGTAAATGGCAGTGAGAGAAGAGGATCCATGTTCAGATAGCTGAGGAAGGGTGAAGTGAGCAAGGATGAGGCTGGGGAGGGGGGAGGCTCTAGATGGCAGGTTCATGGATGACTGGTGCACTGTAAAAAGAGAGAGAACATTTGCATATATGTCCTATAAACCACTGAATACATGTCACAGTCTAAATCATATTTGCTCCATTTCTAGAAACAAAACTAAAAAGCATCTCTCCTTTAAGTTGTACACTGTTGGCCATGAAACAAAACAGGGCTCAAAAGTTTGGAATAGAAAACGTGAGGTCCTCTTCCACCTTCGAACCCACAAAGAGCAAGCACAACCAACACCAGAAGGAGACCTCTCTGCTTGACGAATGTCATGCAACCTGTGACAATGCACAGGCTTGCTGTGCTGGGCAACTCATTCTCCACCTCTTTCTGTTCCTAATGCTCATGTAAATGAAAAGCCAAACATAAAGCCAAACCCATAAACCATGTTTGGACTGACGCTCAGAAGGTGTGGATGGTGTCCACCCTGATTCTCTCATTACTCTACACTGTGAGACCCAGGTGAACCAGGTCAACCGAGGACCAGGTCTACTGAAGGACAGATCTTAAAAGGTCACTCTCCAGACATGGCCATATTCTGATTTTCATGTGGTTCATGTAGAACCAACCCGCTCGTTGACCGTATAAATCAGGTTAAAGGTATAATTTAGGAGAGGCATCTGATAAAAAACTCCTGGCCAACTTTGTAATCACTCTAATGTGTCCGTCAGAAATAATACATAAGGCCTGTGTTTCAACAGGCATGTTCTGCTCCCAAATCCCATGTCCTATGATACCCAACATTGTGTTCTTGTGTGCTCTAGACAGTAACAATAGCAACGCCAACGATCTATAAAGGAGTGGTTATTGTGAGATTTCTTTCTGCCCATAAAAATTTGGAATAGCCAGACAACTATATAAGGAGAATGTGTGAAATAGCCATTATCCCCCAACATAGAAAAGACGAATTTGCATTAACTTCTGTTCTGAGCCGGCTGTTATTTTCTTACTTGACACTCACGCTGTGTTTCGTATTTGCCAAGGACTTCCAGTACATCTTTCCAGATCACAGTGCTGTCTATTCTGCCTTTTGCTTTATTTAAAAAAAAAAAATTCAGCCCCGGGATTCCATTTGTCATTATTTATAGAAACATGACTTCTAACAATTGCATTGAGTATCATCAGATGACTCAATCATGTTTCGTTTATCTCCCTCGGATTGAACTTTTGCTATTTTCCCAGTTAAGACATGATGCCATGGGGCTGTGCTTGTGTGTAATTCATTCTATCGTTTCTTTTAGGGTAACTGCTAAGAAATAGAATCTCTGACTCAAAGGACAGTGTTTTAGGGCTTTTAAGGAAATAAATATACCAAATTGTTCTTCAGAAAGTTGTGTTTCTCTTTGTCTCCATCCTGATTTGATGGGAAAAATCAGCATTGTGTCGGTTCTGTCTGCATTCCTTTAATTATTGAGGAATGACCTTGAGGTGTTTATTAGTCATTTGCATATTTTTTAACCATTAAGGTTAAGTATTTTTACTTAATATTTTGATATTTTCGAATTTTTGTTGTTTATTTCTAAGAGCCATTCATGGAATGACAGTGACATTGTTAAATATATTGCAAATGCATTCAGTAATTCTGCATATTATGAACGTGTTGATATTTCCATCGACAAATATACACTTCTAAATGTCCTTTCCTGACATGATCACATGTGGCAATCTCCCCCTTAAAGTTCCCCTTTATTTTCTTAGAACGTTCATTTCCATAACAAGATCCAATAAATAACAACTTAATTTTGTTTCAGTTGCTTACTGGCTTCAATAGCACGCACAACTATTTCTTGATCTATTTTTGTCTTTGACATGAAATAAGGATCTAGTGATGTTTTCATGCAAACAGTTAACTACTTTCCTGGCGCTGTTTAATAATTGTTCTCTTTTCAAACTGGTCTGTGAGGCAGAGGAGCTGCTGGAGAGCATAGAGAAGCAGTCCTGAACTGGGATTAAAAAGCAGCTGATCCCCGCTGTGGCTCAAGGGCACCCTAAACCCCCAGCCTCATTGCCTTCCTCTCAAAGGCAGCCTTCAGCAGCATCAGACTTTTTTGGCCGCTGCCTCAGAACTGGGCACAGATAAATATTACCCTCATTGTCCAAAATCCAGTTCTGTAAAAAGAAAGGGGAAAAAAAAAAGCTGTTTTAGGATGGAAACAGGGTTCATCACACAAAAACAAACCAGACACTTCAAAATGCTCAGAAGAAAACAATACAGCTCTCTCATCCCTTATCTTGTTTGCTTTTGAAGCATTTCATGTTTTTTGTTTTGTTTTCTTTTCTTTTGTTTTGCTTTAAGAGTTTGTTCTCCTGTAATGTTCATGACGGTCACACTATCCAAATCAATATCAAATGAGAGACCTCATGGGTCACGGAGGCTCCGGCTTTCTAAAATAGTGCCGGCTAATCAGGCATCTCTCGGCAGGAAACAGGCCTTCCTACAGCAGGAAACAGAGGAAAGAGGCCTGGAGACAGCAATCCCAGTGGCTCTTTTTGCCAGAAAGGACAAAATGGCTCTTCTGGCAACTCCTGACTCAGGAAATCGCTGAATTGAGTAGTCAATCTGCAGAGTAATTTAGCATGTCATCTGCTTCCTGGCAACAGATATTTGGAGGCATTTGTATTCTAATTCAACCCTGTCAGCAGGAGGCTGCCCTTGCTGCCCTGCTAGAACTCCAAGGTCAGAGTTTTTCTGCAGTTTCTCCAGGACCAGTTAGTTCTTTCAACTGTTCCCTCCCCCTTGCCAGGCTCCACCAGTGTCTCACATCCCGCCCACCCTGCTTTGAGTTTGGTCTCCGTCAAGCAAATACCTGTCTTCAGAACTAGATAGAAATTGTGGGTGAGTGGGTGGTGCTCCTTGCAGTATTTTCTGTGCAGAAGAGTGGAGTTACCTGAATACCCAAGCATTTGCTGTGTGTGGCCTTCATTAAGAGCAGGTGGAGTTAGAAAGCAGGACAGTCACTTCTCCTCCCACTTCTTCCTGGACTTTCCTTGCAACCTTTACAGCAGGGAAGAAAGAATCTTCCTCCCCATTCCTCCACACCACTCTTTAGGGGCAAACCTAATCAGCGACAGCCCTGGTCACTTGCAGACTTTCGAGATGGGCAGTAATCAGTCTCACGCATGAGGGAGATCAGTAACGACGTGCTGTGGGCGGAAAGAGCTCTGCATCAGGATAGAGTGTTTCAGACAGCTGGTGAACATGTGTCCGCAAAGTCCTAAGAGCGAAGCACTTATCATACAGCAGGACCGTGTCCATGCTATTCTTCCCGTACACGACTGTTACCATCTGAGAACTGTGGGTGGTTTGGGTAACGGTGAGGACGCTTGAGGAGTTTAGTGACTTAGGTGTGGCAATCACTTTGCTCCTCTCTCCATAGGGACTCAGTGGCTGCAGCAACAAAGCCCAGAAATGCATGTCCTGATGCAGTGGATGCCCAAAAGGAGAACTGAAGTATACACCAACTAACCGCCAGGTTACAGTCTCCGAAGGTGGAGTCCCACATCTTCCTGAAAATGTCAGTGAACTTTGCAAGTTCCTTGTTGGCTTTGGCTCTTGTAGTCCTGTGAGGCCATTTCCCGGATGGTGGGAATGGGCTAAGCCTAATTGCTATAATTCACAGAGGCACTAAGAAGTAGAGCTAAGGTTTTTTTTCTTTCCTCCTTTTTATTTGTTCTTTGTGTCTTTCACATCAGGCGTCTCCATCCCATTCATTTCCCCACCCCCTGAGCTAAGACTTTTGAGTTGCATGATGTTGTGCTCTCTTCCACGTACTGTTTCCATTTTTATCTGAAATCGTTTTCTCCGCACCAACAAGCTGGAGATGATAAGATCTAACTTTATTTAGAAAAATCAAAAGAAATTACAGTTTCAGCATCTAAAGGAACACTTTGCAGAAATACACATTGTAATTCTGCTATCAACCCTGTGTCTCTTCCTATCCCCAGCCTCACTATTAAATGGACTGGAGCTTATCTGGGCTGGGTATATAAGTGAAATGTCACTTTATGAGTCACCAATATACAGAATTGTCCTATTTAAGGTATTTCAGCTATCTTTGGAGGTGCTAGACCCCATGAGTTCTCCCAGATAACCACTCTGCCTTAATCATTCACTTAACTTATTGCTTCAAAAATGTCATACAAAACTCCATGTATTCCTAAGCATTGTCATTTTTTTAAAAAAAAGAAAACCTTTGCCTACTATTCAGATTATGGCCACACGGGAATGAATTCAAACACACAGGCAAATACTAAAATAAGAGACTATCAACAGGATAGAGCTGTCTGTCCCTACCTTGGTTTTTGTCTGCTTTTCTGTAGTCTTATCCAGTAGAGGGACAAGAATGCACGTGCCCTTCCAGAAACATGAATAAAACATGAAGATTGCTTGTCTATGATTATAAGCAATTTGCTATGCAAATTCTCTAATGGGGACATTCATCAGGGAAAGTATCCCCCAAACCTATTAGGAACTAAATTCCAACATTTAGCATTTCAAAACTACATAATTTGAATACATTTTTGAGTCAGCCAATGGAAAATTACACTGATTCCACATGTATCCAGCTCGTAGCTAGCTCAGTAATTCCTTCACTCTTTCCAGACACAAATTAACAGTCTCCTTTTCTTCCCCTGGTAGAAAGTAGACTGCTTTTGAAGACTGGGGGGGGGGGGAGTAGAGGAACGAGGGCTACTTTCGTATACTTCGACAGAATACAAAATTCACTCGGGACCGTGGGGCAGTATTGAAGATTGTGGAATATTATGAAAACCTTTGCTTCACAGGATCGGATTCATGTAGAGAAAAAAAAAAAAGTCTTTCACTATATCAGAGATTAGCACAGAGTTATATAACAAGCTAATACCCCATTCACATTCTAAAACTTTGAACTGTATTATGGGCTTTTATAATACCTTTAAAATACTACCTAGTGGTGCATGCCTGTATTCTGAGCACTCTGGAGGCTGAGGGAGGGTTGTGATTTAGAAGTTAGCCTGGTGTCACACTGTGAGATCCATGTAATGGAGGAGGAGGAGAAGAAGAAGAAATGAAATCGATGTGATAACACATTAGCTTAGTTGCTAGAAAGTAAACGGAAAAGATTTTTAAAGATATTAGTATGCTCATATCTTCTACTTTGGTTATTCTTCACCAGCATGGCATCGAAGTTAAAAACTGAAGGTCTCATTATTTGACATCCATTACCCAAATAATACTAACAGCTAAAACAAAAGAAGGGGTTGCTGTGTATTTATTACATTAAGGCATAACTCCGTGTTTTACATAGTAGGTCATACTTATTTAATCTTCACAGTCACCCCAGAAGTGTGATTATTAACTGACTTTGGGTCCCTTAGCACAGTCTCGCTGGACCTGTAGTTGATGACTTAGTAGAGACTGCGTTCACTTAAAGAAGGGTTTAACAGATGCATGCTAGTGTCAAGCCAGCCCTTGGGCTCCCACAGGGCCCCGAAAAACGCCTGGCAAGGTGTGATTTCTACAATAGTCCATACTGTATCTTAGTGTTGCAGCTGGACAATGTCACTATAGAGTTTATTGTAAAGCTTGCAAGGCTCCTGAAAAAGCTTGAGGGTCCAAACCTACATATATACTCTCTGTCCTTCAGAGTCCTCTATGCTTAAGGTGTTTTCTATCATTGATATTATATATTATTTGTTCTAAAAATAAACACTTTGAAATTATTTTGGTTATGCTTGTTTTGTGAGTCTTCCCACTTTGAGACAGGAATAGAAAGATTTCTACACATATTATCATTCCCTTTCAGAAGTCATAGAGAGGACAAAAGGATAAACTGACTGAAAGTTCATGGCTCCTTCTTATGCTTCATTCTCCAGGGTGGGTTCTTATTTAATTGACAATAGCCAGGTTTACCGCATTCAAAAGAAGCCCACTTCCAATTATATGATGATTTTGTTTTTTCTTTTTGATGCTTAGACAGCGTTCTATGTGGTTCAGACTTTCCTCAAACTCGAGTTTGAACTCCGAATCCTCCTGCCTCCACCTTCAAAGTGTTAGAATTACAGGCATGTCCCATCACACGCAGATTCAGTGTATCGTGATTGTCCTGGCAGGTTTCCGTGCTTGTGAAAGTCCTTTTTATAGCCATTCAACCCTCTCCAAGGATTAAAATTTAAGTACTTGTTATTTACAGTGGGTATTCCGGCAGTCACTACTCCAGGTGTTTCATTACATTAAATGACTCCATTGCCACCGCATTCTGTGAGCATCGTTGTCCCTATTTTAGTAAATGACAAAAAACTGTAGACACTTCACAAAACCATCTGCTTCCAAAGCCCTTAGTCTCAACCAGTTATCCATATTTGCTTCATAACCGCAAGATGAAAGCTGCTATCTTTTCATCTATAGCCATCACACATCATACTTTGACCTTAATAAGATGTTAAGGGATGGCCCACTAGCATACAACTGTAATTCCAACTTTTGGGAGGCCAAGGCAGGAGAGGGGCAGCTTTGAGGCTACCCTAGACACAGTGAGAGTCTTTCTCAAAATAAATAAAAAAGTAAATAAGGAAAGTAAGAAAGAGAGAGGTGAAAACTTCAAGTCTCTCTTTAATGAAAACTTTTACAATCATATATTCCAGGATTTTCATACTGATTTACAGTATGAATCTGATAGCTAAGTCTCTGCCACCCCAGTAAATCCCCAGAAGTTTATTTTAATCAAGTGTGTGCATGTGTATGTATTTTAAAAAATGTTTTCTGTTTACATATTTTCTTTCCAAAAACTATCTTTCTGTAGCATAACCCTTACCATCAGCACCACAGAACCCCACTTGAAGCCCTGTATGCTGGCCCTTGCCCACAGCGGCCTTCTTCATAGTTAAATTACATTAAATTACTGAGTTGGTTTCTTACAGGGCTATACGTATTTATTGCAGAAATCGTAAGTGCAATGTATAGCCCATGAGCATCAAACCAATGATTAATTTACAATACATAAAAAAAAGACATTTATGAGTGACTAGCTATGATCCAGGGCTGGAAATAACCTGAGGCTATTTATAGGCACCCATGTCCCCCAGCTGCCTCAGAGGCTAGGGCTTCCCTTTGAGTTGATGCAAACACAACTTCCTCCCAAGTCTCTGTTTATGTGTCTGCTTGTCAGCCCTGCACCAGACACTGGCGCTACCTTTCTCTCTGTGGCTGCTCCCTCATCCTGTTTATAGACCACAGAGGATGACCGAAGATGGATAATTGTTTAACTCACCAAAGCTTTGGAAGAGGCAGCCAGCTTTTTTTTTTTCTCCAAGAAGACACACTCTTGTCTAAGTCTTTAGCTAGACCATTCATTTCTAACAGCCAGCCGCTCACTTAAAATGCACTGGCCCATGCCGATTTTACTGCTATTGCAATCATCTCAAGCCTGTCAAAAGATAAAGTACACTGCAAGCTGCAAAGGAGCCTTCTGTTTTCCACAGAGAGTTTCCTTTTTTTTCTGAAAGCATTTTAAAATAAATAAATAGCTACTTGGGTCCGACATCAAACCAATTACACAAGGATCTCTTTTTCAAAGTTTCAGAGTACAGCTTCAAGTGAAAAGAAAAAAAGGAAAATGCCATTATTCATTATAAGCAACCAACCAAAAAATGGTCTAGGTATGGTTGACTGAGTGTGTGGTAATTTTCATCAGAACCTTCTGAATGATTTTAGTTGATGTGGAATGGCCAGAGTGCTGGGTACAAAAAGCAATAAAGAGGAATAGAGAATTTCGATTGTGCCCTGGCAGCCTTCATCCTCCCCTTCATCGGCTCCTCCTGGTAGCACAGGCCTTGTAAAGAATCAGACAAACGAACAGCCAGCTTCCAGAGCCTTCTCGGCATAAAGGGAAAAACTGGGTTACGACTCTTGCCATGGAACTCAACTTGAAAGGAACGATTGAGGATACTCCCTTGATGTTAAGGGCACCTGCCTGCTGGAGATCAAAAGACAGCCTTGAAAAGAAACCATAGAATGAGTGCCTTCAGCATGAGGAGGGGGAGATCAGAGGTGACTGCTCCGAGGCCCTGTTTCTTCAGCTGCCTTCCACCCACCCAGGATATCACACAAGGAGTCATAAGGGTGCGGCAGATCAATTCAGTGCTGAAACAGAGCAAAGCACAGGTGGGTGCTGGCCGGACGCCCACGTGCCTGTTTTGGAATTCTGCTATAGGTTGTAGATCAACACTAGACCAGGCCTCTCCATGGCCATGATGGAACCAGGACACCAACGAGGCTATTCCAAAACAAGATCCGAACACACAAGCGTGAACATTTTCCAAGCAACAAAATGAGCCTACTCCGTCTCACACATCCTGGCTGATCTGAGGATTGCTGCTGTCTTTCCATGCGCAACATTAGCCTTCATCCAGTTGCTCTTCTTCTACGACCAGGGAATTAATCCCATTTCCAGGCCCTGGCTAACACAGAGCTCTGTTTCATTAAGTGTTCCCCTAAGTCATCCAATGCAAGCCCAAATCCTGCAGCCTTTTTCAGCATCCTTCACGGTCCTATGGCTCTTGTTCGTCTCCATTGCAGTGAGTTATAAACTGACCTTGTTGAACTACGGGCATGGTTCCGGTCGCCTCCATCTCAAAGGCATTGATGTTTCCATCAAACATGAAGTCGAGGCTCCTTCAGGAGTAGAAGGCACAGAAGAGGGCCCTCCTGTGGAGTGTTCAGAAGGTTGGAGTAGAGCGTAGTAATCTGGGCTCTGCCCAATGCTAGCAGAAAGGTGCAAAACCATTCTTGAAAAGTACCATGAAGTGTATGTCGTAGGGAAACCCATTATCATGTATAACGAATATATACTGACCAGAAGAGTTTAAAAAACAGATAAAGTATGATAATGTATTTGTGAAAGTGCCATAATGACGCCTATTACTTTGTATGCTAACTTGAAAATTAGTTTTAAGATGGGAACAGAAAAACATGCCATGAAAGAGATGAGACCCGTGCAGCACTCTGAGATGGGGACGCAGCCAAAAGAGGCAGAGGGAGACACACAAAACAGCATCGGCAACCGTCAGTGCTGCTGATTGTCCATCAAAATTAAACAAGAAGACCCAGTTGCTGAAGAGGCCATATACCTTGGTCACAAGACAGAAAAAATGGTCTGAAACCGAGCTGGAAATGTCCTCACCGGTGGTTAACTCTATTACCAGAAGGTGCTATCCAAGCTGTCTGGGGAAGAATTGTCATCCACAGTCTTTTGTTTGTTTGTTTGTTTTGTTTTTTGTTTTTGTTTTGGTTTTTTTGAGACAGGGTTTCTCTGTAGCTTTGGAGCCTGTCCTGGCACTAGCTCTTGTAGACCAGGCTGGCCTCGAACTCACAGAGATCCGCCTGCCTCTGCCTCCCGAGTGCTGGGATTAAAGGCGTGCGCCACCACCGCCCGGCTTCATCCACAGTCTTAATTGGGTTTGAACCCTGCATATTACACTACTGATCCAACTGGCAGGGTAAGCATACTGGTACAAGAGGAGTAAGTCAGTTATTGAAGAAACCATTTCTTAGAAACTTCGATTTAATGCTCATGTCCTAGGAGAATTCAAGAGCATGTCTAGTACGATAAACCTGCTCTAAATGACCTGGCTAGGAAGCTCACAGGTCTAAGTAAAGAAGCCACTGCTGATGTTTGGCTAAATGGACATTATGTGACTGTCAAGCTGCCTCTAAATAACAGTTTATCCCCGTAGAATACTACTGTGGCCAGCTTTGATTGGAGAACCATCTCCGGGCTTCACCTGCCTAGATCTCCTCCCGTCACAGCCGTATTTAGGAACCAAGCCCGTTTTTCATTTAAGGCTCTTGATTCCTGATTCATCTCAGCCCACGTACCTCGGCAGTCAACCGCTTGCACGCACAGGCTGCACACAGCAAATGTCGTTTTAGTAAATTTGCAGTGCCAAACACATTTTCCCCATTTTCTTCCTTTTCCACAGTGTGTTACAGGCTGTGGCTCTTTATCAAGCCCAGAGAGTACATGGCTGTGGATGCACAACTCAGGTGACCTATTACCACTAACTCTCTAATACAGCGTCCATGACGCTTTAGTATAATAAATGTATGTCCTGGATCGTACCCTGCTTAGCAGGCATGTAGACCACTCTGTGTGTTGTGACACTGGAGCCCAGGGCTCCCAAGGAGAGTCAGTGTGTTCTCTAAGGGTTTCCCAACTAGGAGGTGGGCAGCTGAGGCCTATCCAGAGGAGGCAGGGTCATGCTCACCCACAGTGAGGCCAAGGGAAGGCAGTGGTGGTTGGGCTGCTAAGCTCTGTGGATGCTCCAGCTGTAAGAATGATTTCCATGCTAATGATCTCAGGAGAAAGCATATTGAGTCAAGCAGAATTCTGTCCTATAGGAGCAGATGTCAGATACTAGTAGGCAACCATCAGTCTTTTGACTCTGCACAAATAATTTAAACTAATTACAAGTGTATTAATTACAAGCACATTTATTCAAATATAGATGTTGTTCAGGGCAACTATAAGAGAAAATTAAACATAAATGCTTGCTCCTGAAGGCACATCACTTTAGGAAGAGGAAAACATCTGGTATCCTTCCAGAGGACTATATGCTTCCTTTTAAGAGCAATCAGAAGGCAGGCTAGAATATATACATTATTGCCATATTTGGCAGTAGGAAAATATCTGCCACCCCCCCCCCCCCCGCCACATACTTCCACTCTTAACCAGCTTGCTTAGAATTCAATTCTTTTTCTATTCTGATTTCAAACTATTGAAGAAAAAAAAAAACCCAGGCTATGCCACACTTGCATGTTTTTAGTAGAAACACTTCATGTTCCTGTGCTCATTCAGGAAGCTACAACAAACCAGACCTGACAGATGACCTCAGCAGGGTTTTCCTCCTCACTCCGATGGCAAAGAAACGCTGACTTACAATCAAGTAAGAGCATTTAATTTCTTCTTATTTTTTTCTCACCACACTCTCTACGGCTAATGTCACTGTATTATTATGCCATCGACAGGAGAAGGAAGAGTCAAGAATAATAGGTTTCTTTCTTGGGTGTTTGGGTAAACAAAGGAGAAAATGAAAATTAGTTAAAAAATAGACATATTCAGTTTGAGGTGCCTACGGGATGTGCAAGTAGTTAAGCGATTTCCAATGGATGTCTACCATCTGGAAATTACTGTGCAAGTCCTCACAATACAGATGACAAAGTTTGGGGCAGATGTCCACCTCCAAGAGAAAGGATAAAGGAAAGGCTTTTGGTGACCATTTTTGAGGACAATGCTTCTCAGTTTGGATGTTCGGGGGACTTGATCCTCTGAGGGTCTTATTCAACATGGATTCTCAGGTCTGGAGAGGAGTCTGGATTCTGCCTTCATAATAGGAGCTTAGCTGCCTGTGCCGATGCCTGCTCATGGACAACACTTGGAGAAAGTTGTAGGGATTTTGAAGTCAGTAAATACAGAGAAGAGGAACAGACCTGGAAAAGATTTTTAAACACCACAGACATACAGTTATAGGGTAAGCCTGAGAGAGAGATATGTGCTCTTCAAAGAAGAGAAAGTTGGAGAGAACACTGAACTTCGCATTGAAAAGACCATGTGATAACCTCTATAAACGCTGTTTAAAGTCTGAAGGCAGGGTTAAGGAAGTGAAGGTAATGAATGTGGATTTGTATATTTTTGAGGAGTAGCTACACCAGCAGGGACCCTGTTTCTCCTTGGAAGTCCCTGGCAGGGAAGAAGAGGGAGGCCTCCTGTTGGTGAGGCCTACAACATGGTGCCCTGCAACTGGACAGAGAAGACTTGATTTCCTGGCTTAAACCAAAAAGAAAAAAAAAAAAGACAGTAAATCTAAAGACTCAAGCCAAAATTTTACAATAAAAGTGTTTACTGCTAAAACCTGGGTATTAAACTCACAAAATTATATCTAATTTATGTGCACACATAGAAAATTGTGGAAATATGTAACGGCAATAATGGTTATATCACTGTGGAACAAATAATACCTTCTTAGAAGAAGGAAATCACATCTCTCTATATATTGTTCATTTTATAAATACCAAACAACTGCTGAGAGAAGAATTAGTCTTTCCCAAGGGTGATTCCCCCAAGTGGTCAGACCTGGAAACATATCCATGCAGACAACACTAACCAAAATCAGCAGCATGTTGTAGCCATAAGTTTATTCATTTCTGTGTGTGCAGCAGCAATGGTTAAAGAAGAGAGCCTGTGAATTTGGGAGGGAGGGCATTGGCAAGATAGCCAGAATGGAGTATAACAAAGGTTTATTTATCTGGGGATAAACTCACAGACAGAGCGGTTGATCTGCAGTCCTCTTCCTGTGCTGGGAACTGGAACCGAATTCAGCAGTCATGAGGTCCGCCCACGCTTTTCCTGCATTTATAATACATAAGACCACACTCAAAGTGAGTCTGTCTCTTAAAGGCTATTGGCTGAAAAAGTTCCCAAAACAGCAGGGGCAAAGATAGGAAGAATAAGAGGCAGGAAAGGGAGGGGAGAAATGATATAATTGCATTTTAATTAAATTTAAAAATCAATCATCCATGTTTGCAATAAAGAAAAAGGTAAACTAATATTTTGGTATACAGTAAAAAAAATATAAAAGAATCTAAAACTCTTCTTCTTGATAAAAAAATATATACCATGTTATTTCTTCTAAATAAATAGGGCAACAGTGTGATGCTAAACATATTCTGTGATTTTATATATATGTATATATTATATATAGGCTCATTTATTTCACATAATATTATTTCCTTTCTCTATTCATTCCCAAGAAAATGAAGTTAAAAATCTTTTTTTCTATTTGTGAAAGAACGAATGTCCTTGCTTGATAAATGTGATGGCTCAGATAACCATTTTCTCTTGGAATCCTTCCCTGCATCCTCCATTCATTAAAATATAATGCATTTCTGATTTTCTCCAACTCCAAAAGCCACATGTGGAAATCAATCGGTAAACTATAGAAATCTATAAAATTGGTTTTAAATGCCTAAGGGAAGGGAGTCCTATTGTATTTACTGGATAATTATTTCTTGGCCAACATAATGGAACAAAGATATCTTTCTGGTTTATATCTGGATTTAGATTATTTAAGTAGGTTTCTGAGTATCTGTCAATTCATTTCATTAATTGTGAACAATTTAGTAAAGGCTGCTACGTATCTCTAACAACCTCGTTCATTCTGTTGAAACCCACAGCCTGATGACAACTATGCTCCTGAGATTCTAAATGTCTTTCATAAAAGGAAGTGGAAAGTGAGTCCTCCCGCCTCCAGCAGCAGAGTGGAAGTTCATCTTTCCTTTATGTACAAAGTCAATACCTGCCTCCAAGGTACAGTCATCATCATCTGTAACGTCCTACTAGCCACAGAAAAGGTCAAATGTGAGTCTCTGCCTTAGATAATAATGGTCTGACCTGAGTTTTTGCCTAGGAAATTGTGTGGAGCCATAGTTTACCATAAGTGTCTGCCATGCATAGAAAATACAGATTACAAAAAAAATTAATTAGTTCTGAAGTGGAATTTCTCTTACCACAACCTTCCCTGAATTGGTATTGCCAGTTATTGAGTCTTAATGAATCGGTAAGTGAATAATGGCATATGCTAATCCCTTTCATTAATTAACCCTGGAATTGTTGACTCCTATATTGACACCCAAAATTGTGTCTTTAATATACATCCTGCCTATTGTTCCCTTCTTCTAATGGGCTCAGTTAGTCCCCCTCAAAGATGCTTTCTCTCTTCTCTCCTAGCTTCCCTGTAGCTGTGAGGAAGATCAATAATATCTGTGATAGTTTGAATATAATTGGCTTTCATAATCTCATAGGGAGTGGCACTATTAGCAGGTGTGGCTTTGTTGGAGTGGGTATGACCTTGTTGGAGGAAGTGTGTCACCATGAGTGTGGGCTTTGAGGTTTCCTATGCTCAGGATACCACCCAGTGTCTCAGTCAAGGATGCTCAGCTACTCCTCCAGCACCATGTCTGCCAGCAAATCACCATGCTCCCTGTTATGATGATAATGGACTGAACCTCTGAAACTGTAAATGAATACCCCCAATTAAGTGTTCTCCTTTACAAGAGTTGCTATGTTCATGGTGTCTCTTCATAGCAACAGAAACCCTAACTAAGACAGCATCTCTGCAACTTCTTTGATCATTCACAAGACATTTGCTCCAAAACATCCCTACTTTTACTGCTAGGTACTTTAGCACCCTTTATAGTTCCCAGAATCTGTTTTCTTGGATTCTGTTTGAGAGGTAGGAGAGCTTTAAACTGCATGGAAGCTGTGTGCCTCCTTTACAGATACTGTGTATATGCCAACAACTGGGGAAAGGGTGAGCTTTAAATCTATAAGTAAGAGAATTTGAGAGCCTCCAGCCACTCTGTGACAATGCTGGGTTAGTGTAGAAACGAGAAGTTCTCACAACAATGTGGCACTTGTCTTCCAGTCTAACATCTATGGATCTGTGTCTGAGCCGCAGTATAGAGACACAGAGTGACTAACCAAGAGTACTGTTGGGGCAAAACAGCAGTGTCTTTTTTTTTTTTAACCAGTGAACCAATCAGAGTTATAACCAAAGGAACAGGTTATGATCCATTCAAATGGCCACGAAAAATTTCTATAGAGTAAGCAGCTCAGAAACAGTAGGATTGTATGCCATAGAGTTCCATTGGCTAGGATTCTATGATCAGGATGCCAAGCAGGATGCTCTCTGATGAGGGACTTCTTTGCTGTTTGCAGCCTACTAATGTCTCATGGTATCCTCACCTGGAGGAAAGAGCTAGCTAACCAGCTGGTCTTTTCTTGGGTACCAATTTCACTTACAAAGATTGTGCTTTCGTGACTCAGTCATCTCCTAAAGATCCTACCTCTGGGATCAGGGTTTGAGCACATGAATACTGAGACATTTAGACAGTAAGAGGAGAAAGTTACTGTCTGAGGTATCACAGTCTGACAGAATGGATTGCCGCAGCAGCTGGGGACCCAGAAAAGGTGGTTCTCGTCCCCAGCAGGAAGCAGGCATCCTCTTGAAAATAGCAAGGATAACTGAAGATCATGCAATACCAGGCAGGGTCGGTGGCATTTAGGAAATGGAGATACACAGCACAGCCATGTTGGAGTAGAAAAGGAGGCCAAAGTCAAGGAAAGCACTTGGAGGCTGAACACAATCAGTATTCCCTAGGGACAACCAGAAATGATTTAGAGGACTGGCATCAGCTTTACAGAGGTCTAAAGAAGTCAGCAAAACATATCTCAGCTCTCCTGGGACTGATCTCCACCCAGTGCAATTGCTATTTTATAACCAAGCTTCTTTCCGTGACCATAGAGTACATATTCATTTCACTGTAGTGGGATTTTAAATACATTACATTTCCATTTTCAGAAAACAAGGCTAATGCTAACTGCTTTTATGTAAAACATTAAAACAAAGCAAGTGTATCAAAGAGAATATCATTTAGAGTGCTAAGAAAATAAAGTCCTCCAGAACTTGGGAGGGATAGGCAGAGGGATCAGAAATTCAAGATCACCCTTGGCTACATAGTAAGTTCAAGGCCAGCTTGGGGTACATGGGTCTCATTAAATAAATTAAATAAATAAAACATAAAATGATAAAGACTAATAATAGTATTACTACTACAAATAATATTGATAATAAAAGCCTCTTACTATTTTATTTGCAGCTTTAGAAACTTCCAGATGTTTGCTATCCTGTGTGGTAAGGTATCCAAGGAAGATGGACTTCTGAGTGGTAGAAATCAAGAGTCTAAAGGGAGTTCCTCAGCAAAGGCACATAACAGTCAGCTCTGCTCAATTACGATGAAGATAACAGTGTAATAAGAGGTGACAAGATCCAAATAGTATAACAAATCCTAGGTAAAACAAGGAAAAAGAGAAGTACAGATGGTGTGGGAGAATTGTCTGTATTCTGTCAATCATGTTTTAAATAAATGCTGATTCGCCAGGCAGGAAGTATAGGTGGGAAAACCAGACAGGAAGTGAAATGATGCAATGAGAACAGGAGAATTCTGGGAAGGAGGAAGTTGATTCCTCCCAGTCCTGCACAGATCACCAAGGAAGCAGGAAAAGGTACCAGCTGAAAAAGGTACCGAGCCATATGGCAAAACTAGATCAGAATAATGGGTTAATATAAGCTATAAGAGCTAATAAGTAGCCTGAGCTCATGGGCCAATCAGCTTTATAACTTATAGAGATCTCTGTGTGATTTTCTTTGAGGCTTGCCGGCTGTGGGGTACAGGGCGGGACAGAAACCCCAACAAGTAGGCCCCCTTTACGTTACATACAGACATGGTCAGGAATGATGGGAATAAGGAGCTCCCAGATGGCATTATGGGTTGTAGCATCTGCTTCTTGCTCTGTGACAGAAGTCAAAAAAGACCTATGGCAGTGCACCTTAGGTAACTCTAAATTGTATGAGGAGTCAAGAGACAGCCGGCTGTTTGTTACAGGGGCTTACTTCTCATGGGGACCAGTTTGCCAGTCTTTCTAAAGCAGTGACTACTGACACTCTGTGATATTCCAGACTCACCTCTCATTCAAGTCAACACAACATCGAGCACTGGGGATGAGAGTTAGATGTGCCCAGATATTATCAAATTATTTGCACAACTTATAACTTGACACTCCCCTATTTTTTTTTTTTTACAAATGCTGATGTATTTTCAATTCCGTCTTCAGTTTATTTGGCTCTTAAAACTGGTGTTGAAAATAATGTTCTCATTAATGTAGAAAAATAAATAGGAAGAAACTCAGTGACTCCTTTTTAGCTGAATTAAGTGCATGGAGTTTTAAGAACTTTTTGGTCGAGGACCTTTCATCAGTTGGAGAATATATATGTGTATCACTTATAAAAGGAGCAATCTGTGAACTATAGCTTAGAAAACCTCAAATAGAGTTTTAGGGTGTTTTCCAGGAAATCAAAGACAATTAAAGGTAGACAATTTATCTGAAGATCTAGGCAAGCCAAGCAATGGCTTCCAGGGGACAGACAATGGAGATGAACAGGGAAACTCAGCAGATCATGCAGGTCCTCAGTGTTGGACCCTTCCTGTCCATCAATTTAATCCTGGGTTTTGAGTTCTTCCATAATGAAGCCCATTCTGCCAACAGCAAGGAGGGAATACCTCAAAGGCAGACACAGGAAAGGCTGCAAGATTTAAGCTGAATTTCACATTGTACCCACTCACACCTGGGCTCACCCACTCATCCCTGGGCTCACCCACTCATCCCTGGGCTCATACAACCCCACCTGGGCTCACCCACTCACACTTGGGTTCACACCCAGGATTATCTACTCACACCTGGGCTCACACCTGGGCTCACCCATTCACACCCATGCTCACCCACTCACACCTGGGCTCATCTGCTCACACCTGGGCTCATTTCTATAGCAAGGTCATTGGACAGTGCATAAAATATGAAATACAAGTCAGGGTTCTTCTGTGTACAATGCCAGGACCTCTAACAACAGCAAATCCTGTCTATGGGGTTTGTACTCACATTGGTTTCTTTCACTGCCTTCCCCAAGTGGCCAGTAGGTGGGGAGTAGGGGACCCTCAACATCACAGGCTGAGCATGCTCCTCATGTTCTCAGTGACAAACAGCCTTCAGGGACAGTGTGACATCAAAAGCAGATGGGAGCGAGAGCTTTATTCATCACCCATATTTTCCCACTTTTTAACAACCCGAGACAACTGATGACGTTTGAAGTGGGTGTCAGCAGCAAGCCGAGTTCTCACTTTAAAGGAAATAATCTTCCAAGCTCCTGATCTAATGAAGAAGGCTATCAGTCCAAGAGCAGTGACGGAGCTGGACACGACAAATGTCAGGCCAGGTCTCACAGATCACATTTAGAAAAGACAGCACAGACTAAGGAAGATGGCTGGTATTTTACTCTTGAGATCACATCAGCATTTTCAGGTTTGCTCATAAATAACAAGACTTCCATGGCAGAATAAACCCGAGGAAAACTAGAAACAAGTTCTTCACGTGAGATTTCTTGGAGCCTTCGGTCCACTCATTCACATTGCAAATCTCTAAGAAGCGATTCCATTGTCGCTCAGACTCATCGTCTCGCCATTTCATCTGCTAACATTTAAATTAACTTTCCTACTGCTGGATGCTTACATTTGAATGATCCTTGTTTCTTTCTTACTGTTAAAGAAATGTTATAACAGACACAGCTGTGCAGATTTGCATATTTCTGAGGCTGCTTATTTGATGAGTTCCTAAAATTAGAACCTCTAAGCCCAAGGACACGCGTTTTTAAAGTTAGCTGGATATTCTTAGCCTGTGTCTTTGGAAGGAATATGCTAAACTGCATCAGGAAAAGCCACATTTAAGAGGTCTTGATTTCTCTCTCATGAACTTGCTGTTTCCACACTGTTTCCCTGGAAACTCAAGACACCATGAAGTTACTCTGACCCTGTGACAGGCTTTGTTTTCTCTTGGGCTAGTTATCTCTCCCCAGTCCTTTTTGTTTTGCATGGTTCATGCAATTCTCAGAAGTTGGTTTTTCCATATGAACTCTAGAAACAGCTTGGAGACATGTAAAAATTAAGAAATAATTCATGTCTTTATGATAGGGAATCGTCTATCCAGGAATGGGATATATCTTTCTATTGTATGCTTTTATTGTTTGGTGGAAGGCCAATTTTGTATAATTTTCCCCTACATTATTAACCAAGTATTTTGTTCTTTTTCTCTGGAAATGGGATAGTTAGTACTGTAAAATAGTATTTTAGCTTATTAATTGTACCTGTCTCCTGGTTGTAGTTATTGATTGAATTTTGTGTATATGACCACATCACTTTTGAATAGCTATTGTCTCGTTTCCTAATTTCTAATTTTATGCATCTAATTTTTTTGTTTATTTAATTGCATTGGTTAGTATCTCCAGCTTTAGTTACTATTATAATCCTGTAAGGAGATAGCATGACCAAGGTAGAAGCCTGTGAAAGCATTGAATTGGATGTTGCTCACAGTCTCAGAGGGTTCATCCATGATCATAATGACAGAGAGCATAGCATCAGGCAGGCTTGGAGCTGGAGCAGCAGCTAAGAGCTTACATTCTGATCAATAGACAGGAGGCAGAGAGAAATGGGTTTGGGAGTTGATTGAGACTGGACCTGGTATGGTCTTTTGAAACTTCAAAGCCCACCCCCAGCAGCACACCCCTCCAACAAGGTCACACCTACTCCAACAAGGCCACACCTCCTAATACTTTCCAAATAGTTCCTCTAGCTGGGGAACAAGCATTCCAACAGATGAGACTATGAAGGCCATTCTCATCCAAGCCACACCCCCTTGTCATTATTATAACATTATTATAATGTACTGCCAGACACCTTCAAGGTAGTAAAATTCCATTGTCTCTCCTCTCCACTTCAGCACCTCACTACCTGAATAGTTTGTTCTATCATCCTGACTCTGAGATAAAAGAGAACAGTCAGACCCTTCTTTCCTAAGTAGCAGTTTTGTTTCAACTGTTCGGTCAAACATTTTTGGCATGTTACATTTAAAGTTCACAATTCGGTAGAGAGATTGTGATTCTTGAAGTTCCCTGAAGCATAGCTTAACCACAGGCACTTTTGATGCATTTTCTGTGGTATTTAAACAACTCTCTTTTATTCTTCAGCTGGTTAAATTTTGACATGGGACACTGAAGCAGAGAGCTGCTAGAGGATCAAGAGAGATCAAGTGAAAAATTATATTTTTTGTTGCATTCTAAACTATGTAAGACTTATTCCAACCCCCATTTTAAAATAGTGCCCACAACTGAGTCTCGAGTTCAATCCTCTCTAACGAAAGAATTGATGTATGCCTTTGATACTTCATATTAGATGCTGGAAGGGTTCAGGGTGAAGAAAGGGACCTATTCGGCTATAGAAAAGATGGGCATTTGAAGACTAAAAATGGCAACTTGGGGAATCGCTCCTTCTACAGAAAAAGAGTCCTGACCTACTTCCATGTGGCCTTGGGTGAAGAATGACAATGAAATTAGAACCCGCAGCTAAGATTAGCTTGGAAGATCTTTATTTAGGAACTGCAGATTCAAGTCAGAGGAAGTAAGAAACTTCACTTACAGCCATCCACATCCACAGGGGAGAATTGAGTAACTTATCCTGCCTTAGTTTCCATATCGGCAAGTGTTGGCTTTGTCCCCAGGATGGTAGTACTGGGGCTGGGGGGTACTCTATACCTTTAAGAAGTATGGCCAAGTGAGAGGCATCTAGATCACTGAGAGTATGGCCGAAAGAGTAATATGGTCTCCATCCATCCCATTGCTCTCGGCTTCCTGTCCAGGTTGTGTAACTGTCCCTACGTGTGCTCCCAACAGCACGCACCTCTTCACCAGAAGCCCTCAACAGAGTTTCCGAGAAGTGGACTTTAACCTCTCAGCCCACAAACCAAAATGAACTTCTCTTTATCTCACCTATGGCCTCTGTTCACAGAGCTCATTACTTTCTGACTAACCCGGGTCCCTCCCATTCATCAAGGTTTATCCCACAGTGACCAATGCAGCTGAACGTCCATGTTTTGCTAACAGCTGCCCTCCTTTGATAACACCAGGGAAACAAATCTCAACCCTTGCTGGGTCTATCACTCAAGCCTGACACAGGGATAATGAGCTCAGAGGAAGCCACCAGCCTAACGAGATGAAAGAGTAGGCAACAGAGAGAATCTGAGACATGGATGCCAGGTTTGTGTCCTGGCATTGGACAGAGCGGAGGCTGAAGCTTGAAGCAGCAATAGGACAGTGGTAAGCAGCCTTCAAAGTCCCAGCTTTCACAAAGGTCCTATGTGATGCTAGAGACCCAGCCTGCTGCTTCAGAGGCTAGAGCTTCAGGACCAGATCTAATGAGACAGTTTAAGGAAAGCAATCTGGCATCGCTTTCCACTAAGAGTTGGGAAGGAAATGTCCATCAGCTAACCCAGGAAAAATTATAGCACATTGCACAGTAACCTCCCACTTCAACTGTTTAAGTTTCTTTTATGAAGTATATACAGACAATATAAAAGAAATTTATGGAATTCTCTCACTCTGAGTTTGAAGGAAGGGCATAGAAACACCAAAAAAGTTGTTGTCTGTGTCTGCTGCCATTTTGTCTTCATTGACATGTAACCTCTCCATTTTAGGAAGCAGCCAGAGATTAGCTTCTACTGAGAACTGAATGTGCACCTGATATTATACAAAGCACTTTCACGCATATTGTCTAACTGCTCCTCATAACAACGCCTCCTGGCAGAGTTTCTTGTCTCCAGCACATACAATCCAAGTATAGAAGACAGGGTCTAGAAAGCTTGAGTAGCTCAGACCACACTAGGAGGGTCTTAGGAAGGAACTGGAAGGAAACTCTGCAAAATAAGACATCTTTGTCAGGAAACGTCAAAGAGTGGGAACCCCGTTGACAAGTTTGCTGGCTGCCACCAACTTTAAGAAAGAGCCACTTAGACAGGAGGCAGCTCAGTGGGGAAAATACTTGACGCACAGAGTGAAGTTCTAAGGTTAAATCTTCAGAACTCACAGAGAGTGGAATGCTACTGCATACCTGGATATCCCACACTTTGCAGTGAGGTAGGGAGAGAACATCCCGAGATAATTAGCTCGGTGAGCACAATGGCAAATGATAAGAGCTCTTGTCTCAGACAAGGTAGAAAGTGAGGAGCAAGTCTGGGAATGTCATCCAACCTCCATACACACTCAGTACCATGTCATGCCCACCCCCATACTCATGAGCATGTACATTATATACACACAAGCACTAAAAATTAATGATCCACTAATTTACCAATAGTCCTGCATCCACTATACATGTAGAACTAATCGTGTTGGCCTCCCTTTCCTTTCCATTCAGACAATAACATTTAAGAAATAGAATTGGCATCAATTCACAGATTTTTCTCATGTTGTAAGCTGATAAATAAGTATGTCATCTAGAGTGGTCAAATATAGATCACAAGCAGACTCAGAAATTGCAGTCTTGGAATTCGATCAAGTTAAATGTTCTCAAGTAGCTGTAGATAAATCCTGTACTGACAAATCAAAAGGCCTCGTGTCATCAGCACATGACGCGTTTTTGTCGTGATTTGTTTCCTATGTCATGTCGCCAAGCCTACTGCAGGCACTCACCATGATGGGATATGTTGCATTGAGTGGGGCATGTTCTCCTCTGTGTATATGTATGGAGGGCACCTACACACGTGCTAATGAATCTGGGCAGGAAAATGAGTCAAAGATCCCAAGGGTCATCACTAGGCCTTGCACAGTGGAGACAATACCATTTGCTCAACTACCCACTACTGGTCTGTCCTGCAACTTTGATGTGGTGCAGAGGAGTCACTGGTTTTTTATTATTATTATTTGTTTTGGAAAATGATCCCTACTAAGAGAGCTCAGTGATAGAGCGCTTGCTTAGCGCATACAAGGCTTTGGGCTCCATCTTCAGCACTGAGAACAACAATACAAAGAAAAAAGGCCTTTAGCTGTGATACAAACGCTAGAAGAGTGTTTGAAGAGATATTCTTCAAGGTAGAGCCTTGCTTTTAAGGAAAAGCAGAAGAGGATTTTCATTTTTCTGTAAGCAAGTTTGAAAAGTGGGCCGTAATATTTTCAGCAAAAGTTATACGGCACTCCCTATTCAGAGATAGAAACTCTCAAACAAACATAGGCAGATGCAGGTGACTGTATTAGACTCCACACACCACAGTGTCTCAGATTCATAACAAAAGTAGCTCTTATTCACTTGAAGCAATTGATTTAAAAAAAACTGTCCAAACAGGAAATATTCAACTCCCATACAGTTCCCAATGTTCAGATGTGTTTGTGATAAGCAAAGAATCTGGGGATTTTCTTTTTTAGTTTTTTTTTTTTGGTGTTTATTATGCATGATGTAAAAACAAAGAATTCAAAAAATGAAGACAGTAAAAAAAATTAAAAAACAAAATCAAAATGTCTTTTCAAAAATGCCTCTTCTATGGGCCATCCAGGGTGATTTTTCTAAATATAAACCCAAGCCTGCTTCTCATTCTTTAAAGCATTTGATGGCATCTCACTGCTGGTTTCCACCAAACCCAACAGCTCACCTTTGCTGGATTAGCTCCCAAGTTCATCTTTTAGCCACACCTCTTCTCTTGCACCTCAGGGGGCACCAAGCTGGTTCTTACCCTTTGACCAGAGCATGAGCTATTTCCCATCTACATGGTGCTTTCCATCTTAAATTGCTTAAATCCCTACTAATCTGCAGGGCATAGCTGGGATATGATGGGCCCCTGGATGCTTTACTCAGACTCACTTCCCACTGGCTTTGGTAAGCGTTCTATATGAAATAATTTGCTTACTGGCTGATATTTTCTTCTGTCATGGAGACTAAGAGTTGCTGAAGGAAAACTGGTACGTGTACCATATTATATTCCTGAGACCCAACTTAACACAATGAGAGACAACAGTTTCTATTCAGTAAATGAAGGAACCTCTTACTATTCTCAAACTATCCATAAACGACTAATATGTGACAGGATAGTTTTTGAATTCTTATAACTTAATGACAGACTAGTTATATGCTATTAGAAGATCCCATTCTGATAGACGCTGGGGGCTGATTTAGTTGATGTGCGTTGAAGTGAAGGCTAACACACCCCAATCAATATTCAGTTTCCCAGGTTCTTCTCCAGTCAAACATAGCTAGGTAGCTGATCCTGAAATGTTTCTTTGCTTTTTTGGTCCCAAGTTTCTTCATCTGTTAAATTAAGATGCTTATCAAGCTTTCCTTGTTGTGTAATAGAGAAGGCAATACTGATAAAACGTAAATGATAATTAGAGCTGGGCCTGACATATGATATGAGTGACATCAACATTTGTCATTGTAATTAGTGTTGGTCACATGCAGCTAATTGCCAATAAGCCTTGTTTAATTTGGTGGGTTTTATCTGGGCAATATTTTACTATCTTCTCTCCTTGTTTCTTAATCACTGAAGTGGCAGAATGGAAGTCCATTATGCCTTGGTCCCTTTAACTATAAAATGAGAATACGGAACTATGTGTTTGCTCATAACGAAAGTCAGGCAGGGTAGGAGGAGAAGGATATAATGGTTGACAGGCAATGGGTATAAAGAAAGTTAAGGCAAGCTCCTAAAGAGTGTCAGAAGAAGAGCTGAGGGAGTGAGAAGGCTCTATTTAGAGCCACAAAAAAAAGTATTCTAAGCCAGATAGGAGCAGAAAAATAAATCATTTGATCTCCCATCTCACCATGGGAGTAGCTTTCTAGTCTTGACAGCTTATTTTGTTTAAGGTTGTGTTTGACTGCAAAGGACCAAAACCAACTGGAGTCTGTGGATCCGATTTGAAAAGGATGCAAAAAGCGAGCAGTCCAGGAATGAGGCACCTATTCAGGAAGTGACCTCTTTCTGTGGCATGGGACCTTTGTTTTTAGGGTCATGGTGTGGCTCTCACACCTTCAGGCATAAAGTTATCATAGTAAGAAAGGAAAATGAGAAGGATAAAAGATAAAGATAGGGTCCGCTGAGTTTTCTGCTTTTTATCAAGGAAGAAAAGAGGGCTGTGTTTTACGGAAGCCCCACCTACTGTACTTCCTCTTGCATAGTATTATCTAAAATTCAATCAAATGAGCAAGATCAGTGGCAAGGAATTCTAGGGGCATTGTACTTACTGTGTAAGACTCTTTCAGGCAAGAAGATAGGCAAAGTAGGCATTGCATAAAAACTAGAATGTTTGTTACTCGCCTTCTGATCAATAAAGGAAATTGGACTTAGCTATTCTATAACGAAGCATGCACTATATAACTTGTTTGGCATCAATTGACATTAAGTTAATTAGAGAACACAGACTGAAAACAAGATAATGATCTTCTTTTGCATATAAATGAGTCACAAAATCAATACATCAACCTTCCTTTCCTTCTCCTCCTGGATCGCCCTTCCATCTACGTCTTCCACCTAAAAAATGAGCTGTGTTTAGCATGTCAATAAAAATCTATTTTCCAAAAGGTCTGTATGTCATGCTATTTAAAATGTTTTCAAGTTTTACAGCTTTGAAGTTATTCTACTCATTTTTATCAGAGCGCCATCCTAGTATATTCTTATGTTAAATCTAGCGTATTATTTCTCAGTTTCCCTTTCCTTTTCACCATCTCTATTCTAAGCATGAGGAAGCAAGTGTGCGCAAACTTTAGGACTCTGGATATTGTAGTGTGGACCTTTTACTTCTTTTAGTATCTGTGATGCATGATCTCAAATACAGCATGGCTCAGTACAGAGAAGGCAGCAGGTATACAGAGGTAGCGTCCCATTATAAAACAATTATGTTGACTTAAAAGCAAAAGATATAAGAAAACATGAAGAGCAGTAACATCCTACAGATGCATCTCAAAGATTGCATTTGTATGTGGTTATCAGGAATATATTTGCAAGTTAAAAGAGATGTCCCTAAGTATAAAAGGATCTAAATTCTAAATTGTTTTAAAAAAGAAAATACTCAAGAAGTTCAAAGTCATAATTTTTACATAAAATTTTGCCCTTGGACTTGGAGCATCAAAAGAATATTATACAATCAGCAGAGTGGCTTGGTGTAATGTTCGGGAAGTGGGGGTAAGATGAGAATCTGGCCTTTGTATTCTGAAGCACCAGTCATTCCCCTAAAAGTTAAATTAGACAAAGTTTCCTGTGTGAATTAGATTTCAGGAATTGTTGAATGGGCTTCAAGAGTTTCCTTCCAAAATCATGAAAGTTATACAAGAAAGTAAAGGAATGAGAAATATATTTAATAACTGTTACTAATAAGTTTTACTCAAATGAAAAAATAAACAAAAAAGTTTTCACGTGATTGACAAAGAAACCTTATGCATTTAAGGACAAAAAATAATTCTTGGCTCTTGTTCTTGCTTCCGCCACTGCTGTTTCACCTGCGTGTCTATGGGGCCCGTGGAGGCCAACAGAGGACACTGGATTCTTCTGAAATTAGTTACAGACAGCTAGGAGTCACCCTATGGGTGCTTGAAATCAAAGCTGAGTCCTGCAGATCAGCCAATGCTCTTTATTATTGTTGTTTTTATTACGTATATTCATTTTATTTTTTGCGAATGTCTTGCCTGTATTTATGTATGTACACCACATGTCTGCAGGGTGCTTGCAGAGGTCAGGAAGTGGAACACCTCTCCTGGAATTGGAGTTAGGGATGATTCTGAGCCACCATGAAGATGCTGGGAATATAACCCAGGTCTTCTACAAGAGTAGGGTATACTCTTAACCACTAAGCAATCTCTCCAGCCCCACAATTTCTACTTGAAATTACATGTCAGCATAATTCTCAGTTGACACTCACTGAGAAAGAGGCAATTCTTTATCCCTCCATTTCCCAGCCTTCCTTACAGCTAGCTGTGAACCCTCGACAATCAGAATACAAGTTGGAGTGGTATGTCCCTGTGAGTCCAAAGCAATTAAACGTGTCCGTGGGCTCTCTACCTGCCGTTCCCTGTGTGGCTGGAAACACGGACACCAAGTACTTGAGGCACTGCCGGAAGACAGGCTCCGTGGACTCCTGCCTGGCTTACCGTAACACAGCTGTCAGGAACAGAATTTGGGAGTTGGGTTTAAACTTGTTTGTATGTGATCTGTTTCTCTCCACTCAGAAGAATGAACGATGAGTCATCTGGTTGGAAGTGGTCTCACTATTTTCCCTTTTCTTCCTCTCATTTAAAATGTGTTCTTTGGTAATTTCATCCATGAAAACAATGTTTAGGTCACGTCCACACCCTGCTCACCATTCCAGCTCCTCTCAGCTCCACACATGAATCCTCTCCTAGCATTGCTCTTCCTCCTCCTCTTCCTCCTCTTTGTTCTTACCATCGTCATCTTCATCTTGCTATTTCCTTCCTCCTTTCCATCTAGTCATTCTCTCATTCCCCTGCCAAACGTCTCACTCCTTCCCGATGAATGGTCTGGGAACAGAGTGAAGAAGTCTTGATATTGTCTGGAAACTGTAGAAGGCTCAGCATCTACAAGTCAGATGTGTCTCTAAATTCCTCTTGACATGACAGTTTATTTTTGGGGTCATGGCAAAAAAAAAAAAAAAAAAAAAAAAAAAAAAAAAAAAACCCTTTTGGCCCATAAACAGCTGAAGGGCCTGTGCGGATGCAAAGAGGGTTGTTTCTACATTGCCCGGGCTCTTTGCATCAGAGATTGGAGCAGGGTCTGGGGTAGTTTTCACATTCACCTACACAGGCTTTGAGAACTGTCTCATATTCAAGAGTAGCAAGCTCTGAGGGGTGAGGAAATAGTCGCAAGGGTTCAAAATTCCACAACTTCAGATGTTCTCCAAGAATCTGAGACAAGCAAAGACGTTGAGAGACGACTACCTCTGCAAACACACCCTTGGGTGTTTAAAGAAGGATGAGGAAGCTGATTCTTACTGTAGCACATGGCATGCATAGTACTACTAAACCCTCCAAGTGACATTTAGTGCTCTTAATCTCTTCCTCATGTTTTCGTCGTAAGAGGTAGCATCCTGCTGCCAAGCTTGAAAGCTTGTTCTCAATGTGAAGGGCATCAAATCTTCTGACTCATGAGTTGGCTCGTTAGAAAATGGCTGCCTATTAGGATAGAAATCTCAGGCTAGGCCCTGGCCTCAAAAGTGTAGGTCTCTGAGACACCTTTCCACATTAAAAATCAAGAGATTAGAAGATGTTATCATTGTCCTGTAATATCTATGTTTTGAGGAACGTTGTATTCATTTTTGTAAGTTGATGCTAAAGTTAGTAAGCACTTGACTTCAGATGTGTAGGAGATGGTGGGGTGGGTTGGTCCTTGTGTACACATTTTGAGCTACTATGGCAGAAAGGAGATACTGAGGACTCTCTGTTAGATGAATGATACCAACCATTATTTATTTATTGTCTACTCTACAACTTATTTATCTTATTTACCCCTGAACATTTTCTCATATTTTAGATGAATAAATAGAAACTCAAAAGATAAAACAAACTCCAATCCATGAAACACCTGTGCTCAATAATTCAAAAAACTGAAATGAATATTGGGCCTATTTTAAGCAGATCTAGGCCAAGATGATGGCCACTAAAGAGAGCGTAAAGCTGGACATAGTCTAAAGGTCTAGACTTTGGATTTAATTGCATTTCAGACTGTGTCACAATGTAAAACTGATTAGTATACATACAGATAAAGAAGGAGCAATGGGATACCATAAGGTACTCAAAGGGACAGCCAATGGGAATGATTAAATCAAACCTGGGACATTGTCATAGGACCCGTCTTACCCAAGGCTCATCCACTTTGAGATTTCAAGCGTCTTACTTAGCATTCTGTTCTCCTGTGAAGAAGCCCCAGGTCTGCCCCTACTCTGAGCTTTTCTGGGAGTCTACAAGTGAAACAGGCCTGTCTTTTAATGATAATACCATCATCTGAAGAAACCTAAACCAGCTCAGCAGGTTCTGATTGTGTAGGAATCCCAGGCTCCACTGCTCAATTGACCAGTTTAAAAACCTTATTCAAAATAACCTTCATCATGTCTTATCCTTGATGCCGATTAAAAGGGAGTCCCAAACCTCACATGGTAGGTCTATCCTCCCAAATCCATGAGACCAGTTTGAGCCTGTGTCCGAGCAGATGGGTGTTTCCACACGTTGATTGGGATTTACAAGATAAATTATCAGGTTCAGAACAAACTGAGAATTCTGCACAGAATTTAACTAAAGTCAAAAAGTGAAGAACCATATTTAGACATGGTGCCAAAAAGATGTCTAATATGCTATCTTCACTATGTGAACTGACTTTTTCAACTTGTCACAGACCTGGCCAAAGGTTTGCTTTCCCCGAAAATACAAATTGTTCAGGTGTTTGCTGCATGAAGATATGAACCACCACCCTTGGGAAGATTGCAAGAAAGCAGATCACATGAGAACTCCCTCATGCCTCATGCCTCTACCCCCACACCAAGGCTCCCTTCATGGGAAGATGGTGGCTTTACGCATGTTCATTCATCAAATAGTGTAGTAATATGAGCGGTGGGGCTGCGTCCCCAGCACCCCGGCCGCCTGCTAGCTTATGCCCCGAAATAATTACACAGACACTGTATTCTTTCAAACACCCATTATATCTAGCCTCTTCTCAGCTAACTCTCGCACCTGGACTAGCCCATTTCTAATAAAGTGTGTAGCACCGAGGTGCGCTTACCAGGAAGATTCTAGCCTACATCCATCCTGGGTCAGAGCTTAATCGCATCTGCCTCAGAGAGCAGAGCTATCACATCTGCCCGGGAGAGGGGAGCATGGCGTCTCTGAGCTCACTTCCTCTTTCTCCCAGCATTCTGTTCTGCTTACTCCACCTGCTTATATTCTATCCAATAAAATGGGCCAAGGCAGTTTATTTTTTAACCAATGACGTTCCTTCATCAAAATAGCTTAATAATCTTCCTCCTTCCAAGTGGAGAAAATAAGAGGTGGACAGAGAAATAAAAAAAAAAAATCCCCTGGGAACTTTGTAGAAATGTAGTCTTTACAGTCTCTGCATGGTATGCTTTTGGGTACTTAACATCCCAGCACTCAAAGGCAGAGGCAAGAGGTTCAAAAGTTCGAAGACAACCTGGGCTACATATGGAGACCCTCTTAAAATCAAAAGTCAAACTACTCAGTGGCATAGTTTTTAGTTAGTATGTATAAGATTCTGATTAATTCCTAGCGCAAAAGGAGGTGTGAAGGCATATAAGTTTGAGATAGAGAAGCTGTGCTCTGCAGAATCACATGACAGAAAAATTTTCCCCAAGAGAACCTGGAGTGAAAACCCAACAGGACCAGTGACCATCTACACATGTGCCAGCAAATCTGAATAATGAAATAGCTCATAAATTAGATTCCACAAGACTTTAAAAAACACTAGAATTTGGAGCAAACTCTACAGGAGCAGGATTGAGCCAGCAACCTGGGTCAGAGCTGGCTTGGGACAGTGAACTCCATAGAAACAGGTACAGGGGAACAACCACTGATGGAGTGGGCTTAAGCCAGAGACCTCTGCGGGTTCAGGCATGAGTCTGGGACCTACAAGGGTGTAGGCAGGACCAGAGACTTCTGCAGATCCTACGTAAGTCTAGGACCATCGAGAGAACAGAGCTGAGCCAGGACCCCTGCAGGTTCAGGCATGAGTCTGGGACCTCTAAGGGAGTGGGCAGGAACCAGAGACCCCTGAAGGTCTAGGCATGAGTCTGGGAACTCTGAGGAAGTAGGCCTGAGCCATGACCTCTGTGGGACCAACCCTAAGCCAGGGACCTCTGAAGGAGCATATCTAGACCAGGGACATTTACAGAAACAGTTATGAGCTAGCAACCCAGGCCAGAGCAGGCCTGAGACAGCAAACTCAATGGTAGCAGAGCAAACTTCAGGAACACTGAGCAACCTCCAGGAACACAAGAGTGACCAATGAGGTAACTGGAACCATTGCACAGACTGCACCCCAAGGAGCAAACATCTGAGTCTTGGATCTACTGTATCTACTGACACCTGGAAAATTGATCACCAGAATCACAGACAGCACCAATTATACCAATTAGAGGAAAAGATGGGTAGTCAAGGTAAGTACACATGCAACACCACAAAGAACAACATGATACCAGTAAAATCTAGTGACCCTACAACAGCAAGACTTGAGCAAACAAATATAGATGAAACAGAAGATAATGACCTAAAAAATAACTTCAGAAGAATATTTAAGGCCCTTAAAGGGGAAATGAGAAATTTCCTTAAAAAAATGAAGGAACAGACAAACAAAAAATTGGAAGACATCAACAAATTCCTTAAAGGAAACCAAGAAAAAGCAATAGGACATAAAACAGAAACTATTCAAGACTTGAAAGCTAAAATAGAGACAATAAAGAAAACACCAGCCGAGGGAATTACAGAAATAGAAATCATGAGAAAACTATCAAGAATCACAGATACAAGTATAAACAGCATAATACAAGAGATACGAGAGAAGAATCTCAAGCACTGAAGATACAATAGAGGAAATAAACTCATCAGTCAAAAAAAAAAAACACTAACTCTAACAAAAGTTTAACACAAAATATCCAGGAAATATGGGACACCATGAAAAGACCAAAATTAAGAATAATAGGTATAGAAGAAGGAGAAGTTCAACTCAAAAGCACAGAGAATATATTTAACAAAATCAACTAAGAAAACTTTCCCAACCTAAAGAAAGATATGCCTATGAAGATACAAGAAGCATACAGAACACCAAATAGACTGAATCAAAAAACAGTCCCCTTGCCACATAATAATCAAAATACTAAGCATACAGAATAAAGAAAGAATATTAAGAGCTGCAAAGAAAAAAGGTCAAGAAACATATAAAGGCAGACCTATCAGAATTACCCCTGACTTCCCATTAGAGACAATGAAAGCCAGAAGGTCATGGTCAAGCATTGTGCAGACATTAAGAGACCACAAATATCAGCTCAGACTATTATTTATTTATTTATTTATTTTTATTGATATTTATTGAGCTCTATGCAGTATCTATCATGACTACACATATGACCACAGTTTATCTTGCATAGTTATGAATGAGCAACTTATTTTCCATTTGCTTACATTTCTCTCCATGGCAACATGAGCAGCCTGTGAGTATTTGGGTAAGTGTTTTGATAAAGTTTGACTTCCTGTTATCATTCTGCATATGTCTCATGGCAGTAGATGATAAAATAGACTCTTGCCTATTTATTTTTATGTATTAATGGCATATCATATTTCTTAATTTTTGTAATGATTCTGCATGAAGAGTCTCCTAGATTTTTCAAATATCACAAATCTCAAAAAAAAAAACCCTCCACAATAATCTATGTAAATAGACCCACTTAGTTCAAACCTGGGCTGTAAAGGCTCAACTAGATTGAGGCCCGTTTATTTGTTCAATCACTTGACAGCTCATGAACGCACTATATTTAACTTCCCGGCACAGAAAGAGGGGAGAGATGCAATCAGCCTGGGGAATTTCACATATAACCACGACTAAGGCGTATTTTAAGTCTTGTTTACTTGTGCCACTCTGGAGTGCTCACGGCAGATCACTGCCAGGAAGAGGCTGTCACCCCGTGATGCGTCTCATGTTTGAGATGTCCCATGTTAAGGCTTCCAGGGTAATTCTCATGATTCTCCTTTACTGCTTAGCCAAAGGCGCCCTGCTCTGCTCTCCTCCCTCAAGACTGGGCTCTCTCTGAGCTGCTCCCTGACCCTTCTCTGATGGCATGGATGGGAACTGAAGCCTCTAGGACTGGCGCATTCCCACTGAAGGACGAGAGGGGTGGGAAACAGGTAGAGTCATTAGGGAGGGAGATGAACCACCCACTCTTGCTCTCCAGACTGAATCTGCACAAACCAGCACGTTCAACATGTGCCCTTAAGTTCACAGAACATTCCACTTCATTTCCTACTCAAAATCAAAACTTTCCAATATTGCTCATGTTTTTTGTCTACTAAAAGAAAAGGTCCAGTAGCAATTATCCCATAGGACAAGTACCAATTATCCCTTAGGAGAAGTACTAATTATCCTATAACACATAGACCATTTGGTAAGTCTGTTCACATAGAATAGTTCAGCATATTAATCAAGACATTTTGCCAGCACACTATTCGAGAAGCACTCAGAAAGAGAAGAATATTTAGAATTTTTTCTTAAAATAAAGGTCAAAGGCTTAGTTTGGAGGAAAATCTTTTCCATATAACCTTACAGATTAGTTGGGAAAAACTGTTTCCATACATTCTGTTCTTTTCTGGTGCGTTGCTCTTTGTTCTGGTTGGTGCATATTTTAGTTCCTCATTTCTGAAGCTGTATTGCTGCTACATGAAAAAAATTTGACCGTTCTTCATCAGATATATGATTCATTGGTTTAATGTAGAGTATGTATATAAGCTGAGGCCCCCCAAAGCCTTGGAATGGTAATTTTAATCAATTGCTCAAGAAACTGCTAGCATGTCCTTATCTCTTGAAGGTAAAATAAAATGAAGGTGGTTTGGATCAGATATCTGAATTTTCAGGGAACTTGTCTGTTCCCATTTCATCATTGATTATGTAAAATAATGTTTTCTACACCAAAATATCTTAAAGTTTGAAGCATATTGGTTATGACACTGAATTCATTTGGTATCATTTTGATACTTTGAGACATACTTTTTAATATGGAGAAACCTATTTTTAGCAATAATAATCAAGCATCTAATGGCCCATCCTCTAATGTTCTGAGATAATGTGCTCCAATTACGTTTAAATGGCTACTCCCACTAAAGATGCTACACATTTCAAAGCCATTTTTGCTGGCCTTTGCATGCAAGCATTGATTTAATGGCTTCATTTAACTGTACGTTTTAAAGAATGTCTCCCAAAGGAAGACCTATGCTTATTAGTCAAGTCCATTTAAAGTATAATCAGGCTATGGTTAGTATTATCAAAGCAATAGTGTGTTGTTTAAGCTGAGTTTTATAACACCTCACTAACACCTGCATGCATTTTCTTTTTGGCTTCCCACCACCATTCTGTAAAAATGGTACCTTCATCTTATTGTTGTTGCTGCTGTTTGAGAAAGAGGTTAACGTGAGTGACAGAATCAAGTTATTGGTGATTTTAGGTACCAATCTAGGACTCCTGTCTCTCTATCCAGGGTTGTAACGAACGCCCGGGAAAATATTTCTCATACAATAAGCATAAATAGCCTAAGAGAAATGAAAACATTTTATATTTCTACCTTGGGAATATCTGCCCAAATCACCAAGGAATGTCATTAAGTAAACAGGTGCGTCAAAAGAATGCTTTTTGTTGAATAAAAACTCTCAGGTAGCTTTTTAACACGTATGTATGATTCTTCCTAGCATAGAAAATTAAAACTTAGATGCATGCGATCTTTTCTGCTCTGCAAAGTTCTTTCTTCATGCATACCGTAACATATATTCCACTCTCCTATTCCAGAGATGGGCCAAATTTCATACAACTGACAGAGAGGATTCAGGGTTCCAGGAAAGACTGAGTGTTAACTTTCACCAAGAGCTCCTCTCTACTAAAGTCTGACTGACGTGTGTTTCTCTGAAGGGTGTTAGCCACCTGCTGTGTTGAATTTTCTTTAGTACTTAAAGGTATTCTGAGATGATTTACAGCTGGCATGATTCTACAAAGGGACTGGGAAGCTAAAATCATCAGTCCTTCAAAATAACGCTGGCTTAGACCGTAAGAAGAAAATGCCAGTATCTCAAAATGGGGGAAGAGAAGTTTCCGGAAATTGTCTTCTCTATTATGAAAATTGGACACAAACCAGACAGTCAGGGAATGTGAGGAAGAGTGTGTTAAATGTCATTTTCCAACGGTCTTAGCAATCACTGAGAACATGACTCCACAGACCATAAACTTGTTAATCACTTCTCTGCAATAAATCTTATCTCAGCAAGCGTGTTACTCATGGAAAAGTTCTAGTGTAGTAACTAATTGAATTTTATTCTTCATGTTATCTTGATCATCAATATTACTGCTGTGTGCTCAAATGTCAGTACACAATTTGCAAAGGAAAGCTTTTGAAAATGGCAACATTCTTGAATTTTAAGGAGTCTGTAGACTTGATGGGAACTTCGAATTGGATTATTAAATGTTCTCAAATCTTTCCCCCAGTCATACCTCTTGGCTTTCAGCAACGTGGGCATTTTGTGATAAATGGTGCTCCCCATATTCCTCAGAGGCATTTACAAACAATTCGACTACCTGAAAGAATACTCAGGCACACACTGGACAGCTCTCACTCGACCCATAAAGCGAATCACACAATTGGGAATAAAATGGATAGTCAAAGCATGGCATTTTTTTTCAACAACAATGCACCTTCAGGTTCCTTATAGGGCATCTTCCCCGAATCATCTGTTTAAGCATCCAGTGATGCACTCTATGAGCACCAATTGTATACCAACCCCAAGTCAGTCTAGAAAACACAAGAATGACTTAACACCCCTTTCTACATTGCTATGTAATTTTCCAAAAGAAAAAGAACAATGCAATGGAAAAAATACTTCATTATGATTATATTTGACCTGCAGTAAAGGAGAGAGAGGTAGAAACCTGACTAGAACAAAATTTGGTTGAACTGGTAATTTGGTCCTAAACACATATACAGATTTACTTTTTTTTCCCTGCAAGTTACTAGAATGAAAAATGTAAGTTTACTCAATATTTTCCCTGTGCCTCAGTTTCCCTATCCACCACCATGTAGCTCACGCCTTCATTCAAAAACTTCTCAGAATCTCTGTCCCTCTCTCTCTCTCCTTTCTCTTCTCCTTTTTATCTCTCTCTCTCTCTTTCTCTCTCTCTCCTTTAATAAATGTTTAGCAGAAAATGCTCTTTGTTGACACATGGTTTTGTTTTTCTCAACATTCCCGTCCCCAAAACGTTACTGATTTGCATATATAGTCATGGACTAGTTTTGTTACATGCTTCTCTGTTCTTTTAAGATATTTGAAGGGCTGGAGAGATGGCTCAGTGGTTAAGAGCACTGCCTGTTCTTCCGAAGGTCCTGAGTTCAGTTCCCGGCAACCGCATGGTGGCTCACAACCATCTGTAAAGAGGTCTGGTGCCCTCTTCCGGACTGCAAGCATACACACAGACAGAATATTGTATACATGATAAATAAATAAAATAAATATTAAAAAAAAGATATTTGAAATACCTTAAATACGAAATGCTCTCTCTCAGTTCAAAATAAGACGCTAAGAATGAAAATTAAATTTTAAATTTAAGTATAGTCCAGATATATTTTGAAATGACTCTGTTTTGTTTGAAGAAACAATCTATTGTTTGTTTTCATGGACTTTAGTAAGAGTTTACCTCATGCAAAATTTAAGGGAAAGTTAGCCCTGGCTGATACTCGGCTCTTTAGTCATCTCCACATTCTTCCTCCTCATTGTCATCATTATCATCTATTCTTCGCTGATCTAAGGACTTTCTGGGTGTGCTCTACTTTCTACCCACAGTAGCAGCACTTCCAAACGGGCACGTGTGTGTATGTGTGTGTGTGTGTGTGTGTGTGTGTGTGTGTGTGTGTGCGCGCGCGTGCGCGCAGCACAGGAATTACAAAGACGCCAGGGTTAGGAACTGACCCCAAGTCCTCATGTTTGCATGGCAAGCACCTTATCCATGGAGCCATGTCTCCAGCCCCATAAACTGATACTAGATCCAGGGAATCCTTTGTACATCTAGCCACAGGGATAGCAAGGACTAGACTTCAAATGGTGTCTGAGTGCTCAAGCTACTGCCTCTAGTTTCTCAGTGGAGGGGAAGCTGCCAGTCCTCCCACTGAGTCCCAGAGCGGAAGGGTCTGCCTGCTGGTCTCCAGTGTATGTTTCCAGGAGATCAATGGTCCTAGTACCTCCCTCATGGCCTCAGCCTCCTGACAAGCTTCAGTAACTGCTGGGCAGTACAACAGCGTTCTGGAAGAACGTGTCCCCAGATAAGGTTATCTTGAATCCTTCAATGGTCTCTCTGTGCAGCTCAGATCTGAGGACTGAGATTGGAGGGGCATTCCTTTCTCCTAAGGCTATTTTTTTTTCTTCCTTCTCCCTTTTTAGAAAAAAAAAAAAAAAACCTTAATTTTGCAGATAAGATGCTGTAATTTAGTAGACTCTAAGAGGTAACTGCATATGGTCAGAAGGGGCCAAAAGCAGTTTTTTCCAGGCTCCTATCCTTCCAACCCTTTTAATGAATGATGCCGCCTGCTATCAGGGAGCAGCTCAATAACAAATCCCATGATTGGAGTTAAATTGCTTTAGCTTCGCTACAATTACTTCTTTTGTTGGGAAGGAGTATTCAAGTTGTAAGGTTTATTGGCTTCTCACCGTTTTTTTTTTAAACTCTCAGGTACAGTTGAAGAACGCCTGCTAGGTAGGATGTGGGAGTTAAAGGAAAATGTGCTGCCTTTTTAAAAGCCAGATACCAGTGCTCCAATTACCAGCAATTCTTCATGATTTAAAAAAAAAAAAGTTTGCAAGACATCAGTTAAATCATAGTGCAAGAATAAGTAGAAGGATAAAAAAGTAGGAGAGAAAGAAGGAAGGAGGAAGGGAGGAGAAGGAGGAGGAGAAGGCAGCTCTTTAGATTCCTAGTTACATCATGTGCTCATTTCTAGAGACGCCGATGAACTTTAAAATAAAACATCATGTTCCCAATATCTATGTTGACGACGGTGTGGCGTTGGTGGTATAGTGGTGAGCATAGCTGCCTTCCAATATCTATGTTGACCAAAGTGGCCCTATGTGAATATCCTTACATGCCGAAAAGAATCTGTTTGCCCACACTGAAAAGTAGCTTCCATAGTTGGCACTTGACATTATTTCTGAGTCGGTTTTATGAAATGTTGATAAATGAATGAGTCTAGCTAGGTATTTCTTTTTGCTTTCTCTGACTGCTGCGGGGCAACTGCATACAGGCTGCTCCTGTCTTCTAGAAAAGCACATTCAGAAGGCCATGGGGACTTCTATCTGCTCCAAGTTTCCGGGCATTTTGCAGTGATGTATTTTGCGAGTCTCTCCTATGGAAGTTTGAAGACAATGGGTTGTGAGCCTTAATCCCTTAGAGATGCATGCTAAAAATCGGCAAACCAGGGCAGCTTCCAAATGGGTGGCAAGGAAGAAAGGGGTAGTGCCAGATGGAGGGAATAGCGTGACAGCACCATCCGGATTTCAACAGCTCCGATGGTAAATCCCATCAGTTCCAGCACTAACTTGAAAAGGAAATGGAAGAGATTACTTGGTTTTGGAACTGCCAGGAAAACCTGTAATGTGGGATGCCCTTCTGTATGTGTTGCTTTTATTGGCTAATGAATAAAACTGCTTTGGCCTATGGCAGGGCAGAATATAACCAGGCTGAAGAGATAGAGAGAATAAGTCGAGTCAAAGAGACTATGTAGCTGCCAACGGAGGCTGACGCATGTACCTGCCCAAGAAGCAAGAAGTAACAAACCACGGGCATTGTGGTAAAATATAAAATAATAGAAATGGGTTAATTTAAGATACAAGATTTAGTTTAGTTAATAAAAATCCTGAGTTAATAGGCTAAGCAGGATTGTAATTGATATAGTTTTTGTATGATTATTCAGGTCTGGGCAGCCAGGAAATAAATGAGCAGTCTCTGTTTACAAAATGGCAAATGTGGGGTATAAATTCACATAAGACCTAAAAAAAAAAAAAGCTTAAGGAAAACAAAAGGCTTCTAGACCCACATAATTAGAAGCCAAGCGCAACTTATTGCTGGCTGCATTTTTTTCAGATAGTCTCTGTTTTCTGGCCACAAGCAGAGTTGTGGCTTCTGTAAGAAGAGTCTTCCTGGTTCGTGTAGGAACACTTTTTGCACAGCTATGAATCTTTCAGCAGGTATTGCTATGAAGCACTTAAATGGGGTCTGTGAGCAGCATGTTACAAACTATTTAATGGCTACATAGACCCACTGTGTTCTTAAAGCTGGAGCAGTGAGCATGGTTGGCAGAGGCAGTGAACATGTCTCTGCCATGTTGGATGGGGCAGAGCCAATAGGCAAAGCCACAAAGTTAGCTCCAGCCACACCTGCTTAACATTTTTTTAAAAGGCACTCCTGGTTAGAAAATGATTATAGATGCACAGTAAAGACTGATTCAGACCAAAAAAAAAAAAAGACCTATAAATGGGTCACAGTGTTGGATGGATACATGGGTTTAAGAAAGAGAAAAGAAAGAGTAAAGAAAGTCATAGATTAAAGAAGTAAAGATGATTAAATATTAAAAAGTAGTAGAGTTAGAAAGTAAGCCTCATAAAGATGGAATATACACATAGAGTCTAAATTATGTATATTATTATGCTTTCTTTGAATTTTTGACTGTGAATGAGCTAAGTTCAGAGAGACATTTCATTGTACAGGTGCTAAGCTAAACCAACATATGTACTTTTAAGGTATCTTGACTTAATAATTTGAGTCCAAGGATTTGTTACTTTGGAGAAAAGGTATTGCTTTTGTTTCCACAGACAATGGGAACCTATCTGTGGATTTCTTCTAGATTAATAAGGTTTGATGGAACAAGAACCCCCAAAAGGTCTCCATGAACCATAAAAATACTTTGCCCAACAAACAGCAGAAATCAGCTTGGAGAAAACAATGCCCAAATTCCCAAAATGATTATTCATAGATGTTTGTTTTCATTTAAAGGGGGATATGTTGAAGGAGCTGCGGTTCCTGCAGCATGGCTCCCGGCTGCCTGGCTAGCTTATGCCCCAAAATAACAACACACAAACTGTATTCTTATAAACACTGCTTGGCCCATTTCTATTAATGTGAGTAGCACCACGAGGTGATGGCTTTGGCTTACCAGGAAGATTCTAGCCTACATCCATCTTGGGCTGGAGCGTCATCGTGTCTGCCTTTTAGAGGAGTGGCATAGTGCCTGAGCTCACTTCCTCTTCCTCCCAGCATTCTGTTCTGTTTACTCCACCCACCTATGTTCTAACCTATCAGGCCAAGCAGTTTCTTTATTAACCAATGACCTTCCTCCATCAGGGAGATGATATAGAGATGAATACTTTGCATTGGTATGGATCTTGTTCTATTTATACAAATTTAAGGTCAATTTTGGTACACTATGTATATGTACATATATATTTAGACTCTTGTTTAAGGTATTATGTTTATACAGCTAATTTAAAAATGTAATATATAAATAAAATTACAAATTAATAGTCATTTATTATAGTCAAACTTGTAGCCATATTAGTTAGGTTTTCTAGATATACAGAGATATATTTCAGATGGATAGGTATTCTTCAAAGACCTACAGAATGTGGCATTTAAATTTTTTTTTTTTTTTTTTGCTTTTTTGAGATAGGGCTTCTCTGTGGTTTTGGAGCCTGTCCTGGAACTAGCTCTTGTAGACCAGGCTGGTCTCGAACTCACAGAGATCCGCCTGCCTCTGCCTCCCAAGTGCTGGGATTAAAGGCGTGTGCCACTACCGCCTGGCTTTTAAATGTTTTAAGAATTTAGACTTTTTTTCGCCGGGCGGTGGTGTTATATGCCTTTAATCCCAGCACTCGGGAGGCAGAGGTAGGCGGATCTCTGTGAGTTCGAGGCCAGCCTGGTCTACAAGAGCTAGTTCCAGGACAGGAACCAAAAGCTACGGAGAAACCCTGTCTCAAAAAAATCAAAAAAAAAAAAAAGAATTTAGACTTTTCTCTACAGTGAGATACATAGAGAAGCCGCACCAATTACTTCAGAGAGGCTGATGGGCATTGAAGAAACTCGTTATGGAATTCACCTTCAATGTAACAAGGATAACCATTAGGGCAAGGAACTGCTCTTTCCTAGACTGCTTGATGGTATGCTATATAAACTGGACATGAAAAACCCACAGAAAAATGACTGATGGACTTGTCTAAAGAAGGTGAGAGAGTCCTTCAGGGTTCCTGCTTCTTGAAAGAATCTGGAGATATTCTACAGGATATATGCCACAGCCTGTGCAGCCTGGATGCGGAGACTGGCTGGGGGGTGGGATTGAGACACGGAGGCTTCTTTTCAGATAGAAGAACAGCAACTTTTATTTTGCCCAGCAACCTTTTCTACCTCTACTGCTTCTGTGGAGAGCCACCGGCCAAAAAGAACACAAACATCCTTGTCAATGACAGACCACAAGGAAGTTCCCCTGTTGGTCAGGGGGAGTGAGGGCATCTGGATCACAACACATATAGAAGAAAGTGACAACAGATATACAAGAAAGCAGCCTTTCAAATTTCCTGCATGATGGAAAAGCTGGCCAGACATAGGCTGAAGATGGATGCCACAACATTACAGAAGAACTTTAGGTGACTGTCTAGGCAGCAAGATGTTACTGACAATCCTAGAGTTTTGGAAGTTGCTTGTAATACACTTCCTGTTTATTTAGGTAATAATATATCCTTCTGGGTCTTTGATGGAGTTGAAGACAGATAGTTAAAGTTATAGCTTTTCTTAGTTATGATAAAGGTTAAATTATAAAACTTTACACTCACAAAGATAGAATAGATGATATACTATTTTCCTTAATTTGCCAAAGGTAAATGGACTAGATAGATAACTATAAATCTTGCTTGATAACTTTTGTTATATATAATTATACTATGTTAAAGTTAAAACCTTCCTTTCTGGGGGCTGGAGAGATGACTCAGAGGTTAAGAGCACTGACTGCTCTTCCAGAGGTCCTGAGTTCAATTCCCAGCAACCACATGGGGGCTCACAACCATCTGTAATGAGGTCTGGTGCCCTCTTCTGGCTTGCAGGCATACACACAGACAGAATATTGTATACATAATAAATAAACACATATTTTTTTTAAAAAAAAACCTTCCTTTCTATTTAGACAGAAAAGGGAAGATAATGTAGGATTCCCCTCTGTATGATGTGAGTATGTTTTATTTTCATTGGTTAATAAAGAAACTGCTTCAGCCTATGTCAGGGCAGAATAAAGCCAGGCTGGAAGAGATACATAGAAAGAGTAGGCAGAGTCAGAGAGATGCCATGTAGCTGCTGAAGGAGACAGATGCCAGAACTTTAACCTGTAAGTTAAAACACATCACTCCTGCACCTAAGGTTCGGGGACATCATGGAAGCGGATGGGAAATAGTGTAAGAATCAGAGGACCAGGAGGTCTACTGTGAAATTTTGACTCCTAGAAATGACAGGGAAGGTACTCCATGATACCAGAATATGACTATCTAAATAAGACACAAACCATGACAAAACAAATAGGCATGCTAACATGGAAGGAGGAAATCTCAATGGGACCCCAGCCCTAGACAGAGAAGTACAGGAAACTAAAGACTGCTGAGCGAGCGGGAATTAGTCTTCCCCAGAAATGAGCCCTTCAACTGGTTATACAACACCAAGTAGCAAATACTATACATACAAGAAATTCAGCAAAATAATTCATATTCATATATATTTGTATGTATACATATATGTATGTGATAATAATAATAATAATAAAAGAAAAAGAGGCCATGAACTTAAGGGGGAGTAGGGAAGAAATGGGAAGAGTTGGAGAGAGAGGGAACATGGAAAATTTGGAACGAGGAAAGGGAAGATGGAAATGATACAATTAAATTTTAATTTTTAAATAAGAAAAATGAATTGAGAAGAGAATTAGAACTTGGTGGTCAGAGCACTAAGGAACAAGTAGAACTGCCATATTAGTGTCATTATTTTTAAAAAAAGAAGCCTGCTACCTGTACTGCTGTTCAATAGAGGCTGACAGCCATCGCTGAGTGGGCCAGCACCACCACCCAAGGGGCCATCAGTCAAGTGGTCAAATAAAGAGTCTTATGGAAGAAGCTTCTAGAATAAGCACATTTCAATATCATGTGGGGGAATAATAGGAAAGTTCCAGGGATCTGTCCTCTCTATTACAGAGTCCAAGTGAGTATATGGTTTTATTGCCAGAAAAGGAGAGAGAGAGAGAGAGAGAGAGAGAGAGAGAGAGAGAGAGAGAGAGAATAGATAAAAGGAAAAGAATAGACTCTAATAGAGGCTCAGGAGTTCAGAGCAAAGTTCAGATTCAAGAATTAACACGTTCTCTAAAGAAGCTGATGCTGGTCTGCTAGCCTTTGACTTCAGGTGACAGTTTTCCAGGCTACACCTATTTTTGAGGCTAAATCTTTTGAGGTCTCACAAAGCAGGGGAAATCGAGGGTTGAAATCACTACTCCGAGCATAAGTCATCATGCATTGTAAACTCCCCACTACTTTATGCAATTCTACTCCCTCTCTCCCTGCCCCACAATATTTACGTAAACGCCTGACTCCCTAAACTCTGGAATAAGTAAGGCCTTCAATATCTGCTTCTCATCTTTGGCTCTTACCAAGTCCCCAGGAGGGCCAGACAATGTAACTGTGGATAGTGGTCTTCAACTATTGAGCTATATTCTTACAGGACACGAGGACAGCATGCTGGGTATTCGCTCTCTAGACTCGCTCAGAGCGACTCTGAGATGAAGTTCATTGTAAACGGTCCCCAGTTTGACATGTATCTAACAGCATGAACCTGCTCGATCAGACTTTATACATGGCGCTACAAACGCTAAGGCAGCTGCACCTTCTTTTCCCTAGAAAATAGATGCTTTAAAGCATTCAAAACATATAGTCATTGTATAGGTTTGCGCTTGCCCTTAAAGCAACAAAAGGCCTTTTGATAAAGGGTGCCCAGTGGCAAGTGTTTCCTGTGCGGAGGCTTGAGGATAATGGGCCCCGATTCAACAGCCTCCAGTTGAAGGTCTCTTTTGTGACTTTCCTGTGAAGAACCAAAGCGCCAGAAGTGAGCACACCCTGAGTCACACCGGGGGACATTTCGCAAGTCCCAAAGAAATGGTTCTGTGAGCTGAGTTCCTTGCAGGGATTTGTGGGAGTTACACTGGTGCAGAAAGTACCCACAGATGTATTCAGCTCAAGTCTGAATCCAAGAATCCAACTAAACTCATATTACCCTTTTTTGGGTTGAGTCAAAGAGAATCAGAATGAAGATGTGTGGGTTTCTGGGGCGTTTTAAAAATTTAAATCACCTTTTAAAGAGAAGTTGAAGAAACGGTAAAGTAAAATCATGTTTCAAAAGAATGTTTCAACGGTGAAGCAAGCAAGGCAGGGTTTTCCTGCTTCTGTTCAGCCAAGCTGCCCATGGTGGCCTTCTACAACACTGACTCCACCCTTGCCAGCATCGTACATAGGTGATGCAACCATGCCGCACGTGGGTCACACAGGCCCTTTAAAAACCCCGGGGCCATTAGGCACTTCTACCTGAGGGCTTGTCCGCACATGCGTGGCCCTAGAACCCGGAAGTGCCTACCATGCTGTGGCTGAATCATAACAGGAAGGAAAAGGTGGACAAAAATCACAATAAAGCAAGAATGTCTGTCTTTAAAATAACTCAATAAGGTCAGGAAGAAAGTCAGTCTCAAACATGTATATCTACTTCTATGTATCAGACTGTGTATGATTTTGGCTCCGGAATCTATAAATAATTCTGTGAGAAGATCTCAGTAGAAAAATGAACAAAATATTTCAATAAGAGCTCCAGAGAGTATAATAAACAAATAGGTTTTTGACACACAAAATGATGCCCACTCACCCTAACAAGGGAATAAAATTAAAGATCCAATTTTGAAAAGCACACACATACTTTCTAATGCAACTGAAATTTAGAACTGGCAATGCAACAGAGAGTTAGCAAACATGTAGGGAAAAAAAAATGAGAGCTCTCCTGAACTGCTGTTGGGAGTGTGAGCCAGCACACCCACCCCGGTAAACAACTTGAACCATCTACCAAAGCTGCCTGTACACATACACTGAAACCTGTAATTTCTCCCCTAGGTAAATAAGTGAGAAAAATGCATCAAGATGCTTTGCCAAATAACATGTAAAAATGCACACAGTATATTTTTCACCATGGTCCAAAATTGAAAACAACCCAAATATCTGTCAACACCAGAATGGGAGTAGTTAAGTGAAATGTTTTATAACCACATAATAGAATGCCAACAAGTAATACAAATGAACCAACTGTATTCAACAACATGAACCAGGCTCACAAACATAATGTTAAATATACCACATGTAAATGAGGACACACTAAAATGCTTACAGTTATGTAACTTGAGAATGTGAAGAATTAATCCACAGTGTTAGGAGCCAGGGCAAGACTGTCTTAGGGGAGAAGAGGCAAGTTTCTTTATTGCTAGTTACATCTATTGCCTTCCTGATCTAGGAATTGAAATATGAATATGTTTGCATGTGAAATTTAGTTATATTTTTGCATGATTTGTGTGCTTTTCTGCATATATGATATACTTCAATAGAAGGTTTATTTAGAACATATATAACAAATACAATGAAGTGGGCTTACTTTCTCAGTTCCAAACCCAAGCATATCCAAGAAGTAGGTATTCTTGTCTACTTTTAAAGCTGTATTATTGTGTGTGTGCAGAATGTATGTGCACAAGGCCCATGTGATATGGTATGTGCATGAAGCTCAGACATTAATTCAACCTTTATATGAGTTGGGGGTGGCAGGGTGTGAAACTCAGGTTGCCCAGCTTGCACAGCAAATGCCTTTACCCATTGAGCCATCTCACTCATCCTAGACCTTCTTTCCTTTTATTATAATTTAATTTCCATTTTGAGTCCCATGTCTTTCTTCAGATTTAGTGCATTCCTGCTCCCTTACCCCAGAGTGTGGATCTATTCCAACCCCAGATAACTGTCTAGGAATAAGGCCAGACCTAACTAGTGTCTGTTGCCTATCTGTAGTGTTATCTGCGGAGTGTCAATATCCACTTTATTGTCTTCAGACCACACAAACCACTACTGAGACATCCCACATCTAGATATAGAAATTCTAATGTTTTTCTTTATAATTCCCCTTTGACATCTCAAGAAGCAAAGGACTCGAGGTTCTTTTTAAATAATTCATAAGCATCTAAACTTCTATGACTTTCCCATCAGGCTCACCCCACTTTTAGATGCTCAGTATTTTTTAAAGCTATGCCATGAGTCCACTATCCTTAAGTCCTTTATACTTCCCATAGCTCTCAAGATACTTGCAAAACTCAAAAGCCAGGATCCAATTGGAGTTAGGAGAGGAGAGACACACAGTGCCCTGTGACATTCTTTGATGCAAGGGATTAAGGGGAAGTCGCATGTACAATTTCCGTCGAAATTCTCATGAAGCCTTGTCTTGCCTTCTCAATGCTTGAGATTCCGACACCATGAAGACCAGGCTAGCCTCCTAAGAGAATGAAATACAATGTGGAGACAGAGCTTGGTCAGTGAGACACAGCCTGATATCGTTGGTTGGTGACTGCTGTATTGGTGAATCCAGGCAAGGACCCACAGAATCTAACAAACCAGCGGTCAGTCTTTCAGTCCACTAATGCTCGGGTGGGTGGTTACCCAGCCGACAAACAATGCAGCCTCATCTCCAAAGCCTTGCACGGTCTGTCCTCTACCTCTGCTCCTTGTCTGTCTGACGCAAGCGGTCTCCCATTTCCACTGGAAAGCTGTTTTCTGCTTAGCACATTCTACTCAAGCTAGGAATACATTTCCCTCCACCATTTCCCAGCTAAAACATTCCCATCTTTCAAATCCCAGATCTCTTGCAAAGGCCAGCAAACCCTTTTCTGACTACCCAGTATAACGAGGTTCCCCACATTGTTCTTTTTGTTGTATTCTATTCATCTTTCTTTTTATTCTATTCTTTCTTACAGTGTTATCATAACATACAACTATGATGTATGTGTCTGCTTAATGTACAGCTTTCTCTACAGGCAATATTCATGAATCCTACTGTCTGTAGAGAAAATTGAACATTATATACATTTCCAACTCAAACCCAGCATCTATATCCATCCACTGACTCACGTACAGTAGTTGCTTAACAAGTTTGTTGAAGAAACATGTTTTTTCGTTTTGTTTTGGTATTTTGTAATTTTTTTGTTTTGTTTTGGCTGGGCTATATACTATATTTCAGGAACATCTTGATTGGAATGTCTAATAAAACTAATTTCCTGTCACCAGTCTACCAAGAAAGGCAGATCGCTGAGAGTCCAGAACTTTGGTTGCTTCAGCTGTGTTTCTGTGTTGAGAAGAATAGCTGATAGGTAGAACATCAATAAATAAAATGATTCCCTGCCAAGACTGATTTCAAATCTTCCTAAACCTCTTATTCTTATTGTTCTGATTTCAGTAAAAGGAATTAGTCAGACACCATTGACTGAAACAATATTTATTTCTTTGAAACTTGAGTTAAAGTCCGGGGGATCTGACTTTATTAACTCACTGTGGATACAAATTAAGTTTGACGGGGTTTCTGAAATTTTACCTTTTCAAACACAATACCCACATATGTGTTCCCATACCATTTAAATAAAGACATAGCTCGAGGCATATAGAGTTCTCCATATTGTAATAGTACTGTTAAGTAAAAAAGGACAAGGCTTTGTTAAAAATTAAGATGCATAAGCTGAATAAAAGGAAAGATTGGAATAACTGGGAGGTGAAACCCCTTAAACACATGGGGTGATGCTGCCACTCCCCACTGTTAGCACATTTTCCCGTGGTCATCAAAGGTGGCTCCTGAGGCTCCTGAATTCAGGTCTAGGTTCCTGGCTACAGAAGGGGTAAAGGGGAAAGGGCAAAATGATGCCCCAAAAAGGTTTTATTTTCTTTAAATGTTTCTCAGAACCCCTACCCTGTGCTTTGTATTCAGCCTTCTTTGGCAGTCTGTAATCTCAAGGGAGACCAGAGCACGAAGTCCTTCAGTCGATTTACATCGTCTCTCAGAATAAAATGAAGAGTTTGATTTGGGAAGCCTAGGAAAATGGACATTGGGCTGGCATCTTGTATGGTCAACACTGGAGTCACGTACCGGAGAAGAACACCCCTTACCTAAGAATGAAGCAAAGACCAGCTCTTTTGTATTACAGGGGCTCACAGCCTCCCTGCTTCAATATCCTGACTGCCCTCCATGTTCCATGTGTTCTTCTATTGTGCAGAATATGACCAGTGTGGATTGAGTTGAGACACTTGGTTTCTGTTCTACCAAGGATATTACAGAATTTGGGAATTGGAAACATAGATGCCCATTTTTAAAAATAGACTTACCTTTCCAGTATTTTCTTTGAAAGATTATTTTCTTCTTAATTGTTTTGCAACAAAACCTGGAGTTACGTTCCTGCCATAAGTTCTCGTACATACTTTGATGCTATTGAGAACAATAATAGTATTGTGTTGTTACTACTCTACCCTTCCTGTCAGCCCGTGTTACCCTGGGATTCCTCCATCAGAGACACAAGAGCACACTATGCATGCAACGCTCTCTCTCTCTCTCTCTCTCTCTCTCTCTGCACATGCATATGTCACAAATTTTTCTAAATGTTAACAAAATGCATTTCGAATAAGCAATGGCACCCAGTATTTTCAATCACTCATATGAGTTCAATATAATTTGCATTATCAGCCAGAGATATTTTGCTATTGGTTTTTTTATTTAATAAGATAGCACATTTTGTACTTGACTGTAGTCTTTTTTTTTTCCAAGTGTGCCACTTTAAGCAAGAAAAAGCAGCTCCTGTTCCCAGGAACAGATTACTTCCAGAAAAGTCTCAGTGTCACTCTCAAGCTCCCCACCCTTGCCTTCCTGCCTCTTTCCGAAGATGTGGCTTTTCCTAGTGCATCACAGTGTCTTTACATATGTATTTAGGTTCTGGCCATGTGCTGTGCCTTCCTCGGAGTCCCAAAACTGTATGATATTCTTTTTAAACTGTTTACATAGTTTTGGTTAAAATGCCTTATCTCTCAATAGCAGTAGAGAACACTTTGCATGCATTTGAGATTTTTTTAAAGGTCATGTCATGAAATTGGCAGAGAATGAATCTCTCTCTTTAATAGTCTCTATATCTTTCCCATCTCTATATAGACACTGAACAATTGATTTATAGTTCAGAGCTTCCAAAGTAGAAGGACAGCGTCAGGACTAAGCTGAGCTCAAGAACTGAGTAAATGTAATTCCCAGTAAAACTGAACTTTCCTGTTTACACACACACACACACACACACACACACGTGAACACATATATGTGTATATACATATATACATACATACATACACACACATATGAATACATATATATATAGGGTTGGCAACTTGCAAGGTCAGCTCTGGAGTCACATACCAGAGAAGAACACTCTTTACTTAAACATGAAGCAAAGACCAGACCTTTTCTGTTATATATCTCTACAAAAAGAAAAAATAATAAAGATGTCCTTCAATATGGGTATAACTATTGTAAACTTGTAATGTTTTGAATGAAAACTGTTCCAGGTAGGCTCAGGTACTTCAATATTTGGTGCCAAGTTGGAGTACTGCTTGAGAGGTTATGTACCTTTTAGGATGTAGAGCTCTGCTAGAGGAAGTATGTCACAGAAGGAGGGGTTTAAGCGTGTATAGCCATATCCCACTTCCGGTTCTCTCTCAGCTTCTGAAGCATGGTGGAGATGTGACTCTCAGCTTCCTGATCCTGCTTCTGTGCCTTTCCCATGGTTATGTTCATCTCCCCCTCTGGAACCATAAGCCAAAATACATTCTGCATTCCAAAAGTTGCTTTTGGTTACAGTATTTTATCACAGCCACAGCAAAGTAACTAACATAAAACTCAAGAAACAAACCCAAGGGAGCATGAAACTAAAAACTGCTTATAATGTTAATCTTCATGGTCTCCTTGCGAATCCTTACCTATGATCAAAAACAAAAGCAGAGACATGAACTACCATTCAAATGCATCCAATCTAAACGGCAAATCCCAGGGATGGACGTTCATGCACACGCATCTTGCATGCTGGCCCAGACATTTATAATTAATTGAGTTAGGTGCAGGGCCTCCTCTGCCTTCGGTAAACCCTAAGCATGACAGTGTTTCTACCTGCCAAGTTCTTGATAAACAGATAGCTAGACAGACATATAACAAATACATTGCTCAACAAGTCAGGCTTTTGTGAGATAGTTTCTTTGGTTTCTCATCGGTTCCGTAGCTGGGGTGAATATACATTTGTTGGTACCTCACCAGGACAAGTCACATCATAATGAAGGAACACATAGACACATATTTTTGCAATATGTCATTATGAATCATTATCTTAACTTTTATGAATTATAAGCTATGATGTATTATTTAATTTTTGAATCTCTGACAGCAGCAAGTTCAGGGAGGATCTATTGTGGCTTCTGGTGTGAGGCATACAAGGCTAATGTGGGAGTGTCATATATCAACCTATTGATTTCATTGGTTAAGTAATAAACAAACTGTTTGGGCTCATAGTTTAGAACATAGGTGGGTGGAGTAGACAGAACAGAATGCTGGGAGGAAAAGGAAGTGAGGTAAAACGCCTCAGACAGAGACGCCATGCTCCGCTCTCCCAGGCAGACACGATTCAGCTCCGACCCAGGATGGACGTAGGCTAGAATCTTCCCGGTAAGCGCACCTTGGGGTGCAACACAGATGATTAGAAATGGGCTAAATTAATATGTGAGAATTAGCCTAGAAGAGACTAGATAGAAATGGGCCAAGCAGTGTTTAAATGAATACAGTTTGTGTGTTGTTATTTCGGGCATAAGCTAGCAGGCGGCCGGGGTGCTGGGGATGCAGCCCCGCTGCTCTTATCACTACACAAGGCCATCAAGGAGGGGGTAGCTTGGGCACTAGGCTGACTGGTCCCTGACGGATGGCAGGAGCTGTAGCTGGTTATATGGTGGCAGTAGACAAATAGCAGAGAGCTGAGGAAAGAACTACACAGGCAGGAGCAACCTTCAAGGTACCAGAATTTCATACCTTTCATAAGCAGTATGGTCAACCGAGGAGCCAGTGTTTAAGGGCATGAGCCTGTGGGGCCATTCCACATGCAAAGCACAACATTTTAAGAAGGGAAATTACAGAACCTCCAGGAGTCGTGCCCATCTATCTTCAAACAACATAAATCCAACAACACACGAGTCAGATACCCGGTAAGTCAGTCAAACCAAAATCTATGCCAACGTGATTCATCACTTAAACTGAATTCATATTCATGTTTCCCCATACTTGAAGGCAAACACTGCAGATGAGGTTATTTTTAAAATGCATCTTCTTGACAAACACACCAGACCGGTAAGTGAAAATGGTAACTTCATTCGATGCTAGGATTATTCAAAACAATCATGTATCCTTACACAATACAGACAAAGAGCAGAGTATGTGTCTGCAAACCGTTGCAAGGTTTGGACCACACCAGGGCAGCACAAGAAGACTGAGACAACCAAGCCTCACCCCTCTTGTAGAACAGGGTTTACCTGAGTGTTCTTAAGCAAAAAGAGGGAGCCCCAAGATTCCTTCCTCTTCCAGTGCAATGTGGACAAATTGATCCATTTCCTCAAATCTCAGTTTTCACTGCTGCTAAAATTAAAATTGTGTGGATTGGCCTCTGTGTCCCACCTTGTCATGGTGATGATCAACCATACTGTATGCTCGTCACACACCAAAGGACGAGAAAGCAAAGCATTTCTACTCTATTCCTTTCTGACCACCTCTAATTCCCATTTACTACAGCTTGTAAACTATATATGTGCACACAGAGACACACACATGTGCACATACATGCACACACACATGGACACACAATCATTTTATGAATGTAAAGATTATCATGTTGCCAATATATATGATGTATACTGTATATTCTATGTATAAGTGCATATACTGTATATATGTGCATTGCATATATATACTGCATATGTAATATATCATTAACCATTTTAATTGCATTCATTTTTCTAAACTATAAAATATGGCATATTGGTTACTTTTCTCCTCTCTGTCAGAAACAATTTAAGAGAGGAAGTGGCTCAGGGGGTAGTTGATTACAGGACCAACTTCTGAGAGAGCCTTGTACAATGCTGTTATCCAAGTCCTAATCCCAAACCAGGTAAATGATAGTCTCCGGAGTTTTGGGTGAAGAGCCATAGGTCACGTTTTGAAGTCACCCAGATGATTCCTGGGTGCAGCCAGGACATTAGCATTGCCTGAGAACTTGCTGAAAATGAAACTCTTGGGCACCCTCTTAGGGGCCTCATCCTGTTTAATTAGTAATCCTAATTACTTCCCAAAGGACTCATTCTCCAAATAAGCTATGAATCTATGGATTAAGTTGACAACATACAAAATTTGAAAGACACATTAAAGCCTTCACAGCCCAGTAGTAGGATGGAAAGTTCCAAGGGAGTCCAACCACATACTTTGTAAGGGCTACTGCTGAATGAAAATGGGGTGCCACTTTGAAAAGTAACAGTCAAGGAACTAAAATAAGATTTGTACCCTTTCTTCTGTAGTCTCTCTTCAACCTGCAATAATGGTTTTTACTTGTTGTTGGGTCTTGTATTCCTGGGCACAGGGTTGGGACAGGAACCTGGGGGAGAATTCTCAAAGGTTGAATAGAGGCTTCTGCAAGCCACAGGGGTGACATGCTGGATTGAGACATGTGCAAATGTGTCACTTAGCCTAATATGCTGTTATTTTTAAAGCTTGGATTTCTAAGAAGACAGGAAGTTAGGAAAATGAAAGTGATCGTCTCCTTAAACAAAATGTACTTTTTGGATGAGATTGTCTACTGAGGTAGGAAACAAAATCTTCCTAAAACTTCACAGGACTGTGTTCTGTAAAAATTAGATATTTTTGCTTCTCTACAAGAAGTAAATTCCCTCCTTTGAGACTGGGGCCCTTCATGTCCAAGTCAAGGGCAAGGCACTAAGAAGCCCAATAGTGTTTCAGAGACAGTAAGATGCCCCTATAAACAGTGGGGAGCTTAAGGCCAACTTCAAAGAAACCAGACTTTCATCCCAGCCTCTCTCCTTGGCATGCTAACCCTAAGACTGCTGGTGTCCCAAACTGGATTTAGAGTGATTGGAGACTCCTGGTTCTCTTATTGATTGATTGATAACCATTCTTAAATCTCAAAAATTCTGCAGTGACTTAAAAGAGACATTACCATATAGGGAGAATGTCAATTTAAAGGCTAAAATATCCAACATAGTAACAGTATTAGTCCAAAAATTGTCTTAAGGTTTCTTTGTAACCCAAAGTAAAAATAGAAGCACTGTCAATTCCATTATTTTTCCATACTACCCATTAGGAGAAAAACAGCAACTTGAGAGAGAAAAACATCTTCATTAATTACTAACCTGGTTATTGAAGATGATGACAGGCGATGACCTCACTGATAGCCTGGGAACAGATGCCAAGGCTGTCTTCACTGCTTGTATCTTATGGTGACCTTACGTGGAAAGTGTTAAAGCATAAAACGGTAGCACTGACTATATTGTTCCTGGGATTCTATTTCATAGTGGTGCTCATGGATTTTTATTCCCACAACCAGACACTGTCATGTGGCGATGTGGGTGGACACGAGTCTAGGATGCAGAACTTGCCGATAGGCATGGACAAGCTCTAGGACAAGCTTCTATTCCTTCTAGGGGTAGAAGGGCTACTGTCATTAGTTACCTATAAAGCTGTTAGAGAAAGGAAGTTCCCTGGCATAGTCGATGGTGAAGGAAATGGGATCCCACATTGAGACTGAATCCTTATCACCTGCTCCTTCCTGCATCTGATATGGAAACACCTTCCTTTTCCACACATCACAAGGAAGACAACCACGCTTGTCTTCATACACTGGATAGAGAGCAGATGATGGGCAAGATGGCAGCACTGGCAGACTTGTCTTAGGGAATAGTGACCTCAGGAAAATGCTCAGACTTTCTGGAAAAGTGTGATTGGGCTATAAATAAGTGTCAGTCTGGCTAACACAGTGCTTGTGATGCCAAGGGAATCAAAACAGAATTCTGAGCCATCACTAAGGAGGCCATTCGAGGCATGTATAATTATGACTTAAGCCCTCATTTGAGCACTAAAATAATGCCTTTTTGTAAACAGAAATATCAGTCGTGATCTATCACCCAAATAAATGGCAAACTTATTGCTGACTTTATGTAGATTAATGTGTGATGTAACCAAGGAACAGGTAACCAGGGGGGAAATGATGGGCAGAGGTGGTCTCTACTGCTTTTCTCATTACTATGGCAAAAGCAGTTTAAGGAAGTCAGTGTTTGTTCTGGCCCATGGTCTGAGGAGAGAAGGTCTGTGGTGGTATAAACCATCATAGTGAAGACAGGCTTGTCACGCGTCCACAGCTGGGATGCTGAGTGGGAGATGCTGGTGCTATGCTACTTTGATCTTTCCTCCTTTTTACTCAGCCTGACCTGCCCCTACCCCCAGCCCTGGGATGATGCCACTATTCAGGATTGGCCCTCCTTCCTCTGTTAAAGGTCTCTGGAGACACCTTCAGAGGTCACATCACCAGGTGCATCTCCTAGGCAGTGCTAAATCCAGTCAAGCTGAAAATAAAGACTGGCCATCTCACTGTCCGTGACAGGGAAAAGAGAAAGTGAAGGTTCCACTTGCTAAAGACAAAGTTTAACAACATAAACACAAATATTAAAGTTTAAGTTCTAAAAATACAATATGTTGTGATCATAAAGGAAGACACAGGTTTTCAAATGCCTGATTTAAAAATGAAAACATCTGGATGGTCAGTTTAAAGTAATATGTAAACTCTGGAATTTAATAAAAATGTCTCCTAGTTTGTATTACTTGGAATTTATCATTTTGCCATAAAATTGGAAAGCTAATTTCCTGAGAATTTATTAAATACATTTAAGAAAATTTAACTAGATAGTGAAAATGTCTTATATCCATTCCTGTTTTAATTAACTTTACTGATTATTGTTAATTATGTTGTTTTTACTGCTAGTGCTCATTTCAGTATATTAAATGATATTTCTAACTAAAGAGAAACAGTTTATTGTCATCTAAAATTCTATGGGGCCTTTGTAAAGTTAATTTTTCTCCAAGGTTGGAAAATGTCTCAACCTCATAGAATTGGAGCCAAAGGCATGTCAGTTTAATGAGAACGCTTGGTGACCTGGGAAAAGGATTACCCACAGTCTTACTGAGAAAAAAAATATATTGCCCCGAGTCTAATAAAAATTTTACAAACCAAGCAAGTCTTCAGAAATGGAGTTCATCTTCATTTTCCTTTTTCTAATTTCATAGCAAAGAGAATAACCTTTGTATCCAGGTCTCCATGGAGCCCAGCACACACAATCCAGAGTCTGGCATTGCCAGGATGTCAGCACCCTGGGTCTCCTACTCTACAGACAAGTGTGTGTGCGCAGCAAACACTTTCCCTCCATGGCTCATATCACACTTGATAACCACAAATGTGGATGATTATTTAATTTATCTCCATCTCTTCCAACAGACACGTATATCCAAAGGTTGAGCACAGCGACTGTTTTGCACCCCGCATATTCTGTTCATTCTAGGCGCATACCTGGACCGTGTGGATGTTAACTGGCTGAATGAATGGAAATCAACATTAGGGACTGGAGGGATAGTTCAACTTGTGGAGAACTTGTTTACCACGCACAAAGGCCTGGTTTCAGTCCTCAGAACCAGATAAGCCAGAGATGGCACCAAACGCCTAAAATCCTATCACTTAGGAGGTATAAGGCAAAGAAAGCAGAAGTTTAAGGTCATCCATGGCTACATAGTAAGCTCTGGGCCAGCCTTGGATACATGAGGCTCCGTCTCAAAAGAAGTTAAATTTGGGAGAAAAATGCCAGGCTTTGTCATGTTTACCACACCCTCAAGCCAAATGCAAGAAGCTCAGAGACACATGATGCTAATTCTTTATATTTCAGTTACAGTCTTTAGTTATGTTTTTATACAATATTTAGGCTAGAAAGTGTGCTTTAATTTATTAAGTATGTTTAGTGTTAATCAGTACCAGTGACTATGGACAAGCCGTGCAGTGTTGAGGAACACACAGCAACTTCAATAATGAAGTAGACATGCGTAGGGAGGTAGGAAGTGAAGGCCCAACCTAGGAGCTGTGAGACTTTGTGGGACGAAAGTCCCCCACCCCCAACCAAATCCTGTGAGAACTGGATTTGCACTCAGAGTGCTCTAACCCCAGTGCACGCCATAGACCTTGTCCTCTGGTGTTTCTGTCTAATCTCCTTAAATTGTCCCCTCCCTTCGTCCCCCACCCCCAACCAAATCCTGTGAGAACTGGATTTGCACTCAGAGTGTTCTAACCCCAGCGCAAGCCATAGACCTTGTCCTCTGGTGTTTTTCTCTAATCTCCTTAAATTGTCCCCTCCCTGTCTCTCTTTATTATGCACCATGTTGCACTTAGAAACGCAAATGCTAAGAGCTAAGGAATCTCATCCTTTAGGAGAAAGGATGCCTGTCCTTGTTTCTGGCCTTCATCTCCTGACTGAGTAACTTGATATGTTGCCCTGTAGGTTCTTTTTCAAGCACAGACAACCTAGAGTTCCTTCAGTGGGAGATGCTGCAACATCTTAAGTTACGCATGTACTAAGTAGCATAATACATTTTAAAGTCTAGGTTCTCAAAGCCACCCTGGATGGCGAAAGCAACTAGAACACATTTCTTGTAGCTGGATCACAGAGTCCAGCTGAGTGGTCAAGAAGGCCATGTTCCTCTCATCCTTCCTGATCCACCAGAGAAGGGCTACCACAGGGGAGTTTCCCAGCAGGCTGTTGGTTAGCCCACATTTCTTCTCACTGTGGTCTCTGACCAAGCTCCAAGTCTCATCTGGCACCTGGTTCTTACACCAAGTCCCAGCACATCCTTCACACTTCTGCATGTAGCCAGACCAGGGTTACAAAGTCAACTCAGTTATAGTGGTGTTAACTGATAAGCCTGAGGGAGCTGGCCACTGGGACTATTTGCTTTGGAAACTGGATATAATACCACAAGCACAGAGAAGCAGGCCACATGCAAGGAGCTTAGATTAGGACTGTGCACTAAACCAGTGAAGGTTGGAATACTGAGAACTCATGGAAAATGTTGGGATGAAGGGGCAACAATATACAAAACCCACTTCTAGGAAGAACAGTTACTCACATACAGAAATCTGACTGTTAAGTTGGGAGCATAGCCTCAAGCCACTGGCATCCATCCCAGCCAACCTGGCCTGGGAGTTGCATTGCTCTGGGCTCCAAATCCCAGCATGCCAGGTCCTGACCCCTCCCTTGGGGTCCTGCCACTCCCACAGCGTATTTAAGTGGGCTCCCAGAGGAGAAACACGTGGTTCTGGGTTTGCATGGGCTCCCTGCGATATGCTTGGCCACCGGAGAGCATCATTCTTAATAAAATGATGGGCATTTTGATTTGGTTTGATTTGACCTAATCGGATTTCTTTGTGCTGACGGAGCTGCCCTTTTCTCAGTATTTTTACTTAACACTGACTATTAAAAAATAAAACAGAAACAAGCATACAGAAAGTACCAGAGCGGAAAACTAAGGAAAGCAGAGGGCTGTTCGGGTTGATATTCTCGGGTATGCTTTGTCTGAGGGAGTGGGAGGTATGCCACCCAACACACACATTTCGTTTATTTCAGTCAACAGCTTTGTGAATACCTTCTGTGACGACTTGACCAAGAAACATCACGCCAAATCCTTTCCCTTCCCTTCTGTTTGGCACCCCTGCCCTCTTACTGCAGCCCGGTTTCTCTCCCTCCCTGTCTTCTCTCTCGGTAGCTGTTACCCAGTGTCCCATCACATAAACACTAGCTTTTCTCCAACCCCTAACTCTCTCAGACGACAAAATGGTAAGGGATTTCTGAACATTATTTATTTATGTATTTTTTAGATACATAAATAAATATGTATCACAGTAGCCCAGACAATCCTCGAATCCATAATCTCCCTGCCTGCGCTTCTCAAATGCTGCGGTTATGAGTGTATGGACACCACCATATCTGGCTAAATAGTTTTTAAAATAAACTTCCATGAAATATCCAAAACAGAACTGTTGGATGTTAGCCGGAAGCAGTTTTATCTAGAAATATGCTGATGAGGGCAAGAAAAATCTAGGAGTTCTAGTTTTACACACTGACTTGTCAGCAAATAATCCCACTGGGCGGGTAAACGGCTGTGTAAGTATTAATTATTACCTAGAGCTGCTGGGTTTCTTACACAAAGAACATTAGAAAAGGAGCCGATGCCTGGACCACACGGGCTTTGGTATTTGACATGCGTTTAATTCAGTTTCTGTCCACAAAGACAGAGACAGTATCAGACACTGTGGAGGATGTGATTGGCCAGATAAAATGTTCTCCTCTCATCTCAGACTTAGAATTTAATAGACAAGAGACACAGCGGGAGATGGCCTGAAAAGGCCCGTCACAGAAGGACAGTAAAGGTGGTGCCCCTAGGAAGGATTACTGTCCCGATAGTCAAGGGGAGCTTCCGGGAGGAGGGATGTCTCACCTGGAGAGAAAAGACGGAGCTGGAATTGTCCGAAGGGTTTTGGAAACGGATGGGGAAGCTGAATCTTAAGTACGGTGCTGACATGCGTATTTCTGCTTCCTGTTCTCTAGTAAGGTAACGGGGGGCTCAGGGGTTAAAACTCCCCCTGATAATGGTGCTCGGGCGCCTAGTCCTTGGAACAGCTGAAGCCCACAGCTAGGCGAGTGTCTTGTCCTACTTAGGACGACAGGTCTCTGGCTGCACCTGCCATCTTCACCTGATCCAGGCCCTCTGGGAAGCACCTGTTAGGATGGCAGTGCCAGAAGAGAAAGGAGGGCAAAACAAGGCCGCAAGCAGTTCTCTGGAGATTTCGTCATGAAGCCCAAAGGCCCGCAACCCGGGTGTCCTTCAAATTCACCAGCGAGCTCCCGCCCATCGTCTCTCTTTTCAGGACGGGTGCTAGTATCCAAAAGCACGGGAAACACGTCCAGATAGTTTACTTAGACGCTGTATTTAGAGCAGACCCGCCATGAATACCTTCACTTGCAAGACTGGCAACTCGGTTTACACGCCCACATCTCAGCTCAGAGATGGACAAAGAAGGTCCGCGAAGAAAGGCCTTGATAGGCAGCAGGCCTTCCTGCTGGCCGCTCACACAGGCTCGGAGCACCGAGAGGATAGAATTAAGTGACTGACGTCAATGCCCATCGCTAAGTATATTTATTTAAATCCCGAGCGACAAAAGGCAAACACTGTAGACATTAACGAAAACACAAGGCAAACATTTGGCTCTATTGCTTCACTCAGCTGGCTTGGGAACCTTTATGCCAGACTTAAGGCCACGCCCTAGCTGGTCCCAGAACTTCCCAAGGAATGTAAAGTTTTTTTTCCAGAAGTATGGTGAAGTGCAGGTGTCTACGGTGCCTGTTAAATTATCAGGTGACAAAAAGCATCACTGCTAAAGTGTTCCTTCTCGTTCAAGACCCTGGATGTAAGCTTACAACATACCCCGGCTCACCAGGCCAGGCAATGACCCCGTTAGAAGACAGTAGCTAAGCTCTTACACGGATTAGTGTGTTATGTACACAGGTAGGATGCTGGCTCACACCCCCGCTGACTGGCATGGACTCTTCTGGAAACACAAACAGAGCCTCACAGCAGCCGTGTGCTTCTTTTCGAAGCTTTCCTCCCCGTACGCATCATGGTTCACAGAGCCCGCCGTTAGCGGAGTTATTTCTGACTACGGCCTCCTCAGCCGTTAGCAAAGCGAACTCATTGTGGACCGAGTTCAAACAAACCCTGCCTGCTTCATAACCCCATAGGCATTTCACCCTGACCTAATTCTCCTACACATTTCTATTATCGTGGGAATGAGGACTATCTGTGGCCTGACTAGTCCCAATACCCTTAGGGCTGAAAGAAAATAAGGCAAGCTTCCCTCCCCCTCCATCATTCCACCGAGATTTCTAATTTCTCTCACTTCTTCATATTACCTGTTCTAAATTCGTTCTCATATCACGTGGCACCCCGGCCACCAGCAGGGTAAGGTCTGCTTTAAGACCAAGATAAGCTAATGAGCTAAGAAGCGGGGTAGCTGGGTATTGAAGTCTTTAGTGTTCCTGGACACACCACTGCATTCTGGAGATGCTCTGGGGTCTGCATGGCTTCTCATCTCCCCTCTCCCTCCGCTGACTCCAGCCCCAGCCACACTCACACAGCACAGCTCTCCAGTGAGTGAGGGGAATGCTGTCTCATTCTAGTTCTTATATTCCAATTTCTTCCCGTCCTAAAACAGCAGAGACAGTGACTAGAAACAAGTCCAAGGCAGCAAAAGGATGATCGATACCAATTTCTCCCTACACCTCCCCTAGCATAGGGCAGTAGTTCAGAGATCTCCTGTGAAGCTGGAGGCAGGCCAAGGTCATGCCACAGATTCACATCTTATAGCCCTTCGAGCCCAAAGGTGTGTTGCTTAGGATCTGTACCTGTCTTTCCTTATCTGAAACAGGGGGGAAATGCTGATACTCTTTTGAGGTTGTTATGAGGGACTCTGTATGTACAAGGTGTTTAGTATACTGCAAGCTATCATTGATACTGGCTATTTTAATGCCAGAAGAGACATATTCTCTCTCAGATTATAAAGGTTGCTAGTTTTAAAAAAAAATCAGAATTTAAATAATTATTGGTCTCACTTTGATTTAGCTTTCAAGATGGTGGTGGTTGTTGTTTGGTTTAATGTTGCTTTGAGGTTTGAGAAATCTTGAGGTTTATACTCTAGGAAAACTACACACACGAGAGACATTTCCTAGCTACCTATAAAGCTGGCTACCTCTTTTCATCCTGGTGTGAAGACCAGGAATCAGGCAATTTCAGGGATTTCTTTGTGGAAAGATGAGTCGTCCAGATGGGCATGAGCCCTGCTAACCTATAAATAAATCTTTCTTCAAATCATGTTGTTGGAATATAGCCTTTTATGCTGTGGCTTTTTATAGAAATAATTGGTGTCAGTATAGCTCTAGAATCCTTAATCCTAAAAGGAAATGGTTTCTTCTATCACTTGCTGCCAAAATTATATTTTTTTCTTGTCTAAATAGTATTAAGTGACCAGTCATAGAACACTAACTACAAGATCAGTGGGGACGTTCAGCAAAGCGCCAAGCCTGCTACATGGTGAACACCTCTATACTGGCTAAGTGGATCAAAGAACCAGGTCTATATAGAAGCAAACAGCTGGGGTGGGAGAAACCATATTTTGCTTGGGAATAGCCAAGAGAAGATTTTATCAGAGATCTTAATCCCAGAGTTATTATTTTTCTATATAAAGTCAGGCAGGTCCAGAGAACCTGTGCCTACCTCTAACCATGGCACAGTTCCAGAGTTGCAGGTATTGTAGAGGGACTCTTTGAGCAGAAGGCACTGGGGAGGCCATCTGCAAAGGAGCTACATTTGCAGCAGGTGCAGCATTAGCTCACATCGAGCAGCAGGACCATCCGGGTCTTGTTAACCGGTCCTTCCATTCTTCTGCAACCAAGACAATTAAGCCCTGGATTTTATTATCTGTGAACACATACATGTCAAATTCTAGGACCTGTTACTGGGTAAGACTCCCTTCTGTTTCCAGCCTAAGTTATCGATCTTTGGAATGTGAGAAAGATGAGCCCTGGGACTTTCTGTGAAGCACCATGTCTACTATACAGCTAACACCTATATGCTGGCCAGACCAATCTTAGAAACAGGCCAATATTGAAAAAATACACTGTTACAAGACAAACTGTATCAGGCAAGGGTCTTACTTTCCTCATTTCCAAAATTCTGAGTCTGGTCTCGATAAACTCTCTGCTTCTGTCATTCAGGTCGTGAGTACAATGGCCACTTACTGTATTTCATGACATGCTCGGGTTCCCCTAGGCCACCCTGATTTTGCTAAAGGCTGGCTTTCATTTTGCTCTCTGAGAAGAGTCTCTGAGTCCTTCCTGTCTACATACAAATGAGACCACTTGCTTTACCTTGTATGATTAAAAACTTCAATGATCAACTTTTCTTTCTTCTTTTTTTAATTTTCTTTTGAGGGCCGTGGTGAATATCACAGCTATTCTGAATGACATGTGTGAGTATGTACATTGATGATTATTTCCTCTCACATCCAGCCTCCATTCATTGTTACCCCGGGTCTGACGATTTCAGTCTTGAACACAGCCATCAGCTAATACGGGTCTTCTCTGGATTCTGTCTTCACAGCCTGCTCCTTAATCCTCAGCATGTCTAGAGGGGCTGCTTATCATGCCCTGTGGATTTCCAGAGGGGATTAAAAAAACAACCTCAGTCACGTCATAAAGCTTCCTGCCTAGAAACAATAGAACCATTTCTCTTTAGTTTGAATATATATATATATATATATATATATATATATATATATTTGAGACAGGGTTTCTCTGTGGTTTTTGGAGCCTTTCCTGGAACTAGCTCTTGTAGACCAGGCTAGTCTCGAACTCACAGAGATCCGCCTGCCTCTGCCTCCCGAGTGCTGGGATTAAAGGCGTGCGCCACCACTGCCCGGCCTTGAATATATTTTTAAAAGAATTTATTTTTTTGAGAATTTTGTACATGAGTACTGAATTTATGTCATTTCTATCCTTCTCTTTCCCCTCCAACTCCGCCCAGTTCTCCCTTCCTACTCCCTCTCAAATTCACTGCCTCTTCTATAATTATTGTTTCATATATATGCACATGTATGTATATGTATGTACATGCACATACATACAAACTATTGAGTCTATTTAGAGGTGCTTTTGTGTACATGTGTGGAGGGAAGGTCACTTAGGTTTAAAATAACTTACCAAGAGGTTCACCCCTGGGGAAAACAGATTCTTCTCCTAGCGGCTGTTGGTTGCCTGTAGCTCTTGATCTAAGGGTGATGCCTTGTGAAGTTTCCCCAACTATAATGGCGTATCAGCTGGTGTTGTCATTACACAGGTCTTGTTTAGGAAACCATAATTGTTGATATGTTATGAGCACAGATTCTCTGTCACATTTAGAAGATACTATCTTGCAGCAAGTGTCTGGTCCACTGGCTCTTACCCTCATCCCATCCCATCTTCTACAATTTTCTCAGAGCCTTGGGTGCAAGAGATGCAGTGTAGATGTGTCAACTGGGACTCGGTACCCCATGGTCACTTATTATTTCTCTGTATTTTGAACAGTTACGGATCTCCATAATTACCTTTATCTACCAAAAACTATTTGATGAGAAGTGAGAACTATATTTATCTGTGGGTATACGGCTAAGAATTTGGAATATAGCTAGAGATTATGTTGGTTCAGGAAAGTGGCAGTAAGAGGCTCTCCCCTCCCCCCAACCACCTCACCAGCCATGGGTGGTTGGATAGGCAAGCATTTCCTCCTATTGTCTGGGTCTTAAGTTCAATTAGACAGTTATTGGTTATCACAAAGACACAAAAGCCACTGTTGCACTACTGGGAATATCTTTTCAAGTGTGTTGTGGTTTGTAGTTTTTACAGCCAGGTAGGGCTACTGATTGCTTTTCTTCTTTGGCACCTTGCGTAAAGTCTTGCAATACTATGCTAGCTGGTCCTCCAGCAGGTTTCCAGGTAAATTTCAGCTCAATTCTTTCAAGTCCTTTGTCAGAAGTGTGTTATATCCTTAGCAATGGTGTCTTACCTTCAAGTTTGGGGAAGCAACCACAAGCAATAACAATAGCCTACATTGTTTGAAGAGTCTCTTGGAATTTTTTAATTATTTCTTCTTTCATTTTCCCCCTTTCTTCCTTCCTCTTATCAGTTCCTTTATAAATGTTATCTCTTTGTACTTATCTGGGAACAGAAAGTGAAAAGCTACCATGGACCGTGTATGATTAGAAGAAAGTTAACTACACAGTCAATGTGCATTAGCATGGAACTCCCGTATTTATTATGATGGATTTGAGGTAAGAACAATGAAGCATCATTTCAACTTGATTCTTTTCACACACACATGCACAAATGTGATCTAATCATATCCCCCATTATCCTTCTTATCCTCTTTCTCTCCCACAGACCCCCTTTTTCTTCCCAAAGTCTACCTCCTATGTGTGTGTGTATATGTATATGTTTGTGTATGTGTGTGTATTTGTGTATATGTAAGTATGTGTGTGTGTTTGTGTTAGTGTGTGTGTGTGTTTGTGTTAGTGTGTGTGTGTGTGTTTGTGTTAGTGTGTGTGTGTGTTTGTGTTAGTGTGTGTGTGTTTGTGTTAGTGTGTGTGTGTGTTTGTGTTAGTGTGTGTGTGTGTGTGTCCCACAACATTTAATGAGAATGGTGATGGCTAGACTGCTGTTCCTTTCGGAGACAAGGCTGCACATGCGCAGGATCATTGGCCTACAATTCCCAGAAGCAGCAGAGGACACAGCATCCCACTGGACTACAAATCCCAATTCAACGAAAGCCACGCATGCGCAGGACATTTTCCCAGACGCACCTGGATCCCTTAAAAACTGGGAATGCCATAACTCGCCCCTTTTCCCCTTTCATCTCTTCACCCCCGTCCCTCACCTGTCGTCACCCCCACCATTAAAGTTCACCCACGTGGGACCGCCGTGTGTCTCGTGTTTTCTCTCCAACCCCACAGAAAGAACAACATAGACCATGGAGGAAAGTAACTTCTCCTTACCAGGCAATCATTAATAGCTTACAGTTCCAGAAGGAGGGGTGGGGTCTTATATATCTTTGATGGTGTGTGATTTGGCACAATGGTGCACAGGTCTTGAGCAGGTAGCCTAAGCTGCTATGAAGTCATTGGTGCAACAGCTATGTCATATGCAGAAGGCATGTTTCATGACGCTACTTCCTATCTTTCATTCCTTCAGCCTTTCTTTTCTCTCTCTCTCTCTCTCTCTCTCTCTCTCTCTATCTATCTTTCTCCCACCCCCCACCCCCTGATGTTCCCTGAGCCTGGGAAGGGTTAACAAAGATGTCCTGTCATGTTTAGAGCTGAGCACCTAGCAACGATGGACTGCTAATTCCGGAACTATACATAAGAACTATACAATTTAAAACTGTGAAGGTTTTATAGTATTTGAATTTTTCTACCTAAATTTTTAATTGTGATCATTAGTGAAATAGTTTTAGTTGTGGGCGTATGCAAGAATGCAGAATCCCACAAGAGGCAAGAAAATCTGGAGAGATCTGGAACCAAACGCAGGTGCTAACATCTGCTACCAACTGGCATATAAAGAAGCTGAAATCAAAAATAGTCTTAGACTTTCTGATTAGGTATCTCAAAACACACCTGTCTCAATTTGTAAAGAAAATAGATTTTGCAATTAAAAGATTGATAATTTTGTCTCTAAGACCCAACTAGATGCAAATAAACTTTATGATTTCTATATTCTTCACTGTGTTCTTTCTACATTTGAGAAAAATGCACTATAGCAAGGGCATCGCTGGGAGACCAGTAACATGAAGACTTATGGAGGGAAGACCAGCATTCATTAATAATAGTGACTCATTAAAAAGTAAACATTTACTTAAAACATTTCACAGAAATGCTGGGAGATCTATTCTACAATGGTGTCTTACCTTCAAGTTTGGGGAAGCAACCACAAGCAATGACAATAGCCTACATTGTTTGAAGAGTCTCTTGGAATTTTTTAATTATTTCCTTCTTCTTCCAATTTTTTTCTCCTTTCTTCCTTCCTCTTATCAGTTCCTTTATAAATGTTATCTCTTTGTACTTATCTGGGAACAGAAAGTGAAAAGCTACCATGGCCCGTGTATGATTAGAAAAAAGTTAACTACACAGTCAATGCGCATTAGCATGGACCTTCTACACCGTGCTCTGAGCTTAATGCTTAACTACTCTCCGGCCCAGTGCCTTCGGTTTTGTCCTGCCCTGCAGCATGTACTCAGACCTCCACCATTAATGGATCATTCGTCACGCTAGATTTTTCTTAGCTCACCGCTTCTTCAGAATTCAAGACTTACTGCCAACATTCTCACTTTTCCACAAGATTAATATAGCAGTATGGGTACCTGGTGTACTTTGCAAACATCCAGGAATCATAATTACATACTTAAACCTTGGAACACAGGAGATATTAATCAAAAAGGATGAAAGAAAAAGGGAAAAAGTGCAGTTATAATTAAAGAATTTTAACTGTTCTCCATTTCTGAAAACTAAAAGTTTATGACTTAAATATATTAAAGTAACAGGATAAAAGAAAATTATCTTTTTATTAATTAAAGTTGTTCTTTAACAATTTCATGTAAATATGCAATGCATTCCAGCTATTTGCAAGCTTGTCCCTCTCATCTCCCTGCTAAACCTTCCCTCCTTCCTACACACTTTTCTTTTTTAAATTGTTTTTATTGAGCTATGTATTTTCCTCTGCTCTCTTCCCTTCCTCTCCCTTCACCTTCAACTCTCTCCCATAACTCACATGCTCCCTATTTACTCAGGAGATCTTGTCTTTTTCTACTTCCTATGTATATTAGATCCATATATGTCTCTCTTAGGATCCTCATTGTTGTCTAGGTTCTCTGGGATTATATATTGTAGGCTGGTTTTTCTTTGCTTTATGTCTAAAAGCCACTTAAGAGTGAGTACATATGATATTTGTCTTTCTGGGTCTAGGTTACCTCACTCAATATTATAGTTTCTAGATCCATCCATTTGCCTGCAAATTTCAAGATGTCGTTATTTTTTTCTCACTGTGTAGTATTCTATTGTGTAAATGCACCACATCTTCTTTATCCATTTTTTGGTCAAGGGGCATTTAGGTTGTTTCCAGGTTCTGGCTATGACAAATAATGCTGCTATGAACATAGTTGAGTACATGTCCTTGTGGCACAATTGAACATCCTTTGGTATATACCCGAGAGTGGTATTGCTGGGTCTTGAGGAAGGTTGTTCCCTAATTTTCTGAGAAATCGCCATACTGGTTTCCAAAGCAACTGTACCAGTTTGCACTTATATGCATACTTTTTGTTTTATTTCCTTTTATGACCCACTTAGCTTACCCAGGGATATCTATGTGACCATGGAACTCCACACTAAAACATGATCAGCTCACTGTCAGTATACAACTAAAGCCAATGACACTCTGTCTCCTGGGACTTGTCAGTAGCCAGTATTTCAGCAGAGAGGGACAGGACCCCGTGAGCCTCTCTCCTATCAATGACTGACAGTTGACTAGCTCTGTCCTACATAGGGCCATTGTATGCAAAAGCAGCTATTGTGAGTTCATGATTTCTATGGTTCTGTCAGTGCTTAAAGACATTTCACACCTTCCTCTCTTTCTCACAGCACTTATGTTCTCTCTGGTCTCTCTTCTGAAGCGTTCACTAAGGATCAATGTCTTATTTAGGGCTGAGCATTCAACACACTTATTCACCTTGAGGTACTTTGAGGGGGGAAAAGTTCATTAATGAAAGTTGGGTTTTTTTTCTAATTCTAATTTGCATTAGCTATCCAAATTAGTCTTCCAAATTCCTGCAGTGTAGGCATTATTATCCTCATCTCACTTGTAATGAAACTGGACTTGGAAAAGTTACTTCCTCCAGTTAGTACTTACTAGTTGCATATCTAAGCATTATACTATATATGCACATGTATCTATTATATGTATAATATATATCATGATTCAAATCCAGGAACATCCATCCAACCTCATCCTGGAACCCTTAAAATAATCACGAAATCTCTGTCCTAAAAATACCTGATAGTGCCATTATTAGAACCACTGATCAATATTTTCCCTTTAACATGAGTTGTTATTATAATAACATTATATAATGTTTAGTTAAATATACATTCTTGAATATGCTTACTCTAGAAGGAGATATTGTTCAAGACCAGTAATTCCAAGTTTGGCAAATAATCAAAATTTTCTGGAGAGCACTTAAAAAATTATTCCCTAAGTCCAACCACACTGAGTCAGAACCTCAGTGAATGGTCACAGAGTCTCCATAAATTCAAAACTCTCAAGGCAGGTTTCAAATATCATCCAATTGGGGAACAAAGAACACGAACATTTAGAAATACCATGCATTATAGATTTTTCAAAATTCAGCAACATCCTTCACATTTCGGTAAGGAAAGGAAATTTGAAGCATCCTCATTCATCTTCCTAGGTAAAAACATCACTGAACCCAAACCAAACGGCATTTGGATACACAGCATCAACAGGGTAAAGACTGCACCACCACCATAATCACCACACCACCCCCACAGCTCAGGTATTACTGTGGAAGAGAAGGCGAGAAGAGTGGAAGAGCCAAGGGTAGAGGACAGTGACAAGGAAGCATTATCTTCTGGATACAGCAGAGCAGCTGCACACATGATCTCACAGAAACTGTGACAGCACACACAAGATCTGTGCAAGCTCAAGCCTGACCAAATCTCAGCATAGAAAGGGGACACACAATACCACCCACCCCTAGCTGTGGAGAAAAATGGCAATGATTAGCAGCCGGGAGAGGCAGAGATTATTTTTTAAGGGTGTGGTTTCCGATAACTTACCATGTTCCAGTTGAAGACCAGATATCCAAGGATATTTGATCAGCACACATTGGGCTTGAAGGGTTTTTTAAAAAGGATACAAAGTTAGGTGGGAAGAGAAGTAGAGGTGGATCTAAGAAGAGTTGGGGGTAAAATCAAAACACATTGTACAAACCCTCAACTCTCAAAGAACTAATAAAAATGCAAATGTCACCCGCTAGACTTCCTTCTTTCCTCGCCTTTTGTGGAAAACACTGATTGGATAGCATTATGGGCTGAAGTATGTCTCTGAAATCCATGTGCTGCACATGAACTCACAGTGTCTACGACAGGCACAAGCCTTGCACAAGTACCTCCCAACACGGATGGGGGAAAGGCTCGTGATATCCCACCCCATTCTGAGAAACTATAGGCAGTTGATGGATGGTAAGGGACGGAAGAAGTTTTCTTGTTCAGTTTAGGCTAGTGCCTGAGGAAAAATACAAGGGGAAAAGGAAGGAAGGAAGAGGAAGGAAGAAAGAGGAAGGAAGGAAGGAAGGAAGGAAGGAAGGAAGGAAAGAAGGAAGGATTGACTCTAGGGGGAGTGACATATATTATCATCGATCTTTTCTTCCCTAAGAATTTATCTTTATTACATACTAGAAATGTGCATTTCACAAAGTTGTCTAAAATAGATAAGCAACAACCAAAATATCTTCCTGGCATTCCAGAACTTCTGGGATCGAGGGCTTCCCCTCTTTCTCCTATTGTCTACTCTGAAAGGTAGAAGCAGCCACATCTCTGTTAGATGACCAGCATCAGATGATGGGTCCCCAAGTCCCAAGAGATGTTTCCCAAAGACCTTTACCTCAAGATACAAACTATCCCAATAAACACTGTGGTTGTTCAATTAAAAATATTCCAGAGTCAGAGGATGGGGGCACGGGATCCTGAGACATGTGTCATGTTCTCCCTAGACGTTTCTATGTGACATCCTTTAGCCACATGGCCACATTTCTGGTTGGCAAGGACTTGGAACTGAGAATTATTTATCCTCAAATAATAGTCTTGCTTTCTAATTCTGAATAAAAAGATCTTATAAAACTGTTATTTTGTGCATATTTTAATCATTCACATATAATCTGTTTTGGGGTTATGCCTTTGACTTTTATGAAGCAAAGATAAGATGTGTGAGTATTGAAAACATTTAAAAGTGTAAATAGATTAATCAGCATGACTAATGCTGAACCAATTTTGTAACATTTTCAAATGTTGGAGTATTTGATAATTTAATCCACCAAAGATCCATATATATTTTCTCTCATTTTGTTGTAGCACATCCATGTTACGTTTTAAAGCAACTCAACATGAATTATCTACTACAGGAATCCACACAGTTCAGGGTTTGGTCTCAAATGGAGTCACAAGGCAGAGATTAGAGGTTGTATAAGAGCCTTGGAATTTGGTTTCAAATCCGAAGTCACCAACGAACACAGCTTTAATTCAGAGTACTCGAGCTGCACACAGGATGCATCCCAATGCTAATATAATTCAAAACTATACTAACAGAATAGATAAAGGGGAAAATCCACAGAAACTATTTGGAATTATGCCACAGATTCAACACGCAATCCACTTAACAAAATAAAACCTCCCCATGGAGGAACACAAGCCGTGTGTGTATGGGAGCAGTTAAGTCAAACATAATTACACTTTTTTTTTCATCCTGACTAGTTCATCATTGCTTATCTACAAAGCCACAGGATAGCAATAGAGAAATTGCTGTTGTGCAATATGGTCCAAATGGATTCATGGGGAGAGTTGAGGCCAGATGCCCTGGTTCCAGTACAATTCTGATCTGGGCTGGTTCAAGATGGTTGGGAGTATCTTCAGCCATCCTCTTCATGTTCTGATTCCATCTCTTCAGCCTCAACTCCCACACTCCTTAAAGCCCCTCCCCTTCTCTAAACTAAGGGCTCTTTTAAAAATAAAGACATAAACAAATAATTCCCGTGGAGCCACCAGGAACCAGGAACTGACCTCTGTCCTAAAAGAGATAAGGATGACAGTGTGGGCATTTCTCCGTGGCGCTTTCATTCTGGTGAAAGGTACTGTCACTAATAATGGTGTCATGTGTGCTCGGCAGGGGCAGTCCTCTGTACAGCACAGTTCCAGCATGGAACAGCCACTGGTCGTAGCCTCCATTGTGCTGAGCAGAGTCCTTCTGAGTAACCTTTAGCAACATGATATGACATGTGCCTCTTCCAACAAGCATTTTAAGAACCTGGTGTACCTTCTTACTATGCTTCCCCCGGTTCCTCCTCCATGCAGAGGACTCTGAATTCCTGAAGACAGAGCCTCAAACTGCAAGGATACAGATGCCTGAATCCCAGACAAAGAAAACCAGTACCCAGCTAATAAGGAACTGGTAAAGAAGTACGTAACGAGCATGAGATATGTTCGCTTACAGATACACGGGGTGCTCATGCTTATAGGGCTGGCCATTAAGCAATACTGTGTAATGGATGGCCATGGCCACCATGGAGAACAAACAGTAGGACTCAGGAGATGAGGAATGTTACAGACAGCAGTTATTAATCTAAATGCAGTGCTCAAGGAAGACCTCCTCATCCAGTAACATGAGCAGAGCAGAAGGAAGTAGCAATGGGAAAACTTAGCAAAAAGAACAGTGGGCTCAACCTCCCAGGTTTGGGGAGCCATATACTATGCCCAAAGAACATTGTTAAGACCACAATGGGGGCTTGGGAATGAAAGAACAGAAAGTACTCTTAGCTGCTGTGACATCTCTCAAGCCTTCTTACTAGAACCTTGTCTTCTATACATAGAATAATCTACTCACCTCTCTCTACCATTTCCCTTTTCTTCCCCCTCTTCTCTTTCTCACCCAAATCAAGAGAAACCGGGTATCGGGGACACAGTCAAGGCAATGGTCATTTTTGTTAAGACAAGACACATATTTCATATAGATGGCAATGGTTAAATAGAGATGGACAATAATGGAGAATAAAATAAATCTATGAAGACTCTCATTCAGGAGGGAAAGGCAAGGGGCACAGTAATGGGAGCCTTGGCTAGGAAATGGGCCAGCTCAGCAGTGGCAGTGGGAGAAAAGATAAAATCCTCGGATTCAGATGGGGCTATGGGGAGGTGCAGTAGAGAGCTACACAAACAAAAGGCCCCTCTCCTGGTTCTATTTTCTCACTGAAACAACCACCCTGAACATTTCCAGAGTTTAGTCATACCAAATAAGACCAGACCAAGTAAGTGTGTGCACAGGTCCAGCCTGTGGCACCTGTTCACAAATAAGGTAGAACACATAGAATTGGAGAGAACTTGGGTTCAAGGTGTTTGAATATTTAAGATAACGTTAAAGATGATAAAGATATGGGCTAAAAGATCAGGGCCTGATAACAATGGTAATCATACTCTGTAGGATTTTGTTTGGGCAGCTGAGATTACAAAGGGAATGGAACCATCCCTGAAAACTGGAGGATTTGATATGTTCCTGGCCCTGTGTAATTCAAGAATGAGCAAAGTCAAGGTCTTAAGAAAAGTAATCTTGAAAGCTAAAGACAGTGTGACTTGGCTCAGTGGAAGTTGCATTTGCCATGCTGTTGTTGGAATAATTCGTAATTCTTCATAGCTCAGTCTCTAGATCAGAAGGCATCTCTGGTCTATCTTCCCCCAATTCTCCGCATTGAAAGGAATCTTCTTGTCCTTATGTGTGATCACCTTACGAGTCATCCTCAAGCTCCCCCTTCCTAATCCAGAGGCCAGAGGCTGCCTCAGAACACTCCAGCCCCACACCCTCCTATGGCGGCCCTACTCTAATGATTTTCCAGTCAAGGTGCTTGCCTTCAAAGTGCAAACTGGGTCATGCTATCCTCCCGCTTGGAGCCCTTAATAGACTTTCCAATTGCTCTTAAAGAACAAATTCTTTCCATTGGATCTATGTCCCTGCAGGTTCAATTTAAAGCTATTCTTCAGCCCCCACACATTTTCCTCAATCCGGCACTCTTCTTACCCTTTAGACAACAGTTCACGTAGCACCTCCTCAAAGACACCGTCTGCCATCCCAAGATAGCTAAGAATGCCTGACCACACCTTCCCACATCACCCCACCCCTCTCCTGCAGCACTGAGGCAGGATCGCCATTTCAGACTAAGGTCAAGGTAAGAGCCAGTGGCTGGCTGTTTTGCCTTTCGGATCTTCAGGTTGAACCCCAATTTCTGACGCTGAGTTTTTATTAACCATGCTTCACCCAGTGGCCCCCCATGACTATGTCATTATTTTGCATGGCTATATAGTTGTGTTCTCACAAGACTCCCAAACTCTCATGAAGACAACAGCTGTTCACTATAGTCTCAGCATCTTCCATGGTCACTGACTCAGAAGACCGCTTCAAGACCATCTCTTCACTGAATGAAATCATTAATAAATCCAAGGGTCTAAAGTTTTACTTAATAGTCTTTAAAAATGTCAATTTGTTTCCCCTGGATATTTGTAATTCATAAACTAAAAAAGAGCATGATCAAATATATGCTCATGCACGCACGCGCGCATGCGTACACACACACACATATACAGAGAGAGAGAGAGAGAGAGAGAGAGAGAGAGAGAGAGAGAGATTTATGTGTCTCCACATAGATCTTTAAAAACCCTTAACCAGACAAGTTTGTTGCAGTTTGCAACTTACAGCCTAGACCTTAATTCTTAAGGAGAAACTAATGAAGGTATAGATAAACCCCTCATGGTTTCTTCTTGAATACGAGTTTCCAGGAAACCTGAGAATAAAGATCTCCTCTCAGGCACCGAAGCCATGCGCACTGGAGCTTCCCTCCAGAGAATATATTGATACAATAGGAAAGGCGAGAGTAGTGTTTGCGAATGCAACTGAGAGTCGCTTCCTAAGCATCTCCTGCAAAACGGAAAGCGGTTCTCCTTGCCTGGTTTCCACACTGCAGTAGAATTTTTCAGACTTGAGCGCTTTTGTGATGAGGGCACTAAACAGTCTTCTCAGGGAAGTTACCCACTTGCTCACTCTCTCTAACAAACAAAAAATATAAATGGAGGCATATAAAAGCATACAAAATAAAGTGACCAATAGATGCATAGCTAAATATTTTTCTACTCCATCTTCAATTAAGAAAGCCAACAGAAATATGAGAAATCCTTGAAGTGTTTCCTTTTTATCATTAAAGTATTTTATCAGGTCTGGAGAAACAGCTCAAGCAGTTAAGAGCACTAGTTGCTTTTCCTGAGAACCCGGGTTCAATTCCCAGCACCTTCGTGGCAGTCCCAGGGCATCTGGAACCTTCTTCTGGATTTCCTGGGCACTAGTACACACATGTATATATATATATATATATATATATATATATATATATATATATATATATGCAGGCAAAACACTCATACACATACAAATACACAAATAATAATTAAAAAGATTTCGTGTAGGAACTACTTTGAAGAGGATGGGCACGATGGAATGGGCACACCTATATCCTCACTTTGGAAACTGAGATAGGTTTGAGGTCAGACTGGTCTACAAAGCAAGTTCAGGCCAGATGGGGCTACATAGTCAGACTCTGGAAAAGACAAAGAAAGGGGAACTATTTTGAAGAAATTTTTAGAATGGTTTGATTTTTACAGCAGAAAGACGAGTTAAGCAAAAGTAATATTATATTGTGCTGCATGCCTTTTTTTTTTCAATATTCTGTCAGTATTTTTTGCTCTGAGGACACTTGAGAAGGGCAAAATGCGGGCCAAGTTCAAGCAGTGGCTCCGCAGTGGTGCTCCAGGAGAGCTTGCCCTTGCCAAAGCCACAGTGCCACCCAGACAGATCTGCCCCCCAGGAAGCCAGCAGGGCTGTGCCTTGTGTTATCAGCTCCACTAAGAGCAGGTTTCTCGCCACCTTCTTTCTCACACCTGAGAAACGGCCCTACTCTGCAGCCCCACGCTCGCATCCAAAACATCCTGAGCTGACTCCAACACGCATGCCTTTGTGAGCAGTTTTAGAAATTGACATATTATTCAGAATCTGATACTTCTGGGCTCATGACTCATCGTCTCTCTTTTCACACCGGCTGCTTCGGGAGTCCACGTGAGATGTCGTTCAGCTGTGGCTGTTAAAATTTACAATTACACTTCCTATGATGCTTTGTTTGAACTGATATTCGTAATATTACTGTTTTTATATTTAAAGAACAGTCGAGTTATATATATACACATACATATATATGTATATATTTATCATCTTCTATTTTCAAAATTATCCTCAATTTTTGCTATTATCCTGGTCTTACGGTAGCTTTTGATCAAAGATTTTAAAAATTGACTTGACTAAAGGAAGACAATATGAGTGTTTGGAGCATCAAGGCAGCATAAGGAGGAAGTCAATTCTTTGTATTGTTCCAGGAGACAAGAGACATTTAGGTCTTGACTTGAACTTGGTCAAAGAGAAGAGGATGAAAAGGAAAAGGAGAAGGAGGGAGACAAGGAGGGAGAGGAGGAAGGGTAAGAGAAACCTTGATAAAAATACTGTTGACAAAGCTCTGACCTTGGAGTCCACGGCCACTAGTGGCTGAACTTTGCACCACTGCCCTGTGTCACCACCACCCCCGTGACTAAGCTCGTGGGCAAGCACCTGGAATCTCAGTTGCTAGAAGGCCGAGAATGCCACCTCAGTCCTAGCACCTAGTGTCTCCTTTGATACCTGCAGAAACAGCCCACATGGGTCTCTACTTATCCCCACTGCAGCCTGGGCCTGTTAGCTGCGCTTTGCCTAAAACATTCCTGATGTTGCCCCCTAGAAAGCCCTGGCTCATTTTCTTAAAACGTTGTCTATTCTGGTTTTCTTTATGTTGCTGTGATGAAGCACAAGGAGCAAAAGCACCTTGGGGAGCCAAGGGTTTGCTTCGTTTCACAGGTTAGAGTCCATCACTGAGGAAGTCGGGCAAGAACTTGAAGGGAGCTGGGCGGTGGTGGCACACGCCTTTAATCCCAGCACTCGGGAGGCAGAGGAAGGCAGATCTCTGGGAGTTCGAAGCCAGCCTGGTCTACAAGAGCTAGTTCCGGGACGGGCACCAAAGCTACATAGAAACCCTGTCTCAAAAACCAAAAAAAAAAAAAAAAAAAGAACTTGAAGGAAAACCGTGAGTGAATGTTATTTGTTGGTTTGTTCTCGGATGCACGCTTACCTAGCTAGCTTTCTTTTTTAATTAAATTATTTTTGTACAATATATTTTGATCTTGCTTTTTCTCCTTCCCTCAACACTCCCAGATCTTCTATACCTTCCAAACCACCCAACTCTATATTCTCTCTCTCTCTTTCAAAAACCCAAAATAAAAACAAAACCTCAAAAATGACCATCAAAACAAACAAGCAAAAGACCAATAAGACAAAAATAATGCCAAGACAAAACAAAAATTCCACAAAAGTTCTATTGAATTCGTTTTGTGTTAGCCAGCTACTTCCAGGCGTGGGCCTGCCCTGGAGCGTGGTTGGTATACCCAGCGACATTCCATTGGGGAAAACTGAAAGCTGACTGACCTTTGCCAGTGGGCGTCAACTGTGAAGAGCTTCATGGTTAGGGGTGGCAACCCCAGATCCACATCCCCTTCTCAGTGCTGGGACCCCATTAGCTAGCTTTCTTATATAGCCTAGAAGCACCTGTCCAGAAAATGGTGTGGCCCACAGCGGACTAAGCCATTCTACATCAACTAACAATCAAAACAATCCCTCATAGACACATCCACAAAGACAATTAGTCAATTGAGTTGTTGGGTTTCTTTTTTTCAGGTAATTCTAGGTTGTCAAATTGACAGTTAATTCTAACTAGAACACTATCCATTGTGTGTGTGTGTGTGTGTGTGTGTGTGTGTGTACACCACCTCCACTCCAGACAACTGAATCTTTATCACCTCTAGAACTCTTCTTAGACTATGCAGACATGCCCATGCAAGTACACTAGCCGTGGACGATGTAAGGTTCAGAATTCCATCTAATCTCTGCTAATTTGTCATTTAATAGATGCTAATGTGTTCAAGGCATTATAACCTGAGGCTACCCACACACTTCCCTGCAGAGAGGGAAAGAGAGCCTTAGACACAGAAGGATGGTGCTTTGTTGGTGGAGGCTGATTGTTCGTTCCCAGCTGTTCAGACCCAAAATAACACACAGAAACAATATTAATTGTAATGTTGTTTGTCCAACGACTCTAGCGTATTCTTAACTAGCTCTTACATCTTATATTAACTTATTTCTATTATTTTATATTTTACCATGAGGCTCAAGGTTTACCAGCAAGGTTCCAGGACGCCTGTCTCCTCTGGCAACAGTCACATGGTGTCCCACTGACTCCTCCTACTTTCTCTATATGTCTCTTCTAGCCTAGCTTTACTCTCTTAAGGCATTGGCCGAAAGCAGCTTCTTTATTAACCAATGGCGATAAACCACATTCACAGCATACATCACCTCCCACATCGGTATTTGACCAGGGTTATTTCTTCTCCCCCGGATTTGTCATTAGTGAGTAGGGACAAACCTTCCAATAACACCCAACTCTATGTACTTCCCACAGCCTTCGGAATGAATGCGGGTCATTATGGCTCAGTCCAGGGAAGCAACTTTACAGACGACTGCCTTTATTCCCACACACCTCTAGCTCAAGGATGAAGAGTAGAAACGGCAAGTGAAGTAGCAGGTGTTTCCTCTGAGCACGTCCCCAGGCCGTCATAAACTCCCACACTGACCCTTCAGTCTTCCCCAGAGATCCCACACCCAGTGACCACTCATGAATGTAAGCAGCTTCTCCATCCACCCTAGTTGCTGTGACAGAGACCGTGACCCAAAACAACTTGGGGAAGAAAGGGTTCGACTTATATGAACTTATCACAGTCCTTCACCAAGGAAAGTCGAAGCAGGAACCTGGAGGCGGGAACTGAAGCAGCATCCATGGAGGGTTGCTGATTACTGACTTGCTTGCCCTGGTTTGCCCAGACTGCTTTCTTATACAACCCAGGACCACGTGTCTAGGGTAACGCTGCCCACAGTAGGCTGGGCCTGCCCATCTACCATTGATCAAGAAAATATCCTTCGCTCTTGCCTACAGGCAAGCTGACGGAGACAGTTTCTCAACTGAGGTTCCTCTTACCAGATAACTCTAGCTTATGTCAAGCTGACAAATAAATAAATAAATAAAAACTAACCCTGATACCATCTCTCTGAATCCAGGAAGAAAGTGTGTATTGCCCAGTGCTTATGTGGCAGAAAGAGGGGTTTGGTGCACGGAGCTATCCCTCCGGCACCCAGGGAGTTTCGGAGTCCTGGCAAGGCTGTCTTCATCACAGTTGGGACTGAAGGACTGAAGAGCTGAACACAGATTGGGAGGGCTCCCATCCCATCTCACTTCTGCTAGCGGAAGCCCAGCCTCTTAGCCCTTATTAGACTGAGGGTGGCACCATAGACTCTGTACCCTTCTAGTTCCCAGGTTCATTTTGATGAAATATGGCTATATGGCGACCTCCACTGACTAGCCCTTATACCCAACCTGGCTCAGGGTTTAGGAGATTTGGTTACAGACCAGTCATAAACCCATGGCTCTTATCCCCAGTCTCGGAAGCCAACTGTTTAAAAAAAAAAAAAAAATTTCCTCTGCCCCTCTTGAGGAAAGGAACCAGGCCAGGAGGCAGGTTTCTTGTTTTTCTGAGCACCCCCCTACCCCTACCCTGCATCAGCTGAAATGATTGCAGTCACCTGAAAAGCTGGGCTCTGAGCTCGCTCACTCCGGAGAAGTGTTGCCATGGACGTACAGATTTCCTGGATCAGTTTCAATTACTGCGAGAAGGTGCCAATTGTTAAAACTAAGAAAATACCCACAACGGCTGGGATCGGATCTTTTCATTACCTCTTTAGGTAATTTGTTCTGATTGCAACTCTTTCAAAAGACAAGATTACACACCAGGGAGGTGCAGAGATGAAGAAAGGGAAATCTATCCCCTGATGAGACTAGAGCAAGCTCAACTCCGTGTTTGAAAGCAAGGGCCAGATTCCCTTACCACGCTAATGAAACCTTGTTAGCTGTGTACACGGGAGCTGAGCTGAGCTAGTGAGAAGGGAGCCACTGGCAGAGGGCAGAGGGCCAGGGTCCCCGTGCATTTGGAGACCGTTGCTCTCTTTGTCATTCTTAAAGAACAGGAACTTAAATATTTGCTAAAAAATAAAACTTCTGTCGTTAGACGCAGCAAGGACAAAGTTGCAATCCAACATCACTCAAATGAAAAAGGACACTAGCCATGTTTGCAAGTGGTAAACTTGAGTATTGGTGTTTTCCAACTTTCCATTACCCCACCCTATACACGTGTTGCCAATTCTATTTATCCCCAAGTCTCCCCTCCCACCGAGGTGGTATTTTCCTGGTAGGCTAAGGGTGGGCTATTTTGTTTACAGGCGGTAAGTAGTTGCTTGCATTCCTGTCAGAAGCTACAGACAAATGGCCTTCCAGCTGGCAGAGGGAGAAGCAGCCTGTCTCTGCATTGAAAAGATCCGGGCTCCATGAATAACCAGCACCAAGCAGAGACAAAGGGCACTGGCCCAGAAATGCGCCTTGGCATAATACCCATAGAACGGCACACATCTGGGGCAATTAATTCTTAACCAAAGAGGAGGGCAGGACACACTCACACGGCCGCTAGGTGTCCGTGCCATCCAGGGAATACATACTCCTGTACGAAATGCAGTGACCCACACAAAAAAGCAGAGGTTCCAGCTGACCCAGGGCCAAGAAGAAAGTTCTGGACTACAAGGTCCAAAAGGAGGCACGGTGACAGAAAGATCAGATCTCCTCCCTGCCCAGGGAAGCTTATGCTTACAACCGCTAAGATTTTCTTTTTTCTAGCTCTACATTTGCTGGATACATAAAAATCTTGCATGGGAATTGTGTAGGCCCAGGAAGCACACCCACGCATACAGGTGTGCCATTGTTCGCTTTATTCTTGCCCCACGTGTTTTCCGTCTAATCAGCTGAGAGTTGGTTGAAGGAAGAGAAGCACTTGTGTGTGTGTGTGTGTGTTGTACATAAAAAGGCAGAACATTGTGCATTTTAAAGTTATCAGAAAAAAACTCATTTTAAAGTTGTTGTTATTATTATTATATTAATTGGGGGGGGGGAGTTTTTCAGAACCACCAATACCAGGATTCTTGGTTTTACATAGAAGAAAGCCAAGTGAAACTAAGGTGTCTTCTATCCTGGCCTTGCTCCAGCCAGGGCAGGGTGTAACTGGATCCCCGGCCATGACCAAGATAGCACTGAGCCCTCTGCAGGCTGGGGAAAAACAAGAAAGATTCACAGATGAAGAAACAGTGTCACCTAGTGGCGATTTACCAGTTTTCCCAGCCAGGTTGTCATGCAACTGCACTGCTTTTCTTTGCCCTGATTTTCCAAGACAATTAATATTTCAGAATGTTTTTCTTTTCTCCGACTTCCCAACGCTCAAGAATCTTCAAGTTGGATGCCATCCAACAGCCCCCTTGCCTGACACTTCTTATGTGAGACTTTCCAAGGTAGACACAGCAACTATCTGCCTCAAGGACCATATCAATTCCAGCTGTATTGCCCTCGTCTTGCTTCAAGTTTTCAGCAAAATACCAGTTTCATGTGTGGCTTCATGTCTTTTACCAAATAGTAGTCAAATCAAGGCTGTGTGTGTGTGTGTGTGTGTGTGTGTGTGTGCAGGGTCTAGATTCTGCTGTCATTCGGATGCTGGGCCAAGAGAGACTGCTCCCTCTTTCCTACCTATCCCTGGTCAGGACCCATTGTCGGTCCTTGAAATTAGTTTAGCATTGCCCAGGACAACGTTGTGAACACGCATGTGGATGCTTCTCAGGCAAGCATATCTATTAACTCAGTTTTCTTCTTCGCAAACGTTGGCCAGTCTCGCTCTATTTGACAGGCCTGACCTGTTTCTACCTCCAGACCCTAACTTTGGAGATAGGAAAACAAAATAAGGAACAAAGAATGGTCCTGTTTACAAAAGGCCCTGCCATTGGTGAGCACAAAGGACAGTGAGAAATCCCTTCTGAAGCTAGACAAAGATCGCCCAAAGAGGAGACAATCGATTTAACTTTGGAAGGTTGAGAGACCCTTAGTTTTTCCAGTTTTTCTTTTAAGTGGATGCAACATCTCAGGGTGATGGGGGACAGAAAGCCCAGAGTCAAGAGAGTTCACTAAAGAGAATCACACAGGACCGTCCTCAGAGTCGATCTGCTGCCATCTTCATGAGTGTCTGTGAGTACTTAGAAAAAAGATCACCATGCAGGGCTTATTGGCTCTTGACCTTCCTCCATAGACAGGTGGCTAGGGAGGGCCAGAACCATCCAAGTATCCAGTCACTCCTCCCAATCAGGTTGTGCTATCCTGGCCTAATTGCACATGACCTGAGGTAAGAGGTAATTTGTAGACTGGGATGAACTGAGGGATGGGGCAGTTCTATCTACACAACTGGGAAGGGGGACTGTCTTTCATGTTGGATGCAGACTTTCCAGCATGGTGGCTTTAAGACCGTGCATGCTCCTGTCTGCAAAACCCATTGCTTTGTCAGGACGTCTCATAAATACGCAGGTTACTGCAGCGTCAATTTTGGTGGATTCATGCCTCAGTTTGTCCTTTGGACCTTTGTGGGAAGGGTAGACATTGTTTATTTCTTCACAAGAAAAGGAATTTTTGCAACACTGAGAAAGAACCAAGGAGTCCAGGAAGAAGCCTGAAGGGAAATGAGATAGAATGGCAATTTAAAACCACAGCAGGAGGATGCTTAAATGCCCTTCGGAAGAACTTGGCCTTAATGTACAATTAGATTCCATCAAATTATGTAGCACAGCAAAGAGACTCCGTGCAGGTCTCTGGAAAACACAGCACTTTATTCATCCTGGCCATCTGAAACTATTTCCTCCACAAAATGGTCCCTTCATTTAATAGTCAACAAAGCAGAAGCCCAGAAAATGAGTTGCTTGTCAGTATTGGGACTAGAATTTAGATGTGTTGGGTCTATCTTGTTGTCATAAAGAGATAGGTACAATGTGCAGTATTTTTAGAAGACTAAAGTCATTTCGAGCCAGCAACTTCCTTGTTGTCCTTCCGTTTGCCCATTTATCTGCTTAGAATACACCTGCACTGCCCTCGGTTGTCAGAGCAACCGCATACAGCAGGAGCCTCCTTTCTATGAGAAGCGATGGTTTTATAGACACTCTACTCAAAACACTCGCATAAGAAATACAAACATTTCCATGAGACAGGAGTTTCAAATGAGTAAGGGAAAGTAAGCCATTGTGGAAAAGACAGGTTACTGAAGATATCAGAAGAGCTTGGCTCTGTACATGCTTCCAGAATGTTCTGATTCTGTTGACATTGCAAAGTCATTAGCCCCACTAGCATCAGAAGAAAAGATAGTCAGCTTGTATCTGCAAAAGACAATAACAATAGGAGCAAGGTACAACTACATTTACATATGCCAATGTCTTCATGAAGTCCATGACTTTGTATGCTAACTTAGAAATTAATTAAAATTTGCTTAATAAGACAATCATGGCAACTAATTCTAACTTGATGTTCTAGAAACCACTATATTTATTTAAGAACTTTGTTCATGAAGTTGGTCAGTACTTTCTATTTCTGCTGTGCTCATAGGATTAGGATATTTGCTTGCTAAAATCTTAGCAAAAAAGACAGCTCTGTCACTCTTGCTGTTGTTCCTCCCCTTAACTAAACCCAGCTCGACTCCATCCTCTGTGACCCGCCGATACATAATGCAAAGTGTGTGACTGAGATGACATTTCTTTTCTCCAAATGAACACCAGGCATTTCTCGTGGAGCTGAAAGCTAAACTCCTCTGATACGATGCATTGATTGACACCATTACTGAGGTATTTTATGTTGAGGCTAGAATTCCACTCATCGAGGGAACACCCAGTCGGGTAGGGTACAAGATGGGCTGTCAGGACTCCGAAGCTGCCAGACCACAAAGTGTAAGAAGATTAGCACAGGTTCTCCTGTGCCCTGCTTGTGTCAGCCGGCACACTAGAAAGCGTCATTCCTAAACTCTCCTAGAAATGAGGCCGCCTGGGCTGACCACACGAGGTGGAAATGCCCTGAGGCCTGGCTGATGTCTCTCACTTCCTACTTTCCTATAACCAGCTTCCCTGGCACCTCTCAGAACTATCTGCAGAAACTGTGAAGCTTGCAGAATCCTGGATTATAAAAACATTTCTGTAACCACTGGATCGCCCCTGTCAGATGTAAATAAAGCCAGTGACCAAGACTCTCGATCTTCATGCGTGACTTTCTGAGAGTGTCTGCTCTATGTCTTCAACTGCTTGACATCAGAAAACTTAAAACGCTACACACTCGAAACAGAGCGTAGGGCTCGCTGGACTGAAATGCAAAGTCCATTGAAAGTGGTGGTCTCCGTTCATATATTATTACAAGGCAGAGGCATCAGACCTCTAAGGGAGCTACAATAAACTAAATGCCACAACCAAAAGGAACTGCTCATTCAGGAGAGTGCCATGGCCAAGGAGACTTGTTCATTCTCCTTGGCCATAGTTTGAGAGAAGAATCCATGTTCATCCATCCGAACAGTTATCAAATGTCAGGCCATAAATGGACACTTTCAATGAGCCAGATAGAATGTGGTGACTATGGTCCACTCTCATGGAACTTAAAGGTAAAATATATATATATATATATATATATATATATATATATACTTGTATATATATAAAAGAGTCCATCTGTCTTGGGTCTAAAGCGAGAGGAATCGCGAAGAGGAAGTGGACACCAAACAAAAGAGACGGGAGAGCACACTACATAGGGTTTAGGAGGTGGGGCCTGATGAAGACCATCTACATTGTGAAGCCCATTGCTGTGTTTCTTCTTAAAGGCTCCGTGCACCGGCCATCCGTCTATTCTCTACCATCCCTACCAGTCACAGAACCTGTTACTGAAGCTGACTATCTCTTACCAGGTGAAAGCACAGCCTTTGTATTTTTAGACTACAAATAAGCCATGGATAGCGTGAGTCTGATAGTCATCTCCAGCTATAATCAGATAGATACCAAAGCCCCCATGTTCCTTTGCTCCAGAGCAGTCAGCTACGTGAATGTAGTGATGGTTGAAAGTGTATCCAACACAAAGCTACCGCAGCAGTCTCAGGACCACACAACCACAGCCATGGGCCTAAGTGAGAAACCTGTGTCAAGGACTAAATGTCAAAACTCCTCTCCTGGACAAACAAGAACTTGTAGACCTTCAGACACCGGTCAGGTAGGACCAGGAGTACTTTGATACTGGCCACCAGTCATGGAGCTGAGAATGAACAAGACCAAAATGAACATCAAGCAGGTAGTCCATGTGAAACGGGCCATTATGGCAGGCAAGATAGAAACATAACCTATAAACATTCAAGGGAAGAAATTAGATAGCAGAGATGCTAGAGGCCAGAGTCTGCCAAGGGACTCAGGCGGTGCTGCTACAGATCTGTGGTTTCATACATGAGCAGCCAAGTGGCTACAGGCAGAGCAGGCATGGCCTGCTCATGGCACTCCACTGTCCGGGTGCGGTGAGGAGCAACATCTATAGTTTTCATGTGAATATATTACACACTGTTGGACATCACTCTAAACTGTGAGACAGGCCACTTAGGGTCATTGTCAGCTTGCCAAGGACTGTGCCACAGAATAACAGTTTCTGAAACCCAGTCCTCATGAACTCTAACGCAGACACTCGGTCTCCCAAGAAAGCTCTGAAGATGAAGCCCAGAGCATCTGGGGTCTTCTATGGAAAGCTCCTCAGAGAGATGTTGTAAATTAGTGAGCTGCCACATTCTTTATATCTGCAGTCAGTGTTCAAGATCCTGTTGATGAAAGAGACAACATACATCTCACGTCAAAGGCTTTGCAAGAGGAGACAGAAAAGCTGGCTCTGTCCCTGATTAGATCCTCCAGTTTCCAGTCCAAGGTGCCTTCCAGAATTAATATCCTACGGTTCTTCATAAATCAAGCTGTGCATTATAATGAAATATGCTGGCAAAAGACAGGCCCACGAGGGCTTGTATAATCCCCCTTAAAATCAATTATTAATGAATGTTTGGCTTGCAGACTTTGTGTGCAAAAACTGGCCTGGTGCCCACAATGTGATCTTCTGTTCCCATTTACCAATCAAGGCTATTATAATCAATAAAGCCTTGTTAAACATTACTGTGGGAGTGAGAAAGTGAACAGAGCTAATAACCTACTACATATGTTATTATTGTCCCTCGACCCAGGTGTTCCTTTCTCCATCACCTGGATTCTCTGTGTTGCAGGATATCCTGCTACTAAAAGATGTACCAATTATATTCCCAGTCATTTACCTTTTAAAAAGATGCACTATTTTTTTAATTCAGGATTTAGAAACATCATTTCAGACTAATTTCCTGAACTATTTTCTATTTTCTTACAAGACTAATAATTAATAGTTTAGCCAAAATGGATATTTGTAAAAAACTAGATACTTTAGATGAAATAAAAAATGTTAACTAACTTATTTATGGTTTATTGGAAAAACAAAGAGTTGAACAAGAATATCAGGTGCTTTGATATTTAAGTAAAAAGCAAACAAAAAGTCACCGTCATCTATTGGTCCAAAAACCCTTCCAGTTAGACGTTACAGGACAATCACAAAAGGTTGAGGATTAACTTGGACCAGCCTTCCCAGCAGACTCTCATTAATCAGAACTCCATCTCAGTGTGTTCCTGCTTAAATTAAGCCACGATTCAGCCTTCAGTGTACTCCCCAGTAAAGAACTGAGGTCATGGTAACAGCAGCTAGCCAACATAGGTAACTTACATATGCTGGGCTTTGGTCCAACAACTTTAACTGTATTAATTCTTACCTCATGAGATATGGGCTCCTACCCCTGCAATTCTGCATGTCTAAATTTAAAAACTAGCCATACTATCTCATAGTTATAAACCTAGAACCTCCGAACGTTGCCCAGTGACTTCCTAGCATGCATTTGTGCTTCTGTTTTGTGAGGAGCCTGTCACAAAATGACAGCGTGGCTCCTGGGACACCCAGAGGATGCTTGTGCGCTAACAGAATCAGAGCATCTCCCCCCGGCAGGATCTATATACTATTCAGCTCCCAGAACAGCAGCAGTCCTGGCTCAGTTTACCCAGATGACAGGCTCTTGCTCCATCCTGTAGACTAGACTCTCCCACACTCTGGACTCTCAGAGCTGGACCATTAAAAAAATGGCTTCCCTGCTTCATTCTGAAGTGCACTTCTTTTTCTATAATTCTAGATGCTAACCCAAATCTTCCATTCTGAAGCCACAGTCGAAGCCTTCTTTATAGTGGATATAGTACACCTGGAAAGCTAATTACCATGTTCTCTCCCTCACTCTTCAAGGACTGTTTTGACAATGGGTCATCCTGGGCATTCTTCTCTGGGCCTTCTGAACTATGAAAAGCTGCTGTTTGTAATGCAGGGTCTAGAGCAGAATTAGTTCCCAGGAGGCTGATGGAGTCTCAGAAGTGTCCCCCAGGACTGCGGGATGCTACCGTAGATATCACTCCAGACAGCCCTTGCAGAGACCCTCAGTCACATCCAATGTGTAACTCACCCTGATGCAGAGGACTCTCTTCTCTTAACCACTTATGGAATCAAAGCTCGTTGAATCCAGAGGCACCTGCACAACACAGCCTGGAGCTTGTGATATGAGGGTGGGTCATTGATTCATTCTCATGCCTGAGAGATCAAACCCGAGAAACAGGACAACTGGAGAGCTTAACTAGAATTCTGAATCAAAATGCAAGTCAGGTCTGAGAGTCAGATCTGTGAGGAACCAACTGTCCCCCTGTAACAGCAGGGACACCCGTGAACATGCAGCCGTGTGAGCAAGAGCAGGATTGTGGGTATTTTTAGACAACTGTTCTTATGTTGTATAAACGCTGTTTAAATAATTCATGCCTTCATAATCAAAATCCTACACACCAACTACAGTAGATTTTATCTGCATACACCGGGGAGGCTTAAAACTTTGCTATGTTCGGGATGGCGCCCATTATCGTCCTCCAAATTCTTCATTGCCTTGAAATTGTGGACCGGAATCCTAGTTTAAAAATCAGCAGAGGAAAATGGAGCATGCATTTAAAATAATAAGAAAGAAGCATACCTAACATTTAGAATAATGTTCCTCCCTCCCCTTTTTCTGGATACACAATAGAATTGGCTTGTTTCAAAAACACTAAGCCGAATATAAATTTATAATGTTAATGATTTTTACTAGTTGTGAAATTTAGTGAGACCGCAAAGTATGCAAAGAGCATTATTGCTGGTTGCTCTTCAACCAGTGCAAAGTAACATACACTGCTCTTAAGAGGGATGAAAGCTTATTCAGATACCATAGATGCATAATAAAATGATAACGAGTTTCTATTGTTTTCTGACACCTCATTGTCTCTTTTTCAAGGGCATTTTGTATAAGAAATCGTTAAGGCTTGACGCTCTCTGACTATAATAATAGAATAACATACTTAGTCCGCTGAAAAGCAGTCAGGACTTGTGGGGACAAGAGAGAGACCAGTTTTCCCAGCTTCCATAATGATGCCAACTAAGACATCGATCTCCCTGACAAAGATGGATGACACTTGTCTCTGCTATGTCAGGAAGACATCAACTTCTACACCATTAGTACACACATGGGCCTTAAGAATGAAGGAAAATAAAATTTATACTTAGCAAATCTGTTTTATTTTCATTGATTTTAATATAGTTGCTGTAAATGTAGTTGGGAAAATAAAATTGCCTGGTCTTTATCTAGAGAATTTAAAGGCAGCTAAGAAGAAAAGACACACTTTTAAGACAAGGGATACAAACATAACATACATAAAAGTTAGTTTTTGCAGGGGCACAACTTTGGAGAGTCAAGTTAAACCCTGCATTCCTCTTATCTTCTCTTTCTATGTCCAAACATTCCTGTTTCAGCCCTCTGACTGCACACAGGAGTGGAGCCTCAATCTAGATGCATTGTGAGTACTCACTCAGTTAACGTATACTAAAAATATGAATTAAAGCTCTATCATCTACATTCAATTAGTAAAAAAACTCATTTTAAGAAACTGAATCCATGAACCCAAAAGTAACAAAAAGAATGTCTTTGTGTCACCTCGTTTTTTAATACATAAAATATGTCTCTGAGGCTAATGGCCATGGGAAGTTTTATTTGTTGTCCAAAGGACTTGGGAACTCAGGAAGGAATGGTGGCGGGGGAGGTTTTGGCAGGGGTGGAGCCCAGGAAGGAATGGTGCCGGAGGAGGTTTTGGCAGGGGTTTGGAGTACAAAACACAAAAGCACATGAGGGGAGTTGGAAAATATTTAGAAAACGCAAATACAACAGCATGTGTTAATTCTCAACGGATTGGTGGCTCAGTTGGCTTTCACGGGATGGGGGGGGGGTGCAATAGGGACCCTGCAGCCCACTCTGGTGATGAATGTTTTATTCAAATGCCATTGTTAAGAGAAACAGGGACCTCTGTGGCCTGTGATGATTGCATATTTACCATGTCAAATAAAACAATTTTATCTGTAACTAAAAAGAAACAGGCCAATGTGCAAAGTTTATGAATACAGCTCCCAATAGGATGGTCACTCTCAGGGATGGAAGCAGACAATGAACGAAACCAAAACAGAATCAAACAAACTCCCCGAGACACACAGCAGCAGCACAGGCCCTTAACCAACGGCACGAGTGACTGAACTTCAGATCGGTGGGTCTGGAAGCTTAAACAACTCCAGAATCATTTGTGTCTTTCTGTTTCTTCCAGCGCCAAGGCTTGGAAGGCCTCATACATGCCTGCCTCACCACAAGCTCCAAACCCACTTCCGGAATTCCCAGGGAGTCTACTGGCCAGTGTCGGAAGAAAGGAAGATGGGGCTATTTTGGCTGAGGTAAGACTGCATAGCCAGGACCTCTGTCTGCCACATCCTTCAGGTTCTAGAGGCCCCAGGAGTCTGCAGAACCCACAGGCACAATCAATAATTTCAATTGAGCTTATAAATATCAACTGTTTGAAGATACACCAGATATAAATGTTTTTAAATGTTTTTTAGGAGCATTTGGGGGAAAAAAACCTTTTGAAGGGAATGTCTTGTATGAATTCAATTCCAAACAATTTCTCATCCTCAATGCGTTGTGACTCATTATTTCTGAAGACTCAGAAGCTCAGAGCCCGTATGCTGGGTTCACAGCACCCACCTCCACTTTCTTCGGTTTCTTTGGAGCTGCCCCACATAGATCCAGTTACCAGTCTCTGCGCTAGCCCTTAGGAAGCTCTCCACTCCATTGTCCCCGTTTCCACAGCAGACGTTCTAAGTCAGGACGTTATCTGTTCTCCCTCTGGATCCCAACATAATCATGCCAAAAACACAGACAACGGAAAATACTGGCTTTTTCGTGCACCCAAATGCTTCCACTGGGATTCCACTGGGTTCAGAGTCAAGTCTACATTCCTTGGAGGGGGGATTACCCCAAATCTCTGCAAACCTGGGCTCTACCTGCCTCTCATGGTCAGCTCCTGCTCTGCAAGGCTGCCAGCATTCCACAACTCACATTCTTGCTACTTCGCAAACACCATTCAATGTAAGCTTTTCCTAAATCCTGACGTCATTTCCCCTCCTCCTTTTTCTGCTACCTATCCTTCAAGATGGATGTGCATCTAAACCTGTGTGTATTGGAGAGATAGTCTACAAAGAGTGGTTTTGATTGGAGAGTAGCAAACTGCTGCGATCAGAGTGTGCCTGCCATAGGAAGCTATGAGTAGTTCAAAGGGGTTAAGGCAAGGGGGCAAATGAAGAGGATTGCGTCAGACATTTTGAAATCTCCTTGACCATAATGATTAACAACAAGCGTGGCGTCTGTCTGACTTGAACAGAGACAGCGGCTGGGTTGACGTCCTTGCAGAAATGCCTTTCTTTTGTCTCTGGGCAAGTTTGTGGTTCTGAAGATTCTTCTGTGACGTCACTCTCAGGCAGTTCTCCCTATGTAGGAACCCTTCTTTTAGAACCTCCTTATTTTATCTACTTTTCTCTTTTATTCATTTGCATGTGATGTGTATGTGCTCTTGTATGTGTGTACATGTGCATGTGTGTGTACATAGGCCTGTAGAGGTCAGATGTCTGTGTCAGGTGGCTTTCTCGGTCACTCTCCACTTTATTTAGTTATTTGTTTGTTTATTTATTTATTTACTTGGGTCAACATCTTTCATGGACCCAGGAGTTTATAGACTCTACTAGATTGGTTACAAACTCCAGGACTCTGCCTACCTCTTCCTTCCCAGCATTCAGAGTACAGACTTAGGCAACCACAGCCAGTTTTACACGAGCTGAAAATCTGAACTCAGTCCTCAGGCTTACTGGGAAAACAGTTTACTGAGTCATTTCCACAGACTCTTGGGAGTCTTTAATTGTTGCTGATTTGTTTTGTTTTGTTTTGTGGTGATGGAAGAGTGCTGGTGTTGACAACACAACTCCAGTTTTTGGTGGTGGTGGTGGTTTTGTTTGTTCGTTTGTTTGTTCGTTTGTTTGTTTTTGTTTGTTTTTTGTTTTTTTGTTTTTTTGAGACAGGATTTCTCTGTAGCTTTGGAACCTGTCCTGAAACTAGCTCTTGTAGACCAGGTTGTGTACCGACGTAAAATGAATGCAGGAAGATTGTAAAAAATATATACAGCTTTAATGTAGAAATAGACTTACAGTACCAAGGTTCCCGCGGGGAAACAGGAAGCAGAAGGGGCATGCGGGTTCCTGCACGCCCAATTTATAAGTAAACATTCGCCCGAGGCAAGCCCGCCCCCTAAGGGGCTGGCTTAACCCTACAAGGTTGGCCCTCGAACTCACAGAGATCTACTTGCCTGCTCCCTCCAAAGTACTGGGATCAAAGCCCTGAGCCACCACCACCAAGCAGCAACTCTGTTTCGATTCTATCAACTTTCATATTCCTTTCAGATTTGGCTTACCATACCTTTTTTGTTTGTTTGCTTTTGATTTTGCAAGGCAGGGTTTCTCTGTGTAACAGCCCTGGCTGTGCTGGAACTCACTTTGGAGTCCAGGCTGGCCTCAAACTCACGGAGATCTGCCTGCCTCTCCCTCTTAAGTGCCAGAATTGAAAGTGTGCACCCCCACTACCTGGCTTACCATACTTTTTAGAAATTGCCCTTTAGTGCTCTCGTTTCTTCATGCCAACCTAACACACTCCATAGTCCATGTGCTAAGCCTGTATAAAGTCCTATAGGTATCTACAGATTTGTCAGATGTCTTCACTCTCAACGACTGTGGATTTCAGGTCACAGATTCCTGCTCTTCACTTTCGCATCCCAAAATTTAGCTCGGACTTTGTTAAACTCAAGATGTGTTTTAAAGATAAATGAATGAGAAAACAAATGAAACTATCTTGATCTTTGAGTACAGAATCCGGGAAAATCCAGAGAAAGACTCGGGCCACCAACTGGGGACCAAATGGTCAAATGCCTGAGCCTGCTGGGGACTTTCCCATTCCAGCCACAGTAGATGGTGAGTCTCACCCCCCGTGGAATATCTAAGCCGACTTCTTTTGTGGAAGACTATTATAAATAAATCTGGTGCAAGCTGGACCCACAGATAAGGAAAGCAACTGCATATTACTTATGGTCCCACTGAGATTTAGAAATATATCTGATTACTTGGGAAAGCAGATAAAATCCAAAAATATAAGACTATCTCTCTAGGTACCTAGTATGTTAGCTTGTGTTCTAGTTCCAGCTAATATTCAAAGTGAGCAAAACCATATGTAAACCTCTCCTGTATAAACTGTCCTGTGTCAGAAATTATATTTAACCAAGTTCTCTTACCTTAACTATATCATTAAAAATCCAAATAAGTCCCGTTTATTCTCAACCAACTTTGTCAAGCCACACAGGGACAGGTTCCTTTAAGATGTAAGTATCCCTTCTGCAACGAATTGGTCCCCTCTGTCCCACACTATATAATGGAGTGTCCTTAAGGTTTAGAACACACTTATTAGATAAGTTATTATTTTAGTCTTAGCTGTGTTAGAAGTGAAAACTGAACCCCAGCGCAGTGAAGTTACTTATCCAAGGTCACCCATCTACTGAATGCTCACATAGGGCCAGGAATTAAATCTAATACCATCGTTAGTCCAATGGCATCAGAGAACCAAACCTCAGCCACGACCACCAATGTTATATGCTTATCGTTAAGGTACATTGACTTATAAAAATTTTGCCTTGTGCCCATGATGCATCTTACAGTTTTCATAGGCAATTCTCCTGTGTTTGAGTTTCATTTACTGGCAGGAATATTAGAAGGATGGGAAGAGAAAACACAGTGCACGAGTCTACCCCCAGCTTCCCAGCACCCAAGATTCTGATCAGAGCTTGCACAATCCTGTCTTTCAAAATTCCGACCTGCTAGCTTTTCATAGGGACAACTAACCCACTTTTCAAACGCATTTGGTTTAAAACATACATTAACGATAAAGTGCTTTGAATGAATCAAAGATAAAACTTGGGATCACTCATGTCTATGAGTAAACAGGACAGCGGCACCAGGGAACATGAAAAGGGGGTGCTTTAATAGAGGGGTGCTTGCCAGAACACCAGCGCACTTTGACCAGGAAAGGCATTAAACAGAGGGTACGATCAGCTTTCTTCCCCCAAGAGGCCCTAAACAACATCCAGTCTCTGTGCCACACATGGTGCCTATATACAAGCCTGGAAGAACAAGTGTCTCACACTGCAGGGGTTGGTTGACATAAACTCACGGGGTCAGCGTTGGCAATGACTCAGGGCATCACAAATGATGAGCCCCTTTTAGGACAAAGGGTTCTGCCTCCAGCTAGTATTCGAGGTGAGCAAAACCATGCATGAACCTGTCCTATATGGACTGTTTTGTGCCAGAGATGACATTTAATCAAGTCCTCTCACCTGTAACTGTATCATTAAAAATCCAAATAAAGCCGGGCTGTGGTGGCACACGCCTTTAATCCCAGCACTTGGGAGGCAGAGGCAGGAGGATCTCTGTGAGTTCGAGGCCAGCCTGGTCTACGAGCTAGTTCCAGGACAGGCACCAAAGCAACAGAGAAACCTTGTCTCAAAAAAAAACTAATATATATATATATATCCAAATAAGTGCTAGGGAGCAAAGACACAGGATACTGTGAGGAAGGAGTCAGCCTCCAGGAAGAAGTAGCACTGCCATAGCAATTTGAACTGATGATGAACCATCAAAGTAGGTAGAACAAAAAGCAAGTTTCAAGCCAAGGGAGCAGTGTGTGTAAAAGCATTGGTCTAGACAGCATCTCTATGCAAATTAGAAGAAAAGACCCCACCCCTTCTGCTCCTACAAATAAAATTATCTCATATGTCCATGGCACAACCCTATGCTAATACAGTACTGATTGGTCATGTGTGGTCACCAGACGTGATGTGACTAGACACAGTAAAGGTGTGGTGGAAATACAGAGTACACATGCAGGATCAAAGATCTGCCCATGTTGAGAAGAGACTAAGACGGCTCAACTATTTTCACATTGACAACATGTTGAAATGGTACCATTCGGATGCATAGGGTTTAATAAAATATTCTTAAACTGAATTTTATTTCTATTTATTTACTGTTTGTTTTAGGGTTTTTTTTTTTTTGAGACAGGGTTTCTCTCTCTAACAGTCCTGGATGTCCTGAAACTTTCTTTGTCAACCAGGCTGGCCTCAAACTCACAGAGATCCACCTGCCTCTGCTCCCCTAGTCCTGGGATTAAGGGCATGTGCCACCATGCCTGGCTTCTTTTTATCTTTTTGAGGAACTATTATTTTTCAGTGTATGTGTATATGGGTGAGCCTGGGTGAATAGATGTTCCTCACATGTGTGCAGGATCCAAAAAGAGGCCAGAAGAGGGGCCAGATGTCCTGAAAGCCACCACGCTGATGCTGGGAACCCAAGTCTCATCCTCTGAAAGAGCAGTAAACCCCCAAAACACTGAGGCGGAGTTCCAGCCTCAGCTTCATTTTATTATTATGTTTTTGTGTGTGGTTACAGAATGTTTAACTGATGCATGGAACTTTACGGCTCCTGCAATGCTTCTATTGAATAGCGTCGGCACACTTTTTTATGTACTGGCCTTGAGTGTACACAATCTGGCTCACCTGGGTGGTAGGAATGGCCAGGAGGACTGGGGAAAAGGTAAGCAGAACAGAGTCCTGGTCTCCAGAGATGAGACGGACAGCTGTGTGAGGGAAGACAAGGCAGGGTCCCCTGATGGCTTCTCCCTCTGAACTGTCCCAAGCTGCATCCTTCCGCTGTGTTCATGTTGCTTTCCTTGCTTTGAAGTTTGTCCTCTTGGTGGTTTCCATGAAAGGGGACATTAACAAGACAGTCTCTAACCAGGGACACACAGTTTAGCATGAGACACAGGCAAGCACGTGTGAAGAGTCCTCCACTAAGAAGGGCTCAAGGGGTAAATAACTGGGTGCTGTTACTGATTGACTGATGGACATGGCTAGAAAAATGGGACGATTCCTAGACAGACATGCGCATCAATCGTGAGACAAGGTGTAGGTGTGTGATTGATGACAGTGGCTCTCAGAACCAAGGGCGCACACTATAAGGCTAAGAGGGACAGGAGAAACAGGCCAGTCCACCACCGTCCCCTGAAGACCTCTCAATGTTCACAAGCGGGTATTTCTTTTCCACGTGAGACACACACAATTCTCTTTAGCTTTCTGGATGAATAACGTGTGTCTCTTATACCTTACATTCATAGAAGAAACCAGCCAGTTTCCTTAGGGATTTGGGAGAAAGAGGAAAAGCAGTGATTGGAAGCATTCACTTAAGAACACTGAGGGAAGCAAGAAACTCTGCGTCCTATCCTAGAGAGCCTCCCGCGTCGGCGTTTCTTCCTGCTCCGTTCACAACAGCAAGGAGACAGAAGCAGTTTAGATGGCTGCCAACACATGAAGGGTTCACGAAAATGTGGCCCATGTGCACAATGGAATTTTTTTCAGCCATATAGAGAAAGAAATCATGAAAACTTTAGGGAAATGAACGGAACTGGGAAATGCTATTTTAAGTGAGGTGGTCTCAGAAAGACAGATGCCACCTGTTCCCTTCCGCCAGCAGATCCTAGCTTCTCACTTTCCTATGTGTGCTTTTATGTTTTTCCGTGATGAGTTGAGGCAGGGAGACTAGGAAGGGGCACGTGAAAAAGGGAAAGGGGCTTTGAAGAATGGGCGCGGCGAGGAAAATAGAACCGTGTGATGTGAAGTAGGCTGGGGTACCCGAGTAGGAGGGTACAGACAAGGATGCATGTGAGAAAAATCACTACAACTAAGTGCATATATGCCTTCCAACATGTATGTAGATACCACAAGAAATTCTACTTCTGTGTATGCTGATTTAAAATTAAATTACATGTAAAATTTTGAAATTTAAGCTTTTATTAAGGCTTTGGAAATTCCAGATAATGTATTTGGATCATGATCACACCAACTCTTCCCAGATTTACCTCCAACGTTTTTTTACTCACCCAAACTTTATCTTTTTTTGTTGTTGTTTTAATGAACCTATTGACTCTAATTTGTACGGTCCAGATAGTCCTGGGATTGAGGATGCCCACTGAGGTGTGGTTGACCTACTGGGAGCCACATCTGTAAGGAAAACTGACTCTCATTTCCCCAGAAGCCATCAACTGTCCATAGCTCCTCAGCTAAGGGTGAGGCTCATGGCTTCTTCCCCACTCCACACGAGAATGTTGTCTTGCTTGGCCTCATGCAGGTCTTGTACAGACAGCCACAGTCGCTGTGAGTTTGTGTATGCAATGGCCTTGTCACATCCCAAAGACACTCTTTCTACTCGTTTGTTTCAGCTTTATAAGGAAAATAATTCTGTATCATTACATATATATATATATATATATATATATATATATATATATACTTAATTCTAGAATTGACAATAAAACCAATTCAACTGTTTAAGTTGTTGTAATTTTGTCCTTGGAAAGGTCGTTTAAGCTTTGCTACAGCACTGGAAGTTAATATTGCCATTGCTTTCAATTTCAGTTCTCAAGAAATCAAAGCCCTGAGATGATAGCTAATCTTCCCCAGGCGCTCATGACTGATAGGTTCTTACTGGCTTCAAAACCCAGGCAGTCTTGCGTCCGCCACTGTAGCTCATCCCTCCTCACAGAGTTTGGAGGTCCTGTGCTGAGCATTGTTCATATGTTTCATTTATTTTAAAGACAAAATCATTAAGAAAAAGTAGGGCAGAAAGTTGGCATCCCCTGTTGCCCTTGCTGAAGCCATGGTCAACCCCATTGCATCCCTTGGCACCACGGCTATGGTACACCCTTGAGACAAGTCTTCTTAAAGCTGTTTGTGGACAAAGTTCCAAAGACAACAGAAAACTTTGGTGTTCTGAGCATTGGAGAGAAATGATTTGGATATAAGGGTTCTCCTTTCACAGAATTGTTCCGGGACTTATGTGCTAGGGTTCAACTTTAGCCGCCATTATGGCATCGGCAGCAGGTCAGTCCATCTAAGGGAGAAAACTGAGGATGGAAACATCCTGAAACATCCACGCCCTGGACTCTTGTCCAAGGCAAACGCTGCAGCAAACACAAATGGTTCCCTGCTGTTCATCTGTGCTGTCAAGGCTGAGTAGACGAAAACATGCAATCTTTTGGTGAAAGAAGGCATGAGCATCATGGAAGCCATGGAGCGTTTGGGGTTTAGAAATGGCAAGACCCGGAAGAAGGTCACCATAGCCGGCAGGGGAGAACTCTAATGGTTTTGACTTGTAGGACCTGCCATTCTCTCTGTAGGTCTGGACAGCACCCCTGCCTCATCTGCTAACAATGTCTATAATCTATGCTCTCACTGAAGTTCTTTGAGTTCCATATTTACCTCCATATCAAGTCTAGCTGGATTGCAGAGTTAAGTTTGTGATTATAAATTTAAAGCTAAAGAAGAAAAAAGAATAATTAGGACACTGGAAATTATCTACTTTGAAGTAGTCAACAAAATGAAAAATTGTTGTTTTATGTATTGTTGACTCATAAGGAAAGCCATTTTAAATCTCCAAGGGGACTTATTTTCTTTCACTCAGAAGTCAGTCCATACTATTTTAAAACATAAAGCAACACGAAAGCCTGCTTTGCCGCTCACTTCCTACAGGGTTCGAGAGTTGATGGAGGAAGGTCATTGGTTAAATAAAAAGAAACTGCTTGGCCCTCATTGGTTAGAAGATAGGTGGGAGGAGTAAACAGAACAGAACTGGGAGGAAGAGGAAGTGAGCTCAGACTCCACAGTTCTCCTCTCGGGAGCAGACGCCTCAGAGAGACGCCATGCTCCCCACTCCCGGGAAGATGCACGCGATGAAGCTCCAACCCAGGATGGACGTAGGCTAGAATCTTCCCGGTAAGACCGGTGCCCACAGATTATTAGAGATGGGTTGATTGGGATATCAGAATTAGCCAGTAAGGGCTAGAGCTAAAGGGCCAAGCAGTGTTTAAAAGAATACAGTTTCCGTGTAATTATTTTGGGTAAAGCTAGCTGTGGGGGCAGCCGGGTGCCGGGGATGCTGCCCGCCGCTCTTATTTCAACAGAGAGTGGACAGTATGTGCTCATATTAACCCTCGAGGTCACAGTGCACTGAAATAGCTGCTAATATTGCATTAGAAAGGAGGGCCGTGCTTGCTACATCCTTCCTACTGGAGGGACCACTCTAGGTGTGACAAAGGTCTACCACACAGACCACTCTACTGTGAGAGACGCCTGTGGGCCACAGGTCAAAGCAAACAAGAGCCAGTGTGGGTCAGTCACACTGTTGGCGTGACCAGCAGGAGGGCTTCTCTGTCCAGACAAACTTTGCTGTAAACCCAGTCTATGCCAAATTTACATTGGGCCACCCTCAGCTCCTCCGCTATCATGACCTCTCACCCCCAGTGGTCAACCTGCCGTGACCTTGTTTGAAATCAGAAGGAGCCGAGCCCTGCAGTCTTTGTGCAGGTTCTAGAGCAAGCCCGTGAGATGAAGCGCGCCATTCGGGCGAGCATGAAACAGTCATGGAACCTCGTTGGGCCTCGACTCCCTAATCTGTAATTTGAGGGAGTGTGATAATACTCACTTCAGGAGAGGGAGCAAGGGCTAAACGGGTGTACATAGGACTATAGAAACGGCTGGGGTACCGGATGTACAAGCTGCCATTTTTACCGTCCAAAGCAGGCCAGGAGCTTTACCCAAACACCGCCACTTCCCAAGCCCTGTCCTCCGCCTTCACATAACCACCAGTTTATTCTTCCCAGTCTCCACGGACTTGTCTGTTTACGACATTTCATATAAATGAAATCATATAACATGTAGTTTGTTTTGGTTTAGGTTTTGGTTTTAAGACAACAGGACCGGAAAAGAAGCCTTTACATATTAGAAGCCAAATAAGAGGATCCACCCCACACACACACACAAACCCCCCAATAGTGCAGCCACGGCTGCCTTTCTGCACAGGCGCAGGCTCTGTGGGGGGGCGGGGGAGCTCACAGGAGGAGGCTCAGCCTGATTTTGAGGAATGAAACATTTTAAGCACTGAAGCTCATTTTCCATTGCACTTCTGTCCGTAGAGGTTTGCAGGATACCCCCCATGACAGCATCTCATTACCGGCTAATTATGCCCCCTGCTAGGAGATGAATTCCTTCCGCTCTGACCTTCAGGATAGAAGTAAGAGAAACTTCTTCAAACACGTGTTAGGTAGTCCCAGGCTAAGACTCTCCACGTGGTTTTTATTGTTGTTTTCAATTTTGTTTTGTTTTGCTTTGCTTTGTTTTTTTTTTTTTTAGTTTTTTAAGGCAGGGTTTCTCTGTGTAATAGTCCTAGCTGTATTGGAATTCACTATGTATACCAGGCTGTTCTTGAACTCACAGAGATCCACCTGCCTCTGCTTCTGGAGGGCTGGGATTAAAGGCATGCGCCACTACTGCCAGGCAGTCCATATGTTTAGAGCATAACAGTAATGAGTCTTGCTTTAAAACATACTCAGGCTATCTTTTGGCCTGAAAATGCTATTGAATTGCTTCTAGAAAGAAAACCCCTATATGGCTCTTACAGAGGAAGAAATAGTGCAGAATGAAAGTCTTATCAAATCCATTCCTGATTTGAGAAGAAAATAAGAGTATAAGTTTCTCAAAATCTGGAGGTCTTCTGACATATGGTTCTGGAGGAGATTACAGCGCGGAGAGCAATTAGCTGTCACTAGAAGTCCAGTCATGAATTTAAAACAGCAACAGCCCCGGGTTCCATGGTCCCTGAACCTCAGAAAGCAGCCAGGCGCAATATACCAGTGCAGGTTTCATAGACTACTACAAGTCTTGTTTTAGGTAAAGATACTAAAGAAATTCATTCATGCAAAATATGTTATACCAGATTATGTTGTGCAATTGAAACCCTGGGGCACCTAAGCATAATTTCCTATGAAAATATGTTTTATAGATATTTACATGGTCAATTATGGGACTAAATAATTTTATTCAGAAGAGTGTAATAAAAAAAGAACAATGGATCTTGGATGCAAAACACCTAGCGTAAATTATAACTCATGCATTCAATATCCTTGTACCTTAATGCCCAGGCTTCTTCTTTCTCTACTTCCATTGTAAAATAACCACGACCTCCAAGTCCCTTTTAGCTCTAAGAATCAACTGACGTCTAGTTTCACCCATGGGCTGATGTGACTTCTTACACAGCCTTGAAGTCTTGCAGCTGGTCTCCCAGAGTCAGGATGGATTCCAAGGAGCAGAAGACAAATGAGGATGCCTGTGTCTCTGGTTTGGGAATTAAAGACATTTTCCAGAAAGGCATGCTCTCTCGTCGACCACAAATACGATTAAAATGGAAAGTATTTTTTGAATGTGGCAATGAATGAAAGAATAACTTTGTGCTTATCACCCTTGCTTCCTAGTTATCACAGAGCAGGGTGTCCTGACGCCTCTCTAGGTAAACCAGATTCTCCTGAAGCTGTTAAGATCTGAGCTGGCCAGTCTTCAAGCAGCCCAGGGGAGTAGCAGACAGTTCCTGTTTATTGCCAGTACCTGAGTGAGAGACCACTAATTAGGGAACGTGGAACCAACCATGGGTCATTTTTGTGGGTTACACGCTGGCCCTGGAGAAGGTTGCCTTGTTACTGGAAAACACTCAGCCTTTTTTTTTTTTTTTGCCAGCAGTGAAGATGCCCACTGCCCTGTGACTTCTCTGATTACAGGCTCACTCAGGTCCACTGGGATTTCTTTATTCTAGGTCAGTCCTCTTTATCAGAGGACTTAATGGTGATCTCTGGATATTCATTCCTTTATAGGTTACCAATTACAGTGGGGTCACATTACACTCTGGCCCCATCTGAAAGGGCTATTGAGATCCTCTCTGCATATTGTACCCACTCATAAGGCTGGACATGGCCCTGTTTTATAACTATATAGAAACTGGGCTGTAATACACAAGGAAAACTCAAGAATGGGCCTGTCAATTGCACACTTTACATGCCAAGATATTTAAATTGCCTTTTGCAATTCAACACAGATTGTATTTCTAATTTACAAATGATGACCCCCATGCCAATAGAACTGGTGAAATAAAACCAAACTCTAACCCACTTGGGTTCCCTTTCTAGCCTTGGGATTTTTTCCCCTTAAATTAGAGTTTGTTTCCCAATCTATCTGAACAAAGTGAGAGATATCAGCTTTCACTGTAGCCAAAACATTTTACAGGAGATGATGAAAAAAAAAATCACCATGAGGTAGATAAGAGGGTACACATGGTATAACCACAGGGTCAAGCGAAGGTGAAGTTAAACAAACATTTCTCGGTAGTCTAGCTTGAGCGCCCCATCCTTCTGCTTACAGGATACATAATTCTCAGAAATCAACCTTCTTGCTTGGGTTCCTGTTTCTATCTCCACACCTACTGGGTACCAGTTCTAACATTTACTGCTGCGGGAAAGGCTGAGCTCAAACGTCCTCACTGCAGCCCTGCAAGGACCAGGTTTGTGGGTGTGTTGTATGCTTCACACTGAAGCAGGTTTGTGGTACTTTTACAAAAACTGGTCTCTGCTTCCCAAAGAACCAGAGAAACCATTTTTTTTCTAAGCGTTGCAATAGTCAATAGAGCCAAAGTGCAAAGTGCCTATTAAAGCAAGGGTTCAGAAACTGACGTCACTGCCTCCGAGTGACTTTAATCTCCTTGTTAGGGCACCGGTCAGGGACGAGGGTGTCTCTTTATGTTCCCTGCAAACATGGGAGTGATCCGATGTTGTCATTCGACTGCTTTCAAGAAACACGGCATCTATAGCTTGGATCTAGGCTAGATGCCTGCATGCCTGGCTTCCTGCTGAGATCTACAGCAAAGGATACAATAACAAGCGGACAGGAAACCAGACGCCTTGCATAAACTCAGTCTTGGTAGATCTACTTAGATACATGCTTCCCAACCTTGGACTACTGCCATTGGGAACCAGATAATTCTCCCTTGAGTAGAATTTCCCTGCCCATTGGAGGCTGCTTAGCCCATCTCTCCTTCCTCTTCCTAGATGCCAGCAGCAATCCTCCTAACATTAAAAATGTCCCCAGACATTCTTATTTGACAATCATTGCAGGAGTAAGGCACCTGAGTCAGTCAGAGGATCTGAAATGGGTTTCGAGTTATTACAAAACAAAAAAAAATCCCATTTTAGAGCTGATGAGATGGCTCAGTGGCAGGATGCTTGTCATGCAACCATGATACCCCAGTTCAATTCTCAGAGTGGAGGCAGAGAACTGACTCCTGAAATTTGTCTTCTGACCTCCACACGCAAACCGGGACCACATCTCACACTCAAAGTCACATGCAGGCCACACACACACACAACAGTAATACATAAAATGTTTAAATCATATTTTATGATTTTTGTTTGTTTTTTCTGTGTTTCAAGATAGGGTTTCTTTGTGTAATAGTCCTAGCTGTCCTGGAACTAGCTCTTGCAGACCAGGCTGGCCTCGAACTCACAGAGATCCGCCTGCTTCTGCCTTCCGAGTGCTGGGATTAAAGGCATGAACCACCACTGCCTGGCTACATTTTATAATTTCTTTAGATCAAAGGCCAGGGTGGTTTGGGTAGACTGCTCAAGGCTCCTTTCCCAGTCTATAAAGCACCAGTCTGGTTTTGCAAGTTCCTGACTTATCTGAAAGGAGGAGAGAGAGCACAAGCAAGGAACTCAGGACCGCGAGGGGTGCACCCACACACTGAGACAATGGGGATGTTCAATTGGGAACTCACCAAGGCCAGCTGGCCTGGGTCTGAAAACGCATGGGATAAAACCGGACTTGCTGAACATAGCGGACAATGAGGACTACTGAGAACTCAAGAACAATGGCAATGGGTTTTTGATCCTACTGCACGTACTGGCTTTGGGGGAGCCTAGGCAGTTTGGATGCTCACCTTACTAGACCTGGATAGAGGTGGGTGGTCCTTGGACTTCCCACAGGTCAGGGAACCCTGATTGCTCTTCCAGCTGATGAGGGAGGGGGACTTGATCGGGGGAGGGGGAGGGAAATGGGAGGCGGTGGCGGGGAGGAGGCAGAAATCTTTAATAAATAAACAAATTTTTAAATAAATAAACAAAAATGAAAGGAGGGGCGTTTTCTAGTTCAATAATCAACAAAATCCTGTCTGAGAGGTAAACTAATTAATGACCCTGGTTCGAGTAATATTTGGATTATTCTAGAACATATCGCTGATTGATAGTGAAAAGAAAATCCATTTCTCAACAATTTCGTGCTAATGTCATCAAAGTGATGACTGATTTGGGCCATTCAACTCACTCTGTCACTGATGAACAGGACACCTGTGTTTCATAATGTGCCGTAAGGGAACAGTAGAAGAGATTCTGTGTCTGAGTGGTTGAACAAGTCAAAGGGGTCCTTTCCACGTCTCTCTCCTTCTCGCCCCGCCCACCCAGCACACAGGCATGCGCATACCTTTGCGGCCTTTATTAATCTAGATATTTACCTTCTCTGAGCTGTCAACTTTACTTGTGATTTCGTTGGTTCATTTGTCTGTTTTGGAGACTGTTTGTGTGTATTTTCTTTGGGACAAGGACTCTGAGTGGATCCTAGGCTGATCTCAAATGCAGGATGGCGTAGCCCTCCTCAGTTTGCAGGCGCTGCCATGGCTGCCTAAAGGGGTCAGGAATTTCTTCAAACGGCTCTTCAGATGGAAGCCAAGCTTGTGAGACAGTGTACTTCTCTCCCGCCAGGGGTATTCTTGGAGCAGAATCTAAAACCACCAACAGAAGGGGGCGTTTAACATTTAAACACATACTTTTTAAAGGCAGCAGAATACATTTTAGTATGAGATTTTAAGGTCAAAGGACTATCTTTGTATGTAGTACACTCTCAAATACCTTCAAGGGAGAGGGGAAACCGTTCTCAAAGACACACATGTCCTAACATTATATATATATATATATATATAATGTATATCACATATATACATACACACACACACACACACACACACACACACACCTTATTCAGGCCTTTCAAAAGCAAAAAAGTTCTGTCATAAAAACTTAGCTCATCCACACCTGCCAACCCCTTAGTGCAGTTTGAAGTCTTCGAGCAAATCTCAGTCTCTGTTGTAAGGAGACTTGTTCCTTAATTTTAAACCTTAGAAAAACTTTCTCAACAATCCATAATCCAACTTGTCTGTGGAAGTTTCGGTATCCCCAACACTGCTGTCCTCTATCAGTCAAGCTAGTCCTCCTCCCGTGGCACCTTACACCTCTGCGGACACTGTTCGGGTGAAGAAGGAGTCTCTTTAACTATGTCGTTTTGTTTTCTGACTTAGTTTCAAAGGTCTCCTGAGTTTTTCTGTCTGTAAAGTCCTGTCCCTAACCAAGAAATCCCAGAATCTACACATGGAGCTGAACTTGATCATATTCTTGACTCTGGATTGAGAAAGTCGGCCCCAGGATGACAACTTTCTCAAACACAAGACATCTCCCCCTTTATGCTCGAATTTCTGTACATAGGACTTATGATGACAATTTGTATAATACATGTCATCATAAGTCCTATGATGACTGCAAATTTTTCCTTTTACAAAATGCTCATTATGAACCTAATATAAACAGATCCTTTGTAGAAATAACAGCTGATTTATTTGATAGCGTGTCATGCTTGTGGTGGTGCACGCCTTTAATCCCAGCACTCGGGAGGCAGAAGCAGGCAGATCTCTGTGAGTTCGAGGCCAGCCTGGTCTACGAGAGCTAGTTCCAGGACAGGAACCAAAAGCTACGGAGAAACCCTGTCTCGAAAATCAAAAAAACAAAAAAAAATTATGTATCAAACCCAATATGCTACAGGGTGTCCAAATATTTGACCAGACCATATTCTGGATTTAAATTAATATCGAAATTAATATCGAACCCAATATGTTAAGCAGACAGACCTCCACAATGTGTGTGTTCTACACTGTTAGAATCTGAACCAGAGCCAAAGGCTGGTGTTGCCTCAGGAATCAGCGTTTGGGTTAGAATGTCTGCCCTTCGGTTGCGTGGTGGCCTGACAACCTTTGGACTTGAAGTGGGATGCCTGCCAATCTCCACAATGACAGGATATGCCAACCCGTTATAAAATCTCTCCCTTTCTCCTGCAAACATGGATGGTATAGATTTAATATACATGTATTAATAACGGCTACTAAGTCATTTCTAAGCACATTAAGTCAGTGAGCTAGCCCAGCCGCAGAAGATGGAACACCAGAAGGTAACATTACCCATAGCTTCCCAGATCAGGCCAGCCCACTGCCTCTATTATAGGTCTAGCCTAGGGTACTTGCTGGTGGGGTTGCTTATTTTAGGTTCTTTTCAATCAAGGTAAATCTGCTTCTTGGAAAACTCAACTGAATGAACTACACAACTTGAAGTTTCTGGCTCGCTGCTTGCCAGGCTCTGGGGTGCTGGGGCAGAGAGGAAAACAGAAGGTGGGGACAGCTGCTGATACATTGTGACAACTAACTTTGGAAAGTCTTTGCAGGCTTAAACAAAGTAATAAATGCCCTCCTGAAATGAAGCTAATGAAAATGATAAACACAATTTTTTACAAAGAAAAAAATGCCTATAACAAATAGAGTATGGTTGGTAGAGAGAAATGGAATGAAGGTTTTTTTTTTCTTTTTTACTTCATTAGGCTAATTAATATTACTAAGTAACTAGAGTTAGGACATTGTGACAATATATTTATATATATATATATATATATCATAACTGCTTCTTTCAGTGGAAACAGAGATTAAAATGAGACCACTTTCAAGTTGTTCAAATATTCCTATTTGCACTGTGAAGTGTCAAATGTGAACTGTGGAACGGCAAAAGCCAGTTTCTAATCATTGCAATCCAGAAAATGGGTTGGTTTTCTAGAAATTCCTGGGGCTAATAAATGTGTTTATTCAAATGTAAAAATCCTTTAAAGTTTGGCTACTTGAAGCTACCAGTTGACTTTGGTTAAAAGTTAATATATGTCTTTCACTAAGCATCAAGCTTCAATGCAAGTGTGTGTGTGTGTGTGTGTGTGTGTGTGTGTGTGTGTGTTTAATTCAGGTTACAAAGCACAATGGTGGTGGGAAAATATTTATTTTGCTCTTTGCTATGGCACTATCACTTCTCACTAGTTCTGTGTCATCATTTCAACGTCAGAATCTTAGTTTGTGACCAAAGAATTCATAAATACTACAGTCATTATGGCCTCTGACTGAACTCCTTTCAAAGATGTGGCATCCTGGAACAAACAAAAATGAGGACATGATTTATCTCAATGGAATTAGTCCTGCTTTGTTGTTTTTACAAAAAGGAAGACTAGAGGACCCCCATTTTCACTGTTACTGGCCAGTGAGACAACTGCAGAAATAAAGGCCGTTGAGTCCTACCTCCCTCAGGGAGACATAAAACTGATAAGCACTAAACTGAAGAAAGACCCATTGTTGACACATGGCATGTGTCTTTGTCATAAACCTTGTTTGGAAGACCCCAAACTCTGGAAAGCGACCAGGTCTCTGAACTCTGTATTACCATTCAGGTGTTCTTTTAACTTGCTCGGCATCACAGAAACCTTGGGGAGGAGATCAAGTGTGCAGGGTGAGAATTCCAAGAAGTGGGAAGAAAGATACAAATGAAATAGCGCAGCAAGCAGGCCAACAGTGCAAACATTCCGTTAGAATAGTTCTCTCTTCAGGACCATCGCTGCAAGCCACCAGCTGGACCCAGTCCTCCAGACTCACAGATGCACAGGGCTTGGAAAGCAATGGACTTGTTTCATACACTCTAGGGGTGTGTGTGTGTGTGTGTGTGTGTGTGTGTGTGTGTGTGCATATGCTACAGACTCTAACTATTCGCTGTGGCTATATTCTATAAAATATCTACAGATACTAAATAAGCAAACGTTGAAGTGTTTCTCCTAAAGAGAAATACCGGGTTACGTACCTGTTAGCCTCTGGTTGAGGCATCTTGTTAATCCATCCGTGTATAACCTTGTTTTACATTACTGTCTTTTAAAGACTCCTTACAGCTCCTCTGAGACTATTGCCTGAATGTAGTTTGGCTAATCTAGCAAATGCATTTTTTCCTCTCCACGGTACATCATAACTTTCTTGGGCTTTGGAATACCAGACAACGCCAGCCCTGTGCTTAGAGCCATTTTAATGTTAAAATACTAAAGAGTATAGAAAAGTGCAGCCAAAAAACGTGGCATCAAATAAGTTGCGTGCGCTGTGTAAAGGTCATGTGCTGATCCGTGAGACCTAAAACAGCAAAGCAGTGCATGTGCTTGTTGGACCGAAGTCGGGAGCACACATAACATGCAATTCAAATTTGCCAGCCCTCTGCACATGTATGTGAGTAACCGCAGGGACAATGGGATGCTGTTTGGGACAGTTAGAAATAAACCTTCACAATTAGATCTATCTAGAAGCAATGAGGTCAGCTGTATCTTCTGTACAAATGAATGAGTGTCATTGTAGGGACCAATAGTTTGCTTGGTTGGTTGGTTTGGGGGGTTTTTTGTTTGTGTTTTTATTTTTGTTTTTTGAGGGGAGGGTTTAAGACAGGGTTACTCTGTGTAACAGCCCTAGCTGTCCTGGAACTAGCTCCTGTAGACCAGACTGTCCTTGAACTCACAGAGATCTGCTTGCCTCTGCCTCCCAAGTGCTGGGATTAAAGACGTGCGCCACCACTGCCCAGCCAATATTTATTAGTGTATTTATTAGGATATATGCATAGTACAGGGTGCACAAATGTAAATCCCAAGAGCTTTCCTCAAGGGATGCATACATAACTGGGGAGCCAATGCATGATTGGATAAAAAGGCAACTGGGACATTCAGAAGATAGTCAGCCATGGCTGAGTTTTATTCACGTGTTATATGAAATATGTGCATATTTTTATTGCTGTTATGTATGGCTATTTTATGAATTACTTTCAGCATCAACTTTTCAGGGAAAATTGAATTAAGAGATTAGCTGGGCACTGTTCAATTGCAAAAGATCATAGCCTCATGGGACTATTCGAGCCAAAATTAATTAAAGATTAGATTTTTCAGTCCCACTAGCCACATTTCAAGTGCTTAAAAGTGACATGTAGCTAATGGTTACTTATCTGACAGTGTGGATATAGAACATTTTTATAGTATTAAAACATTCCATTAAAGATTGCTTATTTAACTTCTGAGATTTATGTGTGCGAGAAACCAATCAATGAGGAAAATTCATAAATGCCAAAAAAAATCTCATTGGAAACCATACAGACTGATTTAGATTTCTCTTAATAACTTGAAAAGGAGCCTTGTAACACTCTTCGCCATCTCTCTGTCTCTGTCTCTCTCTGCATCGCAGCAATATTGTGCTAGAACAGCCCCCAAACCATCACATTTTCCCCAAAGTTCCCCCAACAGCACTGGTATGTCTATGATAAATAAATAGCAATCCTCTGACACCATGGGGCTCAGGGAGGGTTCATCACACATCAAAAATAAACTTAGTCTGTTTTTCTGAAGGCTTTTTCACTCGATCTTGGCCAAAAGCAAATCCGATTGCATCTGTTTCTGTTCATTCTCACGGAGCCACTAAAAGTTCAAATGTGCCAAATGTGAATGAACCAGAAGACAGAACTGGCCAATCAGATTGATCATGACGTCATTCATCAGTCACTTACTATGCAAGCTTTGTAATATAAAACTCATTTCTCTAGAGTTTACCAAGTTCCTTAAAAACTTCCAAATAATGTTCCGTGTACTGTGGGACCCTAAACACCCTGGGTAGCTTTACAACCTTCTTCTACATGTGACAGTCATTTGTGAGGGCAAGGGCAGAGGACAAAAAGAAGACCTTCTCCCCAAATCCCGTGCTCTCTGGGCCTTAAATGGACAGTTTGGCGCCAGGCTGCTCCATTTTCAGATCTCCATGTTAAAACGAAATGTTCCAAAATATGCCATTTTTCATCCTGCCCTTCCATTCCCAGCTCTCTTCTCATTCCTAGCCTGGCTTGGGAGGCACTGACCCTCCCAAGGGAGATAGAGGGGGAGCAGAAACAAGTGAAGGACTAGACACAGCAGTCTCCTGGATGCTACCTGAACTCTGTCTTACACTTAGGAAATGGAAACACAGCTTCATGCTCGAGCACAGTTTTGATAACTCCTCCAACTCTCCCATCCAACTGAACGATGCTCACAGAAAAGGAAGAGCATGCCTGGTAACTTCTCGTTTATCATCCCAGCACAGACACCAACCTGTACAGCGAACGGGCCTTCAAAAATGCACGCTAGTCACCGGCTTGATCTGAACACTGCGCCAAATTGTTCCTACACCCGGTAAATTTCTACCCCATAAAGGCTACAGAGAAGATGCCACTTTGGCCCTGAGAGGCGTCTGAGATCATCAACCAAGTGTTGCCTTTACTAGTGCAGCTTTGACCTAGAAAATGAATATCAGATCTTGTCTGAAATTCACCTGATTTAAAAAAAAACAACTCCATTCTGAACTTCTAAATCCAAAGATTACTTGGGAGAGAGCACCAAGAAATTGATTATTCCTCCTGAAGGCTGGAAAAGCTTTCCCCATTCTTCACTCACACCTTAGAAACTAATCTGACAGACTGAAGAGCTCACTTTTTTCTCAATATCGTCTCATAGACTCTTTTAAAGACAGACACTTCCACTGTAGCTCGTCCCAGAATTCACAGCGCATCATCTACCTGAGTCTGGAATTAAAGGTCTGAGCTACCCCATCTGGTAGACTTAACTCCTAGAAGTAAGACAGATTCTGTGTGAGGCTAAACTGAGCATATTGTAAGGAACACAGCTGGCACCACCTCTCATTGGGGGTGCAGCATTCAACTTTCACAGACACGGGCTCCCCAGAAGAAGGGATAATAACAATTTTTAACAGTCTCGACCTTAACCTCCCTTCATATACAATTTTGATTGTTATTTTTAAAAACTGCTTTTAAGCATAACTGAGCCCTGTTGCACAGCCTGTCCTCACCGAGAACATGAAAAGTGATTTTTCACTCCAAACCCTAAGACACTGAATAGGCAAGTTTGAAATCTGCTGGCAGAGGCATTTTTGTTTTATTGGCTGACGGTAGGACTCCAAGGACAAATTCCATCTCTAGACATTACTGTCTATAAGAAATAACAGAATGCGTTGGGGCTGGTATTTTCAGCAATGCGACACCCGAGCTTCTCCTACTGCTCATATGGGAATCATGATTAATTATGATAAATAAGATGGACAGGGTTCATATTGGGTAACAATACTACCAATGGAAGAAAAGATGCTATCTTATCAAAATGTGTATGTGTGTTCAGGCATTTGTGCATGCCTGTGCACGTGCATGTGTGTGTGTGGTGTATTGTGTGTATGTATGTGTGATATTTACCAGCTGGGCTAGACAAATAGCTTCTGGCTTCCTCTTCTCCTGGCCTTTGGCTATTTGACATTGGGGTTGCAGTGTGTTAGGGATATTCATTCAGTCCCTAAGCCTGCAGTAGCCGCTCTAGGAAGTTAAGTAACTCGGGTGGTCACCGTCTTCTTCAATAGGCTCTAAAAACATGTTTCTCTGATGCCAGAACCTGTCGAACCTGAAGGCCCTTAGGGTGTAACTTAGTGGTCCCTATGGGTGGTTTTATTTTGAATTGTGTTCTAAACAGTGTAGTTACAAGGCAGACGTACTGAGGGAGTTGACACAAAGGAATGCAACACGGATTTCTCAAATTATTGGTACCCACTCTATGTACATAAAAACAATTTACCTAACACTTATACCCACAATATAGTTGCAAAAAAACATGAAACCAGATAAATAATAAGAAAAAAAATATGCCTGGCAAGATGACTAACAGGTAGCGCACAAATCCAATGACTTAAGTTCAATCCCCAGAAATCACTTAAAGATGAGAGGAGAGAATGAACTTCACAAGGTTGTCTCTGACTTCTACAAGCCAACCACGGTGCATGCCCACTTCCTACCACACACATGCATCCTACACATGTGCACACACGCACACACACATACAGAGAGCAAATTCAGCTGGTTAAACTTCCTTTCCACTTAGCTGTGCTTGTGTAACAATGCAGAAAAATTAATAAGAAAGAAACGAAATCTATTAGAGTTAAAATACAGGCAATTGCTAGTTCATGCCATTGATCCAAAGTTTTGTTTTTTTTTTATTTTTTAAATTTATTTATTTATTAAGGATTTCTGCCTCGTCCCCACAACCGCTTCCCATTTCCCTCCCCCTCCCCCGATTAAGTCCCCCCCCCCTCATCTGCTCGAAGAGCAATCAGGGTTCCCTGACCTGTGGGAAGCCCAAGGACTGCCCACCTCTATCCAGGTCTCGTAAGGTGAGCATTCAAACTGCCTAGGCTCCCACAAAGCCAGTACGTGCAGTAGGATCAAAAACCCACTGCAATTGTTCTTGAATTCTCAGTATTCCTCATTGTCCGCTATGTTCAGCTAGTCCGGATTTATCCCATGCTTTTTCAGACCTAGGCCAGCTGGCCTTGGTGAGATCCCAATAGAACATCCCCATTGTCTTAGTGTGTGGGTGCACCCCTCGTGGTCCTGAGTTCCTTGCTCGTGCTCCGTCTCCTTCTGCTCCTGATTTGGACCTTGAGATTTCTGTCCGGTGCTCCCGTGTGGGTCTCTGTCTCTGTGTCCTTTCATCGCCTGATGAAGGTTAATATTCCTGAGGATGCCTATGTGTTTGTCTTTGGATTCACCTTATTTAGCTTCTCTAGGAACATGAATTATAGGCTCAATGTCCTTTATTTATGGCTAGAAACCAAATATGAGTGAGTACATCCCATATTCCTCTTTTTGGGTCTGGCTTACCTCACTCAGGATAGTGTTTTCTATTTCCATCCATTTGTATGCAAAATTCAAGAAGTCCTTGTTTTTTACTGCTGAGTAATACTCTAATATGTATATATTCCATACTTTCTTCATCCATTCTTCCGTTGAAGGGCATCTAGGTTGTTTCCAGGTTCTGGCTATTACAAACAATGCTGCCATGAACATAGTTGAGCATATACTTCAAACTCTATTACAGAGCTACAGTATTGAAAACAGCTTGGTATTGGCATAAAAACAGAGAAGTCGACCAATGGAATCGAATAGAAGACCCTGACATTAACCCACAAACCTATGAACACCTGATCTCCGATAAAGGAGCTAAAAGTATACAATGGAAAAAAGAGAGCATCTTCAACAAATGGTGCTGGCAAAACTGGATGTCAATCTGTAGAAGAATGAAAATAGATCCATATCTATCACCATGCACAAAACTCAAATCCAAATGGATTAAAGACCTCAATATCAGTCCGAACACACTGAACCTGATAGAAGAGAAAGTGGGAAGTACTCTACAGCACATGGGCACAGGAGACCACTTCCTATGTATAACCCCAGCAGCACAGACACTAAGGGCATCATTGAATAAATGGGACTTCCTGAGGCTGAGAAGCTTCTGTAAAGCAAAGAACACTGTCACTAAGACAAAAAGACAACCCACTGACTAGGAGAAGATCTTCACCAACCCTGCAACTGACAAAGGTTTGATCTCCAAAATATATAAAGAACTCAAGAAACTAGACCGTAAAAGGCTAATCAACCCAATTATAAAATGGGGCACTGATCTGAACAGAGAATTCTCAACAGAAGAACTTCAAATGGCCAAAAGACACTTAAGGTCATGCTCAACTTCCTTAGCGATCAGGGAAATGCAAATCAAGACAACTTTAAGATACCACCTTACACCTGTCAGAATGGCTAAAATAAAAAAACACCAATGATAGCCTTTACTGGAGAGGTTGTGGAGAAAGGGGTACACTCACCCATTGCTGGTGGGAATGCAAACTTGTGCAACCACTCTGGAAAGCAGTGTTTCGGTTTCTCAGGAAATTCGGGATCAACCTACCCCTGGATCCAGCAATACCACTCTTGGGAATATAACCAAAGTTTTGTTTTTTAATCTAATTTTAAAACAAAAATATTCATTTCTACTTTAAAGAATTAATCAAATCCAGAAGAACATGTTGTACAGGAATCAGATCTACACTAAATAACATATACCTCACAACTAGCACTGCTTCATTGATTATAATCTAAACTCAAAGGGGGCACAAAAAATAGACATAAGTCAAGTTCTTTGCTTCATTTTTATAATCTCTACACCATATTGTTTATTTTAACCTGCTACTAAAATGCAAGAATTTCCCAAAGGATTGAAGACATTAACTTTATCAGTAGCGAACTTGAAATATTATGAGCTTGTCCCAGAAACAGGCATAAGCAACTAAATCATTGTTATATTGAGAGTCAACTGGGTAGATGGGAATTTTCCAAATTAGTTTCTGTATAAAATACAATGTTTACTAAAAGACAAGTAATATATGTATATAATACACACACACTTGTGGCTGCACATATATTAGTGAAACTTGTGTGATGCTTAAACCAACAACAGGTTTTATTCAAGGACTATTCCTTCACAGAGAGGGTTTAGTATTAGCACACAGTGATGACAAAGGGCGGGTTACTGGTAACCACTTTTAGTGCTGCTGATAATGTCTGTATTGCTACACAGAGAGCTGATCCAATCTAGAGGTCCAGCCTCCATCTACCACCAAGATCAACTACTGGATTTTTAGGTACTATACAATTGCAGAAGCTCAACGCACATACTGATTTAAAAATAGATTCCTGACTTTTCCAATATTTAATTTTTAAAACACACACACCAGTGTTTTGCATGTCTGTACGTACATCACCACATGCATGCTTGCTATCTCCAGAGGTCAGAAAAGCATCAGATCCCCTGGAACTAGAGCTACAGATGGTTGTGAGCCACCATATAGGTGCTGAGAACCAAAGTCAGGTCCTCTGCAAGAGTATCCAGTGCTCTGTGGCTCAGTCATCTCTCAAGCCCCCCTCTGCTAGCTTTTGGACTGTTCATTCAAACATAAATGTACCGAATCATGGTGAACACTTAATCTGACTTTTTAAAAGATGCTTTTAGCTTGAAACTAAACTAATTCTCTGTTATAACTCTGAGTACTCCATTCACCCCAGAATTTCTGATGGATTTTGGAACCTGCTCATGTTCATAATGGTCATTTGGGGGGTGGCTAAAAGTTCTTTAATATCTTCAGAAATGCCTGAACTTTTTGCCCATTTTGCTAATGGCTCTGGCTTCCAAATTCCAAGTTTGGGCTAGTTTTGATCTCATTTGGGGAATGTATTCAGAACATGACAATGCTGCTCTGTTAGCTGTTCCAACACCTTTCTCTGATATGTTCACACCCCATCAGGGATGCTAATTAGACATAACTCTGATCTGAGAAAGAATAAAAACAAGCTTGAGTCTCTACCTGAGACTTTCTTTGCAACTAATAAGCCAACATGCTCACCAGTTCAGAGACTGTCACGTGTGTTGGGATACTAGGATCGCGAGATAGCATTTCACCTTTGGAATCTGAAGTGGCTGTGCAGCAGCTGGGCCAAACACACCTGTGCTTCCCATGCCTGTGCACCTGCGGACTAAGGCCTCTGTATTGTGCCGTGATGACCGACAAACTTCTTTACCGTAATATTTTCACCTATCCAGTCCCCACAGTGATGCAAATGTCCTCATTCTAATCCTCTCTACCTGTTCATAAACAGCGATATCCTGGGACCAGCTCGTATCAGCTGTCAAGGGCTGATGGTTAGGCAGCCTCTCCTCCCAAACTGGGTTTAGTAATATCACACTTGTGACTTAACACCAGCCTGACAAAAATATTTGCAACACGGAAAAGTTCAAGCACTTTAAATGAGGGGGACCTACCCCTTCTTCTTCTACGGGGCCTGTTTTTAAACAGTCCCAGCAAGTGATTGGATATGTACATCTGCTCCTGTTTTCCTTCCACACTAGCTCTCCCAGCTCAAGGGTGAGTGGAACCTCCAGAGCACATATGAAGGAGAGATCCAAAAGGTGCAAGAGCCCACTTAGAATTTCATGACGGAGACAGAAGAAGAAACAGTGTTCAAGTACTAGAACACATGGTTAATCAGTGTATAATGTGAGAGCAAATGTCCTCTGAACCAAGAGTCAGTATCGGCCAGGGGCCCAACAAAGTGTTTGCTGAGAACTGAGTAATCAAAGTCATGGGTAGCTTGAAAGTGATAGGGAGGGAAGCAGCCATTCCCAACCCTGGGATTATAGACCAAAGTGGGACATACATAGTCAACTACCAGGGCTCTCAACCTGTGGGACACGACCCCGTTAGGGGGTTCAAACAATCCTTTCACAGAGGTTGTATATCAGATATTCTGTATAACAGTTTTTATATTATAACTCATATAGTATCAAAATTACAGTTACAAAGTAGTAAAAAAATTTTATGGTTGAGAGTCACCACAACATAAGGAACTATATTAAAGGATTGTAGTATCAGGATGGATGAGAACCACTTTTCTAGACAGCAAATGTCCAGAAATGTGATAAGTCATACAGAAGCAAGAGAAAATGAAGACCCAAACATCTTTCTCTGCCTACCCACCATGCGACAGCCAAGCAGAGAGCAGAGAGCAAGTGCTAGGATGATGTAGGTATTGAGGTCAGCTCTCACAGTACAAAGCCAAGAACACCAAAGGAGACAGACCTGGTCAGTACAGCAAAGGAGAGCAACCCACCCAGGCTCGCGGTCTCCTTTCCCTCCAGTATGGACTTACTTTATGTGGTTGTAAGTATGGACCTCTATGTGGTTGTAAGAGCAGGTAGGGCTCAACTCACTCACCATGCTTTCACATTATTTGTTTGTTTAAAAAAAAAAAAAAGGAAAAGACCAGTTTTCAAAAAAAGGGATGTGCTGTGGGAGCACATTCTGCTCCTTCAGCCAATAGCCTTTAAGATACCAGCCCACTTGGGTGTGGTCTCATATACTGTAAAAGCAGCTGTAAACATGTGCCCACCCTTTTTCCTCCCAGCATTCAGTTCTGCCTTCCCTGGCTACCTAAGTTCTGCTCTAACAACAGGCCAAAACAGTTTCTTTATTCATTAGCCAATAAAAGCAACACATAGACAGAAGGACCTCCTACACCAGGGATGTGAGGCAGAAGGGTGGAAGGGTGGAACTTGATTGAGGCTAGCCTGCCATGACCCCACTTTCAAGCAGAACTCAGATGGAAAGCATTTTCATTATTGATATAGAAAATCCGTGCAGGTTTAAAACTAGAATCGCAGAGTGGAAATGCACTCATGTTTAACAAAAGTGAAGCTTGGACACGCCCTTCTTTTAACAGAATAGCAACGTCATTCTAAGGATTTTGCAGCTCTTGACTAATGGACAGACAAGCCAGGAGATTCCTGATGGCTTAGCTTGAATGTATGATGGATGTTCTCCTGAGCTCGTCACTCTACAGCTCTTGGTGAGAAAATACTTGACTTTCACTTTCCATCTATGGTATAGAGATAAAGAAAACTCATTTTAATATTGTAAAAGTTAACCAGACATAGCAGAGTGTGTGTTTAATCCAGTACTCAGGAGGCAGAAGAAAATGGATCTTAAGGCCTTGTGAGTTCAAGACCAGCCTGGTCTATATAGTGAGTTCCACGACAGCCAGAGCTACATAGTAAGACCCTGTCTCCGTGTGTGTGTGTGTGTGTGTGTGTGTGTGTGTGTGTTGTTGTTGTTGTTGTTGTTGTTGTTATTGTTGTTGTTGTCACAATGTCCTAACTCTAATTACTTATTAAAATAACAGCAGCCACCCCCACCCAGAGAAGTGCTAAGTAACAGGCAACATCTCTATACTCATGATTGGCCAGTGTTACAGTTGGCTGGGGCTGCCATAAGAAACTACCACAGACTTGGTGGCTTAAACAGTGTGCCTCTTTTCCTCCCAGTTCTGAAGGTCACAAGACCAAGAGATAGGTTTTTCTGAAGCCACCCTGCTCAGCTTGTTACTATGGGTTAGATATGGTATCATACTGTTTTCCAGAGTGGCAATATAAAGAGACAAATAGGACTTAATGGAAGGTCACTAGGTCATTGGAAAAGTTTCTCAGAATTAGCATATTTCTCCTTGTGAGACCCCTGGTACTTCACCATGTATTCTCTCTGTCCCCCACACTCCCACCACGGTGAAATCCAACTTCCATTAGAACTTCTCCAGAGCTGAGCAGAAGCAGCATCATGACTTAAGATAAATAAAATACAAGATTCTCTTTTTTAAAGTACTCAACCTCGAGCATTTCATTACAGTAACTGAAAACAGACCAATGCGCTGACAGGTAGCTGCTTCCTCCCAGGGTCTTCATATATTCTTCCCTTTATATTAACCTGCAGCTTATTCTAAAATTCTTGCATAGGTATGAGTCATATTTGGTTAGAGTTTATCCATATAAACTTACTTTCTTTGTTGCTGTGGGACAATGGTCTGTACCCTGTCACTTGTATTTTAAATAAACGCTGATTGGCCAGTAGCCAGGCAGGAAGTATAGGCGGGGTGACCAGGCAGGAAGTAGAAGTGGGATAATAAGAATTCTGGGAAGAGGGAAGTTTCAGTTAGCAATCCTCACCCAGACAGAGAGGAAGCCAGACACAGAGCAAGCAAGATGTGACTGCCTCACTGAAAAATGTACCAAGTCATGTGGTTAACACAGACAAGAATTATGGGCTAATGTAAGTTATAAGAGTTAATAAGAAGCCTGAGACACTAGGCCAATTAGTTTATAATTAATGTAGACCTCTGTGTGATTTCTTTGGGACGTAATGACTGCGGGAAACGAGCAGGACAGAAGCCTCAGTCCTCTCTTAAGACTGTCTCCAAATGCATTGATGTTCTGGGATGCTGAGGGTTCAACCCAAAAGTGTTGAACACAAGTTTTGTGTGAACACAATTCATCTCCCAAGAGTCACTATTCATGTCACTTCTTCCTCGCCATGCATCATACCACAGTGACCTCAAAGGAAGGAGCTTTACCCTTGGTCTCCTTTGCTTCACCCCACTCTTAATGTATCATCCCTCAGTTCCTTTCTTCCGGCTCAGCTTTCTATTTTCACACGCGTTAGCCAAATTACCTGATGAATTACAGTTGGAAAGAATTTGGTTCTTTCAGCATGTGTGGCTATTAATCTCCCCAGACACCGGAGCTTCCTGGAGATAATGCCCGGAGTGAGGGAGGACTAGAATACAAGAGTTCCAAACATCTTTCGAGCCAGACGTAGGGGTGCCTGAGAGAAGGGGAAGGTTTGTACTCCATTTCGGATAAAGAGGAGATGGTAGACGGATACATCACAGGGTCCAGCACCTGGCCAGGCACATGGAAGGGGAGGCTGGTTTCTTGTAAGTTCCCTCCTGCGCTGAGGCAGCTGCCAAGCCTGCTACTACCATCTCCTAGCACGTCATCATGGCTCCTGACTTTAATGGCCTCTGTCTTCATTCAGCCTGAAAGTCTTGCCCTACAGATTCCCAGTGTGACTTTGTAAAGGAGGTTTTGAAACAAACAAACAAAAAAAAAAAAAAAAAACCCTCTTCCCCCAAGTTCTCTTAAAGAATTTCAACAAATTCTTAATGTTCTAAAGGGGGAGGAATCTTTACTTTTGTCATGGTTTTAGAATTGGTGTTCACAAACTAGAGCCTGGGGGCATACTCTGCCCTGTTTGTGGGCATCCTGTAGAATGAATTTTCTTTTCTTTTTTGTTTTCTTTTGTTTTGTTTTTTCAAAACAGGCTTTCTCTGTGTAACATTGCTGGCAGTCCTAGAACTAGCTCTGTAGATAGGGCTGTGTTGGAGGAAATCGTACAGCCAGCCAATCGCCTTTAAGTTAATCGCCCACTGGGGCGTGGCCTCTTACATGATTTATGCCGCTGTAAAGCACGCATCCACTCTCTTTTCCAGCTGCGGGATTCGGTTTTGTTCTCCATTCCAGCAGAAAATTCTGATTTGTGAGTTTAACGCTAAATAAATAACCATCTATTATTCTCAATTCTGACTAGGGTGGGATTTCTTTTAAGCGTCCATCTTTAAGGCTGGCCTCAAACCCCCAAGTGCTGGGATTAAAGGCATGCGCCACCACCAACGGGCCTATGAATTTTCAACTCTCAAATGGTTGAAAACATTTTAAGGAGGGGTTCGTGACTCATGAACTTGTACGAAACTCATGTATTTTATCAAGAAGTACAGTTTAGTGATGCCTAGCGATGGTCATTATCCTCCGTATTGTCTGTGTCTGCTCTCACAGTGGCGAGAACACTTCCCAGGAGGACGCACGCCCATAAAGCCTCATTTCTTCTCTGGCCTTTTACAAAAAAGTCTGCCAAGTCAAGTCTAGGTGGACTGGTTCTGTCTACCTCCACCCTCATCTCAGGTGTCCCCCACCCTCCACAGGAGCTCCAGCCACAGGGTCCTTCCTCAGATGGTCACAGCAGCGTCACTTCCAAGGTACCAGAATTAACATTGGTTTTGCCTGAAATTTTCTACTCCTGATCACTACTGGCTGATTTCTTTCTTGCCAGGACTCAGTTCTAAAAAAAACAAATCTTCCAGGAGTCTTTCTCTGTGCAGTCCCTAAAGCCTACCTTGCATTTGCTATTGAACTCCAGTGGTCTTCCTCCAGCTAAGCACACACAGATAGCATTTGTGTAAATAGCAACTTTTAAGCTGTTGAAAAGGAAACAATTTTAGTGTGTGTGTGTGTGTGTGAGAGAGAGAGAGAGAGAGAGAGAGAGAGAGAGAGAGAGAGAGAAAGAGAATTAGCTATTAGGTTATATGATTATGTGTGTGTACATGTGTGTGAAGGTCAGAGGTCAATGCCAGGCATTTTCAATTGCTCTCCTCCTTGTTTTTTGAGACAGGATCTCTCTGAATCTAGATTCAACTGGGCTCCAGCAATCCTTCTGTCTCCTCTACCTCTTCAGCATTAGAGTTCCAGATGTGAACCACGCTCCCCACACTAGGAATATAGGTGTCCACCACCCTCCCCAGCACTAGGATTCCAGGTGTGGACCACACTCCCCGCACTAGGAATCCAGGTGTCCACCCCTCTCCCCACACTAGGAATCCTGGTGTCCACCCCTCTCCCCAGCACCAGGATTCCAGGTGTGCACCAAGCTCCCCGCACTAGGACTGCAGGTGTGCACCACCCTCCCCACACTAGGACTGCAGGTGTGCACCACCCTCCCCAGCACTAGGAATCCAGGTGTGCACCACCCTCCCCAGCACTAGGATTCCAGGTGTGCACCACCCTCCCCAGCACTAGGATTCCAGGTGTGCACCACCCTCCCCACACTAGGACTGCAGGTGTTCACCACCCTCCCCACACTAGGACTGCAGGTGTTCACCACCCTCCCCACACTAGGACTGCAGGTGTTCACCACCCTCCCCGCACTAGGATTCCAGGTGTGCACCACCCTCCCCGCACTAGGACTGCAGGTGTGCACCACACTCCCCGCACTAGGACTGCAGGTGTGCACCATGCTCCCCGCACTAGGACTGCAGGTGTGCACCACCCTCCTCAGCACTAGGACTGCAGGTGTGCACCACCCTCCCCAGCACTAGGATTCCAGGTGTGCACCACGCTCCCCGCACTAGGACTGCAGGTGTGCACCACGCTCCCTGCACTAGGACTTCAGGTGTGCACCACCCTCCCCAGCACTAGGAATCCAGGCATGCACCACCCTGATCCGTTTCGACTTGGATGCTGTGGTTCCACCCCTTAGTCCTTACACTGGCACAGAAATCCCCACTGAATCATCTCCCTCAGCCCCAACTTTAACTTTTTAACAGTATAAGATCCATAAAATATCTTCTCAATATGATCTCTAAAGGTGATTGGCGAGTAAATTTTGGAAATTACAGGAGATTATAAAGAAGAAGGAAAAAAATTTAGATGACTTATAGAAAAAAATCTATCAATGTGTGTGTGGGTTCAACAAAAATGTGCCCTAAGGTAATCCCCGTGTAGCCCAAGCTGGTCTCTAACACATGGTCCTCCAGCCTTAGCCTCCCCAGTGGGAAAAATAGCTCAGACAACTTCAAGAATTTACTAGAACCTTGATCTTTGGCTTCCTGGCCTCGAGAACCATGAGCGATCGTTTCTGTTTTGCGCACTGTCTCAGCCCTATTTTGTTACAGCAACCCAAACAGATTCAGATACAAGGCAACAGTGAGCACTTCCTCTCTAGGTTCCCTTTACCTGTGACAAGTTGTGTATTCTGACATGAGATGACCTGGAGGCCATTCAGAATCTTAGCTGAACAAGTGTGGTTCACAAGCAAAGCTGTGTGGAGTGCGCATTCCCTTTGCACATGGAATGTAGCCCTCTGGTGAACTGTTCTCTTTATTTCTTCTTGAAGGATGCTTTTTTTTTTCTGGCGAAGGAGTTTGCCTCAACCAGAAAAAGAAACTCAAAATCATGAGAAAGTTCCAAAGTTTCACCCAATTATAAATACCCATTATTACTTCAAGTTCCTTCTTAATAATATGTTGCGTTCTTTGTCGAAAGATAGGAACTGTAAAACAGGGAGGAGGCCCCGGGGGTATTTGATTCAGCTTCTTTTCCCAGAAAGCCCTTCAAGGGCCATCCCTCTGCCCTGTGTTGAATCCAGTGGCGACCAACACTGCCAGAGAATAACTGAGCATCACTTACCTTTCTTGGGCTCAAAGCCATTAGTCTACTGAACTCAGTGCCCTACCTGTCCCGCACACACTCATTCTTTCTTATGTGCACATATACAACCCAAGTATACAATACACACTTCTCTGTAACTCTGCTTTTCTCCCAGTTTCCAAAGCAAGTCTGGAGGTCAGCATGGTTCCTTCCTCTGCCTTTCCATGGGCCCTTAGCAGCCAGCATCCACAAGCAGACAATCTCTTGAAAATTTTGACATTCATATTCTTCTCTCCCTATGCACTAGTGTTCCACCGAGCCTCCCCTCCCCCCGCCCTCCACCCTTTCATAAAGGGACAGATCTGTCCTCACATGGTCTTTGCATCCAAGCTCACACAGTGTTTGGCACCAAGCGGGACTTCTATGTTGTATATTTTACTCCATACTCTTGTTTGATTTACAAGAGCATATGGCTGCCCAGGTATAGTGTGAATAGTTAGCAACCAATGGAATGCAGATGGGGATTCAAATATGCATCCCTCACAGCACGGTGAAATGCCAGGGATCTCCCCCCTGGCAGAATGGATTAAGTTTCTGAGCTAAGGAATTGCATTTCCAGCAATACATCCTATCAGATGAGAAGTATCCCTCCAGTTCATACCAGCATCCTTTGCCAAGTCATGAGACTGTGGGAGAACAAAGCACAGCCAAGTTTCATAGGTGTCCAGAGGGTGAAATGTCTAGCATAAGACACTTCCCACGAGGAAGCCAAAAATGAGAGCATGTCAATGAGTGTACCTTAGGCATTTAGACTGCGGCTTTAACACCAGACATAGCACACGAAATAAAAGCCAGTAACTCCCATTTGAAGAAGAAATGGGAGAAGCTGTGCTTCCTCTCTGGGCTACGATCCCGTCACTCAGCATTTATTTGGTGTGATGGTTCTTATTCTAGGTGTGAACTTAATAAACCCCTATGTTAGATTTCCTGAGATTTTTTTTAAAAGTGAATATGGATGTGTTCCCCACATCTTCCCTATTCCTCCAGAAAGGACATTTTTCTGTGATGTCAGGAGAGGGAACACAGGCCGCTGTGCGGTGTGTGAGGGTGGTTTCCAGGCTTGACGCAGTATGCAGGGAAGACTTCTCCTCACTGAGATAAGGGAGCTGCTGGATCCACCCTGTGATTTATCACCTGAGTCGACGCAGGACAAAGCAAGAACTATTAAAACAATCTTGGCCAGAAACCATTCAACTTCTCATTTCAGAGATTGCTCAAAACCGAGTGAACCATCTACTTCCGAAAAATGATGCTGATCAGTAAACATTGCTGCAAGTCATTGGGTCTTTCTCTGTGTGTGCCTATGTCTCTCTGTCTCTCTCTCTCTCTCTGTCACTCTCTGTCTCTCATCTCTCATCTTTCTTGTCTCCCTTCTTCTGTTTTCATCCGCCCTTCTCTCCCTTCTCTTCATTGCCTTTCTTCTCACCTAAACGTATCTGCTTGAACAACTGTCATGGAGTAACTCGGAAATGGTCTCCACAGGCTGCCGCTTGAGCAGTTTGCTTCCTAGCTGGTGGCTATTTTGAAGGCTGCGACCTTACTGTGTGAGGTAGATTATTAGCAGGGGTGAGCCTACAAAGGTCATGACCACCCCTTATTCAGGCCCATTCCTTTTTGCTCCCTAGGCCACATCCACATGAACTTCCCTCTGCCACACACTCCTCCCATTGTGGACTAAGCCATTTCTGACATGTTTTCCCCACTGTGAGGGACTGAAATTTCTGAAACCGTGAGCCAAGATAAAGCCTTCCTCCCTTAGAGTACTGTTGTCATTTCTTTTTTTTAATATTTATTTATTTATTATGTATACAATATTCTGTCTGTGTGTATGCTTGCAGGCCAGAAGAGGGCACCAGATCTCATTACAGATGGTTGTGAGCCACCATGTGGTTGCTGGGAATTGAACTCAGGACCTTTGGAAGAGCAGGCAATGCTCTTAACCTCTGAGCCATCTCTCCAGCCCCTGTTGTCATTTCTTCATCAGAGCCCGGGAAACAATGGTACAGAACACTGGTGTCGGAGAGGTGGCGTCACCCCTGTTGTAAGGCTGACTGTGGCTTTGGAGACTGGAGCTAGAGATGTCCCACAATGCTGTAAGCTCCAGTCCATGGGCGATTTCGATCACAGTGTCAAAGACCAGAATGCCACTTGTGTTCTTGAGGTTTCAGATGGAAACAAAGCATCCACCAGCAGCTGAGCTAGAGTTCATTCCGGTTTTATTCTGGCAAAGAATTTGGCTAGGGATTTCCTGTGTCCTGAAATCTAAGTGAGGATGCATTCGAAAGTAATGGGCTAATTTGTTTGGTAGAGGAAATTCCATCACAGTGTGGGATACGGGTGGCATGGTCATTGCTCACTGTTTGATTTATAGAGAGAATAGGGAGCAAAAGGCAAAGCCCAAGAATGTGAAAAAACACGTTGTTTGGCAAGGAAATGAGCGTGAACTCAGTTAAAACTGTGTGCAAGGGAGTCATGGCCATGAAAGAGATGAGGACCACTGAAGAGAGTCTGTACTCGCGGTAAGACAATAGCACAATCCCTTGAGAATCAGACCCTACCATCGAAGGCTGTAGGCACAAAAATAAAAACTCTCTGGGCTCTTCTAGCCCCTCTTTCTTTAGCTGCCCCTCACTGTACACACAGCCCCAGCATCTTTCTGTGTTCATCCACCTCCTCTTTATACAGGTATCACAGTCACACTGGGTTAAGATAATTCTGACAGCTTCAATTCAACTTCATACCACTTTGACACCCATCACGTGACAATTCCCTGGGGCGGTAGGGGGTTGAAGGTGTAATTCAACATATTGGGAAGAGGTGATGACATAGCTCAGTCTACAGCACCCTTCCAACTGACTTTGCTTCATTTCTTTTCATATTTCATTCCAGTTTTTATTTATTCAATAAATACTTGTTGCGAACTTACCACGGGCCAGACACTACAAAGAAAGATGAGACAGTAACTCTACAGAATCCATTCTGTACACACACATACACACACACACACACACACACACACACACCTGCAAAAGTCTATGTCATGACTCCTCTGGCATCTTCTAATAATGAGACTGATACTGGTTCTTGTCACATTACAGTTAGTGAACACATACCTTACTGCCAGAGTAAACACCATGACAGTCTGAGGCAGTGGGGACAGAAGATAGCAGTTAGACCCTGGTTTTGCTTTTGGTGTTTTTCAATAAGTGAGTCTTACTTGTAGAAAATGGGAGAAACAACAACAGAGACCAGCTCATACCTTTCATCCCCCGCTGATTATATCCAGAAGGTATTATGAAGATGAGTGGGGACCCTGTAACTCTGGGCAGAAACAAGCCTTCCCATGCGAGTAGAAGGTAGAAACAAATCACGAGAAATCTGGTACTTTAAAACACTTGCCCATGGGGTTGGGGGAGAAAGCAAGAGAGGAAGTAAGGGGAAGAGGAGGGAGGAAAGAGATGAGTCAATGGAGAAAAGGAAGGAGTTGGAGGGGAGGAGGAGAACGGGGGGGGGGGGGGGGGGGGTGGAGAAGAGGAACTTTGCAGAGACGCAGTGCCACCTGCTGGGCTGCTGTGATGCTGCACCTGGGTAAGTGAACCCTGAAGAACGGCCAGACGGATTCAACGTGGAATGGAGAACATAAATCTTTATTTATTTATTTTTTGTTAGTTCTGGAGGCTCAGTCTAGGGCAAGTTACAGTCTAGGAACTGAGTTATACCCCCAGCTACCTTTTCACGTTTCATTTTAAAGCTGAGGTTTAAAGCTCACCCTGCCCGTCTGTCCTAGGAGAGGCTATTTAGTCAGACTGTACGCATATGTAAGCACCTAGCCAGGCTTACACCCCTTTAACTCGAATGCTATTAATCAAACAACCTGCTCGTGACCTGACCGAGTCTCCTTTCCCGGCGAGACTTCAGCCTGTGGGGAAAACTCTGGGCATTGCGGAGTTTATTAAACTCAAGGCCCTGTAGAGCCTGGAGTCCGCATGGGAAGTGTGCGGCATCCTCCTCTTCTCAGATCTCGGAGACTGGGAATGAAAAGCATACCGAGACAAAGGAATTTTAAAAAGCGCAAATCAACAGATAAAATGTGACCAAAAATAGTGCGGACAGGGTGAGAGAAGGTTGTGCAGATGAGTATGGGGCGAAATGATGAGGTTTGGATGGCATCTGTGACGAGAGGCTCAGTACAGAAAACAAAAAAAACACAGGGGCAGAAAAAATGCTAATGCTTTTCTCAGGAAGAAACGAAACGTGCTTGAGGGGACGTCAGGAAGAGCAATTTAATTCGAGTTGGACTTTTCCAGAGAGGAGTTTGAGATAAGGGAGGAAAGGGAAGTTGAGACATCGGCAGACAATTCAATAAATGCAGAGATAAGGAGTTGAAGTTTACATTTATACACAGTTGAAAAGCATTTAAGATTCTGGGAAAGAAAACAGAACAGTAGTGAACTGTGTTCTAGGCTGGCTTACCTGCCAATTGTAAGCAGGATAAAGTGACTGAAAGATACGGAAAAAATCTAAATCTATAGAAATTAAAAGGGGGATTTGAGGCCACACATGAGTAATTAAAATCAGAAAAGAAAGCTGGCTCTTTGACGCATGTCTGTATTGATGAATATACTAACAAAATATTTCTTAATATTAAGCCAAGGGAGTACCTCTAGATGAGGAAGGGAAAGAAGGGGGTGGGACACGCTGCCAGAAAAGGATTCAGACTCAAAGCCTGGGAAGACAAGAACAATAGGTTAAAGACTGCAGTGATTTCTAAAACAAGACTTGGTTAAATACCATAATATATTGGAAATAATTCATAAATAACAATCAACTGATTGGTTTATTCAACTTTCAGGCAGAAAAAAAGGATGGGCAGTAAGACACGTAGATTGGATTTTCCTTCTCCGCAGAGTAAGAATTTGTGTGACAACCTTACATAAATAGCCTGTTGTGTCCAATATGCAAGTTGGTAGGCCTGAGCTTTGCAAGCCCACAGAGGTGCATCTCCGAGCGCACTGTCCATCCCTAACACATTTTTCCTTCTAAGGCTGGATCACTGCGTTCATTCTTGACCAGTGTCTTTCTATAAATGAGGGTGCAAACTCTACACACATTACTGGGAGTGCCCTAAGAATTGAAGCATCAAACAGAATGACCATGCCTGTCTCCCTGGCTGGGTTCACAGAGGAGGGCAGTACAGTGTGTTCTGTGCTGGACGTGGTGAGGCAAGTATACTTTTTTGCTTGATGCTCAAGTAAACAAGGTCCCTTTGGTCCTGTACTTACACTTGATTGTACTGATACCAAATGGGACCCATGTTTACACTACTTCCTCTCCTTCAGTTCTCATCGTTCTGACAAAATGACTGACAAAAGCACCTGAAAGAATGATCAATTTATTTTGACTCCCAATTTGAAGATGTCATCCATCATGGCAGAGAAGGATGTGGCAGGAGTGTGAATTAGAAGTTCAGCGTGTGTTTCCCCCAGGCAAACACCCTGACTGATATACAAAGTGGTCCATTTCTAGGCATTTCTAAATCCAGTCAATTCAACGATGGAGATTGCCTCTCCCACTCCCTTATAGAAGTTTCTCTTTTTGTTCTCATTCTAATTCAAACCTACCACTGACTTTGCAAAATACATGATAAACATTCAATACATGCTTGGTAAATAATAACCTTTAAATGTCCATTTAAATGTCCATATATGAAGGTATATTAAACCTTCATCTCAGCTTCTCAGCATTTGAAGACTGGCCAATCCACCACATCAGTTATGGATGCTTTGGGGAGCAAGTAACAGAAAAGCTCTCATACAAAAATCTAAACCAATGGAAATGGGAGGCCCTGGGCTCACATGTCTGGAGAGCACATCTCATGCCATCTTCTCATATCCATAATGTAAGCAGGCACCTTCATCCTTGCATTCATGTCCCCTGGTGACAGCATGCCTGTTTCACCAGCACCATCATGGATATGAGCCAGATGGGAGCAAAGGGAAGGGAAAGGGAAAACTGTATGTCTATAGGGTGTATATGTCTATAGGGTCTGTATGTCTATGGGGTATGTATGCCTATAGGGTCTGTACGCCCACAGGGTCTATATGCCTATAGGGTCTTTATGCCTATAGGGTCTGTATGCCTATAGGGTCTTTGTGTCTATAGGGTCTGTATGTCTATAGGGTCTGTATGTCTATAAGGTCTGTATGCCTATGGGGCCTGTGTGTCTATAGGGCCTATGTCTATAGGATCTGTATGTCTATATGGTCTGTGGTTGATAGGGTATGTTCATGTATAGGGCCTGTATGCCTATAAGGTCTGTATGTCTATAGGGTCTGTGTTCTATAGGGTATGTGTGTCTATGGGGTATTATGCCTATTGGGTCTTGTGTCAATAGGGTCTGTATGTCTATAGGGTCTGTATGTCTATAGAGTGGGTCTCTCTTATATAAGGAAAGAAAGGACTTTTCCAAAAACATCCCTAAGCATACTGCTATGTTGTCATATTGGCTAAAACTAGACCAAAAAAACCATTCCTCAACCAATTCCTTACTTTTTGAATAGTATATAATTCACTGTAACTGAAATTGATGAATTGGTACAGAATAATGAGTCATTCTCAGGAGTCAACAGTATATTTTAACCCCTGAAACCAAAGAACCCAAGCAAATGTGATCCAGTTGACAGGGAAAGCAGAGGGATGGATGTGGGCTAATAATGGAATATGCCTTTCACCGTATACGTTTGGGTGAGCAAGGATTTGTATGGCTGTAGTCAAGGTCGTTAAGTCGTGTGTAGACCTTACTAGTGGACTCTAGACATGATCTGTTTTGCTGTACAAGATTGTTACCTATCCACTGTGAATGCAGAAAAGGAATTTAGAGCTGGAGATAAGAGCTCAGTGCTTACTTAGCAAGCATAAGGTTCAAATCCCAGCGAGAGAGAGAGAGAGAGAGAGAGAGAGAGAGAGAGAGAGAGAGAGAGAGCGAGCAGAGAGAGAGCAGGGATGACTGTGCAGATATCTGGCTGATCTGATGAGTCCATTAATGTCTGCCATCGTCATTTCTCCTATGTTCTATGCTTGGCTCTCCAGAGAAATTTGAATATGTTTAGGGCTTTGGTCATGTCTTACTTATCCCTACCCACAACAACAAAACAAGCTAAAAGAGCAATTGGCATTATCTCAAGAAATGTATGTTTTTAAATAGGTTCTAGCTACAGATGACTTAAACAGAATGTTACAAATGTAACCATTCTAGTTCTGAGAGAGAAACATCTTGGGAATAGACTTGTATGGCAGGACTGACATTGAACAGCTTGACTGTTTATCCTCACAGAAGAACTGCAAAGGGTCAATAAACATTTTGGAAGTATTCAACATCCTCAGCCATCAAGGAAGTGCAAATTAAAACTATCTGGACATTCCATCTCACCCTAGTCAGTCTGGCTATTATCAAGAAAACAAAGAGCCAGGAATATGCTGGTAAAGACACAAGGAAAGAGGATCCTTTTCACCATCGCTGGAGGAGAAACTGGTGCGGTTACTAGGGGAATCAATGCCGAGCTCTCTCTAAAGACTGACATTAGAGCCAGCGTGTGACTGAGCCTTCCCACTCTTAGGCATATAGGACTGCATCTCCTCATCCACCACAGAGACACTTGTGCATCCATGTTTATTGCTGCTCTATTTCTAACAACTAGGGACCGAAGTCAGCCTAGATGGTCATCAACAGAAGAAGGGACAATGAAGATATACACACACACAGTGGAATCTATTCGTCAACGAAAAAAAATAAATTATGAAATTTTCAGAGAGTTTGATGGAACTGAAAAAAATATTCTATTATGGAAGGTAACCAAAGGTTCAAGAAGTCAAACAGCGCATGGTCTCTCTCACATGCAGAGCTTAGCTTCTAACTTTCATATATGTGTGTGTTCACGTGGGAGTGAGTGGGTATAGAGGCCAGGGCACTCAGAAGGTGTGGTAGATGGGGTAGTATTTAAAGGGGTGTGATATAAAAACAACGAGGAGGAAACTGGATACAGAGGAGTTTAAATATGGATAAAAGAGCAGAGAGATGGAGAAGAGATGAAGGTACTCTGGCCAGCTCACGCAAGGCAAGCATGGCTCTGGCTGGCCCTTGTCCTTCTCCCCCATTGCTTCTGCCTTGCTAAAAACCATTAGATTCCATCCCTAAAGCGACCTGGGTCTTTTCCCTTATTTGGCCACTTCCTCCTCCTGAGGCTGACTACCAAGGTTCCATTGTCAAAGTATTGAAGTTCAGCAATCAAGAGCCTCCTTTGGCTCAACTAATTAACATGCCCAATCAAAATTAAGCACCTTATCCTAAAAGAGGGTTTCCCCCTTTACCTTTATAAACCATTTCCCTATGTGCCACACCTGTGTCCTCTCTAGCCAGAGACAGTCCTTTGTCCCTCTCCCCACCACTGCACAAATATGCTTGCCCTTCTCCCTTGTCCTCTGTCTCCTGTCTTTGTCTCTTATTCCCTGCCCTTTGTGTCTCTGGGTCAAATAAATCTCCTTTTGCTGAGAACTGGTCTTGGGAAGGTCCCTTTCAGGAAGAAAGAGGTTCATACAAAGAAAAAAATATTTGAAAATGCCATAGGGAAACATGTTACTTCATAATCTAAAAATAATTTAAAAAATCAAATGTATGAAGGAAAAAATAATTTGAAAGAGGCACCCTATGTGAGTGGATAAATCTGGTTCCAGACATTATTGGCTATAAAAGGAAAATTCCAGAGCCAGGGATAGCATACCTTTCTATTAACTTGTTAGTCAGGAAGGCCTGAGACTCCCAAAACAATGATGGCACCGACATTGGTTGCTCAGTGGATCTAATGGTAAGACCCTGTTGCTGAAGACGCCTTAGACTTCATTTGCAGGACACAAAATACCAAGCTGGAATTGAACCAGAAACGTCTTTCCAGTTGGCTAGCTTTCATAATGCCAGAGGTACCATGCAGGCTTCTGGGGGAGAATTGTCCTCCCTAAGTCTTACTCAGCTATGGGCCTTGCATGCTACTCTACCAACTTGCTCACCAAGTTGAGCTCACCAGTGTGTTAGTGGTGTACTGTTATGGGAGTCGACAACCACTTTCTAATTGAAGCCTACATAACGGGGTAATTCAAGCTTGGTATAATGAACCTGCTCAAAAGTCTGTGGCTGGGAAGATTTTAAACCATATTGGAAAAGCTATTACTACTGTTTTGATAAGTTGATATTTTATATCCATTGACCTGCCTTCTAAATATTTATTCTGATGCACACAGATTGGTTCTTTTTTTCAGCTATGGTTGGAGCAGGAGACTTTGTTATTCATGAGGGTTTTTTGCTTTTTTGTTTGTCTTCTTTGCTTGCTTTACTTTACTTTTGCATCAGGCAGTAGTTACTGCCGAGACTCATGACTGGTCAAGAGTTCAGAAAAAGTGAATGTTAAATTCTCAGTCCTAAATGAGACATCTAGTCCCTGTCCCCTTGATGGCTCAAGGGTCATTGTGGAAAAGGGAGCAAGCCTTGAAATGTCATAGCAGGAAGGGAGAAGGGAAGTTTGTGTAGAATCATGGAACCTTCTCTCTGGACTTGACAAGAACAAGGCATCATGGATGCACAACAGTAAAAGTTGCCAGACAAGAGCTGCAGGACTTGAGGGGTTGTCAACATTCCTGCATGGATGAAGCAGAGTTTGAACCACAAGGGTTCTGGTAGATCAACCCATTGATGAAGCAGAAGCCTTCTGATCCAATTCCTTCCCTAAAGCCACACTTCTGAACACTGTTATTATGTCCAACAAGTCTTCAATACTTATACCTTGGGTTTCACAACCAACCCTTAGCAAAGACTTTTAAATAATTTTGCATTTTGGGAAGTTTTCCCAATACCAGGTAGCACCAATCTATATGAAGTTTCAAGCAGACCTGAGACTAGCTTTTAAAGAGTCTACCACCTACCTAGGTAGATCTTTTGTAACCCTCTGTTCTCCATAGATGGAAATCTTTAGTATCATTCAAGTCTTGACCAATCGCCATGTCTGATTTCCATAAGACCCATACAAAAGTCTCTACATTTGGGCCTCTCCCCCATCCTGCCATAGATCATCATGGTAGCACATGAAGCAGGTTTGTTATTCGGAGTTGTTAGCTAATGCTATGTGTTGCAAAGGAATGAGAAAACAGTTTGGGAGAGGGGAGTTGTTGTTGGTTGGTTTTGCTCTTTTTACTATTTATTCTTTTGGGGCAGCACCCAGCAAACAAATAAATCACACACGCTGAGGCTTATTATTACTTATAAATGCCCATCCTTAGATTGGCTTGTGTCTTGCCAGCTTTTCTAAACTTAAATTATCCCAATTACCTTTTGCTTCTGGGCTTTAATCTTTTTCTTACTTCTGTATATCTTTTACTTTCCCTCTTACTCTGTGGCTGAGTGGCTCTTTGGCTGGTCCCTGACCTTCTCCTTTCCTTGTCCTATCTTGCTCCTCCTTTCCCTCATATCTCTTTCTATTTATCCTCTCTGCCTGCCAGCCCAGCCTATCCTTTCTCCTTCCTTGCTATTGGCCATTTGCTCTTTGTTAGACTGTCAGGTGTTTCAGACAGGCACAGTAACACAGTTTCGCAGAGTTAAACGAATGCAGCGTAAACAAAAGCCACACACACCTGAAAACGCTCTTCTTCAACAGAGGGTGGAATAGGGCCTTGTGTGTGTTAACCAAGCGCTCTGCTGCTGAGCCACGTCCCCGGTTCTGCTTAAAGCTTAATTGATTTGCAAGATCAAACAAAGAAGCAAATAAAAGAGGCATTTTACTCTGTCAAACAAGGCTGCTCCCCAGCTTTCAAGTCTTTCAGTCTGGGCAGGGCATGTGACTGGAGGGTAGGGTGCTTGTGTTTGTACAAGGCTTGGGCTAACTCCCCAGGGGCGTGAAAACATCACACACGGCCTTGTGCTCCCTTTGTCACCCTTTTTCATATTTGCTCTGCAAGGTGATGAAAAATGCTTGCGAAAAGAAGAACTGATGGAGAAGGAAGAAAAACACCGTGCACGGAGAAGAGTCATGTAGTGTGTCTCTCAGCCTTATTAATGCGCTTTCCTTTCTTCACATTTTGTCACTGATACCGTCTCTCATGCTAACATACTTGTTTTGTTTTTTTTTTGTTTTGTTTTGTTTAAATTTATTTATTTATTAAGGATTTCTGCCTCGTCCCCACAACCGCTTCCCATTTCCCTCCCCCTCCCCCGATCAAGTCCCCCCCCCTTATCTGCTCGAAGAGCAATCAGGGTTCCCTGACCTGTGGGAAGCCCAAGGACTGCCCACCTCTATCCAGGTCTCGTAAGGTGAGCATTCAAACTGCCTAGGCTCCCACAAAGCCAGTACGTGCAGTAGGATCAAAAACCCACTGCAATTGTTCTTGAATTCTCAGTATTCCTCATTGTCCGCTATTGTTTTGTTTTGCCAGTGCTCTTAGATAGAACCCACATCGTTCTGCCCTGCTGTCCTGGCTGGAGAGAGACTTAGCCATCTTCTCCCCAGCCTTCCCCAGATCATCACATGAGACTCTTGAAATTCCAAGAAACACAGATGGAAATAATTGATAATAGCCATCTTAATTTCTGATGAACATTTTATTTATAGATGAGCCACAATTTTCAGCCTGATGTATAGATGATTTATGCATGGCTTTCAGTCATGCTTTATTGAGACTATGGTTAGGAGCATCCCGCTAAATACCTAGGCACATTAAAGATGTTTAATTTCAGAATGTTTGCATGTAGATTGAAAAGCATGCATTGAGAATTTTGTACTGGTTAAGCACTAGCAGAAGTCTATGAGTGATTTCTTAGTAATTGGGTATTTCCATAAAAAGAAAACGATCCCATCATTCTGACAGATTAAAGCCATGTGCTCATTTTTGAAGTGTCCATTTCTTTGGGTTCTAATGGGGTTGTACAGTTGTTCTGTGTTTGCTGCTGTGTCATTTTGCTCCTTCACCACTTGACTCATATTTGACTTCTGAACTAATGATCTGGTTCACTCGCTGAGAAACCACCAAGGGCTAAACATCCATCTTCCTGGGGCTCAGACTCAAAGCAAAGTTTAGGACCCAAGGACCAGGCAGAACAGGCTCCCGGTTAGATGTCAAGTCTGGGTCACTCTTCACAGTCACTTGACTGATGTTGAAGGACAATCACATCTCTTGGTGACAGAGAGCCTTGGGAAACAAAATTGAATTGAAATTCTTGCAAGGAGTCCTCTGGGCCATCTCAAGTCTCCCAGGCAGTAATCAAGAGAGCAGCAACCTGCTCACCCGAGACAAGGACTTGCAATAGGATCTCACTGGGAAATTTCAGGCACAGTGAACTCACTCTGCATTAAGTTCAAGGCTGAAGCTCGAGAATATGACAGCCTAGTTTACCCCTCACTGTCCTCAGGACCCCCTTTGTCACTGAATAGGCAATGTGTCCGACGGCCTTCTCGCTTTTGTCCTCCCTCCCTTCCTCCCTTCCTCCCTTCCTCCCTCTCTTCCTTCCTCCCTTCTTTTCTCCCTGCCTTCCTTTCTACCTTGGCTTTCTTACACCTTTGGTATTTTCTCCTCAGAAATGCTTGTGAACAGCAAAGTGGTATTTCAGAGAACAAGGCAAACTGAGTGTAGCGATCCATGCCTGTTATCATAACAATGGGCCTTTTCTCAACGCTGCACTGTGGTGAGCTCAGAGTCCCTAGCCAGAGGATGGCTGCCACAAGCTTGAGCCAACCTTGCTTCAGAAAGAAATGCAGAGGTATGGAGAGAGGGAAGGAGGGAGAGAGGGAGGGAGGAAGGGAGTAGAAGATAGAGACTGTTTGAAGATGTGCATGGACCACATATTCAGAAAATAGTGTACTAGGCCCCCCACGAGCCTCAGAAAAAGACTGTTTTGATACTTTTGTCTTCTACAACCTAGTTAAAAGAGAGATTCTCAAAAATCAATTACCAATTGTTTAAATTTTCAAATGCCCAAACAGGGAATGTTTCCTTGGAAGCTTAAGCAGCACTATGCATGCGTGTAGACCATGAGAGTGACAAAACCAAATCGCCTCCCTTTATCCTGAAATCTTGCTAAAACCCCAGAATCGAAGGCACTGTCTTCTACAAAGCCACGCACTCCACTGCCACACAGCCGCCCTGAAACCACTTTCACAGAGCGCTGGTCAGAATATAGCCCTACCTCGCTCCCCTCCAGTCTTCAAAAGCAAAGGGGCTGCTCAGAACCAGAGAAGCTTCCAGGGAGAGAGGTACACATTAGTGGGCAAGTCCGTCCCTCTCCATGCTCTGGCCCAGTCCTAGCCAGGGGAGTGCTGCAAAGACAGTTGGAGATGGATCCGGGCCCAGGGCACCTGTGCCCAGCGCACCTGTCCTAACCCTCAGTCCAAGGCTTGAAAACCTTCACGCAGGCCTTACAACTAGTAAACAACCCAGCACTATTAACTGGAATTTGTGGACTTGGTTTAGATGAAACTATACAATTCAGGATTAGAGGGGAATTTAAACTTCAGCTCCTGAGACTCTTTGTCGTCTAAGATATGACCTGCCCCTTCCTGGTCAAGACGCTTCTGTAGTGAAGACATTTCATCCTGATGAAATCTGCGCTGTCTGCTGACTGCCAAAGCCGTAAGCCAAGGGGCCAAGAACCATAGGGATTAGGTCAATGTCTACAAGTATATCTGGCTAGATTTCGCCTGCTTCCCCTCCCCTTGGTCGGCCAAGGGACAAACTACAGATGACTAGAGACTTTTCAAGCCCTACACTGGCAGCAACCTGTGTTTTGCAGCCCAGGTAACAAGGAAAAGCACCCTACAGTGCCTTCTGCGGAACCCTGTGGAGACATTTGCCAGAGACCAGGAAGCGCCTGCCTTCCCAGCTGTCTTGACAGTCTTTGTTCCAAGAAGGGCCTTTCAGGGTGAGTTATGTGCAAGGTGAAGGCCAGGACACCAGCCAGCCACACGGGACCTGTCTTTCCCTCTGTTTCTGATCTCTGGCCCAATTTACAATGGCTGTCAGAGGGGCGTCCCCTATTCACATTCCCATTGCCTGCCACCCAACTAGAACAAAACCGCTCAGACATTTCAAGGACCACAGGTTGCAGAAAGGCCACGCTAGGAAGAAGTGCCAGGAAACATTAGCTGTCACCCTCGCTCACGTGGCGTCGCCACATGGTAACCCGAAACAAGTCCGTAATCTTAACACCCATCTTATCGTGACACGAGTTCAGGAACACAGAACTGGAAGTCCGAGAGCTGAGCTGCAAGAACAGGCTGTTCCGACCCTAGCTGAGAAATACCTTAGGGCAGGCAGGGCGCAGAGGAGGGTGGAGGACATTCCGTGATGCAAATATTTTAAAACTCCTCAGATCTGCACACTGATAAAGCTACTGGGGGGAAAACACACCGAGAGATGGGAGAGCAAAGGTTAAGAGGAAAAGAAGGAAGAGGAGGGAAAGAGATCTATGTTGGAAGAAACCTAGGAAGGAAAAGGCTTGTTTGGCTCACAGGTCCCAGTCATGCCTGAGGGAGGTCCGGGTACAAAATCAAGCAGGAGCAGAGGCAGGAACCATGAGGAGAGCAATTCATTGGCTTCCTTGGTTGCTTTTCATATACAGTCCAGGCCTGTCTTCTCAGGGGTGACAGCACCCACAGGGGTCCAACCACTTCTTAATTACCAGTCTATAACCTACAGGGGCTGGAGAGATGGCTCAGCAGTTAAGAGCACTGGTTGCTCTTCCAGAGGTCCCCTGTTTGAGTCACAGCTCACAGGCTGTTTCACAGTTTCAGGAAATCCAGTGCCCTCTTTTTTTTTCTTTTTCTTTTTCTTTAGTTTTTTGAAACCAGGTTTCTCTGTAGCTTTAGACCCTGTCAGGAAACTTGCTCTTGTAGACCAGGCTGGCCTCAAACTCACAGAGATCTGCCTGCCTCTGCCTCCTGAGTACTCGGATTAAAAGCGTGTGCCACCACTGCCCGGCCCCAGTGGCCTCTTTTGACTTATGTGTATACACATAGTGCACAGACATGCATGCAGATAAAATTAGACCCATTACAAAAAAATATATTTTTAAAAGAAGAAAATACCCCACAGGCACGCCTACCTGATCTAAGTTTTTCCTCAGTTGAGGTTCATTCTTCCCAGGTGCCTCTAATTTATGCAAAGTTGTCAAAAACCAACAGGTAACCCAGGCCTCGTGTATCCCTACATCTACAGGGCCTCCTGTATCCCTGCATCCACAGGGCCTCCTGTATCCCAGCATCCACAAGGCCTCCTGTATCCCTGAAGCCACAGGGCTTCCTGTATCCATGAAGCCACAGGGCCTCCTGTATCCCTGAAGCCACAGGGCCTCCTGTATCCCTGAAGCCACAGGGCCTCCTGTATCCCAGCATCCACAAGGCCTCCTGTATCCCTGAAGCCACAGGGCCTCCTGTATCCATGAAGCCACAGGGCCTCCTGTATCCCTGCATCCACAGGGCCTCCTGTATACCAGCATCCACAAGGCCTCCTGTATCCCTGAAGCCACAGGGCCTCCTGTATCCATGAAGCCACAGGGCCTCCTGTATCCCAGCATCCACAAGGCCTCCTGTATCCCTGAAGCCACAGGGCCTCCTGTATCCCAGCATCCACAAGGCCTCCTGTATCCCTGAAGCCACAGGGCCTCCTGTATCCCAGCATCCACAGGGCCTCAGGTATTTCTTCATCCCGGTCAAGGTGTACCACCTGCCAGCTAACACACCTCATGGAAGACAGTTATGGCCACAGGTCCTCCACTGGGCCTACAGAGAGAGTTTAATCGTGTTCTTAAAATAATAAGCAGCTCTTACTTTCTCAAACTTGGTGAGTAGATATGACCAGTCAGTGTAACAAAAAAAAAAAAAAGTCTCAGAATGCAAAAAAAGCTGTGAATGCAGATGAAGGTGAGAGCTTAGACCCCTGCTCCCTGAGCGTTTTTTAAACAGAGTTCATGAAGGTCTTTCTCAAGGAGGAGACGTCGGGCTAGGGCTAGTAGTTTCCCGTGTTTTGTTGGTTTTTCTTCTGTTTTTGAGTTGAGGTCTCACGTGCTCCTGCAGGCCCGGAACTCACAACGCAACTAAGGATGATGGTGAACGTTTGGTGTCCCTGCCTCCAGCTCTCAGTGCCTGAATGACGTGTGTGCACTATCACACCTGGTTGATGGGGTGCTAAGATTGAATCCCGTGGTTCCTGCACACTAGGCAAGCACTTTTACCAACGTACATACGTCCTCAGCCCAGGGGTCTATTTTCTTCATTGGATTTTATTAGTTACTTGCCTGTGGTTTGGGTGCTATCCAAACCTTCGTAAAGAAATTCCGAGATGGCTACCACTGCCCGACAGCCCCTCGGTGTTAATATTCCCCGTGCATGGTATAAGCAGAGGAAGCATTTAAGTACAAAGTTATCTGAAGATCAAGCAGAATTCGGGTACGGTGGCACAGCCAAATCTATTGAGATATGCACTTCACTTCCATGCTCAGTCGACAGTGGCTGTTGCAGAATTTACACTTTAAGACCTCGTGCTGCCATAATTAAGGTAAATCCTGACCCAGAAACAGAGCAATTTGGGGACCTAGCCTACAGAGGACTTCAAGGAAAATAAAGAAAAGACAGTGTTCTTAGCAAGCAACACAGGTGCTCTCAGGTATGTATGTGATTATCTAACCCAGGAAAACTATGTGTAGTTAAACATCAGATAGGAAATTAAAGTTGGTATGGAAGTGGGGTAAATAAATTCTCAGCTAAAGAAATGAATATCTAACAGGCCGTGCCAGGGTACATAGAAGATCAAAATCCCTCCCAGTCAGTGTCTGTCACTGAGAGGACGGTATGGCAGGAACTCAAGCAGGGACAGAGAAAGGAGTCCTGGGACAGCTGCTCACTTCCTTTCTCTCCTGAAGGATAAGCCTGCCTAGTGAACAGGCCCTACCCTGAATCAGAGGTCAGCTTTTTTTAAAGAACAGATATATTGGACACAATTACCCCAGACTAGTCAATGAAATAAAAGATACATTGATTCACTGATGAATAGGCTCACCATTCAGAAAAGGCTTGAGTAATCACAGTATGTTGTGTTAAGACTTGGAAACATTCCTGAACACACCATTTTTTCCCAGAATTCCAGTGTGCTTTTCTCCAGCTATCTATTAAGCCTGCATCTTCAGAGCTCCCTAATGTTTTTCTCAAGAGGCAAATGTCACTTTATGGTAACTGGCAGTCTGTTTTATATTTTATGTGTTTATTTTTATGTTTGTTTTTTATATTTTTTTTTCAGTGATCTTTTCCGTTTCTATCACACAAAATGTTCCGTAAAATGAGATGTCGATCCCACTTTCCTTCCGGTCTCCACTGATTAATCCTAGAAGTCTGCAACGGGCATCAGAACAGTCTGCTCAGTTCTTGGCACCATAATGCATTGAAAAATAAAACCCTGGATGAAATCTCTGCTCTAAGTTATACTGAAAAGAAACCTTCTATGTATAAAATTGTGGGAAAAAATTCCCAGTTCTACAGGGGAAAGTCCACTTCCACTCCACACTACACAGAACTCTCCTCCCAGTTTCTCGTGAGAGGTGGACGTGGTCCTGGTGGGTCAATTCCCCTTCTTTTTCAAGACTTTCCTCAAGGAGTGGCTTTATCAAGTGGCCCTCTTTCTTCATTTCAGTTCTGGGCTAAGCTTAGAATCAGGAAGTGCAGAATTTGAAGGACATTTCTGCTTTATCTATGCTCAAGTGATTTCCTGTACTAGGGAGGCCAAGAAGCCCTAATTACCCATAGCACCCACGTCACTGACTCCCTTACTAGGCCTCTTTGGTTCTCAGAATATATTACCTTAGCATTCCAGATATTTCTCCAGATAGACTTGTTGTCTATGTGGTTTCTTCTTTATGAAGTAAGAGATATTCAAAGTGAAACTCAGAATATGCCACTCCAAAATATATTACTTTGATGTAAGAATTATTTTGAGTGCAAGCAAGCATGGGAAGAGCTCATTGCCTTCCCCTGTTGACATCAAAAAAAGACCTAACTCTCTTTGTGAAGAGTCATTTCACCTCCCATACCAGGAAGAAGGTGGTGCTTATCGACAGCCAGGAGTGTTCAGTGAATCTGCGTAAACAGAACTCATGGAATAGCTAACTGGTCTACCACTAATTCCCCATAATTACCTTCCTACAGGTTACTGCCCATCCTCTTTCCTTCACTTGGCAATTCTTCTGCAGTTTATCACCTGTTGTTAAAATGGTTGGGCCCCTAAGTCTAAATACTTCTTTAGGTCTTCCTGCCCTCTCTTCCTCCGTCTTTCTTTCCCTCTCGTTTTCCTTCCTTCCTTCCTCTCTCTCTCTTTTTGCAGAATCCTCATGCATTTAAAATTTAATTCAAAATGTCTTTTCTTCTTAATCTGTCCTCTCTTGAGTTCATTTGTCTGGCTCAGCTGAAGATCTTAAGAAGACAAGACCCTAAAAGGACAAAGGAAAACTTTTCCTCCCCGCAAACAGAATGAAAAGCATGTTTGTCTACTGTAGACCACATTAGTGCCTCTCTGCTGTCGGCCTTGCGGGATTAACCCAGAAATGAGAGAAGTTGGGAACTGGCTCAATGGTCTGTAGAGATGCAGAGTAGAAGCCTGAGTGACATACCCCAGGGACTCTGCAATACTTCTGGCCTAGGCTGGTATCTCCTCACTCTGTGACCACATCTTCTTGCTACAAGGCTTCATTTGATGAGAGGAATTCACTGTTTTAATGAGTGTCATCCCAAAACACACAAATCTTCTTCCTGATCTGAAATTCCTACAAAATGCTTGTCTGGTTTTAATATTTGCTCAGTGTAGTCTTTCTCTTACTGCATCGACTTATTGGTACTTGCACTCCCTCTTCTGTCTGAAACTATAAAGTATTCACTTTTTCTCATCCCATTCCCATTACACTACAGAAATATTGTGGTTCATGCAAGATTTATCAGGCAGGAGTGACGTAAACCCCAGCCTCTTAGCCACACCTTGGACAGGAGGCCCCAGAGGGAGAGCAATGTAGATCGCACCTACTAAGCTCTCTGAGCACAGTCCGTCTGCATGAAGGATGGGGCCGATTCCCATCTCTCTAAAGAGTAGTCTGAGGACTCTGGCTCCATCTCCCAGGATTCAGGTCTTCTCCTTCTGCCAAGCAGCTGGCATCTGGCAACTGGCAGCTGACATGCGTTTTTGCATTGTCTGATGAGCCAGGACACCTGGCTGAAGGATTCTCGCTTGCTGAGTGTCTGGGATTTCCTCAAAAACTAGCAAAAATGAGTTAGCAACTAAAACTTGGTCTCGGCTTCTTCGTAATCAAGCGTGTGGTTTATCCAGGGCCTACGATGGCTCATACAGTGATTCTGGGTTGTTGTTTTTTTTTTTTATGCAATTCAGAATAGCAAAGATTTTTACAGTTTCTCCTTCTGTCTGAGACAATGAGCTTGGATCTGTAGCTATAAGAGCAATATTGACAAAGACCTAATACGAAAAACCCCTGGCCTTCAGAGAACTTTCACTCTGTGGAGAACGGAGGAGTGAAATCCATTTTCAAGACACTGTTTAGGAAGCTCAAAAATGATGCTTCAATAAGTTAAAGTCCCATCCCCCCAAAAAAAGGAAAAAGGAGACTTGGGACACCTTAAGAGCTTTTAAAACATGGCAAGGAAACGATGCTTTCTATATGGTTGGCTCCCAAGCAGCTAAAATAGGACATAAAAAGTCTTGTGTTGCTGTTAATACTCAAAAAGTCATTTCCGAGCTGTATATGCAAAGACAAAAGTAGGCATTTCCTGCAGCGCAGGGGAGGTGGATGAGAGTGTGAGTGTGCTGAACAATCCCATCATCACTGCACGCTGTCGTTTAGGTGTCTGAGGTCATCCATCCAGGTCCTTGCTTCTTACAGCAATTCGTAGTGAACAATATAGCTGAAGGCAGACATGGCCACACTCACTTTAGCATGCCGTGGGGATGCTCTAGTATATCCAAACACAACACACTTCAAAGGTTCAGAGAAGTCTGACCTGAAGCAGCCTTTCCGTTCCTTATCACTTTGACAGTTACACAAACTCCAGAGAAGGGGTTTTCTTCTCTAACTATTTCGAACTTTACCAGTCAGGGAGTTGGTCTTTCTCTAGATTAGAATACACTAAATATATCTTGAGGAAAGGGCGCAGTGCCCTGTCAGCAAAGAGTCCAGGAGTGGGCTCTCTCCCTTTATTTAGGACCACAGAGGAAGGTGAGGGCGGGGCAAGAGCAGGAGGGAGGTCAATAGTCTCAGCGGGGAGTCACAGCTCCAGGAAGCATTTTAGTGTCGCTTCTTCCAAGGGGTCAGTAGAGACTGTCTCACTTCCACCCCATGACAGAACTTGGCCTGAACAAAAGCCATTAACTCAGCCAAAGCCCCAGCCAGTGAGCCCAGAGAGTTAAAATTGCTCCTTGGCACTGCTGCTCAATGCTTATCACCACTCAGTGGAGGAGTGCATTCCCCCAAATGCCTAAAAACAAGCGCAACAGGGACTTTCAAAGGATATGACTTGCTGAGCTTTTAGGATCAGACAAACAGTCCAAACATCCTGCAAAGACGGAACCACCCTGACAAAGGCGCTCTTTCCTAGCTCAGTGATTCTTACACGCTCTGGTCTCTCAAGAATGATGTGTGAAAATCAGCTATCTCCTGCTTGGAATTTCAAGAAATTTCTGTTCTTATTTCTCAGTGGCAGTCCTTGTGATCTCGCACACGAACATACAATGTGATACTGAGAACTGTGTGCCCCATGTAGGACCTGATCCCACACACACAGCAGGCAGCTAGAGCTGCAGAGTCCCACAGCTCACAGGCTCCCACAGCAATTACAGAAAATCAAGACTGCTTCCCACCCAGAGACCCAAAGCTCCCACACAGGTACCACCCAGCCTTAGAGTCCTCTGGGGAAACAGAATTTGGCTCTTGCCTGCCACTCACTCCTCTGAGCTGCAAGCACTAGAATGAAATACTTCTTGTTTCATACATAAATTCAATTCCAGAAGCTCTGATTGAGAATAATTTTGCCTCTGTAACTCACCCTCAGTGGAGACAAAGGCCAGCTGCTAACAGTATGGGGGTGAGGAGCCTAAAATACTCCTCAGAATTAGCAATGACTTTTTCATTGTCCCCGGAAGACTTCCAGGTCCTTGGTGCTTGCGTATTTCTGGATGTCCTGCACATTTTATATCCATTTCTACTGACAGAGCCCTTTTTGCTGTTAATATTTTTAGGAAGCAGGGAAACTTCATTTATGCCTCCATTGTCCATCTAGGGGAAGGGAGGGTGATCTCAGGGTCTCTGGTAATCTAATATGTTATGATTCATTCACTTTATATAGACAGTCCTTAATATTCTGGTGAGTAATTTACAAAGCCTTCTGGGAGACTGCTGAGTCACACTGGAATTAAATGCAATTATGAGACTGGAGTATAATGATATCGCCACGGGTAAGACTGGACTGAGGCCTGTGGAGAAGGTGTGGGAGGAGAAAGCCATAATCAAACTCGTGGAGATGGCACCTCTTCAGACAACAGGCAAGATTAGGCAAATTATCAACATGTGATGCACAGTCAGCTGCAATCGGAAATATGGTTCTTACCAGAACTGCCCACCATTCGTTTGGCAGAAGTCACAGAGTAGTGACGGCAATGGATTGCATAGGCTTTGGAGTGAGTCATCAATGCCCGGGTGCAGTTCAGCTTTGGCAGCCAGGACTAATGACGTGAACTTTCCAGACCACTCACCAGAGAGATGATGAATGCCAGAATCCGTTCCAGAACCCTCCTTTTAGTACCCGCAAGCAAAATATCCTAAGGCAGGCTCCTAAACCCTCACTGGGAGACCTGGATGGAGGGACTTGCCCACAGAACATTTGAGGAGTAAATGTATCCACTTAAATAGTCACAGACAGCTTCAGGGGTCCCTAGCGCGAGGATAATAGAACTCACAGGAGAGAATCAGGCACAGTGTGAGAAAGACTAAGAGTTTGGAGATCTAATTTTAAAGGTCTAGAGTCTCAAAGCGCCCTCCTGCCACCTCTGGCCAGGCAGGAGTAGCCAGGTCTGTCTCCCAAGTCCTCTCGTAAGAGAAGGTAACTCTGAGCCAGCAGAATGCTGGCCTCCTTTAGCATGACCAAGGCGGACTTCCAAGGGGTCTGTGGAGGAAAGGGCTCCTTCTGGTAGACTGTGCTGGCTTCCAAGACGTTAGGCTATCACAGCCTCCTAAAAGCAGCTTAGTTAGGAATTCGAGGCCTGGTATATTCTACAACAACATAGCACACGATTCCCAACCTCCACTTTCTGGAAAAGCATCAGGTAGGAGTGTGGAAATATATGTATCACTTTCTAAAGCAGGCTAGCAACAGCGCATTAAAATAAAGAGCCAGAAAAATCAAAGAGGACACATCGTTCACAAATTGAAGTAAGATGGTCTATCCCTGAAGCTGATGATTCCTTTCCAACATTCTGTTCTTTATCCCCAGGAGGAAAAACAATCTTTTTTGAGATATTTTCTCACTAGTCTGGAACTCATAGCAATCCTCCTGCCCCAACTTCCCAAGGGCTAGGATTGTAGATAGGTATGTGTCAGTAAACTAAAAGAATCATTCTTAAGTAGCTCTGCTTTTAGGTCTTCAATACCATTGAACTAACCAATGTTTGCCCCTGTATTTCTGGCTTTATCAACTTCAAATAACAAGTATAGCTTGCTACAATGAACGAGCTCTAACCTGACACCCTTTTCCTACTCTTCCACATCTGCTTTTCACCTTCCAATTTTTTAGGTTGCATTATTATTTTTAAGAGGCTTACTAGTTGAACATATAGCTTTAAATAATACACAGTAAATATCCAGTTCTTGACTCCTCGGAGTTTGCCATGCACAACACATTTGTAGTCAATAAGACAGGGAAAGGTACATAGCCAGGAACCTCAATCAGCATCCGCTCTTCCCTCCCAACTCCAGCTGATCAATATCTAGCCTGAAGACAGAGATTCCTAATGACTGGAGCTACTGAAATCTCTTCTGCTGATACTCAGAATTCGTCATGGGCTAAGCTAATGTAGGTTATGGATTTCAGCTAGGAAAGAAAGAAAAAAGAAAGAAAGGAAGGAAGAAAGAAAGAAAGAAAGAAAGAGGCAGGGAGGGAAGGAAGGAAGGAAGGAAGGAAATCAACAAAGGAAAGAGAAAAGAGAGGAAGTGAAAGCTAGAAACCAATATAGCCCAATGTCATCACTTGCTCATTAAAAGGTCACTTGAAATTTCACAGTATTTGTACATGAAAAAAATATACCTGAAGTCCTAGGAAAACTCATGAAGCGTAATAATACTACCACCACGGCAAAACCCTGCCTCACACTATGCAACCAGAGCAGCGGAAAGATCTCATTCCCTTCCACAAGCCCATTGAATCCCTTCTGTGTGCCAGGCATTATGCAATAAATTCAGAGTTCAGAAGGAAGGAACTGAGCTGAGACCTTCAGGAGTCCAGGCAGCTGTGGAATCAGGCAGCTAAGAGTCCCAGTGAGTGAGGTGAGGGGAGAACTGGAGGAGGCATCTGGGTTGCACAGCTGCTGTACGGGGCCTCTCACTCAGGAGAAATGGAGCCAATGAGAGAGCCAGCAAGGAGAGAGAGCTGGAAAGGAGAACGTCTACCAGAACCACAAGTGCTTCCCTGCTTCTGGAGCACAGCTAGCATGAGCGAAGGGGTCAGAAGTCCTGAGCTTCAAAGGTTGAGGTTCAAATCCCTCCTGTGCCCCTTGCCTTCTGTGTAACCCTGAGGCTGCTCCTGAACTTCTGTCAACCTCAGTGTTGTGTTCAGAGGATGTGTGAGTCGGGCGTTAGACCGCCTTTTACTAGTAGGAGAAGCTATACTTCTAAGGGAACGAGGATAAGACAAGTAATGGACACCTCCAGGCATATGTCAAACTGATGAACAATTTATTGCTCCTTTGAGTTGACTGGGCTTGACAGTGGAAACGGATCAGACTAGGTTTTGTGCTCCTAGTTTTCTCTAAAAAGCAACCTCTACTTTGCTTTCCTCTGTTCCTACTATACATGTTTAGTAAGACCTGTCACACATGACACTTACAAGCTCCTCACAACCATCCCTTCCTGATGTTAATGGGGTCAGCCAAGCTTCAGTCAGTTTGCCAGTGGCTGGGGGTTAAGGCGACCATCTCCACAGCTTCATCGGGGTAAAAAATGATGGGGGTTGGGGCTGACCTCTTCAGGTTTGCTGCGGGTGTTGTTGTTGACGGTGGTGGTTGTTGTGTGTATATGTGTGTGTGTGTGTGCGTGCGCACATGGATGTGGCGGGTGTTATATGGCAGCATGTCAGGCTTTTACACCGATGTTGGGGGTCTGAACTCAGTTGTTCGTGCTTGGACAGCAAGCCAACTTCCTGGTCTCCAGCTTTGTAGGCCTTTGTTTTTGTTTTGCCATTTATTTGTAAACGAAAATCTCTGAATCCAGTCAAACGATGGCATCTATGCAGCCATGACATGAGGACCAGGGAGACTGCAAGCTGGTTGGCTTTGCTGCGTCTCCTCTTTAGAAACCTTGTTCTCACTCCACATTAAAAACTGCATTTTTTTATTCACAAGCCGGTAAAAATACCAGCTAGTGAAGGTCAGTAAAAGCTAGTCTCCTGGCACATGAAGGCATGGCTGAACACATGCTAGGATTTCTGTCTACTGCATTCCATGAATGAGCTTCTGTTGTCCGGCATTGGCCGCAGCTGCTTCTCCACAGGGGGGAGTCAGTGCTTAATGGTGATGGTTTTTATTTCAGTGAAGAAGTCGAATGAGTCTTTGGCTCCTTCTCTTCCGATTCCAGAGCTCTTCATCCCGCCGAAGGGCAGGTTCAACTCCCTGATGAGCCAGCAGTTGGTCCAGACCAAACCTGACTGGAGCTTCTTAGCCACCCGGTGGATGCGCCCCACATTGCTTGACCACACTGTAGCTGCCAGCCCATACTTAACGCTGTTGGCTCTTTTAACCACCTCCTCTTCGCTGTCAAAAGGGACCACACACGTCACTGGACCAAAGATCTCTTCCTTCATGCAGCAGGACTCATCCTTAACATCTGTTATCACCGTGGGCAGCATGAAGTAGCCTGCCTGGTTCCTGGGGGGAAGACTCAGCTGGTCCACACCCTCACCACACAGAATCTGGGCCCCTTCGGCACGAGCTTTCATCACGTAGCTTTTGACCTGAGGATATAAAGAAAACCATAATTACAAGCCTCTTGACATTTGGTGTTTTACACACGTCAGCAGAAAAATCAGTATTCTCTAGCGATCGAAAAGCAATCCAAGGTCAGTGCTTAGGGAGCTAGGGTTATGTCATCTCTCGGGTGCAAAGCCTAAAGGCAGAGGAGTTCCCCCAAACTTGAATATTTAGCCCTCATGCAAATGGCAGGGAGATTATCTCATGCCTAAATATCAGGCACTAATATAAGTAATATTATGTATTGTCACTTAATTTTTTCTATATTCTATCAGCTATTTTTATCTCCAATTTGTGCCTCAGGAAGTATATTGGATTCATGCAGCTAGTAAACAATAAACAATAAGCTTAACCCATACTCAGACATACCCTGTAGCTAGGTACAGAACTCTGTGTGTATGTGTGTGTGTGTGTTTGGATGGGTAGGTGGGTGTGTGTGTTTGCAGGGGATAGAGGTGTGTTCATTTTAAGAAGTTAGAAATTTCCTATAACGGGGTTGACAATGCTCTTACTAGACACCACAGGCTAACAAGTAAAGTGTCCAATGCCACAATGAATTACTTCTATTGAAGTTACTGGTCAGTGAGGTCTCATAAACCCCCAAATATTATGGATGATTGCCTTTACTTTTGGTTACCGTCTTACTGAAGACATCACATACTTGAGTCATAAAACGTGGGAAAATGAAGCTATTTTTGATGTGAAAGCTTCATCCCTACTGGCTAGCTTTCATAGCCATGGAAAGTGCGGCACACACTTCAAGAGGAGAAAAATAATCATCTCTCTTGCCCATCTGTAAACCCTGTAGGCTACAATAACAATACCCACACAGATACGTTCACTGGTGTGATATTAGCATACATAGCATAGGAGTAACCAACCATCTTCTGGTTGGATTTGAGATCTGCTTACAAAAAGGAATCCCTTATCTGGTACTAGTATCAGTTCCAAGAACCTGTGGCTAGAGAGGCCGTTGGCCCCAGGGAAAATCTACTATTATTATTTTGTTAAAGAGACATAACATGGTATTAAACTGACTCTTAATGGTTTATTGTTAAGCATAGATCAATACATCTCTCAATCCTCATCAGAAAAGCTTTTTCTTTCAGTAGATGGTAACAAACACACAGGTCCACAGCTGGTCGTAGGGCAGAGACTACATGGACCATCCATACCACACCACCTCCTTAGGGATCTTTGCAGGGGGGGGGGGGGGGGAGACAGAAAGACGGGAGGAGCCAGAGCCAGAAGCTGACTACAAGGAAACAGTGCTTTCTGGACAAAGCAGGGCAATGGCTCGCGTGAGGTCACACACAAGGCCAGCCCTAGCTCTAGCCAATCAACATTCCAGCATGGAGGGAGGAAGTGAGCACTAAGACCCACCCCCAGCTGAGTAGCTATAGTAACTGATGGCTGCTGGGACAGGGAGAGTTAGCTTTCTTAAAGGTGTAGTCCCTGGTAGATTGACAGCACTCGAGGGGATGGCCACACCCCCGAGCGGACAAAGGCAGCCCTCTGGACTTGATGGGGGAAAAACGGAAGACACAGATTTGGGTGGGTGAGGGGTGAAACTAGGTGGAATTGGGGGACGAGTGAATATCATCAGAATACAATGTGTGCATTTCTCAAAGACATAATCAAAGTGTTTCAGAGGAATTGGAAAACAAATGATATGTGAGATTTAAAGGCCCAGAAGCCTTCGGTATCTGAGATCCCAGGGAAAAAAAATGTTTCTAGTCTTAGTGCTGATTATACTCTAAAAACAAATATAGGCAATACAGTATAGCTGATTATAATGTAAAATAAATTATTTCATAAGTGAGCCCAGTGACTCAGAGATAATGACATGAATACTTTCTTGAACGGAGGCCGGGTAATTGAGTTTATTTTCCATTTGGAGTCCACACTGAGTCATCCCAGCAAGAGAGATGTCCATAACTCATGGGTCTAGATCCAAGTACTTTAAGCCAAGCATGAAAAGGAGAATTTTCAAGGAAAATTGGTACCTTGAGTTTGTGGCATATAGTTCTGGAACCCAGAACACATTGTTACAATCCCTCTTCCAATGAATACTGTGCATCGCTGTGATTCTTGAGATTTTCTAGTCTCAGGACACAGCAGTGAATGAACTTGACCACTTTCTGCTTAAGGGAAGACAGACACTAAGGGAAGAAGTACAGGTTATGTTTTGGCAGTCTTAAGAATTGTGGAGCCAGCTGGAGAGGTGGCTCAGTAGTTAAGAGCACTTGAAGATCTTGACAAGGGCCTGGGTTCAGTTCCCAGCACCCACATGATGGCTCACAACCATCCCTAAATAGCCAATGACCTCTTCTGACCTTCTCAGGTGAGGCATACACATGGTACACAGACATACATGCAGGCAAAACACTCATACACATAAAACAGACCTAAAAAAGAAACATGGGAAAAATAAAGGATTGGAGAGTTAGGGGACATTCTAGGGAGTGTAGTTTTATATAGGATGGGCTGAAAAGGTCTCATTCAGAGGGAATAATTTGCTCTAGGGATGGGGAAGAGAGGCTCAAGTAAGTGTCTGAAAGGTTCCCTTCTACTCTTGGTCCACGAGAAACAATTTTCCATAGCTGATAATTTCTCAAAAGTAATATTTCAAAGACTGATATGTCCTCTGCTTAAACCAAGTTTTTCTTTAAGACTTGATTTATTATATTTACATGTGTGTGTGAATGTGTGTGCACATGACCATGTATACCAGAACAGGGAGTTGGATACCTTGGAGCTGGAGTTACAGACATTTAAAACTTCCCAATGTGGGTGCTAGAATCCAAATCCCATTGAGCCACTTCTCCAGCCCCTGAGTTTCTCCTCTGCCTATGTGGCTTAGAAGATCGTCAAATAACCTGTTGGATTCATTTGCATAAGTTCCCTATGCAACTCTCTCACACACACACACAAACACTCTCTCTGTCTGTCTGTCTTTCTCTGTCTTTCTTCCTCCCTCCCCTTCACTATCTTGTTTTTTTTTTTTTAAGACAGGGTTTCACTATGTAGCCCTGGCTGTCCTGGAACCTACTATGTACACAAGGCTGGACTGAAATTCAGAGATCCACCTGCCTTTGCCTTTCAAGTGCTGGATTAAAGGTGTGCGCCACCATCCCCAGCCTCTCAGTGTCTCTCTAAATAAGAACTTTCTGGAACACACATGACAGAGATCACTTACTTTCTCCAAATGTGCTTTACTTATCAAAGCACCCATATTGGCTGACGGGTCAGAGGGCATCCCAACTTTCCACTTTCTGGTAGCTTCTACAAACCTCTTCAGAAATTCACTATAGATGCTCCTCTGGACGAAGATCCTGCTGGTACACAGACAGATCTCCCCCTGCCAAGAGTGAAGACAATGATAAAGATGGGGACATTCTTCTTCATGAATAGATGCCCCGTGTTTTTGATTATCTGCCGTGTATCAGGCACTGGTCCAGGCAACGAGATCCAGCTGTCAGCAGGACTAGTCCCTACCACACGGAACACATAATCTCACAGGAAGACAGAAACAGCAGAAATAAACATCCACTACATGATACGACTTCAGAGACTTATCAGAACAATAGAGGATCGCTAGGCAAATGATAAAATTAAGGATTTTGGTGAAGGAACCGGCAAGCAGCCCTTACAGAGGAGATACTTGAAGGGACTCTTGGTTGATATGAAGAAGTTGTATCAGTAAAGACTGGGAGGAGAGAGGTTCCAGTGGTTTGAGTGGGGAAGCCGCTGTGGGGCTGAAGCTGGTGTGGGTGACAAGAAGATGAGTGGGCTGAGGGTGGGAGTGAAGGGAAGACTGTAGGATAAAGAGGGGAGCAGGTTGGCACTCTCGAAGTCTCAGAAGGACTTTGCTTCACTCTCTGCATCACGGAAAGGAAACCACAGAGTAATGTGATCAGATTTATATTGTGTCTGTGGGTATATGATAGTACGTATGTGTGGGTATGTGTATGATAAGTGAATGCATGTGTGTGCTTTTGTGTGTGTGCATGTGTATTTGTGCTACGTATGTGTTGTATATGTATGCATATGTTTATATGTGTATGTGTGCGCATGTGTATATGCAGTGCATATGTGCTGTGGGAACTCCTTCACCCAATAACCTTTAAGATACTGGCTCACATTGGGCGCCATTTGTAGGCAGAGACTGATCATTCATTCCCAGCTGCCCAAACACAAATAAACACAGAGAAACTATATTAATTACAATACTGCTTGGCCTTTTAGCCCAGGCTTCTTATTAACTAACTCTTACATCTTAAATTAACGTGTTTCTATTAATCTGTGTATAGGCATGAGGTTGTGGCTTACTGATAAGGATCTGGCATCTGTCTCCTTACTTTCTCTCTCTCTCTCTCTCTCTCTCTATATATATATATATATATATATATATATATATATATATATATTCCAGCCTGGCTATATTTTGCCCTGCCATAGGCCAAAGCAGCTTTTTTCATTAACCAATAAAAGCAACACATATACAGAAGGACTCCCACATCACATACATAGTGTGAGTATGAGTGAGCATGTATGCATGCATTGGGGGGGGGGCTGTGCATTGTGTGTGTTCATGTGGAAGCCGGAGAACCACCTCAGGTGTCATTACCCAGGAGCAGTTTGCCTTGTGTTTTCTTCTTGTGGTTGCTTGATTAGGTATTTTTTTTTTTTAGAACAGGGTCATTTCAGTGACCTAGAGCTCTCTGAGTAGGCCAGGCTGAGTGACCCCTGAGCCAAAGGACCCACCCATCTTCATCTCCTCAATCCTAGGACTACAGTGATGGGGGAGTGTTATATATCAATCTGTTGATTTTATTGGTTAAGCAATAAAGAAACTGCTAGGCCCATTTGATAGGTCCACCCTTAGGTGGGTGGAGTAAACAGAATGGAAGGCTGGGAGAAAGAAGCTGAGTCAGAGAGTCGCCATGATTCTCCCACTCCAGGCAGATGCAGGTTAAGATCATTCCTGGTAAGCCAGCTCGTGGGCTACAGCAGATTATTAGAAATGGGCTAGTCCAGGTGCGAGAGCTAGCCTAGAAGAGGCTAGATAGAAATGGGTCAAGCGGTGTTTAAAAGAATACAGTTTCCGTGTAATTATTTCGGGTAAAGCTAGCCGTGGGGGCGGCCGGGTGCCGGGGACGCAGCCCCGCCGCTCCTATTACTACACTACAGTGTGTGGTTGGTTTTCTTAAGTGGGTTCTAGGGGGGTTAATTCAGGCTCTCACACTTGCATGGCAAGTGCTTTACCAATTGAGCTACCTTCCCTGACCCTGAGAGTTACATTTCTAGATGATCACTCACAACATTGTGTGCAAAACTAAAACAGAAGGAAGCTAGAGTGAGGAGTGAGGGGAATATTCCAACGGCTGAAATCAATGTAGGTAGCTTCTACTGGGCAGGTATCAGTGGAAAGGAAGCAAAAGCGTATGTTTCCACCGAATTCTGGATTCTTAATTGGTGGGGGACCCCTAACGTGTAGAAGACCCACATGGATACACTAGAACAGTAATGTTTGAGAATATGTGTTAAACATAGAGCCAACATATCCATTTATAGATCAGACGTAGGTACAAGGAAGAGAGCAAGAAAAGGCTGTTCCAAGCTTTGGGCTTTGCATCACTTTGGACAGTATGCCTTTCCATGAAAGGACAAACAAGAGGCAAAGAGAAGAGTCATTTTCTAGTGGGTGGGGAGAGAGGAAGAGCAAGAGTTGTTCCGTGGGCTTGTTAAGTTCCGATGCCCACTAGATACCTAAAGAGAGATGCTGAGTGTTCAGGGATAGGTCCTGGTACACTTTGGAGAGAAAAACAATCCTAACTGTCATTTAAATATGAAATAGTTTATAAACCACATCTAAACATTTCAAAGAAGAATTATTAAAGTATATGAATGCACAAATATTAATAACATTTTTATCACATTTATATTTGGTGTTTACAACAATCCTAGGGAACAGAATGCATCTAATTATCTTGGTATTTGCACAAAGGTTTATTGTCCAAATTAAGCAGTTAATGTTCTGAAATAATACATTCTTTTCCCAATAGCACCACTATCCCATCTGCCTAAGTGACTTGGAAGATGACCAGACACCTGTTGGGTTCATTTGCATAAGTTCCTTATGCAGAAGGTGGAGAGACTTGAGAGTTTTACTAAGTTTCCCATCGTTTCATGCTAGGAAGACAGAGTTCACACTGAGATTGCAGAAAGGACGACTTCAAAGGGAATGAGCAAAGAAAGAGCTCATTCACTGAATCTCTACACCATGCCAAGCACCGATTTGACTACTCTCTCCATAAAAGTTCTGCAGTGTGTTAGTATTCTCAGTTCACAGTCAGGAAACAGAGTTTTGAATTAATATATACCCAAGGTCACGCCGAGAGTTTACCCCTCCCTTCCCTGAAGCCAATTATCTTCAATTAAGGGGAAAATAGGCTCCGCTTGGAACTCGTCAATCAGCTAAAGCAAATAAGCAAGCTATTATAGTTTGCTTAAAAATCCATCTGTTGCCTTGGCTTGGCCGTATCTTTTTCCTCATTGATACCTTAACATACCCCTCTCCCCTAAAGAGAGGTTTGGTGGGCTGAGCAAAGGACCCTGGTAGATGAGTAGCCTCAGTCTGTGTCCCCTTGCTTAGCACGTGGCTACCTTACACAACCTGTCAGCCCACTTCCCCTCATCTCAGTTCTCAGAGTGTGTGCCTCCCTCGATGTCTTGAAGTGCATGATCACCAGTTTAAGTGTTTACTGGACATTTGCTAATTTTAATGATTAAATCATTTTTGTTAGAACATTGAATTGTCTACCCATACCCAAACACTACATTTCTAGCTATCTTCTTTGGAAATTATGGTAAAGGAAATAACTGTCATTACCATTATTATGAAAACATTAATTGAAAGTCATTAAGCATTCCCAGTAGTCCTTTGGAAGGTAGCATCATTCAAAGTGCCATAAAGGTAAAGAAATGGAGACATCGTTCCCATCTGTGGGAAGAGCTGTTGCCCAGTGACTCTGGACTAGGGTTCTTACTCCTCTGGGAGGCTGTGACTTTGAAGAACCTGACGGAAATGATGGAGCCCACAGAAATATCTGTGATGTAATCATAATAGAAGTGGCAAAGATGGCCTGAGGTGAAACTTGCTTTGGAATGTTACAGGAAACAGGAACTCGGGGTGTAAAGGCACCAGGGATACTATGGGGAGAGAAGAAAATTGGGTGCAAAGAGGAGAAAGGTGACTCAGTAAATAAAGAAATGGAGATGCTTAGAGTTGCAGAATCCGCCATTCTACCCATGACTGGTACTTGATAAAAGTTGTGTGACTCAATGTGAGGAACTTGACAAAAAGAAGCCGTGACTGTACCAGGCCACTCCTGGGTATTAAGATAACATTATAACGGATCCTACTTGAAGATGAAATAGCAGGACCATCACCAAACTCCCTAGACTTAGCATTGTGTCGAAATAGATCCCACCTGACAGGGCCTGTGTGACCAGGACTCATACCTGGTTAGCAAAGCTGGACCTCACGGTTGCTGGGATACACTCCTCCAGATTGGCATCCTCAAAGATGATGGCAGGATTCTTGCCTCCCAGCTCCAGGGAGAGCTTCTTGCAGTGGGGGGCACTGAGCTGGGTAATGCGCTCAGCTGTGGGCTGGCTCCCAGTGAAGGAAATCAAGGGGACTTCTGGGTGGGACACCAGGGCCTCACCAACCCTGGGCCCTGTTCCAAACACAATATTGATCACACCCGGTGGAACACCTGGATGGGAAATAAAATCAGCGGTAGTGATTCTCCTGGGTTTATGGAGGACAGCTGAAGAGACACAGAGGTTCTCCTTTGGGAGTCCCAAAGCTGGGAGGGTGGGGGTTGTGGGTTTGATAGCCCCTGGAGATTTTATACTGGCTCAAGTATAATAGCAAAGCCAATGCTACAGAGTCATCTCTGCTCATAGAATCCGCCTGCTGGCATGTCTCTGGGTTCTCTGGCCTGGAAAGATGCAGGCTAAAGGACTTTCTGAGAAACTCGTTCTATAAAACTGACTAAGCTCCAGGGGCTGACTTGCAGGTCCTGTCAAGCAATCTGATCATCATCGTGTGCTGCGGGCACTCGCTCCAACTTGATACCTAGAAGTTGCAAAGCAGAGTAACAGTGTTCAGTAAACAGCTGTGTAGACCTGCAGAGACGTGAAGACATCAACTGTCTCGGCCCAGAGAAGCAGGAGGGGTCCTTGTCCCAGACGGGGTAATTTTTGACTTGAGGTTCTGCGCCCATGGTTCTGTACAGCATCACCGCCACCCCAAAACCAAGCAACAAATACCAAGAACATCCAAAAAGAGGTGCCTCGATTGTTTCTACAGCAAGACCCTTGAGACCTAAATTTACATGTATACGTTTACCTCTTTTGGGGATTAAGTTCTTTGCAGGGGTGAAAGGCTATGCAGGAGCCTGAATGTGTATTCACGCGGATGCACACGTGTGTAAAAGGACAGACGTCGAGCGCCCTCTGCCGCTCTACAGTATATACATTTATCCAGTCTAGTTTAGGCCAACCTTGGTTTATACGTCACAGCTAGAGGAGCGCTGTGTACCACGTAGAAGAGCAAAGAAAAGTCTAGAAGGAGAGCCGCTGGTAGAAGAAAAACAAGGACAAGTTTTCCCACCATCCATGGATGAGGCCCTGCAGCTCCAATATACGGCATCTCTTTGGGTAGATGGGAGAGAAGCGGTATAAGGGGGGCTGTTAATAAACCGTGCCTGATGCTTGCTATGATATTTATACAGAGGCTGAAAGAAAACACAGGCATGCCGTGTATCTCTCACCATGGGACAATGAGCTCATTCTGCAGGCTGACCGATTTCCACACACGTCAGCCTTCTCGGTTTGCCTGCAGTCCGAGAGTAACGGGTTAAGAGGCAGCAGCTTGTGAGGTTTCTCAGTGTTATCTGCCGTCTGAACCAGACGGTAATAAAATTCTTGTACAGATAACTGCCCTCTAAACTCTGAAGAGATTCTGGTTGCCAGAAAAGTAAAACAGTTTAGTTGACAAACAGAAATTGCGAAATAAAGACTGGGGTGAGTGGCCGGCAGATTGGTCAGGAACCCATGAACACACAAGAACTACTAGCCTTGCAAGGGCTAAGGCTTGACGAAGAGGCTCAGCCCCTCTCCTGCTGTACTCTAAGGACCTGCAGTCACCAAGCTGGCAAGAAACGACTGACGCCCATGTGCACAGCAAAGACTTGGCTTTGCAAAGAATGGAATTAGAAGGTGGCCTGCTTATAACGAAGAACCGGTGCATCTGGGAAATGGGAGGGTGGGCATGGTCTCCATCTTCTAGGGGCCTGGGGCATCTATATAGGTCATCTCGAAGACTGGTTGGGAGGCCTCATTCCTCCCAAAAAGGACCGGTGCTAGTCTCCAAACAAGGCCAGGTTTAGCCTATCATTAAAATCCCAAAGAGTTAGCTAAACTCCACTGGAAGTTATGTGCAAGCTTCTTCTTCTGAAGCATCCAGAAGGAGGGAATGGGGACAGAGGGAGGGAAAGAGGGAGGGAGGGAAGGAGGGAGGGAGGGAGGGAAGGAGGGAGGGAGGGAAGGAGGGAGGAAGAGAGGTTGAGAAGGAAGGAAAAAGAAAGGGAGAAACAGGCTTCTACTTGCTGCCCATCCTAAGGAGTCAGGAGAGCCCTACTGTGGCTTCTCTGTGCCAAAAGGCAGTAAGCACATAACATGTTGGCCCAGACAGAGGGTGATAAATTTTTTTCTGACCACCTAGTCACCATTACCTTCCTGGCTGTAAGGGTTCACAAGATAATGATTCTAACAGAAAGAGACCTTTTCAAAGGCCACTTGCTGAGATTTAAGTGTCAGGACAATGTCAGGCTTCTCTATGCAGAATTATATCCCGAATAAAACCAGGAAGGGAGCCTAAGTGAGGACATTAAACCATTAGCTGAAAGAAAACAAGGAGCAAACTAGTGGGTGTTACGGCCTATCCACTTCTGCCCCAAATATGGAGAAGCTGGGGGGTGTATATTAAATCTCTTGGAAATGGCTGAATCTAGTAGTCATTGTAACTAACACAAATCTAGTAATACTCAACTTTCAAGACTGACTGGTAGCTCAGACTTAAATCTAAAGTGACTGTTGATGATAATAACTCGAACTGGTTGGTGTCTTTGATGTTATCAGGACTCCCTAAGCCTGTAATATTTACTACACAGCCTTCACCCCATGGGGTGACGCTATTCGTGAGTGACATCGTGCTAGAGTTAAAGAGGGAAGGAAGGGACCGTAGAAGAGAACTCTGCTGTGGATTAAGACATGACCAGAAAGTATCAGGGTTACAAAATGAAAAGACATCTTTGGAGTCGGCACTGAGTGAAGGTGGCTTCTGTCAGTTTTGCCCTAGCTCCGTGCTTCCTCCCTGCCCCCACCACACCCTGGTACCTGCTTTATCCAAGAATTTACACAACATCCACGCGGTCACAGAAGTCAGCTCACTAGGTTTGGCTATTACGGTATTCCCAGCAGCGATGGCCGGAGCTATCTTCCAGGTCAGCAGGTACAGTGGCAAATTCCAAGGGCTGATTAAACCAGCTAAGGGACAAGAGCAGAAGCAGGGCCATGCCTCAGACCAGCTAGGTGGTGTTTCTAACAGAATTCCCTGCTGCCCAGAAACCCAAATGTCACTTATTGGTTGCCAGCTTCAGGAAGGCTATTCTAAAACCCTTACAAGTAATTCGCTCCTTACAATAGCAAAGTCAATACATGTACCATAATGAGCCACGACTATAATTAGGAACCAGGGCAACAGAAGCTCCGGGGCTAAAGGCTATTGATGACTTGTTAATACTGTCTGAAGAGAGTGCATATTGAAGTCTGTAGATTGAGCTTTACTTTTTATTTTTATTTTATTTTATTTTTGGTTTTTCAAGACAGAATTTCTCTGTGTAATAGTCCTGGCTATCCTGGAACTCACTTTGTAGACCAGGTTGGCCTTGAACTCACAGAGATCCGCCTGCCTCTGCCTCCCCGGGCAGAGGGGATTAAAGGCGCACACACCACAGTCCCGGCTGACCTTTCCTTTTTAAAGAAAGCCTGGGAGCAGTGCAGTATGAGGCAGCGAGGTCGCTGGTTCCTGACGGCTTCCCCTCCTCTGTCTCTAACCTGCTGTCACTGAGACACTCAAGGCCAGGCCTTGCTGAACTGTGAGTGCAGCAGGCACAAGGTGATTTTGAGTGTTCCTCTAGGGAGCAGTTACGCTGATGGACTCTGACGCATAAGCTGCGAAATCCAGCCTGGCAGCAGCAGGTCTTAAAATCAAATTCTGTCTACATGCTCAACTGTACTCTGACCACGGTGGTTTGCTGAGTAGCAACACCCCGCACTTTCAGAAGGGACATCCAGTCTCTGGACTTTGTGACAAAATGTTGTCATCTGCCGAGTTTACTCTAAAGAACATGTAATCAGTTAACTTTAAAAACGGCCCCAAAACTCCCAGGATATTTTAAATAATTGTGCATTAGGTCCCATTCACAGGTTGGGTGTGACGGGATGTATCTCTATGCGCTATTCTTAAACTTTCCATTTTCTGTCACAGCCTGCACGCATATAAGCTCTCTCTTATGAATGAAACACGCTGAGAGCACAAGGCCAGCCTGGTCTACAGAGTGAGTTCCAGGACAGGCCAGCCTGATCTACAGATAAGTTCCAGGACAGGCAGGGATACACAGAGAAACCCTGTCTCAAAAAAAAAAAAAAAAATCACTTTATTTTATATTTTGTCCTATGTAAGTAAGTATATTTTATACTACTAAATTTCTCATAGAAAAATCTGTTCTTTAAGAGTTACAGAATGTGTTTGCAACAAAATATTTTCATATATTTCTTAGTAGGAGACTAAAACTTCCTACAACTTCTTGGAAAATGTTTTCTAGAGGGTTCAGGGAATCGAGATAGTGAAATGCTTCCACTTGCTTTCTTTTTTTTTTTTTTTTTTTTTTTTTTTTTTTTTTTGTCCTGCTGTTTGTAGCGGGTAAAGCATGGTGTTTCTTCTCAGGGAAACAGCGACATCTACCGATTACACTCAGTCATTCCAGACACACGTTAGTCAAGGGGCAAGGGGCAAAAAGGTTACCTCTTCTTTACCAGAAAACTGGCATTACTTGAAGGAGCATACACTCATTTATTTACTGCTTCTTTGTTTTTGAAGACAGGGACTTGTGCAGTCCAGGCTAACCCCAAACTCACTGTGTAGCCAAGAAAAACCTTGTTCTTCTTATCCTCCTGCCTCCCCTGTCCAAGCGCTGGGAACGCACCAATTCATACATGCAGCTGAACTACACATTTATTCATTGACCCAAATTTCTCACATTATTGAATCCTATAAAGAGAAAAGTGAACTATTGTCCCAGCTTTTCAGAATCCTGAAGCGTGAAGAAGATGCAGTCCTGCAGTCCATGCTTGGCACTGTCTGGATTTGGTGTTTTCTTATTTTAATCATAAGAAACAAAGCGCTCATTCCCTGTGACCCTCCAAGACAACGTTTCTAGAAAAGGCAGAGAATTTGATACAATAAGGATGAACTAGAAATCATTTTTAAAGTCAACGAATTTTCAGCAAAAAAGAGAAAAATCAACCCCTCGAGTTTCCATATTCTGTCCCTAGTAAGCGCTTGTCCAGAATTTTCTGAGCATTCTGACACAGGTTTTCCTAGAACGTTACCTACCGATTCCCACAGGGGTGCGGACAGTGTAGTGCATACAGCTCAGGTGGTCCATCTGTGTGCACTCCGTCATGTGGTGCAGGATAGAGGAGGCAAAGAACCGGAAGTTCTGAGCAGACCGAGGGATGTCCATGGTCCTTGCCAGGGTGAGAGTTTTCCCTGTAGGAAATGGACACCATAAAACACTGCCTGTGTTTCCCACGGAGTTAGCGCTGGCCTCTGCAGCTCGCCATCTGTCCCCTGCTCATTTCCAGCCCATGGGAGGCTCCTCTTTACCTCACAGAGTTGACTCTGGTTGGCTCAAGCTATGAGATATTTAGGTGTGAGGTTATAGAGTGAGGTGCGGAAGGACCTAAAATAGAGCCAGAGCATCTTTGTCCCGCGAACACCTTCTCGCTTTCATCGCGAAGCTACCAGGCGACGCCATTTCACACACACTGGCTCTGGTGTGCCAGCAGCTTCGAAACGACGTGGTTGAAATAGTCGGGGTTAAAACAGCTCAAAGTGTACATCACGTATGAATGTGGGAGGTATCTTAAACATCCTCCACACACACAGAGGAGTCATCGGAAGAGCTAGTGAGACCCTCAGCCCAGGATTCTGGTTTCTGGATGGGGCAGGAGCGAGTCTATTTAAACTTTTCCCAGATGCCCTTCAGTGGCCCCCAGAACAGAAGCAAAAGAGTGTGTGTGTGTGTGTGTGTGTGTGTGTGTGTGTGTGTGTAGCCCACATGGTCAGGAACTCCCAATCCTCCTGCCTCAGCCTCAGCCCCCCACATGCTGCCATCACAGGTGGGCACCACCACCTTAACGTGGAAGAAACCTGCTCTTTCTGAGTGCCTGTCTGCTGCCTCCTAACTTTAGGTTGGCTTATAGCAGGTATATTTTAACACCGCATGACTAAAAGACATTATAGATTCTACATATTCACCCTATCCCCATGTCCTTTGGGAAGCAGGGAAAACACGGGAGTAGAATGGTGACAAGAGACGAGAAAATTAGCCGGTCTCCAAATTGTCTTCACTCTGGGATGCTCTGAACAGAACAGGGAGACGGCATGACCACCCCTGTTCCTCCTGTCTCCCTATAGCCATACTCTGCTGTGGATCCTTGCAGCTCCTTTAACTAAATTGGCAGGATGCATTTCCCCATCACTTAGCTTTGGGTCCAGCCACTGTCTCGTTTCAATGGGGCAGAGCCACAAAACTTGGCCTTCTGCATCCTGCATGTTTTTGCCTCCATCTCTACTTTTGTCTTGATAAGCAAGTATGTAGATCAGCTTGGTGCCTCAGACAGGGTGATATGACTAACTTGCCCTTGAGTGTAAACCGTCTACCAAAAGGCAAGAGATGACCTGACAAAGTAGAATGGGGATGTTAGCAGCCCATGGACTGCAGTTTTCGTAAGCACTTATTAAGACACACATGTACTTGAGCTTAAGTCTCTGTTGGTAAAAGAGCTTTGGAAGGCAGACAGATCCTGCCAGGGAGCCCCCCTCACCTTGGTCTTTAGATTCAGCCTGGGCTAACTCCTCCAGTGACTGCTCCACTAAATCAGCCAGTCGGTTCAGGACCAGAGAGCGTTCCTGGGGGCTCCGGGACGACCAGGCAGGGAAGGCCTCTCTGGCAGCCTCCACGGCAGCTTCGATCTTTGAGGAGCAAACCAGAGATGGTCACTTTAGCACCGCCGCTCCTGAGGGGCTAGCAGCATCCGGAATCCTTGACTCCCTTCATCCCTGGTGGTCATTCTGCCCAAGTTTGGGTACTCAACATGTCCTCATGTTAAACTACCCACAAAATAGACGGCACAGGTGTTTATGTAACCAACAAGCAGCATAACGACAAAGGAAGGGCCATTTGCTCTCTGCCTTCCGCTGCCCTCAGGCAAATCCAACCATCTGAGTTGCCACCATGGGTTCACAGTGATCCGCTGACCATGTGACACCATATGCCAAAGCCTCTCCCATCTGCTGGTCCCCTTAGGGATTTGTTCTCAGGCCAACTCACATGCCGTGGCACAGGGACTGGACCAGACTCAAGCATGAATTTCTAGAAGCCCAAAGATAAGCCCAAGGATGCCCCCAGCTTCTGTGAATAAGGCAGCCCAAGTGGCACCAAGGGATGGAATGGAGGATCTCAGGAGTGTCTGGGCTGCTGGCACCTTTCATGGTGAAGAGACAGGACTAGTCAGCAGTTTCAAAGGGCAGCCTGAGGACCTACGGCAAATACCTGCTTATCACAGAACTGGCAAATGCTTCTGGTATGCCCCACATAAAGAAGCTACAACAGTCAACAGCAAAGACACTAGCAAGTTAATTAGGCAAGGGACAAAGATGTGAGCAAAATGGACAGAAGATGCATGCCCAAGATAAATAAGGACTTGGAAATACGCCATAGGGAAATGCGCATGAAGTCAGTTTCAACAATCAAAAGATTCTGGGGGGCTGGAGAGATGGCTCAGTGGTTAAGAGCACTCACTGGCTGCTCTTCCAGAGGTCCTGAGTTCAATTCCCAGCAACCACATGGTGGCTCACAACCATCTGTAATGAGATCTGGTGCCCTCTTCTGGTCCTAAGGCATACATGCATGCAGAACACTATACATAATAAAAAAATAAAAAATCTTTTAAAAAAAAAAGATTCTGGGCTAAGAGTGCAGCTCAGTGGTACAGCATTTTCCTAGCATGCCCAATGCCCTCAGTTTGACCCCACAGAACCAAGAAAAAAAGGGGGCAGGAACAATAAAACAGTGGCAATACCAAGTGCTGGGGAGGATGCCACAAAAATTAAAATATAAATAAATAAACAAACAAACAAACAAATAAATAAAAGAGCCCTGTCATCCACTGCTGTCGGGGATGAAAAAGACTGGCACCTGTGCAGAACATGACAGGGCCTTAACTCTTAGCCAGGAACACCCTCCTGGGCATTCATCCCAGAGAAACCAATACTTATCCTCATGCAAAGAAAACATATGCAGGCGTGTTTACAGCAGTGATAGTCTTAGCAGCCCCAAACTGCGGCCACCAGCTCTCTGTGTAGGTGAATGGTGGTCTGCTGGGGCACACCCATGTTTTTAACGCACACTTCTCTGCATTAAAAGGAGCAAGCTGCTGCTCCCAGCAACGTCCCCGTCCCCGAGGAATCCACAGAGCTGAGCTGAGGGACAAAAATACGACCGGCTACCTTCACCAGGGCAGCCTTTCATTTCACAGATAAAGCAATAACAGCCCCGAGGCCTAAGCCAGCCAGGCAGAATGGCGATCTAGGAGAGGTTAAGGCTGCCTCGCAAAGGGACTGAGCATAGCCATTGTCTCCCACAGCATGCTGTTCGAAGGCAGGTCAGATGCTCGGGCTTCCAGTTCAGAGGTAAACGCAAAGACAAGAGCTGGGGGTGGGGAGGGGAACATGCGCCACCTCTACCAAGGTATCTAAAAGTCGGCCATCAAGCAACTTGGAAGACGTGGTTTTCATTTTAAAAGATGAAAATTTTCATTCATTTTCCAAAGAATGCACGGTTTGGGATCTAGTGTGGAAAAGGAAATCTGCCGCGATGTGTCGAATCTCTAAAGCTCTTAATTCAGCACTAACCGTTTGTCCAGTCTCACGTTCTCGATGTGATTGCATCCTAGGGCTGTTACAGGCACGTGGAGTGACTAACTCAGTCACTCACTGGCTAACTTGCATATCTGAGGAACTCTAACCAAAATCACAAAGTACTTAACGCTTCTTAAAGCTTCACACCTAGAGTATTGTGTGCTATTCTGTAGTAAGAAGGCTGAAGCACAAAAAGATCATATGTGACTTGCCGGAAGTCACAGGCAGTGTGGGAATACAGACCCAATCTGTGTGGGCCCCAAGACTGTTAACTGACACCCTATAGTACTGTGGTTCTCAACTTTCCTAATGCTGCATAAATGTATTTTGTTGCTACTTCATAACTGTAATTCTGCTATTCTTATGAATCGTAATGTAAATATCTGATAGGCAAGATATCTGATATGAGACCCCTGTGTTTGACACACATGGGCTGAGAACCCTTTCTGTGGCAGACAGAACAGGTGGCTTTGCCCAGCCCACGGAAGAGAAGCCTCTGTTGGAAAGGCGAAGAGTAGGGAGCTCCAAAGGATAAATACATGAAAACAGATCGGCCCTCTTGTGGCTAAAGTGTGAAATGCATCTGTAAGTGTTACTATCTCACTGCTCTTTCTCACGCACATGAACACACACACACACACACACACAATTTTGCAAGTATCTTGTAAAGTCATCAAAATCACAGCATTTATGGAACACACAATATTTGCAAACTGAACTTCTATATGTAGTAGGAAGTGCAAAGATCTGTTTTATTCTACTTCCTGAAGAAGTGCCAGCAGTTACCACACTCCACCTGCCTTTGTTAGATTTGTTACTTTTAGCATCACTTTGGACCTTGGGACTGGGAAGAGCAGAAGAGCGGTTGCTTGCTGTCATTGGAAGCAAACAAAATTGCCGGTTACAATTTAACTAACAAGATATCCAATATTTGTAAACTTTAGTACAGAAGTCTAACGTGATATTTTTTTCTCTAGAAGATCGATTTAAAGTTTAACAATTAAGAAAAGAGCTGAATTTTTGAAGAAAACAGGCTTTGAGTATAGGAAGACTGAAATGATATTATAATCTAGTTCTCTGTGCCAAAAAATAATAAAACAGTATTCAGTTGATAACTACACACATATCAGCCACACTTACCATGGTAGGTACTTTTTGTTTTCTGTGCAATAAGTTAATTAATCAAATGAATCAGATATTTTACCAAATTCCCCTAGCAATCTTAATTCCTCATAACTAAAAAAGAAAGGAAAATGCAAAGGAAAAGACAAGAACAGAATATAAGCCATTAACTATTTTTTTTTAATTGTTAAGTATGGTGAAAACACAAGAATCTAATTTTCAGCTCCGTTACTCAAATGGCTGGTTTTGCCTCACTGGGTATTTGTGGAGATCCGAGGAATTATTAGATGGTGGTTGAAAATAAAGTACTGGGCTTTTTGTGTTGTTCTCAACTGAAGTTTTTAAAACGTATTTTTATAAATCCATGGAGCTAGCAGACACTTTGTGGAAAAGGATGCATTTAATATGGCAATAGTTCTTAAGAACAATGCATTGCACTAGACACCTCTCATAGCCTGTCTGAGAACTACAAAAATTAAAACCAACTGTGCCCACAACTGTTAAGTTGGCAATAACTTTCTTCTGTTCATAGTAAGCCGAGAGCCGCTCTGCCTCATACCTGTCCAGTCACAAGATAAATGACCTTATGAAATTCTATATTTTTCTTCACCCCCCCCACACGATTCCATAGTTTGTCAACACAGTAAATGCATTTCCATTTTCTAAGCAAAGGCACTCACCTCTTCTTTCCCGCTGTTTGGTACTTTGCAATATACTTCCCCTGTGGATGGATCATAAGAATCTATATATGAGTTACAGGGTAAAAACTTTCCACCTATGAAGTTTTCCAACATCAAAAGCTCCTTTTTCCCAGCAGCCATGTTGAGGGGAATGCTCTTCGGCCTGTCCGGGAGCTCACTGCCCATGGCCTCAGGACTTTGTGCTGACACTCACCCAGCCCCAGTGTCCTCATTTGCATACCACGGACCGGAAGTCCTGCTGCTCTCCAGAACATTCCAGATTCCAAACTCAGGGGAGGTCTTGAAGGCAACGGCTGATGCATTATGAGAAATAGATAGTGTGTTAAACTGACATCATCATGTCTTCACGGGCTCTCGGAGCCACCCGTTTCTCCAGTCAGCAATGGAGATGATGATCTCACAGGAGTCACACCGTGTCTACTGCCTAAACACTAAGTGCAAAGCAGCGTGAGGAAGTTGGTTCCACAGAATAATTTTCTTCCTTTTTTTAAAGATTTATTATGTATACTGTGTTTTGCCTGCATGTATGTCTGTAGGTCAGAAGAGGGCATCAGATTTCATTACAGTGGTTGTGAGCCTCCATGTAGTTACTGGGAATTGAACTCAGGACCTTTAGAAGAGCAGTCAATGTTCTTAAGCCTTGAGCCTTTCTCTAGTCCCACAGAATAATTGTCTATGACGTGGTTCTCATTATTTCCCCCTTTCTAGAGAAGAAACTGAGCCTCTGATAAGTTAGTCAGTATCCAAAATCACACCTAAGCAAGGGATGAACCTGTGGCCTCACCACCTTGACCTCCAGACAGATATGGAGGACAGAATTCCTGTGTGCATTGCTTTATCTGTTTTCATCTGGGCTGCCTTCTCTCTCAAATGTACCTTCCATCCCAAACCAGGGCTACAGTGATAGGTCACAAACCCTATTTAAGAAATGAAAATAAAGATACACGCCAAAAGTTATACAACATAGACAGCAAACCATAGACTCCTGCCCAGTTCTACACATTGGCAAGACAAAGGAACCCAGGAGAGAAGATAAGCCTGTAATAAAAGTAATTTATCTCTAAGAGAACATTTGGCCATGCATGTGCCAACAGGTGTTGGACTCATTGTTAATAAGAAATGGGGCACTCAGGAAGTTTCCCCATTGGGTAATTGGACTAGAGACTTTAATATCGGATTTGAGGTGTGAAAGCACACATGTTCCTTCCCCCATGCTGGCCAGGTGCACAGAACACTTCTTGGAGCACCTTGCCAGATCAGCATGCCACCATGTCACCATGCCTATTTTGTCTCTTGATCTCCCTTCAACAAATCTCTCTAAAAATATTTGCTATTGGGCAAGAACTGAGAGCAAACAAATGACCTTTACTTGATTAATATAACAGTTCATCAGAATAAGGAATATTATGTAGACCTTAGAAGGACGTGTTCTTGACAGGTTCAGTGTGGCATATAGTCCCAGGCTGAAGCAGGAGGCTCCCTTAATCCCAGGTCAACCTGGGAATCATTGCAAGACCCTACCTATCGAAGAAAAGAAGAAGAAGAAGAAGAAGAAGAAGAAGAAGAAGAAGAAGAAGGAGAAGGAGAAGGAGAAGGAGGAGAAGGAGAAAGAGGAGGAGGAGGGGAGGAGGAGGGGGGAGGAGGAAGAGGAGGAGGAGGAAGAGGAGGAGGAGGGGAGGAGGAGGGGGGAGGAGGAAGAGGAGGAGGAGGAAGAGGAGGAGGAGGGGAGGAGGAGGGGGGAGGAGGAAGAGGAGGAGGAGGAAGAGGAGGAGGAGGAGGAAAAAGAAGAAGAATAAAACAAACAAAACTGTGAAAAGATGTGTTGGTGAGAGAAAACTCACTGACCAATGTGTGTGGTACAGGCTGTGTGTGGCTGTACAGCTGAGGGCATGAGGTAGAGGAAAGTTTTCTTATTTTTATTCCACATATTTTAAAATGACCTAATATTTGTGATAAGCCTGCGCTCAGCTGCTACAGCAGGAACTGTGTGGCTGGGTGGTAGAAATCAATGTTCTAAGGTTCATTGATCAGCATTAGCTGGCCATGCAGCTCCCCAGTCTCTTTCTGCTTTGCTCTCTGTTCTACAAATTCTGCTCTTACTCCTGGTGCTTAGGAGCTGCAGGTCACCCTGTGCAAAGGACTGGCCTCCAGTTGCTTCCTGCAGAAGCTTTGGGAGCAGGATTCATTTTCCTTAATATGATCACATTCTCTAGAAAAGCTCCTCCCATTCAGGAAAACAACAAAGCAGAATAAGATAGGGTTTTTTTTTTCTTCTCAGTTTGAAAATCTTCACATTTCCTTTTCCAGGTTACCTTTTTCTCTTTCATCTCATGTTAATGGGTTTTTGTCATATTGCTGTCCTTTTGTTGACACTCTCTGTTGATGGGGAGACCGCTTGTTGGTTTCCTGACTGCCCAAACTCAAAATAATCACACAGAAACTATGTTATTTGAAATATTGTTTGGCCAATAAGCCAAAGCGTATTTCTAACTTGCTCTTATATCCTAAACTAAGCTATTTTCATTAGTCTGTGCACCAGCATAAGGTCGTGGCCTACCAGGTCGGCAGGCTCCAGAAAAGGCATCTGTCCCTGGTGTGGTGGCTACATGGTTTCTCCCTGACTCCACCTACTCTCTCTCTCTCTCTATCTATCTATCTATATATATATATCTTCCAGCCTGGCTATATTCCGTTAAGCCATTGGCCTAAAGCAGCTTCTTTATTAACCAATGAAAGCAACACATATGCAGAAGGACTTCCCACACCATTTCCCCTTTCCTATCTAAATGAAAAGGAAGGTTTTACCTTTAACATATAACAAAAACAGGTATCAAGCAAGAATTAAAGTTACAATATTTATATCTATTTTATCTTTTATCATAACTAAGGAAAACTATAACTATCTGTTCTTCAACTCCATCAAAGTCTCCAGAAGGATATAATAATACCTAAGTAAACATTGTAAGCAACTTTCAAAACTTTAGAAATGACAGAGACATTTTGCTGCTTGGACAGTCACTCAAAGTTCTTCTGTACCATTGGGGCATCCATCTTCAGCCTACAGGCCCATAGTATCTGGCAGACTTTTTTATGAAGCAGGAAATTCTAAAACAGTTTCACCTATATTGGCAGTTTGTGAGTCACTTTTTTTCTATGTCCTGCATAATGTCTGGCAGACACTTTCATGAAGCAGGAACCTCAAAAGACCATCTCACCTTTAGGCAAGTTCAGCAATCATCTCTCCATGGGTTCTGCATGTCCAGCTCCCACAGTATAGTATCAAACAATTCAGTCAAGAGCAATTTCTTGCCCAAATGACCAACGAACTCCATAAGGAGCTTCTTCAGTGCCCATCATCCTCTTGAAGTAGATTGGTGCTGCCAGGAGATGAGTCTGTCATAAAAAACCCTCAGTTTTTAAAACATTTTAAATGCCATATTCTGAAGGTTTCTGAATGATCTGAAAGATATCTATCTAACTGAAATATATCTCTATCTCTAAAAAACCTAACTGACTACAAGCTTGACTATTATAGAGATATCTAGAAACCTATATTTCTTAATTATACATTTTTAAATGAGCTACATAAACACAATACCTTAATCAAGAGCAGAAATATACATATAACAAAACTAACCTTAAATCTGTATCAATAAACTAAGATCCATACCAATGCAAATCTCTATAGCATATCTCCCTTTAAATGTAACAAACATTTATAAACAATATTTGGGAATTTAGGTGTAGTTTTATCCAAACTGCTTTTTGCTTTTTGTTGGGCAAAGTAATTTTTGGGGTGTTCATGGTGACCTTTCGGGGGGTCTTGGGCATCAAACCACATTAGTCTGGAAGGAATCCACAGGCTCTCATCTTTTGTGGAAACAAAAGAAGAACCTCTTTTTTTAAACAAATTTTTAGACCCAAATTTTGAAGTCAAGATGCTTTTAAAACATATATGTTATATCACTAACTATATAGATTACAGAAATACACATACATATGTAAGTGGCATTTGCAAGAATGCTCAAAAGAGTACAACTGCCAAAAGACCCAAACTAGGAAAAAAAACATAATGAATTTGTAACTTGAGGGAAAGTTGTTGGCAGAGGTTTCTCTCCCACCCAGTCCCACAGTTCAGTCCTAAAGAGACACACAGAAGTCTATATTAATTATAAACTGGTTGGTCTATTAACTCGGGCTTATTAACTCTTATATCTTATATTAACTCATAATTCTTGTCTGTGTTAGCCACATGGCTTAATACCTTTTATTAGTGATGTATTCTCATCTTGCTTTCTCTGTGTCTGGGTAACAACAGCAGACTAAGCCTATCCTCTTCCCAGAACTCTCCTATTCTGGTCGCCCCAACTGTGCTTCCTGCCTGGCTACTGGCCAATCAGTGTTTTATTAAGCCAATATAAGTGACAAATCTTTACAGGGTACAAGAGCATTGCTCCCTTTCTTTTTAAAATAAAAACTGTGAATCCAATTTTGATGGAGGAAGGTCATTGGCTAATAAAGGAACTGCCTTGGCCCATTTTATTGGTTAGAGGATAGGTGGGAGGAGTAAACATAACAGGATACTGGGAGGAAGAGGAAGTGAGCAGAGTCTCAACAGCTCTGCTCTCTGGAGCAGACGCCTGAGAGAGACGCCATGCTCCTGGCTCCTGGGCAGACGCACGCTATGAAGCTCCAACCCAGGATGGACTAGGCTAGAATCTCCCCGGTAAGCGCACCTTGGGGTGCTACACACAGATGATTAGAAATGGGCTAAATTAATATGTGAGAATTAGCCTAAAAGAGAATGGGCCAAGCAGTGTTTAAATGAATACAGTTTGTGTGTTGTTACTTCGGGGCATAAGCTAGCCGAGCAGGCAGCCAGGGTGCTGGGGACGCAGCCCTGCCACCCTTATTACTACAGTTGGCGCCCCACGTTATGGACTAAACCCACTTAAAAAACCTGAGAAGACTTAAAAATAAGGGAGAGAGAGTTTAACACAGATTTTTGCTGTTTGTTGGTGGCATGCTGTAGAGAGATTTCCTGATTCGGCAACAGTATCAGAAAAAATGCTATGTCATTTTAAAGCGCGACTTCCTGGGGCTGTGCCGCCATTGCGATCTCTGTCTGGCTCCTGCGGGAGACAGAGCTTTTGAATAGAGCATTTGGAGTAAAGTGCTATGATTTGTTTGATGGCAACTAGACTCGCTGTGTTCTCGGGTCTGCTCTGCTTGTTAGAGGCAAGCATGCGCTTTCATCTAAGAGAAGCTTCCTGACTCAGCTTTAGCTGCAAAGCCTGCAGCTCATTAAGAGGTCCTGCCATGAAACACTTAAACGGTGTTGATGAAAAGCTGAATGCATGCTTTTCGGTTTTCAGCCATAGCAGGAAAAAAAGCTGCGCCGTTTAAAAATGCCGGCTTTCTGGGCTGTCCTGCCAGGGCAAACTCTGACTCTTTTACGCAGGCGGTCCGTGCAGTTTACAAGCACAGGCTGCTGAAGCTCGCTTGCTGGCAGGGACCTTGAAATGCCATAGAGTTGTCACAGTAAACATGGCTACAGCCTGTATATCCGCCATGAGGCTGGAAAGCTAAGGAATGGACTGGATCTAGCTGGCAAAGCCATGCCTTTAATCCTACACATATTGCTCAGTAATTTAAAGGCTCGTGTGGTCAGAAAAAGAGAGATATACAATAAAGAGAGATTCAAAGACAGAGAAAATTTCTGAATGGTTTAAAGTGTGTTAAAAATATATGCAGACTAAAAGTTGAAGTTCTTAAAGTAAAAAACAAAAAAAGGAAGAGAGTTGTTGTGTGTGGTAGCACACGCCTTTATTCCCAGTGCCTAGAAGGCAGAGACAAACAGATCTCTGTGAGTTCAAGGTGTAGTAGTGTACACCTTTAATCCCGAATGCCTGGGAGGCAGAGACAGGCGGATCTCTGAGAGTTCAAAGACAGCCTGGTCTACAGAGTTACTTCAGGTCAAAGATACAGAGAACCTGTCTCAAAAAGCAAAGAATTAAAAGTAAAAATAAACAAAATAGAGGTTAAAACAAAGCTGTACAAAGATGGAAAATACACAGAGAATCTTGATACTGTATGCTATTATGCTCTCTTTGAATTATTTGAATGCTGAGGAAGGAGCAACAGCTGCTAAAAGATATTTATTTATAAATATTGCTGAACTAATCCAACATAGATATTTTGAATTTGGATCTAAGGATATGATACTTTGGAAAGGAGTTTCTTATTTTGTTTTCACAGAGGATGAGACGCTGTTCATTTCTTCTATTCCGATTTGGTATGATGGACCACGCCCTCCTGAAGGGTTGAAGTGAACATCTTCAGAAAATTGGTTCGCTCAACTGCCAACTGAGATGAAACTAGCACACAGGTTATACCATGAAAGACCTAATTAACGACGCCCCCATTCAGCAGGAAGCAGTTTGGAGAGAAATAACTGCGCCCATATTCCCAAAAAATTTTATAAATGTTCTTTTACATTTAAAGGGGGATATGATATAGATATGAATAATTTGCATTAGTATAGATTTTGCTTTATTGATAGAGATTTAAGGTCAATTTTGTTATATGTATATGTATTTCTGATATTGATTAAGGTATTGTGATTGTGTAGTTTATTTAAATATGTAATGTATAATTAAGAAATATAGGTTGTTAATGGATAATCATCGATAATAGTAAAGCTTGTAGTCATGTTAGTTAGATTTTCTAGATATATAGAGATATATTTTAGATAGATATTCTTCATGTCTTTCAAAGATTACAGAATAGGGCATTTAATGTTTTAATAACTGAGGACTTTTCATGACAATGAGACACTCTGCTCCTGGCAGCACCAATCTACTTCAAGAGGAAGATGGGCATCGAAGAGGCACCTTATGGAGTTTGATAGCCATTTGGGCAAGAAACTGCTCTTGCCTGGACTATTGCATAAACTGGACACAGAGAACCCACAGAGAGAGGACTACTGAACTTGCCTAAGGTGAGATGATCTTTCGGGGTTCCTGATTCATGAAAGAGTCTGCGAGACATTCTGCAGGACACAACAGATAGTGACTGAACTGACTTTGAATTTTCCTGTTTTATGGAAATGTCTGCTGGATACCATGGGCCTGAAGGCTGAAGGTGGATGCCCCAACGGTACAGAGGAACTTTGGGTGACTGTCCAGGCAGCGAGATGTCTCTGTCATTTCTAGAATTTTAAAAGTTGCTTTTTTCTTGTTTGCTTAGGTAGTATTGTATCTTTCTGGAGTCTTTGATGGAGTTAAGAATAGTTAGTTATAGTTTTCCTTAGTTATGATAAAGATTATTGTAACTTTTACTTGATAACTGTTTTGTTATATGTAATTTTGCTATGTTAAAGTTAAAGCCTTTTTTTTTTTTTTTTTGTTTAAACCGAAAAAGGGGAAATGATGGAGGAAGGTCATTGGCTAATAAAGGAACTGCCTTGGCCCATTTTATTGGTTAGAGGATAGGTGGGAGGAGTAAACATAACAGGATACTGGGAGGAAGAGGAAGTGAGCAGAGTCTCAACAGCTCTGCTCTCTGGAGCAGACGCCTGAGAGAGACGCCATGCTCCTGGCTCCTGGGCAGACGCAGGCTATGAAGCTCCAACCCAGGATGGACTAGGCTAGAATCTCCCCGGTAAGCGCACCTTGGGGTGCTACACACAGATGATTAGAAATGGGCTAAATTAATATGTGAGAATTAGCCTAGAAGAGAATGGGCCAAGCAGTGTTTAAATGAATACAGTTTGTGTGTTGTTACTTCGGGGCATAAGCTAGCCGAGCAGGCAGCCGGGGTGCTGGGGATGCAGCCCTGCCACCCTTATTACTACACAATTTCCTTTGTTTAACTTTTTCCCCTGACTGTTATCCATAACAACTTGTAAGCAAAACTCTAAACAAACATTTATAATCCATTTTTGGGGGGAAAGTGTGCATAGTTTCGTAGTCTACTCCCTGCTGATTGGGGGCTCTGATAATCTTATGGGGACCTAAAGAAAATTTAGGATTATGGTCAAGTCCTGACTGTGAAGCTTGATCATCTCAGCCAACAGTCTCGAGGCTGTTCTGGATGTAGAACTCAGAGGAAACTCCAACAGAGGTCCTCTGAAATGTTGGATCATCTGGGCCATCCACTCGTATTGAAGATTTTTCAGGGGATCTTCCTTAATCAAACCTGATTTTTCTTAACCCAGAATGAATCCACAGTCTCTCATTTCCTGTGGAAACAAAAGCAAAACCTCCTCTCAAAAGTAACATATCTTTTGACTTAAATTTTGAAGTCAAGACATTTTTAAACTATATATGTTGGATTAATCCAGTAGCATTTATAATTAAATGTCTTTTAGCAGCTGCTGCTCCTTCCTCAGCCATCAACAATTCAAAGACACCACAATAACATACAGCATCCAGAATCTCTGTGTATTTTTTATCTTTATGTGGCTTTATTTTAAACTTTTTTTTTTTTTTTTAATTTTCGGTTTTTTGAGACAGGGTTTCTCTGTATATCTTTAGCTGTCCTGGAACTCACTCCTTCTTGAACTCACAGAGCTCCACCTGCCTCTGCCTCCCAAGTGCTGGGATTAAAGGTGTGTGCCAGCACACCCAACTACTCTCTCTCTGGCCCCCCCTTTTTTAAAGGATTTTATCCTTTTTATATTTTCTCCCAAGCCTGCATATATTTAAAAGACACTGTAAAACATTTCGTGGCTTTTTTTTTTTGTCTGAATCCATCTTTACTGTATATCTTTCTTTTTCTGACCACATGAGTCTGATTTGTCAAGCAATATAGCTAGGATTAAAGCTGTGGCTTTGAAGGCTGGATCCACCCCATTTCTTAGCTTTCTAAGAGCTGATTTCATGGTGGAAGTATCGGTGGGAGTCATGTTTAATGCCACAACTCTATGGAGTTTAAAGGTCCCTGCTACCACCAAGAAGCATGCTGTCAGCTATTCATAAACACTATTTAAGTGTTTGGTAATGGGGCATCTTAAAAGAGCTGCAAGGTTTTTGCAGCTAAAGCTGAGTCAGGAAGCCTCTCTTAAATGAGACTTGCTTGCCTCTAGCAAACAGAACCCACCCGAGAAAATGCTGATACCAAGAAGCCATGCTTAACTCTGTTCTTTTGTGTTTATAATTACTTTCCAAGTTCTCTCAAGTTTAATGTGGATGTAGTTGTCCATGTTAGGTTCCAATTGTTAGCGGAGACTGCTCATTCATTTCCCAGCCACCCTGACTCAAAGTAATCACACAGAAACTATATTATTTGCAATACTTTTGCCCAATATCTTACGTATATTGCTAGCTAGTTCTTATATCTTAAGCAAACCCATCTCCATTAGTCTGTGAATCACCACGAAGTCGTGGCCTACCAGAAAAGTTTTGGCAGGCTTCAGCGGAGGCATCTGTCCCTGGTGGTGGCTACATGACTTCTTCCCTGACTCCACGTACTCTCTCTCTCTATATATATATCTTTTCCAGCCTGGCTATATTCTGTTAAGCTATTAGCCTAAAGCAGCTTCTTTATTAACCACTAAAAGCAACACATATACAGAAGGACTTCCCACACCACTCTCTGATATTTTTCTTTTAGACATTGCATTGGTCATATTTACATAAATAAATATAAACACCCATGTTTAAATGCGTGTGGTAATAGACACACAGTCAGGGTCCATCCTGGACCTAAGACACCATGGTTGGTTTTTCAAAGTTGAAGACAAAGAAATGTTTGAAGAGATGAATAGATGTTAGAGATCAGAAAAAGCTCTGGGAACTGTTGTGATTATTATTTTTTTTTGTTATGTGTGGGCATAGAAGTCTTTCAGAAAAAAATAATCAAAATATCCTAAGAGTAATTAAACACACATATGGAATACCACTCAGGAATAGGCGGGACTGGTTATCAACAAATACAACTTGGATGGGTTCCAAAGGCATTATGTCTCAGTCATGTAGTCCAGCTGGCCTGAGCCTCTGAGACAAGATACATGTACTATGGCTGGCACAGTCAGAGGAGTGGAGGCCCTTTGGAGCCTGGAAGATGGTGAGTGGGTCTCAGGAATCAAGCACTTAACTCTATACATTTGAACTTTGGTTAACTTTGCCTTGGTTCTTCCCTCTTGGGAATAAATAACTAGTTGTTGATTTTTCTAGGAGTCCACAGTTGAGACTTTATGCTTTTAGAGAGACGGAGTTTTAGAGAGACTGACAATTTTAGAGAAAATTGGATATTTTATACTTGGCTATTTGTAATATTTTATATTGACATTAATTTGCCACCTTAGAGACAAATGAGATAGGAAATGTTCTAGTTGAGAAGTGATGTTCGTGTAATAAGTTGACAAGGGGTCAGTTGGCTAGTCTTATGTTAACTTGCTATGAACGGAGTCATCTGAGAGGAAGGAATCTCAATTGAGAAAATGCCTCCACAAGATTGAGTTGTAGGCAAGACTGAAGGGCATTTTCTAAATTGGTGATTGATGTGTGATGGTCCTTGGTGCTTTAAGAAAGCAGGCTGAGCAATGATGAACAAATCAGTAAGCAGCACTCCTCCATGGATTCTGACTTCCCCGATGGTGGGCTATGTGGAACCAGAAGACTGAAATAAACCCTATCCTCCCCAATTTGCTTATGATTATGGTATTTTATTACAGCCAGAGGAACTCTAAGACAGTGTCTCTGCATCCAGTCTCCTTTCCTGGGATCTAATTCAGATCATGAGACTTTACCCAGAGACATGTTATCTGATTCCAGCTAGTTATTTTTGTTTTCCAGTATGTGCTCCTTTTTTTTCATCCCATGTAGTTTTGTTCCAGGCATTACTACTACTGTGACTAATATTATTATTATTTACTGTTATTATTTGTAAAGAGCATGCCATTGCAATTTGAGTCTACCATTAACAGCTTACATCAAAATGGATTTGCCATCGTTTAGGAACTATTAACAAAAATCCAGCTCATTCATAGTTTTTACCTTATGTCATTCTTCTGTAGGATGCCATTCATGACCTCACATTACATGTGCTATTCTTAGCAATGAGCTTGATTCTTCTTGTTCAATGACGTCATTTGAGAGGGTCAAGAATTTTGTACAACGGCCTTCTAATGGAATTTGATGTTTTCCCTAAGATTAGATGAGTATTGCGAATACTTGAGAGGAAGCCCATGAAGGCCACCATTATATTATATATGCCGGTACCTGTGACCAACAAGACTTCACTGCTGTTCATCTTGACCACCTGGCTAAGGTAGTATTTAACAGGTTTCTCCAGTTAGAAGTAATATCATTCAACAATTTTTCCAAAACGCATTCGCTAGAAAAAGGTCACATGCTTAGCCCAAACTTCAAGTGGTGAGGGCTAGTCATTTATAAAATATTAGCTTAAGACCCTGTAGAGTTTGAGAGCTGAGCCTTGAATTTGATATGAGCTTCCTAGCAGCCCAAGAAGCCATCAACCATAGCAGGTACTATGGGAGCCTCCTTGTTTATGTCTAAATGCTTTATTTGTATGTAAAGAAACATTCTAGTGGTGAAGCTTAGCTCACCCCAGCACTGGGGACTGGCAGTCAAAGCAGTGGGGCTGGCTGGTTGACTCTATGGAAAAGAGGTTGAGGAAGGGTCATCAAACAGAAGAGCCCCAGGGTCTCACCCAAGGCTTTGGGGACATGGCCAATAATCAAACTGTCAAACACAGTTCAAAGGCCCTGATGTAGTCACACCAACTGGAGAGGTCCCAGCTCCAGTCAGTTTGGATGCTATGTCCTATGTCAATGACCCAGAAGACACTACTGGTCTGCAACTTCAGTCTGGCCACCCGGAGAGTGGAGTTGCTGCAGACTGTGTACAGGCAGGGGGTACTGAGGTGATTAGAGTCCCTGTACAGCAGCTGATTGGAACTGGGGAAGTGCATAGTGCACTGGAGGTGTGCTCCTCTTCAATCTGCATCCCCACTCTACAGCCCCCACTCAGCCCACAGTGCTCAGTTATTTAAAATTCCTATCATCAAGATTAACTAACTCTGTTCTTTTGTTACATGGAATGTGTGGAGTTGACGCTGCTGACAATCCAAGGTCTCCTTCATTACTAAGATAGAAATATATTATGTTTCAGAAGATAAACCTAACCACAGGAACAGCAACTTCGATGAAAATGTCAGTACGTAGTCGCCCACAGGGCAGCTATAATATGCCATAAGATTATACATTCTCTTGATATGTTCTGGCTTATGTGCTCTGATATTATCACTGCAACAAGCCCATTTAATGAACGCATGAGACTGCTATTTTAATATTAGTTTCCCTACTTATTTACGAACTATGAAAATTAGAAATCCCACATTCACGAGTCATTTCTGGAACATTCCCTTATCTGACCAATTACATTAAACCTGGAAACTAAATATGCAAAGTCCACATATTGGCACTTTGGGTCTCAAGCAAAGCAACATAGGAAACTGATAAAGAATAAAACACTAAAGCACTAACAAGAAATGAGAGACTTGAACTAATACCTAATAGTATCTGAGGTTACTGCAGCAAGACATACCCACGTTTTTGTAGGAGCTAGCCACGGGAGCCAGGGAGTCTTTCTTTTCAACCTAGGGTGCTATGGTTTGAGTGCTTGCATCCCTTCAAAACCCAGGTTCGAATTTAACACTCCAAACAGTATTTAGGAGGGAACTCCGGCATTAAGACTGCTCATGGCTCCGCCAGTGCCCTTGCAATGGACAAGAGAGAGCAGTCACCCTTTGTGCCACTGGAGCAGTGTTGCCCTGCCTGGTGAGGGGGCTGCAAGAGACATCTGGAAGCAGGGAATATTTACCATACACCCAATCTACTAGCACCCTCATCTTGGTTTCCAGGTTCTAAAGAGTTACGAGCCACTCTGTCTGGCTAAGGCCCCATGGATGACCTTGTGCATCATGGTTTTGAATTTTTTTTTATTATTAACCTTCTAAAGACATTCTGTATCTTCTGTTCTCCACTTTGTTGTCCCTCATCTCTGCCACGCATTTCTCTGTCCTTTGAAGGGGTTGTCTTGGTGTCCCAGACTCACTACCATGCATTCAGGAGAGGACCTGTCTCACTACCAGAACTGGAACAGACCGTCTTCCTACTGCTGACTTCATGACTTTCATTAGTTCTGGCAACTTTTTGGCTGTTGTAACCCTGTGCATTGTTGAGCATCCATTCCCTGTATATCTAGAACTTTAAAAAATGAAAACAGACTTTCTCCTTCAACTTCAGACCATGAATTTCCACTCTTTCTCTGATCCACCTGGGTATGTTTTCTGATCTCAGTTCCAAGTCATATTTGTGTTCCACCTAACACCAGAGTACAGTTTGAATTTTCTAACTTTGCCCTCTAGAAGGTAACTTTGTTAAACATGCCCGGCATTTTTTAAAAAATAACTTCTTGCTCACATCCCTACCTTTTAAATAAATATAGGCTTATGACATTTTCACCATCTATTTTAATTCTCCAGCCAATATTTCCATAACTGCAGTCCAAGGAAGGAAGTTAAAAAACATTTAAGGCACTTTAAAGCAAAAGGTGACTTCTGTGTCTCTGGCCCAGAGCTGATTCCGCAATATTTAATTCTTTGCTGCTGCTAGCATTTACTCATGAGGTTAACAGTGTGCTCTATCTGCACACATGTTCATTCTTTCTACTTCTGTATGGGATTCCTCTACAAAGTTTGCTCGCGTGATTGACAAGTCAGTATGAGAATTTGAACATCTGTAATTATATCACTTAATAAATTTTCATTACACATTTTGGGGAGAAAGTAAAGGTCGAGCTACATATATTTCAAGCGAGCCTTGAATTCATGATCTTTTTCAAATCTCATTAAATCTGGTTGCTTTTTCATTAATTCAATTACAGATTATTGAAAATAGTCTTAAAACTTGTTATAGTTGTTGGAATAGAAAATAATGTAGCCATAATACACCTCCATTGTTGGAATCAGTACACTTATTTCAATATATTCTTTTAAAGTCTATTTTACAACTGTGTTTACATTGCTCATTTCCTTTTTAAGATGGTTTCTCTGTGGAGAGGATACAGTCGGACAGGTAAAGGCTGATATTCACCGATGGGCCAGGGAGCTCTGAACACTAATTTTCAAAAGAGCAAAGTCATTAGCCCCTTCACTTGACTACTATTTATACTAAACTCTAATTTAAAATGCTAATATTATCATGCTTCTATATAATACATATATGGGCTATATATCAACCACTTCTTAGTTGCATCCTGAACTTTAACACCCTACAACTCTCAGTTCTGCTATATGTTCTATTCACTCCAGTGCTGGGAATATGTCCCAGGGACAATTCTAATTATGGTCAATGTTTCTATGGCTTTCCCAAAATATGGTCCTTTGACCTGTCCTTGCTGGGGATGGAGGGTTTGAGAACCACTACATCCTATCTACAGCCCGGTCTTGCAGAAGAGTCTATGGGTCTCAGGGGCAAACTAACACCAAAGTAAGGCAAGCAAAACTGCATCCCGGCACAGGTCATGAAAATTGCCCCTCCTAGACTAATTCAAAGCTAGGGTTACTCTGCTTCAGTTAAGTGAGTCAAAATGATTTCTTACTCAAGTCAAGTCAAGGTTGTTTTCTATAAGTATCTATACAGTTTCTAAATAACATATGACTAGGACACTTCTGTCTTAGCAAGATCCATCTCTGCTGAGAGCTACACAAATGCTCTTTATTAAACAATTACACATGAGTGCAATCACCCAGGAACTCCACCCAGCAGCACGATCAGGATCTGTGCAGGTGACCATAAGGATGCTATTCGCTTATGCAGCAGCAGTCAGATGGGGTGCTATACACCTGGAATTCCAGGACCTGAAGGATGAAAGCCAGAGGACCAAATTTTGGAGTTGCTTGGGCTATACAGCAAGTTCAACGATGACCTAGGCCATACCCCTCCCCCCCCAAAAAAAAGAAAGGAAAAAAAATTTTTTTTCTAGCAAAAATCTGGCAAAAGAAAAAAAAATAAAGAAAATATAGCAAAATCCAAGGAAATAAATTAAAAAGCAAGAAAAAGAGGAGCTATTGAATTTGCAAATCCATCAATATCATGCCTTTTCTAATTTCTGAAGTCTATGATAGTGAGTCCTTCAATCCCAGACTTGCTTCAGAACAACATCTAACCTAAATTTCGTTAGACTCAGGAAATGGTCCAAAAATCCATATTAAGTCGATAAACCTTCAAATTGGTTGTTGAAACACTGAAGAAAAGCCTGAGTCTTTCATAGGGAGCAGAGAAGACCAGATGTAGTCAGTAATTAATCCCACAGAAGAGCAAACCCAAGGTAGGGTTGAAGTGACTAAGACTCAGCTTGATTTACCATTAGCATAAAAAGTCAAAACCATGTCAGTCAGAAAATGCTTAGGTGAAAAGATCCCACAAAGCAGCGGGGTCTCATTTGGTGATGGGGTAGACTCCCTCGTGAATGCTTAAGGAAAACAACACATTTTTGCTAAGGCGTTTTATTAGCTGGTTTGTCAACTTAAATAATACCTTAGTGACCTAAGGACAGCTTTCAGTCCCCTCAATGACACTTCTGAAGTAGACTTGTTAAACGGGAGGGACATTCGCATTTTCAACACAGAAGAGATAGCAAGTAGATTTACCATCAGCAAATCTTTTCTTAGTGTTAACGTGAAAAAGCACCAGGTCAGAGACTGACTACATCAAAAGCCCCAGTTAGATGCCCTTCCTTAACACATTCACAGAAGACTGAAAAGAGAAAACAAAGACTGTTTTGGTTTGGCCAAAAGTTGAGTCCGTTTCATAATTTAAGTATCCTCCTATAATCCCACAAGTCTCAGGAAAACAGATACATTTTACTACCCTCCCCCCAAAGGGAAAAACTTTTGAAATGGAAGTATAATATTGGTCTTTCTTTGTCAGGTGGCAACTTGAAACTTTTGCAGGAGTGATTATTATTAATACTTCTTGGCAGCTAATTATAGCTTTAATTTCCTCGCCTACAAGACATTATCAACTGCACACTGTCTCCACAGCTGACACTGGACGCCTCCATGGCTGACTGTCTCTGCATTTGGAACATGGTGGACCCGTCACTCTTTTATCTGCAGAAGAAAGAAAAAAGTGCTGCTATCATTTCAGACCCTTTACAAGAATAACAGCAACAAAATCAGGGGACAGTGAAATAAGCTTTTCTTTTTCCTTCACTATTTTCCCCTTCCCCTGTCATGCTACTCATTTGTTTTCTAAGCTAAACTGTTCATATTAGTTATGGGCATACAGAAGAAAATCCAAATTACTGAAATTTCCTGGTTCAGTTCTGGCTATTTCCTTCAAAATGTCAACATACTCTATCATATATAAACCAGGCGGTGGTAGTGACACACGACTTTAATCCCAGCACTTGGGAGGCAGAGGCAGGTGGATCTCTGTGAGTCTGAGGCCAGCCTGGTCTACAAAAAGAGTTTCAGGATAGCCAGGGACTGTTTCCAGAGAAACCCTGTCTCAAAAAATGGAAAAAAAATTATGCTTAAGAAAATGTAACAACTACATTAATTCAAATTTTTGAATGAATTAATTCAAATACACTGAAAGCCAGTAATTTAAAGAAAAATAATAGTTTCTTCTATTAAACAAGACCCCCCCCAATTTATTTGACCCCACATATATAATATGTTTCTCTTCTCATCATTTAGAGACTATTGTAGTATAAATTTTAATTTCTTGTTCCACTATCGTGTGTTCCCTTAAGCCATAAGATCTCTGCAATCCCCAGAAAAGGTGAAAAAGACAAGATTAACTATGGACAAAGTCAGTGGCTTCTGTACCTCAGTGACAACACCAGCAGCGATGGTGGAACCGCTATACCGCAGCATAAACCTCCCCAGCTCCTTGAAGTCTTTGTAGAGCTCCAGAGCCACTGGTCTCTGTGTCTGCAGCTCTACCAGTGCATTCTGGCCCTTGGTGAGCAGCCTGTTAGGAGTGGAGGAAAGAGAAGGGACCGATGGATACGGGAGTGAGCCCCTGAGAAGTGAGCAGTCCACACCCAAGCCGTATATCAACTCAGTCTTCCAATCCAGGAAAGAAAGTTGCATGTGTGTATGCTTTAAATTCAAGGATATACCTTTGAAATTTTCTGGGTTAAAATGAACAAGGGTAATTCTAGATTTAAGAACCATTAGGAAGATGTCAGGTAGGAGTAGGGGTGTATATGTGTGTGCACGCGCTCACTCACGTGCCGAGCCTGCATGCATGTGAACCAATATAAAAACACATCCTATCCCCTAAATGCTCAAGCACCCATTCTAATCATTCCCGGAAGAAATCTAGAAGTTTAGTTATCTAATAGAGGGAATAACACACAGTTTATCAAGATACTAAATCTAATCCTCTTTTAAAATGTCGTTATTTATTTTCACAGTTCTAATGAGTCACCCTTGGCCTTCATACACGCTGCATATATTATACTAAAGATTCAGCAGCAGGCTCAGTGAAGGAAAATTCAAGAAGATAAGATGAGCCCATTTCAACTGAAAAGTTCTCCAAATAATTGTCATACAACCCAGACACAAACAATCCCACAGAGACGAGCATTTATGAGAGCCACTGAGTAGGGTAGAATCTTGTCTCTGCCACTTGCAAGCTTTGTGTCCCTTTGCTGATTCATGTGACTGCTGAGGGATAAGTCACGGGAAAACACTCATGACAAAGTCTAGAAAATATGGATCTTGAGAAATGCCATCCTTATAGTTCTGTGGTGTTTCCCAGAGCATCACGGCAAACACTGACATGGAAGCTAGCTAAGGGCTCCAGCAATGTGCCTCCTTCAAGAGACTTGCAGGCAGTCCTTTCCTCCTGAGGAGCAGACTGCCTTCAGTCCTCTTAGCTGGCACTCATCCAATTAACCCATTGGGCACCCTGGACCTCTTACCCAGGTGCAAACGGTGAGAATATTCAACGGCAAAAAAGGGGATTTTGGGTGGGATTCCCCATGGGGCTCAAGATGAGGGAAACCCCAAAGTGCTGGCAGCCAACCAAACTAGGACAGCCTTCAACTCTACTGAATTAGATCTGTATTCTGAAATACGCACTTGCATTATTTTATTTTATTTAAAGTATGCTTAGTTTCTCAGACAGTACTTCCTGTGTCAGGCAAAGAAGAGCTGTGCAGACCTCAGCCTGGATACTAAGGATAATAAGAAAACCAACATGATCACCTACCATGTAGACGGGAGAAAGGAAGGTGCTAGAGAATATGCAGAAACTTTTTTCTTAGGCTAGGGGACAAGCTCATTGAGCAGGTGACAAAATTAGAAAAGCATGAGACTGAAATCTGGAACAAGTGACAGGCAAGTTAAAATTCTCTTTAAGAACACAGGACTAGCTTTTGTCTTTGGTCCATCAGTATCTGTGCTTAAAACATACATATACATCTGTACTTACATTTTTTTTTATAATTCATATCACCATCATACATAACTTTAATCACATCTAACATTCCTAAACTAGAGCTTAAACATTTATGTAGGTGTTTGTATGATGCACATGTGTGTAGGTGAACGTACACATGGGTGTTCAGGCACGGGAAGGTGCAGGTCAGTCTTGGATAACATTCCTCAGCACTATTCATCTTGTTCTTTGACATGGGCTCTCAACGAACTTGCCAATTGTGCTAGGCTGGTAGGCCGGTGAACCTTAGTGAACTTGGCTCTGCCTCCTGGATGCTGCCATTACAAGTGGATATTAGGTCACCTAGCTTTCTTCCATGGGTTCTGAGGATCAAACTTGAACAGCAAGCACCCACTTTACCAACTGAACTGTCTCCATCCCTTAAATGTTTATTAATACACACACACACACACGTCACTAAAAGCTAACTGGTGAAAAACTGGATTCCATTTCCCTCAGTACATACATGAGCTTATCTGTAAGGAATTTGCTTACACTGTTAGTGTTTATGATTTCTCCATTGAAACACTTACTTAGGCTTTTTCTTTGTGACTTCACCAGTACTTTTGTTTAGGACACTGATCAATCGCTTAATCACAGCAGGCTCGCTGACGGTTTGGTAGTGTAACAGCACCTGAAGCAAACCAAAGAAGGCCACACTGAGAACTATTCGCCGTAGCAATTGCAGCCTTTCCTTTCGGCACACGATTAATTACACTCAGTCCAGCAGCCCCCACCCAGCCTCCACTAGCGAGGTGCTCCTTCGTATTTACCCTGCACTCAGGGTAAACTTTAGCAGGCTGCAGAGCCTTCTGTTCCCTTTTCCACTGCAAGGGTGAAGAGAACAGTACCTTGGGATTATTGCAAAGGCTAAAAAGCAGATATTGTTTACAACACTTACAGCCATGGTGACATCATAAGGAACAGCAGGGAAAGCATCTAAGCCTGAATTCCAAGCCTTTTATTTTATCTGTCTGTAGGTCAGCTAGTCCTTGGTGGTAAAACAGACTTCAGAGCATTGTGATGAGAAATCAACGGGATGAGATAAAGTGCTCAGAAGCACAGAAGTTCAACAAGTGAACTGTTTCATCATGAATCATGAGGGAGGGGATCTGTCATGTTCAGTAGTGATCACTACATCCACTCTTGGGCAAAAAGAACAAAAGTTCTTATAAATCGAAAGAGATAAAGGGGAAAGCAGCAACATTTGTAAGCATACCTGAGTACCAAGCATTGTGTGACAGGTAGTAGTTTTATTTCTATAGGAGATTAGACTGGGTTTAAAGTCTAACAGACATACATTCAGATCACTTTTACCTGGGCCAAGCTCCTTGACTTGTCTACCTGCAAAGTCCCTTACTGAAGCTCCACACACTACAATGAGGATGATCACATGGCACCTTGTATTAACAGTACCCAGCACATGGAAACATCAGATAACGGAAGATTTGATACATCACGCTCTCTGTGGCCATCCTACCCTGAACACTCCTGCTCTGGCACGACGTTAGATCAGTAGATCATACACTAAGTTCTGTCGACTATGTTTTCACATGAAAGAAAGAGCAAAAAGTTCTGTCAGGTAATATGGCCATGGAGCTTCATAGAAGCTTGAATTTCACACCTCAGTCAGTGAAAGCTATAAATCGCCGTCTCTTCCCATGTCGGCTACCAAGAGTCCTCCAGAAATCACATGGATGCAATCTTCTGTTTTACAAGAAAAGCTTTTATGAAGAAAGGGAGAAGCTTTGGTGGATAGCAATCAAAGTCAGAATGCAGACCGATATTCTTATTCAAATAATAAGCCCTGAGTGTGCTCCCAGTACGTCTACAGTGTGAGAACAGTAGACCATATTCCCAGGAGGCTGCCTACTTTAAAGGGTTTGCAAACATTAGTTTGAGCCGTTCAGTTGTAGAAACAGATACTTCCTATCTAGAATTTCTAACCAAAATAGCTTGCACTTGCTGAAAAGAGAAAAGCAAGCCCAGGCTGTAGCTCAGAGGGAAAGTGCCTGCACAGTGTGTACTAGGTCAGGGCTCCATCCAAAGGAAGATGGTGCTAGGGGCTGCAGATGTGCAGACCTAGACTTGGGGAGCTTCTGAAAGTCCTATCTACAACAGTAATGGCACACTGAAACTCCAGTACTTCAAATAGGTCAACTGGTCTTCTTTTTCAATGATACTCAATGATGTGAAATGCAAAGATTTCAATACAAGGAAGTCCTGAGCAGAGGGTGTCACAGCTGGAGTGGTGAGAACAATTCCATAGTCAATGACTGCAGGTCCTAAACTATTCACTGTAACGTAAGTATGTAAGAAACCTCTTCAGGACCAGATTCCCACACTCACCTCACACACAAGGTCTTTATGGCCTACCACATATCAAAGAAAAGGGGCACATGAACCTCACTGAGTTTCTCCTATTATTTGCTGAGCTGTAACATCACGACTAACAAGTGGGTTGTGGAAATATGGGGCTACATTTGATTTTTCCTTTTCTCTCCACAGCACCGTATATTAACTAAAACAATCTATTTACAATCAAGAAAATTATTGTATAATATCTTGATGTCTTAATGAATAGTATATGTAAAATCAAACTCATTCCTAATCTAAATCTACAGCACTGTGCCAACGGGAAGCTATCACATTTCACAGCGGAAATGATGAAAGCCTGGGTCCTGGCTTCACTGTTATTGTTTACCTAGTGACAACCTCATGCAAGTCTCTACTCTGTCTGAAAATATGGACAATGCTAACACAGGTCCAGAACTCTTACAACTCTGAAAACTCAAAGCATTTCTCAAACTCTATTATAGACTCATCTAAGAAGAGAAACTTGACGTGAGGCAATTCTGTCCTGTGTATCTCATGAGCTACAAACATTAACAAATTACATACAGAGAAGGTATGTGTTGAACACGGTGCTGAGTATGGTCTCTCCCTATTATGAGTTCCATATACATGTTTACAATCAGCTTTCTAATAAAATCTTTAACACTCTTGAAGTCTGAAATACACTGATCTAAGGGCAGCAGGGACTGAGCCAAGTCATCTAATGCCTCATTAAACTATAATGTTAGGCAACAAATAAAAATTTTCCTTAAGTAGCCTGCTAAAAATATCAGTGAATATATGTGATTTGATATTCAATAAATGTGCCTATGTTGGTTACTGGGGATATAAGAGGCTTTGTTTTCAACAGATGTTGCTAGGAAACTGGATGAGCAAATGTAAGGGAATGACAACAAAGTTTTGTCGAACATCATATATGAAACTAACAACCACATCAGGTAAACTGCAAGGCTCTTAAAGAAAACAGACAAAGGCTTCATGATGTTGGCTTTGGCCCTTAGCTCATGGACATGACACCAAAGGTACAGATAAGAAAAATAAACTGGATTTCTCCAGAATTAAAAAGTTATTACATTGTAGGACACGAAGAGAATCAGAAAATAACCTCTGAATAGGCCACACTTCTCAGTCCACTCAGAGATGGCTACAGGGTTAGTTTGGGGTGATGGTGCTCTTGGGATGGACAGCAGTGATGGTTAGCCCATACGACAATATACTGAGTTACATACTTAATGATGGAACTATAATTAAAATAAACTATAAATTAAAATTTAATCAATCTTACAGTATAAAGCTGTCATAACAACGAAGGGAAATTTACATTTACCTCTGTATGTACTATTATCAGAATTGCTAACTAGTAATTTTAATTGTTTAAGAAGGACTTTGTTAATTTCTTTCTATCCAAGTAGGTAGATATAACCATGTTTCCCAATCACATTCTGATATGCAGCAGAGTCTCGTAAAGCAGTTGAAAAGCTTCATTTGATGCTTATTTTTTTAAAAACTGCTATAGGTAAGAAGTGACTACATTGATATAAAAATAAGAATCACAAAACATATGATGACTTCATAGATATATAATCATAAAATGAATTTGAATGTCCTAATTAAATTTCTTCCTGGTTTCTCAAACACTATCATGGACTTTAAAAACTTGAAAGATCAATTACTATTCCTGCTTACTTCATTTTTTTTTTCTCCTGAAAAAGCTCCCAGGCTCAGAATAAAAAGAAAATAAATGTGATTATTAAATTCTGGTGTATATCTTTCTAGATTAGAATAAGATCTCGATTTGAAACAAATAGTGTATATTTATGTAAGTAACGGTTTTTCTGAATTTATAAAAACAAGAACACTGCATGGTAAAAGTGACTTTCACCTTCAAACCCACTGAGACACAGGTTTGCTGTCACAAGTGTCTACACCACATGTACTACACGGGGAAAGAACTGCCTGTCTGTAACAACATGAGAGTGTGGCCTTAAGTCTCTGAGAAGAAAATCACACAGGAAATAAGAAATCCTCAAGTAATGTCTCTCTGGGATAAAAAGCACCATGAAAAGGTCCCCATCCCACAGTGAAGCAGCAGTGGGCTGGCCAACTGCACCCTGCAGAGCAGTCGGAGTTCACCAATGTGACAGAGCTCGGGACACACCTGCAATCTCGGTGTGCACACGTCAGGTGGATAGTGCGCGAGCATGAACACACCATCAAGTCAAAACAGCAGACATCTAAGGATTTGCAAACACAGAATACTCTTATTTTCTGTATTTGTGTGACTTTCTAACCTTTAAAACTAATCTATCACCTTTATACTTAGAAATACCAAAAATAAGTATATTAAACAAAACAGAAGTATCTAAATTAAAAATGCTATGTAAGCTTTACTACCCAGTAAAAAGTCTAGCATTTTCCCCGTAAAAACTATGTTATTATCAGTTTGAATCAACTGATTATGAAGTATCCTCTCTTGAAAAAGTTCTCAGACTCAAGAATCAAAATAAGGGCTGGAGAGGTGCCTCAGGTTAAAAACACTGGCTGCTTTTCCAGAGAACCTGGGTTTGATTCCCATAATTGTCTGTAACTCAGTACCAGGGGATCTGATGCTCTTTTGGGCTCTGTGGGCATACTCATGGTGTGCAGACATACGTGTGGACAGACACCCATACATGGAAAATAAATAATAGAAAAATAAGAAACAAAAGAAGTATTTTCAAAGTGTAACTTATTTTTTTAAATTAGAAAAGATGTGGCTTTGAAACGATTGGCACATTTTAAGGTGAGTTAGGACTTCTCTGAGTTCACAGAAGCAAGGACCTCATACAGGAAACTTACAGGAAATCCTTTGGTTATAGGAACTTCAATATTGAAGATGAGGATCCGGGCTCTGAAGCGAGTGCAAGCTTTGATAGGTTCTTTGGGGCCACAAAATATGCAGCCAACACTATAATAGAGAAAGAGAGTAAGAATGGATGAGCACGAAGAAGATCACTTGTAAAGAAACTAAAATAATTAAGCAAATAGGAATGTGTTCTAAGGACCACCCATCCCAAACTACAGCACAGCTTCCTGCATTACAGCGTTCACCTCAGCACAGGAGGCGTGTGTGTCAACATGAATTAACTCCATTTTAGATGGCATTTGCTAAAATTACGTTTGGCCAAATAAAATTCTGGCTAAAACATAACCAGTGGATTGCAAAGCTCATGCACTCCGATACATGTATCCTGTGTCTGATACAATGGCTGTCTAAACTCATTTCCTTACTCACTTGATTTTGATGATATCCATCCCAACCACAGTAAGACTAACGTGATCGCCCGCTGCTGCCCAGTCAACAGGTTCATCATGCAGAGTGATTCCTGGAAATGAGTAAAAACCAAAGCCTACAGTGAAATACCTCTGCACGAAGCCATAACAGCCCAGGGAGTGTGGTGCTGTGTGCTCATCACTGTACTTGTCGTTTTCAATTTGAATGGGTTAGGAGTGAGAAGTGGACCCGGCGTTGGAGGAAGCACAGTTCCCCTAGACTTGATGCTCTAGAGCATCACCCTAAACACAATGGCTGGTATTTGTCCACAGCAGGCTGGGCAAATCTATCAAATATTTCAAACTCACTTACACGATTAAGCAACAGTCTCCCAGCAGACTTCATTCAAACACTGCTACTATATTCATGGGTGCAGGCACAGTTAAGTAGTCCAAATTATTAACTTACACCTAGTGACATAAAATATAGGACTGGCAAAGGTGGCTGGAAATATCTTATTCTCTTGAGCTGCCTTCCCTCCCTCTCATCTTTCCCAAGGAAGTCCCAAGGCATATCCTAGCCTGGCCTTGAACTCTTTGATCCTCCTGTCTTTCATTCCTGGATTCTGGGACTCTAAAAGTGTATCCTCATACCGGGAAAACTTTGTTTTCAATTAGAGAATGACCCGAATGAAGCCCGTGTTCAGTCAGAGCCTTTGAGAGTCCACCCATCTAGCCCTTAACTATTCTTGCTCAAAGACAACTTCTTCCCAGAGTCTGCACACCATGATTCACTGCAGGAGAGACAGAGTAAGAAAACAGCAATAAAACCTAACTTAAAAATCACCACATTCCTAATATATTATATAGGTATACCCAATCACCTCAGAACAGCCCTGAGAGCAAATCCTCAGGGCTGTATTTAGGAATAAGTTTCCTTATTCCATGGCTTTTGAAACAAATCCTATGTTTTCATTTTATGGGTTAGACTTATGGGTTAAATTCCTTTTCTGCTGGAAGTTGTGCCTTCTAATAGACAGTGTGCAGGCCAGTCATGGTAGAACTGTTCTGCACTGATTTATTTTTAATAAAATATAATCCCTTTATTTCTTCATAAAATCATATTTTTGGGCCTTATGTGAGATGCTCTTTTAGAACAATATTCTTGGCTTCGAAAATTAGTAATTTAAATGCAAAATTGATTATTTTAAATATCAGTCAAATATCAACTAATTACATTTAATTTTTAAATGTAATCAAAAATGGCTATATGTGTCTACTAGGAAATGGAGACTTGAAAATATGAAGTAGTTGATCTAATAAAATAGAAACTGTCTTTGTCTTAATATTTTTAAAGGGCTTTTCATATTTAATGGCCAATTTTCCAAAATACTTAACATTGTTTCTTCTTCCTCCCAACCACATTCTTGTCCCACACCTATTTTCTGTAGGCTTTCTCCTTGGTCAGACATTATTAAAGGGGCTTTCTTTGCTTTTTTTTTTCTTTGAATACTCGAGACACTTGATATGTTTTTGTCATTTGTGTTTTAGGGCTTTATTCAGGCATCCCAGGCTGGCCACCAACTCACACTGTAGTCTAAAAAGGCCCTGAAAAAACTGCAATCCTCCCTTCCTAGTTTTCCAAGGCTGGGGTTATAGGCACAAGCTACTAGGCTTAAATTTGCTGTCACTAGAGTTGCTGCTTTCTGATGTGAGTCACACACCTCCGTTCTGGGAGTAACAGGGCATCACAAGTGTACCTCACATACTTAAAGCAAAGAGCACACAGTTCCCTCTGGCAAACCTAGTGAAAACAGTGGGCAGAGCCAAGGGCTAGGACTGCCCAGAGACCAAGGCAAGTCTCAGAGCAGGAGCGCCTCTGAACTGCAGACTAGAGGGAAAGCTCAGAGTCTCCATATGGAGAACAGGCACACAGCAGGAAGGAATGTGCAGCTCTCACAGGTGACCACAGGGACTCAATATTAAGGCCTGTGGTAATTTTGGGACCATGTTCTTAACTCTCAGCTGCTGGTTATTTAAAATAATTTTTTTAGTTTATTCTTAAAAAAAAAAAAGCTCATTAGCAGACAGAAATTAGTATTTCCAAAGTGTTTTAGTTTTTGGTGAGTGTGTGAGTGTGTGTGCATGCGTGCATTCAAATCAGTACATTCACAGGGAGAACAGAGGTCAAGCTCAGGTGCTGTTCCTCAGGCACCAACAATCTCATTCCGTTCTGTTGTTTTGTTTTAAGGCAGGACTTCGCAGAGCAGTTTGCCTGCCTCTCCAGACTGGGACCGAATGCCCATGGCAGCCTGTATGTGGGCTCTAGGAACTACACACAGCCCTTCTTGTTGGCAAGGTGAACTTGAGCAGCTGAGTCACCTCTGCAGCCAGCCAGTGCTGTAGGCCTTAATCCCCTCAAAAGCAGGAGCAGAGAGCTGCACACGCAAACAACAGAGCTACAGAAAGTGGATCTTCTTAAAGTAGACATTAGTTTTCAGCTAACGGGATAGGCATGGCCTCTGGCATGCAAGAATAGGGTCACATGGAAAAGGAATCTGTCGTTCCCATATGACCTTTAAATATAGGTCGAGCATATTACCTAAATAGGTTATCTATCAATTTCTTAAAATACCTATGGTGGCTCACACATGGAAGGAATGTCAGCACATGAGGGGCGATGGCAGGAAGACCACAGAGCCGAGGCCTAGGTGATGGAGTGCCTGACTGGCATAGCAAGACTGCTTATCCAAACACCAAGAATGGAGGATGTGACTCATGGTGTTTCTGCCCAGCAGGTATTAGATTCAACCTCTACCACTGAGGGAGTGGGGTAGGAAGACAGGGCAAAGAGTGGCAGCAGAGTTTTAAAACTGAAAGTTTTAAAAATGTACACTCCAAGTTATAAACTTCCTAACTATAAACTTTACAACTATAAACACAAAGTATATGAAGAGCAATAGAGGGGTGTACTAAAATGTTAACCTTTCCAAAAGGTTATACTTCAGCTTATACTTACTATAAATAGTAGTATTCTATTATAAAACAGCTTCCATTTTACCCAGAAGTCACAGAATTAGCTAGAAGTCAGATTAAGGTTAAGTAGAACTGAGAACTTTGTAAGCTAAATTTAGATAAGAATATATACACACGAAAGCCTAAACTTGGACGGAAATAGTTATCAACAATCATCAACTCACACAGTTCACCTCTGAAGAAGCAGTGGAGGTGGCAACTTAAGTTAGCTCTACTTCTCTTTAATACTAAGCTTTTCTGTGTCGGTCTCTTATATTTACCTTAAAGACAGAAAGGGAGGGGTGAGCAAAGGGCATCATGTCTAGGTATAAATGTGATCAAAGCTGTCATTTGATTCTGAAATGTAGACTCCATGGTGACAAGCTGCCTGCTACTGACCAGCTACACTATCAGGCTGGATTCTTTAGTTTCTTCTACAAATTATAATTTTATAAGTATCTGTCTGGTATGTATACAGCTGACTCAGTCTTACACCAGATTTTATGACTCAGTGCCCCAAACAGAATACTACCAGGGTTAGAATGTCAGATGTACACACAGCCGTGTGCCACAACAGAAGAAAAATCGTTTAATGTTTTCACATGATAGTGTTCAACAGTCAGTATCATTTTGACAGTGAGTTACAATTTCAGTAAGAGGATATTTACTCTGGAGTTAGAACTAGACTACTGAAGAAGAGATCTGCTGTCTCAAGACCTGTTGGCAAAAGCGTGCTGCACACTGGTCATACCTTTTGTAGTACAAGTTTCATTGGGTGGCATTGCTAACAGTCGGTCACCAGTCTGGACATAACCAGCTTCAATTTTACCAGTCACACAAAAGCCAGATCCTTGATCTGAAAAACATACCAACAGCATATGAAGCAAATAGTAATGCTATCTGAAAATTAATACTGTGACATTGCTTTCCTACATAGGTACAAAAGGCCAGGAGTTAAATACCAATCAATATCATGTTGGAAACTTAGTATCTCTTCTAAATATTCACACTCACTTCACATTCCAGTTTTTCTTACAAATGAAATTATTCATATTATAAAAAAAGAGGTTCATTCTTTTCCAAATGTTTATTGAATGATTACTAAACAGCAGGCATTCTACTAAGCTCCAGGGTAAGAGAAGGAAATAGGCCATGTTCCATAAGAAACTTAACCCAGTAAAGAGAAAGACAAAAGCAAGTGAACTCAAGGGCCACAAATGTGATTTAAAATAAACAGAAAAACCGCGCACCTAAGAATTCATGGTGGCACACTGGGTGTAGCTCACTGGCCCAGCACATGCAAGGCTCTGGTGAGAAAGGGTGGGAGGCAGAGAACTAAGCAATAAGATGCTATTAATAGCTTTGCTTAACTTCAAATGTCTGTGGAGTCAAGTGGCCAATCTATAGTCTCTACTCTGAGGCTGAGGTAACAGGCTCAGGGTAGAGACATAAATGTGGGCAGTAGGGGAACTTATGGACATTCCTTTATGAAAAGCGTGGAAAGTAAGAGAAAGGAGACATGAGAACACTATTTCGGAATCTGAAAATGAAGCCCACACACTCAGGTCACAAAAATGAGGTGGCAGGAGAAAGTGGGTCAAAGAAAACCAGGAAGAAAAAAGTCTCACAATGGCTATGACAACAACTATCATCAAAAAGAATGCAAATTTAAGTACAGCAGGAGTCAGAACTAGAGAGTGTGTGTCACCTCAGGACACACTAAAAGGAACAAGCAAGGCAGAAGCTGGGAGGCTGCACAAAGAGCGAGCAGGAAGAAAGCAACTGCTTCAGGTGTTTCTAAGAGATAACAGGCATTTGAGAAGCACTATCATATTCCCGCTAGCACCACCTCTCTGGAGACTTACCTCAATTCCCTCCCATCCCTCTGCTCACATTCATTCCTTACTCATTCACTAAGCGTGCATTGTGCCAGGTACTGGACTAGACTCTGCTTGCCTTCAAGGGTTCACCAAATAACCAGCAGAGACAGCACTGTAATAATGAATGCCATGCAGAGTAGGGGAAGGAACATAGCAGGTGCCTTATGGGTGGGCATAGAGTAATCTGTAAAAGTAGTTCAGTGCAAATGCACTCTACTTCTGTGTGATAATGGAGATTTAGGAGACTACTGACATCTTTATATTACCAATACTTCATATCTTTTTTTTTGGTTTTTTGAGCCAGTCCTGGAACTAGCTCTTGTAGACCAGGCTGGCCTCGAATTCACAGAGATCCACTTGCCTCTGCTTCTCGAGTGCTGGGATTAAAGGCGTGCGCCACCACCGCCCGGCTTAGTTTGTATCTTTTATTCTATTACCTTTCTATAGATTTCTAGATAGGGTCTTCTACATATTTTTAAGCTAGACATATTCTTAGGTACTTAGTATAACACCTTCTCCACCAGTCTGAACTTTTGCCTCCCTCAGTTCTAGGGTACAGATTTCCTAGTTTCTTAATCACTAGTCTTTTATCACAGTTAATGGCTCTGATTTCTCATATTAAATTACCCTTTGTCTATGTGATACTGTCTCACTCAGACTGACACAGGTGGGTAGGAAACAGGCAAAGAAAGGAAGGGATATTAAAGTATGGAAATGGGGAGACAGAGCCAATGGGATCTTAAAATATTTATATATTTTATCAATTTTAAAATTATATTTAGTGTCTCTGAGTGCGGTGACTGAAATCACCGCCGTTCAAGTGTGTGATGCTCGGAAGAAAAGCTCAGGAGTTGATTGTCTCCTTCTGCCATGAGGGACCAAGGGACGGGACTCAGGCTGTCAGGCTTGGTGGCAGGTGCCCAGTGAGCCATAGGAAATGATGAGTTGTCCAATTTGTTTATGGACAGGAAGATAACGCTTAGGTTTCTTTGTCCCTGACAGGTGAATGCAAAGTGGGAAGTGGTGTGTAAACTGAAGGGTGTTCGGGTATCAGTGACAGTGTGATGATCATCCTGCACTCGTGCAGAGAGGATGGACCCAAAGACGATGGAATAAGGAAACGAGACACCAAGAGTAGCCGGGCAGCACGACACAGGCACTCTGCAGCACAGCACTCACCTTTGAAGACGTCCGACACACACAATCTAAAAGGTTTGTCAATGGAGCGTTGAGGGGGCTTGAAGGAATCTGGTAGAAAATCACAAACATTTGAATTTAAATTATGGAACATGGACATTGCTCAGTGGATGAGCGCAGCTTACACAGTGGCCTCGTTTTGATTCCCAACACCTTCAACCCGCCCCCCCCCCCCAAAAAAATTATTTTCCCACTATCTCAAGAGTGCCCATTACTGTCTGCTTCTAGAAAAAAATTATTTTGTAAATATTAACAGTAAAGACTGTCATTCATATACTTTACATTTATAAACCGTATTTCCCACATATTACTTCATTTAATTCTAACTAGTCTATCAGACAAGGAGGGCTACCTCAAACCTCCTAACATGGCTTCAAAGCACTGAATTACTTTAAATAGAACACATGATTTCATAACTGAAAGCCTAGTTTCTCTAATTACAAATTCTATGCTTTTTCATATACATTGTGTCTCTCATAAAGAACTCTAAATAATAATTAATATCAGGTTTATATCACATCAAAACAGCATAGCAGCAGTGCTCTTACCAATCTGTTCTAATAAACAGGAACCTTTATACCATGTCGTGAGCTCACTTGACTGTGATCTTGTGATTAAATTTTCACCACTGAGACCACTGGTGGGGATGAAAGCTACATCACTCTCCTATTAACAAGATGGGAGAGAGAAACTTAATTCCGCATTACATAAGCAAACATGCAGACTCATCACGACTACAACTGAATCAAGTTTGCAAAATCAACAGCAGCAGACTTGTCAAAAAAAAACAGGAACCAGCGAAGCACAGCCATGAGGTTATCTCAGCCAGTATTTTTCAATTTGGAGGAAATTCGAAGTTTTTCTTCTAACCATTAAAGCATATTTACTCACTGATGTAGACATAGTGCAGGTTTTTGCTGGATAAATTCTTTTCTACCAACATGCCTCCATGACATCCTTAAACTTTACTACCGAAGCTGGTAGGTGGGAGAAAATCTTATTTACAGAAAGCTCAGGCTAAATACTCAATATATGCACATTTTAAAAGTCAGGCATCTTAAAGAATATATTATATACATATACCAGAAGAGAAAGAAAAAAATAAAATTAAATACATTTAACAAGATAATATCAATACAGAAGGAAAGGGTGGGAATAGGTATAAATAACACTAAGGGTTTATAGATAAGCCATGAGGTATCATATTATTTTATATTTTTCTAAAATTACATATAATATATGTAAATGTATGTGTATATGTATAGTTTTAATGACATTATGCCACTTGGGTAATAATACTACCCTAAGAGCAATAGACTAACAAAAACTCCAGTACTAGACATAAGAAACATTTCAAGTGTTGGTAAGAGGAGGCCAAGAGATTCCCCAAACAATAGAGGGTATTCCTGTTGCCACTGACCTATCACCCAGAAGACCCACAAACTTCAGACATGGGGTTAGGAGGGATTGAACTGGATTTGTCCTTAAAGCCTCCTCCCTGTGAACTAGCTAGCACCCAAGGGTGGGGAGCAATCAACAGTACTATCCAGCTGAGACGCCTCTGAACCACTGTGATGAGCAGCATGGGACGATAACTGTACATTAAGGTGCAAGAGGTACTTCCATCTCACCAGTAACAAAGAGCTGTTTAACTAGATTCAAGGCCTGCTTAACAGGAGAGAAATCATGCCTGCTACTGGAACTATCCACCCACCATGGCTAGCGAGGTTATGGATCTTAGAGAACGTTGCCACTTTTCTAAACCAGCATATCTCCTAAGTGCATTCAAAATACTTATTCTTTTATCCCTAGAAAACTGCAGCTTCTCAACCTCATGAAAGAAGCTTGGCATTGCTGCAGATAGAGCCCATTACAAAAGTTACAAATGATCCAAATGAAGAGAACAAATGGTTATAGGGTGCCAAGCGCCAACTGATACACCTACAACACAATCCCACACACCTAAGGCGCAAGAAACATGGTGGAGGATGGGACAGAAAGACTGTAAGAAAGAGCCAGAGGACCAGGAAGTCTGCTGCAAGATTGTCCCCTAGACATGACAGGGAAATGACATCCATGATACCTTAGTAATATGTATGCTGAGTAAGACCTAAGCAATGATAAAACCAATGTCCACACTAACACCCTTAGAAAAGAATAGTCAACTAAGGAATGCTGAGAGGGAAAAGAAGTCTTCCCCAAGGAAGAGTCCCCTAATTGATTAACCAGTACCAAAGAAACAGCCCTGGAATCATATACATACAAGCAATACTAAATGGACTCAGCAGGTTTTACTTATATATCTACGCATATATATCAAAATTACACATATCTCAAAACAATAACACTGACACAAAAAGAGGCCATGACTTGGATTTGAGCGTGAATGGAGGGGGACGGGGATTGGAGGAGGTAGAGGGAGTAGAAGGGTGAGGGAAATGATAAAATATTTTAATTAAAAATTATAATATATAAAAATTTTAAAGACCAAAAAAGAATATTAACATAATAACTTGTTTTCTTATATCAGTAAAATAACTTAGAGATATAACTAAGCCAATTTAATTTAAAATTATCATACCTTAAAACCTGCTTGCTTAAGAAAATGCCCAAGTTTTCCAGTAATCTCTTGAAATCTTTCTTGTTGCCAATTTACCTGACAAAGATTCAATTTATACTTAGAATTATACATGAGAATATGACACATAAAATCAAAATTTCTATAATAAAATGTACATAGCCAAATATATAAAATATAAACTAAATTTAAACCTCAGAAAAAAATCTTAGCATTAATATTTTATTTAACTTTTAATAATCTAAGCTTAACTTTTCCTAAAACAGGAAGCCAACAATTTCTAACAGTTAGAATCTACTAGTTATGCTAAAAGTGATTTCAAATTTGGAGAGAATTTGATTTATTAAATAGTGCTTTGAACAAACATTAGACTAAAATATAAGGACTAACACCCACCTCTGCCAATCATCCTAATCAAGTATCAAGATTCAACTCTAGGTTATATGCAGAATTTATGACTATGTACATCAGTGCCTACAATTATGTGGAAATACATACCACAAGGAGTGTGAGCAATGAAGTCCTGACTCTTATGTAGTGGCTAAAATACAAGTACATATCAAAAAGCTTTCTGGTTTTCTCTACGTTTGAAATTTTTCATACAAAAATTCTAGAGAAAAATTAATACTATATGTAATAATAAACTATAGAAAAACTAACAAGGAATATTGGTGAATATTTATCAAAAGTTAGGGTAAAGAAAATATCTAAACATAAAAATAAGCAAAATAGATATTTTTATGTCCAAGTAATCAAAATGGAAAGAGCAAACTGTACAAATAATTTCAAAAGGAAAAATATACTTAAATATTATTACTATACATAAAACAATGATGTTAACAAATGAAATATGTTCTGTATATTAAATTCAAAAATAATTTTTTCATAATAGTTGATTTGCCAGTTTAGGGTCACAAATACACCATACCACATGTGCTAAGAGTAAATAATCAGCACATTTCTCAAAAGCACTCACATCACATTTGGTAAATTTCAAAAGCAATATGGCCCGAGACCCAGAGAACAAGCCATTTTAAAATATACACTCATATATACCATAAAACAACTAGAAGTCTTCAAAATTAGCTTGTTTAAAGGAATCATATCATTAACATAGCCTACAATAAAGCCATAAAAATTTCTTTATCCAAGAAAACATTATAATCCAATGGTTGTGATGGAGAAAGAAAAAATAAAAACCCATATCTATAAAAATGAATTTGCACTTTTATATGTACAATGTATGTATATACAATGTACAATGGATGTGTAACGAAATGGTAATTGAAAAGTTTTAATTTCCAAAAAGTCATTTTGAAAATGATACTGTTGATTAAAAATTAATAATACCATGCTCCATTAATTAAAAGATAGCAAATTTGTATTTCTAGATATGGTAACTAAGTTATTTGCATTTCTTAAGTAAATCCCTGACTCTACAAAGGCAAAATAGTACCCATTTAAATTTTTTTAATTTGTTTATTTTATGTGCATAAGTGTTTAGCCTCATATATGTGTGTGTACCACGTGACTGTCTAATGCCTGTAGAAGCCACAAGACAGTGTATCTCTGGAACTGGAGTTACAGATGGTTGTGAGCTACCATGTGTGTTCTGGGACACAAACCCAGGTCCTCTGAAAGAGCAACAGATGCTCTTAACCCTAGAGTCATTGCTTCAGCCACTAGAATATCATCTTAATCAACATCTGAAACAAATTCTCACAGAGTCCTTTAGCTACCTGATCCATTTTATTGACAGCCACAGCAAGCTGTGTCACTCCAAGAGAACGGACCAAAAGGCCATGCTCCCGCGTCTGTCCTCCAGTCTCAAATCCAGCTTCAAACTCTCCCCTGCTGGCATCAACAACTAAAACAGCTACATCAGCCTGAGGAAGGAGAGAGAATTAAAGCTAGAAATAACAACACACTCCTTTCATGCGAAGGACAGGTTACTCAATGAACCCCTTGGTCAGATTTAAAAGCAGGTTATAACATGACCCCAACCTGAAACCAAACACCAAAGCAAATGGGAGAATACCATGATGGCTTAAAAAAATTCAATACCTATTATAGACTTGTGTGACACCAATAATAATGACATAAACAAGAGGGTAGGTAAAGCCACTTGCTGCCGAGCCTAACTAGATGAGTTCAATGTCCTCAATCCACACAGTGGCATGAGAAAACTGATTCCCACAAGGTGTTCTCTGACCTCCATACAAATGATGTCTCCCAAGCACAGTCACACACACACACACACACACACACACACACACACACACAATAAAGAAGAACAATAAGAAAGTCTATACTTGATTAGTAAAAATTAAAATGTTTAGCAAAAGGGGGGAAGAGAACATAAAATTAAGACATAAAGATGACCAATAATTTCAAGTGTCATCTTTACCAAAAAAGATGAAGAAGAAAAAAAAGGGATACAGAGTCCTATAGAAAATTAGCTAAGATATAAGCCAGGGATTTGCTCAAAAAAAAAAAAAAAAAAGCAAATAGCCAAAAAGTTTAAATTTAAAAAGTTCCGCATTTAAAAAAAAATCAAAACTACATATTCACAGACCCTATCTTTAGATGTCACAGGTTAGTGATTTAAAAGACAAAATGATTCACTGGAGGCAGCAGGGAAGTGTTCTTGAACACATTTGTTATGGGACTAAACAGCCTCCCAAAGGGTATTTTCAAAGTATCAATAACCCTAAAACTGTGTACATTTTACTTCCCATCAATTCCATATTTAAGAATTTATCTTACAAAAACAAATATGCTACAAAGATATTCAGATATGAGAATATTATCTAAAGTAAGACAAATTATGTCACAAATCACCAAAGGTCGCAGTTCATCTTCTGCAGCTACTAAAACAGAACCTTGTGGGTTATGCACACTGGATGAAGTTGCATTTCTGTGACTGGTGTAATAAAAAGCTAAATAGCCAATAGCCAGGCAGGAGGTATACGTGGGACTTCTGGACAGAGAACTCTGAGAAGGAAGGGCAAGTCACCAACCAGACAGAGAGAGAGAGAGGAAACAGGAAAAGAGTAACCCTACATGGCAGAACGTAGATTAATATAAAACAGGCTCTAAGAGCGAGCTGAGACAAGCCTAAGCTAACGGCCGGGCTTCAGAATGAATAGTTCCCACGCCGTTATCTGTGAGCTGGCTGCTGCTGAAAGCTTGCTGCAGTATCACAAAGTTCTCCGTCCTGCGACTTAGACATTTCTCCTTTCCTACACAAATCCACAAGACAGAAAGAAAAAGTTCATGTTCCCTGTCAGCCTTCTGGTTCCCACAACTCCTGGCTTAGCCATTCTTCATCCAATTCTACTTCCATCTTGGGGAAATGGCTTACAAAATTTTGCAAAAAGAAAAAAAATGCCCCACTGTGCTTCTTCCAGGCCCATTCTTATCAATTATTTCTGTCAATGCTTTGTCTGGATATTTTTCGAAGAATGCTGCTCATTTTCCCTTACACAGATTCTGCTTAGAGTTACAACTGTCCTCAGAGACACTCAGATCACAAATAATTAATGCCTTATATTCCCCTCCTGAACCATCTGAGACTGGTAATACTATCTCTCAAAGGTCTGCTGATATTCCATTAAGTGCTCTGGCCTCTTGGTATAGTTCACAATAGCTTTTTAGTTGTTTGACAGGTTTTATTGTTGTTTTCTGTACTGTGTAGTTTATAAGAATTTCACAAAGATTATCATATAATCCTTATATGATATAAAACAATCATAAAGTAAGTCTAGAAGCTACACATAATACCACATTATTTACAGAACTTTATCATGTAAATTATACTTAGCACCCATAAGCTCGGCATGGTAGCCTACACTTATAAACCCTGCTTGTGGAAGGTAGAAACGGATCTCAGAGTTGGAGGTCACATCGAGAGTCTGGACTACATAGAAAATTCTAGGTTAGTTTGAACTCACAGCAAGCTCTAGTCTCAAGAAAACAAAACAACAAAAATAGTATTCAGGCACTGAAGGGACAACCTACATATTTTCATCTTTTACTTACTCAAATACTCTTTCTAGCTTAATTCTACTTCAAAGGGTTCATTATCATGCTAGTCTTTAATTTTAGCAATAAATGGGGTGGAGGGGTGTTCAAAAAATCTACACTTACATACCGTAATTTTGACACCAGAGTTCCTATCTCTGATAGCTCTACAGCTGAAACATGGCAGGAATCTTAGATGATACACAGAAGTAGATCATAAAAAATATATCTCATTTTTTGAACCTCCTAAAAGTAAAACTTTCAATTTGAAAATATTTTATGAGTTAAAATCCCATAATTGTTAGCTTGGTGGCTGTCAAGAACTGAAGATCAGTGTGGCACCTTCAGTTGAGAAAGTGGTACCTGGGCTGCTCCTGTGATCATGTTAGGAATGAAGTCTTTATGGCCTGGAGCATCCATTAAGGTAATAACTTTGGTTGTGGTTTCAAACTTCGTCATGCCAACATCCATTGTTACTCCCCTTAAACAAAACACAAGATGGTTAAAATCTATTATATAAGTAGTGATGTGGGCTAGACTTCTTAATAATAAGCTAAAGGACAACCTAAATTCTTCATAATAATAGGAACTCTTTTACATATTTATCTTGTATAATAAAGCACAGGGTTGAAATATCAGCTATAACCCATTATCCCTGTATGCTTTGAACCAAGGCTGTATATATAGCTACCTCAATCAAAATGATAGCTATTTCCCATTTCCTAATGTTTTGCAAGAAACTATAATTGTGAACAAAGAAAGTTATATAAACACATCTCTCGAAAGAAAAATACATAGAGAAAAGATAATGTGGCAAATTATACTTTTGAGGAATTAGCTTTTCTAATGCTCTAGTGTTTGTGTCACTATTAAAGAAATAAATACAGAAAACTTTCACTTGCAAATTTGTCAAGTTAAAATTTGAAAACAAGAAAAAAATCAGATGCCCAATTTTTAACAAAATCAAGAGGAGATGACAGGTTTTTTTTTCATATTCCATTTCATCCTTTTTTCAATTAGAAGAAATCCTTAAAAATGGCTAGAAGAGCCCTGAGTCATGTAACCTTGGAAACGTAAAAGGTTTGCTCTAGACCAGTGGTTCTCAATCTATGATCACAACCCCCACAGGGGCAGCATATATTACAGTTTATAACAGGAGTAGCAATGACATAATTCCATGGTTGGGAGTCACTATATTAAAAGGTCACAGCATTAGGAAGGTAGAGAACCACTGCTCTAGACCATTCAAACTGAAAAAGATCAGCCTTCCTTCCATAGCATGCGTCCAACACTACAATAATAAACTAGAGGTCTGCCATGGCAAAGGGATATGGGTCTCCTTAGTCAAGCCATTTGAGCTTGCCAAAGTGATGCCTAATCCTACTTAATGTTCTCCCACACCTAGAGATTCATAGCTTTTCATAAGAAAATGAAAATGTCATGCAGCTTATTAATTTCCAAATATTTAACATGGTGGAGTAAAGAACATGTCAGTTTTTAAAATGTCATCTGGCAACATACAGAAGAAACCTTCTAATATGTACTCAGAAACTTCGGCTGTCTACAGAATGGAGGAATAGTCTAAATCATAACATGGTGAGAAAGAAAGCTAGCAACCATAATATTACCAAATATGCAGATGTTACAGCTGGACATCTCCAATGCCTGGCCATTATAGGAATGAGTGAATTATTAGCTCACTTACAGCTCAACGCTGACACATAATTGGCACATTTTACTAAGCCCTCCAGCTTCAATTTCACTCTTCTCAGTCTATTAATCCACATAATCAGGATACACAAAGAAAACAAAAGCCATATTCTTTGATAATCTGTTAAGCAGGTGAGAATTACTTGGGCTTCTGATACTGACATCACATATAGTTCCACTGTTTTTCAAAATATGGCAAATAACAGGTTAAAGGGTAGAAAGCAGCTTTGCAATAATAGAGAGAGAAAAAGATAACCACATGAGGGAGAAAGGCCACGATGATCCAAATGCCCAGTTATGAGAAGCACTAAACATTAATATAACCTGCTTTACTGAGAACTGACTCACACGATCATTAGAGAAGACTGCAGGGAAATGAACACACGCAGCAGTCTGCAACTCCAGGTACTCTCTAACCATACTCTGATTAAAGCCATCAGAGATGTCCCAACTGTTAACCTAGAAGAGCTTTCACAGGGCCTCATGAGTGTTAGTTGTTCTTTTGACTCAGTAGTTCCTATCTGTCATTTCACTTTATGGCCTCCACTTCTCTATCTTTGATAGTCTTAAATACGATATACACTTATGCTTTAAATTACTTCAAAAGAAACACTCTGACTCTCGGGCCAGAAATATGTGATTATCTTCATCCTTCTGCAAGCATCCATCCAAATGAGCACTAAATCCCAAGAAAGGATAAACTGACTACACTCAATTGCTTCCTTTAGACCGTCTCATGAGAACATAGAACACGAATTAGAAAGCTGTGGTGGTCTCTGTTCTGGACCCACTGGGAATTCTGAGTGTAGGCAGAAGTTTTCCCCTTCACCTGCATCTATAACCTGATGCAAGACTGAGTCAAATCAACGTTAACTCCAGTCAGAGCGTGTGATACCCTGAGGGAGTGACAACTGCCAGCTCTTCTGTGCAAATCATCGCAGGGGATCTGCAGGAAATCTGGTGGGTGGTTCTGGTCTTTGTTGTTTGGTTTTAGATAAATATTAACCTATTTTCACAGAATAAAGGCATGAACAATGTACAAAACAAAAGAACTTTTTTAAGTTTTCTCTAACACATTTTATATGTTTTACATATTCAACACACATTGCATATTTATTTTAAAGGACTGTTATCAATTTAAACTGAAAATTTTGAAATATAATGACTACCTTTCCCTTTCTTCTCCAGTCTCATCCAAGACCCATGCATATGCAAAGGAAGCCTTGCCAGCCTTTTTAGATTCTTGCTCATATTTATGCATAGTTCTTTTGTTTACATTACCCAGCAGATAAAGCAAATGGCCCATCAGAGTACTTTTCCCAGCATCAACATGACCTAAGGAAGATTGATTCAGGATTAATACCAGGTTCATTTTCGGATTGTTCACACTGAGGCATTGCATGATTGTAATTCAATAGCTTAGGGAAGTATTTGGAGTAATAAATACCAATGTTTATCAAGGTTAAAACACCTCAACAGGGTGTGTGTGTGTGTGGGGTGTTGTGCACATTGTTTTAAAAGGGGCAATTTTTCCCATTTTTTAAAAAAATACTTCCCATTTTCAAAATATTCACCAAATGAAAATGTCATAAGCCAAGTCTGATGCCCTCCTTGGTCACAGGGCATCATTTCACCCAGAGTGGCTAGGATGCATTATGATGCAATGCCTCTTTGCCTGAAGTCTATGCTGCCCCCAGGGGCTGTGAGCCTGGAGCAGGTCCTCCAGACACGGCAGAACAAGGGCATACCAATGACCACTAAGTTGAGGAGCTGCTTCCCGCCCTGCCGCTTCTCCAGCTCTGCCTTCACATCTATCTGCTGCCTCAGCTTGCCAGACTTTTTGACTGGTGTGGGAGTTGAACTCAGCTCTTCTGAGGCTTGAATGGAGGGAGGTAGGAGCGCAGATTTATGAGCGCTGGTCTCAAGAACATTAGGAGAAGCACCGCTGCCATTGTCACCAGGAGGTCCTTTGTGAGGAGTATGCAGACTATCTCCATTTTCCTCAGAGGTTAAACTACAAAAAGAAGATCAGAAGGAAATGTCAGGAAACCTTTTCAACTGCTGTTCTACTGTGTCAGAGCACAGAGATGCCTCTTTTTGTAATTCCTTACATTTTAGATTTCAGCTAAGTGATTCAAGTCTGTTAAGGTGGAAATGGAGAGAGGCCAGAGCCAATCCACACAAATGCAGACCTCGAATCCTAGGAGAGACGTCTACCAACATTAAGATGTAGTCAAGTAGGGTGGTATGCACTGTCAGTCAGCAACACTTCTGCATCCTATGAGGTAAGAGTTGCTGTTTTAAACTTTCAAGTGCCTCTGAGATCTGAAAATGACCATTCTGGGCCTCGGCCTACATTGACTATTATGACTGAAAGAATAAATTGGGGACAATTTTTTTCAGACACTTTCTCATGTAATTTTATGATCTTAACTAATTAATGGGATTTCTTATTTCTAAACAAATTTTCCAAAAGTGAAACCATTATTTTGTAAATCTACAGGTTTAATTTTTCTTCTTGAATTGGGCACTTAGACACTAATTTATACTATTGATTTTGAGTACAGAGTATCTGTCTTACATTTAATGTTTCAATCAGTTCTATTTACCTGTATTCTATAGGTACTGCTACAATTCTCAATGTAGATAAAACAGAGTGCCTTTCAAACAATGAATACATGTGTACAAACAAATGGAGAAATGAATTGCCAGTGTATATTTTATATTCTCTCATTCAAGTACTGACCTTGTTTAGCTTCAATCAGGACTGGGTGTATCTGCGATGGTATGATCAGGATAGGGTGTATCTACAATGGTATGATCAGGACTAGGTGTATCTACAATGGTATGGTCAGGACTGGGTGTATCTGCGATGATGCGGTCAGGACTGGGTGTATCTGCGATGGTATGATCAGGATAGGGTGTATCTACAATGGTATGATCAGGACTAGGTGTATCTACAATGGTATGGTCAGGACTGGGTGTATTTGCGATGATACGGTCAGGACTGGGTGTATCTGTGATGGTATGATCAGGACTGGGTGTATCTGCGATGATATGGTCAGGACTGGGTGTATCTGTGATGGTATGATCAGGACTGGGTGTATCTGCAATGTTATGGTCAGGACTGGGTGTATCTGCGATGGTATGATAGGATTAGGTGTATCTGCGATGGTTTGGGCAGGGCTGTGTATATCTGTGATGCTGTGGTCAGGATTGGGTATATCTGCGATAGTATATGTGTGATGGTGTATTAACTATTGTGCGATCACCTAGCTCAATGTTTGGACTTTATAAAAGGAATACTTTATTGACACTGACCTTCACCAGTTCCTTGGGTATAAACACTTCTATTTCTTCATCACGTTATCCAGTACTTTAGTTACTGGTTTAGGAGGTCTGTGTGTGTATTTCCAATACAATATATTACTTTAAGCATATTGGCTGATTGCTATAACTTCTGAAACTTTCCACATTTAGACTGTAAAGTACTTAACATAAGGGTTGTGTATTTTATTTATTTTGTTCAAAGTCTCTCTAAGTGGACATAGTGGCAAATGCCTTTAACTCCAGCATTCAAGAGTTAGAGGCAGGTAGATCTTTGTGAGTCTGTGGCCTGCCTGGTCTACACAGTGAGACCCTCTCTCAAACAAAACAAAACAAGTTCCCATAACAAAGTTAAATATAATACAATACGTTACAGATAAAGAGTATCTGCATTAATTCAACCCTAATTAAGAGAGAAAGGACATTAGTAACTTTATAACTGAGTCACAACCAGATGACAACCAGAGTGCCATCTCACCTATCCCTGAACTAATACACACTGGAGGAATCGTGTCTCCTAGGCCTGAGCTCTTTTCCACACTGAACCTGAAACTGAGTGAATAAAACCTTGTTTTCAAATTCAAACACTTTGGTGGGAGACCATTAAAATTCTTCCCCACCTAGCAAGGGGACATATGTTACTACTACCACAGATTTTTATAAAAAGACAAAATAAGGCACCCGGGACTGCATTTTAAATGCTGAAAATAAAAGTCATTCTTGCTAAAATCCAATGGCTCCCTTCATGCTTTGGTGAGTGAAGCATACACAGCTTACAAAGAGTACTTCTTGTTTGCTTTGTTCTGTAAGACAGAGACTCGTGCAGCCTAGGCTACTCCATAACTGTGTGTAGCTGAGGATGACCCTGAACTCCTGATCCGTCAGTCTCCACCTCCCACACGTCAGAACAGCGAGTGTTGTTACCACACAGTGCAAAAGTGTTATTTAGAGAATAAAAATTCTCAACAATCTTAAAGATGCTAAATATTAATCTTTTACAATTTATTTGAAACATGTCTCTAGTAAAAACTCCTAGAAGAATTCTAGAGACTGATTTTAAAATAGCAAGTACTACCAATGTTGACTCAGTAATTTTTTTTTGATATTCTAAATTCTAGGCCTTAACTGCATGTGTTTTTGATACAATGACATCTTATTCAGCATAAAAATTAAGAGGGGCTAGAGAGACAGCTTACTGTACAATCATGAGGGTCTGAGTTCAGATGGCCAGCACCCACATAAAAGCTGACATGGTGTCACATATTCTCAGTGCCAGTAGAGGAAACATGTGGACCCAGGCTACCCTAGCAGGTTGTCTAGCCCAAATGGTAAGACAATGGTTAAGAGTACATAAAGCTTTCAGAGGACCCAAGTTCAGTTCCCAGCAGCAACTAAGGGTGGCTCAATCCAGCCTCCTCATGTACCTGCATTCATGGGCACACACCCCACAAAGAGACACTTACACATAATCTAAAAAGTAAATCTTTGAAAATAAAAAAAATAGTAAGGTGTGAAGAGCAAGCAAGGATAACACCCAATAATCACTAGCCTCTGCATGTGTGCATGGGTAAATGCATACACACATACACACTCTACATCCATACACACAAATATGCAAATACACACACAAATACATACTATATCTACACACAAATGTGCAAACACATACACACTACATTCACACAAATATGCAAACACACATACACTATATACACACAAATTCACTACATTCACATACACAAGTGTGCAAACACATATATACACTCAATATATTCACAAACATGTACTCATGCATACTACATCCAAACACAAATATAAAAACACATTCACTACATCCACATACACAAGTGTGTAAACATATATATTCACACATATACTCACTACATCCACAAATGTGCAAACAAAACATGCACGCACACATACACACTACATCCAAACATACAAATATACAAACACACAAGAGTTAAAAGAGCCTTAAGGCAGTATTTTTGTTTTCAATTTTCTCCTTTAATTTTATTTTGTATGTATAGATATTTTGCCTGCATTTATGCGCTGCAAGTGTGTTCAATGACTGCAAAAACCAGCAGAGGGTGCCATTATTCCCTGGAACTGGTGTTACATAATGGTTGTGAGTTGCCATGTAGGCACTGGGAATTGAAGGACTTGAACATGAGCACTATGGAAAAATAGTGTTATTCACCACTGAGCCATATCTCCAGCCCATGGCAAGTTATTAAAAATTCAGAGTATGATTCACTGACTCTCAAGTGCTGCTTGTCTGCACCACCCAGAGGTGCTCAGAATGTCCTAGTTCATAGTACTAGAGACTACAAAGCAGTTTGGTTTTGTTTAATGTTAGAGTAACTATCACTGATGTGAGGAAACTCATAGTGAGTCATACAATGATAAAGCTAGAATCAAAACTAAGTTCTCACTCCGTCTCTGTCCTTTGCTATACACAAAGCATGAGACACTTTAATGATATTGGTTTAGTATAGGAAATTGAAAAAGATGTTCACATCAATTCACAGGAGACAGGGCTGAGGGACCGAGTCTTACCCAGGCACTTCAAATCCCATAGTTTGCTTCTTCCCAGATACAGTCATTTTAGCAACTTTTGGCACAATTTCAGACTCACTCTGAGATGACCGAGATCCAACTGATTTTCCTAATTAAGGAGTGAAATATAAAAGGACAATTAATTTCCAGAAATGAATGGCATATTATCAACTAGAGATTGTGATTAATTTACAGAGAATTCATGTCTTTGTAAACATGTCTTCAAACAGTGAGATGAAGATGCAGAAAGACTATCGCCTATTTTGGGAAATCCCCGACTGTCTGGACACTCATGTTTAACCTCACCAAAATCTCTTTCTAATTTTGAGCTGACTGTTGAGTTTCAGTATTAAGAGCTAAGGTGGTTTCTGCACGGGGCCTTATTCTGACATTCTACCTAGATCCTCTACCTACCTCTCTGACCACACCCTTTCACAATACTAAAATTGTCTGGACAGTTAGCAGATGGCTAACTATTTTTGATCCCCTGAGATTTATCAACTGATGAACAAGTTGAAAGTCTGATGAACTTTGCTAGAACACTTCATGTGCTTTACTTGCATGCAGTACTAGAATCTGTGAGCTCTAAGATAGCCATAAATACAGGAGACAGGACAATGTAGAAAAACCATGAAGGAGAAGCTATGAGCCAGATCAAAGGAAGACTTCATGCATTTGACTCTTTATACATAATCCCTACATTTAAAATGTATTTTTTTAATTTTCAAGGAGTACCAAGAGTATTGGATTCACAAAAAAAAAAAACTGTATGTCACACTAGCAAATACACAGACAGTACCAAGTTAATTAGGAAAGATAAATGAATGTGCAGAGTTTACTACAAATGCTTCCTATTTGTCCACTCCAGGCCAGTCTTGCCAGAAATGAAAAGGTGAACAAGAAGAAAATGTTTGTGCTTGTAGTCCAGAGGGGGAACATAAAATAATTTTTAAAATTTATTGGAGTCCATACATGGTGCCATAAGATCTCTAGGAAAGTAGGAAGCAGAGGTAGATGATCAAGTAAATAAATAATTCATACATACATTCATACATAGAAAAATTGTAAAGCCTAATGCCATTAAAGCGAAGCACACTCCAGAAGACAGGCTATATACTGACCCTGCTGCAGCAGGCATTCTAAGAGAACAAATGGACCATGTGAAGCTGAAGAGGGCCAGACACAAGACCCTCATGCTTGTTCTACAGAAGTGGACACTACCACAATATGTGACCAAATAGCAGGAAGGAGAAAATGAGGAGACCAAGGGACAATATGTGAACACATTCCTTCTGATGACAAGAAATCCATGACATGAAGATGCATTCAGAAACCAGACCATGTGAGTACCGACAAGTGGGCATGCTACCAAACCCATGCAAGGCTTGTACTGGAGTACACATTTATGACTCAGGAGTACAAAACTGGAATGAACTGGAAAGTTGAAAACAAAGACACGTGATTGCCAGAGAAGGAACAAACCTGGAAGTACTTCAGCATTTAATGCCAGAGGATGTACTTGCCAGAAATGGGGAGCCAGCCAAAGGTTGACACCAAGGAAGGCAACAGAGGAGCCTGTGGCACAGAGCTGGCGTCCACAGGAGCTGGGGCTGCTGACCAATCAGATGACAAGAGGCTGAAAACTCAGTGGGACACGCTAACTTTAGACAAAGGTCACTGGCAGTTTATAGGAGCCCTTTAGTGGGGAAAGAAGTAAAAGCCAGGGTGAGTTAATAAGCAGGAGAGTGGGAAAGCAGAAGCGCGTGCTCTTTCTTTCCACCTGTGGCTGCAAAGTCGCCAGCACGGGCAGTTTCCAAGTTTTAGTAACTCATTTGACATGAACTAACATGAGGCTATTTGTTTATCTGCAGCCCTGATGTCAGACAGCTCCATTTCAGAGTGGGGTAGCACGGAGCTCGTCTGTTACAATCAAAAGGCAGGGCTAGCAGCCCCATGTGTGCACATGTAAAGGTTTCAGGCTGGCAGCCCCATGTGTGCACATGTAAAGGTTGCTGTCAATTCAAGCGTCTAAGGTTCAGAAGCCAATCTGGCCATAGGGACTTGAGACGAACATCATGCGCGTGCCGAGTGACTAAGAATGCTTGGTTGGAAACGGAAGAGTGGTAGAATGATGTAAACTCAAAAGGAAAATGAGAGAGCTCACATTAACATGTCTAAGAAGGCAGAAGGATCAGGAACCAAAGGACAGCAGGCACTGGGCTGGAGGTGAAAAGGAACAGAAGGCAGATTTTGATGTCTTGGAACTAAAAGATGAAACTTTCTCATAACTAACTCCTTCCGGAGACTGAACAACAACAACAAAAATAATGAATAATTGAAAGGATTTTTAATAACAAAAGAATAGACTTAAAAAGAAAGTAGGTGCAGCTGGGCATGGTGGCATGCAATTTTAATCCCAGCGGATGCAGGAAGAGCTCTGTGAATTTGAGGCCAGCCTATGCAACACGGTGAGTTCCAGAACAAAAAAATAAATAAATAAAACAAATCAGGAGCTAAGAACTGCAGACAAAGAGAGAACACAAAGCATTTGCCTTTCTGGGTCTGCCTTACCTCACTCAGTCTAATTTTTTCTAGGTCCACCCATTGCATCCATGCAACTGTCATGATATATACATATTTTACAGCTGAATAATATTTCACTGCAAACACTCAGACATGTCCATTCATCTGTTGCAAGACATTTAGGTTGTTTCCATTTCCTGGCTATTATGACCAGAGTGGCTATGTGCACAGTTGAGCAAGGATCTGTGGAGTAGGAGATGAAGGCATGGCATAGCTGGGTAAAGTGGTAGATTTATTTAGTTTCTTGAAGATTCTCTATCCTGAGGTCTAGAGTGACTACTCCAACTTACAGTCCCAACAATAATGAAGCAGTGTTTTCTTCCTCCACACCTCACCAGCATTTGTTGTCCATCTGCAGCTACCCAGTCCTATATCCAGCTTTGTTCATCTTAGCTATTCTGACTAGGATGAGATGAAATCTCAAAGCTGTCTCAAATTCCATTTTTGGATAGTTACTAGCCATTTTTATTTCCTCTAGCAAGTATACTCAGTTTAGATTTCTAACCCATTTTTAAAGTGGATGATTTGTTTCCTTTCAGCCTTGTGTTTTTTATTCTTTGTATATTTTGGATATTAATTCTCTCTGATTCAGGCAAAGATTCTCTCCAATTCCTTGACTTTCTTATTCATTTGACTATTTCCTTAGCCTTGGAGCTCCATATCCTCAAATGCCAGCATATAACACATGGTAACCATAGAAACTAATACATTATAAAGAAACCATAGAGGTGAGGGCAGGGGCATCAGGATACAGGAGATACGAAATAGAAAACAGAGTAACAGAAGGGTGGTCAGTACAGGAGGGACAAGGGACAAGTGAACACCAACGTTGTTGCATACAGCCTCAAGGAACCATATTTTATGCTTACCTGAAATTAAACAAACACACTACATAAGTATATGTGGACACACACACACACACACACACACACACACACACACACCTTAAAGAAGGCTAAGCCACTCGGGCTATGCTCCCATCAAGAACCACAGACTAACCAAAAACAGTATTAGGCACAAGAAACCTTTCAAATGGTTGGTCAGGGTATTCCAAATGAATCCTAACGCAGTATAAATTACAAATGCAGCCCTTGGATGCTTCTCAAGGATTAAAGGTAGGCCCCTCTTGCTGAAGATACCACACACTTTGGAACACAGACTCAGTTGATTGAAGATCTGACCAGAAAATTCCATGCAAGCTGCCAAAGGGCAGAGGGGAACAACAAAAATCATCACGGCAAGAAATGCATAAAGGTGTAAAAAGGGGCATACACATGCTGGTTGCGATCAATATCTAATAGACATAAAGCCTATTCAACGGGAGAGAAATCATGTCTGGTACTGGAAACTTAGTCAGCTACCCAGGGCTCAAACTAGCTTAAGTCCTTCCTTACTACATTCTAATCCTTATCCTTAGGCCTACAAATAAGTGCAGCTACCGCCCCTACCATAAAAGCCTCTTTACAGCAAATGGAGACCAGCAAGGAAACCACAACTGGACACAATGCAGAGACCACCAGACCATGGGGAGCCCGGCCCCAACAGATACTTTTACATCATAGCTCCTGCATTTATGCTTCAGGGAACTTTGTGGAAGAGGGTGGAAAGACTGTAAGAGGCCAAATACCAGTAAGTCTAAGTCTACTCTTAGAAAAGGCTGCATGAACAATAGCAGAACAACCACAATATCAATGGATATGTTAATGTGAATGGGGAAATCTGGGGGGGGGGGGCGCTACCCCTAAACACAGACCAACAGGCACTGATGACTGCCAAGAGAATAATGAGTCTCTTCCAGGAATGAGCCCCCCTTTTGGTTCTTCAGTGTAAAGTAGTCAGTAAAAACCATATATACACAAACAACAAAAGCAGACTCAGTAGATTGTGTTAAAATATATATATTTATGCATGCAGCTATACAATAATAAAGAGGAAGGTGCTATCAACTTGGGGGTGCATGGGATTGGTTCAAGGATGAGTAGCTGTGAGAGACAAAGTGATGCGCTTGTTTCATTCTAAAAACATTTCAAATAAAGGTTTAAACAACAAAAACTAGGCATAGTATTTAGACCCCTTTTAGACTTTGTGGTAAAGAATGAGACATTAACAGAAAAGGTACTGACTGCTGCATGCCAGGTGAAGGTTCTACCAACAGATGCCAGGAGGAAGGAAAACCTAAGTTAAGATACTGAAAACTAAAAACTGAATTGTTTAGAGACCAGGAAATCTAATCTGGGCATATAAAATGAGAAATGGAGGATACTGAAGAGAAGGGTCTGTAGGTCGTAATGGCCAAAACAGGGTGAGCTGTTATTCTGAGGGGAAATGAGACTGGACTGCTGCTGCAAAGTGAATATGCCACCACAAACGAGTGAGGTGTGAGTGCTGGGCTTGGGGGTGCGGGAGCAGCGCAGGACGAGGTCTTAACTCAGGGCCCAGGTGTCAAGTGATGACTGCAGAACAGGCCACAGACAAGACCCTCCGACAGAGGGACAGAAGGCACAGGAAACAAGATGATGGAAGGGCAGGAAAATGAGTCAAGTTAATTCTTAGACCCTGGGGCCAAATGGCTACACATAAAGTGAAACACAAAAGTGCATAAACAGCAAGAAACACTAGTGGCAAAAAAAGAGGGGCTGGCTTCAGGTGAGAAAAGCAATTAAGTGTTCAGCAGAAGAGAAGTGTCAGAGGAGGTGAGAGATACTTCATGCATTATGATAGTGATGGTGACAGCAGTGATGCTGCTGGTGATGATAGTGATGATGGTGCTGTGATAGTGATGCTGCTGGTGATAATAGTGATGATGGTGGTGTGATGGTGATGCTGGTGATGATAGTGGTAATAATGGTGCTGTGATGGAGATGCTGGTGATGGTAGTGGTAATAATGGTGCTGTGATGGAGATGCTGGTGATGGTAGTGGTAATGATGGTGCTGTGATGGTGATGCTGGTGATGATAGTGATGATGGTGCTGTGATGGAGATGCTGGTAATGATGGTGCTGTGATGGAGATGCTGGTGATGACAGTGGTAATGATGGTGCTGTGATGGAGATGCTGGTGATGACAGTGGTAATGATGGTGCTGTGATGGAGATGCTGGTGATGACAGTGGTAATGATGGTGCTGTGATGGAGATGCTGGTGATGACAGTGGTAATGATGGTGCTGTGATGGTGATGCTGGTAATGACAGTGGTAATGATGGTGCTGTGATGGAGATGCTGGTGATGACAGTGGTAATGATGGTGCTGTGATGGTGATGCTGGTGATAACAGTGGTAATGATGGTGCTGTGATGGTGATGCTGGTAATGACAGTGGTAATGATGGTGCTGTGATGGTGATGCTGGTGATGACAGTGGTAATGATGGTGCTGTGATGGAGATGCTGGTGATGACAGTGGTAATGATGGTGCTGTGATGGAGATGCTGGTGATGACAGTGGTAATGATGGTGCTGTGATGGAGATGCTGGTGATGGTAGTGGTAATGATGGTGCTGTGATGGTGATGCTGGTGGTAATGATGGTGCTGTGATGGTGATGCTGGTGATGATAGTGGTAATGATGGTGCTGTGATGGTGATGCTGGTGGTAATGATGGTGCTGTGATGGAGATGCTGGTGATGATAGTGGTAATGACAGTGATAGGGACGCTGATGGTTGTGATGGTTGTGATACAGTAGTAATGGTGTTAGGTGCTAAAAGAGGGAGAAGACACCTGAGTAAAACAAAAAGAAACAAGGTGAACTTTGACTTCTGTTGTAAGAACAATAAAAAGTACATGGATGAAAGCGCCAATAAAAAGCCTATGAGAAGAATTCTACACTCCCTTTAAGGCTAATTTTAGTATCTTCTATGGTTTCATGAAAAAACTTTTTTGATTCACTCACACAGTGAGTATATTGAAATACTGTAACTTTTACTTTTAAAGGCCTTGTAAGCACAGAGAAAAGTCAGTGTGATCTTAACATAATTTTTAAGGATGCAGTAAATATTACTTTGGTCTGTTTTACCTGTAAGACTCAAGACTCAACATTTAAACATTTTTTATTAAAAATAAACACAAAGATGCCAGTACTATAGATAGCAATACCAAACTTATCAAATCACTTTATTCGTCTTTCCTTCCTTCTTTCCTCCCTCCCTTTCTCCTTCCCTCCCTCCCTTCCTTCCTTCTTCCCTTCTTCAAGACATTCCTTTAGAAAACCAGAAAAACCACAGGCCATTTTTAACTTTAAAAAATATGCAAATACACATAAGATTTTGTGTGCTACTTCAAAGGGTTCACAAAGTCATCCTCATCTTTAGTAACAGGATGAATGGGAAGCAAATTCTACTGAGGTCACATTAACAACTAAGAGAGCGGGTCATGGATCAACAGGATAATGTTCAAATCACACACACACACACACACACACACACACACACACACACACACAATATCCTCCCCAACCAAATGAAAATCCACTCACCCTGAGACAATCGCAAAGAATTAAGGAGTACATTTTCAGGAAACACAAAACGCAACAGCAGGCAGTGGGTTCTGGACAGCAGACGGGTCTTGAACCCACAGCCAGCCCTTCTCTTAAGCAGCTGGTGCTTTGCTACCGTCACTCAACTTTCCTCTGAAACTTTCCTCCGGAGTCACAGCCGCACCACTCCTCCAGAATGGACAAGCTGGTCCTCTGAAATCTGATATGGTTATGACAAGTTTCCACAGAAACAGGTCAAAAAATGGTATTCAGCTCTGTGAATGTATGTATGACTTCCAAACACTACTTGAACTCAAACAGATTATGAGCTGAAAGGAAAATGTGTCCCTCCAAAGGATTATCAAGACCCTTGCCCAAACCATGCAAGATCCACCACAGACCACAACAGGGCCATCTAAAGGTACACATTCTGAAGGTTCATATTTAATGATAGCACTCAGTCCCTAGTAGAATAGGAAAAAATTGCTTATGTAGTCCATTGTTACGGGAGGTCCTCCCACTCCTCCAGCCTATGCCGCTGAGATACCAGCCCATTGGGGCGTGGTCTCTCTCCCTTTAAAAAAGCGGCCACTTCCCTCTCCTCTCTCTCTTGACTTCCTGCTCCGCAGGCGACTAGACTCCCTTCCTGGTTGCACAGAGGGCTGATGGTGATCTGTAAGTTTTTTCCCCTTTAAATAAATACCACCCTATTAATCATAATTCCAAACTGGTGTGGCGTTGTTTGTGACTTACGCCTTCAGTCCATTCTTCATTAAAACATGTTATTCAGTTTATCAAATTGCTTTCCTGCTTTATAAATAAGGAACATACAAGTTAAATTATTTCACTATAATGACAGGGTCTACATCCTAAATCAAATCACCTGCCTGCCTACCCTGTTCACCTTCTTCATGCTACAGTTACTTCTGCAACAAAGCATTCTTAAAAAATGGCACCTTCTGTCTCTTTAAAGCATTACAGTATTTGGTTTGGACATTTCTAGCCCATTTATCTTCCTTGATTTCTAAGTAACTGCAAGGATCAAGAAACACTGGAATAACAGGGCACACACCTTGTCTTCGACCCAATTTTTTTATTTGCTTAAGTATTATGCAATTAAGTTTCTAGAATACATAAGAAAAATAGTATAAACCTGGTGGTATAAATCCAGTCAAACTATGTTGGAAGAAAAGCATGATTCTGTTGAAGTTCATCAAACTATGTTGGAAGAAAAGCATGATTCTGTTGAAGTTCATTTGGAAAGTGAATGTGAGAAAATGAGCAGTAACAATTCAAAACTGGGAACAGTGATATGAAACCTGAACTTGCAGCTATCATGACTTTCTATAAAACAGCTGGAGTGATTAAAATCAGGGACTGTCACAAGAATAGCTCAATAAATTAGAGAATCTGAACTACACCATCAGCAGGAATACATTTGTATGTTTGTTATCTACAGTAACCAGTAAGACGTAAACACAGAAAAACATGGGACTAGAAACACACAAAGCAGCAAATCACTTCCTGCCAGCTTTCAATGTTCTGAGAAGCGGCTGAGGGATGAAGGATAGTGGGAATTTTAAATATGACTTCTTCTCCTACAGACAAGTATTACAGAGGAAAATCCATTCTGGACTCATCAAATCCTCCAAAAGGATTCGTCAGTGTTACTGACATTTTGAATGCTGTCATTTGCTGGTGTGAAGGGACTGTCCTCAGCACTGTAAGACATTTGGCAACACGGTCCAAATCTTTTCAGACTGTGGGGCAGAATTCCTTCAGTGGACAGTAATTAGCAAAGTGCACGTCCATTATCTAAATCCACTCCCCACAAACCAGCAATCCTTAATAATCTTTTCCTAGCTTCCAACCATGAAACTTCTCATTTATTGAGAATTCCTTACTTCAGAATTTTTCTATACAGTCCTTTCCTTTTCTTCTCACGGATATGACTCAGATTTGTCCCTTACTTTATTAACTACTCAGATCATTAGGGCCAGGTGCCTATGGTGTCTGACAGGGTGCTACCTTTATCCCTTGTTCAATAAACCGTTTCTTTCCTGTCACCAGGATCTTTTTACCCTCATTTACACACTCAAATATATTCAGTGTCTCTGTCCGTGGCCGTGGTCCTTGGCAACATAGCCCCAATTCCTGAATGAAGACTAGTTCTCTGACATCAACAATTTATTTCCTCATATACACAGCAATGACTATACCATATCTGTGCTCTGTGCAAGTGTCTTAACTTTGACAAAAAACTGTAGTTTCATTACTGAAATGATTCATGTGCTGCTAAACATTGGCTTCTTTTATTAAAATTAAAGATTCCTAAATTTGTTTTTTTGTTGTTGTTGTTGTTGTTGTTGTTTTTTTGGGGGGGGGGGCTTCGAGACAGGGTTTCTCTGTGGTTTTGGAGCCTGTCCTGGAACTAGCTCTTGTAGACCAGGCTGGTCTCGAACTCACAGAGATCGCCTGCCTCTGCCTCCCGAGTGCTGGGATTAAAGGCGTGCGCCACCACCGCCCGGCTAAGATTCCTAAATTTGAAATCAAGTAAACCAACACTTCTTAACAGCGCATGAATCATGGAGGCCAACTTTTGCACTGTATGAGGAAACATCTTTGGATTCACTCTATAGAGATTTGCTGAGCTTCTAAAGTAAAGACCACAAAACTGTCTCCCCTAGGTAACAGGCAATAAAACACAGTACGTAAGTTTACGCACACTTCTGCTATCCTGTGAGAGTAATAGTAAGTCTATCCCATGTCAAAGACTCCAAGTTACCAGCCACTTAGAGGTTAGTAACATCAATAAATAGGAGCTCTACTAACCACATACCCCAAGTTTGAAGCCAGCCATGTTACTACATGGTCTCAGGAAAGCAGTAATACCTATGTGATGGGGATTTCTAAGGAACTCAATGAATCCATTTACAAGCAGTGCTTTAAAAAAAAAAAAAAGTCCACTCCCAACAGAAAGCACACAGCCTGACAGCCACAGGAACAAGTCACTCATAACAGAAAGATAAAAAACACCAAGTGTGTGACACTGTGAACACGAATCAAAGAGTAAGACATGATTCTAATGCAAAAGGAACTGCCAGGATGTGCTTCAGAGTTAACACTGAGCTGCACTGATCCAGCATGAAGAGATTAGGGGCGGTGGGTTTTGAGATTCTACCCAACTTGGAGGAAAACAAGAATAAAAGGGGATGAGGGAGCCTGACTGCAGTTCATAGAGGATTCCCACCTAAACAGATGATGAAGACACCAAAGAGTTTATCTTATAAGACACTGTTTATACACTGAGTCTTTCAGAGCTCTGCAGGTTAAATTATGATAGTGTCCTGACGTGGGGAACAAAAACAGGAGCAACAGTCTGTCTGCAGACAGTTCACTCTAAGGGATGTGCCTGACATCAAGATAAACAAGAGGGAAAGAAACAGGGCAATTAAAAGAATTCTGAGGGACAGAAACAAGTTCCATATGGGCAAGTACTAGCACATACATGAAAACAGAGGAACAGTGACCGCTAAGACTCTAGTCAATGCACCACTAAACTGTGGGGTGAACTGGATGTCACTGGGGGAAACAATAGGAACCTGTGACTGCTAAGATCCTAAGGAAATACAGTAATAGAATATGGTGATGAGTTAAGAGGTAGAGGCAGAGAACCAAACAGGAACCTCGGTGACTGCTAAGACTAACCAAAATGCCGTGAATGAACAGATGCATGGGGGCTGAAACTCCTTTAAGAATGGAAATCCACAAAAAACACTCAATTATATGGCTACAGAGCAGAATTAGTGCACAAGCCGTTAAAACACTTGAAGTCACTCAAGACTCATACAGTGAACACAACATGAAGGGCAAGACAGCGGCCGAGTGAAAGCGTGAATGCTCGGTAGGGAGGGCAGCAGAGAGAGTTCACTCACTTTCCTTACAGACCAACGACTTCTTCAACGGAGCCAAGTTTCCCACGCATGAACTGTGGATCAAATCTGTTCAAGCCAATTTGGTCTAATCCCTCATTTTAGACAAGATTAAATGACTATCCAAGATCACACAGATGGTTAATGTAACATTTCCTCATTTCCCCCCAAGGCATCTTCCCTTGTTCCACTGTCTTCTGATTCTATCTCCTCAGAATGAGGGACTTATGTTCCCAAGCTAAATCAGGGTCATTTTAAAGTAGTCACAAAATAATCTTGAGTCAAGAACCTAGAGGAAATGAAAATGTGTTGTTCACCTCTTGATCCTGTGAATTTATTGAGGCACATCATAAATTACTGACATACTCTGAAAAGGTAATGCTAAAATCAATCTTTCTGCAAGGCATGGTGGTACATGCCTTTAAAACCAGCTCTTGGGAAGCAAAGGTAGTGAGCTCTAGGCCAGCCTGGTTATAAATCAAGTTCAAGGACATCCAGGGCTACAAAGAGAGAATTTGTCTTAAAATTATTATTTAACTATACTATTAGGTTTAATGTTTAAATTTCAAAGTCTCTTAAGAATATACTGAATGAGGTTAGTCTAGCAGTTAGATCCCTCTCTACCCAAACAGATAAAGTTTTAGTATAAAATGATTTTAATTTCTACTGGGAAACTAGATGCATAAGCCGTTGTTCCTCTAGGAAATACCTGGACGGTCTTCTGTTCATTCTGAATTTTTGGAGGTAGAAAAGAGGTATCCAGGTCCAGTGAGATGCTGTCAACTTTAGGTCACAGGTAAAACAAAATCCTAAAAGTGACTATCTGAATAATTTTTAAGCAATGTGAAAGGCCTTTGCTGTGCATCTTCGTGCACATACACACGCGTGCGCACACGCACTGGCACCCTGCTCCCTCCACTCTGAAAACTGTTCTCACTGACGAGTAGAAACCAGTGCCGATTAATCTGCAGGTTGATTTAATAACCTTTGCCAAACAGAGGTACCTACCCTCCCACTGAGTGGTTTCAGCTTTACCACAGGTATATGCAGACCTACTGAAATCAGGAGACTTTGGGGGGGGGGGGGGATCAAGGCAGGGTTTTACTGTGCTATGTAGCCCTGACTGTCCTGAAACTCACAACAATCTGCCTGCCTCTGCCTCCCGAGTACTAAAACTAAAGGCGTGCACCACCACCATCCAACTAGATGACCTTTTAAGTCGATGCCTTTAGAGTTTTCTTTTAAAAATAACTACCTAGCCTGTTCAATGGGAATTTTCCTCCATGCAGACATTAATCTTCACATGACTGCAAAATGCTTGAACATAAAAAAAAAGGCTTGGACATACACTATCACTATGAAGTGCTAAACAATAAAAACTGCTATTCAAGGGGGAAAAAAACTTCTTAAACACAATAAAAACAACCAAGGAGCTTTTGCCCACCTCTATATAAAACCCACAATAAAATGCAAGAAATACAAGGCAGTTTTTATATATAAACCTGTAGTATTAGAGTAATTTTAACCTAGACTGGTTAAAATTGCTACCAGCACCACCAGGAAAGAGATAGAAAGACAGACAGACAGAAGATAGACAGGGGGGAGGGAGGGAGGATTGATTAAGATGTATAGAGTGCACAGAAAGATGCAAGAACACTAATTTGTGCTTTAATTTAATAATGTAGGTCAGTGAAATGATCTGGTCAGCAAAGGCACCTGCTGCTAAACATGAGGACCTGAGTTCCATCCCTGGGATACACCACGGGAGAAGAGAACTGGTCCCTGAAAATTGTCCCCTCCCATGTAGTACCCAGTCCCCACACCAATAAATACTGAAAGGGGTTTAAAATGCATTTACACTTCTTAACGTTTTCAAAAAATAGTAACTAAGTTCTAAAAGCTAATTCCTTATTTTAAAACACATGTGGAAAAGAGAAAACAGGATGCAAAACTGTATGGTTAGCATGACCTTAGACCTGAAAGAACACACCGTACAGACTGTGACCGTTTTCCGAAAACGCTAAGTGACAACTCTTCCCCGACCCAACCTGTCAGCTTCTTAAGTGAGACCAGGCCTCACTGACGCAGCCCAGGCTGGTGGGAGACTCCTGGGGCTGGGGGTGTGCCAGAGCACCCACTTTTGTCTACATTAAAAATATTTTGCTTTCACATCACAGAAAGGTGACTTGAGAATTTCAAAAGAAGGAATGCTTTTTTCTATTTTTATGCTTCAGAAACATTCGAATTAAATTCATAATTAAACTTCTTTCAGGTGAAACAAATTCTGAACTTTTATGGTTTTTCATATCAAAACACCGTAAGTTCAAAAACATTTAAGATTAAAAGTAACAACAGGGTTTTCCAGGTACATTTTTGTCACCAATCACTTTCCTGAAAGCTCATTTCAATATACCAGTCCATATTAATTCACACATTAAGATTTTCAAAATTTCAAGAAATTGGTATTGATTTTCAAAAGAAAAACTATTTCAAATAAATCATTTCACTGAATCTAAGCAAACATTGAAATTCTAGTTACCAGAGGTACATTAAGAAAGTACATCAACAAAGCTAGAGACTAGACCACTTCCTTTAACAGTGCAGTTGCACTTTGGTCTGAACTATTCATTTCAAGAGAGCTATAGAGCACAAATCCCCGTCAAATCGTCACTCAGGACCCATCTCCAACAACGAGAAGGGAATAAACAAAAAAGAATTGCTGGGACCAGGTTTCAATTTTATGGACGTACCATTGAATCCATTAACTGACGAAAACAGAAACTTCAACATCCAGGGAAATGGCTCAGTGGTTTAAGTGCTTCCTTCAAAAGCCTGAGGACCAAATTCAGATACCTAGAAATCTATCTAGATGCCCAGTGGGTATGACCAAGCACCTGTAATTATGGCGTCAGAAAGCCGGCACAGGGGGTCTTAGACAAGCTGGGTAACAAGATCAACAATGAGTAGTTCCGGTTTGACTGCAACCGCAGCTCAATGAGTAAGGGGGACAAAATGATGGTGGACTCCTTACATCGCCCTTGGGCATCCGGACACAGCGCACATAGGTGCATGTTCACCCACTTGTATACATACACCCATGCAAAAACATGCATACATACAAGCATATTACACTCATATTCACACACATACAGCAAATAAATTTCAATCTGTGCTTCATAAGTCTTGATACAAACTCTAATACACAAAATAAAAATTATAATCATTACAGCAATAACAATTTCTACTGGTCATTTAGGAAATAACTGTGACAGTGTGCACTAACAATTATCATTCAACAAATACAGTTGGGTTTGGGGAGACAGAGTGAGCAGAGTGCTCACTGCACAAGCAGGGAGATCTGCCGTGAATCCCCAGGACTCACAGAAAAGCCAAGCCAGGACAGGGGTGAACCCCAGGAGCTCACCCGGCAGCCAGCCTAGCCTAACTGGCAAGCCCCTGGGTCTTACTGAGAGAGCATGTTTCAAAGCAGGTGGACAGCTCCTGAGGAGTGACACCAAAGACTGACTTTTGGCACATATGCACATACATACAAACACCCGAACAAAAATTACATTTTATTTATAGATATTATATTTATTTATGTTAGAAATAAATATAAATTTTATTTATATTTATAAATATTATTATTATTGTGACTAAAAATTTTGCTTGTTAGGCCAAAAGCACAAGAGCCTAATCCTTATCCCCCTCCCAAAACAGCCCTCTAGATAAGTACACTGCTGCCCTTCCGCATTCTAGCTTAGGCTTTTGTTTCATTTCTTCCAAACTCTGGCAGATTTCTTGCATATCCCAGTGAATTACCTGCTAGAAACCTCTCCCCAACAACTCACAGGGATCTGCTCAGGCACAGTAGGTATGAGCAACATCAAGAAGGCGTATTTGAAAACTACCTCAACAATATAGAAGCCAGGTTGATAAGCTCATTTGTGTGTCAAGAAATGCTGTGACGACTTAATAAATGACACCATTAAACATCACAACCACCCTAAGAACTGTTAGTAGCCTGCTTTTAAGATGAAAGTGAACTTGAGGCTGGAGAAACGATTCAGTGGTTAACAGCATTGACCTACGGATCGGGGTCCAATGTCCAGCACCCACATGGCGTTTCACAACCATCCGTAAGTCCAGTTCCAATGGACCCAACATGCTCCAGTTTCCACAGGTACCAGACCTACAAGTGGTATACAGATATGTAGACAAAATACCCATACATACAAAATAATATTGAGATTAAAAATAAAGGAGCCAGGCAGTGGTGGCACACCCCTTTAATCCCAGCACTCAGGAAGCAGAGGAAGAGGGATCTCTGTGAGTTCAAGGCCAGCCTGGTCTACAAAGCAAGTTCCAGGACAGGTTCCAAAGCTACAGAGAAACTCTGTCTCGAAAAACCAGATGGATGGATGGATGGACGGACGGACGGACGGACGGACAGGCAGACAGATAGATAAAGGGGCTATGACAGTGCTAAGTAAACCGCTAGAATGGACATGGACCTAGGTATCCCTGCTTCTCTACATTCCTGTGCAAACTGAGTGAGAATTAGCAACTTCCAGTCACAAATTCAGGAATACTGACCATCTGGATAAAGACAAAGTCTGAGGAGAAATAAAAATCTCAAGGTATACAAAGCTAGAAACCAGCAAAAAGGTTCACAGGAGTTCAAACCAACAAGCGCCCAAACTGTTTTAATGATGCTTTGCAATGTGTTAATTTCATTAACATTTTATTTAGATGCCACAATGCCATTTAGTTTTCCTGACATGAAACACCTATTCCCCCCCCACACACACACAGAGATAGAGAGACTTTCACAAACTCAACCTCACTTTTTTCCACAGTGCTCAGAGAGATCAAAGCACAGCCTACACATATTGAAAGCAATATACCTTCCAGCCTAGAGCTTCTCTACAGAGAAATAAAAGCCCTATTTGGTAACGGTATGTTCAAGGATATTCTACAAACAGACGTAAAACTGGAAATAGGCATATGACATAAAATGAATGAGCTTCTATGTAGAAGACTTAAATGAACTACAATACATCCAAATCATAGAATATTATGACTCCATTTTTTAAAAAAATTTTCATTTTAAAATGGAAATTCCATTTAAAAATGGAATAATCACTCTACTAAAAATAGGTTATAAAAAGTAGGATACTGAGTATATCTTAGTGTACTCTTTTTAGGAAAAAACGCCCCATATGTTTTTATGTGAATACTTTAAAGAATGCATATTAGAATGCTAAAGAACAGCCAAGTGGCAAAAGCCTGTAGGCAATTCAACTAAACAAACCCTCCAGCAGCCAGCTGAGTAATGCAAGCGTCTCAGTTCTAGACTGGACTGAGAACCAAGTTCAGTTTCCTGTCTCCAGCACTGTCCATCTGCAAGATGCTACGCTCGCAGATTCACACGGAAGCCTACTTCTCACAGAAACGGCAGAGCGGGGCATTGGCAATGCTAATCCCTCACAAAAAGCTCCAGGTACCACAAATACAGTTCTCGGCAGCACACAAGAGGCATCACAACAGTCCAAGAAGTGCCACATAACTGTCCTGGCCACTCATTCACAAGTAAGAGCCTCCATACAAACTCAAACCCATCAGTGTAGCATGAAATTCTTTACTAAAAAGCTTCAGAGATGCTGTTAGGATTCAAAATTAAATATAAGGAGTAAATGAGTGTAATACTTCTGAAGAATAACCTTAGTATGTCCTAAGCACTCACAGCAACCAACCCTTCCGTCCAGCAGTTGCACTACAGAATCATACCTTTCAGCAAATAACTGAGACTGTACAAATCTTACAGTAGTAAATAAATGAGCAATTTGAAGTCATGAGGCATCTGGTTAAATTAAACCAGACACTTAACAATGGAATACTACAAAACTCTTAAGGGGGTTGGAGACAGCGTTAAGAGCACAGATAGTCCTCTCAGAGGACATGAGTTCAAGTCCCAGCACTCACGTAGGAAGCACACAACGGCTTATAACTCCAATTACAGGGGATCTGATGTTCTCTTCTGGCCTCTGTAAGTGTTGCATTCAGGCATGTGTGCACGAGCAAACACACATAAAAATAAAACCTTAGAAAAATTCTAAGGAAGCTAGATAAAGTGCTACATGCCTGTAATTACAGCATTTGCAAGGCGGAGACGGGAGGGCAGAGAAGCAAGCCCAGGCTCCTCCAAGGCTCTCAAACCTTAAAAGAGCCTGTGCATAACCTTTTATAGATCCCTAATGCTAACACATTTCCTGATTTTTTTCCTATAAAAGGAATATAAAATAATCAAACGTTGGCTGAACTGAATCTGATTAGTCTTTTCCTTCCCTGTGTCCTTCACTAAAGAACTCAGTAATAAGTAGTATCAAACAAGCATTCAAAAGTTATTCTATTAAACACCTATTGCAAAAGAATTAAATAATTATATGTAAATATATGATCTAATTATAATATTGGCAATATTTAAAAAGCAAAATTAATTACAATTAAAAAATACTACATAATATTCAAACAATTTACAACTAAATAACCATTAAGCAAAAAGCTTTAAGAGTCTAAAGTATATTATTTTTAAATTAAGAAATTCATGCTTCAAGTTTTCCAGTGTAGGTGTATATAAAGAGAATCTTAAAACATCTGAGAACATTACAAACTACTTAAGCTCCTTCACCGTATTCAACCACTTCCTCTCAAAACTCCCACATAATATTAAGCCCAGAGCCATTCTTAAGTTATCTTTACAGATGTATAAATTATTGTTTAAATAAAAATACTCAGTAATGGATAAACTGGTGACTTTTCCAAGAAAATACATTTCCAATGGAAAATTAGAAGTCATTTACATATACCTATTTTAACAAACTACAAAACAAGAACTACAGTAAAACGAAATATTATTTAAATGCATATCTGAAAGGTTATATAGACTCTCATATTAATAACCCTTCATTACAACAGTCTTTCCATTAATCACAGGATGTGGTGGGAAAGGAGAAGACAGACTGCATCCCTAACACCACTCCTAGCTCCCCCATCACCCTGCAGTCCAAGGTAGAAAAGTCAAGGAAAACAAAGGGTCTTACCGCCATGTGCTTCCTTCTGGTTCTGTTTGCTTCTTCCAATTTCTTGACACCTCTAAGGAAAACCCTGACAGCTATGCTCTAAGACTATTTTAAATAACACAGCTGACGCAGTCACAGCAGGGAATACAGACACATTACATAAAGTCTGCTAATAAACAGAGCTACTACCAAAACACGGCATTTATTTACTTATTTTGAGGTAGAGACTCTCTACATAAGCCGGGTTATCTGACTATGTAGACCAGGCTGGCTGAAATCTCAGAGAGATCTGTCTTAAGCTGCCTCCAGAGTGTTGGAATTAAGGGTGTGCGCCACCACAATTGAGAGGAGGAAAATACATCAGAAAAGATTATCCCATGATTTAATGCCTTCTCCCAAATGCTCTTTTAACAGCTCACTCATATGAATGGTAACAGAACTGTATCGAGAACCCATTCTTAGGCTGTGTGTTTGCTACTAGTATGATTTAACACACATGATAACACAATTATCAAAATTAAGAAGGATGTTAGCATTTAGCACACTATCTTAGAAATTGCACTTATTACTATAAAACATAAAAGGTGAGCCAGGTGGTGGTGGCGACACACCTTTAATCCCAGTACCAGGGAGGCAGAGGCAGGCGGATCTCTGTGAGTTCAAGGCCAGCCTGGTCTACAAAAGCTAGTTCCAAGACAGGCTCCAAAACTACAGAGAAACCCTGTCTTGAAGAACCAAGAAGAAAAAAGGTAAAAGTTTTATGCTCTGCCTCCACAAAAGAAATGAAATATTTACAAAGCTGTACTAGGTATGAGCCAAGAACAGAATACAACAAGGTCAAGAACACAAGATGGCCCCAGTTCAGCCCTACATGCTCTCCATTCTTCAATGGCACTATTGAAAAGTAAAATTCCAGTGGCTGGACAGATGGCTCAGCAGTTAAGAGCGTGTCCTGCTCCTGCATGAACTCAAGTTCTATTCTGAGCACATGTTGAATAAATCATTGTAACTTTAGCTCCAGGGGGAATCTGACGCCATCTTCTTGTCTCCAGGTGCACCTGCATCCATATGCACATGCAACCCCACCACACATACATCATTTAAAATATGAGATAACTATATTTTTAAACTAAACTCCCTCTTTCTCAAATAAAAAATATTCAAACATGCCAAGACAGAGGTTATAGGAAGACACTCTAAGAAAAATAAAAAACAACTTAAAAGCACATGAAGAATATAGAACATGAATGAAAGAAGAAATTGTTTTTATAGTCTACCATATGTAATATAGTAAAAATACTGTGGCTAAGAAGAGTTTAAAAATGGAAGAAAAGGTTTTAAACAAGAGAAAGGAGGCTGGAGTAGCAGTTACTCTTCATCTCCACAGAACCTGCTTCCCAGCATCCGTGGGGGCAGACAACCACCTGCATCTCATTCCAGGGGTTCTGATGCCTTCTCCTGCTCTCTGCAGGCCCCAGACACCCACATATACAGTACAGCCAAGGACTCAAACATACAGAAGAAAATAAAATCAAAGAGATGGAGGAAGATCCGAAAGACAGCTCAGGGGAAGAGAGGAAGGGTAGAACAGTGCTACAGAAATAAAGGCCACAACAGACTCAGCTAGCTAGCTGTGCAAATGTGAAATATTCCCACAGATTTGTCCATTTAAAGAACAGGTCCCCTGCTGATGGCAGTAGTTTGGAAGGTTTTAGAACTTCTCAGAGATGGAGCCTCACTGAAAGTGGGTCATAAGAGAACAGAAACAGGGTTTATAACCTGTGCTGCTAACCTTGTGGATTTAACCCACAAACCATGAAACCAAATACTGGCTTAAGATGCTTAGTAGGTTCATCACAGCAACAAAAACATTGACTAATTCACTAAAAACACACAAGAATAGAACATCTGGGAGTTAGTCCAGGCAAACAAGGGGGCTCCATCTCCTGTTTGTCATGAAAAATATAAGCCGTAAAATCACGATCATGTACTACTAACTCAAAAAACATTTTGCGGTATTCTGAAAGGAAGATAAGAAAAGGGATTCAATGTAAAAAGACAAAGAGGGTCTAATAAGACGTCAACTCATTTAAAAACTGAGGGCTGGGTATGGTGATAGAGACCTGTAATTCCACCACTGAGAAGGTTGAAGCAGGGGGATCCGAGTTTGAGAGAGCCATCCTCAGCTACAAAGCAAGTTATAAACCAACAACTGTAAACTAATTTTATGAATGGATATCATCTTAAATAAAATGATAGCAAAAAGAAACTAGCACATTAGAGAATATTCAATGTGCTGCATTATCAGACTAGACTTGATATTAGAAGATCTATTAGAACACTAATAATGTAATACTTAATGTTATCTAAAGCCATCTGTATCCATGGAGACAGTGTTTTCTTGTCTCCAAGGGCATTTTGTAATCATTAAACAAACTTTCTCAAAAACTTAAAACGGGAAGAAAGCTATTTGAAAGATAACACAAAAAAAACTATTGCTAGGCGTGGTGGCGCACACCTTTAATCCCAGCACTTGGGAGGCAGAGGCAGGTGGATCTCTTTGAGTTTGAAGCCATCCTGGTCTATAGAGTGAGTTCCTGAACAGCCAGAGCAGTTAAATAGAGAAACCTTGTAAAAACAAGGAAAGGAGGGAAGGAGGAACAACAAAAAGAAGGGAAGGGGAACAACAAAAAGAAGGGAAGGGAAGGGAGGGAGGGAGGGAGGGGAGAGGAGAAGAGGGAAATGGAGGGGAGAAGAGAAAGAAAGTCAGTCTACAAAATACTGAAGAGAAATTCAAAGCTACAGGACCTAAAAATGTATTAGTAGAGCCCCAAGATAGAGAACAATTTAGTATATGTCACAACAGGTCTAATAAGAAACCTACCTTTCTATAAAGAGGAAAGATGCTGGTAGGGAAACCAAATTTACTGTGTTAGCCCTCAATGTCACTGAATCAAAGACACAAAAGTTAAAAATAAAAGAATCTGTTAAAGGTATTAAAATACTGACTCTATATTAATTAATATAACGAATCAGAACTTTCAAACAAAAGGTCTTAAGAAAAAAAGAAAAATTTGATTTAAAAACTGAAAAAATTTTATCTTCTAAAATATGCCCTAAGAGCAGAAAGTAAAGGTACACACCTTGTTATCCCAGCACCTGGGAGGCTGAGGCAGAAATGGTTATGAGCTAGAGCCAGCACGGGCTACACAGTGAATCTAGGCCAACATGGACAACAGAATAAAACTGTCTAAACAAAGCCAAAATTTAACACATGGCAAAATAGGAATCAGAAGTAACAATAATTATAAGGTCTAATCTATGCAGCATATATACATATATATATGTATATATATATAACTGTGTTTATAGATACATTTATACATACACACATATCCCTAAAACTTACTAAAGTTAAAGCAGAAAAAAAGTAGACGAAAATTAAGAAATAACAGCTTTAAAAAGAATACAAATAACTTAAAAATATGGAAAGGCAATAGAAAAAATACGTATCTGCAGGTGTGATAACAATTTCCTATGGGGTGGAAATAAGAGAATACAGTGAGGTACAGATGCATACGAAGACACCATGACTCAGGATATTATAAAACTCTATATGAACTCTAGTCCGAAGAGAACATAGTCAGGTACAAGAGGGGAGGGGAAGGAAGAAGAGGTTCAAGGAGGTGTGCCCGTGAGACTGCACAGTGTAACACTACACATATCAGAAGAAGGGCTTAAGAAAGAAAAGCAGAAAAAATAGGCAGAAAAAAAGAATACATGAACACTTCAGAAAATTTACTCTGGGTCTAGTGTATGAAATACTTTAAGAGAAAATGCACTGAATCAAGAGACTACTTAGATGTTGCTGTAGTTCTTCAAAAGCTAGAAGTCTTGAAAGAAATCACTAAAGATGGGGAATAGTGAATCAGATCCCCTTGATTCATGGACCCCAAATCTGGGTATTCAAATTTTCACTACCATATATCTGCAACCAGAAATCACTACTCAGGGCACTGCAGACATCACTTTCAGACCTGCATGGAACACTGAACAATTAGAGCCATCAACAGCTAAGTTCCTAGGTGAGGGCAAACACAGCAACACTATTCTCTTGTTTCAGCTCTAGTACTGTAAACATGTGCTTTGCAGGGTTCATTTACTCTCATGCTTTTCTATTTTTGCCTTCTTGGAAGAATACTGATATACCTAAAACCCCTAGGCATAAGAAAACTATGAGATACTTTATGAATACAAAGTGAATATTAGATGAAGTAGTACTTTATGAATCTCTGTGGGCTCGATGTCAATGTATTAATGAGATACAGTAATATATATTAAATAATGTATCTTTAATAGAGGCACGTGTAAAACAAAGTTATATGCTGAGCGGTTGATGGACATGCAACCAGTGGCTTATCAATTACAGGACACAGCGATCATATATGTCATATAGAAAGAATGTCAGTAAATCCTAATTCAGTATTTGCCATCACTCAGTGAAATGATTACCCCAAATAAGAAGAACTGACACTCTCTGCATGCATATATGCATACATAAATGCTTCCTCATACATTAGACATAAGTGTGGCAATCAGTTATAAGTAGCAGGTCAGGGAGAGAGGAATCAAAGATGACGCTAGGTTTCTGATCTGACAGACAGAGACTGATAAGCCAGGGAAAAAGCAAGGAAGCAGCAGTTCAGATGGGGAAAAGACAGACATCAGTTTCAGGATTGCATGTGCTACAACTTGCTATAAATACATGTCTACATCTACCCACCTCTTTGAAGGAAGAATCCTCACACTGTTACCTTGGCATGTCGCCTGCATCTAAAATGTTCTGCTTTAAATAGCACAATATAACCCAAGCATGACAAGGCAGGAAATATGGACTCAATTCTTACTCCTTCCACCATAATCTCTGAAATCAATAGTCACCCTAACTCCTAACCTGTATGGTTAATTATGTTTCTATATGACTCATAAAATATCAAATAACACAGATATACCTGCATGCACGCACACACATCCTACAGAAAAGAAGAACTACAAATGATGAAAATATTAGAAGAAATTCTTCACACCAAGACGGACTGTTTTTAGTTCATTTATAGAGACATGAAACAGTAGTACTTTCCACATTAATTACAAAATACCATTCTGAAGTATCAAATTTCTATAGAAACTTCTCATGGGTAAGAAAACCTATGTTGTAATTTCTTTCAACATAGCTTTTATAAAAATGTACATATACACTCAGAATGTGACATGTTTCCAACAGCCTGAAAATCACTTACACAATTACCAAGTTTTATATAATTATAGGTACAAACGTAAGAGAAATTCCTATTAATTCTTCCCTTTCTAGCCAACATTATCTTTGTTTACACACATTCCATTATTAAAATAACAGAAAACAATTTCTAAGCTACTACAGAACTCATTTTATAAACAAATATTTATATATTTACTATAAATAAATTTTATCAACAAATATATATATATTGTGTGTGTGTATATATATGTGGACATAAGAGAAAATTGATGATACATCATTTTTCCAAAATTTAATAATCCAAATATAGGTTCAAGGCCAATCTAAAAAATAGCAGCCATTTACAAACTTGTTCTTTTTCTCTGCACTGTATCATCTTTAGTGCTTCCTTTTATATCCAAAGCACCTTTCTGACATTATCATTGGGGTCACAACTAGATGCAAGATGGCCCAGATACCGCAAGAAAGAAAGGTTGAAAGCCAAGGAGATAAACAGGTGAGAACGTAAATGGGAAAAAAGGAAAAGCTAAGTGTTCTGTACTGAATGAATTCCTGGTTCTGGACAGTCAATTTTAAGAATTCTGTCCTTTACAATGTCAGGACAAAACACCCATGCACACAATAGAACAAAAAGAGCAAAAAGCAAAAATTTTGAACATTTTTCACATAATTTAGGACTAATTTTATTGTATTCCTATGTAAATAGAGACATCTGATCATAACACAAACAGAAATGGCTTTGTTTCTCACCATGAATATCTGAAATAGAAAATAAAGTAAGCCTTACATACTCAACATCCCTGAGCTACGAAGACAGCAGTTGGTCAACGAGCAGCAGCCAGTACACATTTGGTGCAAACACCCTAACAACAGTTTGTTTATCAATGAGCACACCTCTATGCCAAGGACCATGGCCACAAGTGGAAGCAGCAAAGAGGTTTCTTGGCTTCACCCTCTGAGTCTCAGAAACTGTGACATTCCCACAGCCAAAAGGGCAAGGCCTTGTCAAGCACATGTCCGACAGTCCAGTAGCCAAGACAAGTGGTAGTTTCAATCCTAATCAGCCGACAAAGAGACACACGGTCCACTTAAAACAGTACAATTCTCAAAGTATTGTTTTTCTTCTTGAAAATTACTATTAAAAAGTAAAATAATACTATCACACTCTTCAGTGTGGATTAAGTGACAATTGTGGCTTTACGAGCAAAGAGAACCACTTGCATAAGGCTTACTGTATCCGGAGTAATGATGTGTCACAAACTCTCAGAATACAATTCCACTCTACACAGGACACTGCCTATACATAACTCTAATTGGTTAGTCACATACAGAAGTCAGCTACTGAACTGATGGTGAAAGACTAGTGAACCCAATGTTAATGCTAATCCTAAAATGTATGTTCTGGTTTTTATAATGTCCTGGACATTATAAACAATGATATACTCAGTTACAAATACTATGTGGGACTCATGCTGTGGCTCAGAAGAATACTGGATATGGCAGTATCATGTACAGCTAAAACTACTGGAAAAAATTGAATACAACACACACACGCACAAAAAAAAAATTCAAGGAATAGTGAAGTAGCTTCCAAAAAAAAAAAAATATTTCTACTTAGATGGCAGCTACTCAATGTTCACTAAGAAATAGCTTTATGCAAGAAATATAAACACTACTTTTTATTATTCTAGGCAAAAGGTCATTATCCCTGATAAGTAATTTTCCTTGATATTCCTGATTATTAGAAATTAAGTTGGTCAGATATATTTGGCACTAAAATTTTACTATACAACTCTCCAGGAAAAGCAGACATAAGTACCACCTGGAGACCTTCTAGAACCACATTCCCAAGGGATCCTCAGAAACCAACTCAGACATCTGAAAAGCAGTAACAGTGGCTGTATTTAGAAAAATCTTCTCCGGGTGATTCCCAAATTCTAGGACCAGCGCTATTGAAGACATAGCCTTCTCCTACTGACTATAAGCACTCTCATGGGATCTGTCACCTCTGATGGGTCACTGCCAGGCATACAGTCATCAGGAGCAAAAAGGAAGGGTCTATATCTCATTATTTACTGTAAAGAAACTATTGAAGAAATCTGGCAAAAACCTATTAAAATAACATGCAAACATACTTCCAAACACTTTCTATATGTTTATTTTAAAGAAGATGCCTTCAAAATCTATAAAATAATGTATAAAAATAATTTATGCATTAGTTCAGCTGCAATATATACATGGTCCCTTAAAAGATTTTCATCTTATCATTAAAAATGCACCTCAACCATAATTCATAGTACTTTCAAAAATCAAGAATTTCAAAAGTTTCTAATAGGAAAGTTTTAGTAGTCACCTAAGAAAAAATAATAAAACTAGGAATGATGCCAATAATACTTGAAAATATAAGTATATCTCAACTATGCTATGCATCCTAAGAACAAATTTCATACTATAAGCCCAAGTAGTTGCACATTCATTTACAAAAAAAAGAGAACAAAATAGTTCATAGAAAAAAATATCTCCTCATAAAACTTAAGTTGTTTGTCAAATGAAACATCTGATGTTCAATTCACAATGTTTCCATACGTACATTGTAAACATACTCTATGAGCTAGCATTCAAATGAAACCAGTCATTACTCCAAAAAGACATTGTTAAAAAAAAAAAAAAACTCAGTGCAAAAATCCTTACCAACTTAAGTTGTTAAAATGTACTTAAGACAATTTTAATAAAAATCACAATTTGATCCCATAATTGAAAATGATGCTACAGAGACTTTACATTAAGATTAAAAAGCTTGCAACAGTAACTGAGTTTTCCTCTCATTACTATTCTCTAGTAAATGCTTTCTTTTGATTGGCTTTTACAATGTCATCCGGGGATGCTGATTTGAAGTCAAATGGCGTTATTGCTATAAGAGGACTCATTTCTTTGTCCGACACATCTTGAACTTGTCTGCTATAAAGGAAAGTCTTGTAGAGGTCAAGAGTGCGCCTCCTGCAGCTCTTCAGTGGGTAACGAAGACACAGCGTTGAAGCAAAAGCTGAAGGCCTAGCAGCAAGAGCCTTGGTCCACGCCAGAGACAACGGTGCTTTCTTAGCAAGGGAGCCTCTTTTAGTTTTCTTACTATCCTTAGTAGAACTGGAATTTTTCCCTAACTTTGAAGTTAGAACTTTAGTGTCTGCTGTTGGAGCAACTGATGGGTCAGCTACAGGCTTTGAAACAAACTCTGGAGTTTTTATCAGAACACTAAGATCAATATTTGAATCAATTCCAGGATTTCTCAATTCAGATAAACTGAGCTCAAAGGAATCTCTCTTAATCGGAGACTTGTCTAATTCAATCGTTTTTGCAATCAAATCTGAAAGGGACAAATTCTCCAGGTCTCTTGTGGGAGAAGTTTTGGAAAATGCCAACGATGACAGAGATCCTGTTAACTCTGATACTTCATTAGAAGACGGAGAGCGGTTTGCCAGTTGTGACAGGGGAAGGGACCCCAAGCCAGCAGATGACTGGTTACACAGGTCGGATAAAGTAAAGCACTGGCTGGGACTGTTTTCTCTGTGTTCCTCAACCAGCTCAGCTAGGGATAGACTTTCACACTGGAAAAATGGTAAACTATTATTCTTTACAATATTATTCTTGGCACTTTGTCCAGCTTCAGTGTTTATACTGGGATTAAAATTATTTTCCAATGGGACAGGTAAGTGCAACGGGTTATTTAAACTTCCCAAGATGGTCTGCACTGGCATGCTTTGAAAATCAGGTAGCACACTGCTTTGAACACCCCGAGAAGCACTGGCTGCCATGTTCCCTCTCATCAAGGACTTTAAGTCTGGTATTTCTTTCAGAGTGAAATCCTCCTCGGGAGCACACTCAGATGCAGGAGCATCTGCAGTCTTACAAGGCCCACTCTGCAGACTGACTGTGGGGGACAGACTGACTGACGGCTGACGTGCACAAGGATCTCTTGGCACGTCATCAGTCAGGGGTGTCAGGGACAGCTCCTTTGTTAACTTACATGATTCTAGTTCCTTTTCACTTTGGGGTCTGTCAAGTTTCTTTTTTCTATGAAGTAAATAGTGACTTGGCACAAGTGAAGAATTATGTGATCCATATTTTGCTATTGCACTAGAACAATCAAAAGATTTGCTGTTGCTATCCAAATGATTTTCTGATTGAGGGCAAGAATTTTGAACATTTTCAACTGAAACTTCATTAGAAGAAAATAAGACTCCTTACCTTACAAGAGCCATTAATGTTCAGATGAGCGAGTTGACATTTGCAGAAGACAGTCACAGCAACCAAAAGGAGACATGAAATAAGGCATTTAATTACTAAGTGCTTCCTTTGATTACAACTAAAGCGATACATGTTCATTATTTAGCAACAGGGACAATGAGGAAAACAAAAGAGGAATATTACCTCTAACAACCTAAGATGACCTTCACACTATTTTAATATGTGAGTAAACATTCTAATTTCCATGGATTTATCATGGAATCATAGATTTCATGAATGTGAAGCTCTATCACACTGAAATTGCCATGATTACCATTTTAAAACTTTTTAAACTCTTAAATCTTTAAATTTTAAAACTTTTAAAACTTCTTTTAAAAAGTAAAAAACTGGGTTCATTTTTCTCTGTACTTTAATACATTAAAAACAACAAGCATACACCATCTGTGATTTCCTGTGTTCTAGGAACACTTTATTAATAGAGAAGACATTATCATTACAATCACTTAAAAGTACGCCTGAGCCGGGTAGTGGTGGCAGGCGGATCTCTTTGAGTTCAAGGCCATCCTGGTCTACCAGAACTAGTTCCAGGACAGACTCCAAAAGCTAGAGAAACCCTGTCTTGAAAAACCTAAAAAAAAAAAAGTACACCTGAGTCCCAATCCCCACATGCAGAAACATACTGATTTCACAGGGGTAGGCTGCATGCAATTTTGCAGAGGCCTAACCCAAAGATTAAAGGACATATCAATCCAGTTAACAAATGACCACACTCCCAGTAACAGAATCATGCCAATTAATACAACTGTACCTCAGTTCTCATGTCCACAAAATTCTAAACCCCAAACCCACAAATCTAAAATTAAAAACCTATTCTTGTTTTTTTATGCATTAGCTAAAATGAAATATGAAGAGTACAATTTTAATACTTTATATTATTTAATGATACTCAAATAACATGAAATTATAGTTATAAATATCTATGACCTAAGTACAGAGGAATTTTTATCAATGGCTAGATATTCAATTCTGTCTCATTTCATTAGGATTTTATAAAGTTCAATAAGAAACTAACAAGAAGGAAAATGTCTTCTTTTATCTGATTTTATTTCCTTTGTGCTGTTGGTTATGGAAGCAAACACAAAACTCAAATTAAAAATCCCCAAACTGATGCTAGCGCTGGCTCAATAGTCAAGAGCATTGTCAATCTTCTCTTACCGAGGACCATGGTTTGGTTCCCAGCACCCACGCAGTGGCTCACAACCATCCTTAACTCCAGTTCAGGGGATCCGACACCTTCTTTTGACCTCCTAAGACACTGCACACATGTGGGGCACAGATAGAAATGTAGGCAAAACACTCACATACATAAAATAGAACTGCCTTTACAAAAGTGCAAACTAGAAAGCCAACTGATAATAACTGAGATTACTGATGTAGCCAACTAACAACTCAGCAAATTCACTTTTTGCTCAGCACCCAGAAGAGCTAGGGGGAGTGAAAGCATACCTTTCGATGCCTTTCCTGCAGACACTGCTCTTTCGCTCTTCTCCTTCATATTCTGCACATTGTCTTGTTCCAGAACCACTGACAAAGCCTTCTGGACATCAAACTTGTTTTTCAGAATTGCTTCAATCAGTATGTCATCAGGCGCAGCATCTCCCAGTACCTCTCGCATGTGATCAAGGCATGAGTACAGACGAGCTAGAACACACAACAGAGAAAGAGCTGTACTATACAGCATCTTCAAAGAGCTCTCATCGTGAAAGATCTTCACATGTGAACAGAGACTTTTAAATTATACTAGCAAGTCAAACTCTCCTTTTCTTCAGTAGAAATTACTTACAATGGTTATATTTTATCTACTATGCACTGTCTTCTCATATCTCATAAATGAAGAAATCAATGTAATGAATGCTTATAAATAATACTTGAAAAAATACATATAAATTGCATACAACAATATATATTCTCAGTGCAGGATAAGGTTACATGTTCCCAATTGCTTAAAAAATACAAATGGATGGAGCTGGACAGATGGCTCAGAGGGTAAAGCAGATAGGTACTATTCTTACAGAGGGACCCAAATTTGGTTCCCAAACACCAACATTGGGTCAATCAGATCAGCCTGTAACTCCAACTCCAGATGATCTAAAACCCTCTTTTGAGGTCTCTAGACATCTTCACTCATGTGCACATGTCAACACACAGACATACACATATAAACATAATCAAAAATAACAAATATTTAAAAAAAATACAAATGACACACTAACATTTTGAGACAGTCATGGTGAAATTTCTCCCAATCACTTCCAGCATGACTAGACAGGAAAGGGGATTGTGTGAGACTATTATAAACTTGTTGGTAATCCCAGGCAATCACTAGCTATATTTCTTACATGTCACAAACCGCTATTTTTTTTGCCAAACTAACTGAGCTCTCTCCATTACCGACAAATATCATCCTTTAAAATTATCAAAATAATTTAAGACCAAAATAATCAAATCTAAGAAATAAAGACAGAAAGGAACATTCATGGTTAAAACCATAATTAAACCTAGGATTGCACTGCTTAAAGATTTTCATTTTTCTTATAATTAAGCTATGATAAAAATTTAGTATAACATAATCAGTCTTACATCCTTAAGAGCTAAAATGGGACCAGGTGCCTAGAGGCTAAAGAATCAAAACAGATACTCATTTGTGTATATGCACAATTACCCTGATTTTGTTAGCTCCTGGCATTTAAGAAAATATTTATTCCCTATATCTGAGTGTTTTGCCTCACACTGATAATATCCAATCCTCACAGAAATGCTGTATGCCAGACATGTCACAGAATGTAATTCACCTCAAAAGTTTCTGTGTTGAACATGATAAGGCATCTACTATCAATACTTAATACTTCCCTTAGTAAAAGCTATTCTGCACTTTCTAATTACAAAAACAAATTCCTTAAATACCAAGACAATTCTGCTTTGGCTCTGTGTAAGAATTACACAGGCTTTCCCTGTTACTAGGAAAGAATCATGTACTGAACTAATACATGAATCACTGAAACTGGATGGCAATATTTAACAGAACAGGCATCAGAACGTCTAATCATTAATCATAGTATATCTATCCCTACACATTCATAAAGAGGAAAAGTAGTAAGGAGGTGAAAAGTGGAGACTACAGTCAGGCTGGCCTAATCAATCCATAGCCTATTCGTGTTCCTATGAAATAAAACTTACCAATAAGGCCAGGCAGATTCAGTGTGTTAATAGAGAGCCTGCTAAGCAGGTAGTTAACATGGGTCACAATTATCCCTGCTATGTAAGTAGTTACATGTCAGGATGGAAAGTTAGCCTCCTTTCTCAAATAACTTGGACTTAATCACTGACCACAGAAGCACAGGTGGCAGAAAAAGGACCTCTATTCTACTCCTGCCTTCTTATCCCTCATGACTATGCTAACACTCCTGAGTACAGACAGCACTACCTCTGTCCAAGTCACTAACACCAGATGTCCAACTCAATCTACAGAGTTGACAAAATTTAATTTCTCCTACTTTCTGATTTATGTAGTTATGCCTTCCTTCTATTTACGCTGATTGTTAGCTCCTGCCATTTAAGAAAATATTTATTTCCTCTATCTGAGTGTTTTGCCTTCATGTATGTATGTGCATCATGCCCAAGTCTACTGCCCCAGAGGTCAGAAGCGAGTATCTGATCCCATGGAACTGGAGTAATGGATGCTCTGTGGACCAACATGTGGGTGCAGGGAACTGAATCCAGGTCTCCTAGAAGAGCAGCAAGTGCTCTTAATCACTGAGCTGCCTTTCTGGCCCCAGTGATTGTTTTATTAACATATTCAAAGATCAGCTTACATTCTCCCATTTCTTTCTGTTTCCAAGTCAATTATAAACTTTACATGAACAACATGTATAGGAAAAGTACAACTGCAAAGGGGGGAGCAGAGCTCAGCCTCACTCATTCTCCAGACAGTCTTACTCACGTACCTGGCCGCTTACTCTATCAATCTATGGTTTAACAAATTCCTGAAGCAATGTCACATATGAAACGTATTAGTAAAAGGAGGCCGAAACATAGCTATTCTTTTCAAATGTTTAAGAGTTAAAAGTAAGCAAACAATCAGTGCTGCTACTCCTTACAGGTTCCATCTTGACTTCACTCACAGACATAACAGCTGCGGTTGTTACTCTGGGTTACTCTGTTTTTCAGAGGTTTCTTCCTTAAACTTCTTGGAAGCTACCCTTCTTGTAAATAGAGCAACTCCTGTCCTTTAGTCATCAGCTCTCTAAAACCTCATGGACCACAGTCCTTTAAAAATTGTTTCAACAAATCACTGAATTTCTCTTCCTTGTAAAACATGAAAGAATGAGAAAACTCAGTCAAAAATCCCAGTTATTCAGCAGCTGATAGGCTTAATGGAATCAAATTCTCAATCATACACTTCAACAGACTTCTCAATAGATACATTAAATAAGATGCAAAGTTTCCTTCAAAGAATAAGATATGCTTATATCATTACTGTTCATATTCATTACTATGAATAATCTCAATAAACTTTATAAATTCTTACTTGGTGATTAATCATTTTCAGCTAATGAAGATATGCTAATTTAAAAAGCCATACCTTGGTCAAGTTCACTTAATTGTTGATTCAAAAGAGAATTAGAAGACTCTTTCAGATCTTCATAACCATATTCTTCTACAGGGTTGTCACGTCGTGAGTAAATAAACTGAGCAGCTAGAATACAAAATGAAGAATGCTGTAATATAGCCAGTTCCTAACTTTTTCTCATTTTTTAACAAAAATTAAGATAAAGGAGCCTGGTCTACAAGAGCTAGTTCCAGGACAGGCTCCAAAACCACAGAGAAACCCTGTCTCGAGAAAAAAAAAAAAAAAAGATAAAGGAGATGAGACTATAGTTCATTAGTAAAAGCTTCCCTGATGGAGGAAGGTCATTGGCTAATAAAGAAACTGCCTTGGCCCATTTTATTGGTTAGAACATAGGTGGGCAGAGTAGGCAGAACAGAATGCTGGGAGGAAGAGGAAGTGAGTTCAGTCTCGACAGCTCTGCTCTCTGAAGAGACGCCATAGCTCAGCTCTCGGGGGGCAGACGCAGACCCAGAATGGACGTAGGCTAGAATCTTTCCCGGTAAGACTGATGCTACACAGATTATTAGATATGGGTTGATCGGGATATGAGAATTAGCCTGTAAGGGTTAGAGTTAATGGGCCAAGCAGTGTTTAAAAGAATACAATTTGTGTGTTGTTATTTCAGAGGTAAAGCTAGCCAGTGGCGGGAGCTGGGTGACGGAATGCAACCCGCAGCTCCCTACAACACTTCCCTAGTGTGCATAAGGCCCTGGGTTTGATTCTCAATACTGAAGCTGAGAAATCCCATTGAAGGCACTAAAGCAGAAAGAAACAGAGGAAAACATCAGTATGTACTGCTCTGGTCTCTGTACGCTAATGTACAGAAGGAAGGCATCTACATTCACACGCATGCATTCACTATACACACACACACACGTGCATGATTACACACACAAATCTGATCACCACTTACAATCACTTTGACAAGTGATGAAATTATAAATATTTCAAGACAATATAAATTCTACCCAAGTTGTAGTCAAAGCCCTTAGACTAGCACCTCACTAATCTCTTGTTGTTCTTCCTTCCTTCCCCCAGTCTCCAAGACCATTCTGTTCATTTCATCCTTGCCCACTATTATGCTCCTTTATTTTCTCTTGGTACTGATATTTTAAAGCACACATCAAACTTATTTGCTTAAAAAAACACTCAAAATGTATTTGCATAGTGAAGTCAATATTAAATTTTGCTATCCAAGAAACACTAATTTTGCCAGATTCCAAAAGGCTGCCAAAAGCATAAGTACTAAATTTAAAAATATATATTTTTTAGAATTATTTTCTTTAATTGACTCTTTGTGAATTTCATATCACATAACCCAATCGCACTCATCTCCATGTCCGCCTGCCACCCTTCAAACCTCCCCCAGAAAAGAAAACAATCTCGCTGTGGAAACTGCAGTGTGCCACACAAAGTATATCCTTTGACCAAAAATGTTCGTTGCAATGAGGTCTGGTTCCAGGCCTCGGGTTTCTGCTACACTACCAATACCAGATCCTCACTGGGACTCCTCTCCAATATCCTCTTGTTGCGCTGTGTCACGGAGATCCTGCAGTTTTGATTACACAGGACTGGGCCCTTCACAGACTCCAGCAGCTCACAGATGGGGTAGATGTTGGAGTAGGCCAACTCAAAGCCCCGGATCTGGGTCTGGATGGTAGCTGAATTGGTCATCCTACCTGCTCTGCTGTGCCTGTACCGCTAGGGCCAGCTCTCCCACTTTTACCAGGGAAGGGATACAGCTGACTTTCCTGCCTGTGGAAGCTGGCAAAGGCAGGACTGAATCTCCTGCACTGGTGCCATCGGGGCCGACTCTCCAGCACCGTCCTGGCAAGGGGCAGGGCCTATTCACCAAAGTGCTCCAGCCAGCACGGGGCAAGGTCAGCTATCCTGTGCTGGCACTCCATGGCCAACAAGAGGCAGGGCCAGCTCTCTTACACTCATGCCCTCAGAGCTCTCCCACACCCACACCACCAGGGTGAGAGGTGCAGGCCTGCTATCCTGGGCAGCCAGCAAGGGGTGGGGCCAGCAGTCCTGCCAGCAGTGAGGGGCATGTCCAGCTAAGCAGCACACTCAGATGTAGCTTCAGGCAGCAGACTAGACAAAGGTCATCCACTTGGCCTTTGATGGTAACACAGGCCATAGACATCAACACAGACACCAGCTATAGGAGGGCTTCAGACCCAGACATGGCCTTCAGGGGCAGCACACAGTGACACCACAGCCCCAGGACATCAAGCATGGCTACTCATACAGGCCTGTTCCTCGCCGCCATGGCATCTCCAGTTCCACCTCTCTCCAGAGTGCATGAACCACCCACTTATCTTTCTCTCCCTTCTCTCCATCACATACTCTATCTATCAATTAAAGGCTTTATTAGACCATGAGTACAGTATGTATGCTCACCTCTTGAATGAACAAAAGAAGGTTAGAGTTTTATTCCCTGAGCTACTCAATACATCATTTGTTCATTAATTCCCTAAATGAGACATACTGTCTAGGGTATTCAGATACTGAGGTGCCTGATCTTCTCACCTGAGGAATTACCACCCAGGACAGCCTGCAAGCATGTTTGTGGGGGCATTTATTTGCATAAACCCTTTCCTCCTCGAGTGGCTTTATGTCCTGGTGTTTTATTACAACCACAAAGGAGCAAATTGGGGCAGATAGCAACCATGACAGCAGTAATGAAGAGGCGGTTCTGCTTCACAGAGCAGCCAAAAGCCCACAGCTCTGCCACAGGCTGCTGCTTTAAATATCAGAAACTATTCTAAAACTACTCATTTCTTATTGGAAATTACCTGAAAACACACATTAAAAAATAACCTAGGCCCAGCACATGGTGCTCAGGCCTGCTATCCTAACTTCTGAGACTCTGAAACAGGGAATCCCTGATATGGGACAATGCTTTTCTACACTATGAATATGTATTACTCTCATTGGTTAACGAAAAGCTGACAGAGCGTAGCTAGGCAGGAAGTTAGGTGGGAAAGCCAAACTGGTAATGATGAGGAAAAAGAGGTGGAGTCAGGAGAGGTCAGCTGCTGCCCAGCAAGCAGCAGGTGAAGAAAATGAGTAACAAGTCATGAGTCACATGGCAAAGCATAAATAGAAATATGGGTTAATTTAAGTATAAGAGTTAGCCAGTAACAAGCCTGAGCTACTGGCAAAGCATTTATAAGCAATAGTAAGCTTCTGAGTCGGTTATTTGGGACTGGGCAGTCAGGAGAGGAAACATCCATTTACAAATTCCAGACTGCAGGTTAGCCTGAGGTGTGTGTTGGGATCCGAGGCAGCAGAGGCTAGAGTGTGTTCTGGTCTAATGCTACTGCTACACCACACACTTTCCTTTCTTGACTGTTTGTGGTGGAGTGTTCTGGTTATTGCTGTCTTTCTACAAGGTGGTGTTGAATCTCACACATGCCTACTAAGCTACATGCATGCCTACTAAGCTACATTTCACACCCGGTAAATGTGCTAGAAAATAAAAAAAATCATATTCTCATGCTTTTGTTAAAAGTGAGTTTATCAAAGAAGCAAAACTATTTAACTACATACTGTTCAGTAGACTTCCTAATGTACACAAAAACAACTCACAGCCTGGGTGTCCAGAATCTGAACAATGCAGGATTCGCATGAAGCCATGAGAGACACACAGAAGTCTCTGATCAAGGCATCAAGTAAGCCAGGCCCATACATGTAAATCTCCGGAAAACAACTTCTGAAAGAGTAACTTTTGTGCTGTTAGAACACTAGGTACTACCTAGAGAGTAACTATTAATTTGCACCAATTGTGAGCAATCACTGCTGTATGAAGAGTCCACTTTCATGGAAACCATATTCAACAAACCTTGTAGATCTCAACTTGCCTTTGAGACACAGTCTCTGTAGTCCTGACTGGTCTAGAACTCGCCATATACACCAGGCTGGCTTCAAACTCAGAGATCAGCCTGCCTCTTACTCAAGTGCTGGGATTAAAGACATGTGCCACCACACCTAGCAGACCTTGACTCTATAAGCCTCTCAAATCCATAACTAAGCACTACTATTCTTTCCCTAAATAAATGGTTCCCAAATGCCAGTCTAATACTCCAAATACTACTGATCAAAATTTACTATCTGTGTTATTCTTTTGGTCTCTGGTCCCTTTAAAGGACAAGCCACGCCCACTCCCCCAAGACCTCTAGTCACCATCTTGAATCTCTTACTGTCCTCTCTTGGTGTGTGTGCACGTTGTCTCTCTGTCTCCCTCTCTTTTTCTCTTCTCCTCTCCCTCTCTCTCCTCTAAGTAATAAATGTTCAGTTCTGATTCATACTATGTGTCTGTCACATGTCCCTACCCACGCGCTGGCTTGCCAAACTCCAGGGCCTGGCACCCGCCCACCCCACTGGGGACTCGCCAGCATTTCCCACTGCTAGCTGCTTGGGGAACCGCCCGGGGATTTTTGGCATAAAAATCTGCCTTCAGAGATCTTAGGATTTCACTGTAGGGCCCGGGTCTACCCTTGTTCTTGGGGTTCATCTTGAGGACAGTTTCTGGTCAGCCAGCTAAAACATTGTTTGTTCCTGTGCTCCCTCTGCCCCACCTGGTGATTAGCCGTAGGGCATTGTTTACCCCATCTTTCGTGTGGTAATTTCCCACCTGCCTGGGCAGAAATCCTTGTGCAGCAGCTAGGTACATAAGGATTTCCCCAAGGTTGAATAAATGGCATTCGGCTGATTTCCTTTCGAATGACCCAGGTCTCTTGTGTGTTCTTTCAATCTCCAGGCCCTTGCCCAACTTGCATACAGTGGCGTGCGAACTGTACCGAGGGGGTAACACAGAATCTCACTATGACCAAGTGACATCTTAATGATTTATATAACCGTGTAATACAGAGACTATTAGAAAAATAAGTCTTCAAAGCTTTCCTTAAACTTCTTCATTTTTGTTTAAAATGGGTAAGTGGGTAAAAACTCTTACTATACAAGCATGAGGGTCTGAGTTCAAATCCCTAGTACCCATGAAAACCAGGCGTGGCCATGTACATGTCTGTAACCCCAGTGCTTTGGGTGGCAGAGATAGCAGGATCCCTGAGACTTGCTGGCTACCAGCCTATGAGAGATACTGTGTCAAAGAACTAATATGAAGAGTGACATAAGATACCTGAGGCTCTCCCACACTCCCCACGCATGCACACAAGCATGCACCTACACCAACACAGAACACACACACACACAAAACTCATAAAAATTATTCATGAGTAAGAAACTCTTACAGGTGAACTTGGTGGGGCATACTTACAAAGCCATCTAAGTATGGCCAAAGCTGGAGGACCACCAAGAATTCAGGGCCACCCTGAACTATATATATAAAGTCTATTTTCTGTTTTCAAATAAACCATTACAAAAACTTTACATTTTAAAATGTGAGTATATAAATAAATACACACATACACATATCTTGTTTTGTTTTGTTTTGTAGTTTCGAGCTCTGTGTAGTCCTGGCTGTCCAGAACTTGCTCTGGACACCAGGCTGGCCTCAAACTCACAGAGGTCTGCCTACTTCTGCCTCCCGAGTGCTGGGATTAAAGGTGTGCACCACCACTAACCAGCTTCATATCTTTTTAGGACTTATGTATTATAGTATTATGACTCTAGTCCAGGATGACAATCATACTTACTTGATCCTTTTAAACAGTCAAATCAAAGAAATAGTTTTTTGGCTTTTTGTTTGTTTGGTTTACAACTTACCTGTTGATGGTGAAATACAATAATCATCCTCCACAGACTGGCCATACAAATCATCTTCTTCAAAATCTAAAACACAAAACAGATTCATTGACAAGTTCAATCAGTCCTCTATATTAATGAGGAAGTACCTGAATTATCTACAAAATAAATTAAAATAGCAACTGCCAAGGAACCTGAATGTCCACTTTTCCATAAATTCCAAGAATGGTACCCACAAAGCAGACATCCACTTAACCTAAATTACTGACAGTCTATCTTTAAAAGCATACGTACCTTCTGTTTTTTAAACTGACTGGGCTTTATTTAATTCTCCCACATCTGCCACGTGATCAGAACTCAGTAATAATCCAGTAGATTTATAAATGAATTGTCTAATTGATCACAAAACCTAAGGTAAGCCACCCGCTGCTCTCCCTAGGCAAACATCTTTACAAAAAAGGGAGTGTAGGGTACAATCCAACCAAAGTCACTCTCCGTGAGAACCAGGAAGACTAACTTTCGTGACCCCGAGTCTTCAAGTGAAGTATGTATGTGGAGTGAGTTGGCCTTGGCGGAGCATGTTCTCTAGGAAGGCTCCAGCTGCCCCTTTACCTCCGGCAGCCACCTCTGACTTCTTGTCTTCAATGCATAAGAAATTATTGCTCCTTCTAGGAAAAACTTAGTTCCGTCAAGTACCTGGCATACGTGGGACACTAAATTAATGTGTTCATAAGTTAATGAGTCAAATTACTTAAAACCCTGCAAGGAACATAAATTTATACCTGAGACTCTTAAAGAGACATTTTCAGGACAAAGTGTGCACATTTCCAGCTCTGTCAATGCCAAAAGCCTAGCAGCCCAAAAGAGAGTGATTACAAAGCTGTATGATAAGTGCTCAACGTGAGAAATAAAGTGACCTGGGAACATCCATGTGAACTTCTCCAGGAACAGAACATGCAAACCAATTCCACAGGAGAGAGTAGCCAGCTTTCTAGGGCACTCATGCTGCAGGAGCAGCATGCTTAAAGGCTAAGACCAAAAATCATGGCAATTAAAATTTGTATGGCTGCTAGTATTGGCTAAAAATATGTGAGGTTCAAAAAAAAAAAAAAAAAAACCAACCAGACTTTAATCCCAAATTTAAAAATGTTATTCACAACCCCCAAAAATATCTTTTAATATAACAAATCACTTTTACTAGTTCAGGTGGCCTAAAGAGCTATAATATTAAAATAGGGAGAAAATTCTTCCTGCCATCTTCCTAAAGTGGTTCATTTATTTCTTAAACAAAATATTGGTGTGGTTTCCTATACGCACGGCATCGCACCAGCCACTGGACTACACATAGGATTAAGCAGGGCTTTTAAACGAGCTGAGTCGGGCTGCACATGCAGAAGAGTTGCTTGCCCATTATGCACAAAGTCCTCGGTTCCACCTGGAGGTACTACATAAGCCAGACCTGAAAGTCCATGACTGTCATCTATCACCTGGGAAACAGAATCAGAGGCAGGAGGATTAGGAGTTCATCTCCTTGGCTGGACAGTGGATTCAAGTCCAGCACAGGCTACATGAAGATGTCTCAAAACAAGCAAAAACACTAGTTGAGGCAGTCATGAAAAATACTCCAAAGGACACAGAAAAAAAGAAGCAGGTGTTACAAAGAGGAACCAAAAGGTTTTAGACCTCAGGCTAAGGAAGTTAAAATACTTTTATGAATTTTTAATTATTCAAAGTCCAAAGGGAAGCCTAACTGGGGAGAAAACAACTAGACATTGAAAACAAATTATACTTTTGTAAGCAGGGAGGGAGGAACATCCCATGACAGGGCTGGACAGGCGTGGTTATGATGTCACCAATTGTTACAAAGAAGTATAACCTGACTTCAGGTAGCCAAGACAGGATGACGTCACCAACTGTTACAAAGAAATATAACCTGACCTTGGGTAGTCAAGACAAGAAGGTATTCAGCACTGAGTCTCAGAGGACACACAACTCTTGTCAAATACTTCACACAGAAATCCGGGCATTACACTGTGGGGAACCTCTCATGTTAACCAGCTGCTCCTTTTAGACAGTCCTTAACATCTTAAGCAGTACCCAGCACTCAGTTATCACTGAAGGAGGAAATAAGGTACTAAAGAGAAGAGTGTCCTTCGCTTCGTATCTACAAAATCTCTCCTGGTCTAAAGTCATTCCTCAGTGGCCATGGCCGCAAGGCATTTTATACATCCGCTACAAGTGGACGTCAGCAAAGGAAGACATTCCAGGCAGACTGGGTCCCAGTCTCCAAAGGCAGCACGGGCTGTTAGCTGTCCAACCATATCTGAACACAACGATGCTCACAGTCTCCCAGGGGTGTCACTAACAACAGACTCCTTCAACTGCACGCTCTCCAGTTGACAAAGCTCACTCCTTTTGCATTAGCTCACAGTGTCTTTATTTTCAGCTTCTAGGATGCTTGATGATACCTATTATTATCCATTCGTTGCAGGGCATATAGTCTTCCTAAAACCACTCTGAACTTGTCTCCTTGAGAACAGATTTTTTTTTAATTAAAAATAAAAAAACCCCAACGAGTCCTTTTCTAGGACTTCCCCTCTAGTGTTGCTTTTCATTTCCATTTTAAAATAATTAATATTATTGGACATTAACTGAATATATGCGTGAAGATCAGCAAATCGACTTAATTTCTTGAGCCTTTTAAACGTGAATCTTTTCTGTTTCTTAAGTCCCCAATTTTGAAATTCGCTGAAAATTCGGGTCAAGCGAGAATTCTGCAGTCAAAACACACGAACACAGGCAAAAATTAAAAAAAAAAAAAAAGTTGAACGTAAGCACTAAGCCAGCCTGGGTTTAAAAATAAGTAACGCCTCGGCGGCATGTCTGAAGAAGGGCTTATGAGACAGAAGTTAGAAACTGATATCTGGGTCCCCAAATGAAACAATGAGAAAAGAGGTATCCCAAAGAGCATCGAATCCCAACGTCGCCAAACATCCGTAGGCCCGTGAGCTGCCATTCTCCAGGTCAATCCAGAAGGCAGCAATCACGCTGTCTTCCTTCCCTGGGACTCTAATGTCCTACCCTTTCCCCCACCTTCTCCTCTCCTCACCACAAACACGACTTCTAGGGTCCGCACTCCCATCCTGGCGGACGTACAGGCCAGGATCCCAGCTGGAACAGCTAGGACGACTTCCCAGCGCGGCCCTGCCACCCACCTTCATCGTAGTTATATCCTCGGACGTTCCGATGCCGAGCCATCGCGGCACGCAGGGCGTCTGCCTCAGTCCCTTCCAAAGAACTCGGCTCAGACGCGGAGAAAGCGCCAAGCGCGGCCTGCAGACCTCTTCCGCGCCATCTTGGCTTCCGCCAGGCCTCTGCGCCAAGCGTCTGCGCAGACGCGACGTCCTACGTGCGCACTACGCGACGGCAAGCTCTCAGGGTCACAGCCGGCCTCCCGATAGCGCGTGCGCACTCGGCGGACGGCGCAAGGCCCCGCCCCCCAGCGAGTTGACTGACGTGGATTTCAATGCCGGAAATTCTCTCAGCTCTTTCCACGTTGTTGCAGTGAAGATGACGAGCCGTGATCTTTGACGTACACCAGCGTTCAGGATTATTTTCTAGACTTGGTTTTTGATCGTCTGAAAAGCTGCCTGTTTTGCTCTATGAGAGCTAGGACTCTGTTTCAGCTTTTAGGCTATAGGTAAACACGACAGGCAATCCACAAACGTGTGTGACTGTGGCATGGTAATTAGTCCAAGCTTTAGAGGAAGAAAGACATTTTGAACAAGTAATTAAAATATAGCCGCACTGGGTCACTATGTTTTGTGGTAATTCATGGCTTCAGGTATGGGCTCCATCCTCCATAAACAACTCTAGTAAACAACTGTCTGGCTTGAGCTATGTAAACTATTTTCATTAACGTGGATTAATTAAGAAAGATGCCTTAGGCATTGATTGAGTACATAAACATGTGAACTTGCTAAGAGCATTTAGTACAGCTTTTCAGACACAGCACTAGCCTTGGGGGCTTATGATGTAATACATAATACACAAATCTATAACCTGTTATTAAACATCCTCGTTTCGTAAAACACAAGGCTAATAGTGCTGTGTAAAGACAGCCTCATTATCATCATGAACAAACCGCTTTGTTGTAGCTTGTTTTTGCAATGCCAAGACCTTGTATCAAAAGGCAGACGTCAAATTCTACCTTACTCAGCTTTTCTTATCCACAACAATGAGAAAACACAAATTAAATTCATATTTGTAAATGGCTCAGGTTTGAGTTCTGACTACAGAATGGTTCTTCTTAACTATCATACTTTAACATGGCTCCAAGGCAAAATTTTATGCAAAAAAAAGTAGATGCTAGTTTTATATGATTTTTAAGTGTTTTATTTTACGCCTTTAAATAATTTCTACATTGCAGCCTATCTCTTTGTAAGTAAGGATATTATCTTACTTATGTATTATCCAACTTGTGAAGATGTAAACGACATTTGCCCATGTAAGAGTACTTAGCCCAGAACATGAAAGCGCTGAAAAATATTAAATGTGCTGGACGTGAGGGCTCAAGCCTTTAATCTCAGTACTTGCTAAATCGAAGCAGGAGGATCAGGAGTTCAAGGTCATCCTCAGCTCACAGGCAGGTACAGGCCAGCCAACACTACCTGAGATCCTGTTTCACAGGAAGTTGTGAAACGTAAACACAAATGAAGCTCCTGTCCCACTGAACCATCAGCACTGCTAACTAGAACTCACTGACGCGGCCCTTGGAATAAATGAGTTATGAACTGACCACATAAATCATACAGGGCAGTGAATAAGGAAACTGTCTTTCTGCCTAAGAGACTACGTACTTGGTTCTGTGGATCAATTTGGGTTGATTTGTGAAAAATATCAATGAAAATAGCACACTCTTTGTGCTTGTTAGTGTCAAGTTGACCTAACTTGCCACCAGCAAACATAGTCTACAGGAGAAAATAGGGAGAAAATACGGTTACAGAGAAGCTGCACTTGACTTTGTTTTTCTCAGTCTAGATCTAGTCCTTAAAAAAAAAAAAAAAAAAAAGTTTCTCAGACTTTAAGTGGAAATTTTTCCCAATCATTTGGGTGCCATTTGTAGCAGGATTAAAATTAGAGTCACCTGGAGATTGCCTTATCAGATTGTCCTGCTGAGGCGGCTGGTTGCTGTGGGAGGTTCCAGTCTCCTCTGGAGGGCACCCTCTCTAGGTGGGTGGGCCTGGTCTGAATCAGAAGGCTGGCCAGCATGAACCAAGGAGGGAGTCAGTAAGAAGTGTTCTTCTCCAGGTTCTGCTTCCCTTTATGCCTGAGTGGCCCGCCCTGGCTTCCCTCAGTGATGGACTGAAACTTGAAAGTGTAAACCCTTTCCTTCACCCAAGCTGCTTTTGGTTACAGTCTTTTAACACAGTAACAGAATGAAGCTGCAAGGCCACCTGTTGACAGTGATATTGAAGTAACATTGAAAACAATAAACGATACATAAAGTCTGTATTGAAAAATATTTACATACCTGTAAATTCCAGCAATGCCACCAACCCAGTCAAGACAATGAATATATGCAGACTCTCAAACATTATATGCAGAATATAAAAATATCCAGGGATACTTCTGCCCTTCATGACTGCCCGACATAGCCTTTGGCAACAGCTGATGGGCTGTCTGTTACTAAATACCTGTTTGTATTTTTAAAAAGTTCGTGTAGTCGAAACCTGGCAGTAGGTCCTCTTTTTAATGACTTCTTTTATTAGCGTAACTATTGTGAGATTCAGTCCCATAGGTGCTTGGGTCAACAGTCTATTCCTCTTTCTTTCAGAAAGAGTTCCATTGTATAGAAATGGAAGAGAAAATGCAGGCATCACCCGGTGGCCAGCCTACTTGGTACAAGGTGCTTCTAAAGAAGAAGTATGGCACAACTTGCCCCTCAAGTCAGAACATTGAATTATGAAGTCGCCTGCATAGTTGGTTGCTGGCCCATAGAGAGCCTGGACTCTTCCTCTCACCTCTAATGTGTCTCTTCCGCACAGAGACTCTAATGAGAGGAGTTCTCACTGCCCAGTCTGAGCTAATGTGCTAACCAATCACAAGCCATAGGCTTTCACTGTGTAAGTGGTTATTCACGAACAACAAATCAGACACTCTTCTCGGAAACTGTCTCCAGAGTGGTTTAGCTCCAAGCCCTTTACCAACCCACGGGCATTGCTGTCTCGTCTGGGGACACCCCGGTACCAATGGCATAGAAGGGCCAGCTGTAATATTCCATTAATCTATTGATACCTACTTTGTTTCCAGTGTTAACTACCGCAAATAAGACTGCAGTAAATATTCATTACAAATTCTTTTTTTTAATTTATTTATTTATTAAAGATTTCTGTCTCTTCTACGCCACCGCCTCCCATTTCCCTCCCCTCCCCCAATTAAGTCCCCCCCCCCCAGCCCGAAAAGCAGTCAGGGTTCCCTGTCCTGTGGGAAGTCCAAGGACCACCCACCTTCATCCAGGTCTAGTAAGGTGAGCATCCAAACTGCCTAGGCTCCCACAAAGCCAGTATGTGCAGTAGGATCAGAAACCCATTGCCATTGTTCTTGAGTTCTCAGGAGTCCTCATTGTCCGCAATGTTCAGAGAGTCCGGTTTTATCCCAGGCTTTTCCAGACCCAGGCCAGCTGGCCTTGGTGAGATCCCAGTAGAACATCCCCATTGACTCAGTGTGTGGGTGCACCCCTTGCGGTCCTAAGTTCCTTGCTCCTGCTCACTCTCCATCTGCTCCTGATTTGGACCTTGAGATTTATGTCCGGTGCTCCAATGTGGGTCTCTGTCTCTGTCTCCTTTCATTGCCTGATGAAGGTTAATATCCAGGAGGATGACTATATGTTTTTCTTTGGGTTCACCTTCTTATTTAGCTTCTCTAGGATCACGAATTTATAGGCTCAAAGTCATTTATTTATGGCTAGAAACCAATTATGAGTGAGTACATCTCATGTTCCTCTTTTTGGGTCTGGCTTACCTCACTCAGGATAGTGTTTTCTATTTCTGTCCATTTGCATGCAAAATTCAAGAAGTCATTGTTTTTTACTGCCGAGTAGTACTCTAATATGTATATATTCCATACTTTCTTCATCCATTCTTCCACTGAAGGGCATCTAGGCTGTTTCCAGGTTCTGGCTATTACAAACAATGCTGCTATGAACATAGTTGAGCATATACTTTTGTTGTATGATAGGGCCTCTCTTGGGTATATTCCCAAGAGTGGTATTGCTGGGTCCAGGGGTAGGTTGATCCCGAATTTCCTGAGAAACCGAAACACTGATTTCCAAAGTGGTTGCACAAGTTTGCATTCCCACCAGCAATGGATGAGTGTACCCCTTTCTCCACAACCTCTCCAACAAAGGCTATCATTGGTGTTTTTTATTTTAGCCATTCTGACAGGGGTAAGATGGTATCTTAAAGTTGTCTTGATTTGCATTTCCCTGATCGCTAAGGAAGTTGAGCATGACCTTAAGTGTCTTTTGGCCATTTGAACTTCTTCTGTTGAGAATTCTCTGTTCAGCTCAATGCCCCATTTTATAATTGGGTTGGTTAGCCTTTTACGGTCTAGTTTCTTGAGATCTTTATATATTTTGGAGATCAGACCTTTGTCAGTTGCGGGGTTGGTGAAGATCTTCGCCCAGTCAGTGGGTTGCCTTTTTGTCTTAGTGACAGTGTCCTTTGCTTTATAGATGCTTCTCAGTCTCAGGAGGTCCCATTTATTCAATGAGGTCCTTAATGTCTGTGCTGCTGGGGTTATACGTAGGAAGTGGTCTCCTGTGCCCATGTGTTGTAGAGTACTTCCCACTTTCTCTTCAATCAGGTTCAGTGTGTTCGGACTGATATTGAGGTCTTTAATCCATTTGGACTTGAGTTTTGTGCATGGTGATAGATATGGATCTATTTTCACTCTTCTACAGATTGACATCCAGTTTTGCCAGCACAATTTGTTGAAGATGCTCTCTTTTTTCCATTGTATACTTTTAGCTCCTTTATCGAAAATCAGGTGTTCATAGGTTTGTGAGTTAAAGTCAGGGTCTTCTATTTGATTCCATTGGTCAACTTCTCTGTTTTTATGCCAATACCAAGCTGTTTTCAATACTGTAGCTCTGTAGTAGAGTTTGAAGTCAGGGATGGTAATGCCTCCAGACGCTCCTTTGTTGTATAAGATTGTTTTGGCTATCCTTGGTTTTTTGTTTTTCCATATAAAGTTGATTATTGTCTTCTCCAGATCTGTGAAGAAATTTGATGGGGATAGCATTGAATCTATAGATTGCTTTTGGTAGAATTGCCATTTTTACTATGTTGATCCTCCCAATCCAGGAGCAAGGGAGATCCTTCCATTTTCTGGTGTCCTCTTCAATTTCTTTCTTCAAAGACTTAAAGTTCTTGTCAAATAGATCTTTCACCTCCTTGGTCAGAGTTACCCCCAAGATATTTTATGCTATTTGTGGCTATTGTGAAAGGTGATGCTTCTCTAATTTCCCTCTCTGTTTCCTTATCCTTAGTGAATAGGAAGGCCACTGATTTTTTTGGAGTTGATCTTGTATCCTGCCACATTACTAAAGGTGTTTATCAGCTGTAGGAGTTCTTTGGTAGAGTTTTTGGGGTCGCTTATGTATACTATCATATCATCTGCAAATAACGAGAGCTTAATTTCTTCTTTTCCGATATGAATCCCCTTGATCCCCTTATGTTGTCTTATTGCTATTGCTAGAACTTCAAGCACTATATTGAAGAGGTATGGAGAGAGTGGACAGCCTTGTCGTGTTCCTGATTTTAGTGGGATGGCTTTGAGTTTTTCTCCATTTAATTTAATGTTAGCTGTTGGCTTGCTGTAAATAGCTTTTATTATATTTAGGTATGACCCTTGTATCCCTAATCTCTCCAAGACTTTTATCATAAAGGGGTGTTGAATTTTGTCAAATGCTTTTTCAGCATCTAATGAAATGATCATATGGTTTTTTTCTTTCAGTTTATTTATATGGTGGATTACATTGATAGATTTTCGAATGTTGAACCAGCCCTGCATCTCTGGGGTGAAGCCTACTTGATCATAATGGATAATTTTTCTAATGTGTTCTTGGATTCGGTTTGCCAGTATTTTATTGAGAATTTTTGCGTCGATATTCATGAGTGAGATAGGCCTGTAATTCTCTTTCTTGGTTGGGTCTTTGTGTGGTTTTGGTATCAGGGTAACTGTAGCTTCATAAAAGGAATTTGGCAATGACTCTTCTGTTTCTATATTGTGAAATACATTAAGGAGTATAGGTATTAGCTCTTCCTGGAAGTTCTGGTAGAATTCTGCATTGAAACCATCTGGTCCTGGGCTTTTTTTGGAAGGGAGATTTTTGGTAATGGTTTCTAGTTCTTCGCGACTAACAGGTCTATTTAGATCGTTCACCTGGTCTTGGTTTAGCTTTGGTATGTGGTACTTATCTAAAAAAATGTCCATTTCTTTTGCATTTTCTAGTTTTGTAGCATACATGCTTTTGTAGTAAGATCTACTGAGTCTCTGAATTTCTTCTGTGTCTGTGCTTATGTCCCCCTTTTCATTTCTGATCTTATTTATTTGCGTGTTCTCTCTCTGTCGTTTAATTAGTTTGGATAGGGGTTTGTCGATCTTGTTGATTTTCTCCAAGAACCAGCTTTTTGTTTCATTGATTCTTTGGACTGTTTTCTGTGTTTCTATTTTGTTGATTTCCGCCCTCAGTTTGATTATTTACAGTCTTTTACTCCTCCTGGGCACGTCTGCTTCTTTTTTTTCTAAAGCTTTCAGGTGTGCTATTAAGTTTCCGATGTATGCTTTCTCTGTTTTCTTTAAGTGGGCTCTTAGTGCTATGAACTTTCCTCTTAGCACTGCTTTCATCGTGTCCCATAGGTTTGAGTATGTTGTCTCTTTATTTTCATTAAATTCAAGGAAGACTTTAATTTCTTTCTTGATTTCTTCCTTGACCCAGGTGTGGCTCAGTAGTTGACTGTTCAGTTTCCATGAGTTTGTCGGCTTTCAGGAGGTAGGATTGTTGTTGAATTCTAACTTTAATCCGTGGTGATCTGATAAGGCACAGGTGGACACTGATATTTTTTTGTATCTGTGGAGGTTTCCTTTGTTTCCGAGTATGTGGTCAATTTTCGAGAAGGTTCCATGAGCTGCAGAGAAGAAGGTATATTCTTTCCTATTTGGGTGGAATGTTCTATAGATGTCTGTTAAGTCCATTTGCTTCATTACCTCCAGCAGTTCTCTTACTTCTCTATTAGGTTTCTGTCTGATTGACCTGTCCATTGCTGAGAGAGGTGTATTGAAGTCTCCTACTACTAGTGTGTGTGGTTTGATGTCTGCCTTGAGTCTTAGTAATATTTCTTTTACATAAGTGGGTGCTTTTATATTAGGGGCGTAAATATTCAGGATTGAGACGTCATCCTGACAAATTGTTCCTGTTATGAGTATAAAGTGTCCATCTCGATCTCTTCTGATTGATTTTAGTTTGAAGTCAGTTTTGTTAGAAATTAATATGGCCACACCTGCTTTTTTCTTAGGACCATTTGCTTGAAAGACCTTTTCCCAACCCTTTACTCTGAGTAGATGCCTGTCTTTGTGGTTGAGATGTGTTTCTTGCAAAAGCAGAATGTTGGATCCTGTTTTCGTATCCAATCTCTTAGCCTGTGCCTTTTTATAGGTGAATTGAGACCATTAATATTAAGTGATATTAATGACCAGTGGTTGTTTACACCGGATATTCTTATTGTTTTGGAAGTAGAATTTGTGTGTCTCCCTTCTTTGAGTTGTGCTAGTGAAGGGTCGCTAGATGCCTCAGTTACTGTAGGCAGTGTTGGCAATGTTGGATTCCTTGGGTTGCGATTTTCCTTCTATTATTTTCTGTAGGGCTGGATTCATGGCTACGTATTGTTTAAATTTGTTCTTATCCTGGAATGTCTTGTTTTCTCCATTTATAGTGAACGAAAGCTTGGCTGGGTATAGTAGCCTGGGCTTGCATCCATGGTCTCTTAGCTTCTGCAGTACTTCTATACAGGACCTTCTGGCTTTCATTGTTTCCATAGAGAAATCAGGTGTAAGTCTGATCGGCTTACCTTTATAAGTTACTTGGCCTTTTTCCTTTGCAGCTCTTAGTATTCTTTCTTTAACCTGTATATTTTGTGTTTTGATTATTATATGGCGAGGGGATGTTTTTCTTTGATCCAGTCTGTTTGGTGTTCTGTATGCTTCTTGAATATTCAAAGGAATATCTTTCTTTATGTTGGGAAAGTTTTCTTCCATAATTTTGTTCAAAATATTTTCTGGGCCTTTGAGCTGTGACTCTTCTCCTTTTCTATTCCTATTATTGTTAGGTTTGGTCTTTTTACTGTGTCCCATAATTCCTGAATGTTTTGTGATGAGAATTTGTTGGCTTTGCAGTTTTCTTTGATCAGAGCGTTTATTTTCTCTATGGTATCCTCAGAATCTGAGATTCTTTCTTCTATTTCTTGTATTCTATTGATTATGCTTGTTTCTGTAGGCTCTGCTCGTTGACCTAGATATTCCATATCCAGCTGGTCCTCAGTTTGTGTTTTCTTCCTTGCTTCCATTTCAGTTTTCAATTCTTGAACTGTTTCCATTACCTGTTTGATCATTCTTTCTTGGTTTCCCAGGGTATTATGTACGTATTTACTCATTTCTTCAAATTTTTGGTTATACTTCTCATCCATTTCTATAAGGGCATTTTTCACATGTTGTTTAAGGGACTCTATTGCTTTCATAAAGTCAATTTTTTCCACTTCTTCTGTGTTAGGGTGTTGAAGACCTTCTGTTGTAAGATCATTGGGTTCTGGTGTTTTCATGCTGTTTTTCAGATTATTGGGTGAATTCTTGCCTTGGCGCCTGTCCATCTCCTCCTATCGATGCTATCTAAGGGGTCTGTTAAAACTGGTTCAGGTTTCCCTGCTGGCCAGGGGCTCCTCTTACAAAATGCCCTTGCTCTGTTTCCTGGTTCCTGCGGGGGGGGGGGGGGGGGGGGGGGGGGGGGGGGGGGGGGGGGGGGGCTGGGGCCAAGATCCCTCTCACCCCTCAGAAGGGTCTTCAGAAATAGGACCCGGCTCCTCCTTTGCCAGGGACCTCCCCAACTGAAGGCCTACCTCTTTGATTTAATTGTAGTGGGGCGATCTGCTCTCGGTGTTGCTCGCGTCCCTGCAGCCTGCTTCTGCTGCTGCTCCAGTCCCAGCCGGTCCCAGCCAGTCCCAGTCGGTCCCCGCTGGCTGCGGAGGGTGTCCTCCGGCCGCCTCCGCTGTCAGGTGTTCTGGCCGCCTCTCTTCATTATAAATTCTTGCATGAAAATAACGTCTACTTTTCCTAAATGATGTGAAAGACACCTTTTGAAAAAAATGCAAGCGCTAAGGATAGAACTCAATGGCAGAACATTCGCCTGGTGTACACATAACTGTGGTTACGATTCCCAGCCCCACAAAAGGGAGGAGAACAGAAAGCACCAAGCAAGGTTGGACCACTGTCAACACCCTTGAGCAATGGAGGTGCACTTTTTCACAGCCCTCAAGATCTCAGCAGCTGAAGGTATTTGATGTTCTGATGAGTTCTTCAATGAAGCGTTGTTTGGGCTCTTTGGTTGGTTGATAATGAGGCGTTTATTTTCTTATTTCTGAGTCTGGAGAATGTTTTTATATTCTGAATACAGTTCCTTTATTAGATGTATAACTTGGCAATATTTCTCCCAGTGTGCAACTCTTCTTTCCTTCTGTTAGGGTGGGAGACAGAACTCAGGGCCTTGTGATGCTGGGCAGGTGCTGGACCACTGAGCTGCATCTCCAGCCCTTTTCATTCTTTTCATACAATCATTTGAAAATAATTTTTTGTTTTAATGAAGTCCTCTTATTTATTTATTTATTTATTTATTTATTTAGGCTTTCATGGATTGTGCTCTTGACTTCCATCTAAGAGATCTTCACCAAAGCAAAGCTCACATAATTTTTTTTCCTATTTTTATGGTTGACGGTTTGAGGCTTTACATTTAGGTTTATGATACATTTTCAATGGAATGTTGGATATGGTGCAGGCTTAGATCACAGCCCATTTCTTGAAAAATGGCTGTTTGTTGTTCCCGCACCGTTTGTTGAATGAACTCTCCACTGACTCCCCTCTGCATGGTCATCACAGAAGTGGTTCTGTGTGAGGTGTCATTCCCGATGCTGGGTCTGTTCCATTGATCCCCAGTGTTACCCCCAGCTTAACAAAAATACTGTAGCCTAATCAGTTCTGAAACAAAATAATCTTTTTTTTCTTTCCCTTGGTTTTAGACAGCTCCTCACTGTGTAGCACTGGCTGGCCTAGAATTTGCTCTGTTGACCAGGCTGGCCTCGAACTCACAGAGATCCACCTGCCTCTGCCTCCTGGGTGCTGAGGTTAAGGTGTGCATCACCGCATGCAATTGACATATTCCAGCTTTGTTCTACTTTTCCTAAGTTAGGCATTTATCATTTCCAAATATGCCACATTAGCATAAAATAGCATTCTGAGATACCTAGATAAATATAAGGAAAGATGGAAAAGATTTAAGCTAAGGCTAGGAAGCATTGCTGAAGAAAATAAAATCCGCTAAATGAAGAGATGGAGACTGGACAGGTGGTTCTGTTCAAGAGCACTTGCTGCTTTGGAGAGGACCAACTAGGTTTCCCAGCACCGAAGTTGTGTGGCTCCCACCCTCCTGAAACTCCAGTTCATGGGATCCCATCCCTTCATCTGAAAGCACTCTCACTCAGACACGCCCACATACAAAGTTAATAATGACAATGATAATAGATAATAATAATAATAATACAAATGGACCATGTCAATGACTTGAAAGTATTATTTTGTTAAATAATAGAATGTTAGTTCCCCCCAAATTGATCCCTATTTATTGTTATTCCAAGCAAAATCAAGTCTTTGCTGGCAATTATCCATCGTATTCTGCACTGTTTGTTTCCGTATTGGGGACTGAATGCAGAGCATTATAGTTAACTACTCTGTCTACCATTAAGCTATATTCCCAAGTTAACAATCAGATTCTGGGACTTACATTTCATAATTTAAGTGTAATTTCGGGGGACTTGGAAGATGACCCAGTGAGTAAAGTGCTTGCCAGACCAGTATTTGGATCCCCAGAACATATACAGAAATCCAGGCAAGAATGGCAAAGTGCATCTGTAATCTCAATGCTGAGAAGGCAGGGACAAGGGATCCCTAGTGCTCACTGGCCAGCCAGCCCAGTGGGCAAGCTCCAGGTTTAGTGAGAGACTGTGCTTCAAAAAATAAGAGGGATAGTAACTGAAAAATACATCCGACATTGATCTCTGGACTGCTTGCTCTCTCTCTCTCTCTCTCTCTCTCTCTCTCTCTTCAAAAGTGTAATTTAGCCGGGCGGTGGTGGCGCACGCCTTTAATCCCAGCACTCGGGAGGCAGAGGCAGGCGGATCTCTGTGAGTTCGAGACCAGCCTGGTCTACAAGAGCTAGTTCCAGGACAGGCTCCAAAACCACAGAGAAACCCTGTCTCGAAAAACCAAAAAAAAAAATAAATAAAAAAAAGTGTAATTTAGATGTAAAGTTCCTGAAATAACCATGATATTCAGAACAAAGAATGGAGCTTATTAATTACATTAATAGCTAGATACCACAGATATACAAACAAGGCAACAATGCACACATCTCTGAGACATATTATGAGCAAGGAAGGGTTCAACCACTGGATCCCTGTAGAGCCTTGTAGAGGAAGAGCAACTCTTCCATAGTGACAGAAAACAGAATTTTGCACATCTTTTTTATTTATTTTATTTTATTTTTGGTTTTTCGAGACAGGGTGTCTCCGTGTAACAGTCCTGGCTGTCCTGGAGCTCGCATTGTAGACCAGACTGGCCTCAAACTCAGAGATCCGCCTGCCTCTGCCTCTCAAGTGGTGGGATTAAAGGCGTGTGTCACCATGCCCACCTGTTTTATCCATTTCAATTATGTATTTATTTTAACTGTTTTGCTTATGACTCCCAGCATGCCATTTGAGATAGGCAAACTTGAAGTCACTTAACAGTCTGCTCTCATTACAGCCTACTCTCTGTTTCTGTTTTCTACTCCGAAGTAAACAGTATTGATCCATGGAATTTGAACTAAAATGACTTTTCTATGGCTGAAATTCTTGGCAGGTGCTTAAATACCAATATGCTTTTTTTAAAAAAATAAATTATAGTGATTTCTGTACTCTGTAATTATTAAAGTGAAATGAAGGAAGTGATCTTTATCATTAGAAAGGAAGTGGGTGGGATGATAGTTAATAATTATGACAATAGACATGACAGTTCCCCAAGGTTCCAGAGTTTTGTAATTAAACACCAGGGAATGTTTAGCGCACACTACAAACTAAAATGTCCTGAGTCTTGAGCCTGGGGAGATAACTAAATCTGTAAAGGATTTGCTGTACAAGCCTGAGGACCTGAGTTCAGATCCCCAGCACCTACATTAAAAGTCTGGTGCCGCAGGTGTCTGGAATCCCAGCACCAGGGAGGTGGAGACAGGGGGGACCCTTAGAGCCGTCTGGTCAGCAAAGAGTTAAGTTGGTGAGCTCTGGTTCCATGAGAGGTCTTGTCTCAAAAGCAAGGTGGAGAGTGACTGAGAAAGACACCAAAGTCAGCCTCTGACCTCCCAATATGGACAGGCAGCCACACGTATCTACACCCAAACACACACACACACACACACACACACACACACACACACACTGTCCTAAGTTCTTTGAGACTTTTCTAGTTCTTTGCAGATTAATTTAGTACTACTAAATACACAATAACTAAAAATCTATTTACCTGTACTATTGTTGCTAAATATCTGTAAAAATCTATAAACAAATAGCTTTTCTCTTACTGAGCTTCCAAGTTATTCCCTCAACCTTCTGTCAAAACTAATGATATTCTTGTCTTCCATGGGGCTTTTCCTCGCTTCCCTTATATTACTCCTTTTTCTTTTCCTTATATTACTCCTTTTTCTTTTCCTTATATTACTCCTTTTTCTTTTTCTAACAGCGTTTCCCTCTTTTGCCTTTCGTTTTTTGAAGGGCAGAAACGTAGCTGAGTAAAAAACGGGCACTCTCCGGAGGACTAGGTAGTTAGAGCAAGGCCAAGATCTACTTCCCACAGAGGATCCCGAGGACTGGCGCTTGACGGAAGGGCTGACACCATCCCGACACAAACATGAGGGCGTCCAAGGAAGCTGAAAGAGACCTTCAAAGAAGGCTCCCTGGTGCTCTTCACTTGTGTGTGGCTTTAGGGACTGAGCGCGGAATGTATTAAGAGGGTGGGAAGGAGCTGCTGAGTCATGAACGTATCAAGCAGAGTGATCCCTGCAAGAACAAAACAGAACTCCGAGTTCCATCGAGAGACACGACTTTGCCGGGGAATGCCCGGAGAGCGGTAACACCTGCGCGCCACCTTCTATGGCTGCTTTCAAGCCCCAACCCCTTGCTATCTATCCAGCTGTCAATCATGTTATCACGAAAGAGAATCGTAAAGCTACTTCACAAGTTCTTTACAAGACTCACTTTTCAAAAGTTCATATTGTCCTGAATGCTCCAGTAAGCGCTAATCCTCCAGACTAAAACCTTTCACTGAAAACACTTTCAGTTCAAACCCTTAGAGAGACAGGATTTCCATGATGTCTCTATCATAGCCTGGTTCCTCACCTCACCTCTATAACCCTGCCAGTGGCAGTGGCACTCCAGGTCACAGATCCTACTCTGAAGGTTTCAAGTCTGGTTGTGTGTTCTGTCCCAGGGCATTAGGATGTGTTTCTTCAGCCTGTCCTCGCCCTGTCTTCTTTATTGCTCAAGATAGTACCATCTTGTCACAGTACTGTACTGAGATACATCCCGGGAGAATAAGAACGTCTCTTCTGTGCCCGCCACTACCCTCTGTCTGTCTCTACTAGAGCGTGTATGAGAAGTCTTCCAGCTCTGCTTGTGCCCCCGTCAACCTAACTGGACAGGAGTTCCTCAGAGGCAGGGCTGGTCTTTAGCTCCTTGTCCCTCCAGCAACCATTACCTTGACTGTTGCAAAACTGGGCTAAATAAACTAAAACGTGCTGAGTGACTCGGATGAAGCATTTATCCAATTATTCTTTATCAATAAAAACTCGGGAGTCAGATATGGGGCCAAGAACCTAAATGATCAGAGAAGTGGTGGGAAAGCGACCAGTGACCTCCCCGCCCCCTGACCCCAGCTCTCGCTTGTTCCTCAATCTAGAGAGGCCGAGACCCTCTCTAATCCCCACCCTACTACTTCCTGTGTAAAAAGGATCAGTCTGTCCTCCCAGTCCTCCAAAACCTCTATGGCTAATTTTGGTCAGCTAGTTAGTTAACTCTGCCCTCTGATTCAAAGCAAACTTTATTGTCGGTCTCAGGAGGGTCAGAATGCAAACAAAATGGCCCTTGAATGTATGCATAGGATGGAAATAAGTATGTTTCGTGAGGTATTAAAATTTATAACTTGTAAACATTAATATAAATAAGTCTGAAAAAAGAAACCATTTGCAAAGAATAAGAAAGTGAATAACCCAGGAATGGAGGCTGTTCCATCCTTAGTGTCTCACAGTGACTCTCCTGAATTCCAGGTTGGCACTAACAAATACTTCTGAAGGGATGTTTTCATATAAATGTGAGACGTGAAAGTTTTCAATATTACTGGCTGGATTTGGGGGAGGATGAAAGCTGAATAAAGTGCTTAAAGAGTTTTATGTGTATGGCCTCACAAAATGAAAATGTAAGACCATGTAAAAGTTGTACATTGATATTTATGAAATCATTACCTACAATGGTCAAAAAGTAGGTTTGGAACCTCCATAAACCAATGACTAAATAAATAAATAAAATGTTGGATATTCATACAATAGAATATAGTATTTGGCAGTGAAAAGGGCTCTCATTGTGATGGTAAGTTGAAATACGTATAAACCTCAAAAGCAATACGTTAAAGAAGGAAGCCAGTTAACAATTACTATACATATGGCATGATTCCATTGATAAGGAATATCCAACATGACCAAAACTGTAGAGACAGAAAGTATAGGCTCACTGCCCAGGGCTGAAGAGATTGCGCAAGGGTAGAGCTCTCGGGTGTGTGAGGGAATAGAGAATGACAGTTAATAAGCAGAGCCTGCTTTGGGGCTGATCAAAACATTCTGCAAGCAGTCATGTGGCGGGGGGGGGGGGGGGGGGGGGGCGCACAGCACTATCCTAACAAGAGCTGCTTTTAAAACTCTACACTTAACTGGGTATCTGGGGTGCATTTGTTACTTAGCAATAGTATTGTTATCTTTTTCTTAAATGAAAAAAAAAAGTCCTTTTCCACAAGCTGAAGGAAAACTCAGTCTGTTGGAAGAAGGAGTCTCTGCTATCTGCTGGATTGAAGTGAGCAGCTTCTCTAACTTGGAGGCAGAGGGGACCTGTCCCGTACAGTGGCCATAACTGAAGAGCGTAGAGGCCATCTGAGTCGCGCACCCCGTTTTGTCATTTGCCAGCCATAACCCTGAGCCAGTTGTTTCTCCAGCAGCTGCCTTCATTATCATCCCCCAGGGGAAAAATGTAGAAACTGAGATGTTTTCATTGGTGACGAGGATCCATGGAAACATGTAGAGCAGCTCCAGTCAAGGGAGTAGCCCCGCCATGTACTTGCTCCTTGTTCCCAGCACCCCCCATCCCAATTTACACAGCAGCAGGACAGACCCTGCTGGTTTGGGGCTGGTGCTTGGTGCTTGAGTCACCTGGGAGGCCCTTCAACTGTCTACTACCTTTGTAGGCCTACTGATGGCTCGCCATGGCTTTCTCGACTCTCTGAGGCACATGTAACATTTACTGCACCTGACATTCTTCACTGATGAGAGTCCCCAGCCAGGGACCACACATTCTCCTGTCTAGCTCTCGGCATCACTTCTGCACTATGGCAAGTGGGGGCTTTGGTAAGGAACTTCAGATTTGTACAAAGGAGGTTAGGCAAACAAAACCACCTTTCAAAACTCCAGGATGTATCTAGTCCATCTAGAAATCAACTTCTCTCTCTCTCTCTCTCTCTCTCTCTCTCTCTCTCTCTCTCTCTCCTCTCAGATCTTGCTGTGTAGTCTTGGCTGGTCTCAAACTTCTAGGCACAAGTCATCTCTTGACACATCCTCTTGAGTAGTTGAGACTACAGACATCTACCACAGTGGCCTGCTCAACCTGGACATCTTAGCAGCTACTACTCAGGTTAGAGAGAACTGTTCTTTATGAGTATAAAATTCTTTAAAAAAAAATACCTCAGTAAAAGCCTATATAAAAAAACATAAACTTGGTGTTTTTCTTGCTTTATCCACACTTGTTGCACACCTCTTATTAGTGTATACACAACTTCCCATTTGTGGGTGTCGTTGTGAACACTTTCTGTGTATGCATCACTTAGGGGCCCACATGGTCCTTTAGCAATGAGAAAGAGTTATAGCCACAGGGCAAAATGCTTCAAGGCACGAACAGAATACTAACGAGGAAAATCAAAGGCAAAAGCATTTTTAAATTCCAAGGGTAAAAATACAAAGCAAAGAAAATTTGTAAATCAATTTAAAGTGAGAAAAGATAGGGTTTAAAAGACTAAAAAGAGCCTCCGCTCTCTTTAGAAGTCATTTAGGACAGTGAGCTGTTGGAGGAATTTCCCCTCCTTGCCCTGTCTTGCTCTGTGCCTTTGAAAAGTGAATGATGTATAATGTCAGTGCATTGTTTGGAGCTGAAATCTAGAGAAACTCTGAAGAGGTAAGATAAAGGATGGTGTCAATCAAAACCACCTCAGCCTCTGGAGATGGCTCTGTCTAGATTTTCTTAAGAGGAACACAGTGGAAAATGTATGTAGAGTCGAGGTGTTGCTCATTTTGAAAACAAGACATGGGTCATTCACTCAGCCATGTAGCCTGTGTACTGATCATAGGTTTGCAAACTCTCCCCAAACGGTCATAGTGCAAAGAGGTTACTTGACGCTGATGTTATGTGATACTGATGTGTGTGCTAGGGCTCATTTAGAAGACTTCGCTAATGTCTCTTTCTCTCAAAATAATTTTCAATGTGATTATGCAACCTTTATTAATTCCTTTAAAAAAGACCTCTTCTTATTTCACAAGTTTTGATTCTACAGCTAACCAGGGAAGAACGATTTCTGACCCTAGTTAGGAGCTACGTCACTAAACTGATGTAACTAAAAGGTTTATGTCCATGTTTAAAGATAAATAAATAGAAACCGCACTGGTCCTTCTGTTGCAGAACACCCAGCAGCAATTATCCTTCTGATTCCCTGCCACCATTGTGGTCGATTATCTTCTCCTAAGTGACCCTTCAGTATATCCCATCCAGAATGTTCCTACCATGTGAGGCTGGTACTCCTGCACGGAAAAGAATGGGAGCACTCCTCTCTTGAGAGACACCTCCTTCCGCTGAAGCTGGGTCAACCTGTGATGACAGTGGCAGCGGCATCATGCACCTGCTAAGGCTAAGCAACAAAAGATGATATCTTTTCCACCTGAGCATCTTGGGGAAACTCACTGTAGAAAGCAAGTCACCATATTAGAAGAAAACTGAACAACTTCCTGGAAAGATTACGTGTGGCGTTCCAGTGGTGCCTGAGCTGAGGGTCCAGATGACAACTAACACCTATGACCGGATACAACCATGACAAGGCTTCAGATGTCACACCTCCCAGCCTTCCAGCTGATGTCAGCTCAAGAGAGACAGTCAATATTCTCCGATCCTCTACAATGAAGTTAGGAACAAACACAATTGTGCTCTTTATTTCAAAATACTGGCTTCTACAGTGATTTGTTACATGGTAATATATAACTTGAATAATTATTAATACAAAAAATAGATGAGTACCTACATATGTCAATGAAAAGCTCCATGCCTATAGACTCATAATTTATAAACGTCGATTGATTCAATGGTTTAATAAATACAACTGACTGTGATCACTTGTGGGGCAAGAATCCAAGGGTAGGAAGTGTGCTTTCCATGAGCTTCAGGCACAAGCCAGGTTCTCAGAGCTGCCTCCTGGGTGTACCATGAGGCTGACAAAGGGACTTTTTATTCCATCCCTACTGAACTGCAATACTGACATGACCAGGAAGGTGAATGTGTAACAAGGACTTGGTTTGCTGACTAGAAAATGCACATTATGAAATTCTGTAGTCCCTGCTCTTTCACGTTACCCAACACATCAATTGCCTGAAAGTTTTAAGAAATGGATTTATGCTTTTAAAAAAAGCCACAGCTCAACAATGAAACTTTTGATGAAGATTCTCGTTCCCAAGTGATGGTAATGGGGATTGTTTTTTGATTTTCTGAATGACTATAGGCTTTCTTCATTTCGATGGCGCTGATGATAATTGATTCCGATCTACCTCAAGGACTGCCTGTTCCTTAGGCTACCTTTTGATTAGAGATTGAGAAAGAGCAGGAAATTAAATAACAGGTGACTCATCATGTCACCAGGGCGTCCACATCAAATTTAATAAACACGGCAATTCTCCATGAGAATGTTTTCAAATGTTCTGGAAAATTCCAAAGAATTAATTATTCCCTTCCAGGTATTTCAGAACAAGCAAAGACTGAAGTGATGTTGTTCCCATGCTCAAGACAGCCTAGAATTCACGGATGTGCTAAGTGTGCAGGTAAGAATTGCCTTATCCTCTAATCGTAACTTATTGCCATTCAGTGAGAAACAGTAAAGTGCTTATCAGGAAAATTATAACAGACACTATGATATTGGGCCATGTGATTGAAAGATCCAGTCATCCATTGCCTTTCTTTATCTCAATCTGCTTTATTCTGAACCCTGAATTCAGGAGTGTTGGCTTGATAAAATCGGAATGGTTTATATCAAGAATATATATCTTCTACTAACTCATTTGACTTTGGCAAATAAAACAAAACAAAACAACAACCTTTCAGGGGTGTGCTAATGTTTAGAAAGGAAGTGACCCAGAGGAGAAAACCTGGAAATGTTCCTCAGATGCCATAGGAGGCAGTGTAGCACAATGGGTAAACAAGAGATTTAGGAAGAATCCATTGTTGTGAGCCTATGGCGCTCTTCAAGTCATGACAAATGTCTAGTACTTAATGTGTGTCCCGGTAACATGTATGTGATCTTGGACTTGCAGCAATACTAGCATCCATTATCTTTGAATGTAAAAGCAGCAAATATACCATTATAATCTGGATCTAAAGAGCTCCCCCAAGCAATTGTGTTATGTGGCCCTTCCGTAGCATTCAGGGGTGGCATCACAAGGGGTTTGATTTCACCAATTGAGTCCATCCATAAACTCACAACTGAATTAACAATTAGGAGATGTGACCTACTTAAAGGAAGTAGATCCCTTGTGCATGGCCTGAAATGGGTGTCATGTCTCCGGCCCCTCCCAGGCTCCGCCATGAGGTGATCACCCCAGCATCATCAGATCTTCCGTACCACATGGGCCCCACCTCAGTTCCAAAGGCAGCTGACCTAAGAACTATGATCCAAACTGTACCACTGCTCTTCGAGTTGATTCCTCTTGTTTGTCTGTTTTCCAAAACAGGGTTTCTTTGTACATCCTTGACAATCCTAGAACTTGCTCTGTAGACCAGGCTGGCTCAGACTCACAGAGATCAGCCTGCCTCTGTCTGCAGAGGGTTGGGATCAAAGGAGCCTCCTTGTCTCTACTTTTGTCACACTAGTAGAACCGAAGTAGCACATGCATTCTTGGAATTCTTCACTAACTCTGAAAATAGAAATATAGTTCAAGCTTCGCCGCTCAAGATAATCTCCTATCATCTGTACAAGTTCATTATAGATTACAACAAATGATAAACTATAGACAATTACAGATGTTAATTCCCCCTGAAGAAGTTGTTTAGAAATGCCTCATTTTTGATGTCTATCTTTACAATTCTTTTATTTATTTATTATTTATTTATTTATTAAAGATTTCTGTCTCTTCCCCGCCACCACCTCCCATTTCCCTCCCCGTCCCCCAACCAAGTCCCCCTCCCTCGTCAGCCCAAAGAGCAATCAAGGTTCCCTGCCCTGTGTGAAGTCCAAGGACCACCCACCTCCATCCAGGTCTAGTAAGGCGAGCATCCATACTGCCTAGGCTCCCACAAAGCCAGTACGTGCAGTAGGATCAAAAACCCATTGCCATTGTTCTTGAGTTCTCAGTAGTCCTCATTGTCTGCTATGTTCAGCAAGTCCGGTTTTATCCCAGACTTTTTCAGACCCAGGCCAGCTGGCCTTGGTGAGTTCCCGATAGAACATCCCCATTGTCTCAGTGTGTGGGTGCACCCCTCGCGGTGTGCACCCAATTATTTTAGAAATGCTTTCCCAATTTTTTCCATCTTTTAATATGTTACATTTGTGAGTTATAGGGCCTGGGGCCTGGGAAAATGACTCAGTAGCTCTTGTGAGCTACTGTACTAAAGTGCTCCTGGACTAGGAACGAGGACCTGAGTTTGAGTGTCAGCACTACTCACATAAAAAGTTGGGACATCAATGTGTCCATGTAACTGCAACACTGAGGAGGGGAATCCAGGCAGATCCTGAGGCTTAGTGGCCTAGACAAACCAGTAAGACTGTGAAACCCTGTCTCAAAAACCAAGACAGACAATGCCTGAGAAATCACATGTGAAGTTGAGCACTGTCCTCTGTCTTAGTTAAGGTTTCTATTACTGCAACAAAACACCATGACCAAAAAGCAAGTTGGGGAGGAAATGGTTTATTTGACTTACCTTCCACATTGCTGTTTATCATTGAGGGAAGCTAGGACAGGAACTAAAACAGGACAGGATCCTGGAGGCAGGAGCTGATGCAGAGACCATGGAGGAATGCTGCTTACTGACTTTCTCCCCTGGCTTACTCAGACTGCTTTCTTATAAAACCCAGGACCATCAGCCCAGCAATAGCACCACCCACAGAGGGTTAGGCCCTCCCACATATATCACTAATTTAAAAAAAAATGCCCTACACACTTGATTGCAACCTGATCTCATAAAGGTATTTTTTTAATTGAGGCTCCTCTCTCAGATGATGTAGCTTGTGTCACACAGGCACATACATGAGCATATACACACAAAAGAGAGAAATATAAGAGACAATGGAATATCTGCTCCGAGACTGTTTATAAGCAATGTATACAAATCTGGACACTTTAAAATATTTAAAAATTAAATAACCAGATAAATGTTCACACCAAATGACTGGAAGACCATGAAAGATCATGTTACATAGAATGTTTATGTGTCCTTCAAACTGGTATGCTGAAAGTCTGATCTGATAGCTAGTTGGTGCTAAAGACTTTGCAAGATAACTAACTAATAATGATAGAACTCTTATAAAAGGGACCAAGCTCTCCTTTTTCCATATGAAGACTCAGGAAAAGTTGGATATCTACAAACTAGGAAATGCTTTCTCACTAAAGACCGGATCATTGTTTGCTATTATAATAGCCCAAGTAAACAAAACAAGAAGCCATGGGAATTGTGCAATTAAACACAAACTCACTGAGACTGAGTTAGGAACCAAGTATGAGATAACAAGCATCATGCTGTAGGAAAAAAGATGAATGCCTTGAAATTAATTCACCAAGAGATGAGGAAGCCAAAAGCAGGTGAGAACACAGAGACCCAGTACTTTAAGAACTGCCCTGTAGTTAATGGGTCACTTTATTCTGTGTAATTACAGAAGGGCAAACTTTGTTAGGGGATGGTCTCTGTCAAAATGAGGACAATGTAAGTAAGGTTTTCTAGCAATGAAATAGAGTCTTAGGAAATGGTGACTTGCCCATTATGAAAAACTTTCTGTTAACAATGTAAGCATTTTAGATTTAGGGTCAGGGTTAAGCTAGCTGTTCTTTTAAGCACGATTATTCTGTAGTTCTATCTTTGGATGGCCAGCTAGAGGCTGGACAGACGTCAGCAGTCCCTACTCCCTGCTCTATCACAGGACCCTAGTTTGGTGTTCGGCACTCACACTAGGTGGCTCACAACCACCTGCAACTCCAGTTCCAGGGACTCCACAGCTCTTCTCTGTCATCCAGGGACAGCTGCACATGCACACACACACACACACACACACACACACACCACAATAAATAAATGAGCAAAGTAAATCTTTAAAAATAATAATCGAAGACAGGAAGGCATTTAAAGTACAAAACAAAGAGAGAAAGAGGTTAATAGAGTGTTCAGGAGAATAAGCAGAAAACACATAATAGGGAAAGACAAGATCAGTAAGGACATTTAGCCAGGAAAAGCAAAGCTCTCTGACCTTCACTTTGAGCATAGGTGCCTTGTTCCAAAACACAACTAGAAATGATCAGTTCAACCAGAATAGAAGGCAGACAAATCAGAAAATTGCTGTGGTGGCAGAGGAGTGTGACTATTGAGCTTTCAAACATGTCTTTGGGGTTGGGGAAACAGCTCAGAGACAGAGCAGATCACCAGCACACAGGAGACTACACTTTGCTTGATCCTCACCGCTGGGGAGAAAGGGTGAAGACAGGCTTGTAGTGTTATAGGAATCTAGATGGAAGAAGACTAGGACATGGATTAAATCGCTGACCATTGTCTTCTGTATATTTTGTGACTTGTGCCAATGGAAGGAGTGGTAGAGAAGGAAAACAAAGCTGAGAAGGCAATGTGTGGATTATCAGGAGGATGAGGACGGTAACTCTCCAAACAGCCTGCAGAATTTACATACAAGGTTTCCAAGTGGTATTCCTAGTCATCAATCCAAAGGGAACCCCTTTCTGAAAAGTACATAAGACAGGCACACATGTGCACATGTTAACGATTACAATCTATTTCAAGAAGACGGTGTGCTAATAATATCCTCGCATCTTAATTAAATTCCAACCCAAACAGCTGCATTCTACCTTCCCAAGTCCTCTGCTATGTGACTGAAGGAAGTCATGCTTCACTTCCCTAAAAGCTAATAAAAACATGTCTAGAGTTGTTTGTGTAGTGGTACTATATGGTAGAGTGTGATTCTTAACCTTTAAAAAAATGGTTACAGAACTCCCTGCATCTCTAAAATAAAGTCTCTTTAAATTGTGTCTGCTTGCCTTTTTCCCAGCAATAATATTTTGGGATATCTCTTTTGTTACTGTTCTGTATTTATGAACTATCATGGCTAGGGGATATAACACATCATAATTATTTTTATATAACATTATGTTTTCTTTTCTAAAGTTAGATTGGTAAAACATCTTTTTAAATTTCCTCATATTTTACGTGGTTTTCTGTGGGATACTATTTAGGTTCACAGTAGAAGCACCGTGAAGTTAGTGGCACACGCCTGTCATCCAAGTTCTTGGGAAGCTGAGTTCAAGACCAGCGTAGGCAACATCATGACACTTCATCTCAAAACTTGGAGGGATGGGATATATAACTGAGTAGTAGAGCGTCTGTCTAGCACGTGTGAAGCCCTGAGTTCGAAATTCACCACCACTTAGATAAATAAATACCTAGGTACAAACAAAGAAAGAAAAATCAAAAGAGGAAAAGAAGAAAAGAAGGGTGGGAAGGGAGGGGGTAGAGTAGAAAAAAGAGAAGAAACGAACATCTGTCTCCTCTTGTTTCTTCACTTCACCTCATAGGTGTCAGGCTTTTTTCTGTCTTCTCTTTCTATTGAGACAAGACCTAACTTGGCTTCCTTGTTAGAAAATCCTGGCATCATGAGAAGTTGAGACTTTGGCCCTGGCCCAACAAACTTTCAGGGCTGTATTCTTTCGACTCCATTCTGGTAGCTTAACCTGATAACCAGGAAGAAAAGAAGTGCTCAGCGGCGTGTCAGCTTGCTATCTCGCTTGCTTCACGTGCTGAAAATGTAAAATCCTATCAGCCATTGCTAGGATGGATGTCATATCATACAAAGCCTAATCTTGTTCAACGGATGCTCTTTTAAATTGCCCCAAATCTACTAGAACACCAACCTGATAACAAAGGCATGCCTGCAGAGGGATGATTCAGTTGTATCAATGAACTTGTCACTCAGACCTCAACCAAGAAAAGGAGTGTGATGGGGCGGGTAGGAGTTAAAAGCATGCACAGTCTTGATAATAAGAAAATATTAGCAAAAAAATGACAAAAAGAAACTTTTCTAAAGGTCCACACAGAATTCTGTCTTGTGTGTCTTTTTCAGTCCTTGTGGCGTGTACCCGAGAAGACAAGCTGTAAGCTGGCCTGAAAAATTAGATAAATTTAATCTTAAGAAATCTTTCCCTTGCTCTTGCTGTGATCATGATTTTTTTTAAGTTGAGGCTGCACATTCTGCTCTGCTACATTCTCACATTGCAGCTGGAAGGATAAACTTTTCAACTGGGACCATACCTCTTTCATTCTTCCAGTATTGCGATTGTGTAATTGCAGGAAGTGGGGGCTAGTTCTTCAATGCACCTTCAGAAATTATAGCTGGCCTCCTCACTTACCCCAGATTCTTCTTATTTTCTTGCCCCAGATACGTTCATTGCTTGTGAGTATGATTTATATGTGATATGACTTTACTTACATAAATTACTGTCCAAGCATAGTAGACTCTAACTGAAGGCGAAGGCTACAATTTATACCTTCTTTAATAATTTGTTAAGAAGCTCTGGCTGTATACATTTCCATGTGAGAAACTTCCCTTGAAATCTAATCAAATAATACTGAGGTAGGAATGTTTGGAAATTTTTATTAAGTCCGTCCCTTTAGAAACCAGGCTTTCTTAATTTATCTAGCCCCTCAGCTGGGCAGAGAAATACACAGACCTGTAATCCTCGTACTCGGGAAGCTGGAACAAATGAGCTCAAGGTCTTGGCCAACCTGGCCTACACAGTGAGTTTCAGACAGGCCCATCTTAAAAATTAAATTTCATTGAAAATATTTAATAAATACCTCTGTCTTAACTACTGTTCTGCTAATATGAAAAGACACCACGACCACGGCAATTCTCATAGAAAGAAAGCATTTCATTGGGAGCTTTCTTGAAGTTTCAGAGGTTCCATCCATTACCTTATGGTGGGGAGCATGAGAGCATGAAAGAAGGCACTAGTGCAGTAGCTGAGAGCTATATTCTGGTCTGGAGAGAGAGAGAAAGAGAGAGAGAGAGAGAGAGAGAGAGAGAGGGGGGGGGGGGAGGGAGGGAGGGCGGGCAAATGGGTCTCGCATGGGTGTTTGAAACCTCAAATCCCACCCCGAGGGACATACTTCCTCCAATGACGACACTCTTTATAATCCTTTTCAAATAGTTCCACTCCCTGGTTACCAAACATTCAAATATATGAGCCTATGAGAATAATTCTGATCCAAACCACTATATCCTCCCTCTGAGGCAGGCAAGCGTAAGAGATAGATTAGTTTGCTTATTTTGTTTTGGTTATGCAGACACATGCACACATGCATGCACCTCACACTTAGCAGTCTAGTTCCTTCACTGACATGCACTATGCAGACACCCTGCTCATCAAACAATGCACCTAGCACCCCCAGACTCCCTAAAACCCAGACGCATCAGGTTACACATATTTCCACCCCTAAAGAACAGTGTAAGATTCCCCTCCCAGTAACAGTCAAATCTTAAAAATTTCAGGTAAGTATATTCCCATTGTACACCGTAGGAAGAACAGAAGGGTTGATCAAGCCTGAAATGGTTTGGGGTCCATATACAGTAGGGTGAACCTGCATCCTCTCTCTAATAAATTTTTAAGAAGAATCCCTATTTATCATTTTACACTTGTGTGTAGTTGGTTGTGCATATTATTAAAATCAAAATCATTATAGGAAGGGACCTGTGTGGTAGGAAAAAAAAATTGAGTCCCTTAACCAAAACAGAGATTTACCCAAACTATGATATTTGTAAAAATCCTCTCCTCTTAAACTGTGTAAGTTTAAGGAAGTCCTGAGAAATAATTGGGGTTCTTGAATACTCTCACTCCTTTTGCTCTTTATCTGTAATTTGCTACTTTGTTCTGAATAGTTAGTAACCACTTTTGCAAAGCTGTGTGAGCTCTTTCTTTCAATACTTTGGATAAGAGGCCATGAACCTGGAAACCCCGGGTCCCCTACATTAGAAAGCACACAGGGTCAAAGGAGAATTTAGTTATTTGGCAGATTGCTCAGGGAATTTTTTTGTTCCTGGAACCTGAGTTTGTCAGGTTCTAACATGGTTATTTTTTACAGTGAGTGAAAAATTTTTATTGCAATGATTGAATATGATGATATTCCAAATCATGGGATATTGTGTACATAATCACAACCGAAAAGCAAGCAATAAAATGCTATTTATTCAAATATTATTTTAAAAACCTATGTGAACATAATTATGGTTATATTATTGATACTGTGCGCTGACAATTTTAAGGTTCAGTGCCAGGGAGCCCATTTCTGCTTTGTTGAAACACATTTTTAAAAATGTATTATTAACTAAAATCAGAAGTATTTTCCCTAATTTTTGATCATAAACATATTGACTTACAATAAGCCTTATTTTTTGAGTTAATATTAAAAATGTAACTTTTCCATAAGCCAATTTCTCTCAAAGAACTTTCTCATTGCATCTTTTACGTCTTTGCTCCTCAGACTGTAGATTGATGAGGTTGAACAGGAAAAAAATAATGATGTAAAATGTGCATCCCCTATCATGTCATGCTTCATAGCAAAGCTGGAACTAGGTCTCACATACGTGAAGATGATGGTTCCATGGTGGGTGAACACTCAAGTGAGGTGAGGAGCTAGTCATGGAGAGAACCCTTTGCTCTTCCCTTTGGCAGTACGCATCTTGAGAATGACAAAGGGAATGACATCATAAGAAACAAGGACGATGGATAATGATGGTCTCAGGGATGCCCACATAGTAGAAGCAGCTCATCTACTTTATTCTTTATTTTTAATATATAGAATTCTTTATAATTGTCTTTATTCTTAATATAAATTGTCCATCAACTTCTATTTGTCTTACTTTCCACCTTGTATTTGATTAAGATATTGAAATACACTTACTTTTTCTCTCTGCCTTTAGTGTCGGAGGCAAAATCATAACAACTGGGTTTAAAGATTAAGCTTGACTTTATTTTGGTTTCTAGAGATTTGTATTCTTGAAGTGTGACAGGGCCTTTCTCAGCTCTTGGTGGGCTTAACTTGGCAAAGTAGAATTTGGGCCATCATGGTCATTGAAGCCACCCTAAATCAATGGTTTTCAAATGCATTTTCTCACCACCCCAAGCAAGAGAATAGGTACAAAGAGGAGTCAGGGCAAATGTAGGTTTGTTAAGGAAAAATGAGAAAGGAACCCCTAATAGTGGGAGTGGCTCCAATGAAGGAATGTCTTTCTGCTGCCCTCTCAGCAGGGCCCTTGTAGGTCTCAGGGCAGGTGCTAGATGGAGACTGAAGTCATCTCTATTGGAATTGGTCACTTTTGAGCTGTGGTGGGCTGGCCCAGGAATACCCTTTCTAACTCCACACTTGGATTAATACTTTAGCTATAACCCAGCTATGTATCCATATAATAACACCCAGTGGCCCTTTGTGCTTCTTGCTTGCTGCCTATCCTAGAGAATTTGAAAGCAATAAACATCGTGATTGTTATTGGCTACCACATCCCTAATGTCTTCCATGTGAAGCCAAGGCTTTGGCGGGTTCTCTACCAGTTCTTTTTAGCTGAATCAATTGAAAGAGAGCTAGGAATATGACAGCACTTTGACCGCAGTGGTGGAACTTGGTTGCCCATCGTTCAAAGTCCATAGATACCGTCAGGGCTCAGCTCCAAAACTTCCCTTTGTATGCTGGGATGGAGACTATGAAGCACATTACACCTTTGCCACAACTAATAGAAGATGCTAGAAGGACTAGGAAGGCTAGGGTTAGAAGAAAAAACTTCCTCTTTCCTTCCTCCTTCCTTTCTTCCTTCCTTCCTTCCTTCCTTCCTTCCTTTCTCCCTTTCTCCCTCCCTCCTTCCTCCTTCCTTCCTTCCTTCCTTCCTTCCACCTCCCTCCCTCCTCTCTCCCTCCTTCTCTCCCTCCCTCCTTCCTCCTTCCTTCCTTCCTTCCTTTCTCCCTCCCTCCCTCCCTCCTTCCTTCCTTCCTCCCTCCCTTTCTTCCTCCCTCCCTCCTTCCTTCCTTTCTCCCTCCCTCCCTTTCTCCTTCCTTCCTTCCTCCCTCCCTTTCTTCCTCCCTCCCTCCTTCCTTCCTTCCTTCCTCCCTCCCTTTCTTCCTCCCTCCCTCCTTCCTTCCTTCCTTCCTTCCTTTCTCCCTCCCTCCCTCCTTTCCTTCCTTCCTTCTTTGACAGGGTCACACTATGTATCCCTGGTTGGTTTAATACTCAGTGTGTAAATTCATAGAGATCTATCTGTCTCTGCCTCCTGAGTGCTGGATTTAAAGGCTTACAACTAAAGACCACACTTGGGTTCTTGTTTATTTTCTGCATCCACCACGTTCTCTGCCTAAGAGAGTGGTTTTGCTTGCCTTTTCAAGCTCCCCTGGAGTCAGTTTCTTGGTGGCTCTATATTGGTAACATGAGTGTTCAGTCAGGAAAATTGGGGTGTCAGTCAATGAAGACCATTAATAAAAGAAACTGATCAGATATGAGAGATGTTTGAAAAAATCAAAAGAGAACATGGAAACTGCACAGAGAAGAGTAGCCACAGAAGACACCACCCAAAAGCCAAAAAGATGCCAGGCTTGCCAGAGCCTTGAAGCCTAGCATGGCTGTGTCTCAGGTCTCAGCAGAGACCCCACCTGGCTAGTACAGACCCCAGGAGCTCAAGGGCTCATGGAACTGGGACTCAGGACTTAAGGCAGAAGTGCTGCCTGGCTGGTAGGCATGTCCATAAAGAGCTCAGCCTCATCTTGGTCTGTGCTTATGACTGTGGCTCAGAAATAAGAACACAGTATGTTTACTGAGCCTGTGAGATGATCAAGAAAGCCAGTGTTTATCAGTGGATACAGTCATTGTTTTAGTATTTTGCTTCCTGGTCTATTAGGTCCCTTCTTCCCTCTCCTTCTTCCTTTCTTTCTCCTTTCCCTTCCCTCCTCTCTTTTTCATTCCCCTTCTTTCCACTCTCCTCCCCTCTCCTTTACCCTCTTATCCTCCTTTTTCTCAACCTCTGCCTGTCTCTGTCTTTCTGTCTCTCTCCTTTTCTCTCTCTGATCAAAACAGAGGAAATAGGTGACCAAGTACCAACTCAGAAAGACTGAAGATAAAAAAAAAGTCATCCGTGATATTTAATTCTTAGCCTAAGAAAAGACAGAAACTAGAAACAGGGTTAAGACATCATCTTCATGAGGTTGTTGTAGAGTTCAGGGCCCTAGGGGATATTTCTTCGATCCCATAAGTCAAGGTGGCTCACAAGCTGTAGAATAGATTATCCTTGCTATCACTGAGATACATACACACACACACATATACACATTGTTACCACGTTACAATGAAAACTTGCTGCGAATGGTGGTGGTTCATACTCAGTGGGATAAAGTCAGTGTGGCAGGACTAAAGACAGCTTAGAAGACTATCTTCCACAAATACTTTACCAGACAAGTGAATTCTAAAGTTACTGCATGTGTGTGTGTGTGTGTGTGCGTGTGTGTGTGTGTGTGTGTGTGTGTGGTCATACTAGAGATTGAACCTAGGGTCTTTGTGCTTGCAAGGCAGGCACCTTAACATTGAGTTGTATCCCCAGCCCTAGAGGCTGGATTTTGTTGTCATGAGGCTGCTTATTAACTAGCTATTGATATCTTCAGATTGTAATACAAGCTCGTAAGTATGATTCAGAAACTTCTGTAGATACTTATTGGCGATACATACCCCTGGTAGAAAATTCAGTTCTGTTAAAGTATGTGCTGATTTAACTAGGCATTGCTAGTTGTGTAGCATGTAGGAAACACAAGTCACAAATATTGAAAGTAATTATGCACGTATCCAAAATGCTCTTTATAAAGATCATTCTCTCACTCAACCTCTTGAGTAGGGAATTATGAAAATCAGCCATTCAACTTGTGGTTTGCTATTTAAAAAAAAAAATGCTGCCAGCCATTGGTGGAGCGCATCTTTAATCCTAGCACTTGAGAGGCAGAGACAGGTGGGTCTCTGAGTTTGAGGCCAGCCTGGTCTACAAAGTGAGCTATGGGACAGCCAGGACTACACAGAGAAGCCCTGTCTTGAAACCCTGTCTTGGGGAAAAAAACCAAAACAAAAAAAAGCGAGATGTCTAAAAGTAAGTACAGAAGCTGGGTCATCAAATTCTATCCATAAATTTCACTTTAAAACCTTTTTTCTTAGATTAAATATCCTTTTATTCATACTCCTCATAGTTACAGCCTTTAGAAGTTTTATTGATACTAAAAAACATTAATTGTCTCATCATGCCTCAGGGTACACACAAAATGATGTCAAACACAGGAGAGTACTTTTTAAGTGCTTTGAAAACCACCGCTCCACATGACGGAGGGCACCCTGCAATACTATAGTATATTCGTGCAAGCGTGGTTCACAACAACATTTTTGATATCAAGAACAATATTTAACTGACCCATCTGTTCATATTCACACTCTCAGTCTACTGTAAGCCTGACACATCTGCCATGAACAGCCATGTTTTTCTGTGGAAAGCTATTAGTAAGCATTGCTGCATGGTCCTCAGGAGGCCTGAGCACAGGAAGGGGGAGGCTGTTGCTTTTTTATTGAAAAAAAGAAGTCTGCAAAAACTAGAGAAAAGAAAAACTGAGTCTCACTGTTTAAAAGTGTCTTGAGGATTCGAAAAAAAAATGCTGTGAATTAGAGACATGGAAGATTTGTGGTGTGAAATTTACATGGAAAAAACCCTCTGGAGTTGTAAGTGAGGCTCAGGGACACACACACACACACACACACACACACACACAGTCAATTAGCAAAGGGTAGAATACCTACTATTCGTTGGCCATTAATTAGTTGACCACTAGGCTAACCGAGCTGAGCCATATATAAAAAAAACCTGCAGACTTTACAGAATGACCTGGGAAAGTTATTAAATAAGCAAGAGGCAGCCATAGCAAGAAACTGTACATCTATAAAAGAACAGGAAGTAATGTCTACACCATTGGCCTAAGAAAACCTGGAGAAGCTTTGCCGTTAGTGTGTCTTTCCAGAGGAATCCTGGCAGGCAGGCTGTGCCTCACTTGATGGCTGTCATCGGAGTCACTTCTACTGCTGGCTTCTTCACTCCTGGAATTCATGGCATCAACTCGCGTGAGCACCCAGAAAGCTTCTGCCTGATCTCTACTTCAAAGATCGTGGAGAGATTAGAAAGGAAGAGTAGTCCGTACCAAGGAGGAATGTCAAGGGAAGTGAACTCCTCTGTGCCAAGCTCCCTTTTCCCTGAGCTCACAGAAGGTCTGAAGGCAGATAGGAACTCTGCTTGTGCAATAGGTCCCTAATGAAGACTGGAGTGTTCAGCTTGCCACCAAAGACTGTCTTATAGCGGGTGGTGGTGGCGGCACACGCCTTTAATCCCAACACTCAAGAGGCAGAGGTAGGTGGATCTCTGTGAGTTCGAGACCAGTCTGGTCTACAGGAGCTAGTTCCTGGACAGGCTCCAAAGCTACAGAGAAACCTTGTCTCAAAAAAACAAAAACAAAAACAAAAAAAAAACAAAAAAAAAACAAAAAACCAAACCAAAACAACAACATCAAAAAGACTGTCTATAGCTTCCAGAGTTAAGCCATTCGGCAAAATAAAGACAAGACCGACAGAAAACAAATACCAATTTCTTTTAAAAATTATAGTTAAGCAATGCTTTTTTATTTCTTTTGAGACAGGGTCTCACTATGTAACTCTGGCTGTCCTGGAAGTCACTATATAGATTAGGCTGGCCTCACACTTCCTGAGATCTGCCTGCCTCTGCTGAGATTAAAGGCATGTGACACCACGCTCTGCTAACATGGGGAATTCTGATCCCTTTTGTGAAAGTCAATTAAAAAGAAAAAGCTAGAGAAGTTGAGAGCTAAGAGGACCAAGATGGCTAGGTTAGCACAGTTGGTCATAGAGTACCAGATGGGCGAGGACAACTTTCCTCCATCCATCTCCTACCTAGGGATTATCCTCTCGATGTGTCCCAGCTAATGCTTACACAACAGACCTGCAGAAGTTCAACTGTGTCCTGCCTCCTTCACCTTTCCTCTTCCCATCAGCAAGGCTAAGAAGCCCCTTTAATATGTATTAGAGTTAGTCTGTACTGCTGAAAGCAAAATGAACTGACATTGCATTCAAAGACCAAGTTTAATAACTTTAGATTTTTTTAAAAAAAATATTATTTCTCCATTTTCATTATTTATTTTATGGGTATGGATGCTTTGCCCACGTATACGTTTGTGCACCACTTGCATGCCTGGTGCCCAAGGAAGCCAGAAGAGGGCATTAGATCCCTTGGAACTGGAGTTAAAGGTGGTTATGAGCATGCGGGTGCTGGGAATAGAGTGTAGGCTCTCTGGAAGATCACCTAGGGCTTTTGTTTGTTTGCTTGTTTTGGTTTTTTAAGATGGATTTCTCTGTAGCTTTGGAGCCTGTCCTGGGACTCTCTCTGGAGACAGGCTGGCCTTGAACTCACAGAGATTGGCCTGTCTTTGCCTCCCTAGTGCTAGGATTAAAGTCATTGCCCGGCTCAGTCAGTGTTTTTAACCACTGAGCCATCCCTAAGTTCTACTACTTTAAACATGATCGTATGCCTGTGTTCTTTATTCAGTGAGAAAATTTCACCTTTGTAAACTGTACGGCAAAGGGACAAGACTTAGCATGAGTCACAAATACACACGGGCACAACGTCCAGACAAAAGCAGACAGTGTCACAGCTCCACAGCCTGCCAGTGTCTGGGCTGTTAGAGGATTATCATCCCTGCCCCCCCCCCCCCACCACCACTAGGCAAACCACAGCTACTTGTGTGGTTGGTGTGCAGCTACAGACCTTGGCTCTCCTGCCGTGTGATTTCACATAGAGCTGGAGCTCTTCCAGCCAGCAGGTGCTAACGGTCCCTGAAAACCAGCCTTTAAGAGAGAACCGAGAGGGGCCAGGAAGATGCCGCCAGCTGTCATCCCAGGGGAACAGGCTTTCGAAATCGAAGAAGCCCAGATTATCCAGGACACTGCTATCAAAGCTCAATGGAGATCCATGCACAGAAGCAGAACATGACTGGCCCTCTCCCCCTTTTCTTTTCCCTGACCACCTACTGTGCGCCATGCCAGTGAAGGCCTCACAGCCTTCCCTGTTTAAAATCTCGCTGTCCCTTTAAACTTCAGGCCATGAGCGCTTTCTTAGAAAAGCGGTTCCTTCCTTCCTTCCTGGAATGCACTCAGATATTTGTTCAGATTCTTGTTTTGTGTGCAATCGTGACATGTTCTGGAGATTTTATTGAAGCGGATCTAGCCTAGAGCCTACTGAGATAACAGCTAAATGGTAATTCGGTGATAAAGAATATATTTACTCCTCCGGAAGAGAAAAATTAAGTACATAATACACCTTGATTTCTCGCATTTTACTGATTCCATGGAGTAAACACTCCTACCATATCGTCATGTCCAACTCATGCTACCAAGATCAAGTCCCTGATCTTGAACTGGGAGGAAGGGCTCCCATTAGATCTTGTGGCCAGTCTGGACTGGTAGGCACTAGCATATCATAGCTTCATACCCACAGAGTTCCTTAAATAATGCCTTGCCACTCCTGCCTATCGTGATGGGGGCACAGAGGAGCACCTCTTCGTCCAAGGTTGCATGTCATCAGAGACCCCATGGAATTAGGTCTCACACAAATGGTTCTTCAGAAGAAGCTGATTTAGTTCTTTTTTTTCTTTTCATTGAAATAATTTTAGTTGTTATTGTTTTTGAGACAGGGTTTCTCTGTGTAGCTTTGGAGCCTGTCCTGGAACTTGATCCATAGACCAGGCTGGCCTTGAACTCACAGAGACCTGCCTACCTATACCTCCCAAGTGCTGGGTTTAAGGGCCTGTGCCACCATTGCCCAGCAAAATAACTTTTATACAGTATATTCTGATGGCTGTTTCCCCTCCTTTGCCTTTCCCCAGATCTTCTCTGCCTCCCTGTATCCAGCTCGTGCCTTCTTTCCCCCTCACTTTAGAAAACAAACAGGCCAAAAAAAAAAAAAAAGCAAAAACAACCAGACTAAAACAAATGGAAAGACACCCACAACATACACACTCACCCATACACACACACACACACACACACACACATAGACACAAAACGCTTGCCTATAAAATAAAAATAAATTTTAAAAAATGTGAAATTTACTCCTGTTGTCTAGACCAATACATGGCTAAAAGTGAGAGAAACAGTTCCAAAATGAGGACTTAAAGAACTTCAATTAGGAATTTGTTTTTATTTTCTGTTTGTTGTTTGTTGTGCTCCTGGTAGAACCCAGGGCCTCTCACATCCAGGTAAGTGCCAGCCACTGGGTCACACCCACCCCTAGCCCGCAAGCAGGAAATACCCGCTCTGGTCTCTAGTTCTGGTATTCCACTAGTACAAGTCCAGTTCTTTGATTTGTTTTGAAACCTTGGTTGAACTTTAAAGCCTCTAGCCCCGTGTCTTTTAATCCATCATCAGTCAATACCTCCTGTATGTAAGGAGAGGGTTAGTACAACAGAAAATGTGAACACATATTCTGGGAGAGAAATTGGAAATTTGTATAAACAAGTTATCAGTTTGATATTATTTTATTTTCCTAAGTCCAATCCAAGTAGCTAATTCACATTTTTTTCAATGCCTAGTATTTTATTTTTAGTCATGCTTCTTTATGGAGTTTATTAGCTTTTTTGAGAAAATGAAAAGGGACTAGAGAATTAGATATAAAGAGTTATTAGCTTTAACTACAATTTCTATGCCATGTAACTAAGAAATAGCTTCCTTGGTTAGTAAAAGTAAGAAAACCAGTTGTATAAATGACTGTCATGTACTCACAGTGTTGGCCTTAGGGGCTCTGCAAGCATTGTACTGTCTACCGCAGCCTAGGCATCTTCATCTGGACATATCTTTGACAATTGAGGGGGATCTGATAATGCTAAGCATGGCCAACATTACACTCTCAATTTGAGAACTATGTCTCGCCTGCAGCGTGTGTGAATGATACCCTAGAGGGTATGGCTGGGACAAATGAGACTCAGCCCCTAGCACTGGCATCTGTGGCCCCAGGATGCACTCTGGGGATTAAATGCAATGTGTCAACACACAGTGAAGCCTCTTGTGCAGATCTGACATGGGTAGTTAGTAGAAAAGCCTTCCTTTAATTAACTGCAGACGTGAATGCTTGAAAGGAGACCTCTGTAAAAGATCTTAGGGCTGAGAACTTCTTATATAACAGGCATGAGACCGAAGCAAGTGGGGCAGATGTGACAAGAGAGCCTTTGATGTTGATAGAAAAGCAAACTGGAAAGATTCATTCATCCTTTAGAACCTCAGATCCACCCACACTGGAAATTGTCACTAACGTACTCTGGCCCAGGAATAACACATACCCGGACTTGTAAAGTTTGTCTTGTTGTTTGAGTCTCATAATAGAAAGAGGTCAAGTGGCAAAGGGAGTTTTATGAAAGCAAAACTGAAATGTATTAATGCTGAAGTGGGCACAAATGGACTCATTCGGACCCTGACTGGCGAGAGACACAGCACCGAAAGTTGTTAGCCCTATGATAGGTTGAGCCTCGAAGAGAAGCCCCTGGATTTGAAACAGCTTATCTTCTTTCTCAAGGATGATGTCATTACTGCTTCACCTTATTATACTGCCCAGTTTGCAATAAAATCTTCTGCATACATCTCTAATAAAATGTAATTCATGTGCATGAGGTTTGTGATAAACTATTTTGAGGTTGCATAAAGTGTTGGTCACTGCTTTGAAAGAAAACATGGACTGCTCTTCTTCAGAAGAACTTCGCTTTACAACATGTTGAACTGAGTAACAGCTTCCCTGGATGTCCAGTCTCTGACTTCCAGATATAAGAACACATTTGCTTATGTGGAGAAAGAGACTTTGCCTGTGTGGTTAGAGACTGTCCTGGTTTTGGTTGGTTTGTTGATTGGTTGGCTAGTTGATTGGTTAGTTGTTTGTTTGGTTAGTTGATTGGTTAGTTGGTTAGTTGGTTGGTTAGTTGTTTATTTGTTTGGTTGGTTAGCTTTGGCTTTGTTCTTTGGCTTTGCTTTTGTTAGGTGATTTCAGGGGTTCTTAATCGATCACATGAGCTCCAATCACATAAGTTTGTAAAAGCAGAAAACTTTCCCAAGCTAATGTCAGCATCGGAGGGACATGTTTAAACAGCAGAGAACAGAAGGGTTAGAAAGGTATGACCCAAGGTGTCAGTCTGCTACTGTGGGGTTTAAAGAAGGAGGAAGAGACTGTGAGCAGGGAATGTGGACAGACCCTAGAAGCAGCAAAAGGCAAAGAAACAGACTCTCCTCCAGGTCTTCAGGAAGCTGTACACAGTCTACCAACAACTTAAGCTGTAGCCTCATGAAGCCTCTTAGACCTATAAAAGTGTATGATAATGAACAAGTGTTGTCTTAAAACACAAAATTTGTATAAATTTGTCATCCAAGCCATAGAAAAGAAATGAAATCCATATTGGGTGTATTCTCTGCTGGTTGGTTTACTTTCTCTCTTTATACACACTTCCCTTTATTTTCAATGCTAAATAATAGCATACTTCTTTTGGTTTTTCTAGACAGGGTTTCTCTGTAGCTTTCTGGAGCCTGTCCTGGAACTTGCTCTATAGACCAGATTGGCCTCTGCCTCCCGAGTGCTGGGATTAAAGGTGTGCGCCACCACCGCCCAGCTAGCATACATTTTTAAAATATCATCTCATATTACAATTAAACCCAACACATTATCATCAACAACTCTGGTAAATTAGATGGAATCAGCCACAGTCTAAGTAGCTACAACCAGTTAATGTTTGCTCAAGCAGTGGCAAACGCATTATGACTGTTTCCTCCCTGCCAATGACTTTAGGATTATAAGATGCGCTCCAGTTTTAGAAGTCCTAAAATGTGAACGAACAGCATCTATGGCAAGGGGAAGATAGACATTAGGCCTTCCATGTCCTCTTCCCCCTGGGTACTCTCTCCACTTCCTGTGCTCAGTGGCTTTACTTTAGGTGCTCTGGCTTAACCAGTAGGCTTCTTCCTTTGTAGACAGAAAAACAACATCCTCCCACAGCCTCACCATTAGTGTCTCGGCCCCTCCTATGTCTTTGTCCTCGCCTTCTTTACCTGTGTTTAACAGGTCCTGGCGCTCTCTGAAAACTCATTTTGCAAACCCCATATGGATGCTTTGACTGCTAAAACACACCATTAACTCACAGTGTTTTTACCCTGGGTGATCTTTCTTCCTCGACACATATCTAAGTTCTAATAGTCTATTAGAAGTGACCGTGCGATTAGGCATCTCCTTTATCAGCAAATTCAGTCTTCAACGGGCACCTCTAACCCACTGTGCCTCATGCTAATGTCTCTCCCAATTTTCTCACATATATAGATAGCTTCATTCCTTAAACCACAGCCGACACCCCTTCCTAGCAGCTGTGAAAATCTTCCATGGTTCCTATGATGGTGTCACGCTCACCCTTGTACTGCTGGCCTCTTGAGGTTGGCTCGAGCTCTCTGTCCTCTTCAGAACTCCCACCCTGTGGCATACACTGTTCAAATTTCTAATCTGCGTTTCTTCTGGGCTTTTCCTCCGCCTACTTGATCTGTAAAACTCATGAGTTTTCTTCTTCACACTTCAAATTTGTTAAGACTTTTCATCATAGGTTTTGAGCATTGGAGTTCTAAGCCTGCATTGCTGTGGGGTCTCAAAGAAGTCATTCGGTAGCCAAGAACCTTCCATTTCCTCATTTGTAAAATGTAGAAAAGAATATGCATGAGAAGGGGATTATGAGGAAAGTGCCCAACAAGAAGTAAGTTCTTATGAAATGTTTATTATTTACATAACAGTTGTTTAGAAGCTTTGATCCCATCCAGTCCCCGCCACTCTGTCCGCATGTACATAAAAGGCTGCTTGTTACATTAATTATTTCAGCCCTAAGCTGGTGTCATTCTAATCTTGGGACTGGTTTGTTGCTCACCACAATGACCACAGCTAATGATATGCTATCCATTTGAGAGACACCCCCACAGGCTGCTGCTTTGTTACTGAGATACTGAAGGAAAACGCTGCCATGTCATCTCTGACCTTTACACGCTACACATAATAACACCTGCCTCTTTAACACGGACTTCAGGAGGTGCAAAGGAGATAAGCCATGTGAATACATTTTATATGCACTGTTAAATGTTTTAGAGCATGTTATGATTATTCGCTTATTCAAAAGTCCCCGTTCACAACCTTGCTTTAATTCCTTGCTTTCTCAAATGCGAGCAGGGAGATGCTGCAAACCATTCCCAAGGGTCAATCATTCATTCTCTCAGTGAGAAAATTGGTACTGGCTTCTTATTATAGTCAAACAGAGAACGCAAAGGGGCAATAACCTGGCCTCACCACACTTCAGACTGCCTTCTCCTTGCTTTTCACACGATGCCATCCTGTTTATGCACCTAACATTTTATGTGTCTGCTCGTCAAACAGGATGGAGTGGGGAAAGCAGCCGAGTAGGTGACAGGGCAGGGGACTCATGTACGATCAACCCTGGGTACCAGGCAGACCACAAGGGCTATATTTGTAATGTAGTGAATCTTCCAGAGATGAAAGCCCCAGCCCCAGAAAGTGATGCCAATTTATGAACAATCTGGAGGCAGAAGAAAACCACCAAAGGATATTCTTTTTTCTTTTAAAGTATACCTCTGACCACATACCATTATGACTCATAGTAAAATGGCCCTTGGTGATTCACTGCTACCTATTTTTCTTTAAGCGTGATAATTATCTTTACTGTTTAAATTAAGCTTTTCTTATTTCCAAAAACAATCTTTAAAATGCTCGAGGCTTTGTTGGATTTTTTTTATTCCATTGTTTAATGTAAATAAGATTAAATGTCCTGGTCCTTTCAAGTCTAACATGAGACCTGGTTACAGTTTTGTAATGTGGGATGTCTTCTAAGTTTCCATTCTAGGTCAGTTTTGGAACAAACCCCCCCTCCTTTTTTTTAAGTTCACCTTGACTATTTCAAGATAGAATGTAGCGATGTAATTTCAAAGCATTTCAGACACCAGGCACTTAAAGGTAAGCAGAGGAAGGGGGCAGGGGGGCTCTTGGAAAGATTTTCCATACTTTTCCTTCAACAAGTACTAACCCATTTCAAAACCACTATCAATTTCATGGTAAATGAGTTTTGACATGTGCATGATTATGGTTATATTTTCAGAGAAAATGCCCTGGCCTGGGGCTGAGAATCTCTTGAGACACTAACCACTTCAGCTATTCTCAACGCATTAGATCTTTAATGAGTTAATTCATTGGCTAGGTGGATTGGAAGCAACTGAACTCTAGACGAAATAATTGAGTCTATGTTTTAAAATCCCGGTAATTTCTCACTGGGGAAATAAGCTGACATCGTCTAAGAGTAGTATAAGCATACCCTCCACACAGGAGTAGCTCCGGAGCACGCCCCTTAATGCCCTTTTAAATTCTACCCCACCAGTATGACACTTGGCAGGTTGTTTGTTATTATTTTGGAATGACAATGAAGAAATATAATAATGAACCAAATTGGGGGAAGTATGTATATATCCATGCATATTCAGCACTCACATCTGACTTAGTAGATAGAAATTTTTACTTTGCCAAGAACATCATTATTTAATTAGTCAGCATTTCACAACCTAGCAGTAGATATTTCTCTAATTAATCAACATGTGCTTCCTCATTCGGGTTGTGCATCTGTGTGCACGCTTAATACTTCCTTACGAAACAGGACTGTGTTTTTTGACTTTATAAACGTCTAAGGTATCCTTTGTCTCTGGGCAGGGTGGGATGGACAATCAGAACTTCCTGTGATGTCACAAAGTGATTAAGGTGCTAATGTCGGGGCACGCGAAAGCGACAGGACAGCCATCTTAGAAAACATCTATTATTGTCTCATGTGACTGCCCGTCTTTCTTTGGCACTGGTGCACAGACTCAGAACCTTACATACACTAGTCTAGGGCTCTGCTTCTGCTGGGCAAGTAATGTACTTGAAAGAAACCGAGTTAAGATACTTAGATCAAGTTCCAGAGTTATTTCCAGATTTGACTCTAGTTATTATGTGAGCCTTTTATTCTTTAATCTCTATTATAAAATGCTAATGAAACAAGTGGTGGGATAATAGAAAAATAGTCTTTGTAGTGTAAAAAGTTTCAGTTATTTCCCATCATTTAACTTATCCAATGCTGATCAAGGTAATATTACTTATTCCATTTTCAGATTAATGTAACTTAAGCAAAACACTGGGTGATAAAACGTTCTAATTAGTTCAGTAGGTACATGGGGGCATTTCTTAGAGGTGTAGGTGGAAGACTTTAAGACAATCCTGAAGCCATTTTTGACAATTCTGAATCCTCTCAGTCTCTGTGCCATAGTGCTTCCCCTCCTCCCCTGGGAACCAAGGACCTAACAGCTACACTCGCACGTACTCAGTTCCTGAACAATTACCCATATACGTATGCTTTGGTTCGGTCTCCTGGGAAACGGGGTCAAAATGACCTCTTACCTCATCTGATCTGGCAACAGCTCTCCAGTCAATTATTGGTAATCGCCCTTTCAAATAAGCCAATCAGAATAGTCAAAGAACAACCCCCCTTGCTTCTGTGGCCCCTTGAAAAGTAGACTGTACCCGCTATTCGAAGTCCTGTGGCTTCCCGAATGCTGGGGGACCCTGTCATATAAAATCCTCATGCTTTTGCATTGGCTGTGGTGTGTGAGATGGTCTCTGAGGGCGATTCCTTCTCGGTGTTTGGACGCTAGAGTCCAACATAGGCATGGCTGAAAGGGACTGCACATGGACGGAATGTGAAGAAAGAAAACAGCAGTGCTATCCGTTCCCACTGTCGATGTTAAGCAATTAGCTGTGCGCATTGTTTGAGGAGTGCATACAGCACTTAGGAAGTACTAGATGTACCGGAGAGATGGCTCAGTGGATAAACATCCTGAGTGCTCTCACAAAGGACTCACGCTCAGCTCCCAGCACCCACAGTTGGCAGCTCACGGCCTCCTTCAACTCCAAGTTTAAGGGATCCGATGCCCTCTGTCCTCTGAAGACACCTGTGGTGCACACGAACTCAGGCAAGCACAAACACATAAGCATATAAATAAACATTGAAAGTACCAAATACCGTTTTAAACACATTACACACAGTCCTTTGTAATCCTCTTGATATGTTTTGAGGTAAGCTTTGCTTTTGTCCCATTACAGGTAAGGAAGCTAGAATCCAGGGAAGTTAAAATCAATGTCCCCTCAGTTAGTACATGCAGGAGCTGGAATCTGGGCCCAGCGTTTTGGATGTTAAGTTTCTAAATTACCAAGATTATTTTCAACCATTACATATGCTTGCTATAGTAAGTGTAGCACACTGTATTGTTCAGTAAACTGAAGGTTTGTTGACTAGGTTCATGGCAGGCAGGACATTTGTTTGTTTGTTTTGGTAATTGGTACCAGTAAGTCATTACCTCCAAAACACATCCAACATTATTTTGTTTTCTGGGGCAGTCAGGATTTCAATGAACTAAACAAACCAGAAATGTCATTACACCTCACTCCACAGCCTTGAAGCTAGGTAAACTTGGAGAGCTCAGTAGGCTCTCTGGACCTCAGTTTCTCCATCAATGAAATGGGGGGGGGGTGTTTAATAGCCTGAGAAAACAAGTTATGAGGGGTGCAGATAATAAAGCACCACAGAAAGCAATATATAGCCATCACGTGACTAATAATGACACTGGTAATTATGATTATGATTCTCATTAGCTCCAAAGCACACCTGTCGCGGAGGGAACAAATGGGGCCGGAACTTCGGTCTTCAGATCTCTACGCCAGCCCATGCAGACAGCCACTGTTGTTCTCTGGCGTAATTGGAGCAAATTAAGTAACTCCCATGCCCTTGGATAGCAGCAGCACACTGCCAGTGCACACCGTTTTTTAAAGATCTGTTTGGAAGGTGCTTGTGAAACTCCCTTTTGCAATGGTGCAGGAGAACAAAGCAATTTGGTGTTTCTGATTAAGGGCACCCCTGACAGGGGGCATCAGGATTACATTCACCCTGGAAAGCAGATGTTGCTGTATCAAAACCACAGAATGTTATCAGGGCGGTTCCCCCTGAAGACACTTACTGGCAAAAAGCTTCTGACAAGTACTATCATAAATTCAACATTTTTTCTCATTTTAGGGGAGCATATGGGAGAAATAAAATACAAAGGACAAAGAAGAACGAAGTGAAGGGCTCCCAAAATGGAGTCCCACTGTGTAGTCCTCGCTGGTCTAGACCTCACTGTGTAGAGTCTACATTGTAGACCACGCTGGACTCAGACTCACAGCGATCGGCTTGCACTGCCTCTCCAGTGCTGGGATTAAAGGCACCAGCAGATATTCTCCTATGACCTCAAAAGCTATGCCGAATCCTCTTCTATGGAGATACATGAATTGACCTCACTAAGCACATAAGTGTTTGTGGCTTTTCCACTATTGTTAACAGTATTACTGTAAAGATTCCTGTGTAAAAATGTAATTACGAATCTTGGGATAAATTCTGCATGGTTTTAGCCATAAATTATCTTGCAACAGGAAATAGTCTTGCTAAAAACAATCTCTTCCCAGTTGTTGTTTTTCTTTAATTGCTTTTAAATCCATAAATAGGGACTGAAGAGATGGCTCGGTGGTTAAGAGCACTGACTGTTTTCCAAGGACCTGGGTTCAATTCCCAGCACCCACATGGCAGTTCACAACTGTCTGTAACTCCAAGATCTGACACACTCACACAGACATACATGCAGGCAAAACACCAATGCACACAAAATAAAAATAAATAAAATTCTTAGAAATTCATAAAGTAAAGTCAAGAAACGGTCTTCTGTCAAATAACAGGTTTTAGAAAACCTGTATTTCCTTGGTTATTCTGACACTCTGTTTTTAGGGACGTTTTTATCTTTCTTTTTGCCTTCTTCTTTTGATGTACCGGTTTGTAAATTCCATTGTTCTCATACTGGACATCTTCTCTTTTTCTAGATTCTTTATACACTGATGTTTGTACCTACAACCATGTTTTCATCAGTCTCCCTTCTTTCCCACGTGCTGGGAATCAAACCCAAAGCTATGTGTCTGCTAGACAAGCACTCTACCACTAACCCACACCCCTGCCCTTCACTCTACCACTAACCCATACCCCTGTCCTTGGTTTTATTTGAGACAAGTTCTCAACATGTAGCTGAGATGTTGAATTTACTACATAGCCCAAGCTGGCCTCCAACTGGTTATCCTCCTGCCTCTGCCTCTGGGTTATTGGGATTACAGATGTACACCATTCTATTCCACCAGTCTTTTGTTTCTGTTTTTTAATTTTTGATGTTTTCCCACCACCACCCTCAAGGTTATAATTTTCATGTAATTTTTGTTACCTTTAGCAGCAAACTTAGAAATTGTTATTCTATCCAAAGATTGTAAAAGGTATTAAGTTATTCTTTGACACGGCAGTTTTACTTTTAGCATCAAAAAGCTTGCTGTCTGTTTGGTGGAACTGCTTGAAGCAGGTATACACACATGGGGAGACTCACAGGGCGCATAGGATATGAGTTCCAGATTCCTTTCCTCTAATGACCAGACATTCGTCATATCACTGAATTTCTTTTCTTGTCACTGATGGCTGCATGTAGCGCTCCATCCCTCTCTCTGCTTGGGACTGTTTATAGACTTTTTGTGTTCATGCTTGGCTCATTTCTACGTCAGTAGTGTGCAACTCTTTTAATTACGATAGATTTATATTTCTTTGGAAACCTTCATTCGACAAATTCTCCTCTTGGTTTTCATTTTCTAACATTCCTTAGCATTCTTTTAAAAAAGAAAGTTTTCTTCTAAGAGAATTTAAAATATTCTTTGATGTTCAGTGTGTTCAGACTGATATTGAGGTATTTAATCCATTTGGACTTGAGTTTTGTGCATGGTGATACATATGGATCTATTTTCATTCTTTTACAGATTGACATCCAGTTTTGCCAGCACAATTTGTTGAAGATGCTCTCTTTTTTCCATTGTAAGAGAAAGTGGAAAGTACTCTACAACACATGGGCACAGGAGACCCCAGCAGCACAGACATTAAGGGCAACATTGAATAAATGGGACCTCCTGAAACAGAGAAGCGTCTGTAAAGCAAAGGACACTGTCACTAAGACAAAAAGGCAACCTACTGACTGGGAGAAGACCTTCACCAGCCCCGCAACTGAAATATGTAAAGAACTCAAGAAACTAGACTGTAAAATGCTAATCAACCCAATTATAAAATGGGGCACTGCACTGAACAGAGAATTCTCAACAAAAGAAGTTCAAATGGCCAAAAGACACTTAAGGTCATGTTCAACTTCCTTAGCGATCAGGGAAATGCAAATCAAGACAACTTTAAGATACCATCTTTCACCTGTCAGAATGACTAAAATAAAAAACACCAATGATAGGCTTTGCTGGAGAGGTTGTGGAGAAAGGGGTACACTCATCCATTGCTGGTGGGAATGCAAACTTGTGCAACCACTTTGGAAAGCAGTGTGGTGGTTTCTCAGGAAATTCGAGATCAACCTACCCCTGGACCCAGCAATACCACTCTTGGGAATATACCCAAGAGATGCCCTATCATACAACAAAAGTATATGCTCAACTATGTTCATAGCAGCATTGTTTGTAATAGCCAGAACCTGGAAACAGCCTAGATGCCCTTCAATGGAAGAATGGATGAAGAAAGTATGGAATATATACATATTAGAGTATACTCGGCAGTAAAAAACAATGACTTCTTGAATTTTGCATGCAAATGGACAGAAATAGAAAACACTATCCTGAGTGAGGTAAGCCAGACCCAAAAAGAGGAACATGTGATGTATTCACTCATAGTTGGTTTCTAGCCATAAATAAAGGACTTTGAGCCTATAATTCGTGATCCTAGAGAAGCTAAATAAGAAGGTGAACCCAAAGAAAAACATATAGTCATCCTCCTGGATATTAACCTTCATCAGGTGATGAAAGGAGACAGAGACCCACATTGGAGCACCGGACTAAAATCCCTAGGTCCAAATCAGAAGCAGAAGGAGAGAGAGCATGAACAAGGAACTCAGGACCGCTAGGGGTGCACCCACACACTGAGACAATGGGGAAGTTCTATCAGGAACTCACCAAGGCCAGCTGGACTGGGTCTGAAAAAGCATGGGATAAAATCGGACTTGCTGAACATAGCGGACAATGAGGACTGCTGAGAAGTCAAGAACAATGGCACTGGGTTTTGATCCTACTGCACATACTGGCTTTGTGGGAGCCTAGGCTGTTTGGATGCTGACCTTACTAGACCTGGATGGAGGGGGGAGGTTCTTGGACTTCCCACAGGGCAGGGAACCCTGACTGCTCTTCGGGCTGATGAGGGAGGGGGAGTTGATTGGGGAAAGGGGAGGGAAATGGGAGGCGGTGGCGGGGAGGAGGCAGAAATCTTTAATTAATAAATAAATAAATAAATAAATAAATAATAAAATATTCTTTGACTGACGTTTAGAGCTAAGGCTCCACAATTTGTACCTCTGTGCTTTCAAAAGATGCTGCTGTTCCACGGGTTGTGCACAGATCCTTAAGGATGTTTCCCATAATATTTTTGAGAGAAACTTATCAGACTTGGCACCCAAATCAAGCTGCTAGACACTCGCCCAGTTCAGTGTCCTCGGGGTACAGTGTACACACCCTAGCAATGTCTTCAGCCTTGCGATCCTATGATTTTATTTTGTTTGCCCCAATACATTTCCTACTTAATTAGTCATAATTTTTGTGGTAGAGTAGCGTTGACCTTTACTTATTGTAACACTCATTTGATTTAAAATATTACAGCTCTCATAATTGGCCAATACCACATTGTGATGGTCTAGGCCACATAGAAATCTCTGCTTTTAAAGATTTCTGAGGAACATGTTGAAGAATAAGGCTGGTCATCCTTCAGGCAAATGACTTTACCCACACTAAAACAAGTGACTATATGATTGTATTTGGACTATAAGCGTCCACAGCCAGTTTTGATGATGATGATGATGATGATGATGATGACGTTGATAATAATGTTGATGATGATGAGAGACAACAGCATTGCTGGAGCTTCTAATTCTTTCCTGGATAACCAATAAGGAGATACAAGTCATATTTTTTGTATGACCTAGAGATTTTGTAAGGTATTGTCTATTGATGGGTATCTCTAGATAGCTGTGGAAATAATCAAGAGAAATTCAAGAGCAGAAACAGCAGAAACTAACATAGACCCTTCGATGAGATAGAAGACTGTCTGTTCCCATCACTTTCCCATCTTGTGCCCCAGGCGGTCCAGACAACAGTGTTGGGCATATGATGAAGCCCACACACAGGGTAGTCTTGTTAAATGAGTGAACCATAGGTTAGGCCTTTTGCACCTTCAAAAGACAACGAAGGATGTTTCTCCACAAGGACTGCACTGCCCCAATTAAACACATTATTTCTCACCGTTCAGCTTGTCAGTCTGTTGCAGGGGTGGGAAGCTAGAAAGGAAATAATAGCTAGGTCTCAGGGACATGGAAAGAAACCTAGGATATGCCTACCCTGCCTCACAGAAGGCAGTACCTGTACTAAGTTGAACATAAGCAACACAGAAGGACTAAGCTCAGCACTATGGCCGTTTATGAGCGTAGGCGTCTGTGTCACTGGGTGCACCCAAGAGTGTCAGACAGAAACTTCCCATCTGCATATTTTATTTGCCCAATTCCCCAGTCCCCTCTCCTTGACACCTTAGCAACCATGAACCGTTTTGTCTCTGTGAATTTGACTCTTCCCAATCCCCCACATGAAGGTTGATCCTACTGCGTTTGGCTTACTTTACCATGCATAACATTTCCTGGGTTCATTCACGGAACAATTATCAATTTCATTCCATTTTAAGACTAAAGACTATTACCCTTCCGTGTGTGTGTGTGTGTGTGTGTGTGTGTGTGTGCGTGTATGTGTGTTTCTGTGTGTGTGGTGTGGTGTATTTGCCCATTTATCTCTTGACAGACATTTGAGTTTTTCTGCCTTTTGGTTATTATAACTAACACAGCCAACAAACATTGTAACTGCGTCTCAACTTCAATTATGGATAGCACATCTCTAGCATGAAATTGTTATGTAGTATGGAAGGTTTGTTTAATTAATATCTTTAGGACAGAACTGCCGTGCTGTTTTCTAAAGTGGCAATGCTCATTGATATTTCCATCCGAGATGTCCACCTGTCCCATTCTCTCCACTTCCTTGCTGATGTTTTGCCCACTTATTTCCTTGCCTGTAAGTTCTAATGGTCATGGGACGGCACCTCCTGGTTTTGTTTGTTTTCCCGGTGACTAGCACTCTTTAGCATGTTTTTGGTGCTGTGTTTGGTCACTTGTGTTTCATCATCAGAGAAGTGTCTGTTCATGTCTTCCATATGCATTTATTCAAATAGCAAACACATATGAGTATATCTGAAATTATATGTATTTATTGGGTGCCACGTTATGTTTTGGTCACTGTGTGCATCGTGGGATTTTAAAATTACATAGTTTCAGTTTATGTATCTCCTCAAATTTTAGCATTCCCTTCTAGCTTTTTGTAATATAAGCCTTATTATAGTTATGGTCACTAGACTGCGCAATAAAGCACTAGAATTTTTTAATCCTTAGGAATTATAATTTAGCACATGCTATTCTGACGTCCCCCTCCCTCCTTCCTCCACACTTGCCCCAGCCTCTGCTAGCTACTGTTTTAAGCTTCTACTGGATCAGTTCTTTGGAGTTTCCCATAACCGTGTTGATTTGTATTTCCATAAGTGACTTATTTCACCTAAGATAACGTCCGTCAGTTCTGCGTGTAATTTTGCTGCTTTTAGTGGTAGATGTGACCCTCGTTGCGGTTTTGTGCCATGTTTTCTTCACTCATCAGCCAGTGAACACTTTGGCGTTCGCCTTCGCGGACAGGGTGAATGAAGCTGCATGCAGGGAGTGCGCATGCGTACACCCGGAAGGAGGATGGCTGGAACTGCCCCCTACTTTCTATCCAGCTGTATTAACTTATAGACCTACCAATGGTACGCAAGGATTCCCTTCTTCCCGCAGCCTCCCCACAAACACTTTTTAGTCCCCTGTCTTATTGGGAACAGCCATTTGAACTGGAGTGATCAAATATCCCACTGTGGGTTTTAAATTTGTCTTTCCCACCAGGCAGTGGTGGCACATGCCTTTAATCCCAACAATCGGGAGGCAGAGATAGGCGGATCTCTGTGAGTTCGAGGCCAGCCTGGTCTACAAGAGATAGTTCTGGGACAGGCTCCAAAGCTACAGACAAACCCCGTCTCAAAAAAAAAAATTGTATTTCGCCAAAGCTGAGCATTTTTACATCCTAATTGCCCGCGTCTGTGTTCTTCTGAGAACTGTCCACTGAGATCTATTAATTGAGCTCTTGTTTAGCTAGTTGAGTTGGATGCCTTACAAATATTGAATAGTAACTCCTTACCAGTTCCATCACAAGTTAGTTTCCCAACCCTGACACAGTACCTGGAGCAAATCAGGAAGCAGGAAGGTTTCCTTGGCTCGGTTCTGCGGTTTCTAACCATGGCTACCCGATGCTGTTGTTTTGACCATAGAAGGACAATGGAAGAAGGTGCTCACCTCGTGGTGGCCAGGAAGCAAAGAGAGAAATCAGGCTCTCGATTCCCAGCTCCTGCCTCGGCACTTTCCCTAGGGACTTGGCATCCTCCCACTACGCCCACCTCTTCATGATCCTGCACCTCCAAGAACCAATGGAGCAGGCAGCAACCAAGCTATTTAACCCGGTGGCCTTTCCTAAACAGCCTGATCCAAACTGCAGTATAGAGTTTGAAAGTGGCTTCTCTGTAGGTTGTCTCCTCTGGTCCCTTTTCTTTGCAAAAACTAAAGTTTAACATAATCCCATTTGTCTACTTTGGGGTTTTTTCCCCCTGTGCTTTAAAGGGTCTGATCCAAAATTCCTTGCCCATACTCAGTATCCCGGATATCCTGAAGCATCTCACGTATGCTTTCTTCTAGTAGTGTCATAGTTTAGTGTCATATCTACGTCTTCAATTCATTTTGAGTTTATTTTATACGTGGAGGGAGATAGGGGTCCAGCCTCGTTCTTCTGCACATCGATATCCCATTTTCCTAGCACCGTTCTTTAACAGACAGTTCTGTCTCTTCTGGCTGTTCTCTGCTGTTGTCAAAGAACTGTTGGCTATAAATACATTGGCTCCTTTTCGGCTTCTCTATTTGTGTGTTGTGTGTATGTGTGTGTGTGCACATATGTGCACACACACACATACATGCATATTTTGTTTTAGGGGAAATCGCTTATTTTACTATGTTTTGAGATAAAGTCTCTTGTATTCCAGTGTGATCTTGAACTCAGTATGTACTCGAGGTTGGCCTTGAACTCTTGATCTTTCTACAGCAGCCTCCTGTGTGTGGAGATCACAGGCCCACACCACCAAGCCTAGCTTTTGCATACTTGATTTAATGCTTGCATCATGCTGTCTTCATGCCTATATCTTTGTGGCGTATTTTGGATTCTGGTAGCACAGTGCTTCCTGCTTCTTGTTTTCCTTCGCCCACGCTTGAAGTAGGTTTCCTTGGTGCTCCAGTTTAGTTCTTTACGTGGTCCAGAGGCTAATGGTGCCGATTTGCACACATTTTCTCCACCCTGCGGGTTGTCTTTCCACTGTGCTGGTTTTGTTCTTCGCTTCACAAAAGTTCTTACTTGGATGAAATCCGATTGAGCAGCTTGCTCTTTCGTAGCTTGTGCTTTGGTAGCATATCTCAAAGCATTGCAAGCCTACTCTCACACAGAAGGTTTAGCCAGGGATAGCGCAATAGGAACCTGGCTGTCTCCATGGGTGTGCCTTCATGACATAGTGACCCGGGCTGCCGTGGACCTGGTCTTCCCACTGCCCCTACCGTCACTTCCTGAAGGTTGTCCATGACATGCTTTTTCTTAAACAACTTGAGGCACCTGCCCTTTGAAGTGGTGTCAGCTGCAGATGAGACACCACTGTCACATGACATCTGTTTTTAGTGAGTGGAAAATGCTGTAATACTTCACTTATTTACCTCCCTGCCCGGAAATCCACAACTTCACAGTTTCTCACAGGGGATAATTTGGCTTCTCTCCAATAATTTTTTTTTCTTTCTAATACTTAAATGCGTTGCTGTAAATCTTCGCAGCTTTAAAGGGAGATACACACCGTGGCATATTTGAAAACAGCATCTTGCATATCAGTTGTTAGTCAAACTGTATTCCAACTGGGCAGCCTGATGAATGTTCAATTAAAATGCCACCATCTGATGGCAATGCCCCAAAATAGAGTATTACAAGTCAATTAAGATGACCAATCTGGCTTTTTTGGTAGTACTTCATCATAACTTTTCAAATCAGTAACAATTATACTTGTTTCCTAAATTAAACAAACTATAAATGGAGAATACCACATTCATCCAGAAATGTTTTCCCAACTTCCACCAATGAATGCATATCGTGAAATATTACTAAATCCCCTGATCCATCTTCCAGCATGGCTGCAATGATCTGAAATAGGAAATAAGTGCTCTGAACACACTCTGGGAAGACCATTGAATGTTCACCAGTGGCTCTGTTTTATTAGACTTGCATTTCTGGTCCCAAATTCTGTTCCTTTGCCTAAACTTCAGTAAAGAAAGATAGAAAAGAGGGGGACAGGACGGAGACTACATCAGTGATTGACAATTCCTCGGTGGCATTCAGCCCAGCCCACAGGGTGAGCCTGGTTCATAAATGGTCATCCTCTAAGGAAGTGTTGCAGACTTGCTTCTCAGTGTAACAGTATTGTGTAGCAGAACTTTAAAAAATGAACTCTGCGACTGGAGCAGTGTATCATTGTTTAATTAGCTCTTCCTGGTCTTCTGGAGAACCCAAGTTCAGTTCCTACCACCAAATCCAGCAGTTTACAACTACCTATAACTCTAGCTCTGGGACATCTAACCTCTTCTGGCCCCCATGGACACACCCCACACATTGCATTTATACACATACACACACACACACACACACACACACACACACACACACACACACCACAAAAGGAAAAGAACTCTGGTGATGGGAAGTCCTCTGTCATTGGACACTTACCCTTGGACAAATGTAGGCAGCACCCGTCATGTTCCTAGGCTTCTTCTCACACATACACCTCTCGACATGTTGATGTCCACTTCAGGAAGCAACACAGCCGAGATCCACTCATCCGCCCTTTATTTGGACTTTCAACTTTCAAAGTTCTGAGTTAAATCAACCTCTTTTCTTTATAAATCATAAGCTTCGGGTATTTGTTATAATAACAGAAAGCGGTTTAATACTGACAGGTCAACTGGCCCCTCTGCGGTTCCTGGAAAGCATCAAGATTCCGCTTGAGTTTGCCGGGGTACAGTTAAATGGCTACAATCTACAATCCTAAGAACAAACACAGTAACAGTAACCACTTTGTTGCAAGCGCTGTTGTAAACACGAAGGAGAGAGGTCATATGCAGACCCAACCAAGCTCCTCAAATGTCTGTTCTTGGTGGAGCCAGATGACGTGGCTTGATCTGTGATGTATCCAACCAAAATTGGTGGCTACCATGTTGTCTGTGCTCTTTGCCTACTAACAGGGATGTGTAACAGATGTCTGTAGGCCAAAGGGTGCTGCTTCTTTTTTTAATGCTATCTAAAATCGAACTTCAAAAGCAAATTGCCAAAATAGTCAAGTAAACACATGGTCACCCATCCATTCGCCCATACATCAAGGAAGCCCTCCGGGGGTGGATAATTCTGGCTGGTCATCCCCCCCACTGCCATCTGGGACGAGTGCTGTGGGGCTGTGGCATCTAGGGAGTCAGTGCCTACTAAGGGGCAAAAGACAGAATGAGAAAGACAGACAAAGATGCTGGCCAAGCTGATAATGTGCAGTCAAGGGAAGATTGACCTATGCTCAGAGTAACTGAATAACTACCGAGCATCGAAAACCAAGCCCTGCTTGATTTGAAGCAGCGCTCTGAGCCTGGGACCCAACCATCAAGAGGGTAACTCCTGCAAGCATGGAGTTTCCTTTGCATTTGCTGCCTCACAATTTTTTCTTACCACTGGGAAGGATTTCATCAAGAGAATCTTCTGTAACTTAATCTTGTTCAGAATCAGGCTGACATGCGTCTGGTTGGACTAATTTCAGCAAATGTTCTGTTTTGTCCAGAACACAGTTTGAGCATGTCTACTTGTCAGACTGAGATTCTAAATGAGGATCAGACCGAAGGGCGCTCACTGGGTGAGATAGCAAGAGCATCTTTAGAGATTATGGTTAGAACGTGCATCGATGATGAGTTGTCCTTAGTGCATAGCTGTTGTCTCTGTCTCACTGAAGGTGAGAGATGAGGCGGGAAAGGGACATCTTGATGACACACGAGCATTGGCTCATGTGTTAGCTGGTTTCCCATCGCAGTGTCAAAACACCTAGAAGAATCAAGCCAAATGGGGAAAGGTTGATTTGTGACTCATGGCTTCACAAGTTTCTTTCTGAGGCATCTGGCTCATTGCTTTGGAACATAGGGGAGGTATATCATGGCAAAGATAGCATGTGGCAGAGAGGGGGAGAAAGAGAGAGAGAGAGAGAGAGAGAGAGAGAGAGAGAGAGAGAGAGAGAAACACAGAAATTTATTATTAGTTTTGAATGCTCGGCCTAGCATAAGCACATTTTTTCTGGCTAGCTCTTTTAACTTCAACTAAACTGTTTCTCTTTATCTACCTTTTGCCTTGGGGCTTTTTACTTTTTTTCTGTGTATCTTACTTTCACTGCTTCTTGTGTCTGCTGGCTGGCCCACGGTTGCCTGGATGACCCTGGATATCTCCCTCATTCCCGCCTCTCTTCTCCTCTTTTTTTTCCTTTCTTTTTTCTTCTCCTATTTATTCTCTCTGCCCATCCGCCCCGCCTGTCCTTTTTCTGCCTAGCTATTGGCTGCTCAGCTTTTATGAGACCAACCAGGTGCCGTAGGTAGGCAAGGGGAAACAAATGCACTCCATCTTTCCATAGTTAACCACACATCTTTACATCATTAAACAAATGTAGCACAAACAATGTATCACACCTTTACCAGTTAAAATAATATCCTGCAGCATAAACAAATGTAAAATGTCTTTGACTAGTTAAAATAATATTCCATAACAGAGAGAAAAAGGGGGGGGGAGAGAGAGAGAGAGAGAGAGAGAGAGAGAGAGAGAGAGAGAAGAGAGAGGAGTATAATAAAAGTCACTGAAGCTATTCAAGAGTTGGCAAGATGGCTTAGATAGTACAGGAGTAAAGGTACACTTGCTATGTAAGACAGGTGACCTGAGTAGGACCCTGGGGACCCACATGTTGGAAGGAGAGAAGAACTGTCTCACACAAGTTATCCTCTGACCTCAACATGCACCCACCCAAAATAAAATAGAATGCAATTTTAAAATTAAAAAAATACTCAAGAGCTTTCACTTTCCAAGGTGCCCGTTTTTTAGATTAATTCACCATCTGCAAAGGCAGATGTGAAACAGAGCACTAAACTATGCTCAGATCATGTGAGCTGTGGAGAAAGACATGACTCCCTCTGTCCTACATAGACTGTAGCTTTAGTCTCTGAACCAGTAGCACTCAGCAAAATGAATGAACTCTTCCAGTTCATATAAAGCTCATTTTCTCTGCACTCTGAAGAAGGTGGTACCTTTAGGGCCTTGGTAAATATGTCCCAGGAGTTCTACTTAATTGCAACGAACACTGAGTGTCCCCCAGAAAGCACTACGATTATCTGAATAAGAATTCAACCATTTATGTGCTATCCATGGGCACTTAAGCTATATGAAGCCCACACAGGGAACTAAATGAAATCCTAGGAAGCTCATCTTAATGGAGCATGGTGGGCTGAACTGTAAGTGACAGGGCATTCTTTGCAATATAAACAGTACACTAGAGACCTCCTCCCCTGAGAAATCCTTCGGAGACTAGAGCAAGGCAAAAGAAACCATGAATGATGAGGAAGGAACATATTTCTATAAACATATGCCACCTCATTGAGTGACACAATGAGAAAGTTAAGGGTTCTTAATTATTTTTATTTGTGTACGTGTGTGTGTGTGTGTATGTGTGTGTGTGTGTGTGTGTGCAGTTGCCTGTGTGGATGTGAGTGGAGGCCAGAGGTTGCCATCAGGATGTCTTCTTCAATCATTTCACCTCACATTTTGAGATAGGGTCTTTGACTGAATCTGAGGATTGCCCTTTGAGGTAGACTGGCTATCAGGAAGCCCCTGGGATCTGCCTGGCCCCTCCCCAAGGGCTGGAGTTACTGACAGCTTTTGCAAAGGTTCTAGGGATCCAAAGCCAGGTCCTTATGTTTGCACAGCAAACACTTCTCTCACTGAGCAATCTCTCAAGCCTTAATAGTTATTATTTATGAAGGGCTGATTGTGCACCACATTCATAAATATCCCATTTTAATTAGATAACTAGGCAAGGCAAAATCCATTTAAAGTGACCTTGAATATTTTGTAGCCTGACCTAAGTGCAGCTTATAGTCCATATGAAATTTGGTCATCGCCCTGTGTACAATTGAGGTAGAGTGCCTCATTTTTCTTTTCCAAATATTTAATGAATTTCCTGATAATATTTATTACTCTTCTATAGTTTTTCTAAACAGTTAATTATTTATTTAGTGCAAGCATGGCTCATGGGTGGCTTGCACGTGTGGAAGTCAGAGGATCACTTGCAGGAGTCTGTAGTTTGTTCTCTCTACACCACATGGGTTTTGGGGGTAGGAGTCAAGTTGTTAGGCTCAGCAGCAGGCACCCTGCACCGACTGAGCCATCTTATGGGCCTCTTCCTTTAGATTTAAATTACCTTATTTATCATATCCATATATTAAGGGGGCTGATTTCAAGACTACATATTCTGGTTGATCTGTATGCTGTCTTCAGTAATCGCCTGCAATGAATCCCATCAAAGCTTTCTGATGTGATATCATGTCATACACAGGAAGAACATGTATACATATTACTCACGATGTATTGCATACATATTGTCTACTATGAGTACAGTAAGACATATTCTGATTGTGATTTCCTATAATCGTTTGCTAAAAACCTTTCACATGCTTTCCTCTTTAATTTTAAACTTACTGTTCTTAAAAATTCTAGTAGCATTTCAGTTGACGTAAAGTTATATAATTGCAAAATAAAAGATGTTTTTTTTGTAACAGTTTTAAGTGCTCCCATTTTCTTTGTCGACCTGAGGAAAAGCTGTTGATCTTTTCCTCTACATGGGTGTTGTTTCTAGTATTAAGTATTTTATAATCTTTTTGCTGTTGCCATTTTAAAAGTGGATTTTTCTTTCGTATTTTCGCTTTCCTTCTTTCTTCCTTCTTTCCTTTCTTCCTTCCGATCTTTCATTCATTCTTTCTTTTTCTTGTGGATTTTTGAGATAGGCTCTCTCTGTGTAGCCCTAACTGTCCCGGAACTTGCTCAGTAGACCAGGCTGACCTCAAACTTACAGAGATACGCCTGCCTCTGCCTCCTGAGTGCTGGGATTGAAGGTGTGTGCAAATCACCACCTGGTCCTTTTGTATTTTCTTATATATGTCATAGAGAATACTTTTTTGATTTGAGTGTGTGTGTGTGTGTGTGTGTGTGTGTGTGTGTGTGTCGGTGCTGAGGACTGAACCCCATAAACCCCAAGCCTTGGATATGCTAGGCAAATCCCTTACCACTGAAGTTTGTCTCCAGCCTCGTTTCTGCACAGTGATCTTGTATGTTGTCACTTTAATGCACTCATGTCTCTGTGGTTGTAGCTCATCTGTTGAGCCTTTTCCTAATCTGGGTAAGTTATCTGCATGGGTCTTCTTTAAAATTTGTATTGTTAACTTATTTTTAGGCATCGTTTTAGTGCCTTCAGTATATGATGAATGTTAGTGAGCAGAAATCTTAATTTTGTGGGAATTTTCTGATATTTTCCCTGTAAGAATATTGGTTATAGGTTCTTGGTAAAAACCATATATGTATACATGTGATTTATTATATATATATACATATATATAACACATGTATATAGTATAAGTTTCTACTTATTTATCAGTAAGTACATTTTTTTGCATTCATTGGGATAATTACAGTATGTTTTTGTTTTATATTCAGGTTGAATCTTACTGATGATCTAAGAAGTCATAACCGTTATTTCCAGAAAAGTCTATGCTGACTTTTACCAGTTTCCACAGCCCTAATTTAAAAATTCTTGAAACAGGGCTATGTCGAGGTCACTGGGGAAGGGTTCCTTCCATATACTGAATTTGTCACATTGGTCAACACCATGACAGACAGTCTGGTTTCCGCTGCCTCCGCCGAGACAGAAGATACAACCATCTCCAGTGTGTGCCCTCACACCTTGACCCTGTACCTAGTGCATAAGTAGCCAGCTGTGTGGCTGTAAGGCCGGGCTTAAGGGTCAGTTGAACTCTCCAGGGTTCTCCCGCGACTGTGACCCTGTGGATGCACTATCTCCCGCAGCACATCTGCTGCAGCCTCTGTCTGTTGTTGGAGAAGACTGCCGGCCTCTTCACTGTGCATCCTGATTGTGCTAACTTCCTTCTGTAGCTTCCAGATAAGGAAAAGTTCTTGATTTATCAAGTGTCTTTGTCTGGTCTTACAGCCATTTGGATATTATTAAGGACATTTATCAACATGGTGGGTGATGGATCTTTTAATCTAATGGCTGGCAAAATATTTTTTAATATAAAATGATTCTTCCATCGCTGGAATTGATCTATAGGTTATGTTATTTTAATTTTTAGGCTGACACTGGAACCAAATGTATTTAGAAATGACATAATGGAGTTTACTTCTCAGCCGAAAGGTCACTATGAAAAAGATTTCTTCAATAGGATATTTAAAAAATTAAACATTGGAGATCTCTTTTACTTTTTACCTACAAATACACCAATGATTAAAGGCAAATTATGGTGTAAAAAGGGAAAGGTACAATACCAAAATATCTGCTCATTCTTTACAAGTTTGGGAGGGAAAGAAGCCTTCTTAAAACCAAGTCCTAAACTCAGATGCCAGTAATAGTTTGTTTAAGAAGAAGAAACAACATAAAACTGGAACGGGGGGACACTACAAACACATCTAAAGCAGATGAGAAACTGGACTAATACATTTGCAGTTCATAGAGGATTGATACTCTAAAAGCCACTGATACAGTATCTCAAAGGCTCTGAGAAGCTGAGGGGAATTAGCACCTTGGGAAACACTAATTTGGCACACTAGAGGGAACACGGAGGTCCCGCCGTGTGCTGTGTGTCCCTCTTCACTCTCAGTGGGGGGAAATGCACAATGTGTTGCTCACTTAGAGGAGCTCCCCACAGCCTGGCTAGGGTCAGAGGGCAAGTGGAGAGGGCTCCATGAAGGGAACTGGGAGGGGGTCTGGGGAAAGGGCAGTTTGCCTCCCATCTCTGCATATTTGTACCATAGATGTATCTGCTTCTATATAAAATGCTTTCAAGATTTTTACGTGACTGCCAATTATTTTAAAAGTGAATGGGATAGAGAGGGTTCAGATGTCTATCAAAGAGAACTGCTAAAATGTAGTGAGTCCAGAAAGTGGAATAGCAGACTTTTTTTTATTACTCTACAAATAATACCAATCAAAATTCCCACTTCCTCCCCTCCTCCCACATCCCTCCCGCTCCCCCACGCACCTCCCCCCCTCCAGTTCTAAGAGAGGGCAAGGCACCCTGCCCTGTGGGAAGTCTAAGCCCCTCCCCTCTAGATCCAGGCTTAGGAAGGTGTGCATCCAAATAGAATAGGATCCCAAAAAAAGCCAGTACATGCCTAGAAACAAATCCCAGTGCCATTATCATTGACTTCTCAGTCTGCCCCAATTGTCAGCCACATTCAGAGGGTTCAGTTTGATCCCCATGCTCATTCAGTCCCATTCCAGCTGGCTTTGGTGAGCTCCCATTAGCTCAGGCACACTGCCTCAGTGGGTGAACCAACCCCTCGTGGTCCTGATTTCCTTGCTCATATTCTCCCTCCTTCCACTCTTCAACTGAACCTTGGCAGCTCAGTCCAGTGCTCCAATGTAGGTCTATGTCTCTACTCCATCCATCGCCGGATGAAGGTTCTATGGTGATATTCAAGATAGTCACCAGTCTGGCTATGGGACAAGGCCAGTTCAGGCACCCTCTCCTCCACAGCCCAGGGTCCTAACTGGGGTCATCCCCATGGACTCCTGGGAGCCCCTCCAGAGATAAGCCTCTTGCCAATCCCAAAATGGCTCCCTCAATTAAGATATCTTTTTCCCTGCTCCCATATCCGTCCTTCCTCCATCTCAACCATCCCATTCCCCCAAACTCTCACCAACCCTCCCCTTTTCCCCTCTCTCTTCCCTTCTCCTCTTTCCTCTACACCCCTCTTGCCCCCATGCTCCCAACTTTTGCCTGGCCATCTTGTCTGCTTCCAATTTTTAGGAGGATCTTTGTATGTTTTCACTTGGGTTTACCTTATTACTTAGCTTCTCTAGGATCATGAACTATAGGCTCAATATCCTTTGTTTGTGGCTAGAATCCACTAATGAGTGAGTACATACCATATTCGTATTTTTGGGTCTGGGTTACCTCACTCAGAATAGTGTTTTCTAATTCCATCCATTTGCATGCAAGATTCAAGAAGTCATTTGTTTTGACCGCTGAGTAGTACTCTAATGTGTATATGTGCCACACTTTCTCTATCCATTAGGTTGTTTCCAGGTTCTGAGTATTACAAACAATGCTTCTATGAACATAGTTGAACAAATGCTTTTGGAGCAGACTATTATGAAAAGAAACCAAAAATATGTCTCTGTATTGGCATAGAAAGAGCTTCGGGATCATTGTGAACTGAAAAACGGGGTGAAGATGCAGGATACAGCAATAGTCTTCTAATGCCATTGGTAGGGAGTCATTGTTGTAGCCACCATGTCTCCTGTGATCTGGAGACCTACCACTCTCTGGAATTAGGTTCAGGTCATTTTTCAAATACCATCAAAAATGTATTGATCAAGCTGGGCGATGGTGGTGCACACCTTTAATCCCAGCACTCGGGAGGCAGAGGCAGGCGGATCTCTGTGAGTTCGAGACCAGCCTGGTCTACAAGAGCTAGTTCCAGGACAGGCTTCAAAGCCACAGAGAAACCCTGTCTCGAAAAACCAAAAAAAAAAAAAAAAGAAAAAATGTATTGATCAATCTTGTCTACTTTCCAAACTATAGACCCAATAGTTAAAAAATATTCCAGAATAAATATTGTCTTAGGTAGATTCAGAATTACTGTCTTAGTTACTTTTCTCATTGCTTTGACAAAATTCCTGGCAGAAGCCAGGGGAGAAGAGTTCATTTTAGCCTACAATTCAGAGGGTACCATCCACCATGGTGCAAAGGAATGACGGCCAGGGAAACTCTGTTGTGGCAGGAGCTTACAGTGTGACTCGTTCACATCCTGACGGATCAGAACATATAAAACAAAAGTTGATATTATCTTCATGGCCCGCCCTACTCCTTCCTCAGGATTCCACTTAGGCTAGCTAAGTCACACCGTTTCAATGGTTTCACAGCCTCTTAAAACAGCCCCGCCACCTGGGGGTGGGTATTCCAACACCCAAGCTTGTCAGGACACTTTACTTCTAGTTCAAGGTCTCTGTCGTTTATACGTGGGCCATCATGAACGGCACATACGTCAGACTGTGAAAAGATGAATAAGCACTGCCCAGCAAGTCCAAGGAAACAGACCACAGCTGCTGCCATTTTGAGTCTTCTCTCCAGAAAGAAGGTTACAAAAATAAAAAAAAAAAAAAGAGGAAGAGAGTCAAAACAGGTTCCATCATGTCAAAATAAAGACTTGTTCCCCCGCTTCAGAGTTAAGAGTAAGGCAGCTAAGAAAGGTAAGATGTAGATAACACTAAAGGCTGAAGTGAGTGTTTTACTTATTTAACAAATAAATATAGACCTATAAAACACAGGTTTGTGGTCGCTGTTAAATGTGGCCAGGCACCAGATGCTTGGTTACAAAGGAAACGGATGAATAGGGATACATGACACTCAGGACAATAGGAAAACATATGACATTTGCTGTTTATAAAACTGCATAACTATTTCTGAACCGTGGTCTCCCAGTCACACACACTGAGCTGTTTTTTTTTCCTTTGCACAAGCTAACCACATTTTCATCTGAGATTCTCCATATGACTGATGAAGCATAAGTCTGAGGTTATGATTTAGGGGAATATCTGTGGCCCCAAAGGGCATGGTGTTGACTGGATCCACTCCCTACCACGAGCAGAAATATGCTCTTGGGTAACTACTAACCAGCTCAGCCCCTCCCCCTTCCTTCCTTTTTTTGAGGGCTGGTAGTGGTGGTATTTTGAGACAAGGTCCTGTTACATAGGGCTGCCTACCTGGGAACTTACTATGTAGACAAGGCTAGCTTTTAAATTCATGGCAATCCCCCTACCTCTGCCTCCTAAGTGTTAGGGTTACAGGCCTCTGCCACCATACCTTATCCTGCCTTTACTTTTTCCTAGGCAAGGACAGAAAGTGCATCTGTGGGTACATGCTTGAGTATATTTGGAGAGAGTGAATGTGCACTCACGTGTGTGTGTGTGTGTGTGTCCAAATGCATGTTTGCTCACATGTGGGTACAGGACAAAGGCCAGTCTGAAGTGTCACACTGAAAGTACTATATATATATATATATATATATATATATATATATATATATATATAATTTTTTTTGAGATAGGATCTCTTAATGGCCCAGAACTTGTCAAGTAGGCTAAGCTAGCTGTCACCAAGCCTCAGTGATCTGCTTGTCTCCACTCCTCCAGCACTGTTGTTACAGGTGCAAGGCCCTTCCTGGCTTTGTAACGCATAGGCTCCAGGGATCGGGCTCAGGTCCCTGTGCTCACCAGGCAAACATTTTCGCAGCTGAACTATCTCCCCGGACCTGCTCTTCCTCTTTTAACACACGGTTTAAGATTATTTATTTAACTATAATCATATGAAAAGTCATGCATTTTTTAAAAACACATGTTTATATCATAAATTAAAAAAACAAAAACCTAAGGCTTGTTACACCAATTTGTTGTTTTATGTCCTCAACCCACCAACCATATTGATGTTTATTAAATCCTTGTAATAGCTCAGCCTGGAATGTCCTCCACAGGCTTGTCCTTCAAATATGTGGTCCCCAGTGGGCAGCAGGATTTTAGAATTTTTACTTTTGGATGTGGGAGCTAACAAAGATGTAGGTCATGGAGGGTGGGCCGTTGATAGTTATATCTGCCTTTGATTCCAATCAGTCTCTCTGATTTCCTGATAAGTCAAGACAGAAAGGGCCTTCGTTACACATCCCTTCTAGTGTGAATGACTCCATGCTCTCCGTACAGCAATGGATCAAAACTGTCAGCCAAAATAAGCCATTCTCCCTTCAATTTCCCTATTAGGTTTTCTCTGTTGACAAACTAGAAAAATGATTAATATAATAATTCTATCTCTTTACTAAGACATAACCTCATTATTCTCTTATGTGGTTAATTCTTGCTATCTTCACAGGTCACTTTCTCCAGCAAGCCTGCTGTTTTCCCTCTGTATCAGAGACAGATAGGGCAACACATCATTGCATTCCCTTCAGGATGCCCTTCCTTACAGATCAGTACGCTGAACAGGGAGAATGTTGGTATACTGTGTACGTATCAAGAAATGAAATGCAAACAGCTGATCAGTGTTGCAGAGTGGTTCCACTGTTCTGGGAAGAATAAAATGGACAAATGTGTGTAAACTGCAGAGCACAATTGTGCAGTGTTGGTAACTCTGCTGCAGAAGGCAGAATTCTTACATTGACCTGGAAGGTGGGTTGCGCACAAAAGGAAGGGAAGTGGTAGTATCTGTACCTATGCTTTCAAACTTGAATTTTTTCTTTCTTAGTATAGCATTCAAGAGGAAAGTTAACAGGCCTCCAAAAGAAAAGAAAAGGCCTTGTGTTTAGGGTCTTCTGCTGCATTCTTCTTGCCTGCTTTTTGAAGAAGGAGTCCTACTGTCTTTTCATTTGGCACCGGGCCTCATGTACCACGTCATATTCTGTATAATGATACAATAACATCCTGAAAGGTTCAGTAACTATCTGAATGCCAGATGGATAGAAATGTGATACATAGGTTTATTGATTGATTAAAAGACGGTGATGATAAAGAAAGATGATTCATAGATAGGAAAACAGACAGACAGACTCATACATACAGAGAGACATAGATAGAGACATAGATAAAACAGACAGACAGACAGACGGATAGACAGATACTGTTAACTCACTTTGCTAAATCCTTTACGAGGAAAGCGTGTCTGAACTACATTAGCACATCGTGCCCTATAATCTGCTCACCAGAACTCCCTGCCTTCACCATGTTGTAGTCTTTGCACTAGGAGGGTTGCATGTTTTCAGTATTGCGCCTGCGCTGGGCTTTCGGGGCTCTGGGGGCATTTTCGTGAGCTCACAGGGTGCTCAATGACCTTTAAGGGAAGATCAGGTGGTTCCTCTGTTCTTCACACCTGGGAAGGAAAGACCTGCTTATGAAATGTAACAAATGTTTCCTGGGTCGAAGCCAATTTATTTTTGATCTTCATTTGATCTTTATTTTGACTAATCCTTTTCTCTTTGTGTGATTTCCTTTTGTTGATATGCCAAAATTCTGCCAACCTGTTTCCTTTCTCAAAGAAAAAAAAAGGCCTCATTTCTGTGCAGTTTAATTTAGTATTCGGTCCTGTTTGCCAAGAGTAAATTAAATTCCCTGTGCCCCAGAACCAACCCCTGTTCAGGTCAAAAGCATATCATGTAAACGCCTTGACAATGGCTCACCTATGTGCACCGTGCCTTTAGACTCTAAGGAGAGTCAAGTGTTGGCCTTGAGAGACAGGATTTTCTTTCCAGTTATTCATTCTCACAAATAAGAGGTTGTTATGAATGACCTCATATTTTATGTCGCTGTGATCGACTGCCCAGGTAACAGGCCGCACATGCAACTTTACTTTGAACTGCACCATTAGTCAGGACGCCTTTTGACCCAATTCAGGAGCACGGCGCAGGACTTGGCTGGCTTACTCTGACTGACAATCTGGTGTTGTCGGAATTTGTGCTCTCTGCTAGGTGGAGGTGCACCACGAGCAAGTTCGAGGTCTGCAAAGTTTTCCTGAAGCGTCAAAGGAAACCTTTGCAGGTGCGATTCTCTTCAGAGGCTCGGGCAGGACAGGCTGGGGTGCCAGGCAGCTCTGTCAGCTCAGCACTTTCGGCATGCAAGCTTTGCTCCCAAAAACCTCCCTTTGCGCCTGAGTTTGCAAGAGGTTCATATCTCCTGAGTTTCACTTTGAGTGTCAAGTTCAAACAGAACCAAAAAGAAACTCAAAGCAAAGCCTGCCTTGGACCTCTGAGTTTCACCTGACTTCTCCCTGAAAGAGCTACCCCCGTGTTCTCTTGAAAAATCGCCCAGGTTCGCATGCAGTTCAACTCAGATCCAGTTCAGCTGTGCAGAAAGGTTTATCGGCCCCATGAGAGGGGCATAAACCTTTTTGTCGTCTTTAGTAATCTAAGGATGACTTCCCAAGTGTCCGACAGACTTAAACAGGAGAGTTAGGACCTGGTAAAAAGCCTATGCTATTCTTGGAAGGTGTAAATTTTCTCCTGGAAATGCACAAAACACAGAAAATTTGCCCTGCTTTGTATAGTTCTTTTTAATTTTTTAAATTAAAAGACAATTACACCATCCCCTCTTACAATTCTCACCATGTCCCACCACCTCCCCCTTCTCAAATGTGTGGCCTCTTTTTCTTTAATTATTATTGTTGCATATATATGTATATGTATTGCAATATATAGGAATCGATGAACAAAGGGTCCATTTAGTGTTACTTGTATGCATATGTTTTAAGGTTGAACACTTAGTACATTGGATAATCAATTTGGGGTGCGTCCTAAGGAAAGACTGATTCTGCTTTCTCAGCAGTTAGTGATTGCCTGTAGCTCTGTATCTAGGGGGCGGGGCTATGTGAGACTTCCTCCATTTTGTCGACACGTGAACCGATACCGCCATTGTTTGGGTCTGGCTTCAGCAGCCATCTTGTTGAGATTTCATGAATGTAGCTTTCCTGCTACTTGTTGAAGACACACTCTCACCAAGCCAGGGTTTCACCATGTAACTCTGCTGGTCTTGGACTCACTACGTAGATCAGACTTGCCTCCAACTCAAAGAGACCCATCCACCTGCCTTCAGCAGCGGTACTATATTAAAGCTGTGTGCCACATCCAGAACCGCTTTGTATAATCGTTAGTTTTCACCTCTCTGTACCCACTAAAGAGGAATGATACAAGTTCCTGGGTAAAAAGGCAAAGGGTTGGGGTCTCTTATTACTTGCTGTTTTAACCTCACCGCTATATAAAATGAACTCCACAAGTTTGGGATCCTTATTGGGCATTCACTAAAGCATGGCCCTGGGAAACTATCCATTTCTCATGGTAAACAGTTGAGATAATCCAGTATCTCTGCCCAGCACAATGGGTAGGAACAATCTGTCACAGTAGACAAACCTCCACTTCTTCTCAGGAAGATAAAACTGCATGTATTCTCTTCTTCAGCTCTTGGGCAGTTTCTGCAGCTCCGTTCTCCATCTTTTCTCTCCACCCTCTCCTCTCACCACAAAGCCCAACTTGTGCTTGCTGATAATCTGCATCCACGCTGCGTTCTCTAACCACCCACCCTCTTCACCTTCCAGCCACTTCGCTCCTGTCTTCTGTATGGCTGGACTCCAGCCAGCAGCCCCCTCCCTGACTTCTCCATTGTCTTCCTTCTGTTCCCTCTAAGAATGGCAGAATGGGTCTCAGACTCCATTCTCCCACCCCTAGGCCTGGGTCAAGCTGTACTTTCTCAGTCCTGTACCCTTTGTTCTCCAAGGTGATGTTCTGAGCCCCTCTCATGAGAGACAGTTATATTATAGCTGTCTTCAAGTCCTTAGAGAAAAGACTGAAGCAACTGTGGATGACAGAGCCCTTCTATTCCATCAACTTAGATGCAAAAAATATTGTGTGTGTATGTGTGTATGTGTGCGTGTGGGTGTGTATCACATAACATAGTAGGAGGGAAACATGGGTTGTGTGTCAACAGAATGCTTGACTAGCATATCTGACACTATGACCTTGGGCCAAATAGCTGTCCTAAGAACTTCTTGGAGATTGGCTCTCTCATCAGTGGTAGACAATCATATCTATCAAAATGTTAAAGGAATAAATGAAACAGTGATCATCATAGGGGTAAGTTTGTGTTGGTTTTTATTATACAAGAACTCATTAATATCCTGTATCTCATATTGTAAGCTTAAAGCAAGACAGTTTGGTGGGAAATTCATAAACTGCTCATTTTTAACTTATTTAATTGCTTAGCACAATGAGGGATGTATTGTCTTTACACCAAAGTATAAAGGACACTGGACTCAAAGAGATCTCATTGTTTCCTCTGGGATGGACAGTCCAAAATGCTCATCGTGCTGGAGCCAAAGTGTTTCATGCAAGCTACTTAGTTTAAGGTAAACACTTATGAAATAAATGAGGGTTACTACCAATGATATACCCATTGTCCACATCTAGATACTACTCATATATTAATGTCACTAACTGTTATCTAAAAGGAAAAAAAAGTTAAAACTAAATAGTGTGTATAATAGTAAACATTTAACACAAACAACTGATAAATATTACAATTAGAAGACCTTAACTCAGTTTAGAGCTGTCTGAAGTCACAAGCACTCGGCGTTGTACATTGTTTCACTGAGTCAGTGGAAAGCCATTCTCTCTGTTTATCAAGGATAGTATATTTGTCTCCATTCACTTCACTGTATACAGCTTTAAGGGTTATTTGTTATGAATGTGTGCACTTTGAGATAAGGCAGATTGTTCCTGGAATTTACAGTATCTTTCATATGTCTTTTTTGTAAATACATACTTTGTCAAAATAATAACTCGGAAAATGTACATATTACTAAACTTTTATTAGTATTAAATTCCTACTAAATATTAAAGCCTTAGGTGAGGCTTCAGACTTAGGAAAGATCAAAATGACCAAATCAAAAACAAAGGACTTTGCCAACCGTCTAGTTTGCTTTTGTTTAATTTTCTAAGGGGATTATATTTATTTACTTTTAGTTCTAGGGGCCAATCGCAGGTCATTCACATGCTAAGCATGTGAACGTTTTGAAGGCACTGTACCTGCCGTCCCAAGGACGTTAGGAAGCAATGAAGTTAGGTAGCCAAGTGTGGCAACATATGGATTCTACCTGGATGTAAAAGGCCTATTGGTTTTATATTTGCCTGAAAAATCATTATCTAGTATAATTAGAAGGGAATTAGATAGATAGCTAACACTGCTGGCTTTGTCAGATTCAATAGAACTCGCAAACTTGCCAAAAAAGAAGTTAATAAATTAAAAAAGGTTTGTTGCCTTCCCTTCTACTGTCAAAGATAAAGCTTGATAAGTTTTTATTGAATGGATTAATCTGATTAATCGCTGAATTACTCATCCACGGAGACAGCCTGGCCTAGCATTGGCAGGGAAGGAGTGGCCTAGTGAAATGGCCGAGCCACCCTAAGCATGTTGGACAGGCACAGCGTAGGAGGAGCAACACAAGAGACCCAGCAGAGCAAACCCAAGTTGGAGTCTACCCGAGTGATCTAAGAGACTCAAAAACCACAAACTGATGCAAAGTCTAAGGAGGGAGACAAAGGAACAGGATTGTAAAGCGAAATTAATCAAGAGTTCAGAGCTTTGCTGGAACCAAATTGTGGAGGTCGGTGAAACAACCAGGGCAGGAAGGCTCCCAGGTCAGTGTTTGAGCCCAGACCCTTTGTTTCATGCGTAATGGTTTGTACGGGTAGGTTTTCCTCAACTTCAGATGCAGTCACATCTCAGCAAATCCATCTTAAGCTGAAACCCTTATAAGTCAAAAAACATTAACAATTCTAGGTCAGTGATTAAAAAAAAATAATCAAAATCCAGAAGCTGACATATGGTTCCAACTGAAGACTTCCACACCATTGTAAAAACCTAAAAATCATGAATGAGCCCTCATAAAGTGACTGCTATCTGTTGTTTGGACTCCCAAGCTCCCATAAAATTGCCTAAAAGAAAGAAATGACGAAGGTCCCAGGTCAAAGTGGAGTGGAGAGGAGAGGGAAAAAGTGGAGGAAGACAGTGTGGGGCGAAGGGGAGACACTGGAAAGGAAGCGGGGTGGATGGGTGGGTGTGCAAGCGCATGAGATAGGAAAGGAAGAGCTTCCCCAGGGGCTACACAGCCATCTTTGAAGTTTTATGGCTTTGGCACAGAAATGGCTTTAGTCTCATAAGATAGCTCAGAAATAAAATGAGGGGTGTTTCATTATAACCACAAATCCGTAAGAGCGAAATTCAAAGAAAAGGGAAAATGAAAATAGTGTGTCTGGTTTTAAAAAGCTTGTCCTGAACTCATTACCTACCCATGATTCATTTTACCCAGCAAGAAAAATTAGGGGTACCCCTCTCATGAGTCAAAATATTTTGCTTGTGGATTTCTTTGTTTTGAACATTTTGTTTCTTGGTTTGTTAAAAAATATTAATGTCAGGTGACATAACCAGTGAAAATCAAACTGTTGTCATTGCCACAAAATAAGGTTAAATGCAGGGCCTTCAGCCCTTTAGGGAATATTTGATGGACATCATTAAAATTTTCATCTTCATGGTCAATACATTACTAAGGAGAGTCAAGTGCACGAAACGCTTTGGTACCATTGCTGAACCGGAATTTGGCTACAGACTTAGACTCGGTTCTCATTACATTCCCTGATATCACCTGAAATGTGTACTTGATGGAAGTGTATTCTATTTCTATAGCACACAGTGAATGTAGGGACACTATCAGACCTAACAGAGGCCTGGGATATTACAAACGGGCTCCACGGGGAATTGATTAAAAATTATCATGGCAAAGTCCAAGATCAAAGGAGCATAGGTTGATCAACTGAGCACAGCACAGTTCTCTGTACCTCAGTCTAAAATGCTATGCTGAGAGTATCGTTTCTGCAGGCCACGAGTGCACCTATGAATAACGATAATGCTAATCAAAGCAACACTTGGCATTGGCTAAGCATTTACTTACCGTGGTCTAGAAACTATTCAAAGATCTTTACAAACTGATGGAGTCAATCCTGGGAACAACTCTGAGTGATACTTATAATCCATCCCCATATGAGGCATTGGTAAGTTTAGAATAGTCCATGGGAATAAAGAATTCAAATATAGGCTGGGCATGGTGGTGCATGCCTCTAATCCCAGCACTCAGGAGGCAGAGGCAGACAATCTCTGTGAGTTCAAAGCCAACCTGGTGTACAAAGCAAGTTCCAGGACAGCTAGGGCTGTGATACAAAGAAACTCTGTCTTGGGCCAGGTAGTGGTGGCGCACACCTTTAATCCCAGCACTCGGGAGGCAGAGGCAGGCAGATCTCTGTGAGTTCGAGGCCAGCCTGGTCTACAAGAGCTAGTTCCAGGACAGGAACCAAAAAGCTAAGGAGAAACCCTGTCTTGAAAATCCAAAAAAAGACAGAGGCGCAGCGGCGGCGGCGCCAGACGCACAGAGGCGCAGCGGCGGCGGCGCCAGACGCACAGAGGCGCAGCGGCGGCGGCGCCAGACGCACAGAGGCGCAGCGGCGGCGGCGCCAGACGCACAGAGGCGCAGCGGCGGCGGCGCCAGACGCACAGAGGCGCAGCGGCGGCGGCGCCAGACGCACAGAGGCGCAGCGGCGGCGGCGCCAGACGCACAGAGGCGCAGCGGCGGCGGCGCCAGACGCACAGAGGCGCAGCGGCGGCGGCGCCAGACGCGGCGCAGCGGCGGCGGCGCCAGACGCGGCGCAGCGGCGGCGGCGGCGACAGACGCGGCTGAGCGGTGGCCAGACCCAAGCAGCTGGGACAGGCTGCAATAAGGAGAGCAGATCGCCCTACTACAATTGAATCAAAGAGGTAGGCCTTTGGTTGGCCAGGTCACTGGCACAAGGGGAGCCTGGTCCTGTCCTGAAGATCCTTCGGAGGGGTGAGAGGGTTCTTGGCCTGCAGCAGGAACCACAAAAGAGAGTGAGGGCATTTTGTAAGCGGAACCCTTGGCCAGCAGGGAAACCTGATCCGGTTTCTAAAGGATCCATTGGATAGGATCAATAGGAGGAGATGGGCAGGCGCCAAGGCAAGAACTCACCCAATAATCCGAAAAACAACATGAAAACATCAGAACCCAATGATCTTACAACAGAAGTATTTGAACAACCTAACACAGAAGAAGTGGAAAAAATCGACTTTATGAAGATAATAGAGTCCCTTAAACAACATGTAAAAAATGCCCTTATAGAAATGGATGAGAAGTACAACAAAAAGTTTGAAGAAATGAGTAAATACGTACATGATACCCTGGGAAACCAAGAAAAAACCATCAAACAGGTAATGGAAACAGTTCAAGAATTGAAAACTGAAATGAAGGCAAAGAAGAAAATACAAACTGAGGACCAGCTGGATATGGAAAATCTAGGCCAACGAGCTGAGTCTACAGAAACAAGCATAATCAATAGAATCCAAGAGCTAGAAGAAAGACTCTCAGATGCTGAGGACACCATAGAGAAAATAAACGAACAGATCAAAGAAAACAGCAAAGCCAACAAATTCTCAACACAAAACATTCAGGAACTATGGGACACAATAAAAAAACCAAACCTAAGAATAATAGGAATAGAAGAAGGAGAAGAGTCACAGCTCAAAGGCTCAGAAAATATTTTCAACAAAATTATGGAAGAAAACTTTCCCAACTTAAAGAAAGATATTCATTTAAATATTCAAGAAGCATACAGAACACCAAACAGACTGGATCAAAGAAAAACATCTCCTCGCCATATAATAATCAAAACACAAAATATACAGGTTAAAGAAAGAATATTAAGAGCTGCAAAAGAAAAAGGGCAAGTAACTTATAAAGGTAAACCGATCAGACTTACACCTGACTTCTCGATGGAAACTATGAAAGCCAGAAGGTCCTGGATAGAGGTTCTGCAGAAGCTAAGAGACCATGGATGCAAACCCAAACTACTATACCCAGCCAAGCTATCGTTCACTATCAACGGAGAAAACAAGACATTCCAGGATAAGAACAAATTTAAACAATACGTAGCCACAAATCCAGCCCTACAGAAAGTAATAGAAGGAAAATCGCAACCCAAGGAATCCACCACTGCCAACACTGCCTACAATAACCCAGGCATCTAATGGCCCTTCACGAGCACATCTCAAAGAAAGGAGACACACAATCTCTACTACCAAAAGCAATAAGAATAACCGGAGTAAACAACCACTGGTCATTAATATCACTTAATATTAATGGGCTCAATTCACCTATAAAAAGGCACAGGCTAAAAGATTGGATACGAAAACAGGATCCAACATTCTGCTGTTTGCAAGAAACACATCTCAACCACAAAGACAGGCACCTACTCAGAGTAAAGGGTTGGGAAAAGGTGTTTCAAGCAAATGGTCCTAAGAAAAAAGCAGGTGTGGCCATACTAATTTCTAACAAAACTGACTTCAAACTAAAATCAATCAGAAGAGACCGAGACGGTCACTTTATACTCATAACAGGAACAATTCATCAGGAGGACGTCTCAATCCTGAATATATACGCCCCCAATATAAAAGCACCTACTTATGTAAAAGAAATATTACTAGATCTCAAGGCAGACATCAAACCACACACACTAGTAGTAGGAGACTTCAACACACCTCTCTCTCCAAGGGACAGGTCAATCAGACAGAAACCTAATAGAGAATTAAGAGAATTATTGGAGGTAATGAAGCAAATGGACTTAACAGACATCTATAGAACATTCCACCCAAATAGGAAAGAATATACCTTCTTCTCTGCAGCTCATGGAACCTTCTCAAAAATTGACCACATACTCGGAAACAAAGGAAACCTCCACAGATACAAAAAAATCTCAGTGTCCACCTGTGTCTTATCAGATCATCACGGATTAAAGTTAGAAGGCAACAACCACGCTGCCCCCAAAAAACCGACAAACTCATGGAAACTGAACAGTCAACTACTGAACCACACCTGGGTCAAGGAAGAAATCAAGAAAGAAATTAAAGTCTTCCTTGAATTTAATGAAAATAAAGGGACAACATACTCAAACCTATGGGACACAATGAAAGCAGTGCTAAGAGGAAAGTTCATAGCACTAAGTGCCCACTTAAAGAAAACGGAGAATGCATACATTGGGGACTTAAAAACACACCTGAAAGCTCTAGAAAAAAAAGAAGCAGACGCGCCCAGGAGAAGTAGAAGACTGGAAATAATAAAACTGAGGGCTGAAATCAACAAAATAGAAACACAGAAAACAGTCCAAAGAATCAATGAAACAAAAAGCTGGTTCTTGGAGAAAATCAACAAGATCGACAAACCCCTATCCAAACTAATTAAACGACAGAGAGAGAACACGCAAATAAATAAGATCAGAAATGAAAAGGGGGACATAACCACAGACACAGAGGAAATTCAGAGAATCATTAGATCTTACTACAAAAGCCTGTATGCCACAAAACTGGAAAATACAAAAGAAATGGACATTTTTTTAAATAAGTATCATATACCAAAGCTAAACCAAGACCAGGTGAATGATCTAAATAGACCGGTTTCTCGCGAAGAATTAGAAATGGTTATCAAAAATCTCCCTTCGAAAAAAAGCCCAGGACCAGATGGTTTCAATGCAGAATTCTACCAGAACTTCCAAGAAGAATTAATACCTATACTCCTTAAGGTATTTCACAATATAGAATCAGAAGAGTCATTGCCAAATTCCTTTTATGAAGCTACAGTTACCCTGATACCAAAACCACAAAAAGACCCAACCAAGAAAGAGAATTACAGACCGATCTCACTCATGAACATCGACGCAAAAATCTTCAATAAAATAATGGCAAACCGAATCCAAGAACACATAAGAAAAATTATCCATTATGATCAAGTAGGCTTCATCCCAGAGATGCAGGGCTGGTTCAACATACGCAAATCTATCAATGTAATCCACCATATAAATAAACTGAAAGAAAAAAACCATATGATCATTTCACTAGATGCTGAAAAAGCATTCGACAAAATTCAACACCCCTTTATGATAAAGGTCTTGGAGAGAATAGGGATACAAGGGTCCTACCTAAATATAATAAAAGCTATTTACAGCAAGCCAACAGCTAACATTAAATTGAACGGAGAAAAACTCAAAGCCATCCCACTAAAATCAGGAACACGACAAGGATGTCCACTCTCGCCATACCTCTTCAATATAGTGCTTGAAATTCTAGCAATAGCAATAAGACAACATAAGGAGATCAAGGGGATTCGTATTGGAAAGGAAGAAGTTAAGCTTTCGTTATTTGCAGATGATATGATAGTGTACATAAGCGACCCCAAAAATTCTACCAAAGAACTCCTACAGCTGATAAACAGCTTTAGTAACGTGGCAGGATACAAGATCAACTCCAAAAAATCAGTTGCCTTCCTATACACCAAGGATAAGGAAGCAGAGAGGGAAATCAGAGAAGCATCACCTTTCACGATAGCCACAAATAGCATAAAATACCTTGGGGTAACCCTGACCAAGGAAGTGAAAGATCTACTTGACAAGAACTATAAGTCTTTGAAGAAAGAAATTGAAGAAGACACCAGAAAATGGAAAGACCTCCCTTGCTCTTGGATTGGGAGGACCAACATAGTAAAAATGGCAATTCTACCAAAAGCAATCTATAGATTCAATGCAATCCCCATCAAAATCCCATCAAAATTCTTCACAGATCTGGAGAAGACAATAATCAACTTTATATGGAAAAACAAAAAACCCAGGATAGCCAAAACAATCTTATACAATAAAGGATTGTCTGGAGGCATTACCATCCCTGACTTCAAACTCTATTACAGAGCTACAGTATTGAAAACAGCTTGGTATTGGCATAAAAACAGAGAAGTCGACCAATGGAATCGAATAGAAGACCCTGACATTAACCCACAAACCTATGAACACCTGATCTTCGATAAAGGAGCTAAAAGTATACAATGGAAAAAAGAGAGCATCTTCAACAAATGGTGCTGGCAAAACTGGATGTCAATCTGTAGAAGAATGAAAATAGATCCATATCTATCACCATGCACAAAACTCAAATCCAAATGGATTAAAGACCTCAATATCAGTCCGAACACACTGAACCTGATAGAAGAGAAAGTGGGAAGTACTCTACAGCACATGGGCACAGGAGACCACTTCCTATGTATAACCCCAGCAGCACAGACACTAAGGGCATCATTGAATAAATGGGACTTCCTGAGGCTGAGAAGCTTCTGTAAAGCAAAGGACACTGTCACTAAGACAAAAAGACAACCCACTGACTGGGAGAAGATCTTCACCAACCCTGCAACTGACAAAGGTTTGATCTCCAAAATATATAAAGAACTCAAGAAACTAGACCGTAAAAGGCTAATCAACCCAATTATAAAATGGGGCACTGATCTGAACAGAGAATTCTCAACAGAAGAACTTCAAATGGCCAAAAGACACTTAAGGTCATGCTCAACTTCCTTAGCGATCAGGGAAATGCAAATCAAGACAACTTTAAGATACCACCTTACACCTGTCAGAATGGCTAAAATCAAAAACACCAATGATAGCCTTTGCTGGAGAGGTTGTGGAGAAAGGGGTACACTCACCCATTGCTGGTGGGAATGCAAACTTGTGCAACCACTCTGGAAAGCAGTGTTTCGGTTTCTCAGGAAATTCGGGATCAACCTACCCCTGGATCCAGCAATACCACTCTTGGGAATATACCCAAGAGAGGCCCTATCATACAACAAAAGTATATGCTCAACTATGTTCATGGCAGCATTGTTTGTAATAGCCAGAACCTGGAAACAACCTAGATGCCCTTCAACGGAAGAATGGATGAAGAAAGTATGGAATATATACATATTAGAGTATTACTCAGCAGTAAAAAACAAGGACTTCTTGAATTTTGCATACAAATGGATGGAAATAGAAAACACTATCCTGAGTGAGGTAAGCCAGACCCAAAAAGAGGAACATGGGATGTACTCACTCATATTTGGTTTCTAGCCATAAATAAAGGACATTGAGCCTATAATTCATGTTCCTAGAGAAGCTAAATAAGGTGAATCCAAAGACAAACACATAGGCATCCTCAGGAATATTAACCTTCATCAGGCGATGAAAGGAGACAGAGACAGAGACCCACACGGGAGCACCGGACAGAAATCTCAAGGTCCAAATCAGGAGCAGAAGGAGACGGAGCACGAGCAAGGAACTCAGGACCACGAGGGGTGCACCCACACACTAAGACAATGGGGATGTTCTATTGGGATCTCACCAAGGCCAGCTGGCCTAGGTCTGAAAAAGCATGGGATAAATCCAGACTAGCTGAACATAGCGGACAATGAGGAATACTGAGAACTCAAGAACAATTGCAGTGGGTTTTTGATCCTACTGCACGTACTGGCTTTGTGGGAGCCTAGGCAGTTTGAATGCTCACCTTAGGAGACCTGGATAGAGGTGGGCAGCCCTTGGGCTTACCACAGGTCAGGGAACCCTGATTGCTCTTCGAGCAGATGAGGGGGGGGGGGACTTGATCGGGGGAGGGGGAGGGAAATGGGAAGCGGTTGTGGGGACGAGGCAGAAATTCTTAATAAATAAATAAATTAAAATAAAAAAAAAAAAAAAAAAAAAAGAAAATCCAAAAAAAAAAAAAAGAAAAAAGAAAAAAAGACACCCTGTCTCAAAAAAGGGAAAAAAGAGAAGAAAGAAAATAAAAAAGAAAGAAAGAATAAGTTAGCAAATTGCAATAAGTAACAATAATGGTCGCTATTGTTTACTTGGCATAGTGATTATTATATTATGAATCCTTTTCCTGTTTCATAAAAGTTGCTTCTAAGGTTCATAGCATAAACAAATAATAAAAATAAAAGGCAGATCGACAAAAAAGCAGAAGAGAAACTAGGTGGTGAGAGGCAGATGACCAGCCAGAGTAGGAGGGAAGCAAGGGAGGGTAAAGGAACATAAATATAGTAAGAATAAATTATATGTACTTATGAAAATTTCACAATGATATTCATTATTGCATATGATTAACATATACTAATTAAAATATATGGTTTCACACTGATAGAAAAAGGATTTATTAGACTATTTGAACAAGCAAAAAATAGACATTCAAAAGACTCCATCAAAGTATTGTAAATACATTTGAGCAAGCAGTCTCATAAGAATTCAATGGTTTATAATTGGATAACTACCTCACTAACTTTCTATAGCCAGTGTGTGTTGGGTTCTTTTGTTTTATTGTTGCTTTGGTAAAATGGCTTGGGGGGCACTGAAGGGAAAAAAAAAACATTTTGGCTCACCCTGGCTGGTTCAGAGATTTCAGTCTGTGGTCACTTGGGTCTGCAGTATCCCAGCTACCGTGAGGCATGTACTGGAGACAGGCTGATCACCTAATGGTGGCATGAAGCAGACAGAGGGAGGCAGCAATGGGTCAGGGACAAATACACCTTTCAGGAGCATGCCCCTAATGACCTATGTCCTCCAACTGGGCCCTACCTCCGAGTTTCTCCCACTTTCCAAGCATGCCATCAAGTCACAAATCTATCAGTAGATGATGTGGGTGATGTTACAATCCTTGTGCTTCAGTACTTCCCCAAAGTGACTGATGACTAAGCCTTCAGCTTAGGCACCTTTGGGGACAGTCCATCACACGTTGGCACTTGGCTCTATGTCTTGGTCTCTAAGAAATATGCTCCCTAATGCCAACAAACCTGCACTAGAGACCTGAGTGGACTCTACTTTGACACCAGTGATGTTACCTTATTCATAAAAATGGGGCACAAACTGTGTCCTTGCACCTATAACTTTTTGTGAAAATCAGTACTCAAAATGCAAGATTACCTTCTAAGCCTTTGTTATTTTCAGCAGTACTAAGTGTGAGCACAGCGGATGGCGGGAAATGAAATGATTAAGAGCGATGGAACCTTTGACTCCCATTTTTAGGACTTAGTCATGTTTATCCTTGATAAATGAGACATCCCTTTGTCTTTTACTATGATAACCATTGGATCCTGAGTTCCCACTAAAATATTGTGTATGTGTTAGGCAGCTTAGTGAAGTTTAAACCAAATTTGTCTGTCTTCAAATCCAATTTCTACACCTAATAGCCATGTTACTCTAATCTCTCAGTGTCCATAAAATGAGAATAATACTAATATCTATCATATAGAATTGCTGAATGACTAAATGAGTTAACATGGACGTAAAGGACTTAGAGAAAATGTTCAACATGTTAACTTCACTAAGTGCCAGTGTTTGCTATTGTGATAAACTGTAGTAGAAATTCAGATGAAAACAAATTCTACCCCTGTCTTTCCAAGTTGCTCCACGCTCATAATCAAGAATTTCAAAGGCAAAATGATGTATCCCTAATGAATCAGAGTTTCACATTGTTATTCACCTACTCTGTGTTAGACACTATAACTGCCAGCTACAACAACAACAACAAACCAATGTAATGTGTTCTTAGGCCATCATGGGTTTATAACCCCATTGGTACTCAAAGGAGTTCTTTGCTATCAAGACAAAAATATGCACTGGTTTTGAGGTGCAGGAGAAAGTCGTTATTTAGGGTGATTATAGTAACATGATGAGAAGGTGTGTGGAAAAAGTTAATTTGGTTTTAGAATGCTCGGATACCCTGATATCTTCCTTTTATGTTCCCAGACTGAGCTGATGGTGATACCATGTACTAGGTCACTCAGGCAGAATTCCAGAAGTCCAATCGGTCCCCAAAGTCTGCCAACATAAGAGACAAGAGAGCTCCACAAAGCTTTTCTTGCTCAGAACAAACTGCCCTGTGTCCTGCAGACTAGAATCATTGCTGCCTCCCCCCACCCCACATACACACACTACCACACATCATTCCCTGTTCACTGAAAGGGCTTCCTAACCTACTTAATGTCTTTGAACCCCTCAAATCAAACTAACTCCCCACTACCTCTCTGAAGTTCATATCTGACCTTTCATCCACAAATGTTTATTTTGGGGTTACTCTCTAAGAGACAGAGTTCAAATGTTGAGGCCAAGCAAATACAGTCTGTAAACATCATAGAGACATTCTCATAACCAATACTGACTTTGGGTAATGCTAAATATAAATTGAATGCAGTCTCAGTTTACCCGTAATTGAATGATGTAAGACATTTCACAAGGTTGTTAGAATGATGAAATAAGGTTATTGTTATGTGTGATCAGGAGCACAGAAATCATAGCTAAAGACTGGGAAGTCATTGGTGAAGGGTAAGAGGAAGGAATAAGAATGGATAAACTCTGCAAAAGAGAGGCAAAGGAAAGTAGGGGGAACTTGGAAGTGAGTGGAGAGGAGAAAGAGAAGCCATGAAGGAGACAGAATTTGTCAGAGAAAGGACAGAACAAAGGGACCTACTGCTACTTTACAGTCAGGAAAGTTTGTGTCTCTACTCCTTAGAAGTTGGTTTCCTCAATAGTCCTATACGCCATACCAAATGACTTTGTGGGAAAGATTTACAAGTTGTCCTGTGTTTTGCTTTTGTATATGCACCCTCACACAGCCAATAATAGTCCCCAGGTTTTAATGTGAAGGACAAAGATGTAAATGTCATAAATTGCTTAGAGAGATAATTACCCGTAGCTGGTCTACCAAGGCTTCTGATGTGGTTTGAATGTGAAATGCCCCCCCCCCCCCCCCATAGCCTTGTGTGTTTGAACCTTTAGGTCTCGAGTGTGGCTTTGTTTTTGGAGATTGTGGAACCTTTAGAATACAGAGCCTCTCTGGAGGAAGTGGGTCGTTGGGAGCAGGCCTTGAGGTTGTATAGCCTGTTCCCACTTCTTGTCTACTCTTTGCTTTCTGACTGTGAATGAATTGAGACTAGTGACCTGCCGTATCAGGATCCTGCAGCCATGCCCTTCCCTGCCATGATGGTCTGTGTACCTACCCAGTCAAAATCAATTGTTCCACCCTCCCTGCCTCTCTCTCCCTTCCTCCCTCCCTCCCTCCCTCCCTCCCTCCCTCCCTCCCTCCTTTCCTCCCTCCCTCCCTCCCTTCCTCCCTCTCTCCCTCCCTTCTTTCCTCCCTCCCTCTCTCCCTCCCTTCTTTCCTCCCTCCCTCCCTCAGTACCGCCATCCTTGGTTTCTTGTCTGGTTGTTTTGGGGGTCAGGTGTTCGATCACTGCAACAAGGAAAGCATTTGGTACATCTCGCCTGCAGGTTCTCTGACTCAATTCAGACAAGATCAGGGGAAAACCAGGCTAAACAAAGGCAATCTGCAAGTTCTCTGAAGAATATTTTAATAAATATTCTGTTTGTTTTGCATCTAGCTAATGACACTATATTAGGCCCAAAGGAGTATTAATTAGCAAACAGGTCCTTACAAAAGACACTTTCAAAAATACCAAGAAGCATTTTACTAATATGTAAGGCAGACTACATAACTAAGTGATAATCACACTGCCAACTGAAATCCATCTCATCACCCTGCTGTCTTTTATTACAATTACTACCTACTGGATTCATTGAGCAGAAACATTCCAAAGACAGTCTTTATCACAGTCTTGTCTGAACCGTATTCTACGGCAGGAAGGCAATCTCAGAAACATTACCATCATTATCCTCTGGATTTCATTGTTCTAAGAATTTATCCTAACTTCTTTCCAACTACCAAAAAAATGCAGAACTGACCAACTAAGGGATTGAAGTTCTACCCTACCGAGTGCTCAAGCTGTCTCTGCAATAGCCTTCTATTTAAAGCTCCACGGATAGTTGAACAGTTTCTCCATAGTCCAAATTATCCGTGACCAATAAACCCTTAAACCAAGTGTGTTTGAGTTTATGGATGATTTCTTTTGTAGTAAACACGATGTCTTCTTCCCAAAGGAGCAATCGGATGTATTTATTCCATCCGTTCTCCCCTCCTTGTCAGGACTCATCTGAAATTCTACGATCAGTTCCGAGCATCCATTTTAGGAGACACTGTAATTAAATGAAATCTTATTTGCAAAGAATAAAACTTGAAGCCATCTCATGTGAGGGGCAGCTGGAAAATGGAGGTGACTGGATCTAGAGAAAATGATGACGAAGGAATATCTAAACTTCTCTCAGCTAGCTGGAGGACACAGGTGTGTGCTAAGGACATAAACCTCGTCATTTGGCTTCAGAGACGTGAAATCTAGGAGGGTGGAGACACACACTGTCATTCAAAAGGCCCTGTGATGAGGAAGGGAGAGAAAGCTGCATTCCCACAAGAACCCTGGGTAACTGGTTGCAGGTACACAAAACACTTGCAAACTCTGCCTGGCCATACAAACAAGACCCAGAAGCCCAATAATACCAGGAGGCAGACTCCAGCTTGCTGTATAAGAGAGGACCTTTCTAATCATTCTGAGGTAGAAAGATATATCTCATGTGGTTGCATATTGCTAAGGTCCAGCTAGATCCTGGGTGACCACAACCGAGTTGCCATACGCGTGGCTGGCTACTCAAAAGCCGAGGCCACTCCACATGCGTGGTTTACTCCCTGTGTGGATGTTTGAGACAGAGTCTTCTTATGTACCTCTCAGGCTGGTCTGAAATTCTCTTTGTAGTAGTCCAGTCTGACCTTAAACCCTGAACCCTCTCATCTGAGCCTCCCATGAGCTGGGAACTGGGATAACAGGAGTATGTTACTACTTCCAAACTCTGGGCATATTTATTTGTGTAGTGTTGCTAAGGATGTCAGCTCTGATCATTGTCCCTTATAAAGAAGTTACTTGGTAAGCGAGCCATAAAGGAAGCAGAAGGATTAAAGACCTCTGTCCATTTAGAGATCAGGAAAGTGACACGCCAGTTACCTTTTCCCAGAAAATTCCTACATTATCTTTAACAGTAATTGTAAGGGAAAATTCTAGGTCTTTTTAACCAAGCATTCTTTCAGCTATCTTGGGACTTCTCAAACATGTAAATAACTTGACATGTGTTGACCAAAGAGGATAAGAAACCATAAATGGCACAAAGATCTGCAATACAGAGGCGAGATTGTGGTAGCCCAAGGGAGGGGCCTGGGTCACCGCACAAGTTCCCGGGAGAGAGGTGCTGAGAAATGAAGAGACAAGAGCTGACGCAAAAAGCATCCCTTCAGATATACGCCACTGCTTTCTCTTAATCCAAACTCTGTAGCCAGCATTTATGTTCACTTTAGGCAAGCATTCAAATTCAAAACTTGAATTGTGAGAAAGAAACAGGAAGAGAGATAACACCTTTTCATATCCTGGGTAAGCCAACTTTGACATTGACGAGGAACAAGCAAATTCATAATAGGTCAGTTGTGATGGGAAGCCAATACTGAGACATTAGTTCCACTTGTGGTTTGGCTACGAGCTGCCAGGCTGAAGAGTGTGAGAACGAGATGTGGGGCCCCAGTTCACATCCTCTCCTTTCCTAACACAAAATGTCTTCATCTGTAAGGTGCAGTGCATGCGTTTGAAAAGTGGGGATGAAGTTCAAGGGTCTGCGTGTGCCTCTTCATCTGCGCATGAGGGAGGAAGGTTGTCTCAACCATCAGGACTTTCTAAGACTTAACATTCAAGTTGAACTTCAAGTGACCAGAAGGAAATCTCAAAGTCAGGTATGACACATAGGTTCAGGTAGGGTGAAAATGAATTCATGCCTCAAACACAAAAGATTATGCTCTGGGGAAAACAGCAGCTGGTTTGTAAGTTGTGTGTGTTCAGAAGGATCCGTGCTCTGGCAAAAGGGCTTGCAATATTTCTGAGGCTACAAAGCGTATCCTCAGTGTCCTCATGGTTGAGAAGGCCTGAGCAGGAGAGGCCACTGGACCCAAGCATTAGCTGGATACACCTTGTATACACTGACTGAGGCTAGAGCCCATAAACGGACCTGTGGTCAGGTTATATTACAGGGGATGACTTCAACCAATGAGAAAAAAGAAAGAGCTAGCGGATTAACTGCTTGCTTTTTCTCCACTAGGACCGTCCATGTCTCGATATGATCACGCAGCCTCTTAGAGAGATCTTGCGAGACCATGTGTGATGGTTACAATTTTCATCGTTATCTTGTCTAGGTTTAGAATCATGCAGGAGACTGACTGGTAAGGCACACATCAGAGAGAACTAACTGAAGGAAAAACACCCATTTCAAGTGTGGGTGGTACCATCCCATGGACTGAGACAGGGTGGAATCAAAGCAGGGAAAGGAGAAGGCTGGCTGAACACCAGCAATCCCTTTGCCATGCTCTCTGGCAGCAGGCGAACTCTCATTCTCTGCCCTGCTCTGGCCACCATGATGCGGCAAACATTCTGAAACCATGGGCCGAAATAAGCCTTTCCCCTTTGCAGTTACCAACACCAGGTGATCAAGGAAGCACATGGCACAAAGAGCTCCACTTTCCCTTATCAAGTCTCTGCACTTCTGACCTACAAGGGTTTGACCGCGTCCCATTTTCAAATTCACATTTCATTGCCTTGGGCAGTTTTCTAGCAAAGTGTTGTCAAGGTATGTGAAATAATCCACCTCATCTTCAAAGAAATCTCGAGAGATGGATACTCTTATGGTTCCCCTAATTTAAGGACCGAGCAAAGCAGCACACATCTAAGTACTGTGGCTGACTCAGTTCTGACGGTGGTAAGAAGATCAGCCCAGTCAGTCCACTGGCTTCTAAGGGTCAGTCCCCAACTCAAGGTCATATAGACAGCCCTAGTTAAATCCTTTGGGGCACTAACAAATCCACAGCTTGAAAATGAGGGAAAGAGAGAGGGGATGTATGTAGGAGTGGGAGAGAAACCAGAGAGGGTAAGAGGGGAGTCGTGGGAATACATCATTTATGAGTGTCCATTGGCAAAAGAACACAATGTACCAATGAAAACACAGCACAGAGAAGGGAAGATGCTTCTGTGGATGCTTTTACAGGAATGAAGAGCCAGTTATTTACAGGATGCTTCTGTGGATGCTTTTACAGGAATGAAGAGCCAGTTATTTACAGGATGCTTCTGTGGATGCTTTTACAGGGATGAAGAGCCAGTTATTTACAGGGTAGTGGCCTTTTCTTCCCATCTCTCAGAAGGGGTCATGAAGCACGTTTTTATGGCCTCTTAGTCAATGTTGTTGGACTTGCTCTGTTGGGGACATCTGGCCAAACTGTCCCCTAGTCAGCAGCAGCAGGACTCATCACTCAGCCAACATCGGTTCCACACTGGGTTAGCAGATCAAGCGATCAGTCAGAGATGGACCAATAGAAACATAGCACTATAGGGATCTGGGGCCAGGAGGCACTTGCCTTGGGTACACAATGAAGAGGGGTTCCTGTAGACTTAGTAGTCTTGAGACATCATCAATACAGTGATCTGAAATATCTGAATTAATGTAGAAAATGTCATAGTGATTAGGAATGGTGGTATGCACCTGCAATCCCAGCATTAGGGAGGTGGTAGGAGGAGGACCTGCATTTCAAGGTCAGTGTCAGTTGAGAAAAACCTGGGGTATGTGAGACCTTGCCTATAAATGAATAAGTAAATAGTAAATAAGTAAATAAAGTGATTGGTTGATGGCTCAGTCAGTTAAGTGCTTGTTGTGCAAACATGAGGACTGAGTTCACTCCTGAGAGCCCAGATGAAAAACCCAGGTGTCGTGGCACACACTTGTAATCTCAGGCAAAAGTAGGCAGATCTGAGAGGCTAGTATAATGTAAATGGTAAGTCCCAAGCCAATGAGAGATCATGTCTCAAGAGAGAGAGAAAGGAAAAAGTGGATGAAAATTGGGCACACCTCCAGATGTTCACCTCTGGCCTATATGCACATTAGCACATACACATGCATGTACTCTACATACATGTTGCATACATACACATATATATGAACACACATTAAACTGTGGGGCAGGAGAGATGGTTCCATGATTGAGAGCCTTTGCTCCTCTTACAGAGAACCCAGAATCAATTCTGAGCACCATTGTGTTGACTAATAATCACCAATGTATCTCATTCCAGAGTATCCCTGGATCTTCAAGGGCACCAGGCACACACATGATACACATAGACATGCAGGAAAGCCACGAATATACATAAAATAAAATAAACCTTTAATAAAAAGTATAAGTATGTATTGTGACATGATAAAGAAATACCAAAGTTATATTCACAGATACAGTTGGTTTTGGTGCCCTAAGAGCCCTACTAAGCCCATGTGTGTAGGTGTACGTCATCTGTAAGTGGTAACACCGATCAATGCTTTGCTCAACTCTATCAAAGGAATAAATAATTGAAGATGCGTGTGCCCATTTCTTTGATCCTAGGGCCACACTATATTACAGAGCGGAACCAATATCACCTTACAAACACAGTTGTGTATTCTATCCTCCACTAACAGAGAGTGGACAGCTGTAGCGTGTGCCCAGCGATATTAGTCCCCTACAGGCATCCTGTGAACACAAAGTAATACTACTCAGAATTAAAATTATCTTTAATTGCAGCTATCTTTGAAAGGGGGGGAGGGGCGGGAATCCCCATGGTTTTCATAATAATGACTTTTTGAAATACTAGAGCCAAAAAGGAAATATAATCACAGGTGACAGAAAATGTTAGCCCTTAGTAATCTTAGCAATGGCCAGTAAATAAGGAGCCTGAAAATAGGATATTTTAATCAGCCTTATATTTTATTGTGTTTTGCTAGAATAAAAGCTAAAATACCTAATAATTTCAGCCTTAAAATTATGAAACTAAATTTATAAGACTACATGTTTTTATTTAAGATTGCAAAATTGATCTGAGGCTGCAGTGGTAGCATATGTATCCAGCAGGCACGAAGACTTGGCTTCTACACAAAGCGCCACCATGATAAGAAACAGAGTAAAACAAAATAAAACTCTATCTCCATATACCCTGACTTTGAAATAAACAGTTGAGAAAATCTTTCGAGCCTTTGAAGGACAGTCCTCAGAGACATGGGGAAGCGATTCTTTGAAGGATGGAGTTCTGCCTGAGCTGCTTACTGTATTCAATGACCCCAAAAATGCATGATTTAAGCACGGATCCCACTAAAAGGAGTCAGAGCTCTGCTTGTGAGCAAGCTGTTCCCCAGAGCTCTTGGGGGCACGTGGCAAGGCAGGAGAAAAGCAGGGAAATTCCCACCTCTGGAGGGGAGCAAGAAGGAACACCCACAAGAACCGGCGATAACCTGGCATCCACAACTTCCTCTTCCTGAACTTGCTGAAACAGTCCTTAAAGTCAAAATAAGACACAACAACAACAAAAAGGCTTTTTCTTCTTTCTCCCACGGAGGAACAACAGGGGTAATTGTGAGACCGCTAAACCGTACTTTCCCAGACACTCAGGCTGTAACTTGACTTTAACTGCTCTTGAACTGGGACAGAGAGAGACAGAGAGAGAGAGAGACAGAGACAGAGACAGAGACAGAGAGACAGAGAGAATCTTCCTTCACCCCATCCAGAGTCTTCTGTTTGGTACTGTAGCTAACAGACATTCTGAAGTTCCTTGAGTTTCCTTAACTCCTTTATATGCCATGTACTGATAGGAGTCTTGAGTGGGTCAGAAAGATAAACTCATTCTGAATAACGGTTAGGGTGAACTCCTTTCTTTCTTTCTCTGTTGTTTATTTGTTTTTAAATTTGATTTAGATTATATGTACGCGTCTGTGAGGGCATGTGCACATGAGCGTAGGTGCTGACTGAGGCAAACGGTGTCAGATGCCCCTGGACTGGATTCGTGAGCCACCTTGATGTGGTCTGGGAACTGAACTCTGGTCCCTGTGAAAGAGCAGCCCGTCTTCTTGTTGTGGCTGTTGTTGTTGTTTTGGTTTAGGGTTTTTTGATTGATTGTTTATTTGTTTGTTTTGGTTCCCTGTGTAATCCTGATTCTCCTGGAGCTCATTGTGCAGATCAGGCTGACCTCGAACTCATAAAGCTCCATCTGCTTCAACCTTCCAAGTGCTGGGATTAAAGGTATGTGCCACTACTGCCAGGCACATGCTCTTAAATGCTGAACTACCTCCCCAGCCCAGGGGATGAACTTCCTAGTGGGAAGTCAGAATTAATCAAGCAGTACAGCTCCTGTGACTGGATTCTGCCGTGCGCATTAGAAAAGTTTGTTAGTCAAAAGCCTGGAAGAAAGAAAAAAAATAAATGAAATAAGGTTAATAGCTATTATACCTTTTATTAAAATCCTGGTCAGTTAACCGTCTCCCTAGGTAACAGCCAGAGGGGCAAGGCTCCACATGTATTGTATCCCCAACACCTGCTCCTCCACACACACACCCTTTAGGAGGGGGGCAAGACAACCTTCAAATCTCAGTTCAGAACAACTCCAAAATTTCCCTCAGAGTCTTTGTCCAGAAGAAGATTCTGGAAAGTTTATGTGCACAAATTTAATTTTAAACTTTTAGATCTCCTCACCTCTAGTCTTGCACATCTGTTCTTCTTAGGGAGGCAAAATTTTAATACATTTGATCTGATTCTGATTGTTTTAGTGACCTAAAAAATTATTATTTCTGCCAGGCAGTGGTGGCGCACGCCTTTAATCCCAGCACTTGGGAGGCAGAGGCAGGTGGATCTCTGTGAGTTCAAGGCCAGCCTGATCTACAAGAGCTAGTTCTAGGACAGGAACCAAAAGCTATAGAGAAACCCTGTCTCGAAAATCCAATATATATATATATATATATATATATATATATATATATATATATATATATATATTTCTTTATTTTTTTTAGGCCACTAAAAGAATTGACATACCATAGTCAATTTTTCCACTTTAAGGATAATCTACATATCTAAAAAAATCTCATATTTTTCAGGGTTTTGATTTGGACACAAAAATTCTTCAAGAGTTTATATTTTTAGCCAAGTTTCCATTTATGGTGATGTTTGGTTGATTTATATACTCAAGCTCTATAAATACTTTGCTCTGTGAAAAGTCGCAAGCATAACTTAACAGACCTTCAAAACTTTAAGACTGGAACAGTAAGTAATCTTTTATATATTTCAAGCCAGAAAAGGTAATGTGTCTACACAAAAATCTCTACGTTAATGTTTATGGCAGCCTTATTCCTAACTGCCCCAGTTCAGGAGGCACCAAGATGTCCTGACGGAGGATGGATAACATTCAGTACTAGCAAAAAGATCCCGAGCTACATTGTACACTGTTAAGTGAAAGAAACAATGTTAAAGACCACAGACTACCTGATCGCAACTCTATGACATTCTGGGAAAGGTACTACTGCAGAGCCTATAGGGAGACCAGAAGTTCCCAGGAATCAGAGGCAGGAGGAGGGATAATGATGCCACCACAGACAACTGTTAGGAGATGCCTCTCTGCATCTGACAAACTCTGATACCAAGAATATGAGCCCTAATGTGAACTCTAGGCTGATTGGTGAGGACGTGTCAGCCGTGACAAATGCCTCTCTGATACCGTGGACAATGGTAGAGACTGGGCATATGTGGAGCCGGTGGGTGGACGGGAACTCTACTTTTCTCTCAGTTTTGCTCTAAGGAAACAAACAAACGACCTCAAGCCTGGTGGTGGTGGCGCACACCTTTAATCCCAGCACTCAGGAGGCAGAGGCAGGTGGGTTTCTGTGAGTTTGAAATTAGCCTGGTCTACAAAGAGAATTTCAGGACAGCCTGTTACACAGAGAAACCCTGTCTCAAAAAATAGGGAGAAAAAACTCAAAAAGAAAGTCAAATAACTCTTTTAGATATACACCAGACAAAAATTAAACAATTCAGCTATAAATGCTGCTTTTAACCCTCTCCTCTCCAAAAGAAATTGTTCCTCTTGTTTCAGCAACAACAAATTGTCAATTAGTCTCAGTTTATGATCTATAAATTTCATATCTCCGGATGTGAATTGGATATGCAACAGATGGAATGGGTAAGAAGGAAAAAAAAGCATAAGTTAATGTGCCTTACCCCAAAAGGTGACCATATGAGTCATGGAATTCGACATCTAGGAAAAGAGACCTTGTTCAACCTCAGATATACAATCTCAGACTGATTGACATTTTGTTTCTCTTTTCATTCGCCTTTATTTGATAGATAAGAGGAGCTGTAGACGGCCACACTTGTCCAGTTGTACAAAACCATCCACTCATTGAATAAACTAAGATCAGAGGTTCATGTGCCCTGCAGAAAATGTCGAGAAAGTTTATAACCTTAAAAACATGTTCAAATTGGTTAACTTTAACTTCTTCACCTGTCCCTTATCAAATCAGTGAGGCAAACAGAGTGATGTCCATGTTAGGCTAGGAATCACACGCATTCAAGTTCAGAATACCTCCTGGGAGAATTTAAAAAAAAAAAAAAAAAACAAAACCAAGTCACAAGTGATATTGTTTGGGAGTTGGGTTTTCGCTGTTGCTGTGGCATCTGCTCTAAAGAGCACTAGTGATCAGAGAAGAGGGATTTCCAAGTGTCCCATGGTAATTCTTCCTCCATGTTCTCCCCTAATCCAGTGCTGCTGCTGAGGCTGTCACAGTAAAAAAAACAAAACAAAACAAAACAAAAAACTTTGACACAAATGTAAGAAGGATTGCTTTATGGGAAGATATGCTCCGTGGAGACAAGGGGTAGCATCCTGTACTCCTGCTCAGTGCCAGCCTGTACTTGGAATGCTCCAGGGGACACAGAGTTCATGGGCTCCGCATGGGAGGAACCCAGTCCCAGTGCTCTTCATGCCTGGTGACAGTCACCGGGTCTGGTAGTGATGACTTATCTCGGGCACCACAGGCCAAGCAGGAGATAAAATGAAGTGAGGCGAGAGCCCAGACAGGAAGGAAATGACAGCTGTGTGACAGTGAGATACTCGTCCGGGATCACAGGTGAGGCTTCCAGTGTAACCCAGGAATTATGGCTGTGTCTAAGTTAGGGGCATAAAGTCAAAGATGGCAGAAAGAACTAAGGTTATGTGGACTTTTTTTGGATTGAAATCTTTAGACTTCTACAGAAAAGAAAACAAAAAAAACCGGGATAGACAATTTGAGCTGAGTCCAAAGGTGATATAAATTAAAATTAAAAAGTCAATTGGTGCTCTACTTTCTTTTTTTATTCATAAATTTCAACGTAACAGTCACAAACTCTTTCATTAATAAACTCTGGGACATTAATGTGTTGTGGTGTTTCTTCTCAGGTATCATTACTGAAATGCCCTGTCTAAACTAACTGGGAAGTAGGGGCACACACTTCTGATATAGTACTTTTCTTGTTTATTGTCTTGCTGAGACAGGATCTCGCTATGTGGCCCAGGCTAGATAATCTTGAAATGTTGATCCTCCTGCCTCAGCTTCCAGAATACTGGGATTAAAGGCCTGAGCCACCCTACAAGTTCTCTTGCTCTATATTAGAGAAAAAAATTCACTCCAGAAGGTCCGACCTTTCTCTCATCCAGTATCACATGAAGAGTCAACACCAGAAGAGGGTAAACTCAGTGCTTTGGCTCAAAACCCGGGGCGCCTTGCCCAGCTGCCCGATCTGTCAGGCTCCAGGCTAACTATGGGAAAGCCTAGGAGAAGTCTTCTTTGTTGTTGTTCTGCTTCCATTTGACCTTGGGAAAGTCACTTAACATTCTATTTTATTTCCTCACATGTCAAGTGGGTTGGGGAATAATAACTCCGGCCCCACCCCACCATACTTGAATGTTACGAGGAGGAATTAGATAATGTCTGCCCGGAGTTTTGCTCTCCTTAGAAGAAAGTCCCTATAAAACACGAGGCAGAAATTGAGCAGACTTTACGAGGGCTGCTGAGATCAAAGCCAGCAGTGAGGGCCCAGGCAGCTTTCTCCAGTACAGAGGGCACTTACTGCTCTGCACTCTAATAACGTCCCTCCCTCGGGATCCTACACTGATCTGCAGATAGTCATTAAGTAAATCTTGCTGCCCTCGAGCGAGGTGTAATTTGCACCCTAACAGCCTAAAGCTTCGTATAAATGAAACCTTGGGAACAGCGCAGGGGATGCCTCAAAACAACTCAGGAATTATGGTCTTCACTTCTGTTTTCTAATTGCATACTCTTATAGGCACAAAATAGGATTTGTATTTAATACATAGCTGCTAAGTGGCCCATTGAAAGTAGATCTCATAGGATCCTTTGTATAACTATTGTTAAATGCAAACAAGATGTGAAGACTTTGGGTACCTCTAAAACTTGCTACACATGCCTGTGTTTGCTACCAGAATGAACTAAAAATGCTTGGCCTTTCTTCCAGAAAGCCGTGCAGGTCAGAGAAAAACCACTGTTTGAGGGAATCCATCTTCCCTGAGCGTGAGGATCCATTAAGCAGGTCTCGAGGCGTTTGCAGGATGTTGCATAACCTGCCTTTCTGATGTCTCAACTTGACTACATTTCGTTTTAATTTGTTAAACTCTCCTGGCAGAGTCTCACAGTGGAGTGCGTGCTATCTTATTTTTGAATCTACATGTTAATCGTGTCTAATTGGCCTTCCTTTCCATTTGCACAGATCGCTGGTCTTCATTTCTGCAATTAGTAGATCAAATTTCCAAACCTAGCCCCAGTCATGACCTTATGACGTCCACGTAACTGTCTCAAAGTTCTTGTCCAAGCCTTCAAATCTAAGCTACCAACGTGAGCAAGGGCCAGCCGCTCAAATGACGTGTTGAGGCATTTCTTCTTTGAATTAGGTATGTTGAGAGACAAAGGTTTAGAAGTCCCAGGGGCCCATTATTCAGGAAAGATAGGCATAGGCATGGCCTGTGCATCTTGTTTTGTGGTTTTAGATTTACTCTAGGGTTCTAAGAGGTGAACACTGCGTCCACGGTTAGTGGGCAACACACGTCTTAAAGCAGCAAACTTTCTCTCTCAACACCCCCAAAAGGTTGTATATTGTCAGTCTAGTCTTAAATGGGGAAGGCTGGCTCCTTTTGCTTCATGTTTCAAAACGCAGTGCGCCCATCCGTGTGTCTGTAGCTCTCTGTAGAGACACTCTGTAGCCACCCTGGAACCAGGACTGATTTTGACAGAGCTCAGTTCTTTAGAAAGGGACCTCCCCACCCCGAGGAACAGTCTCTGTTTCTGCTCCTGCTCGGCCTCCAGGAAGAACCCTTCAAGAGATGATATCATAAGGGGCAGGGAGGCCCCCTTTTCACATTTTTTTTTTTTTTGCTGTTCCCTTTAACAGTGTGATTTCTCCAGGTAAACACAAACAACTCCCGGAAGGGTGACAGATTAAGTCTTATCTCTTGAGCAGGTCTGTGGTGTTTGAGAGGGGACTGAGAGCCTTAGGTTGTCTAGGTGCTAAGGAAAAAAGCTGTTGAATTTTTCCTGGCCATTTATTTTCTTAAGAACAACACAGTCAGAGTCTATGCACATGCGCGTGGCGGGGGACATTTAGCCAAAAGGAGAAGAGGAACAGGAAAAAGAAGAGGAAAAAAAGGATGAGAAAGGGGGAGGAAGAGAAGGAGGATGGAGGAGGAGAATGGAGGAGGAGATCAGGTCGGATCTTGAGGTTTAGTCTCCTCTGTGCCCACGAGGGCGGGCAGTGAATAGCAGGGTGATGGGCAGGTAGCCTGCAGCAACATGCCTATGTCCAGGGTTCCAGACCTGGGCAGGGGAGGGATGAGAGTGTCTCATTTTAATTATGCCAGGGAGTCTGCCCTGGAAGAAGGAAATCTCAGCAACACAAGGTTGTAAATTGAACTGGGCTTCATCATGGCAGCGGGAGAGCCGCGGTCTCTCCTCAGCGGCAGACCTGCCACGATGAAGGGAAACCTTGTCTCTGTACAGTGATGCAGACTGAAAACCCCAGCCATCTGCACTTCAGCCTATGGCCTAAAGTGAAGTCAAATTATAATTTCAAGGAACTTGAATCCTCCTATTGCTAAGAACTTGTCCCTTGCCTTTCTTCTACTTTCATTGTCTTTCTCTTGTGGTAAATACAATCATACAAATACCAAGACCGAATGCCTGGGAAGCAGAGTACTGCCCCTTCACACACACACACACACCCCAGACCCCGGACTTCTTCCTCCTTCTCGGACACTCTCTTATGGGAACCTTAGCTGGGATCTCTGAGTCAGTTCTGTTCTCCCTGGAAGCTTGCCTCGTAGTCAGGGCTTTGCAGGCACTCTGCGTCCCGTGGCTCTGCATCCTGTGCTCTCTCTACTCTGTTTCACCTTTGGCAGGTCACAAGCCATCATCATCAGGCCCTCAGCCATCTCCCTCTCTTCTCAAAGCAGCATCAGCACCCAGCACACACACCTTGAACTTCGGGCTTGTCTTCACTGCTCTAAGCTCTTGACTTGCTATTCTCTCTCTCTTCCTAGCCTCTCCAAGCACTAATGTCCACCCTTTCCATCCCAGGCTCAATAATAGTATGGAGGAAGAGAAGAAGAGAATCAAGGAGAGGGACAGATGATAAAGTCAGGATTCCAGGTGGCACTTTTCAAACTTGATTGGCTGCCTGCTAATTCCCAGAACCCCGGCGCACTCTGTCTCAAGATTTATATCTCTACCCTGTTGCGAATCTCAGACCTTGAGCATGCCAGATTCTGATTCTAGAAATAGCTCCACGCTGTCCAATACAGAAGAACTGGCCACAAATGGAGGGTTTGGGCGATTTTTATAATGCAAATAGACCCACCCTACCCAGATAACTCCAAGCTACAAAATTCATGTCCCTAAAGGTGCAGCTGTAAAGGCCTGAGCATAGACTGAGTTTCGGACATAAATACGAGCCAGCTCCAGTGTATCAGTGGCTTAATCCATTTATCCCATGCTGTCATGGGCCTGGCCACCTGGCTTTCTTTCATTTCCCTTTACTGGATCTGCTTCCTCGTGCAGCAGGTCATGTGTACTTTCTGTTCCTTCTGCTCATTCCTTCCTTTTCACCTAGTCAATGGCTGCTTGTCCATCTGCTCTCAACACAACCGTGACTTTTAGAGGCAAGCGTTCTCTGACCCCCACCCTGCGTCAGGTCAAGTGCTTAATTCTAGACTCGCTGTGCCGGGCCCCTTTCCTTTGTAGAATGTCACAGGTATAATTTTACACTTGTTCAATTGATCATCTGATTACTGTCTGTCTCCCTTCCTGGATGGCATGCTCCAGCAGGTCGGGCTGTGCCTGTTTTGGTTCATGTCCCCAGCACTTTAGTCTCCTAATAACCTCCATGTGCTAAGAACTCCGGCCGAAGAGATGAGCATCACACAGCCTTCTCCAAACCTGACACACCATGAGCGAAAAGGGGGAATCACTTTTCTTCCCCGGTACTACTACACCCTAGAATGTTTTGGCCAAGAGGCGGTCTCTTTTCCTGTGTTTCCTTATGACTGGCACCCAGGCCTCTGCCTGCTCGGCAAATGTTCTGTCGCTCATCCTCATCCTCAGTCTTTAAGAGGTGTTCTCTTGATCAGACTGACCAGAATGTGAATCTGCAGCAGATGCTTCCCATATAAAGAACCACATGCACCAATTGCCTGAAGGTTTTGGTCTTAAGATATATAGCAATGCCTTCTGTGGGCGCTGGTAACCTCTCCATTAAATTCCCATAGTTTCCAAACAATTTTTAAATTTTTGTTTATTTGTGGCATGTTTGTGTATGTATGAGAGATGAGTGTGCACGCAGCCATGCTACTGTGCACACGTGGGGGTCAAGGGACACATTTGGGAGCCAGTTCTCTGCTTCCTCTTTGTTCTAGAGGCAGAAGTCTCTTGTTTCTCTTATTATACCATGTACGTAAGCTTCCAGCAAATTCTCCTGCCTCTGCGTCTTAAAATAAGAATGTGGGATACTACTACATATGGATTTTCCCATGGGTTCCAGGGACCAAAGTCAGACTGTCAGGTTTGGGTGGCAAGTGTTTTTACCCACTGAGCCATCTCTCTGTTCCCATTCTTTCTATAGCCTGTGTCTGCATGATCTGGATATGTGGATATGAATACATGAACTAGGTATATCTGGTTAAAATCAATTTAATCTAAAGTAGAAGAAGTGGAACTTTTAATGCTACATATGCAATTTTTAGTCCTCAAATATTAATGTGTCATCAGTAAAAAAGTGTATCAACCTTTAGGTGATGTTCATGATATTTAGCAAATTAAAAGGTCTTACAAATAAGCAAATAAAAAAATCTGTTAAATGATGGCCTTCATAGAACATACACTAAGTACTAAATACATAACTCTATACTAAGTCCTCAGGCCCCAGTGAAGCTCAAGATCAAACAGCCAGAAATACTGGAGGGTTGTGAGGCCTGGCCTTGGACAGTGGTGCCAATGCTTTAATTGATAAACTCTAGAACCTAGGGGGAAAAGATCCAGGGCAAAAGACAGGGCTTGTTCAGTCCAGGAAACCTAAGGCGGCTAGAATCACGCAAAAAAAATTGGAAGAAGGCAAAAGGAAACTAGTAGGTTCTCTCTGAAGATGTGTTTTCAGCACTTTAAAAATGTCTTTAAAGATTGTTAGCAAGTGTTGATGTTTTTTCTAAAGAAAACATGCAATGCTCTGCATCTCTTGATCCATGGCGAGCATGCCCATACCCCAGCCTTAGCTGTAGCTCAGGCAGCTCAGAGGAAGAGGAGGCTTCAGTGTATTCTTCTCCAGTCATGTGAGCTGTGCCCTGGCCTAGTCATAGTCGTAGAAGCATCGTTTGGCAGTAAAATTGCAGTTAAATTCGGTTAAGCTGCTTAGCTATGCATCGCAAGTCAAGAGTTGACTATGTGAAGTTTAATATGGTTTTATGAAAGAAGGCATCAGCAACATAAAGGCAGACTTCAGCGAAGCTTCAAAGACACCTTTGGAGACCAGCTCAATGCCATTCACTGGAGTGACAACTGGGTACAGTTCCTGTCCTCAGTAACAACTCCGCCTTCTCTGAGAACTTCCCAGCGGCTGCTGCTGGCACCAGACTCGGGGCTGAGTTCTTGATTCTCCTCAACTCCTGGGAGGTGTCTGCCATCACTGCCCACATTTTAGAGCTCAGACGCTAACAAAGTAGCCGCAGTTGACACAGAAAAGGAAAGAGAAAGCAGAACTCTGAAAGAAATTATGTCTATCTGATTCATTCTACATTTTTTTTAATGATTGCACAAACTTACGAATTTTTCAGTTCCAGTTGGCTACTGATAGGATTTGATCATGGCGACCAGGTCAGTTCATAGCAATTTCTCTCTAAAAAACACATTTATTATATTTAATCTTATCCAGCGAGCTTTTCTCTTTGTAAGAAACCCAGTGATGCTATCTCTTTGCTTAGCAAGTGAAGTAAGAAAAGATTCTACCATTGAGACGCCTCAAAAATCATTGCCGTTTTCAGCTCTGATATATTCGAGTCTTCTGGGGGAATTTGGAAAAAATTGCTTATACTTGGGTTTCATCCTAGACCGTTTCATTTGGATTTCTTAAGGGCAGGAGCTGCACTTTCATGATTCTTAAAAACTCCCATGATCTAGTGTGTCCTAGAGCACCGAGCCCGTTGCTTGTCTGTGCTCTAAACACCACAGATCTCTCGGGAGCCTTTTTTTTTGCCTCCTGCCCATTGAGCATGCCTGATAAACACGAGGCTGCTTGTGCAATGAAAACAATGACAAAAAACACAGCATTTAAAAACATTTTCCCTTAATAGGCTTAATTTGTACACACGTACAACAGCGTGTAAGGACAATGTTTGTAAACCTGACTAGGCTCTGCCATTAGAATTTTCTAGTCTCGAGTCATATCAAAAGGCACCAGTAGGTGGCTCACCTCTCTCAGAGAGTAAGGGAAAGCCCAGCCTTGTGTTTGAAACTGAAGACTTAAGCGTCCATCCCTTGTACGAAGTGCTCAACGAGAAGCAAACAGAATGAGTTGCTAAAAAAACAAAAATCTGAGTATCCGAGAACAAGTGAAGAGAGGAAGAAATAATCACTTTAAAAAAAAAATCCAGGAGGAACGGAATGCGTGACTGTGATCCCAGGATGGAGTTCGATAACCATAACAAAAGCGGTGAAAGTCAAAACCGGGAAGCTGGCAAACCAGAAAAGCGGAGTGTCAAAGTTCCCCTAATTATGGATCTTTCCCGCACTCCACTTTTGGGGTGAAAGTGGAAATAGAAGGTTTGGGTTGATGTGGACAACATCTGTGAGGGTTTAGTTAGATCTTTCTCTGGCCACCGATGTGCACCATGCAGAGGGCCCAAGAGGCCAGGGATTTTCCGTTGTATCAGGTCCGCTGAAGATGACTAGCGATTTCACTTTCCCCAATCTGTAGCACACCGTGGCGGACCAAGTGAGCTACCACTTGGAAATGAATGAAAATAAATGTCCAGTTTATAGGCTACCTTGTATACCATCTTTTATTATAAAGAATTTGCTGTTGCTGTATTACTGCATTTAAAGTGTGATTTTTTTTAAACCAGTAAAAATAAGTGTTATCAATAATATCTCATGAAAATCTTGATAACACTGAAAAGGTCACGCCTCTCCGCCTGCCTCTCGGTTTTTTTACCCAGCTTGCTATTCAAACTCACAGCCTTCTGACTGCATCTGACTCCCAAGTGCTTTAAGGGTATTCACCACCAGGGGTGCAAGTAAAGAGATTCTTCTTTTCATAAAGTTTTCAGAGCTTCAGCTCACAAAGAGACTAGCTGAAGGATGGATGAAGAAGACGATGTCACCGAGAGCATCCTGTGAAATGGGTCTCAACGCTCGAAATCCAGACTTCTGCTTTGAAGTAACTTTTCCTATCGTGTTTCTCCTGGTCTCATAAAAGCTTGAGGTGACATTGTCATTGCTAGGACAGGTATTAGTATGCTAGTTCTAAGGCCCTATCAACTGAAATTTCAGGGTCCAATTTTAGTGTGTGTGTGTGTGTGTGTGTGTGTGTGCGCGCGCGTGCATGTGTGCCCTTGCCCTCACACGTGTATACATGTGTATGTTTCTGTGTTTGTTGTTTGTCCCCTTGATAGGCTTTTAGCTTGTTTTGTTTTTAGTTTTTCAAGACAGGGTTTCTTTGTGTGACAGTCCTGGCTGTCCTGGAATGCGCTTTGCAGACCAGGCTGGCCTCGAACTCACAGAGATCCACCTGCCTCTGCCTGCGAGTGTTGGGATTAGGACATGTGCCACCCCTGCCCAGTCCTTGACAAGCTTTGATGGGTACTGTGTTTGTCTGTGTGAGGGCGGAGGAGAGCATATCCGTATTCCAGAACCAGTCTATGCCCTGCTTCTATTGGAATAGACATCAGAATAAAGCATGCTCCCCCAGGCACAAGGTTCATATCACCAAAGTCCACATTTAGCATTAATATCTTAAAAACGTGCTGAGTTTGCCCTTAAGCCCAGCGTTGGTATATGTAGCTAGGGTAGTGCATTGTGCCTGCCCAGAGCTGCGGTGGAAAATAATGGTGTTCTTTCTTTACGTCCTCTTAATATCAGACCTCATTGAGGAGAGAGCAGGGAGTGGTAGGGATGACCTAAGGTAGACAGCTGTGGCCAAAGCCAGATCGGTAGCCATGATCACAGGTAGGCACAGGTTACAGCTTAAACACATTCTTCTGACATGACGTCAGCCCAACTCTGACCCCAAAGGTATGTAGCTAGGGAAAGTTAAAGCTGCTTCCTGATGCATTGATCCTACCTGTGCATGTCACGTTTTGTTCTGTTTTGGGTGTGCGTGTCTGGGAATGGTACCCAGGGTGTTGTGCCCAAAAGGCATGCTCTGCGCCACTAAATTCACCCTAGGTCCTCTAGTACTTGTTTGCCTGCCTCCTTCCTTCCTCCCTTGTTCCCTCCCTCCCTTCCTTCCTTTTTTCCTTCTTACCTCCCTTTCCTTTCTTCTTCCTATTTTGTGAAGGCTGTTTTTTTTTTTTTTAAAGCAGATTTGGGAGCTGCCAGAAAGATGTCTATTAGTGGGATGGTTTGGGCTGGTTACCCTATTAAACAACAGTGTATGTAAACCCATAGCTAAGAGAGCTGTCCGACAGCTCAATGCGCTCTTGGACGCTTCCTACGAATAACAGCTTCAAACAAGTAGCAGCCCTACGCCTGTGCCCGCTGCCTCTGGGAACAGAAAGAAATATCTAGTTTTGAAAGTGAAAATGCAATGGCTATCCGTGTTTTTCAGAAGTTAAGGTAAATTTAATTATCATGGTGTTTTACTGTCCTTTGTCACTTCCAGAATGAAACCCAAACGGTCAATGAAGAGACAGTGGGCCTTTTATAAAGTGTCTCCAAGATGACCTCTGTCACTTTGTCTGCTACCACTTCCTGCCAGCTCTCCCGTCCTCGGAACATGCTTATCTGCTGCTCTGAACTAGCCACCTTCATCTAAGAGCAACACTGATGGCAGTCAATGGCTCCATCCATTGGGCCTTTGAGTGAAGATTTTAGGGCATTTTATAGGACTTCTGTATTCTTGTCAAAAATGGAAGGCTTGCGAATGCTGGCTAATATTTGTGTACTGTGCACGGCATCTCCCAGTGACAGATAAGCAAGGGCTCTCTGCTTTACTTTACAGAAGATATAGGCTCCAGTTCTAACAGTCCCCCACCCCTCTATCTGCATCACTTCCTGTCTGGCCATTCATATTCAGTATCTGATTTGTCCCTGCAGGGACACTCACACAGCCATATTGTTCCTTCAGGGTAGTTTCTCACTGGCAAAGTGTCTTCTGAGTTTCATTCCATACCAAGGCCAACTCCTTCTTTCCAGCAAGTGCCTTCCTCCATCTCCTTAACAGTTGTTCTTATACGCATTGCTATGGTGACACTAATCACACAGATTCTCATGCAGGCGTCAGCCACCTGATTCCTGACTCTTTGAACTGGTACACTTAACGTGATCCTGCCAATACTTGGCACACGTCGATGAATCAAGAGAGTCATAACTTAAGAAAATGAACTGAGTCCTATAACAAGGAAGGGAGAGTGGTTATTTTTTTTTCTGAATCAAGCATCAGGTGCATTAAGTGGCTGAAATCAGGGCAGAACAAATAGATACATATAAAAGAAGACATGTAGAATCCTTGCTTGACAACAAATTTAGAGGCCAGGACACTAATTTGTATATACCCACAAATACAGACATATGGAGGCAGTGGAGGAGGAAGCGTGAGGAGGAGGAGGAGGAATGAAAAAGGTGGAGATTACAAGGAGCTGGGGAAAACTGTGAAGGAAATCTAGAAACTGTGTCTAGATCCACTAGCTAGAAACATACCCGTGTGCAGTCACATTGCTCTTCCAGTTAAAGAAAGGCAGATTCAGGAATTGTGGGTAAACTTACTCATCTGTATCTTAAAAGTTTCAAACTACCAGATATGAATATACAGACAGCCCCCCCCCCTCTCTCTTCCGCTCCTTTACCAAAGAAAGGACTAAGGAAAGAAAATATAGAGCTTATTACCATTTAAAATGTTTGCCTTATATGTAAACAAAAGGCCAATTGTATTTCTCTCCAAAGCATTAGTTACCATGACATGACTTTAATGTCTCTGCTGCTTGTGCTGTAAGTTAATTCTAGTCAGCAACGAAAAGACAGAGAAGCATGCAAGAGGTTGCTTACTGACCAAGGCACAGGAAAAGTAAAAAGTATTCCGTGACTGTAGCAATGAACCCAATGCCCGTGCCTGTGGATGAGAGTCCGGCCTATGGGCAACAGGGTTTGTTGCTGCTATTATGGCTTTAAGATGTGCACGCTCTCCTGAAAAACCCAGAGCAACCATGTTAGCCTCGACCTAATGTAGCTCTACGGTGCCCACTTCTTTTCCATTACCTGCTTAGAGAGGAAAAAGAAAAAAAAGAAACGTTTAGCAATTGACCTAGAAAGACAAAGTTTCACCTCTTGAAAGGAAGCAAGGTGACTGAAAGGGGGCAGCTTTGTGTGGGAAGGTCTTTTGAATGGTTTAGTACAGCACCAAGTTGATGGCAAACTCCTAATTATTCATGGAGCAGCTCCTTTTTCTCTTATAAAATCCTTGCTGAAGAAGTAAAACATACCCGTCGGAATATAAGACACATGTTTCCTCAAGCATGTTCTGCAGAAATAAAACATACCCGTCTTTGTATAAGATACTAATTTCCTCAAGTATGCTCTGCAGTTACAAAACTGATGATGAAATAACAGCTTCTTTAAGCACTGTGTTCAATATCTCTGCCTTCAGCTTGTGCCGTTAGAAGGCCCCCCGCATCAGCTCACCCTCCTCAGTCCCAGGCCCCAGGCTGTCCTAGGCAACAGGGGGTAGAGGGGTGAAGAGGAAGAGGGAAATATCTTCTGGGGGGAAGAGCATATGCCTCTGCGTTATCACTCTGAAACATCAGTGACTATAGTCAAATCCTTTCCTGCCACCAGTTTTTACAGCTAAATGCCTTATTTTACTTAAATGAGGCGGAAATATGTAAAAAATCTCACAGCCTCTCTCTCTCCCCTTTTGTGTGTGTGTGCATGTGTGTGTGTGTGTGTTGCATATGTGAGTATACATAAACATAATGTCTTCTTGAGCTGTTTTGGATCCTAGGGAGCTAAGTTTCTTTTTGGGGTAAAATTGGCTGAAATTCCACCAAGAAAGTTAAGACAAAGCAACATGAATTACAAGCTTCTTGTCTTCTATTTGGGTTCTTTGACATAACCTTTGACTCTTTTTGTTTTGTCTCATTTCAGACAAGGTAGGTCTCATGAAGACCAGAGTGGCCTCTAATTCACTATACAGCTTAGGATAACCTCAAACTTTTTATCTCCCTGTCTCTACCTCCCAACTGTTGGGATTACAGACATGTCTCATTATGCAAATCTTAACCTTTAAAGTGTGTGTGCATGTGTGTTGATGTGTGTTGGTGTGTGGGTGGGTTGGTGTGTGTGTTGGTGTCTATGTGTTGGTGTGTATGTGTTGGTGTGTGTGTGTGCATGTGTGTTGATGTGTGTTGGTGTGTGGGTGGGTTGGTGTGTGTGTTGGTGTCTATGTGTTGGTGTGTATGTGTTGGTGTGTGTGTGTGCATGTGTGTTGATGTGTGTTGGTGTGTGGGTGGGTTGGTGTGTGTGTTGGTGTGTATGTGTTGGTGTGTGTGTGCATGTGTGTTGATGTGTGTTGGTGTGTGGGTGGGTTGGTGTGTGTGTTGGTGTCTATGTGTTGGTGTGTATGTGTTGGTGTGTGTGTGCATGTGTATGTGCAGGCGTGTTTATGTCTGCTTGCAGGTATGTCATGAAGATGGGGTGTGCATGCGGAGGAGTAAGGGAGAACCTCAAGCGACATTCCTTAGGTACTATCCACCTTCTTATTTGACAGAGTGTCTCTGGCCTGGAACTCACCAAGTTGGAGCAAGTACTGGGATTACGAGAGCATGCCACAATGCCTAATATCTTTACACAGGTTTGGGAATTGAACTCAGGCCCTTGTGCTTGCAAGATGAGCACTTTGCCAGATGATTAATCTCTCCAGCCCCTTGTCCTCTAACCCTTGAGAATACTAAGTTCATTGTCTCTTTTTCAATAAATTAGTCAGCAAGAACTCTCGACCATCATCTGCCGCTGATATGAACCACGTCTGAAACACAACAGTGTCTACCGGAGTTCATCTTACATTGCTTAGCTTTTTAAAAAAAAAAAATATGGAATGCTTTATTTTATCATTGAGGCTTAGTTCAGTGCTTGGACTTGTGACACTGTTTGTTGACCATTTGGATCCAAACTATTTACAAGTAGATCTCATGGATATACAGCAAGTATAGAGCTTGTGTTTCAGTGGACAAAGAAAGAATTGTGAAAATAAAGAAGGGTGACTATATACCACATTAGAAAGTGATTTGAGTCCTGGAAAGAACCAATAAGCATGGAAGGGCCATTGGGAATGCGGGTGTAGGGAGCTGACGTTTTCACTGAGAAGAGAAGTTTAAATGGAAGCTACAGGATGTAGAGGAGCATACCATGTGAACAGAAGGGGGATCTGCAAGCAGAAGAACAAACAAGTGCAAATAGATCTTAGGTAGCAAGCGTAGCATGTTCCAGGACCAGTCCAGAGGTCACAGGGCTAGGAATGGTCTGGGCAAGCATAACTAAGTCACAGGTTCAAAGCTCTTATGGATGCATAGATGGAAGCCAGTCAATCAGGAAACCGTGCATCCTTACAGGTAGAGATGCTGATGCTGGACAGAGTGGCAGCAAAGGAGTGGGGAGGAATGATCGTATTCTGATATTAAAGGTGGAGCCAGCATGCTTTCTTGATGAATGATGAAGGAGGAAATCAGAGGATAACCACAAAGCTTTCTAACTCGAAGAATTCGGTTCCCATTGCCAAGCAAGGAAAGACAGAAAGAGCCACAGTAGATAGAGGCGTTGGGTGTCTAGCGTTCACCTATGTGAATCTGGAGGTCAAAGACACACCCAGACAGGAGATGCGTTTCAGAATCATAAGCAAACAGAAAATACTAATGCAGGGGAGAGAAACTCCAGAAGCCATAATGGGATAAACGCCCACAGCAGACCCTGAGTAGGGAAGGGCACAGCAATGTGTTTTTAGCCACTGAGAAATCTCTCCAGTCCCTAGAAAGAATATTTTTATCCACTTACTGCAAGTGCAAATAAAATGTCATGCTCACAATGGCCTTTGCTTGTGTTTGTGTGCAATCTTTTCTAGGTTTAGGTGGTGGAACTTGAAAAGGTCCATCCCCAAGGTCTGGGGAACCTGGAGCTTTAGGCTTTTCTACAGAACCATATTGTGTTCTCCATTGCCCTTTCCTATCTCGCCTCTGAAGCTCTGCTCTTGTTTGCTCATTCTGCATATTCTTCCGGAAAAGCAAACACTCCATATGACTGTCGTGGTCATGTGAATATCTCTCATTTCTTATTGCTCAGTGTCACCCGTTCTGTGAAATCAACGCAACGGTGACTCTCCTCATGGCTCATGGGTATCTCAAAGACCACACTTGTCCAAACATTATTTTCTTTCCTCCAAACCTTTCTCACATTTTTTTTCCAGAATGTTCCCTCACAAAGCGATGTTGTCATTGGTGATATCTTCAAAATAAACCTTCTGGGAATGGCCTGATGCTCTCTCATCTTATCTCCCCTCATTCCGTTTCCCAGTTAGTATTGATCATTCTGCAATTGAACATTCCTCACTATGAACCACTTCAGTAACTCCTACATCCGTCTCCATTACATATATCACAAGATTTTGCAATTATTTACTTACATGCCTGTGTCCCCTGTAGTCTGAAAATTCCCTAAAACAGAGGTTCGCAACCTTCCTAATCTTGTTAGCCTTTAATTCAGTTCCTCATATTGTGGTGACCGCCCCCAACCATCCATAAAATTGATTCTGTTGCACTCCATCACTGTAATTTCGCTACTGTTATGAATCATAGTCTGTGTTTTTCGATGGTCTTAGGTGACCCCTGTGAAAAGATCATTCAACCTTCCATGGGGTTGTGACCCCCAGGTTGGGGGCCACTGTCTAAAAAGCAGTTTCCAGAACTTCCTATGGATGTGATACAGATATCAGTAACTGTAGACATGGGAACAGGAATGACATATACCATAGCAGTTAAAAGCCTTGCAAAGTTGTTATTATATGGTGATCATGGACATGCAAAGATCCTGATTAAAGATACTTAAATCCATGAATGACAAATTACTGAAAGATTGGTAAGTGTATTATTTAGGGCTGTGGTTGCTGTGATGAAACACCATAACCAAAAGCCACTTGGAGATGAAAGGGTTTATTTGGCTTATGTATCTTGAATCAAAGTCCACTGAGGGAAGCCAAGACAGAAAATCAAACCAGGCAGGAACCCAAATCAGGCAGGAACCTAGAGGCAGGAACTGATGCAGCAGCCATAGATGAGTGCTGCTTACTGGCTTGCTCATCCTGGATTACTCAGCCTGCTATTTTAGAGAACCCAGGACCACCAGCCCAGAGGTGCCACTACACACAGTGGGCCGCACCTCCCCCATCAATCACTAATGAAGAAAATTAATAAGAAGCCCTCCAGGTTGGGTGACAACCTCATCTTATGGAGACATTCTCTCAATCAAAGTTCTCTCCTTTCTGATGCTTCTGACTTATGTCAAGTTGATATAAAAATCTAGCCAGTATTATAGAAACAAGACAGAAAATATCCAACATCATGATAGAAATAAGACAGGGAGTAAAGAAGTGCCAGACCTTGCACCCACAGTAAAGAGTTATCACATACACACACACACACACACACACACACACACACACACACGCATATACAGGAGAGAGAGAGACTCAGTGGTCATGTTCACAGAAGCTTCCTATTAAGCTGGGAGAAGAGGTAGCTAGAAATATACAACAGCATAGGCCTGATAAATTTACTTGGCAATACCCCAGGATGGCTATGAAGGTAGCCCAACATATCTGTAGATGATACTGTTTTGTAGATGATATTGCATTGTCTTGGACATTTCTGGTCTTGACTATGTCCTAGAAAGTCAAATTCGAGGAAACTAGTGAAAGGTGTAGTTCAGGGGCAGAACCTAGCAAGGGCTATGAACACATAGATTTGAGAATATGTTCATGGGATAGCGGAGGGGCTGACCTGACCAAAGAGGTGTGGGAAGGTGGGAAAAGGGTTAGAACAGGAGGAGGCTAGAAAGCTGGGCGCAGGATGGATGTACAAGCCTACAAAAGTCATTACTTTGAGAGAGCTGTCATCAAAATTTGATTCCATAGTCTTACAAAAATTAATATTTCTTTTGGCCCACATACATTTTCTTAGCTCATTTTTACAGAAGAGAGCAATGTGTCAGATCCATCTGCCAGAATAAGGGGAGAGAGCAGGCCTGATATCAGCCCATGGGGACACAGAAGCTGATAAAGGAGTGGAGTTCTTCACTCTAAATGGAGGTGCTGATCACTATGACCGATCCTTCAAGGGGAAGGACAACACTGGATAGTTCCAAGTGGTGGGCAACCAGAGACCAAACTCCAAACAGTGGGGCATTAATTCCAGGTTCTACACATTGGTTCTAAACTGTGCTGAATGCAAGAGCACTGGGGGACTGACTGGTCCAGAGAAGCATCTGCGCACGACCGTGATGGAAACAGAAGATAGCAGATAAAGAAAAGGCAAGAAAGGAAATGAAAAAGAGGCGTGAGGTTCGTCAAGCCTTTCTCTAGGCACCGTCTCCAGCTCTCAGCTAAGGCAATGACACTGCCCCACATGACACAAAACTCATCCTGAAACTCCAGCCAGCGGGGGACAGGATGAGCAATTTCGTCGCTGACAGACCTTCATTCTGCTGTAGAACTTCAAGAAGGAAGAAAACGGCTACCAAACCTCCAACAGTTGTACTCTGCCTGCCTTAGGAGGAATTGACGAAGAGCCCATGGATCTCTATGCTGAAGTAAATGTTTGCCTCTCTATGCTTGCGTAGACACTGATACACACCAGACTCTAGGAGATATTTTTTCTGTAATTTGTTGTGCATTATCAGCTATTTACATAATTGCTTTAATTAAGCTAGTTACAGCAGTTCCTGTAAATATGCGAGAGCTCACTGAAACATGTAATTATGTCCTTATATCATTAATTAAACTCTATCAGCTGGGAAAATGACTGTAAATATGTCTGGAGGTGTTGTTAGTCTGTGTAATGGAGACACAGAGGTCTTTATTGAACTACAATAAAATTCTCAGCATTAATAAGCCATTTAAAACATCATTTGTGAGTTTTTTTAAAGTTCAGGATCTCTGTGTAAGTGAAAGAAATACATTTATCTTTCTGTTCTACTGGTTCGAAATACTGATATGGGGAGGGGGCCTTCTTTTCTTGCAGATTTAGGGAAATGGTCAATGCTTTCTTCCCTAGTGGTCATTCCTGGCATTGCAGGAGTGGTCCTTAGGAAGCCCTTTCCTCCTCCCCTTAGACAGTGCTTGGCTGAGGCAAAGACAGAGGAAAACCCACAGAGGACACAGACAATACACAACTGTTCTCCCAGGTTCTCATTTCCTACCAAGCAAGCTTTTTCCCTTAAGGTTTATGCCCCGAATACCCTTAAGCCAAAACATTATATAAATACAAAAGACAACTTAACAAAAGGTAAAAAGGTGGGGAAATCTCCACAAAAAGAAAAAAAAACCTTATGGGGGGAGATAAATAACTCAAGAGAGACCTCCAGACAGGTTGGCTACCAACAGCTGAGAAGCCAGCACCACATCCCTTCAGGTCGGCTTCTGCCTCCTCCTGTGGTACCTACCTATGGCTCCACTCGGCCAGGCACCAAGAAAAGGTGCCCTGATTCTGTTAAGAGGAAATGTGGATGGCTCCCCCAAGAGACACAGAAGCCCTTGTTGACTCAAAGATGGTCCAAGCAAAGAAAGGCTGCTGCAGAGCCAAGACAGGAGATCCCCAGAGCACGAGAGACACACAGGAAACCCCCTCCTTCAGAAAATAACAGAGAAACCTTTCAGTTCTTCAAGTGCAGAGAATAAGGGCTTATGACTAGAATTCTGGTTCTCTTTAGTCGAGTCTGTATTTCTGGGAGTGGAAAAGGTTAACTGTTGTTCTTATTTAAAAAAAACAAAAACCCATGAGTTTTTTTTTTCTTTCTTTCTTTCTTTCTTTCTTTCTGTCTTTCTTTCTTTTTTGGAAAGCAACATCTACACTTTAAAAGTAAATTCTTTGAAGTAGACATTTCTAAGTTTTGGAAGAAATATTACAATTTTATTTTTAAAAATCACAAGGAATAACATTTCCATGTGCTCTTTGCTTTTGCATGAAACCAATACTAGATCTTGACGTCGGTTGCATCGGATTCAGTTTATGAACTCGGTAGTTATTTAACAACTAGGTTTGGATTTGAATTTCTGCCTTTTAACTTCATGAAACATAATTAAAGCCAGGCTTACCTCTCTGTCTAATCACATGTAAAATGACATGTGACAAATGGCCGCAACTCCCTACCCCCCCCCCCAATGATCTCATGAACCTACGACCACTGTGGAAATAGTCTCTCTTAAACAACGGGAACTTGTACATGTTTTTTGTATTTTATGTATGTTCCAGCATTTCCTATAATCTCCACACAAAGCCAGATAACCCAAACACACTTTAATTTTTATTGGATGGTGGGTGTTCCGATTCAGGAGCCCTGGGATAAATTATAAGTTAAGCAAAAACTTTTTTTTTCTTTTTCTTTCCTTCCTTTCTGTATTGTTGTGTTTTGTTTGTTTGCTGTTTTGTTTTTGTTTGCTTTTTTTTGTTTATTTCCAGGATCTTGCCATACAGCCCAGTATGAACTGTTGGAACTTAGTTTAGCATCCTCCTGCCTCAGCCTCCAGAGTACAGGCATCAATATTATTTCTAGCAAACGAACATAATGAATGAAACATCACTGCTAGCAATATGCAATACATTATGGTGGCAATATTTTGATGTAAATGCCATTCAGGAAAAATAGACCAAATTATAGTGTGCAAAAATACATGGGCTGATGGTTCCATTTCCCAACACTCCTTCACTTAACTATTAAATTCAGAACACTTTGTGTATGTATGTGTATGCCTCTGTGTGTATGTGTGTATCTGCATGCCTGTGTGCAAGTGTGCGTGTGTGCATGAGTGTGTGCATGTGTGTGTGTGCACACATGTGTGTGTTTGAGTGTGCTATTTTCCAACAGAACCTTTCAGTAACCTCATCTATCTGGCCCGGCAGTGGCATAGCCTTGTTTACCTGGCAGCGCCCTAGTCTTGCTTGTTTGGCAGAAGGAAGCAGCCTCAGGAGACCCATGACCAGATCTATATTTCCAACTTCTGTCTTTAATTCAGCATTAAATTCTCTCCAAACCTAGTCTTGTCTGCTTGAAGTGAAAGATTACCCATAAAACAGTCTCTCCCTACCCCCAGCAGAGGCAGAGGGGACTACAGAGAGAAAAAGACTGGAGGAGGCCTCCCTTGGACCCCTAGCAGCTGTTGTCACTCACGAAACAGATATCCCATCAGGGACACAGTGTAGTCGGCCCGTGGGACAGAACTTGGTTTTCTAGATGTACCTGTGGCTCTCATCTGGTGGTAGCCAAACCACGACCTCCTTTGGAAGCCCTCAGTTGAGCTGCCTGATGCTCCTGTCAGGGTGTAGCAGGCTTCTACCTCTATAGCAACGGAGTAACAATGTGGTCACTGCTGGCTGAGCAGTGTTTTGGAGCTGGATTCTTCCAAGCAAGTCATTACTGAAGCAAATCTCCAGGTCACCAGAGTAAACAGATCTTTATAGATTCACACACTTGGCTGACTCAAATGGTGGTGCCCACTTCTAATCCCAGCACTAGGAAGACCAAGGCAGGAGGATACCTGCAAATATGAGTCAACTGGGATCCCACCTGAGTTCCTGATTTAAGAAGAAAAGGAAAAAAAAAAGAACAAACGAATGCATTATATTAATAATAAGTAAGCCTATATGTTAATTTCAAAAGCAACAATTGGGAGAACATTCTGCCTTTCCTTTAGGGTCATCGTCAGATAAAGAGAAATAGTGTCTTTGTTCAGGCTGTTGGTCCTAGTTTGATTTCTGTTGCTGTGATAAAGACCATGGGCAAAAGCAGCTTGGAGAGGAAAGAGTTTATTTTGTCTTACAGCTCACAGTTCATTATTAGGGAAGTCAGGGCAAGGCAGGAACCCAAAGGCAGGAAATCCCGCAGAAGCCATGGACGAATGCTATTTACTGGTTTTGTCCCTACAGCTTGCTCAGCTTGCTTTCTTTTACCACCCAAACGTTGTCCAAAGCTGGTGGGCCACAGAGGACATGGGCTTCCCACGTCAATCATTAATAGAAAAAATGCCCCCACAGCCTTGTTTGTAGGTCGATCTGGTGGTAACAATCCTTCACTTAAGGTTCCTTTCTTTCCTGATGACTTTAGCTTGTGTTCAGTAGACAAGAAGTAACCAGCACACTGCAGAATAAGTTATATCAAGCTATCATTGATGCCTGACCTGGTTGTTCTACAATTAAACAGAGCCTCCTCCCTCCCAGATCTTTGTGTGTGAGAACCACCCAGGCTGGTCTTCTTTGACTCAACACCTTCAGACCAGGGATTTGGCCACTCAATTTTGACTAACCGTCTTCTTCCACCACAAGACAAGTCCCAAGTGAAGTTGTGCTATTGACCTCCAAAGAAGTGATAATTATTATTATTTTTTTTTACATGAACACAGCGAACACAGCACCATGTAAACTCCAAGTCTTTAAGCAGGGTAGGATGGACAGACATAACAAAGTCACTTTCAGTTTCGGAAACTGACTGCTTCCAACATTTGGAGTATGTTACAAGGCACAAGTGATTTGTTTAACAAGGGTTAATTGGACCCTACATTCAGTTTTCTAGGAAGCTTACAGTCAAGTACGGTGTTTCTCTATAAACTCTTCTATCAGTATTGCCCAATTCTATTGACAATACGTATCCCCAGAGCTCAGTGAGATCTACCAAAGCAGACTTCTGAACACTGCCAACGTATGTACGTCATTAAATACCACTCTTCTAAAGGGAGAGAGAGACCAAACAAATATTGGAAATGAAGTTTTGTTTTGCCAGTCACTGAAGAACTTAATTTGTCATTGAAGACATTTTGAGCACCAGGCCTCTAATTAAGACTAGTACAATAAGCAAGAATTTGTCACTAAATGAGGATAGGCAGATGGTAAAGCCTGCCTATACATCATAGCCCTGAGGAACCTGAGGTAGGAAGACCTTGAGGTGAGTTCAAGGCTAGAGATCAGGATGGACTACACAGCCAAATCCTGTTTAAACAAACAAACCAACAAATCAATAAATGAAGAACCTGGTCACAGAGCTTTATGGTGTTTGGGGGGGATTTTATTAGCTGTGACTCGAGACCTGTGCAGATATGATAAGAGATTGTGAAGAGTCTTGGATGCAAAGAACGGAGTTAGGATCTGTCATCTTTGCATCATGATAGAGACTGGTTCTTAGGATGAAGGAGACATTGACGGAGGCAACACAAGAGTCTTGTTAGTTTGCAAAGTTCCCAGATGAACTTCCTGCTGTGGTCGAGTCATCTCTACAGGCAAAGTTCTGGGCAACGTGAGTCTTAAAACTAGGACTCTTTACTCTTGAATAACAGTGTCTATGAGGATGATTTCTGAGAGGTCTAGCCTAGCATCGGGTAGTTGGTAAGAGTCTAGTCTGAAGTAGTTGGTGGCAGGGGTACAAAATAAGACAGACACTCCTGTATAAAGTTGAAGGGAGTAAGCTTAACAGGCCTTTGTTTTTGATTAAATGTTGGGGTAGGGAGAGTTTAGGGTGGCTCTGAGCTTCTGGCTTGACTACAACCGAAAGGATGGTAATGCCACTGGCCGAGAGAAAGTATCTTCAAGCCAGCCTGCCGTCATTTCAAAACTGTACTTGGCATGCTCAGTTCAGTGAGTCATCTATGCAAAAGCTCTTCACGGTTTTGAAAGATGACCAACTAAGAAATAACATGGCACAGAAGTCACAAGCCACTCCCCAGGAGTGCCACCAGTTTTTGCTCCCAGAAACTCTGCCTCGTGTTTAGGTTTCTGGCAAAGGCTTGCTTGCTTTTTTGAGACTCTTAACCACAAGTTATGTTCTCATAAAAGTTCCCATCTTTACATACTGAAGGGTAACTTTAAGAACATTATGATAAGAATTCTCCCCATGCTTTTGACCCTAGCAACATCTACTTCCTATATCCACAGGTATGTCAACTCAGTAGTTAAGAAGAATGTAGCTCGGCATGGTGGTCCAGATCTGCAGTCTCAGCACTGGGCAGAGGCAACGGGATGGTGAGTTTGACATCAGCCTGGGCTACACATGTGATGAGGTGATGTTAAAAGTCATGGTCTTTAATAAACCATTCTCATATATATTGCTCTCAATGTTTAGGATGCTATCATTCACGCTCTGTTATTTTAAAAGAAAGGAACATATCAAAGGTTTTCTTTATTTTCTCTCGGTGTGCCTGTATGTGTGTTGGTGTGTGCAATCACATGTATGGCAAAGCACATGTGTGGAGGTTGGACCTCCCTGAGGGGTTGGTTGGACCTCCCTTAGGGCTTGGTTCTTCCACCTTGTTTGAGACAGAGTTTCTCTTCTTTGTTGTTCAATGCTGCATCTATCTGCCAGGCCAGTTGACCTGGGAGCTTCTGAGGATTCTCTTGTCTCTTCCTCCCATCTTGCCTTAGGAGCACCTGGATTGGAGAGTTGCATTATTGCACCTGCCTTTACATGAGTTCTGAGGATTAGAACTCAGGTCCCTGTGCTTGCAGGGAAAGCACCTTATCGGCTGAGCCGTAACCTCTTATCATCAAAGGCTTTTTAAAATAAACTATGTAATCTAGGCTAAAACATAAACATCTATCCAAATGGCAAAAATGCTACCTCCTACCCCATAAATATATCCAGTTATTTACCAAGAATAAATGAATGAGTTAGAACTTGGTTATGGGAACTTTGTTGTTCCTGAAACTTTTTCCAAACAAAGCATTGCTTTTCCACAGCAAAGTGTCTGTCGGGCTCTGAGTTACAATATAATCAGGTGATTTTCCTCAACTCTCTCGAGAGTTAGTGCCTTAGAATTTTCTCTAAGTTTTCATGCAAAGGATTTGGCTGCAGTTTCGCTAAAGGCTACTTCGTTCACGAAAGTAAAACACTTGCTTAACAAAAACACTTTCACTTAACAAATGCTTACAAAATAAGATAACTCTTAAACAATTTTTTATAAGCTATTTTTTTATTAAATTTATTTTATTACTGTTACTTGGAAGTTAAGGCGGTATCTACACACATCGTGACTTTGTGGTATTGGTTTTACATATTTGCAAACTTTTCATATTTCTACTAATAAGCTTAAATCCAGGATGGGGTGATGGTGTGCCTTATTCTAACAGGGCTCACATTTAAATTACGTCATTTACTTAATGCAAAGGGTCCAAAGTATATATAATAACTTCCTTAGGGTTACTTCCTTATTGAACTGTTTGAGTTAAAAGCATCATGTTTCTGAGACTTTGAATGAAGAGAAGGAGGGGAACAGAAATGGTACCCACAAACAGTTAGGACAAACTAGTAATTAGGAAACATGCCAGTTTACCAAATGGTTTTTACAACTAAGAAGCCTTTCTTCAGGTGTTGGAATCAGGCATTCATTCCCATATCAATTTTCGTACTAGCTTTAAATGTACGGCCACTCATCTTTACATCCCAGTACAGCCAACATTAGATGGAGATATGTTACAAAAAAAAATAAATGGAGAGGAATACACAACAGTAGAGAAGGAGGGGGAAACAAAATTCAGAAACGCGATATGACAAACAACAAGCTTCAAAGAAAACCCTTTCTACACCACACTGCCAAAGGACAGCACCCTATAGCCAGCTGAGAAACAGAGCAGAGCTACTTAGATCATTGGCGATGCTGCACAACCTCCAAGTTTACCAACCTTCGCCCAAGGAGAGTACAACGTCCACCCATGGGTCCGCTAAACTGCAAGAATATATACACAGGGCAATAAAAGTTGGAGGCTCTCACAGAGCCGTGGTTAGAGTTGAGGATTTAGCATCAAAGCCTAGGTTCTCACTCCAGCTGTGCCATTAGGCATCTGGGAGATCCAGGAAACCCACGTCATCTTCCTCAGTCTCAATAATCCCGTGTGAAGATGGAAAAGCAATAATGTCAATGGTGAACTAGGCTGCAGTTCAGTGGCAGAGCACCTACCTAAAATGTGGAGTGCTCTGGTTTCAACTACCAGCACCAAACACACACACACACGAAGCAAAGCAGAAGGAAGCGGGCAGTCGATGGGAGAAACAGGACCTGCTGAATTAGATGAAGCAATGCAATATTACCAAACCTGCCTCAAAGTCTGAAATGCAAAGGTAAGCATTATTGTGTTTTAAACAGGGCCAGACAGATGGATTAGCAGTTGAGCACATGTGCTCCTCCTACAGAGGACTCAAGTTCAGTTCATAGCACCCATGTCAACTGTTTCCCAACCTCCTGTAACTCCGGTCACAAGGGATCCAATGCCCTCTTCTCCCGCTCCACAGGCAACCACACTCAATCGCACATATTCCATAGATATGCACATCACCATCATCATTTATGAATGCATCTATGTAATTAAGAAAATAGTAAAAATAAAGGCCCGGAGAGATAGCGCAAAAACTAAAAACACTTTAAGAACCCACGCTCAATTCCTAGGGCCTATATGATGTGTCACAACAATCCAGAACTTTAGTTCCAGGGCATCTGACAGCATCTTCTGAACTCCACAGGCGCCAGGCATGGATGTAATACACATATATGCATTCAGGCAAAACACACATATACATAAAATAAAATAAGTTAAAATTAAAAAAATAAAAATCTATAAAAATTTTAAAAGAAGAAAATAAAAATGAAAAAAATGACTTAAAATCCTTTAAAGAAGTATGTCCCAACAAGTTCCCTGTCAATTGTCAACAGCACAGCAAATATTTGTGTGCGTGTGCGTGTGTGTGCTTGTGCTCAAGCTCAGGAACTGAGAGTATAGAAAGATTGAAGGTGGCATGATTCCTGCCATCCAGCTTACGTTAAAACTCCTGATGAGGATGGCAAAGCACAGTTATTAAAAACACAAAGAGAAGTGAAGAAATAGCCTCGAAAGAGGCGGGAAGGCTGGGAGGATAACTTAGTTGGTAGAGTGCTTTCCCAGCATGCAAATGGGCATTTGAATCCCCAGAACAACACAAACCAGACCTGGTAAGGCATGCTTGTATCTGAACACTTAGGAGGGTAGAGGCCAGAAGATCAGAAATTCAAGGTCATATGCTCCACAGAGAGTTTGAGGCCAGCCTGGACCTCATATACACAGTTTCAAAAGTACGGTAGGGGTTGGGCTGAGGGGGACACACGGGGATTTACAGCAAAGTTAGGATTAGCCTAGCACTCATGATCGGGTCAACTGTGGGCTACAGAAATCTGGGAAAGTTCAACAAAACTGAGCTTCAAGGAATGAGCTAGCTTGAATGAGAAATGTCGCCCACAGGCCTGGGTATTTGAACATTCAGACCCCAGCTAGTGGCATTGTTTGAGGAGGCTCTGCCACCTCTAGGAAGTAAAGTCCTGCTGGAGAAAGAACTTTAGCAGGGGGTAAGCTTTGAGAGTCTATAGTCTCGCCTTAATTCCAGCTGGTTCTCTCTTCCTTGTGTTTGCACTTGAAGATGTGATCTCCCGGCTTCCTGCTTTGGCCTCCTGTTGCCATGACTCCCTTACCATTATGGACTGCCTTTTCTAGAACCATAAGCAGAAATAAACTCTTCTCTATGGATGACCAACACATACATGAGCCTAAAGGAGGAAGGCCAGCATTTCCAGCTGAAGGCATGCTAGAAACAGAAACCTCCAAGCGCCAAGGATTTCTTTGTTTTATTTTGTTGTGTTAGGGGGTTGCAGACACATTTCGTAGGAGTTAAGGTTGGATTGGTGAGTTGGTTGTGAGGCAAAATGGCATTCTGCCAGTGTCCCCAGAGGAGCTTTGTAGGCTGTCCACAGCGAAGCCCCTTCTGATTGGCTGGTGCATGAGCCATCCCAATTATTACATACCATCACCCCTGGGGGTAAGGTTGTGTAGGCACAGAGGCCAAGCAAACTCGAGACAGGGAATGCCAAGTTAAGGAGTTCAGATCTTATCTTGTCAACATTAGGCAGCCAGTTATAGGTCTTTACCCAGATGACTAAGTTACTGAAAGTGCTTATAATGAGATCCATCAGGCAGTGGGATGTGGGGACTGGATGGCAAAGAAAGAAGCCATAGGGTGGGGGAGTAATTAGGAGGCTGTTAGGTAGTTCAGGGATGGAAAGGAGGTCGTGTGTGTGTGTGTGTGTGTGTGTGTGTGTGTGTAGGAATTACGTAACTAAAGGCTCCATTCTTTCTTTTCAAAAGTCCGTAGCTGGTACGGAGTGTAGTGTTGAGTACACACTCTACATGTGTTTATCAGTGATAAGGAGCTATGGGAACGCCGTCAGGTACACAGAGGTGAAACAAGGACCTATGGATTTCGCGAGGAGAATGTTAAAGACGAGAAGCCCTTCTACTGTTGTGACAGGCAGCTTTCTGTTGCGGGGATAAAACGTTGTGACCCAAAGGAACTGATGGAAGAAGGGGTTGTTGTGGTTTTGAGTGATAAGGGTTTTTCCATCATGGTGGGAAAACACGGCATCCAGCCACGGGCCTGGTGACTGGAGAGAGCGGCTGGAGAGGCTGTAAAGCAGAGAGAGGACAAACCAGAAGCAGGGCCAGGCCTGAAGTTCCCAAAGCCAGCCCCCAGTGACAAGCTTCCTCTAGGAATGCCATTCCTTCTCAGCCTTCACAAAGAGTAACACTACCTAGAGACCAAGTAGTCACATAGTCACGTGCTGGAGCCTATGGGGGACCTTTCTCATTTAAACCATCAGGACTGCACCCTCCGGGCTTGAAGACGTACAAGATGCCACCCATAGAAATTCCATTCTGTCTTTACACACAATGGGTCTGACTTAGGAAACTTGTTGTTTTTGTTGTTCATTAAGTTCCCTAAATGTCATTGGCTTTTTCTGCTGCTGTTTCTGTTTACAGTTATTTCTTTTTAAACATTCATTTCATGTGTTTGAGTGTTTTGCTTGGATGTCAACATTTCCCCAAGGTCTGGAATTATAGATGGTTATGAGCTGCCATGTATGAGCTGAGAATCAAACAGAGGTCCTGGGGAAGAACAGCCATTGCTCCCAACCACTGGGACTGCCTTCCCTCAGCCCTATTTGCATCTCTAAGACCAGAAGCTTGCATTTCATTAACTGCCTGAAAGCCACTATTTTACACTTGTACTGTCTGTAAAGACTTGTAGAGGAAGACCCCACAGAAAGCAATGGGGGGGGGGTAGAGAGAAATTACTTCTGTAAACTGAATTTTAGGATTTTCCTCAAGCTTTGAAAAGATGGCTTGGAGAAAACTCAGTAACTTTGCAACGAAGGTTTATCAAAAGAGAAATAGGTATGGCCTTCATCGTCAGCATCATGCTCTCTAAACTGTAGTTTGCCATCTGTAAGTAGGGCACAGAAGCAATTTAGGGTTCCCGACAAATGTATACAGACATACCAGAACAGAGTTCATGGTGATAGGAATCAGAGTCTCTTTTGTTTTGTCTTGATTTGTTCCGTTTTGTTTGGCTTTTGGGGCACAATCTCCATAGGTAACTCCAGCTGACCTGGAACTCGCTAAGTAGAGCAGGCCAGCCCGAACTCTAGATGGTTTTCCTGGGATGGCTTGAGTTAATCACGACCTACACAGCTTGGATAAGCACTGTTTTGTAAAGAATGTATTTTGCTTAGGGAACCACAGAACAAACACTCTGCAACTGACCCACAGCCCCAGCTTTAAAACTTATTTTTAAATATGGCTGTGCTTATAAGGTAGGACATAGATGCTTTTCTTTTTGGAAAAGGTTTTATTTTACTTTTTATTTATATATGTGTGTGTCTGTGTTTGTGGGTGAGTCCCTGTGTGCATATCAGCATGTATGTGCAGGTACCCAGGGAGCCCAGAAGAGGGCATCAGGTACCCAGGAGCTGACATCATAGGCAGTTGTGAGGCCACGGATGGGGGCGCTGAGACTCCAGTCCTTTCTAAGAGCGGCAAGTGGTGCATCATCCCAAGACCTGCTTCTTGCCAGAGGGCTGAAAATGCTTGAAAGTCACAGCCCTATAACACCTTTTTTCTTCAAACAAAGGAAAGTCTTCTAAAATCAGTTAACGAAACTATGTTAAATGAAAAAAATCTTGACTGGAGATGTAGCTCAGATGTGCCTAGTCTGCACAAAGTCTTAGGTTCAATCCCAGTTCCACACATTATATATAATAATATAATATATAATATTACACATTACATTATATATAATATATGATACTATCTACTATATAATACTGCATATATAATAATATATACTATATAATGCTGCATATATAATAATATAATGTAATGTAAAATACTGCATATAATATATACCATATATTATAATGTATGTTATAATATAGAATATCTATTATATATATGCAATATATATCTTCACCTAACCTCTATTTCTTAGTCTCAATCCTTCTGTCAACCTTTTACATATTGTCTATGACTTTCCCTTGCTCAACTTTCTGTACATTAGGTTTGTATATTAGCAACTTGTGATAGGAAGTAATTGCGGCCTTCATGCAAACAAACTTCTAAAAACAGCACTGCTGAGTGTGGTGCTTTTTTTTAAACAGATGTTAAAGAATGAGTTTTCCAAAGGAAACAGCTTCTACTTGTAGAATGTGCTACTTTCTGTGGTGTGAGCTCTGTAGCCATTGCCAATTTCAAGCGAAGGTAATTCACTAAAGGCAAAACTAGAGACAGCATGTTGTATAGTGTTTCCATCATTGAGACGTATCAGAAATGTAGCTAAGATAACTCTCCAAACTCAGAACTAGAAAGAGACAGCAGGTTATATAGTATTTCCATCACAGAAATGTAGCCAAGATAATTCTCTAATCTCAGAACTAGAAAGAGACGGCATGTTGTATAAACACAGAACTAAGACTAGAGACAGCAGGTTGGATAGTATTTCCATCACAGAGATGTATCAGAAGAAAACATAGTAAAATTGGAAGTGGTGAGTTTAAATATTATCTTTTGAACGATGTTTACTCATAAGTTACTTATTCATCTCCTTTTGTGTAGGGATCTGACAGAGGGCTTCACACATGCAGGATAAATGCCTTTTCACGGAGATGCTCTCCAGCCTTGGGCTTTACTCTTTTTCGCGATCATCCTGTCTAACAACTGGTTGGTGACATTCAGCTCTAACACATGCTGTCCTGGCTGTCCTGGTTCACTTCTCCACCATCCTTCTACTGCATGCTGGACAGTTTACTCCAATTCTTCTACGAGAAACCACAAACTCAACAGACTGAAATCTAAAATGCTTTCCTCTTTGAAATTCCTAACGCACAGGTCTCCTTCCCTCTTGACTTCACTTATGTCTATGAACTGGGTCTCCAGTTGTTTCAACGAGCTATGGACTCTTTAAAAGGGCTGCGCATAGGCAATGCCCTCTCACACGCCTCCTTTTCATTTCAGTTGGGTTATTGTCCTCCTTCAGACCAACTGACCGGCCTCTTTTCTTTCAGGCTCTTTTCACTCCAATCTGACAATCACTGTATTAAATTAATATTCCAAATGCTCAGCTCTTATAATCTAGCTTGTCAATTCAAAACACACACAGAGAAACACAGAGAGACGCACGGAGACACACACAGAGGCACGCACTCACTCACACACCGCTGGTCTTCAAAGTTCTCCTTAGGCCTCCTAATTGGAAAGCTCCATGGTCCCTAAGCTTGGAGCATGTCCTGTGATTTGTGATTCAGTTCTTCTGCCCAAATCACTCTCCTTCTTCCTGTTCCTAGAAAGACTCAAACCTTTGATTCAAGACTCAGTTCAAGCATTGTTATGGGGACATATAAATCAAATTGAAATCTGCAGAATAGAAACAAACAAGGTATGCCTAATCCAGTAATCATTGAAAGATGCATTTGCTCACCACCCTTTCTGGAAGCTCTGTGACCCATAGTGCACTGAGGCAGTACTTGCTTCATTGTTAGGATTAAAATGCTTGCTGGGAGTCAGCATGAGGTTTATCTACAACCTAGGGATTCCAATTATACACACCACAGCTGTTCTTCATTACCTGACGGCACCAGGAATTGTCTGTATTCTAACCATTTGGTATTGACTGTAATTATTTCTCTTTTAATAAAGCTGTGAGGAAATTGGGTTGAGGGGGTGGGAAAGGTGGGTGGTAGAGACCTGGGACCCCTGGACCCAGGGCTGTGACTCGCAGTGATAATGTTCACCTTCAGATGCTGATTTGATATTAAAGATCAGCAGCAAAGCATTGGGAATTCAGATCTTTTCTATGCCCCTTTTCCTTTAGCCCTCCTCCAACGTTGAGGGTCAAGTAAAAATGCTCCCTCCCGAAGCTTGTTTTGTGAGAGGGCAAACCACAAAGGCCTGCAAGGGACCAGCGATTCCTTTTCCTTTGTGTTTCATATAAGAAGCTAAGCAAATAGGTTGGCACAGCCCTCTTGGTCACTGACACTAACTCTCCTATGAAGATGAGCTATGGAGAGCTGGGACACTTGGCACAGGAGAGATGCAAGGCTGTGGGAGAAAACCAGCCAAGGTGGACACATCTAAGATTGCCACTAGTGGTCCAGAGATGTCTCCCAGGAACACCGTTTGAACACTTGCTGAAATGCGGGGTATCTGGTACTGCCCCAAGCCCACTGAAACAGACTTACGGGTCAGATCAGGACCATGCGTTTTGTGTGGGTGTAGCCAGCGATCCTGGTGCACATTCACGACTGAGAATCAGCAAGGCCTGCCAGTGGACAACAACCTTTGAGTTTTAGAAAGAATAATAATAGTAAGGTTTTGTTGTTTTACATCATTAGGGTTTGGAGAGAAAGAGAAGGAGGCAGAATAAGGCAGGGAACGGAAGAAAATACAGAACAATCATCAAGTCTAAAACTTTTCTTTTTAACATCTCGTCCTTTACAGAAACATTTTCTTACCTGTGTGGAGCATCCCAACTAAAAGGATGTACCTGAACTTAGTCCTATCTCTGTCCTGCCATAGCTGAAATCCTCGGTTTATGAGAGTATAAACAAACAAATGAAAAAAAGGCGAGAGTGACAAACATAAAAAGTTATTATCTAAAATACATTCACCATTCTTATGAGTGGAGGGAGCAATACATAAATACAGCCACAGCAAACATTCTGCAAAAACTTTAAAAACACTTTTTCACCCAGACAGGAGTTTTAATGGTGATATTTGAATATTAGGGATTCCCAAAGCCACATACATAAAAAGGTACAAAGGCATTTAAGGAAATGGGAAATAAGTATTTTTTTCTACTTAAACATTTTCTTTGTTTTTAAAGGAATTATAAAGTAGGTATACCTCCTAAGAACTTTGTGGAGGAGTCTGTGAAATCACTGTAAGAAGGGTTCAAAGACTCAGGTGGGGAAACCATTCCAGTCAGATGCAGAAAGTAGCGCCAAGCCAGACTACCATTTCTCCGTGGGTAAGCTGCTCCTAGACGTTTGCCATAGATTTGTAAATGTTTATTGTCGGTGTGCAGGAAACTCACTGTGGGATCTATACATCAGCACTGGCTTCACGTCCATATGAACCTGCAAGGGACTTGCCACGGTGAACTGTGAACTGAAGCTTCAACCTCCAGAAGCTTTGTTTTTCTTCTCTCCCGAAGAAAAGGTTGTGAAAACTTAGGAGCCACCAAACTGCTCTGAATCGTTATGAATCTTTTCATAAAGATTGAACTATATACCCAGTTTTAAGAAGCAACGTTTCAAACACCAGATAAAGTCTTGAAACCCAGCTTGCCTCACCATTTAACAAAATTATGACTCATTTCAGTAAGAATGTGCTTTTTTAGTAAGAAAAAAAAATGCTTTCTGAGCTAAGTTTGAACTGCTAGGGCACTTGGGACACTCACAAACCCAGTCAGCAGAAGTCTCAAACTCCTAAAAGATTAAAGGCAAAATAAATTGGTGTGTATTGAGAATGAAAAGAAAAAAAAAATCCCCAAGGGTACTGATTTATAAACAGAAGTAACGCTGAAACTCCCCTGAAATCCCCCAATTGCCAATCCTTATAAATTCAGCACCAAGCACTTTCCTCCTCTGGGAACCTATAGTTAAGGAAACAGGAATGCCTTTGCTGACTTACAGCTGGTAAAAACTTCAAAGCACATCCACCATGACATGGACTCCATCCGGCACTGTGTGGCTCAGTGATTCTCAACCTTCCTAATGCTTGCGACCCTTTAATACAGTTCCTCACACTGTGGTGACCCCCAGCCTTAAAATTATTTTCGTTGCTACTTCATAACTGTAATTTTGCTACTGTTATGAATCATAATGTAAATATCTGATATGCAGGATATCTGATACACGACCCTTGTGAATGAGTCCCTAGACCCACCTGTTGAGAAACGCGGGTTTAGGTTTTAAAATCATGAGTGTAAACGTGAGATTTCCTGAGAAATGCTAGGGGTTGGTTGGTTGAGATCCAGTGGATATGTCCAGCAGGTGTGTGATGTTGAAGCCTAGCGCTGGAGGCAGAGGTACCAGGGGTGGGCGCCGCCAGGGGTGGGTGGGGCCGGGACTTGGTGTCTAAAAGAGGGAGGAAGGGCCTGCGTGCGACAAAATGTAAGTGGTGTGTGGGCTGCAGGATCGGGGAGGAGACCGAAAGATGAGCCCGGGTCCCTATCTGTCAAAGGCCACAACCACAGGTCGTCCTGTATTTAGTATCCTTTGTCACTTATGAATGAATTTAAGATGTCCCTTTAAAACTAAAAGTGGAAAAATAGACCTAGCCAAACATCTTTAGGGGGGAAAAAAAGTATGTTCCCTTTCTCTATTTAACCGGTCATCACACAATGGCACTGTTCCTGGGTGGGTGGGGGGGACAGATTAATGCCCTCTCTCCCGGTGGGGGGTCCAACCCTCAACTCAGATGTTTCCCCCACCCATCCGGGTGCCAGTGAGTGGAAAAGCGCTGCTGGTTCGGGCTCGGGAGCCCTGGAGCCTGCGGAGTGGAGTGACTGCGTTGCGTTGCGCGGCTGCCACAGCCCCCAAAAACCGCATCAGCGGGACCGGGCGTGGGTCGGCGCCATCCGGGCCGACGAGCGGGGTTTGCACAGGAAAAGGCGCCGCGAAGGGCCCGGGTCACCCCTCTGCAGCTCGGGCTCTCCGCCCGCCCGCCGTCCCAGCCTTGCTACGCGCCAGGAGCAGCACCGCGGCGCGAGAGGCGACTGGGAGCGGCGGCCAGGCGGGCTGCAGCTCGGGCGACCGCGGAGGCGGCGGGCAGGGCGCGTGCGCACTGCAGGGGCGCCAGATTTGGCGGGAGGGGGAGTGTCCAAAGCTCTTTGTTTGATGGCATCTGTTTACAGAGTTACACTTTAATATCAACCTGTTTCCTCCTCCTCCTTCTCCTCCTCCTCCTTCTCCTCCTCCTCCTCCTCCTCCTCCGTGACCTCCTTCTCCTCCCCTTTCTCCTGAGAAACTTCACCCCGGCCGCGCGGAGCTCCGCTACGCAGCGGGGGAAGGAAGCAGGCAAGGCGGAGGGCAGCGGGAGGCGGCAACCGGTGCGGTCCCCGGGGCTCTTCGCGGAGCCCCGGCCCGCCTCGCCATGGCCCGAAGACCCCGGCACAGGTAACGGGGAGCCTGGGCGGGCGGCCTCGGGCAAGGGCGCGCGGAGATCCAGGCACCTGGGTGCAGGTGGGAATTCCATCCCAGATTGTTTGCGGGGCTGTCAGTCGGTACCTTGGTGGCAGAAGCCACTCTGGAAGTGGATGAATGGAAAACTCTGTAAGGAGTGCACCGGTTCAGTGGGAAGCACCTCCAGAGGCTCATTCCCCCCCCCCCCCCCCCGCAAGTTGCATGGGGATAGGTTTCTCTTTCGGGGAGGGGAAGAAAACCCGACACGTTTTCAGCCAAGGACAGAACGGTTCCAGCAGACCTGGGGAGCCCACCAGGTGTTTGGCTTAATGCCCCAGTGTCGGCGAGGGAATCGCAGCCTAATTGCTGAATGCATTGAGATGTTTTTGCACTTGGATTTGAAGAGCATATGGCAAATATAGGAAAAGGCCGGATTGTTTAGTGGCTGCAGGTAGTTCATTTTACATTTCATTCATTCATTATGGAGGCAAGAAAGGTGTCAGCTGACAGGCTGCTGCAAAGATTTTAGGCGGATAAAATGGGTTTGCCGATTGTTTCAAACCCTGTTATTGAAAATGCGAGTACTTGTTCTGGGAGAGGCTTATATTTCTACTGCAAGCATTGCACGCGCCCGCGTCGCACATGTCACCGCACTCGTCGGGGAGATGGGTACAATCCTTTTCCATTTCGTCCCCACGTTTATGACGAGAGATCAGAAACAGAAGGGAGCGCTCGTCGGAACTGTCAGTTGCTGGTAGCTTAGGTCCTGCCGACCTCGGGATTTCCCGAGGACACACGGGGCTCCCAGCGAGCAACGGATGCGGGGGGGGGGGGGGGGGCTTGATTCGGTGGCGGTCGTCACTGGGTGCAAAGTGCTGGAGGTCAGCGGCACCCAAGGCAGCTGCAGCGTCCCCGGGGCTACGTCGCCCAGGCTCTTCTGGCCGGAGAGAGGTACAGGCGCCCCGTGCACACGTGGACGCAGCTGAGGTCGCCTCTGATCCAGGCACTCCGCTTCAGTTGCCTCAGGTATCCCGCCTTTGGCAAGGTCACCGGACGGCCCTAGTGAAACACACACACACACTCGCACACACACACACACACACACACACACACACACTCGCACACACATACACACGTCTATCCGCCCGCCTTTCCACCGGTGGTTTGATTTTTGCTAAACTTAATCTGGTTTTTTGGAAGGAACAGGTACTGGCCCTGCAGGGCGCGGGCTCTGGGAAGTTGCAAAGAGCGTGGGCGTGGGGCCCTGCAGCGCACCCTCGGGCTGGGCCAGGCGGGGAGCGGCAACCTCTGGGCGTCGGAACAAGAGGGGGGTGAATTGGGGAGACCTTGGATCTTGGCTCCCAGTGCCTGGCCCCAGGCCTGCTGTGCCGGTCCAAGTGCCACCCCTTAAGACGTTTTGCCTTTCGCTTTTGGGACCTAAACCGACAGCAACCGGGTCACCTGTTGAAAGCTGAAACTTGCACCGGGAGGAGGGAGCTGGGAAAGGGTGCTCGGAGGAGGCGCGGCCCAGGTTCGGAGCCTAAAGGTTTTGTCTGCACGGGGCGTGGCCGCGCAGGTTCCCTGAGGCTCCCAGGTAGTCCGGAGTGGGGGAGTGGGGGTGGCGAGGAGGGGCGGGAGCCTTGAACTTGGCTCAGGGGGAAGAGAAACCCGGCTGCGGGCTCAGAGCCGTTTCTTGCAGGGCGAGCGTCAACTCGACAGGCATTATTAACCAGGTCAGCGAAATGAGTCTGAACCCCTTTTCTAGAATCATGTAGCGGCCACAGACACTTCCTCCCGTTCCCCTCCCTCTTCCCAACCCCCAGCAACTCTTTTTCGTTTCTTTGCACGGTTTGTTTCCTTGATAGAATGTAATATTCATAGTTGTACTCTTGTAACCACACAGGCTCTCGCAGGTGGAGGAGCCGAGAGCATCTAGCCTGAAATCAGCCTTTGAAAGTCCTTTGACTGTTGGGTCTGAGATCTTGTCAGAGCAGATAAAGGAAAAGTTATTTCTGGTCCTTTGTCGAAATTAATCATGCTACTGAGGCGACCAGGTCATTTTAGGGCAAGGAAATCGCATGCAAAGCTCGAAGGCGAGCCCCTTGCCAAGGCTGCACTCGCCCTACTGCCTCGAATAGCCCTTCAGGAGCTGCAAGAGTCACATGCCACGTTTCACCCCCAAGACTTTGGCTTTGCACAGCGGTTCAGGGCTTGCTTTGTAAGAGGCACGGAAGACAGTGGAGACATGCGCTCTGGAAAGTACCTTATAAAATAGAATCCACGCCCTAATGTATAAGACAGGATTCACGAGAGGGAGAGAGATTTGTACAAATCAAACAACTAGGTTCAGACGGGACTGGGACTGGTAGAGCTTTGCTTCCAGAATCCCTAGTCCTGTGAGCCCAATTCTCCCTCACCTAACTCTCGACTGCCCCCTGTGGGCGACTGAGTCTGTTGCTTGTTTTTAGTTAAAACTTTGAGCAGAGGAAAACCCAATTATTTGCTTGGAAAATGTCCCCAGTTCTGAGAGCTGCATCTCCAGATCTCGCCAAACCTAAAAGGCGAATCTAATGAGAGTTTAGTATGTGACTCCACCTGCAGATCCCGTTGGCATTCTTGGTATACCTGGTGCTTCGCGGAAGGCTGCTTCATTTGGAAGGCTTTCCCAGCAGTTCCATAGCAAAAGGGAATTGTCACCTGAAGATGCTGACTTTACAGTTTGGGGCTTATAATTTTTGTTCTTTCGTTTTGGCTCTATAGCACTGTGTTGTATATGAAGCGGAAGTTTTTAATTATTATTGCTCAGAAATTATTTACTGTCTCTTGTTTACTGTAGGAAACAAAGCTGTTCTTGGTTCAAAAGGTTGATACTAAGTGGAAAAAAAATGATTGCACATCAAGAATACAGTTTAGTGGGATTTTTTTTGGGGTGGGGGTGATGTTATTTTAAGATCACATCCTGCCACCATGTAGTGAGTTAGTTCGGGAAGACAAAACCTATTATGAATGTAAGTTTGCTTTTTAAAAGTAATTTTCATATGATATTGTTTTATATCATTTTATTGGACTGACTTTGATGGGGTATTTTTGGTTTTACAATGGTGAATTTCAGTGAAGTTGTTAAGTGTGTCATTTTTCATATCTTAAGTTTTATGGAGAATGATAACTATGATTAGACTGCTAATTATTCTGTGTATGATTGATAAGTTTGGAGTTACTTAGGCCGTCATCAGAATCCACAATGTTACTCAACTCAGTAAAGGAAAAGCTGTTTTGAAAACAGTATTTTTTTTAAACCTGTAGATCTCGTCTGGGGGGAACCCCTTGGTTTTTAATTAGTTACATTGTAAGATATTTTAGACACCATTCAGTCAAAGACAGAAAACAAGAGTAAGTAGGATTCTGACTAGTCAGTACCTTAGTAATGTGCTTAGTTACTCTGGGAACAGTTTTGTAAACACAGCCACCAGTTGGGTCGACCAGACCTTGAGTTTTGAATGATTTATGCTAATCAGAAAACAGACTGATGGCTGTATCCTTTCCCAGGTTTTGAAACCATTCCTGCTTAATTTTTTTTTTTTAGTATTATGTATGGACTTTGATCGCAATTATGCTTTTGAATGTATTGTGTCTTGATTTTTTTTTAGTCTTATTTAGTGGAATACCAGCTCTATTAGGACATAATTGGTTCGTTGTGATCAGAAACTATTTAAATGATTTGACATATACCAAAGAGTTTGAGTATGCCCTTGTTGAAAGGACATGGGCTCTTGTTCCTTTTATTGTCCTTAGCATTGAGCCTCATGCTCAGGCGTCCATTGGTTGGGCGGCTGCCAGATGTGTAACTTGTCGCTGGTCTAACAGTAACAGCAGGTTCAAACATGCAGAGCGATGGAAAGTGCCAGAGCTTCTGGTGTCTCTGTGGATACCAGCAACAGAAGAACCAGTTTACAAACACTACAGCAACAGAATGCCGACAACAAGCATATTGCGCAAGTGTGCCAGGTTTTGTCTTGGTGGACTTTGGAAAGTGTTTGTGTGAGTTTCATAATCCAGTAGTCTAGATCCTATGCTTTCAGCCCATGTCTGTCCCTTCTTATTTCTGCAGCATATACAGTAGCGATGAGGATGATGAAGACATTGAGATGTGTGACCATGACTATGATGGGCTGCTTCCCAAATCTGGAAAGCGTCACTTGGGGAAAACTAGGTGGACCAGGGAAGAGGTAACTAGTCATTTTTATCAAGACATACAAAAAGAAATGAAGAGTGTGTGGTTGGTGAAAACTGAAATTGTAGCTAAGTTACATGTGCTCGTCTGAAGACTCTTGGTGTGTTTACCCTGCCATTCCGGACAGAAGGTTCCCCTCACCCTCACCTCTGCCAATGTGTTCCTTCTGCTATCTGTTTCCAAATCATTTGTTGTTCTTTGAGTGTTCCCAGCTTTCCCCTTTATGCTTTGCCCATCGATTTCTCATTCTGGAGCCCCACCACTTTTTATGCCTTTTCATTATATCTTAACAGATCGTATGTCCTGTGAAACTGTTACTGGCTGCTATCTTTAAGGCTGTGTACCCATGCCACTGAGTGCCTTCTTGACTTCACTGATGTTTCTATGTGTATGTCTTTCCCAACATGCTGCAAATCTCTCGAGGGCTGGGATTAAAGTGTTTCTTTATCTTTATCAAAATCACTTGCTAATATGTAGGATAGTAACAAATGTTCCCTGGAAGAAAATTAATGCATTCCTTTTTTTTTCTAAGCTGAAACAGTCATAGAATTCATCGTGCCATAATATATTCATCTAATATTCTTTACATATGATGCTTCACAGACCTATGTGTGTGAAAGGTTATTCTAAAGACATCCAGTAACGGGAGAAGATATGCCCACTTCTTTCTAGAACAAAATCATTAACCTGTGAAGAAAGGTTTCTTCTTGACTGAACTATGGAATTCATTGTGTTCTAAACCTGGGGGCTCCTGAGAGCAGGCAGACAAGACTCCCAGGGGCGGGGGGCACCTCGGAAATGCATGTTCCACCTGTCACGAGGCTGCCCCCTCGGGATATCAAAGTTTTGTTGTTAACCATGGTTTCCCGTTCCTGTCTGTTCTGGTCAGTATGTGTGAATGGCATCTTTGCAGGACCGTATGAAAGCTATGTTTGTAAAGGCACGTGTGACCTAGTAGAGTGGTGGCCAGCCAACTGCCTGAGAACGTTTAGTGTCTTCATTCATAAACTCTGGCCATATTGAAACAAAACCTTAGTGGCCTTACTGAATTAAATACACCTCTGAGTGAAACATGTAAAAGATCTTCGGCTTCTGTATGAAAAAGATTGAGCTAGGGGGAAATCAACTCCCCCATAGTCTCATCTCTTGCCCTGGTTGAATGGCAACTCCGTTTAACACTGGAATTCCCTTTCCCCCATTCAGTAAAAGTGTCAACAGTTACCATCTACTAAACACCAGCACATGCCAGGCTTCGCTGTTTTGCATAATGGTATTGTGTAATCTCCAGATAACCCTGTTGGTACTACCATTCCTATTTTATAGATGACAAGAGGAATCTGTTTATATAACCATGCAACAGCTGTGTCAAAGTAAAAGCTTTAGTGTGTTTGTAAATGAATCTATGTTCAGACCAGCATAGTACATTAATTAATATTGGCTTTATTGGGATGCTTTTGGAAGCTATTTTCCACATTGGATCATGAAGTTGGTTCCTTTGTCCATTATAACTTGAACAGAGCTATTCAGTAGACAGCTGATATTCTAGCATTGCCTTTAAATGCCCTAGGATGAGAAGTTGAAGAAGCTGGTGGAGCAGAATGGAACAGATGACTGGAAAGTGATTGCCAATTACCTGCCGGTAAGTTGGCTCTTGTTTCTTTTTATGACAGAAAAGCCTCCTCTGGATTTAAAGAAAAATTCTTGGAGAATTTATTAAGATACTATGCATTTGTTTATGTAGATGTAAGGAGGGCAGATCCAGCCACCATTTTTATTACTGACTATACAACACATAATTGAGGTTTCTTAATATGCTATCCAGAGATTTTGATTTTATTTCCAAAAATTGCTTCTTATTTTTGTTTTAATTTATCCTGATAATGTAAGTTAACATTCTGATGAATTGTTACAAGATAGAGTTTTTAACTGGGCATTTTCTCCAAATTAATTTCTAAATTTCCCATTTTTGTCAAAGCCACATTGTTTGGTATATAGATTTAAGATTCTAGCGTGCCTTTGGATTGATACCCTCTCATCTAAATGCTGAGTCGGGAACCTAGGATTCCTTTACAATCCTTCTCATCCTTTTAGTTCCTATGTTCTGGCCACAGGGTGGCCGCCCTGCCCTCTCTATTACAATCTTCCTACCTTTTGACGTGTCCATCAGTTCCAAACGCTATCAGCTTATAGAGCTTCCTAAACTGGAGCTATTCCTAACTAGCAGTGTGCTGGCCTAGAGTGTCTGGGTTCCTGGGTTTTTGATCTCCTGCACCACATAAACAAATAACAATTAAGCAAAGCCCCACCAGTGGTGACGTAGATTCTCACAAAGTAAATGAACTGTCTTGACCTGACACCCAAAGGCTCTCCTATCTGGTCTCAACTTATGGTTCCACTGTTGTCTCCCCCCACCACCCCCTCTGTTTCCTACTTCCTCCCCACAAGCAGGTTTGGTTGTGTTCATTTCTGCTTTTTCTCCTCTGGGCTTTTCTTCCTGGTGATTTTACCCCTTAGAATGTTCTTTTTTTGCTTTTCCTGTTAAAAGTTTTGAGCATCCTCCAAAGGCCACGTCAGGAGCTCCTGGATGTCTCTGAAGGAAGCAGCATCTCATCTTAAGGGGGCCGTCTCTCCTTAACCCCAACAGCACTTTGCTTGGGTTTCTTCTTGCAGATAAATCAGTTTTAGCCATCTGTGATAATCAATTCTGTGCTTATCTTTTCCTTCTCCTAAGATGGAAAGCTCTTAGAAAGTGAGACTCTTTTATTGCTTTCATTCCTCCTAAACACAAGTGCTCATGATCCTGAACTAAGCATCTCTCGGTTTGAATGGGAAGCCCTTTAGTTCTTTCTAATGGATTTTCATTGAGACCAGGCAGTATGGACTCTCTAGCCCATCTTAAGCCACGGAGTTACAGACCACAGGCTTGGGTTAAGGTTAAATTGGCATATGTGTGTGCCATAAGACGTTCCTTTTATTCATGTGACGCAGCTATTCCCTTCACTAGTCACAGACTCCAATCCTAGATGCAACTTGGATATACTTTTAAGTCTTTAAGCAGTGTGGGACAGGTGGGCTCTCCATACATGCCTTTAAGTGTTCTTGAAAGTTTGCACTCTGTATTGTTCACACATAATTCATATTGAACAAAGTCTTCATGGGCTCATCACATTTTATCTTTGCGATGGTGCATGCTTTGTCTAGAACCGGACGGATGTGCAGTGCCAACACCGATGGCAGAAGGTGCTAAACCCCGAACTCATCAAGGGTCCCTGGACCAAGGAGGAAGATCAAAGAGTAAGTTCTGTTTCCATTAGATGTGTGAACTGTAATTAAGATTATTTCTAAAACATGTTTCTCATCCCAAGGAAACAATTTATTGTACAAGCAGAAAGTAAAGGGCTCGCTCCCATATATGTTCAGTGGATGAAAACAGGTTTTATTTTTTCTTAAGTTTTCTAAAGATCTTGTAACATTGAAGCTTTATGATACCGACTCATCCTGTAACATTAAAACACAGATTGTTTTTGTGTTTCTCTGAAGGTAATAGAGCTCGTCCAGAAATACGGCCCTAAACGTTGGTCTGTTATTGCCAAGCACTTAAAAGGGAGAATCGGAAAACAATGTAGGGAGAGGTGGCATAACCACCTGAATCCAGAAGTCAAGAAAACCTCCTGGACAGAAGAGGAAGACAGAATTATTTACCAGGCACACAAGAGACTGGGGAATAGATGGGCAGAAATCGCAAAGCTGCTGCCTGGACGGTAATAATTGGTCAATACATTGATCGGGAAGAGCAAGAGGACGGTCATTGCACATTCTAAGCGTGTCAATGTATTGCAGTCTATCAGTGAGAAGCATGTTGTTAGATAGACCAGAATCATTGAGTTTTAGAAGTGGAAAAGAGATCTTATTTCGTAGAGCACAGTTATTGCCACCTCAGTGGTGACATACATAAAAGGCCTTGGGCCAAGCTTTTCCCCCTCAACCTTCCCTTCTTCATTTGCAAAATTACTAATATTCTATTTCATGAGCTAATATTAGGATCACGGAAAATGAATGTCAAAGCATTTTGTAAACTGAAGAACTCTAGCTACGTAGAAGGAAACCAAAGACACATAGACTGGTTTGATCCCAGCCAGTTGGCAATCATTTTGGTCATTTCTCTGCTGTAGTAATATCTACTTCTTGCACCTCATTGTACCATTTGCTTACTCTTTTTTCCAGTGACTAAAAAAGGCTGTGTATGTAGAATTATCATGCCTATTTCCAATTTCTAACCAATTTCAGTGTAATGTCTTCTTTTTACTGGATGAGGCAAGAAAAGGGCCCCTTTATGAAGGATAATTGTGAAAGTTCACCTTTGACCCATTGTCTGTCTATATTTAAATAGGTATATAATTGATTTTATCAATTTTTGAGAAATACTTTTGCTATACATTTTAAAATAAAAGATCATTAAAAATATTTTTATTCTTTAGCTTCTTAACCCCAAAGTGGAGAAAGGATGGTTTCAGAGATGGCTTCTTTAGTATTTCCCTGTGTTGCACCAACGCATCTCCTCCCTTGTGGCTTGAGAGCTTCAAAAAGTCATGGATCTGGTCGAAGGAGATCTTTCCTCCCATGTGGCCTCAGGATATGTTGTTGACTTTTCTAAATACTTAAGGGGCACCCGAACTTCCTCTTTTTAACACTCATTTCCCCACCCCCATGGAAATAGTAAAAGGGAGTCTTTAATGGTTTTTTTCTTTCTTTCTTTCTTTTTTTTGAGCTGAGAATTTTTTCCTAAGAATGGAAAGAATTTATAGTAAATGCTTTGTAGTTTGAAACTATACTAGGCAGTCAAGTGTGGTAGGCAGCACTTGCTTGTAATCCCAGTACTCAGGAGATTGAGACCCAAAGATCAGGAATTGAAGGTCAGCCCAGACTACTACCCTGTCTCAGGAACACCCCCACCCCTCCCAAAAGACAGAAAATGTGCTGGAGCTGGCCTCTTTCATGTGGGATCCTGTTGAGTCTGGTGGAGAAAGTCCTTACCGCATTATCCAGTCACTTAGTTATAAGAATAATGGGAAGGGCCAGGTGGTGGTGGCGTATGCCTTTAATCCCAGCACTCAGGAGGCAGAGGCAGGCGGATCTCTGTGAGTTCGAGGCCAGCCTGGTTTACAGACCAGGCTCCAAAGATACACAGAAAATTCCTGTCTTGAAAAAAACAAACAAACAAAAGACTAATGAGAGTGGTTTTCAAAGGTAATAGAGATGTTTTTACTCTAACTTTGTACATAGAGTTACGAGAGGTACAGACAGGGCACTGAGGTTTTGCCATTGCTGTCCCCAGGCTTGGCTAAGTCCCTGCTGTGGTGTCTTGACCCTGCTAAGCCACATTCTAAGGGTCTATAACAGCTGGGACTTTAAGTTGTATTAAAATCCAGTAGCACATGAATGGGCAGAACCTGGAGAAGGATTATTATAGTGAACATCGCCTTTATGAAGGCGTCAAAATGCTAAAAAGAAAGCAGAATTTGCAGAAAACTCAATACATCCCAGATTGCAGTAGTAAGAGAAATCTATGGATTGTCAACTAGGCAGCAGGGAAAAGATGAAGACAATTAAAAGGAGAAAATAGCGGTTATTGGAACCATAGAGATGTTTTTTTTTTTTTTAGAAACAGTTTTCTGTCAGTTAACTACGATCTGAAATAGCATGGTTGTCATTTGTTTGGGGCGCCTTTCCACACAGGACTGACAATGCCATCAAGAATCACTGGAATTCCACCATGAGGCGCAAGGTGGAACAGGAAGGCTACCTGCAGGAGCCTCCGAAAGCCAGCCAGCCCCCGGTGGCCACTGGCTTCCAGAAGAACAATCACCTGATGGGTTTTGCTCAGGCCCCACCCTCATCTCAGCTCTCCCCAACTGGCCAGCCGTCAGTTAACAGCGAGTATCCCTACTACCACATCTCTGAGGCACAGAATGTAAGTCCTTCCTGAGAACCTAGTGGGAGGAGGGAGATGGTTATGTCCGTTACAGTTCATATATATGAACTACATGAGTCTGGTCACAGGCGGCCCTCAGCTAGACCCTAGCCGAGGGTACACTTGAGTCTGGCTTCTGTTTCTGGAGACAAGAACGGAAATAGTTCGTCCTCTGCATAGACGGAACGCTAAATAGAGTCTAAGTTGTCTGATTCTTACTCCCTGCTCCAAGTCTGATTTAAAGTTAGCTTTTGAATGTAAATGTCCTTAAAATGTTGCTAAGTCTTAACACTGGGTGAATGCAGATAGATTTATAGTCCAATATTTTGCTTTTTTTTCCAAAATGAAAAATTAGAAGGCTAAACAGGAGACTATCAAGAAATGCTCATCATAGAACCATCGATAAAATGACAGAACTTGCCCGCTGGGTGGTGGTGGCACACACCTTTAATCCCAGACCTGGGGAGGCAGAGGCTACAGGAACTCTGAGTTCGAGGCCATCCTGATCTACTGATCTACGAGTGAGTTTCCAGGACAGACAGGCTTGCACAGAGCAGAGAAACTCTGAATCAAAAAAAAAAAAAAAAAAAAAAAGACAAAGCTTACCCAAGAATTACAAAGATCATATGCAAATGTTATGTAAAACATATTCATGAATAGTTTTTACTTGGCTGTATCAGTTTCTTAGATTTGACTACAGAATTTCCAGAAAGATCTCTGGTGAATGAATTATCATAAAAGCTTCTGTGCTTTTTATTAAAGCTAAACATTACTCTAAGAAAAACATCCCTGGTGACCAACAGCTAGTGGTAGCGACTTCTCCCAAAGCTTCTTTCGTGTCTGCAGGAATCCGTTTCTCCATTGTTCCTTTTTCTGATTAAAGAATGCCTTCTGTTGGGGTGGAAAGACCCTTTGGGCTTCTTTCTCTGCGTTTCTTGGACTATTTAGCCACTTTTAAATACCTGACTAAATTTCAAGTTAGAGAAGTTTTGTTTTCGTTGTTGATCGTTCTGTGAATTTTACCAGCAAAGTACTTTTTCCCCTTCGGTCCCAGTGAAGCAGTCATAAGTCTGAATGACGTAGCCTTTGTTGTGCTTCTTGGTCTAGGTGTCCAGTCACGTTCCATATCCTGTAGCATTGCATGTAAATATCGTCAATGTCCCTCAACCAGCTGCTGCAGCCATACAGGTGAGATGGTCAGAGGGGCAAACCCATTAGCTGAACAAGGCACCGCTTTTAAAGACACTTTATTTTTGCCACATAAGCACGCATATTACAATTCGTAATAGAAAGAAAAGCTAGCAGTTTTGAGGACCTAGTTTGGGACAGGCATTTACCACTGGTGGCTTCTGGAAGTCTCTGATGCATCTGTGAGCATGCGCACTGGCCTCTGCTTTCCCCTCGTTGCCTTAAGTCCCATAAGTTTGCACGAGCAGTGGTAAACTTCGTGGGGGTGGTTCCACACGGACGCTCTCGGGGCTGTATTCGGTGCCTCCCTCAGACCTTGTCTTTGCCTGCTTCACTTGTCACTCTAGAGACACTATAACGATGAAGACCCTGAGAAAGAAAAGCGGATAAAGGAATTAGAGCTGCTCCTGATGTCAACCGAGAATGAGCTGAAAGGACAGCAAACGTTACCGGTAAGAGCATCACCGTGTGCCAGGCAACCTTGTCTCTGCACTCTTCTCTCTCGGGTTTCTCCTCTTCTAAACATTGTATCAGCCAAGATCTGTGTATCTGCGAACAATGCTAATCAGAAGTCGCCTAGCTGTTTGTTTTATAACAGGATCACAGTAACCCTTGAGACTATCAGCATCCACTGTTTCCTTCAAAAGGACGTCCATCAATTTTAAAGACTAGGAAAGATAGAATGATTGAAACATCTGCCTTTTAGCAAAGCTTTATAGACATGTAGTGCCCACTTGTTTGAGTCTTTTTCTTTTGCTGTTATTTTCTTAGCATGTTATTATAACTTGTTATTATAACTTACACATGTTATAATCTCAAATTCGATTTGATGCGTATTTTGTCTATGCATGCCTAAAATAAGGTACATAGGTCACTTCTTTAAATGTTTGCTGCTAACGTTGGTTTGCATGTATGAAAGCTGTGTGGCCCATTTCTATTAGTAGTGATAGTGCACATTTCTGTATACACACATATGTTCCCATAGTTGTGTACACTATGCATGCGGGTGTATGGGCACACATATGTTCAGGCCGGAGGTTGACAGATCTCTAGATTGAAAGTTTTATTATAATTGTGTCTGTTTGTGCACACGTGCTCACATGCACTTTTGGAGGTAAGAGGACAGTTTTACAGAATCAATTCTTTCCTTCTATTGTGGACTCTGGGGATCAAACTCTTTTTTTATCTGCCTAGCCATCTCGCTGTTCATCCACCTTCTATTTTGAGACAGGGTCTCATGAAACCTGGAACTTGCCCATTTGCCTAGGCTGACTGGCCAAGGAGCTCGTGGTTCTGCTTGTCCCTGCCCCTCCAGCACTTGGGTTACTGCTGTGGATGCTTGGAGATCAAACTCAGGGTCTCAGGCTTGCATGGCAATCACCTTTCAGAATGAAACATCTCCCCAGTACCCCTTACCCCTTCCTTTTTTTGTACTGATGATCAAACCTAGGGCCTCACATCTAGATAGCACTCTGACCCTGAACTACAGCCCAAGCCTTTCCGCGGGCTGTTTCTGAATCCTTGATTGGTCAGCAAACTGGATTGTTTGCTTTGGAACATATGTAGTTTACCCAAGAAGTGAGGATGAGAGAAGGGGTACCCGGTCGGGATTTTTCAGGTGGAATGTCTTTTTTGTTGTTTTTGTTAAATCATGAAATAACCTGAGCGTGGTAGTTCAACCACTTTTGAACTTTTGTCAACATTTTGCAACAGAAGGGAACTTCTGTTAACTTGATCCACTTCCTAACCGCGTACACTCTGCAGCCCCACCTTGCATCAGGGCAACCTGTAACCTTAAAAAAAAAAAAAAAAAAAGAAGCAACAGGATATGTGCAGATAAAAGTAGCAGCTCCAACCATAGAGTCCTTTCAATGGCTTAGAATGCAAATGGAACCCTTGGCCAGTCACAGCAAAAACGGGCAGTTTGCAAATTAGACTCAAATGGCTTTCTAAAACACTCTAAGACTTTTGTGTTTTTCTAGCATTCCCGAGGTTTTGCATTTGACTAAAATCATAGCCAGTGAAGCAATCCTGTAGGTATAAATTAGAGAGTTATTGCAAAGCCGTCAAAAAGGAAACATCTTGACAACTGTCTGGCAGGCCCAAGTTTGAATGAGGCAACAACTTTTTATCTTGCCCCCAACAGCCCTCGATGCCTTGTGCAACATTATTGCTAAGTTTCTTCTTCCCTTCTTCTCCCATCCTTATTTCTACACACCCCTTCCTCCCTCAGACACAGACCCATACTTGCAGCTATCCCGGGTGGCACAGCACCTCCATTGTGGACCAGATCAGACCTCATGGAGACAGTGCACCTGTTTCCTGTTTGGGAGAACACCGCTCCACTCCTTCCCTGCCTGCAGATCCTGGCTCTCTACCTGAGGAAAGCGCCTCGCCAGCCAGGTGCATGATCGTCCACCAGGGCACCATTCTGGATAATGTTAAGAACCTCTTAGAATTTGCAGAAACACTCCAATTTATAGATTCTGTAAGTAGAAGTGCTAAAAGGCACGTCGTTTCTGGAAGAGGAATTGAGTACTGATAATGAATCATTGCCATTTTCTATAGCAGATATGATCCGGCCTAGGTCCTTGCAAAGGGAAAGGTCTTCAGGTCTGGCGAGCCCATTTCTCTCAGCGGTCTGATTTCACGTGCTTCCCACACCAAAGACGACTTTCCATATTTTGCCTTCCGCATGTGAATTTTCTTAAAGAGTAATTGACTTACCAGGACGGGCTCAGGATAAGAACTGTGTCTGGGCTGTGTTAAAACAGAATTTCGTGTATTTTGCTTAATTCTTGTTATACTCTAGAAATTTTCCTTGCTGTTTTTGTTTTTCCTTTGTTTTTTGTTTTTGTTTTTGTTTTGGCAGCACATTTGGGCTTAAATTTCCTTGGAGCTTAAGACAAACTTTCAGTTTGAGGGTGGGACATAGCTTTCTCTCCAGAATACTGAACATCGATTAGCAACTTCATTGGTTCACTGAAATAAAGCATCTTCAGTGAAACAAATTTAAGTTCTGCAAACTCTCATTTTTTTTTTCTTGGTCTTCTAGTTGGTTAAAAAGCAGCCATTATTACCATAATGTGTCGTCTAGAAAGGTTTTCTGCTTGCTTTAAATGCATGCAAAAGAGAGTGACTGAGCTCCCCACAGTAGATGGGCAAGGCTACCCAAATACCCCTGTGACCCCTGAGCTAGAAGTCCAGCAGACAGACCCAGGGTTTTCTCGCAGGCGGCATTCCTCGCTAGCTCGCTCGCTTGCTCGCTCCGTGCCGTGTTTCGGGTGATGGTGGCACTCGCCACATGCACACACCTTGTCTCAAAGCTCTGTGCCTCCCACATTGTTTCAGGACTCTTCATGGTGTGATCTCAGCAGTTTTGCATTCTCTGAAGAAGAAGCAGCTTTTTCACGTAGCCAGCCGCACACAGGCAAAGCCTTCCAGCTTCAGCAAAGAGAGGGCCATGAGACTAGACCTGCAGGAGAGCCTGGTCTGAGGGCGAGCAGCCCAGTGCTGAGCCGGGAGGCTTCCCCTGGCCCTGCCAGAGCCTTACCTCCTGCGAGGCACAGCATGGTTCCACTGGTCATCCTTCGAAAAAAGCGGGGCCAGCCCAGCCCCTTAGCCGCGGGAGACTCGAGCGCCTTCCTATTTGCTGACCTCAGCAGCAGCTCAACTCCCAAGCGGTCCCCTGTCAGAGGCTTACCCTTCTCTCCCTCGCAGGTAGACCACAACTTCTGCACAGCTGTTACTAATTTTCTGCCGACACCTGAGCCTTAATAATTAGAGACTAATCTCCTGAACAAAATGACTAACGACCGCTGTCCTGGCCGATTTAACTCTGTCTCGGATCTAGCTGGGGTTGAGATTGCAGATGGCCTCCCGAGCGTGGGCTGGCTGGCGGCAGGCTGGCCGAAGGCTTTGTCGCCGCTCTCTCTCTTACTCCTGGTGGTTTGGAAGACAGATAGCTGCATGAGATGCGCTTTCATTTCCTTCTCTGCCAGAAGCGAGCATTTCCGTGCCCTCCTCTTCTCCCATGTTAGCCCTCCCTCTTCAAATTCTGCCTCTTTGCTCATTTATTACTAAGTGATTTACTCACCCTAGGGGAGGAGGGAACCAAATTCTGGTTACATAACATTTGGATTACAGCTAGAGAACGGAGTCATTAGAACCTATCTGTCGGCGAAAGTGTTGAGGGAGACAACGACAAACAGATGCTTATGCAAAAATAATTTAATGTTTTCGGCATCGGTTCTTTTAAAATTTGCCAGGGCATTTTTTTTTTTAACCAGCGTACTGTTTGCCAAAGAATATTCTTATTTTCATATAGTGCTCTTAAGGCTTGAGCATTAGAATGCTTCGCGGAGCCATGTGTTCCCAAATTAAAATTAAGAGACATTTTGTGTCTTTAAAACATTTCCCCCCAGTTATATTGTTGAAGGTTTTGCATTTCGTTTTATTTTACTTCATTTTATTTTCTTGTGGTTCTGCGACTTGAACCCAGGGCCTCTTGCATGCTAGCGAAGTGCCCTACCACTGAGCTACACATGCTCCTAACCATGATTTAAAAAGAACTTTAAGGATAGACCAATGGTCTTCCCATTCCCCAAAATATAGATTTAGGTGTTTTTCTTTTCCCCCCATATTTTCCTAAACTGTGCTCTGTGAAATTAGTTCTGAAAGACCTAAAATATCTCGGGGGGTGGGAGGAGATCTAGATAGGTAGAAAAGTTTGGGACACTGACTCCGGGTTTCAGAAGGCTTCTTTACTAGAGAACCCCCTCAGACTTTGTTTTTGTTTGGATTTTTAAATTTTTTTTAGCTTTTCAAATTGCATACCGAGTCTTTCAGGCTGTCCTGGCTTGCCTTACACTCCTGTGCTCAAGAAACCTTCCTGCCTCTGAATAACTGTGACTACAGGAAGCAGCCAATGTGCCTGGCTTCCCTTGAGTTTTAAGTGTGCTGGTGTGTAGCCGGTCTACCCAGGAGTTAAGATCCCTTAGGTTTCCCAAACCAGTTTTGCTTTGGGAACATTAGGATTCTGAGAGAGATAGCTTTTTACTCAGTGATTTTTCCACGTAATGCAAACCTTACATAATATTACTCTGGGTTACTAGATCATTGAATCGAGAAAACCAAATATGAAAGAGAAGTAAGATAATAATCTTTTTAAGGTTAATCAAGAGCACATCCCGTTGACTTTCATGGCAAGTGTCATTTATGGAGGAGATTTGCTTTTGAATTTTCAAGGCTTTAGCTTTGACCTTAGATTTTGTTTCTTATAAATAACATGCCAAATTTTGGTCCTCAGTGGAAGGAAGTCAATATCCCCATCAACACTATATGGTTGTTAGTGTTGTCAGTATTTGGGCTCATGAGTCCCTGGAGTATCCTTGCTTACTATGTGGGTCTGCCTTCAAATTGGGACAAGCACAGACTCATTATTTAATCTAAGTTAGTTTTCTCTCTCTTTCTCCTGTATTTAGTTCTTGAACACTTCCAGCAACCACGAAAACTCAGGCTTAGATGTGCCTACTTTAACCTCTACCCCTCTCAGCGGTCACAAGCTGACAACACCATGTCATAGAGACCAGACTGTGAAAACCCAGAAGGAAAATTCCATGTAAGTCCTCGGCTCAGTAAGAAAAATGTTTATATTATTTATTTTAATGAAGACAGTCCCAGAAGTTTGACCCCCTTGTATATATGTAATTCATTCACTGTATGTATCCTGTGCATTCCCACAATGACTGTATCCTCAGCATGTTACGACTAACCAGGAAATGAGCAAATTGCTTTTTCTAGTGCAGTCTAAGTGCACACAACGTTAGTTTTCATATACTTCTCGCAGCCAATTTTTCTTCCCATTATTTTTTGATATTCTTTTAAAAAAAGATTAAAGCATTCAGAATAGAATTGAGAATGGTTCATAGTTTATATTTTTTAATTTTACTTTTTCTTTTTTATAAGATATATGCATTAGGATCTCTTCAGATACTTACAGGAAAAAATTGTGTATGTATGTATGTATGTATGTATGGATAAATGGATGGATGGATGGATTTATGTATGTGCATGTGTATGTGTATTTCAAAGCCCAAGGTGATTAAGTAATTGAAAAGAAATACATTCTTTGAAAGAAATGCATTCTTATTGCTTCCAAGTAAAAGCAAAGTTTTAGACATTAGCATGTTTTCTAGTTTTGGTCCACTTGAGGGAGTAGATAAGACTGATTTGTAAGTGATACCAGATATTCCCAGCACTTTCAGTCCAGGACCATCACCTGTATCGTTGGGACCATCCTCAAAAGACAGGAACTGTTTTAGAGCTCTTAGTCTTAGGACAAAGTATTTTGAAGTATTCGTAGATCTGTAATATAACAACAATCGAGATCCACTATCTTTTAATGGCTATAACGAAAAACTGTGGTTATGCACTGAGGGGGGTGTAAGCAATGTGTGTCTTTTTCATTGAGCTTTTGATGGTTCTCTTTCTCAGCTTTAGGACACCAGCTATCAAAAGGTCAATCCTTGAAAGCTCTCCGAGAACCCCCACACCATTCAAACATGCTCTTGCCGCTCAAGAAATCAAATATGGTCCCCTGAAGATGCTAGTAAGTTCAAGAAAGGTCCTTAGATTTAGCGCGCTTACCCGTGTAGATGATAAGTATCCTCTGATCCAGAAATATCCTCTTCCCTTAGCCTCAGACACCCTCCCACTTAGTGGAAGACCTACAGGATGTGATCAAGCAGGAATCCGATGAATCTGGAATTGTTGCTGAGTTTCAAGAGAATGGACCCCCACTACTGAAGAAAATCAAACAGGAGGTGAGTTACCCTAGCTCCCCTGCACTCTGAACTGCGTCGCATCCATGCTATTTGGCGGTGACACTTTCCTCACAAGACTATCATGCAAAAATAGTTGAAAGGCACTGGTGTACTGCAGACTCCCGTCTTCCATTTGAAAATTCAGTTACATCAACTTCTTTAGACAGAAAAGATACTAGAGAGGGGTACAGGGAGGAAGGGGCAGCAGGTTTATATTCCACTTTCAGAAATTACTGATATAGTGGCAATGAGGTCACCGATCCAAATCATGGCCAAATTAATTAAAGCAAGATTTTTTATTCATGCATATGGGCTGACCCTCTCTATCACAGGGCTCAAGAAGTCAGCATTGAACATGGGGAAAATAAGGGTTTTTATAGCTCAGGGGTAGGGGGTTACAGAAGCAGAACATAAAACATAACATATTAAGCATACGCATGACACATTGGTTATAACAACCTCCTGAAACCAAGACATATTTGCAAGGTGACGGTCATAACAACTTTTTGAAACAAAGGCATGGTTGTTGTTTCCTGAAACATACAATACAGAACCATTTGTACTTAAGGTCATAGGTGGGGCATAGCCCAGTCCTTGAGAAACAGAGATTTAATCATAACAGGAATGAACCAAGTTTATCTTTACTGTAAGACAGCTTTTCAGGCCTAAGATGGAGGCGAGGCTGGTTTATCAATAAGGGGGTTGGATAGGTGGACAAAAAGACAGGCAGGCAGGCAGAGACACAGACAGACAGACAGACAGGAGATAGATAAATGACAGATTCATTTCTGTCATCTTAAGTACCAAGAAATAGTTTATTCTAAGACAGAATGACCATGGCCAGAGAATTATAGATTCAAGAATAGAAGTTTCCAAGCCCAACAGAATGAAATTTTAATCATCAGAAATCTACGTGCTAACTTACTGGGAAGAGCCATTGCCAACAGGTTGAACCCACCATTCAGGCAAGACTTTGTGTTCCAAAGACTGGGGTAGAAATTTACACCTGACAGCAAATGTTTCCTGGAAGTCTCTTCCATAACAAAGCACTTCCTTTTTGCTCTTAGGTGGAGTCACCCACGGAAAAAGCAGGAAATTTCTTCTGCTCAAACCACTGGGAAGGGAACAGTCTGAGTACCCAGCTGTTCGCTCAGGCGTCTCCCGTGGCAGATGCCCCAGTGAGTATCATGTGGCCTCTTCTGTGATGGTGTGTGTGTCTCATGGACTCCCGTGGGTGGTGTGGGGGACCACAGTGCCTTTGGCTCTCACTCTTTATGTCGTTGGGTTTCTAAGTATTCACACCCACAGATTCCTTTGCATTTGCTTTGTCTTCTAAGTGTCTTATTTCCTTCCAGTTAAGCAATCTGTTGTTTGGTTCCCTGCTACCTAGACAGTCCTGGTGTGCATCAAATGCTTGGCATTCTAGGTCCTACCCTAGGGGTCCTTCTATAGCCACAGGAGATTGGTCCCACACCAGATGCTCTCATTCTTTAATTAAAATGGCACAGTGTTTGCATATAACCCATGCAATCCTCCTATGTGCTTTAAATCGCTCTCGGATTAGCTCCGATCTCTCATGGTGTATAAATGTACTTTTCTGTGTCAGTGTTTTGGTTGGTGAACCCACGCACGCAGAGCGGAAGCTCTGTCACCTTGCTCTGGTTATTACTACATTCTAACAGTTAATCTGTGGATAGTGCCTCCTGCATCTTAGGGACAAGCGAAGCCAGTGAAAATCGTTCATAGTTACTCAGTGTGTACTAACTGCTAAGTACAAATTCATTCTTGTAATCCTCAAAATAATGTTGCTGACATTTTCATTTTCATTATACCAACTGCGCCACTGGGTAACTTAATGGTTTAGTGGCTCAGTGTTAGAAACTTAGCTGGGTAGTGCTGCCTTAGAGGTTGGAGAGGGTGTTTGCCAAGGCCGCACTTTTACCACGGGCTGCGCTGCTCTTGATTTGTAGTTCTCAAATACTTCTGGGCCAATAGGGAACATAAAGTGCTGTTGTGAGTACGTCTCTTGTTTTTAGAAGCATGGATAAATAAACTCATCGGGTAGATAGATTTTTTGTGTACATGCCATATGTCAAGAATTAGATGGGACCCTGCAGCATTCTTATTGTTTGGGAAATGTTTGCAACAATGGGTTGGGAAGCCAGTATAGAGTCAGCTCCTTTTGGCTCAGAGAGGAAGGAATTTCTGGCAGACACTTGCATGTCTTCATGCTAATGCGTGTCATCTTGTAGTAAGCTACTCTCCAGAGTTGGGTTTATGTTCCTTTTTGTATTATCCCACCTCATTTAAATTTCAAATGATTCCTTTCCCTTTAGAATATTCTCACCAGCTCTGTTTTAATGACACCAGTGTCTGAAGACGAAGACAATGTTCTCAGAGCATTTACAGCCCCTAAAAACAGGCCCTTGGTGGGTCCCTTGCAGGTAATGACTCTTCTAACATGTGGTGTCTTAAAATTCACTAACTGCAAATCTGTTACCTTACGTTGTGTTTTAATGCTTTAGATAAAAAGGAATGATGCTTTAAAGCAGCTTCTTAGTGTCTAGAACTCACCCTGTGTGGTGTTTTTGTTACTACTCATGTGAGACACTGGAAATTCTTGTAAAATCAGGGCCCCCAGTGTGATGAAGTGAAACATTTTTTTTTAAACTGTAACTGAGACTAAAATCATGTGTTACCCTAGAATGTGCTAGTATCTCCTTCTGCTTTTACACAATCATAAAAATACGTATCTATAGGGTTTTTTTTTATTTCAGAATCTTATTATGTATGCTTGCCCTATCAACCAGTAATCAAGAGCTGAGAGACTAGATCTCTAAAGAAATATGAAATTAGTTAGAAATCAATTGCAGTGCATTTGGCTAGGAGGACAAAAAGGCAGCCATCAGTGCTACCCCGATCATCTGGGATGACCATCTGTCATCAACTTTTTATATCAAAAGAGATTTCTCTTGTAACTCTGAAGTAGGTGTCTATTGATGAAATGCACACAAATTCCAAATTAATCCCAAGCCAAGTGTAAATCAGAATGCAAATTTGTTCCCTCAAATTATTTAAAGCAGCTCCCAACATTAAATAGCCTAGCACCCAGCCAGCTGCAGCTCCCCCACCCCCACCCCGGTTGTTACTCAGAGGGAAATTCTACCTGATAACCTGGTTAGAAGTAAGAAGTCTTGTGTGATGCCGTAGCAATGTAAAAGGAGGGTAGACTGTGAGAGAGCTGACCTTTGTTTATAGGACCTTCCCACTACTGGACTGGGTTAAGCCTGCTCTCTCCAAATTGTGAGATTCTTCTTCACCCCTCTGTGTAGCCCTGATGGGCCCTGGAACTTACTCTGTAGGCCAGGCTGACTTTGAACTCACAGAAGTTGGCCTGCCTGCCTCTGCCTCCTTAGTGATGGAATCTAAGGCTTGAGCCACCACCACTCAGCTAAGTTGAGAGAATGTTAAAACCTGTTTTCAAGTATTTGTGATAGTTGCTATCATCTAAATATAGTTTTATTATTTCTTTGGGGATTTTATGCATTATATCTGGATCATAAGCATCTGCAACTCCTCCCCTTAACTCCTCTGAGATCCACTCCCACCGCCCTACTTCCCAAATTCTCGTCTTTGTTGTTGTTGTTGTTTTATTCTATAACCTATTGACTCTAATTTGGTCTATCCATAATACTTCCGGGTGTGGAGCCATGATCTGCATCATGGCCAAACTGCCAGGCATCTCGTGCTCTGAATGAAACTGACTCTCTCTCCCTAAGAAGCCATCAACTGCCCATGACTCCCAGTTAAGGGTGAGGGTTCATGCACCCCTTCCCACTGCATCCTAGACTGTTGACTGGTGTGGCCTGATGCAGTCAGCTGCAGCTGATGGGGGTTCGTGGGTGCCATGGTTCTCTCATGCCCAGAAGACACTATTCTGCTTGATATTTCCTCAGTCTCTGTCTCTTACAGTGTTCTAACCCCCTGCCCTCCCCACTCTGTGGTGGTTCCTGAGTTTAGAGAGAGTTGTGACATAGATATTCGTGGCTGAGCACTTCTCAGGCACTTATTCTCTCTGTCCCATAACTTACTGACTCCAGTTTAGCCAGTTAGGAGTGTCTGTTAGCAACCATCCAACACACAAAGAAACTTCTCTGATGGGGTCTGGAGGCTTCACTAATAGACTGGTAAAGAGATATGAATTTAGAGTTTAATACTGTGTTCATTTATCAAAATAATAGTAGATTTAAATATGGGCCTGTAAACTCCCCAACCATGGGTCATTGAGCAAATCTGTAGTACCCAGTATATGCTTACTCCTATGAAGCAGGCCTTAAATTTAAAAAGAAAACAGTTGGTTACCCCCTATCCATTGTGCCACTGTTGCCACCATGGGTGTATCTTGCTATGTGGGTCATTATTGCATTTCACAGCATAAAACTGGGTAAAACTGATGCTAACTCTCTGTCCTCTCACAGTCTTTATAGCATCTTTCAGTCCTGTGAAAAGTAACCAGTATGGAGGGAGCTTCCTGGTTAGTACTGACCCAGAAAGACAAACATCGCATGTAGATTTTATTGTTGGATCTTTTTATTTGTGTGTTTAATTTGGATTGCCTGTATAATCTAGGAGTCTAGAAGTGGTTCGTTGGTGTGGATGGGGAAGAAAGATCTTAAGGGGGAACAGTAGAACAAAGGTGATATGAAGGGGAAAATAGGGATAATGGGGGAAGGTTGAAGTGGAGAGAGGGCTGGAAGGATGGAACAGAAGGTGCGGTTAAGAGAAAGACAACCAACACTAAGGATGTTCGAAAAAGCCATGTGGAATCCTAGCTGTGTAATGGTTTTATCTATATAATTTAAGTTACCCTACAAAGAGGATTATGCTCATTTCAGAAGCATAGATTGCTAAATAAAACATCCAGTGCTAATTGGGGGATAACTCCCCTCTAGATGCCAGTAAGAGGTACCGTGGCAACCCCGAAACAATACAGGCTGTTGCCGTTGGGCTCGGTTGATATTTAGACTCCACTGGTGAAGACTATGCACACTTTGGTCACAAGACACGGAGAAATCAAGTTGGTCCTTGTTATCACTTTTTGGGTAATACAGACAACCAGATGAGTTATAGGTACAGTTATTCATTAATTCAGTTGGATCCGTTTCCTGTTGCTTTCCTCAGATACTAACTGCTTTGATGAAAGATGGGTGTGGGCAAGAAGGAAGGCCAATACTTATGCAAAGTCAGTTCTTGGGGCAGTCATGCTTGAGTTGGCTCTGAGTAGTGCAAACTCAGAACACCACAAAGGTACGGGAGTTGGCCTGGTGGGACACAGAAAAGGGATTAAAGGATGTCAGGGCAAGGGGCAGCCATTTTATCAAGAGAGCTGGTGTAGCGGGAAACCCTTGTTTTGTTCCTTGGCCCTTGGATCCCAAAGCATTGGATTTGACTAATGCTGTTCATGCTTTAAGGTGCATTAAGTCTCATGCACATTTTATAGCCTAGTCCTAAGATTCAGTCGATGTTTACTGAAGCTATAAAGTCTAGCCTGGCGTGAAGCTGCACGGCTTTTATCTGAGCATTTTGGAAGCAGAGGCAGGCAGATCTTCGGGTTTGAGGTCAGCCTGATCTACATAGAGTTCCATACCAGCAGAGCTGCACAGTGAGAACATGACCAAAAAGAAAAAGAGAGAAAAGAAAAGAAAAGAGGGACCATTTTGAACTTCACAGCGAATGTGTATATTTGGTGGCAGCAATTATTTCATATATCGAAAACTCATGATTATGCTCCTAAAATTAAATCCTATTGGTTTTTGCCTTAATCAAACAGTGATTAGGCCAACCTATTCAGAGCTGAACATGGATAGATATAAAACTTAATAAAAAATAGGTCATCTAAAATGTCAGTCTGACGTTTTCATGTTGTTCGAGGCCGGGTCTCTTTACCACTGTGTAAGCCAGGCTACCTGGCCCATGAGCTGGAGTCTGGGGAGATCCACCAGTCTCCAGCCTAGTGTCTCCACACGGGGATTGCATGGGTTCCGGGCATCAAAACTCGAGTTACCAGGCTTCTGCAGCAAGTATCTTTACCCACTAAGCTCTCCAGTCCCTACTGTAGCATTATTAGTGCTAGGAACATTTTAAAAGCCAGTATGGGACTTTGTCAACAGGGGCATCTAGTGTCTGAGACTATAGATGTTCACATGTGATTTCTAAAATGTTTCAGACTTTCATGATAAAGATTGAAGAGTACATAAAATGAGTCTGAATATTTAAACACATCCTTAATGTTCTTATTATCTCAACCCAGCAACATTTGAGCAATATTATTCCTTACCTATGAGCCTGTGTTTTTCTCTTTCCCTTACCCCCACCCCCAGCCAAGCGGTGCCTGAATCGTGGCTGATCTCAAATATTACATACACTATGTTTTTATATACCTGTCATAAACTCTCATGTATAAATTAGGCATTGAGAGTAACTACAACTAACAATGAAATACAGCAAATATAATGATACACTGTAATATATGTTATTTTAATCCCATGAGTGCTTATTTCTGAATACTCTAATACTGTCTGACCACCGCTGACCCCCTCCCCAAATAATAACAGAAGCTAAAAAAACACAAAAAAACCCAGAAAACAAAACTGAGGGCAGGGCATAAGTAGATCCGCTGTTTTCTCATACAGCGGTGATTCTGTTTATTTAAACATAGTTCTATTTCCTGCATTTCTGTTGGATAATCCAGTCGGAGCTATGGGTGAACATATCGTGCACGTATTAAATGACCTGTCTGTTGGACTGCCTTAGACAATTATCTGGCTGTGAAATAAATAATCTGACAAAAGCAAAGTACTGATGGAGGCACGTGTGTTGGCTCATAGTTTGAGGGTACCATCCATTACAGCAGCAGGAGCTGGAGGCTGCTGGTCACATCCAACCAGGAAGCTGAGAGCAATAAACGCTGGTGTTCATCTTGTTTCCTCCTTTATAGGCGATCCAGGACCCCAGCCCGGGGAATAGTGTTGTCCACATTTCGGGTGTATCTTCCCTGTTCAGTTAACTAACCAAGATACTTCTTGAGATGCTCTAGAGGCTAGCATTAGATAATATATTCATTAGATAATCCCTCCCAGAGCGCTCAGAGACTTGTCTGCCGAGTGATTCTGGATTCTCTCAAGTTGCCAGTCACTGTCAACCATCTCATTGAATAAAGCGCATTTTATATAATCTATAACTTTTTAAATTCTTACCCTTAATAAATTAAATGCTAAATGGTTCTTTAGCCAATCCATCTAAATATTTTTGTCACAGCATAATGTTTTTGGTTTTACACCATGTTTTTTGAAATGGGGTCTTACTATATACTGGGTAGCCCGAGCTGGCCCCAAATTTGTGGTGATCCTCCTGCCTTTGCCTCCTGAGTGTTGGGATTACAAATTGTAATTCACTGTGCCCAGTTTTCAACTGAAAAACAAATTCCCCAAATATTTTCAATTTGAATGTTTTATAATATGCAAAATAATTGCCACTCATGTGGTGTAATTAATTATAAAATGTAAAATATTTGTAATTAGTTACAAATGTAATTCAGCATAGTCTTAATAATCCCAGGCTGGATTATGACAACACATTTTTAGATGGCAGCTATTATCATTTCGGGGTCCATATACTGAGTGCTTTAAGCCTTTGTTTCTAATATATATACTATTGAATAAACATGCCTACATGCAAAACATTTGCTATTTCAAGGTTAGAAATATAGGAAGCTGGGATGGAGGTATAGCCGATGGCATTCTTTACTGAGCGTGTGCAAGGCCTTGGGTTCCATCCCCAGAACCACTAATGGAGGAAGGGAACGCGAAGTGCAAGAAACTGGAAGTATTAAACTTTATTATGATGAATTTCAAACATACAGAGATATGGAAACTATTGTTTCTCAGCAGTGCCTAACAATTTGCCATGTTTATCTATGTGAAGCATTAAATGTAAGCCCAGATATAATATCTTATTCAAATGTATTTCCAGGCTCTAGAAATAGACATTTTCTGCGTAACGCCACACAGTTATCATACATCAGTAACAATCATTCCTGAACTCTCTGATTCTCAGGGCATAGTCAGCTTTCCCTAGCAATCAAAGGAAAGCAGTCTCGTTTACTTGCTTGATTAAAACTGAAATCGTTTCACTCATTGAGGTCGATTTTCTCGTTGCTCCAATCTCCTTGGACTGCATCATCCAACGGCCTAGCTGCCGTGGCGGTGACGTCTGTCATCTGGGATTCCTGGAAAGTTGTGCGACTCGGAACTGATTATTCAGTTCTCTCTATTTGTTGTTCGTCCCGTGTCCTTGCTCTCCTTTGGACTCATTATTTCCCCGAAGTGCTCTGAATCCTGTGTAGGGAAATGATAGGTAGAGGTGAAACCCTGGGGCTGGGTGTATGTTTTGTTATGTGGCTTCTTACGGGGGACAACACAGAACTTACCATGGGGCTCCTATAGTTTAGGTTGTGAACTGAGTCTTTAACAGCTGGGCCATCTCTCCAGCCTGATTATGGTTTATCTTCTATATGTCTAATAAATTAATTTAAGTAAACAGAAACATAAAAAGTTTATGAGCTATTGTACACAGTCATGTGGTCTGTCTTTCTTTCTTTCTTTCTTTCTTTCCTTCCTTCTTTCTTTCTTGTTTTTCAAGACAGGTTTTCTCTGTGTAACAGCTCTGGATGTCCCGGAACTCTCTTTGCCGACCAGGCTGGTTCCAAACTCACAGAGATACATGCGCCTCTGCCTCCTGAGTGTTGGGATTAAAGACATGTGCCACCATGCCCAGCTCATATTTGTTTCTTAAATGATAGTTTCTTACCCTCTTTTTCAGAAGGACTTTGTTGAAGCTGCAAAAGCATAACTGTTGGGTTTCTCTCTCTCTATTAGATATTTTTTCTTTAATTTTAAACTGAAAGTGAGTGCACTCATAACTAGTTTGAGACACTTTGGTGTCTGCGTCTTTCATGTGGCTCAGTAGGTGTGAAACTTTCTCGTTTTCTCTTTAGCAGTCCTTAGCCTATTCCCCAAGTTATGGGGGGAGTGGGCTGGAGTCTAGATGTGTGTACAGGGATCACAAGGGGAGAAGCATAGAGAATATTCATTCATCTTAGAAAACTCAGTTTGGGGCAGGAAAGTCGGATTTGTGGGAGGCCACAGAGTCCTTCCTACTGCTCAGTGTTTACCCTGAGAGAATTGAGGTAGACACCCAGAGAGAGCTCCTCCACGGGGGAAGACTCGCCTGCTTTTCTGTGTTCTTTCAATTTCCTTTACAGGCTGAAAAACATACTCTGTGCTAATACACACATCTCAAGGTAGACATTCATATCGCCTGATTCAAAACTGTACTCAAGCTATAAGTTGCCCGAGTTTCTGTATTTTGCTCTTAAATTATGTTTCCTTTTATCCCTGTTTCAAACTTGAGTGTAGAAGCTGTGTTTGTCGGCTGTTTCACTTACTTTCCTCTTTTTTTTTTTCTGTAACCACAGAATGACAGCCTTAAATTTTAATTTCCTGACTTGGTTTGGCAGGGTCTTACTCTTTTACTCTTTTTTTTTTAAGCACACAATGAGTTTAAATAAATTTATTACATAAACCCATTCTCAGATCAGAGAATTTTACGGGACTGTAACCAGCAATTGAGACTCACTTCTCTTTCTCTCTCTCTCTTCTTAGATTTAATTTTTGTTCTTTGTGTTTTAGCTGTTGCTAATCTTTCTGTGACTTGTTTATTAATGTAGTTTAAACTGCAAGGCCAGCCCTTTCCTTGTGACAGGCACTGCACAGAAGCTTCATGAATTCCCATGTGGCTCTCCTGTGGGCTTAGCACTTCCTATTTTGATGGCTTCAGTTCATTAAATGAAGTAAACTGCTCCTGCCTATGAATTGAGGACCATGGTATATTCTCCACTCATCTCAGAAGGTCGCAGTGAAGAGCAGTTGGATATGATGCTGTTTCCAAGACGGCAGCACACGAGCCAATGTGTTCCAATATTTATTATCAGAGGAAAACTGTGCACACTCTCTGTCCTTTGAAAAGGACATAGCTCAGTTTGTAGAATGCTTGCCTAGCTTGTATGAAGCGCTGGGTTTGAACCAATGCCACATAAACCAGGTATGAGACCTCATCTTCCAATAATCATAGTAAATGAATGAAAGATCAGGTAAAGAGGCCTCACTCTTGCCAGATCTTCTTGTATTGCTGTGATTTTTCTTACCAGCACACCCTTCCCTGCGCTACCGTGCAGAACCATGACAGTAGGTCACTGAAAGAAACAGACTGATCAACTGTTCAGAAACTCGGGGAGTCAGGCCTCTTGGGACTGTGGAGACAAATGAATGACAGGTGGACTGCATTTCTTTCCTTTTCTGCGGTTGTGTTGGTAGCAGGAAGGCCTGTGGACAATGCACATTTTACGCATCTTTCTACTGTGCTGTGGAACACAGTCACTGTGACTCGATCTGGTCACCGTTTTTCCCCTTACATTGGCAGAAATTCATGTCACCGTCAGAAGTGTTTCGGTGACCTGCTTTCAGTGGGTGATATAAACCAAGAAAGTTTTCTGTGTGCCTCTCTGGAATGGAGCTGAGAGAGGCCAAGCAAACGTGGCTCTCAGAGGAGCTGAGTCGGCCTGCCCTGCCCCAGTCATTCCAAGATGGGCACGGCTTTGTTTGATGGTGTTTAGAATAAACACTGAGATAGAATCTGCCCTGGGGAGGCCAGGGAAGATAAATGGCTTTAGAGTAATTTGGCAGTTGTCTGGATGTTAATAATCAGATCCTAGGAAGTGTTCAAGAAAAGAGCTGTTCTAAAAATTTGGGGTATCCCAAGCTATAGGATATAAATGATTGGAACATCTATAAAAATGTAAGAATGCAAACCTCTAGAGACAGGTGGGTCAGAGCCCATATCTATGAAAGACCGCTGTGGGCGAGCACTTGTTAATTTAGCCTAAGAAGTAGAGGCACTGGTGGATAGGGATTCGTCAGCTGCATAGTTCAGCCCCTCCCATAGGCACTCTGAAGGCATAAGCATTTCATTGCTCATTTAATTGACCTTCCCTCAGCAACATCTTGAGTTAAGATACAACCCAAATTTTCTATGGTTTCCTTTATGAATGACATTTTAAACAGATGTCCCTCTAGCAAGGAATTCTGACTTTCAGAATTTCATTCAAGTTAGGATAAGTAATATTTTGTTTGAGTGAACGAAATAGAATCAGAGAATTCTTGCTTCTGATTCTTTAAGCACCATCTATCTATGCTTATTAGTTAAAAAATTAAAAAACATAGAGTTTCTGGGACACCTTGACCTTAGTAGACACTGTATAAATGTAATAATGCTAGCAGTTGTTCAGGTGATGGCAAAAACTATCTGAAGTCTAAATGAAGATGCTAAAATAATCCAATTCTGGCCAGGCTGTGGTGGTGCAATATCTTTAATCCCAGCACTCGGGAGGCAGAGGCAGGCGGATCTTTGTGAGTTCAAGGCCAGCCTGGTCTACAAGAGCTAGTTCTAGGACAGCTAGGGCTGTTACATAGAGAAACCCTGTCTTAGAAAGAAAGAAAAAAAAAAAAAGATAATCTAATTCTGGCAGAAAACCACCTGTGGATGCGGTCTTGTCTCCTTTCATTTATTCTGCTTCTGCAAAGGGTCTGGGTAATTTTTTTTTCAAAGTGCTTTAACAGGATATCCCAGTTAAAGTTTTGACAGACTGTTTATAGTTCACTTCTGCCCAGGGGCAATGGAAGATGCATTACAGGATAAGCAAGGTGACTCTTGGGGAGGATTATTAACATTGAAATGACTTCAGACAGGCTGGTGTCTGCGGAAGACCAAGGGTTAGTAACAGAGCGAGAATTCACGAGAGAGGTCTGCAGTGCCTACTGACTTCCTTAAAGTAAATGAAACAAAGATTTAGGGGATGAAAACAAGAACACACAGACTTGGGTGACAGTATTAAAAAATAATCCTAACACTAAAACACCTAATCCTATGTTAGAGCTGTCATCTGCTCGAAGGGTTTGTAGGGCCCTGGGTTCAAGATCATAAGACAAAGGGGAAGCTCTTTTTTTTTTCCTTTTTCTGGTGTGTGTGTGTGTGTGTGTGTGTGTGTGTGTGTGTGTATTCATGTTCATTCGTGTGTCTGTGTGTGTGTGCATGTGTGTATTTTGGGAGAAGCACACACAGCTCAGGTGCTATTCACTCCACCTTATCCCTTACCTTTTTTTTTTTTTTTCTCATTGAATTGTCCAGTGAGCTAATCTGACTGACTGGTGAACCCCAGGGAGCCACCTGCCTTTGCCTTCTTAGTGCTAGGGCATCAAGTGCACACTACCGTGCCTGGCTTTTTATTTTTTTAGCACTCCTGCCTATCAAACTTGGGCTCTTCCTCATTGCAAAGCAAATACTTTCCCCACCTGGCTCTCACCCTAGCCTGAAGAACTTCTTCCTTTTAACCTCAGAGTCCACCTATCTGATCTTGCTTTCCTTTCCCGTCACTGGCACCTATGTGTCCTCAACAGTTTATTACATTCCCTGTGGGGTGGGCCTACTGTGTGCTCTCCTAGTACAGAGAGAGCTGCTGGGCCCGTGCTCGCTGGCCTTTCTGTCCACAGTGATTCTCACACACAGTAGCTTACTGCACGCTACTGTGTGCACACCAGAACCAGGTGTTCCGAGTCCTCTCGGTAGCCCTAGGCTGCAAGCCTCTGGACACGTGCTGAGGAATTTGGATATTTTTGTTGAATTTTAGCTTTATAAATTCTCTTTTGCTGTAGGAGAGGCTGGCCATTTGGAAAGTTCCCACAAAGTGATCATGAAAAATATATGGTACCTTTTTATTATAGTGATTCCATGTTAGATGTCTAGTCCTGGAGGAAGAACGAAGTGCGAGTCCAGGGATAATCATGTAGGGGACTTGTCAAAGTTACAATTCTATTAAAATTGAAAACAGAAGTTAATAAGAACTCCTGAGCACACTTGGACAGTCTGAGTCACCCACCATACCATTCTACACTGCCTCAGAATGTGGCCATCACCAGAAGGCACAAATAAAGACAAATAAAACTGATTTTGCTGTGGAACTTTAAGATGATGAATCTGCATGTTTAGAAATTGTATTCCATATTAATTGAAGCCTAGTAGAAAAGCTCAATTTTTTTTAATAGAAAAAGCAGAGAAAAATAGAAATAATCCTTTTTTGCTTCGATTTCTTTTCTCTGTTTCTCATTCTCCTCCATTTTTTTGAAGACACATATTCATTGTTACTATATATCTGTATACTTTAACTCTACATAAACAGTATCATTGGGTCAGGTACTGTGTTAGACTCCCCCATTCATCATTTGATTCCCAGGATCCTCTCCTCCTTGTTCTCTGAGGATCTATTTAGTCATTGATCTTGAGCACCTAGAGCTTTCTGTGTAAAGAATGCACCCATTGCATTACTGCCTCTCAACCACTAATTTTTTTTTTTTTGATTTTTTGAGACAGGGTTTCTCCGTAGCTTTTGGTTCCTGTCCTGGAACTAGCTCTTGTAGACCAGGCTGGCCTCGAACTCACAGAGATCTGCCTGCCTCTGCCTCCCGAGTGCTGGGATTAAAGGCGTGCGCCACCACCGCCCAGCCCTCAACCACTAATTATTATACCGTATTTTGCTCAGGACTACAAGCACTAACTCAGTCACTGAAAATAAAACATAAAACCTTAAACTTTAATATTTTAGGTGACTTCACATGTCTGCCTGCATTTCTGTGCTGTGCTGGAGGAACTTCAGCTTCAGCGAGTAAGCAGTGGATAAAACTGAAGAAGGGGCTTTGGGTGAAGAGAAGCGCTTTGCAGAGATGTGTGTGCTTGTCTGCACATTTGCGTCCAAAGAAATATTCATTCTACAGCAGTTCTCCACCTTTCTAATGCTGTGACCCTTTAATACAGCTCCTCATATTCTGGTGACCCCAACCATACAATCATTTTCATAGCTCCAATTTTGCTACTGTTATGAATCATAATATAAATAATCTGTGTTTTCTGGTGGTCTTAGGGGACCCCTGTGAGAAGGTTGTTCAATCCCCCCCCCCCAAGGGGTCGCCATCTACAAGTTGAAAGCCACACTGGTTTAGAACCATTTCAAAGAATATTGTAACTAAATTTATTGCCTAGGAAAATATTAAATGTGACTTTGTGTTAGAAGCCGACCTAGAACACGGGCCTTCCTTCCTGTATCATGTCTGGGATATGCCATTCCTTGAAAGCCTGTATGCTGACCCATTTGCTGTGGGGTATGACAAGTCGCATGTTGCACCTCTGAACACTTAGAGTACACTGTGCACTTGAGTGTGCCCTTTACATGGATGGGGAGGCAGGGGGCGGGCTAAGAGGCTGTGGCCCTGGGGAAGTGAGAACACCGTGCGCTGCAAACGTTAAGTCGCTGGAACTGGGAAACCTCAGCCCGATGGCAGCAGTGTCCATCCAGGGCTGTTGTTTGCCAGCAAGCATGTCACTTCTCACTCCACATCCCCATGGCTCTGTGTGCCTTGGGAGGTCCTGGTAATTGAACCCCTGAATTTTCTTATCAACTTCCTCACTGTGTTCTTGGCAAGATGTCGGCTAGGTGCAGCCTCGCATATTGCTTAGGGGCGTGGCCTCTTGTATCCCTTCAGTTCAGCTTCTTGCTCCTTTGTTTCTTAGCGGTGCAATCTTGAACGTGTTGCTCACACGTGCTCTCTTCCGTGTTAGCTTCCTGATATGTAAACTAGGTGGGAGACTACAGGGTAGCTATGCCATGGGTATTTAGTGTGAGTTAACATGGAGCAAGGTTGTAGGCGGTACACAGTAAGGTCTGGTCCATGCTGTTGTGTAACTAACTACTCTCCCCTTCATCTCTCTGTAGCCTTCTAAATGAAGACTGTCCAAATCACTAACTCCCCACCCCCGCTAGGCTTTCCCTCCATTAATTTTCTACCTATGCTCCTCTCAGTGCCCCCTGCCCTTTTCGCTTGTTTGTGGGTTCCGCAAACCGCCACAGATTGTTTTTACACGTTATAAAATCACATGTGCAATTTAGCTCTCTAAAGAAACACCAGGTTCTGGAGGGCAGAGCCCTTGTTGTTGGAGACAAGGCATGGCTATGTAGCCCATTGCTGACCTGGAGCTCACTGTGTAGCTTAGACTGGCCAAGAACTCTTGATGTTCCTACCTCTCTCTGACTCAAACGCTGGGGTTACTGTGGTTCACCACTGTTCCTGCATATGATCTTTCTTACTTTTCTTTTGTCCCATGGAAAAGCATTCCTGTTCAATGTCAACACCAGGAATAGTGTGTTTCCTAAACTGCTGGCTTCACTTTTGATTTGGGAGCTTATGTTCGTCTTCTCCGAAATGGCTGCTGGGAGCTCAGAAACTGAGTGCCATTTTGCCTCTGTCCAGGCACTGCGCTGTTGAGGTCATAGTTTGTGTACAAGTCTTTCCCCCTCTTCAGGCAGACCAGTGCTCAAGCCCCTGTGTGCACACCATGGCATGGGTTTGGGCGTCCAAAGCCCACCACTTCATTTTCCAGTCCAACTAACATTTGTCTGGACCTGCCTCATGGAGCGGGTGTACAGTATACATGTATGACTGAGTCTACACAGGCCCCAGTACTGTCTCGGGTGTCTGGACATTGTTCATTAGTTCTGTCCCGTGACTTCCAATGTATCCATACAAGCTAAGCTAAAGTAGGGCTGGAGATGTCTCAGACTACTTCTGTGCAGTACAAGAAGGCCTGAGCCAGCACTTGGGAGGTTGAGGATGGAGCCTTAGAAGTTCAAGGTCAGCTCAGCTACGTGGTGAGCTCATATTAATAAAGTGAATTTTGAAATACAATGTGTGTATATAGTTTACATATGTGTATCAAAATGTGTAGGCTTTATCAGGAGTTGAGGCATTACAGAAGATAGGTCAAATTTAATTGACTTAATTAGGTAGTTGGCTCATGCATTCATCATTTTGTGAGTGAGTAAAGGCCTAGAACTTGCCTTATGTATCTGGAGAATGACACCCAGTCCCGCTCCCACCATGTAAAACTGCCGAAGAGGCGGAAGGCATCCCAGTAACAAGATGTCGCGTTGTAAGGAAACATTGGCTCTGAGGGTCCCATTCTACCTGACGACGAATGGCTTCCTGGCATGGACAGCATCCCACCTGGCTGCCCGACTGGGGATGCCCCTTTGGGCCACCTGCGCTTCCTGCTCTGACCCTCACTGTCTCCCTTTCTCCCCCTTAGCCCTGCAGTGGTGCCTGGGAACCAGCCTCCTGTGGGAAGACAGAGGATCAAATGACGGCCTCTGGTCAGCCTCGAAAATATGTGAACGCATTCTCGGCTCGGACTCTGGTCATGTGAGACATTTCCAGAAAAGCATTATGGTTTTCAGAACACTTAAATGTTGACTTGTGACCTATCGTTCCTCAGCATGGAACTCTTCCTGCCTGAGAGGAGAGCCTATTTTTGTTGTGGTACAACAGTACAGAGCAGCACCAAGTGCGTTTTAGTTGCATGGAATCTTACTGGGTTTCACCCAACTAAAAAGGATTATTTTTTTAAAAAATTAATGAATAACAGTCTTACCTAAATTATTAGGTAATGAATTGTAACCATTTGTTAATATCATAATCAGATTTTTTTTAATAAAATGATTTATTTGTATTTTAGAGGATCCAACAGATCAGTATTTTTGACTGGGGTAAATTTAAAAAAAAAAATTATACAAAGAAATTCCCCAGTATTTCACATTTCTCAATCACTAAGAATACATACAAATATTTTTAATAAACAGTGAAAGCATTATTCTGAATGTTGACTAAATACCAAGTAGCCGTTCATGGAGCCTATAAGACTCATTTGTAGTTAATAATATTGGAAAGACATTTATTATGTTAAACCAGTTCATGAGGAGTTTTTGTTAGCTTGCTTTAAAAATTATTACTGTATGAAATAGTTTTATAAAAAATTATATTTTTATTCAGTAATTTAATTTTGTAAATGCCAAATAATAAAAAAAAATGTGTTTCGCTGCTATGGTCTTAGCCTGTAGAGATGCTGCTAGTCAGAGAGGCAGTAGAGCTTGGATGAGAGAAAAGAAACTTGGTATTAGAGAATTGATTATTCACTAGTATTTCAGACTTTTTTATTTTTATATATATACCTTTTCCTTTTGTAACTGGAAAACTTATTTGGGAGATTTTTGCGTTTGTTGTACATTTTCTTTTTTTTTTTTTAAGGAAAGTTGTTTCTTTTTTTGTTATTGTTGGTTTATAAAAACATGCATTGCACTTCTTTTTTTTTTGGGAAATTTATGTTGTTCATGTCATATGTTTTGTTTTGAGTTCAGTCTGACTGTTCATCGACTCAAGCACTCTGAGTCTGCTCAGCTTTCCCCATAGTTATTAAGTGTACGGACCAGAACTGCCTCGTGGTTCTTATGTTTGGGGGGAAGACAAACATGGAAGTCAACAGTCGGTTTCTGCCTCGAGAACACTGGGTACAAGATGGCCGGCCCTGAGCTTCTGAAACGACAGTGTACTTACTGCCTTGTAGCAAAATAAAGCTGTGCCCGTATTTTACATACTTCCTGGCCTCTCTTACTTTTGTGATTCGAGGTAGTAGTTACACATCTAAGAAAATGGGACAAACTCAAAACACCATTTTCTTTCCAAAATATGCTTGCCATCTGAAATGTATACAGTATCTTTGCCACAGGAAAAGTAAAGACAAGCCAAGTTAAGTCGTTCATAGAATGATCACAATGACAATTGGGTAGACTCTTTCATCATATGTCAAACAAGGGCTCAAAAAAACTCTTGAATTGGAGGAGGGCAAGAAACATACTTATAGAACTACTGTTATCTGGGCTGGGGCGATGGCTCAGCATGTAAAGTACTTTCTCCATTGCATACGGACTCCAGTTCCAATCCCCAGAACCCACACACAGTCAGACAAGGCATCCAGGTGTGTAGTCCCAGTTTTCCTATGGCAAGATGGGAGGTGGAGACAGCGGAGGGAATCCCCGGAAGTTTGCATCCAGTGAACGGACACAGGAAATGGCAAACAACAAAGAAACCCTGTTGGCACCCAAGTGAGAACTGAGAGCCAAGGTTGTCCTCCACCCTCAACGAATGTGCTGTGGCATGAAGTTCCCATGCCCCATCACACACAGACATATAGGTGTTCGTGGATACACAGAGTTTGTTTTTAAAGTGATATTTAAATAGATATAATAAGGGTATACTGAAGGGTCATGCTGTATGGAAAGGGAGAGTCATGAAAGACGCTTAGAGAGTCTTGGGAGACACTGAGAGATGCAATAGCCTTGGTAAGGTGGAGGCTTTCTCCTTCTGCTTCCCAGCTACTCTGACGTAAATGGCTCTGCTCTTCCATCATAAGGGGCTGACATCTCTGAGTCTGTGAGCCAAAATAAAGCCACCTGTCCTCAAGCTGCTTCTAGATTTTATCCCAGTGATGAAAAGTAACCAACACAGACTTTCCATTTAGCCCAACTCCCCCGTTTACTGATGTATCCCCATGCCATGTTCAATATCTTTGAACAAACTCTACTTTTCACCCAAGGCACTGAGATCCAAACTCCAATTTTATGAGGTTTCATATGCATAACACAGTTGGTGCTCATAAGGCAAGGATGAGTTAGATCTAATGACTAGTCTTTGGAACCATTTTACAATCTTTTTTGTTTGTTTGTTTTGGTATTTTGAGACAGTCTTTCTCTGTGTGTCAGTCCTAGCTGTCCTGGAACTAGCTCTATAAACCAGGCTATCCTTGAATTCACAGAAATCTGCCTGCCTCTGCCTCCCGAGTGCTGGGATTAAAGGTGTGTACCACCACTGCCTGGCTTCATTGGTTGTCCTGATGAGTAACATTTTCTGAACAACTAGATGCTTTGTTGACTTGGCACCTGGCTGCTGAGGTCAGAAAATGGAGCCTTGATGACCACTTGGTCATCTCACTGTGCCAAACTAAGTAGCAGAGATGGCGAATGTGGGGCTAAACGATGGGTTTCATCTGTGAAATATACTACCCTCAGTAGTAAGGCAAGAGCTGAGCAGGTGAAGCCCTGGGTTTTACCCATATAGACTGTGATCTCTGTGGATACCATAGTTGCGTGGAAAGCAACTGTGAATGGCTATTTGATAACCCAGATTTTTCTAGTGGCTTCAGGAAGGCAATGGTCAGAGATTTCCAATTCATTGCTTTAAAGCTTATCGTTCTATAGTTCTGGGTGCTAGAAAGCTCAGAACGACTGTCCTGTAGGTAAATGTGATCTGACTGAAGCATGCTTCCTGCTTTACAGAGATACTGTTTCATTGTGTAGTCCATCTTTACATGACAGAAGGACCTGATTTATTCGGTTGGTTGGTTGGTTGGCTGGCTTATTTGAAGCAGGGTCACCTGTGACCCAGGCTGGCCTTGAGTTTATTATGTGGCCTCAGGTGACCTTTAATTCCTGAACCTCTTGCCTCCACTTCCCAAGTGTTGGGATTACAGGCATTGGCCAGTACACCCAGCTCTGGCTAGTTCATTTTTGTTGTTTGCTTTGTTTCTTGTTTTAATGATCCTTCTCTCTGTGACAAAATACGTGGAAAAAAAAGTGCTCTTAAGTTACTGTGTAGTAAGTTACTGTAAAGTGACATCTGAAGAACAGGAAAGATACCAAGAAGACGAATCTATCCTTTGTCCCTTGTCCTCAGATGAGACTGGTGGATGCAAGAGATTTCAAGGAATAAGATCCTGAAGGGGCTTCAGCATCACCAGGGTCTCCTATGAGAGCCCCTGCATTGCCTCATCTGTTCTGGAGTCTGATGACATTTGGTTGTAATTCAGACTTGGCCTTTTACCATCTTTGTGACTTTACATCAGTTTCATCTTGCCTCTCTAGCTTCGTTTTACTTACATTGGATATTAAAGTGCACCTCAAGGCTGCTGAGCAGTGTGAAGGTGATGTGAAACAGGAGATCCATTCATGGATCTCTGTAAGACTCAGTGGTACCTCTCCTTAGGATGCATCATTATGACATAGGAACAACCAAAAGCTGTCAACTGCCCAGCCATGGGGGAGGAAAGATTTCTGAGGTCCATGGTTGTGAATTAAATATATTCAAATGTAAATATCTCTCCCTAATATTCTCTGCCATTCTACCATACACTAATCCTTTTTACATAATATAAATGCAAATGATAGGGTGATTTTCCTTCAACTTTTTGGTTTCTTCTACAGCGTATCTTACATGTGCTCTTTCTCCTCCGTTGTTAGTGATGATAGAAGCCGTGATACTGTGCTGGCTAAGTGCTTACTGCATGCTGTCAACGAGGGCAGGAGGGGAGGTTTCCAGCAGGGAAAAGCCTAACAGTGAAAGCCAAGGGGTCAGAGCGTTAAGAAACTGAAAGGGAAATCTGGCCAAAAAAGGGGAAAGATAGGAGGCCATGAATTGAGGTGTGAACTTCGTCCTTTGTGATATGGGGAGTTATTAAAGGCTTTTAGGTAGATAAATACAATGATTAATTTTTATCTGGCTTATAGAAACCATCCTGTTCAAACTCTTTATTCACATATAGTATAAAATTAATCCTCAGGCTAGTAAAAGATGATCAGAGTCCGGATTCCATGACAGTTAATTTCTTTTTCAAAGCATATTTCCTGCTGCTGGATTTCCAAGGGATGTGTGCTTTAATCCCAGAAAATCAGCCTGGTCTGCATTTCATTAAAAGCTTCATATTTTATAATCTATAAAGTCATAATTGACTTAGGAAGAAGTGATTGCATAGGGCACTTTTCTCCTTTAGAAGCAAGATATTTTCAACCAGAACTTTCTCTAAAACCTTCCCTACCAAACTTTTCACCAAATCCTTATATGGTACAAACCACTTATTTTTTATATATAAATGATGCATTTTTTTACTCATCAATTAAGGAATCCTGCCAGCATTGGTCCTAAAGATGTTTCAGCTTCATTTCATACCGTATTCTGCCCTTAACTATAGAACACATTCCGATAACCACTGGTTCTCGAGTTTTATTGGACATCAGAGACTTAAAGCTCTGTTAGTTTGGAAATTCTCCGTCTCAGCCTCAAGAATTTAAGTAAGGGATGATATGTGGGCTCTAAGTCACCACTGTTTAACAGCCACTAAGTGATTCCAACACAAGTGGTTTCAGGGACTCGAACTACAAAAACCCTGTCTTACCAACAAACTTACAACCTGCGCTTTCTATCTGAACATTCTTCAAGACTTCCAGTTTCTAATGAAAATGCCCACTAATCTACCAAACATTAGAAAAACAGCCAATAGCTATAGGATTTTCTTAACTCTAGAGATTCAGTGTGTTACCAGTGTTGGTAATTAGACCTTGGCCTTCTGGTCTGTCGTGGTCTGGTTTTGCATTTAGAGGAAGCATAATTCCATTCACAGTGCATTTGGACCTCTTTCATTGTGTGGTTCTGTTGTCTACGTTCTTTCAAAAGGAATCTATTATATTGGTGAATTTAACACAGAAAAAAATCAAAGCTGTCATTCAGAAGACCTTGTTTCTAAACCAGGCTATAATGAGCTATAATGAGCTTGTTGATCTTCCTTGTGTGTCTAAATCTCTGTGCTTTGCCCTTCTGTTTACATGAAGGAAATATTTATTGCCCATAAACAGTTACATTGTATACAGAAGTCCTCAGATCAATGATAAGCAAAACTCGAAGAAAACTTCAGTAGCCTCAAAACATTGGAACACACACAGTAGGTTGTGAGGTTTTTAGGTCAAGAACAACCTCTGCAATGAACCTACAAGCTAAGAAGTCATCCTCAAACTGCACTTAGGGAAGACATAAAAACAGAGTTTGCTCTCATTTGGCTGATCACTTTAAAAAATTAGTCTGCTCATATACTTTTAAATAGTACTAAATATCTAACTATGGCCAGACCTAACTCACCCAGCTCTTCAGGTAAGAATCTAGCACTCGTTTATTCAGAAATTTCTTAATTGGTCATTTCCAATACAAGGCACAGTTCTATTGAGTATATATATCCTAAGTACACACCTGTGTATGTGTATATAACATTCATGATTACAGACAGGAGTATTTTCTTGGATATTTCCAAACATACTAAGAAAAAAATAGGCTTATACTTTGGTAGCTGTATTTCTTTAAATTTAAGATGTCCCATTTCTTACAGCCTACTCCATGAGATGAAACCCAGTCCAACACTGCTTGGGGGACCGAGAACCAGAGACTAGATAGACTAGAGACCTACAATAAAACTAAACACTACCGGTCTTCAAAAGATAAAGTAGAGATAAAATGGCTCCCAAATGACCTCTAATGATAATCTGCTATACTCATAGATCAATGCCTTATTCAGCCATCAGCAGACAAGCGTCCTTCTACACAGATGGGAACAAACACACAGACCCACAGCCAGGCATCATGCAGAGAGAGTCCTCGGAACACACAGCTCTAAATAAGATGTCTCCCACAAATCCCTCCCCTAGAGCTCAGGGAACCTCATGGAGAAGGAGGCTGAACAAGTGCAAGAGCCAGAGGGGGTGAAGGACACTAGGAGAACGAGGTCCTCGAGCAAAGCTCGTATGAACTCACAGATGTGAAACAGCAAGCACAGGGCCTCCGCGGGTCTGCGCCAGATTCCCTGCATCTATGTAATAGCTTTTCAGTTTAGTATTTCTGTGGGATTCCTGAGTGTGTGAATGCACGAGTCTCTGGTTCATTCTTCCGACTTCTCTTGGGACTCTTTTCCTTCTGTTGGTTTACCCTTTGGTTTTTTTTCTGTCTGTTTTATCTTATTATATTTTATTTGGTCATGTTTGGTTATTATTTCTTTAAAGCCTGTTCTCTTATTTTTTGGAGGGAGGAGGTAGGGAGAAGGAAAGGGTTTATTTTGCTTACAGTTCCATATAACAGTTCACCAACAAAAGCAGCAAGGACAGGAACTCACACAGGGCAGGAACCTGGAGGCAGGAGCTGATGCAGAGGCTATGAGGGGTGCTTCTTACTGACTTGCTCCTCATATTTTGCTCAGTCTGCTTTCTTACAGAACTCAGGACCACCAGCCCAAAGATGGAAGCACCTACAATGGGCAGGGCCCTCCCACATTAATCACTAATTAAGAAAATATTTTACAGGCTTGACTACAGCCCAATCTTTTTTATTGTCATTTTTTCAACATAATATTTTTATTGATTATTTGGGAATTTCATACAATGCACCCCTATCATACCTGCTTCCCATTCCTCCTAGGTTCACCCTCCTACCCTTATGCCCCCCACAAATACTCCAAGTTTAATTTGTGTTGCCCTTATACTCAATGGAACATGTTAAAACTCCCAATGGGCAGCCCCTTAACTGAAACCTTTTCCAACCCACTCCCACCCACCCCACCCCCTCCCCACCAACCATCAACTGTGAAGAGCTACACTTCAGCGTCTTTACACAACTTTTAGGGACTCTCTTCAATAGTTTCCTGTCTGGACTATTTCTTTTTCTTTTTTTCCGGGGTGGGTTGGGGGGGGGGGAGGCTCTCACAGATGCCTTCAATGTCTCTCATTTTCAATTATAAGTCTGCAGTCATAGATACCACTGCAGAAAGGAGTTTCCTTGCCCATAACAGCTGGCAGCAGCGTGGATCATGGACTTCCACACAGTTTCCAGCGGAAACATGAACTGTGGACATCCCCACAGCCTCCAGCAGCAGCACAGAACAGAGACCTCAACAGGACTAGAAGCCTGTTCTTGTCTAATGAGTGACAGAAAGGAAGTGGATCTGGATGGGAGGGAGGGACGGTAGGGGACAACTGGCAGGAGTAGGGGGAGTGGAAACTGTTATCAGTGTATAATTTGTGAGAAAATAATCTATTTTCAATAGAAGGGGGAAAATAAGTCTAAAATATCCTTTGCGATGTTTTAAACATCCTGGCATCAGGCTCTGTCTGTCCCTCGGTCTGGTTGCTTGTCACTGAAACAGCTACAGACCCATATTCCTTCTAGTTTTCATCATCTCTAAGTAAAAATAATTTTTTCTTTTTTTTGGTTTTTCAAGATAGGGTTTCTCTGTGGTTTTGGAGCCTGTCCTGGAACTAGCTCTTGTAGACCAGGCTGGTCTCGAACTCACAGAGATCTGCCTGCCTCTGCCTCCCGAGTGCTGGGATTAAAGGCGTGCGCTACCACCGCCCGGCTAGTAAAAATCATTTTAAAATGGAAAACTATTGTGGTTTTAGAATATTTAGCACGTACATTGCTTATGATGGTGATGCATTAACAACACTTGCTAAACACCATGTACACGAAGGAAGAGGGGGTTTCTCTTGACTCTCCTCCCATCTTGATCCCCCAAGTCTTGCATTGCTGCTGAAATATAATCTAAAGGATCCAACAACATTCGACTGTGCGTTGAAAGGCTGCTCAGCAAATGGACGTCCTGAGTGTCCAATGACCAGTGGGTACCCTCAATCACTCAGCCAGCTGTTCATCACAGAACAAAGCCCGCTTACATCTACTTCCTACCATTCATGACAGATCAGCAGCCCAGACAAGGGCAGGCAAACTGCAGCCCCAGACCAGATCTGGGCTCGTGCCCGTTGAAGTGAAGTATGTTCCACCGGAACGTAGCCCTATTCTTTCATTTCCATATTGTTTATGACCGGTTTCAGCTGCTACAGTGGCAGAGTTGAGCAGTTGGGGGAAAATGTGTCCTGCAAAACTTTAATGTTTAAAATCGAGAAAAGTCTGTGATCCCAGCCCTAAACGGAAAAATAATTAAAAATCATGATAGCAATATTAGTGAAGATGATGGCTTCTGCTTCAGTTAAACAGGCTGATTTGGTTTAAGATCTCCCCATTTCCCAGGCTTTCTTTTTCCTGTCTGTAGACCATGGCTGCTTCTGCTTGGAAGCTGAGAGCATCAGGTGTGTTAAATCTATGGAATTTCCAATATTTGATCCATTTGACATACAAACACAGCAGCCTTGTTTGATTCCACTAAACATTGGTCTCCTTCAGGGAGTTCAATTTTGTCTCTCTAACCCCTTTGGTTTTTGTCTGTTTAATTTTATGTGTATGAGTATTTTGCCAGCATGTACGTATGTGTACCATATGCATACCTGGTGTCCAAAGAAGTCAGAAAAAGGCATCAGATCCCCCGGAACTGGAGTAACTGATGGTCATGAGCCGCCACGTAAGCCCTGGGAATGAACCTGGGTCCCTTGCAAATACGGGTTCTTTGACTAATGAGCCATTTTTCCAACCCTATCTCCAGCCCCTTAATAGTTCCTCTACTAGCCCAGTTGTTACCAAGTATACCTACACATTTCAGTTACCAAAAGAATGTTTTCTAAAAAAAAAAAAAAAAAAAAGTGAATGCCTGGGCCACACCCAGGATCAATAGAAGTAGACTCTCAGGAAAGAGCAGGCCTGGAATTTTATCCTTTTGGAAATTTCTCGTGCGATTCTCAGATGTAGCCAATGGGTTGGGAACCCTAGCATCTCAAAAATCAAAGCAGAGTCAGGCTTAAGATCCACCTAGCTACTGAGAGGATGCTGCATGTTATAGATCCTCCATCCCTGGATAAAAGAACATGGAAAACAGAAACAAATAACTGTGGAGGTCCAGGTGGACTTAAATGCTGACCAGCATCATGTCATTGCAGGACTGTGAACTCAAAGAGCTACGGAGTCCCCAGGCCTGAGCTGGGGTTTTAGATTTTATATTTCTAGTATGTTCCCAGGTGGTGCTGATGCTGCTGTTCCAGGATTCAAGTCGAGAGCTACAATACTGGAACTGTGTTCTTGGGCATAGTGCCTTGCTCTTAGCAAGTCCCTCATAACTGTTGACCACACAGTAGGAGAGTCATGGCAGGCAGTAAAGTTAGCGAGAGTGTTATGTTAGAGATGTAGGCTGGGAACGAATGGTTTCTGTCCTCGTGGAATTTGTTCTCTAGAGAAAGTTGTGTCATTTCAACAGCTCCGAGTTCAGGGAAAGGGAAGCAGGGCTACGGGAGCTGACATGGGAGTCACCTGAATCATGGGTTCCAAGTATTCTGAAACTCCTTTTAGAAGAGGCTTGACCAAAATTTATCACCAGGCTAGCTGGAACCCAAGAGCAGAATGACCTCTTGAGAAGCAGAAGGCAAGAGAAGGAAGAGGAAGCAGATTTCAAGAAAAAGAAAAAAGTAAGCCCTACCAGGACTCAGATCTGGGGCTCCTCTGGCTTGTTAATGCTAATTATACACACAGTCCTCCTTAGTCAGGTATAAGATTAGATGATCTCTAGCCTCTAGCCTATCTACGGACCTAGCAGTTACCAGGAGGAAGGACTTGGAGATACGGGTGAGGATTACATAGCTCCTTTCCTGCCTTCTCTTAGACTTATAGCTTCTGAGATGCTGATACACAAGTCTCCATTCCCAGTTACTTGAACTACAGAGTGCTAAGAGCCACATACCTATAATCCAGCACTCAGAATGCTGAGGCAGGTGACTCATGAGTTCCAAGTGAGCCTGGTCTTCTTAGTGAGCTATAGGCCAGGGTTATATAGCAAAACCACACTTCAAAAAACAAAGACTGCTAAGGTCAAAGCCACATTCAGGTCCTATCTTAGTTAAGGTTTCTATTTATTTGAAAAGACACCATGACATGGCAACTCTTATAAAGGAAAACAGTTAATTGGGTAGCTTACAGTTCAGAGGTTTAGTCCATTATCATCATGGTGTGACGTGGCATGCAGGCAGACATGGTGCTGAAGAGGTAGCTGAGAGTTTTTTATCTTGTGCAAACAACAGGAAGTGAACTGAGACACTGGACTTAGCTTTAGCATACTTGAGACCTCAAAGCCCACCTCCACAATGACATGCTTCCTCCAACAAAGCCACACCTACTCCATGTTGTAATAGGGAGCTGAGGGCTGCGTCCCAGGCACCCAGCCGCCCACATGGCTAGCTTATGCCCCGAAATAATTACACGGAAACTGTATTCTTTTAAACACTGCCTGGCCCATTAGTTCCAGCCTCTTATTGGCTAGCTCTTACATATCGATCTAACCCATTTCTAATATCCCTGTAACACCATGAGGTGTCTTACCAGGGAAGATCTTAACCTGCATCTGTGTCTGGTAGGAGAATCATGGCGACTCTCTGATTCAGCTTCTTTCTCCCAGCATTCTGTTCTGTTTTCTCCGCCTACCTAAGGGTTGGCCTATCAAATGGGCCTAGGCAGTTTCTTTATTAATAAGAAATCACTCCCACATCAACTCCAATAAAGCCACACCTCCTAATAGTGCCACTCCCTATGAGCTTATGGGAACCAATAACATTCAAACTATTACATTCCACTCCTGGCCCCCAAAAGCTTATAACAATATCATAATGAAAAAAAAATGCATTTAGTCCAACTTCAAAAGTCCACATAGTCTATCACAATCTCAACAATGTTTAAAAGTCTGAAGTTGAAAGTCTCTTATGAGATCCATACAATCTCTTAATTATAATCCTGTATAAAATCAATATTAAAAAGAACAGATCACATACTTCCAACATACAATAGTACAGCATATACATCACTGGTATGGGAAGTTCTTCTGTATATGGGTTGCTTTAATTGGTTAATGAATAAGCCAGGCTGGAAGAGATATATACAGAGAGTAGGTGGAGTCAAAGGTACCACGTAGCTACTGCAGGAGACAGACACATCAGAACCTTTCTTGTAAACCACGAATCTCATGGTAAAATATAGAACAATAGAAATGGGTTAATTTAAGATGTAAGAGTTAGCTAGAAATACACTTAAGCTGTTGACCAAAAAATATTACAAATAATATAGTTTCTGGTGAATATTTTAGGTCTGGGTGGCCAGGAATGAATGACCAGCCCCCGCCTATGCATTTCCATTCCAACATGTAGGAAAGGAAGCACAGTGAGGAAATACTGGACCAAAGCAAAATCAAAAACCAGCTGGGCAAACTCCAAACTCTGCAACTCCACGTCTGATATCAAAACACTCTTCAGATCTTTAATTCCAGCAAAGATGAAAGCATCTTTGTTGACTGCAACACACTTCTTTCTCTCGGGCTGGTTTCACTCCCTGTTAGCAGCTTTCCTCAGCAGGAACCCAATGACATCACTAACATCTTAGAGTCTCCAAGGCAATCCAGGCTTCTCCTTCACAGCTTCACAAAATGGCTTCTCTAGGCCTGCATTTATGTGACACCCCTGATACATGTATGACCTTAGTGGTTTTCTTTACTTGCAGAGGAATATTCCACAAATCATTTCATATATCTTTTATTCTAAAGCCAGAATCATGTGGCCAAAGTTGGCAAGTTCTGCTTGCTGGGATTCGAACATGCCCCCCTTAGTCAATTGCATCTTCACCAACTTTCTGTTTTTGGAAGATTTTTTTCACTGCCTAAGGTCAGCTGTCCTAGAACTTGCTCTGTAGACCAGGTCAGCTTTAAGCTCAAAGATTTGCCAGTCCCTGCCTTCCAAGTGCTGGGATGAAAGGCATGCACCACCACATCTGGCTCTAACCTTTTCTTTAGAAGTTGGAAACTTGGTTGGGTGGAATCGTTCCCTGAGGTCACCATGACCTTTATTCCATTTCTTAATCTGTGTATCTCTTTGAAAACAGGATTTAGCTCCATTCCACTTCCTGGTGCTCCTTTTCTCCTTAAATTTTACATTTTGTATTTTCCTTGTTCAGTTTTCTCCTTTTAATTATAAATCTTTATTAGAGTTATCATGAATAACAACATGACAGAGTCTATACTGGGCTATTTTGAGGTTTCCTTTGCCAATGGAATTATTAGAAAACTCTTTACTTTAGCTTCTGAAAAACTCTTTGAACAAGAGCAAAAGCAACTACATTTTTCACTAACATATCTCAAGACTGTGTCAAGGCCACACACTAACATTCTTCCCTAAAACCTCTTGGTCCAGGTACCCACAGTTCAAATCACATTCAACACCACTGTCTTCCATGCTCCTACTAGAATATCCCCATTAAGCAGCACTTAAAATGTTCAACTGCTTTTTCTGATCCACAGTCCCAAGGTCCACATTTCTTCAAAAAAATAATGGTCAGGCCTATCACAGAAATACTCCAGTCCCTGGTACCAACTTAAGTCTTAGTGAGGATTTCTATTGCTGTGGAGAGACACCATGACCATGGCAACTTCTGTAAAGGACAACATTTAACTGGGTAGCTTACAGTTTCAGAGGATTAGTCCATTATCATCATGGTATGACAGAGAAGTGTGCAGGCAGACATGGTGCTGGAAAGGTCATAGAGAGTTCTCCATCTTCTGCAGGCAACAGGAAGTGAACTGAGACACTGGGCGTGGCTTGAGCATATGAGACCTCAAACCCCATCTCCACAGTGACACACTTCCTCCCATAAGACCATATGCGGTTCAACAAATCAAATTTCCTAATTAGCTCCACTCTCTAAGAGCTTATGGGGGCCAATCACATTTAAACTACCACAGACCCACATGCCTTCCACTGATGGGCATTTTTGTAAAGATGCCAAGGGAAGTGTGTAAGAAATAGACAAGGCTCCAACAGCAATCCCCAGGTGTTGTAAGAGCTTAGGTTGTCTTAGGTATTGTGACCCTTCCATTGATCAAATAGCTTCCAAACATTAGTCTAGTCCCAGGGCTCAATCCTAGTTCCTCTCCAGCCACTCCAGCAATACAGCCTTTCCCACAAAGAACTCTCTGTCCAAGGTCTCAGCTACCATTTTACTATGGTTATTATCTCGACAGTAATTAGAATGCTATGACTAATTTTCCTGGGTGTGATGTTTCAGTTTTTTTTTTTCTCACAAACTGTTGTCAGAAGCACTAACAAGTAGCCCAAGGCTCAAGTAATCTTATCCATGAGAAAATCCATGAAAAATATACAGTGTCAGCAATAGACATTTCATCCTTACACTACCATTCTTCAAGACACTTTCCTGCCTAGTCTTTTCCTTCTACCCATCCAGTCAGCAGTCACAACCTATGGGTTGGGACCCTTTGGGGATCACCTATCAGATATCCCTCATATCAGTTACTTACGCTACAACAGTAGCAAAATTACAGTAATGAAGGAGCAACAAAATAATTTTATCATTGGGGGTCACCACAGCACGAGGAACTAACTGTATTAAGGGTCATAGCATTAGGAAGGCTGAGAGCCACTGTTCTAAGTCCTCTTCTGGTAAATGCTAACTTTCACCTCTGCCTATCTTCAGGCAGGAAGAGAGTCAGTGGGCTACAGCTCCTGGAGACGCACTGGCAGCCGAAAGTGAGAGCACAGGAACCTGTTTCATTCTCTGCACAGCCAGTAGCCAGTAGATTTGTGGGATTCTTAAGCCATACATCTCGAATACATTTATGACGCTCATTACAGATTCCCATTTCATGGATAGACTGAGGCACAAGGTCACAGGTGCTTGAGACCCATCATCAAGCAAAGGGTTTAGAGGCCTCTATTACAGTTTTCAAACAGTAATGTCACATTCCCATGGTCCTACGTCCAAACCTCTGTAGTCAGCCACTCCTCCTCCACCTCCCAGGACTGCACTGCCTGCCTTTTCTCTGTGTGTTTCTTAGTCTTCGGTGCTCACCTTTTATCCTGGACATCTACCCTACTGGGAAAGCCACAGGGCTGGTTTCTGTCATCTATCCCGTAAGTCCTTGATCTCCTTCCTTGATTATATTTGATTTTATCACAATGAGAAGGAAGTCCCAGAAGTCTTTTTCTCTTCTTAATAAAAGGGGGGAGCTCAAACGATGACTCAGAGTTAGAACATCACTATAGGAACTTTTTCTAGGCCAGTAGTCAGGAGTTGTATTCTTGCCAATCCTTACTAAGAGCGGCTAGGCCATACCTCCTTTCATCCTACCTAAGTCATCTTGAAACCAAGGGTAGTCAATGCTTTTATTGACATCCTTCCTGTGAAGCTGACTTTTCAGCGTGTCAGAGGTTTTGTCTGCAGACCCTAGTGATGGGGCAAAGAGGCATAACTTTGCACCCAGTGCAGCGTTCTTAACCTGCCTTTGTCTCTGGTTAATGAATGATCCGACCACAGATGGATACAAGACAGGTTGATGAATGGATATGGAAGCAGACGTTTGAGAAGACAGAACAATTACAGACTAGCACTAACTACAGATTCCAGACAAGGAGTGTCGTTGTGTCTGCTTTGACTCTCATTTTTTTTCCTGAATCTTTAAATTCCTCAAAATGTAGAGCTTGTATGTAGTGACACACACGTTTGATCCTAGCACTCAGGAAGCAGAGACGGGTAGATCACTGCCTGAGTACTAGCCCAGCTTGGTCTACAGAGTGAGTTCCAGGACAGCCAGGACTACACAGAGAAACTCTGCCTTGAAGAAAGAAAAAGAAAAAACAAAACAAGAACAACCCTCAAAGTGTGCAGAGGAAATAAAAATACATCAGCTGTGAAAAGTTAGTAGTAGATTAAAACACATGGAAGCTGAGCATACAGGTGACTACAAGATGATGTTTTTAAAAATTAAGTGTCTTTTTATGATTTTGCCATTCAATGTTTTCTGGATTAAAGATAGATATTATAGAAGAAATGAAGGCCTTTGATGAAGCATACTATCAAACTCCATTATCCATTGACATTTATTAGATTTGTAACAAGCATGGGTTTCAATGTTGGATGAGCAAAAATCTGAAGGGTTAGACACTGGTAGACTCACTGAAATTCCCTCTGATCTGAAGGCCTTGAAATTCACTGCACAATTCGGTGCTGTTTAGTTTTTGTTTTACCCTTAGGTATGTTCCTGTGAACATCCAACCTTGAAGCCCATGCTTTTACTAAACTCAATAAGCCAGTGGTTTTGAATTTGATGAAAACTATAATTTCGCATGCTACCGAAACGCATAGATTATGAGACACTTGTAAGTTCCTGTGAGGATATTGTCTCGAGGTACTATTTAATGTCACCAGAAGTGGAGTCAGATTTGCCTTTTAATCTCCCTTTTAAGAGGAATAGAGAACTACAGCAACAACAGTCTTCCAAAATTGGGCATCTTTCGTGGTCTGAATCAAAATGGCTCCTATATGTCCATAGGGAGTGGCACTATTAGGAGGTGTGGTCTTGTTGGAGTAGGTGTGGCTGTCACTAGGGGAGAGGTCTCAGAAGCTCAAGCCTGGCCAGGGTGCACATCTTGTACAATATTCTGGACAGACCTGCACAAAATACTCAGAGACGATTTGCAATTTTAAAAGACATTGATCTTGAAATTTAACCATCATTTTACTTTCACAGGATCCCCCAGAAAAAACGTTGCCCCCATGACAGCTGGAAGTAATTCTAGACGACGATGTCCCCTCTCCCAGTAAAGTTTGTCCTTGGGTTTAAGGACATCATTTAGGGGTTGATTATAATTAGTATACGGTTGAGGGTTGGGGGAGAAGTTTTATAAGCTCAGGGAACTTTGTGAAAAAAAAAAAGAGAGAGATAATTGGATAATGGGATAATAGATTTGTAATTGTGAAGTTACTGTTTTTAGACAAATACTTTGATATCGATTCTTGTATATTGATACAAAGTTAAATTATATTGACTATTGTATGCATGCATGCTTCTACCTCTGTTTAAAACATTTTTTATATATTGATATATATTGTATTGATATATATATATATATTGTATAAATATACCACATTGCAGTGTACATTTCTACCTCTGATTAAGATACTTATATATTGTTTATATATTAATATATATTTACCATATTGCATTGTATATTTGTACATTGTTTATATTTGGAGGTCATATTGTTCTCATTTATTGCACAGTTGTTCATTGTCTTAGTCTTTAAGTTAGATAGGTATTGAGAATTATATAGATCACTAGTCATCTAAGTTTGTCATTTATAATTAGACTAATCAGGTTCTTTAGATACATAGAGATTATATTCAGTATAGATAGATAATCTTCATCCTCTTCAAAGAGCTGTAGAAAATGGCCTTTAATCTAACTCAGAGTTTTGTGGTAGTGAGATACAATTGCTCCTGGCAACACTGATCTATTCCCAAGAGAATGTTGAGCACCAAAGACACTCCACCTGGAGCCTTTCTTTTTGGCAGAACTGGCCTTTGGGCAAAGAAATGCCCATACCTCAACCACTGACAGAGATAGAGAGCATGCATCAATGGATAAAACAGGACTGTCATATCCTGCCAAGACAGGGTAAGATAGTTTTGAAAAGTTTCTTGCCTTTGAAAATGGTATGTCAGTTATGTTAGGCCTTAGCCAAAGTTGGTTGCTTCAACGCTGGGTGATTGCCCAGGTAGCTAGTTGTCTCTGTGATTTGTTGCATAACATTATTTCCCTTCTCAGATCTTCGATGGGGTTGATGACTTGGCCATTTTATTTATTATACAAGACTTAAGCTAGTTAGAACAGGATATTTGTACTTATTGTATATAATTTCATAGTAGGTTTACAACTCTCTTACTTAAACAAAAGGGGGAAAATACAGTTATCAAATTTAATGTCTCCTTCCCTTCCGTCTTTCCTTTAGATGTATATAGATGCTTGCATATATATATATATATGCATTAATATATATATACATACATATATACAATAATCTACCTTCTTATCTTTCACTTTCTGAGGCTTAAGGTTACTTAAAGTCAGCCATAGACCAAAAATATTAAAAGAAAAATTCTAGGAATAAACAAATCATTCATTTTAAATGGCTTTTATTGCAGTGTATTGTAACAATTACTATATGCTGTTGTTGATATTACTGTATCTAACTTATAACTTAAACTATATCTAGGTTTGTAGGTACTACAAAAATTATATGTTTTATAGATAGGACCTGCTTCTGTGTGAGCACCCATTGTGGGTCTCAGAATATATCCCTTATGGATAAATAAAGGCTAAAGTTATGAAAAGCACAGGTTTTCTGTTATCCACGCAGTGAATGATAATACATTCAGATGAAGATCAAGCGTCCTTAGAACCAAAAAGTTGCCCAGAAAGTCATGCAGCTGTTACTACCAACTTCTACTGGGTTAGTTAGGGTGAAGACGACCACCAAGCGTGAGAGCCTGGACTCCTCCAGGCCAGCTCAGTTCTGATGGAGCCCTGCTTTCCTGCCTGCTCACTACAGTGAGTGCTACCAGATCCGCTTTCTCCTGAGCATCTGGGTCCACTGAAGGGAGCTCTTCCCATCATGAGCCCACACTCCCACTGGCTCATTGATTTTAGAGGAAAGCACATGATGCATAGACAAGCACCAGGTCAGAACGAATGAGAAAAAGTGGAATCACGTGTCTGAGACACTGCCACCATGGCCTACCAGTGTTCATCCACCCTGTCCTCCAAGCGGTACTCTGTGCTAGGATGGGGACAGACCACTAAGCGACATATGATGTCAAGAAGACAGGCACCCTGCAGCCACCTGAGATGAATGGTGCTTTTCCCTCTGAACACGTGAAGGACTGGCATATATAAAATCAGGTGGGTGGAGCATAGACCGTGGTTCTGTGGTCATTTTAACGCTGCCAAGAGTTCTTTCCTTAGCAAGGAGATGCAAGAATCAGCCTGCTGTTGCTTATATGACGGGGTGCCCAAGGGTATCAACTCTTCCTTATCTGCCCACATGCCCACAAACTTTCTGTTCTTAGACATTTCCACAATTTTATATATGTTTCATCTTGAAAGCATGTTTTCAAAACTTTGTTTATCCGATATGCTTTTTGGCAACTGTTTATTTGGAAGGGCATGAGATTCCAAAGTTGGTTTGCTTTTTTTTTAAATTAATATTTATTGAGCTCACTCAACTAGGGTTAGCTCTTCTTGCCAGGAGTAACAAGCCACCCAAAAGGGTTTCATTCTATACAAGCATCAGTATGCTTGCATTGTGAACACAGCCTGGACTGAGACAGAAAAGGAATGGGACTGTGAAGAGATCGTGTGGAAAGTTGTGTGTCGCTGCGTGACACATTTCACTGTGTGACAACATGCCCGAGAGAATCCCAAAGGAGGACAAAATTCATCTTGTTGTCTGCTTTCAGAGGGTTCAATAAAAAGTTGGCTGGCTCGGTTGCTTTGGGCCTAGTCCTAGCAGAATATTTTGTGGCAGGAGTGTATGGCAGAGGCTGCCCATCTTGTAGCGGCCACAGTGTGAGACAAACAGGCGAGAACAACTGGAAGAAGTCAGGGACAAGGTATGACTTCCCAAGTCCTGCTTCCTGTAACTAGCACACCCACCCATCCCCCGCCCACTCCCACCACTCCATGGTGGCCTTCTACTAACATTCTAACCTTCACATTATCGCCCTCTCCCAACAGTCCAGTCAAATTATGAACCCCTCAGTACATTCGTCCATTGATGAGGCCAGAGCTCTCAGAAGCCAATCAAAACAGCTAGGAACCAAGCCTTGAACACTTAAGTCTTAAGGGGCACTCTATATCCAACCATAATACCTCCTGTGGGTTTGTGTTTTGTTCTGTGTTCTCATGAGATGGTAGTCAGCATTTGGGAGCTTTAGTCTTAACTGTATTGGGATTTTCTTGGATGCAACTGACAGGAATCTATCCTAACTACATCTTCAAAAGAGTAGGAGAGGAGACAGACTCAAGGACACCCGGAGGCAGAGCCTGCAGTACCAGTGCTGGCTCTTTGTGCTTCAGTCCGTCCCCCCTAGGATTCCAAACCAGCAGCAGCTGCAGACACCCAGCCCGATAAGACTCTGTCTTGTAGCTCCAGGCAATCATCTTGGTGGGCCAGGCTCAACCAGTGTTGGTTTGGGTCACATTCCCTCCGAAGTCAAAGCCTGTGTTAAGGCTGCCACGCAAAAGAGAAGGATAATGAAAGGTCAGGAAGAAGGAAATGAATGGAGGGGGTAGGAAGGCGGTGATAAGGAAGGGTGGGACTTCAGGTAAAATCCTGACCTTGGCCTGATGCTGTCAGGGAGCTCTACTGTGTAAATAGTGTGCTGAATTTCTCCAGACACAGGGCACTTTGCTGCGCTTTTGAACTCCTAGATCAACCGTTGGCTAAGGACCACACTGAGAAGAGAAGGTTCTTCTGACTCTTTGCACGTGGTTTCAGGTAATGCATAAGGGAATTGTCTCAAATAGTCTAAGACAGCCCATGAAAGTCACAGGTGTGAGCTCTCGGATGCACAGTGCTCCGAGGCCGAAGGCACTGGTGTGCAGACAAAGTACCCATAGAGGATTAAAGAACCAAGAACATCACTAGCATGATTTGCAGGACCAAACACTCTAATCAGTATCCACAAAGTCTGGGATGCTGAATATTCCTGGGTGATTATTGTTCTTGACCAGTCAGTCAGTTGTGGTCAAAGTGATGGGATTGCTAGTGTCAATGACAGCAGTTACTGCCAACTAGATCAGTGATAGAGAGGGAGAGAAGTTCCCCCAAAGGAATGTGATGGACAACTGACCTATAATCGCGCATGTAAACTGTTTCCCCAAAGAGCCGTGAAGCATTTTCAAAGCATGATTCAGCACACATCATGGAAGTCATCTGAGAAGCCTGGTGTTGAGGGCTAAACCCTGGGATTCAGCATTAGGAAGGACCCAATTCTTCTTTATGATACTTGTTCTTTTAAATGTTGACTCATGCAGATGTCATTTATAGAAAGTATTTGAAATGGAAATCAACTCTAGAGAATTTCAGAAAGTGTTGCTAAAATATATTTGAACACCAAGCAATGTTTGAGCACAGAAGAACTTATCTGATGTGCAATTCTGTTTATCTGGAGCTGGATGTCAGAAAAGAGAATACACCAGCATATTTTTGTTGAAAAGTCTTGATCCCTCACGCTTACAGTCAAAAGAGGAGCATGTGTCTTTCTGATTGTTTTTTCAAAGTTAAGTTGAAAGAAATGGCAATGGTAGGCATCACTATTACTCCACAGTTGATTCAAAAATAAAGCGTGCTCCTGAACAAAAGATGGCAGAAATTTCTTCTTCAGCTCACTCAAAAACTATGCGCTGCATCAACACCAGTCCAGGCACCCACTGGTGTGGAGTTCCTACACCAGTCATAGGAGAGATACTTGGGTTCAGTGAGGCAGACCGTGTGCACAGGCACACAATCATAAAAGTTTGCTGCCTGTGGATAACAGGTGCAGCCAGGCCAATAGCATTGCTGCCACTACCAGGAGGAAACAGAGTCTGCGATGTTCCCAAGACCATCACTATCTGTTTCCTGAGTTGTTCTTGGCTTCTGATTGATCTGACACTTACCCTACATTAGAGTGGAACACATTCCCCTTGGACCTGAATCTTGACATTTCCCTCGGATGTGAATTGAATCTTCCCCTGGGCAATAATTTGTGTCAGCCTTTAAATTCAGGCTTGAGGCTGTTCTGAGCAAAGATTCATTAGTCCAGCTTGGCTCAGAGTGTCTGGTGCTAATCCTTTGTCACCTGTCCCAGGCAGCTCAGGAGTCACTCAAATGGAGCTGGCCAGTGGTGGCACAGGCCTTTAATCCCAGCATTCAGGAGGCAGAGGCAGGCAGATCTCTGTGAGTTCGAGGCCAGCCTGATCTACAAGAGCTAGTATGAAAGCGATGTCATCAAACCCTGATGTGATGCTTTCACATCTGATGATATGCTTTTAAATTTTACTTAAAAGAAGGAATAGGTAAAGATATCAAAAAAGCTTCTAGAAAAGAAAAGAACCAAAAGGAAAGCTAGCACCGTCCTATATTTTAACACCTTCCAAAGCAGCCATACATGATAAATACATATGGAGCACTGTATTGGAACAGGTTTAACTGTCAGCTTCACAGAACTTAGAACCACTTGGGGGATAGGCCCGTGGGGAATTATCTTGATGGTGTTTTTTGAGGGACAGAGCCACCCCCATGAGTGGTAGCATTTCCTGCATGGGGTCCTGGACTGTGTAAGTGTCATGTGAGATAAGCAGAAGCCAACATGCATGCGTCCACTGCTCTCTGCTTCTGGATTGTGAACGCAGTATGGTCAGCTGCTCCAAGTCACCTTTCATCCCCTCCGTGATGGACCCTTGAACTGGGAGCCAAACTCCTTCTCCTGTAGGTTGATCTTGTCAGAGATTTTCTTTTAATCACATCAATAGGAAAAGAACTTAAGACAGGAGAGTTTCAAGGTTTTAAGAATTTAGTATATTTTAGAAGAGGTGATGTGGCATTTGCCTCTGTATGTTATGAATATGTTTTATTACCATTGATTTGGCCTATGGCAGAGCAGAATAGGCAGGAAAAACTAAACTGCACGCAGGGTGAAAGAAGGCAGAGTCAGGGAGACATCATGTAGCAACTGGAGGAGAAAGATGCTGGAACCCTACTGGTAGGCCACAGCCTCGTGATGATACATAGATTATAGAAATGGGTTAATTTAAGATGTAAGAGCTAGCTAGGATACATCTAAGTCATTGATCAAACAGTGTTGTAATTAATATAGTTTTGTGTGATTATTCAAGTTTGAGCAGCCAGGAAATGAAAACCCAGTCTCCATTCACAAATGGCACCCTCTGTCTGGGGCATGGATTCACATAAGACCCAAAAAAGCTTAAGAAAAAAAGAGGGCTTCTAGACTCACAAAAATGGGAGCCAAGTGCTGCTTCTTGGTAGCCACATTTTTTTCCCCAGATAGTCTCTGTTTGCTGGTTTCAAGCAGAGAAGTGGCTTCTTTGAGAGATAACTTTCTGGTTTGTAATGGTGGCAAGAATGGCTCTGGCTCTTTTGGGAGGTCTGGCTATGGAGCACTTAAATGGGATTTGTGAGCAGAGTGCTACAAGTTCCTTAATGGCAACATAGACCAACTGTGTCCCTGGAGCTGGGGCAGTGAGCATGGCTCACAGAGGTAGTAACCCTACCTCTGCCATATTGAAAGGCCAAGAGAGGTGGAGCCAAGAGAGGCAGAGGTAGCATCTAGTGCTGGCACGACCACACTGATTACCATTTTAAAATGCTCCTTGTCAGAAAAGGATTTCAGATACACAATAGACAGATTAGACATAAAAGACCACTAAACTTGTATTTTAAAATGTACATAGGCTTGGGAGAGAGAGGAAAAAGGGTATAGACAGTTATAAAAAAATAAATAGTTTTGAAAATAAAATAAAGTCTTTAAAGAGATAGTAAGAGTAATAGAAAAGACTACAGACAGTCATAGATTAAAGGAGTAAAGATAATAAATATTAAAAAGTAATAGAGGAAAAAAGCCACATAAAGATGGAAAATACATAGAGAGTCTGGATTATGTACACTATTGTGTTTTCTTTAAATTTTTGACTGTTAATGAGTTAACAGCATAGAGACATTTGATTGTGGGGACTGCTAAGTGAAACCAACATATATACTTTAAAGGTATGTTGACTTCAAAATTTGAGTCTATGCTACTTTGGAAAAAAGGTTCTGCTTTTGTTTCCACAGAAGATGAGAACCTATGGATTCCTTTCAGAATACTGTGGTTTGATGGAGCAAGACCACCTGAAAGGTCTCCATAAACCCTAAAAATACTTTGCCCAATGAACAGCAGGAAGTAGTTTGGAGAAAACAGCACCTAAATTCCTAAAATAATTGTTTATAAATGTTTGTTTTCATTTAAAGGCGAATATGATATAGAGATGAATGCTTTGCATTGGTATGGATCTTGATCTATTGATACATATTTAAGGTCAATTTTGTCTATGTATATGTATTTCTGCTCTTGTTTAAGGTATTGTTTATGCAGCTCATTTAAAAATGTAATGTATATACAGAGATATATTTCAGTTAGATAATCTTCAACACTTCAAAGACCCACAGAATATAGAATTTGAAACGTTTTTAAGAACTTCAACTTTTCTCCATAGTGAGATATGTCTGTTTCTGGCATCACCAATTACTTCAGAGAGGTCGATGGACATTGAAGAATCTCGTTATGAAATTTGCCTTCAATGTGACAAGGCTAGTCATTTGGTCAAGAAAGTGCTCTTGCCTGGACTGCTTGATGGTATGCTATACAAACTAGACATGCATGATCCATAGGAAAATGACTGCTGACCTTTCAAAAGAAGATGAGAGAGTCCTTCAGGTTTCCTGCTTCATGAAAGAATCTGATGGACATCCTACAGGACACAGAAGAAAGTGACTAACAAACTGCCAATATAGGCAAAACAGTCTTTCAAATTTCCTGCTTCATGGAAAAGTCTGTCAGATACTATGGGCCTGTAGGTTGAAGATGGATGCCCCAAAATTACAGAAGAACTTTGGGTGACTCTCCAGGCAGCAAGAGGTCTCTGTCAATTCTAGAGTTTTGGAAAAATTTTACTTCCTGTTTATTTAGGTAGTATTAAATCCTTCTGGGGTCTTTGATGGAGCTGAAGACAGATAGTTATAGTTTTCCTTAGTTATGATTCTTGCTTGATACCTGTTTTGTTATATGTAATTTTACTATGTTAAAGTTAAAACCTTCCTTTTTATTCATACAGAAAAGGGGAGATGATGTGATTATGTTTTATTATCATTGATTAGTAAAGAAGCAGCTTTGGTCTATGGCAGGGCAGAATAAAGCTAGGCAGAAAAGCTAAACTGAATGCAGGGAGAAAGAAGCCAGAGTCAGGAAGATGCCATGTAGCTGCTGAAGGAGAAAGACACCAGAACCTTACCAGTAGGCCACAACCTCATGATGGTACAATAATTAATAGAAATGGGTTAATTTAAGATGTAAGAGCTAGCTAGGAATATGTCTAAGTCATTGATCAAACAGTGTTGTAATTAATAATTAATATAGTTTTGTGTGATTATTTGCATCTGGGTGGCCAGGAAATGAAAGCCTGGTCTCTGCTTACAAAGAGGCTTCATAAAATTACCAGGAAAGAAAGGATAGTGGTTAGTAATGACATGTAGGAACAGAGAATCTATAGTGTATCCCATCATAATAGAGCAAAAAGCAAAATACAGTTTTTTAGAAAAGTAGTTGAATATTTACCAAATATCTAAATACTAGTTTGCTATTAGTGTTTCGTTTAAGAAGACTCAACCATAATACTGGAAGTCAGTATATTTGCTAGAATAGCCTCAAAAACACTTTCATCTCTTAAAAAATCTCTTGTTTAACCAAAGTAGAAAATCATACAAAAAGTTACAAAATCTAAAATCTAGACAGCAAACTCTTTGCTATTCACAGAATATTCATACAATTAGAAAGAAAAGCAAAGACCTAGTGAATAGGTAATTTATATACTAGGAAATAAAACTGGTATTTAAAAAGATTTTATGATATGAACCACACTATAAGTATGTTCACACGAATGACGAAGAGAGGTGTTTGACAATTCACATGTGAGAGGAGGCATGTAGAATTTGGGGCATGATCCATCTGCTGTATTTGTGTGTGTGTGTGGCAGGGTGGGGGGCAGCGCCCATCAGGGTTCTCTGTAGCCCAGGCTAACCTGAAACCTAGATGAAAATGACTTCTGATCCCCTGCCTCCACCCTCCTAGGAACACCACCAAGCCTGACCTCTATAAACGTTTGGGGAAATTACTTTCATCGCTATAAGTAAAAAGCAATAAAACATTGTATTTACGCTGATACCAGTATCCCACTTCAGGAGTCCAGGAGAAAAGCAGGCAAAATAAAGAAGAAATATTAGAATTTTATACAAACAAAGAAAGGAACAGGGTAGGAAATTAAGTTTCCGAGACAAGCAATGCTCCTGGTTCGACAGCAGTGCAGGAATGAAATATTGGCCAGTACAGTCATTTGAGGTCCTCGGGAGCCCCCAGAAAACAAGGGACAGGCTTCCACTGAAACTGGGAAAGAAAGCAGGCTACGTCCTTGCACATAACAAATACAAACACGGGAAATATAAATGAAATAAACTGCTCTGCTTATTAAATATTTAATTCGTGGTGTACGCAACCACAGCCACCGTCTACACAGGGAGACATATACTTGGTAAGGGACTGCTGTATTTCCATGTGGGCCATGAAAAGGCTCCTGATAGATTCTGAAGACACTGACATTTGTGCGGTGACTCAGATTGGCTCTTTGTTACGTTAATCATGTCCATCAAGTAATAACCTGTTGCTGTTCAAGTCTATATGTTGCCACACTGTCCTTCATTTAGTAACAATGTGCTTCCCCTCATTAAAGAGATACTTTTTCTAAGAAAATAGGGGAATTTGACTTTAGGAAGAGCTTTGCCCCCCTCATCCCACCATCCACTTGTCTGTGGAGGTGCTGGGTTGGTCAGAGGGAGGGAGCGGAAAGACTAAGCCCCCTGCTGTACAGAGTTCACTGCTGACATGAGAAGGCATACTTCCCTATTTTCATGATTAATAACTGCACGGTGGGATTTTCCCATTGTTCTGCTGTCATTTCTAAGCTCTGCATTGCTCTGGCCCTGGCAGCCGAGATTCCCCTCTGACAGCCCCCAGTGTCACTGCTCTGGCTTGGGACCCATCAGTGAGCAGCAGGGGTGGAAGCTGACAACTCACCAGGGAAGAGCTGTCAGTGAGAGGGTCTGTACCTGCTCTCACCTCCTGGCCTGTCTTCACAGCTGTGAGGGCCTGTTTCCTTTCAAGATCTTAGCCTTGTCAAAAAAAAAAAAAAAACTTTGTGATGGGTTATTAAAATCTCCAAAATGAATACAAGGATTGAGCTTTTCTTCCTTTAAAAAGAGCTCATAGGGAAAGTTGATAAACATCTTTCTTTTAAAACATTTATTTATTTATTTGTGTTGCTTGTTTATTTATTTGTTAAGGTGGGGGGCAGGCTTTGCTCTTTCTGCTTCAAGCTTGCTGTTAAGGATCTCTCCGCGTCCTGTTCCTGCCGCCAAACCTGCCACGTGCTGCCGTGCCTCCCTCCCACGATGGAATCTTAGGCCTGTAGAACCATGAACCCAAATATACATCCTCCCTTATGCTGCCTTGCTTGATGAATCCCAGAGACAGAGAAGCAACCGGTCTGCTCTGTCATACAGTCAATAGGACTTTGTTCTTAGTCACAGGTTTACTCTCTGTCTAGGGTGCTGGTGAATAGCTGTAGTTCTGGCTACTTAGGAAGCTAAGGTGGGACATTCACTCACGTCCAAGAGTTCGAGAAGAGTCTGGGTAGCATTGTGTTGTCTTTTCTTAAGACAAACAAAAGAGAACACAAGCAACGAAAACATGAATCTATTCCTTCTGAGAAACTGGTATGAACGGTCAACTAAAACAGGACAAAACTTATGAATACATATATGTACTGAGGCTGTGATGGTTTAAAATCCATACGAAATGACGGGATTTGGGCCATGGTACCTGATGTGGCCGTGAGGAAATGTTGGAGACAGGGGGCCCTTTTGGACTTCTTTAACTCTTTCCTACAGCATCTTATTACATGTCTACTCCAGGGATGCCTTCCTTCCACCCACAAGAACGGAGCATCTTCCCAGAGCAGAGAGCCTATGAACAATCTGAAAAAGCCTGTGCAATCTCCCAGCTAACGCACTAGGTCTCACCTCTTTGTCTACTGGAGCTGTTTCTCAGCTGTCTACGTGGGTGGTCCTCAACCTCTGGGTCATGACCCCTTGGGGGTGTGTCAAATAACCCTTTCACAGGGATCACCTAAGACCACTGGAAAACACAGATGTTTACATTATAATTTAGACCTAGCAAAGTTACAGTTATGAAACGGCAGTAAAAGTAATTTCATGACTGGAGTTCACCACAGCATGAGGGACTGTATTAAAGGATCACAGCATCAGGAAGGTTGAGGCCCATTGGTCTGCATCATCAAACTGGACATACATAGCCCAGTTTCCCTGTCTCTTAGGATCGGCATTTCTGAGGGTTTGCCTGTTACATAAAAACTAAATGTAATAAATTTGTCGGATATTTTCTTGTTTACTCGTCTTTTGTTATAGGACTACATGATTAAGTGAAATGTGGGAAGAAAAAATATAATATATAATAAAAATATATATTTCCCCTAAAGTTTCTGGTGCTCCATGTGGGCCTGAGATGCTCCACCTGCTCTGTAGCTTGCTGGCGTGAGTCAAAGAAAGCCACAGAAGGATAGAAATTCTCCCTGGGATCAATATATGAAGTGCTTCATTAAAGAAGAAGTCAAAATTCTTTTAGTCTTTATTGTCTTCCTTTAATAGCTCTCTTTCTTTAAGGGAATAAACTGTCAATGATTTATTTATTTTACGTGCATTGGTGTTTTGCTTGTATGTGTCTGCATGAAGGTGTCAGATTGCCTGAAACTGGAATTGCAGAAGGGTGTGAGCTGCCATGTGGGTGCTGGGAATTGAACCTGGGTCCTCTGGAAGAGCAGCCAGTGCTCTTAACCACTGAGCCATCTCTCTACAGCCTTGCCCAACTTTTTTTTTTTAAGTCACATTGTATTTTTTATTTGTATGTGTAAGTATGTATGGCATGTTGTGCATGTGTAGGGCAGAGGACAACTTGGAGGAGCCACCAGCTTCTCCTTCTACCACATGAGGCCTGGGGATAGAATTCAGGCTGTCAAGCTTGGTAGCAAGTGACTTTTTCTAATAAGCCAGCTCATTGGGTACTTCTTAATCCATTTTTTTTTTGTTGCTAATGACACAGTTATATCAACTGGTGATTTATCAAGCAAAGAGTTCTATTTTGAGTCAAGTTTCTAGATCAGGGTCAAGGAACTGCATTTGGTATGCTCTTCTTGTTTATGAAATCCTCAAGCATTGACCTAATAAACTAGCTAAATCAGCACTTATAGCAAATCTACTGTCAAATGATCCATTAACCTTTTGTAGTGGTTTGTAGAGACTACCCCCATCGGCTCATGTATTTGAATGCTTGGTCCCCAGCTGGTGGAACTCTTTGGGAAGGATTAGGAGGTGTGGCCTTGTTGAAGAAGGTGTGTCACTGGGGGTGGCCTCAAGGTTTCAAAAGCCCACACCATTCTTCACTATTAGCTCTCTACCTCCTGCTTGTGAACCAAGATGTAAGCTCTCAGCTACTGTCCCCGTGCTATGTCTCCCTGTGGCCATTCTTCCCACCATGATGGCCATGAACTTGAACCCTCTGGAACCCCAAATGAAATGCTTCTTTTTATAAGTTGCCTTGGTTATGGCAATTTGCCACAGCAGCAGAAAAAGTAGCTAAGACTTTTCAGTACATGAGCAGGGTTCATCTATCCATGGGGCAAAGTGCTAATCACCTGCTACATCTCCCTCCTGTATTCTTCCTTCTTAATAACTCAGGGCAAGGATTACATGCCAACAAGCTTTTGGAAGAGGCAAATCTGCACAGATCAGTAAGTGCAGCTTTCCAAATTCATGAGCAAACATTTGTTTGGTATGTGAGGATAAATCTGTGTGCTTTTATTTTGTTAATCTGCCTGTGGCTACAAGCCCCTTGTAGATGAGGAAAAAATAATCTTTCTTTTCTCCCTACACTATCAGTAAAAAGGCAATCTTTCCTTTTTAACTATTGAAAGTACTTTTTCATTATCTATAAAATTACCCTTTTGCCCCATGGTGTAAATATTTCTATAAGATACTAGGTATTTCTAAGAAATAAGGAAAATTTGCAAATAGAGTCATGTTCCTAAAAAGAAAAGCAGTTTTAAGAAATCCAATTAGCACACACCTTTAGTCCTAGTACTCGAGAGGCAGAGACAGGCAGATCTCTGTGAGTTCGAGGCCAGCTTGGTCTACAGAGCAAATTCCAGGACAGGCTTCTAAGCTACAGAGAAACCCAGACTCAAAAAAACAAAACAAACCAAAAAAAAAATCCAATTATGGTTTTAGATCAATGTTCAGGTTCCCAGGAGTAACTACAGGACAGGGCCTGTGACTGTTCACATCTTTATCATGGTCCCTACCAGTCCCAGAATCCCTGGCTCCCTGATCCTGTGCACCGAATCCTTCAGGGTGTTCCTCCAAAAGGGAGGCTCAGATAGGGCAGGAAAGGTTGGTAATAATAGGACTCATACCACGCCAGGGCAAGGGAGAGCCAGGTCACTTCCTCCTTCTTCCTGGGCTATAGACAGAAGGCTTCAGTTTTGTCTTCTGTAGCGTGGACAGAATAACCCCCACTATATGTTGAGGGACAAAGTAGCAAAGCACCTGATCTAAACAAATGACAGCTAAACCCTCAGGTACATGTCTGGGAAAGGAAACTGCTTAGGGTTTTGTTCATTCCTTCATTTGTTTGCTGTTGATTTATTACAAACTAGGGTCATTTAGAAAGTGGGAACTCAACAGAGAAAAGGTTCCCATTAGATTGACCCATGCCCAAGTCTGTGGGGGCATCTGTTGATCAATGTCTGATGTAGAAGGACGTAGCTCGCAGTGGGTGGTGCCTGCGCTGTATAATAAAGCAGGCTGAGCAGGCTATGGGGAGCAAGCCAGTAAGCAGCGTTCCATGGCCTCTGCTTCAGTTCCTGCCTCCAGGTTTCTGCTCTGAATCCCTGCCTTGGTTTCCCTCAATGACGGATTGTGATGTGGAAGTGTAAACCAAATAAACCATTTTGTAGTGGCATTTCATTTGTATTTTAATAAAGAAAGCTTACCTGGAGATTGGGAGAGTATAACAGCCCCACTGGTCAGCCTTACAGACCAGGCAGTGGTAGCACACACCTTTAATCCCAGTAGCAACGCTAGCTGCTGTAGAAACCGGGCAGTGCATACCTTTAATCCCACTGGTGCACGCATTTAATCCCAGCCCTAGAGAGGAATATAAAACAGGAGGAGACAGCTCACAGGCACAGTCTCACTCTGAGATTCCTGGAGGCAGGATCACCATTTTCGGACTGAAGTTGAGGTAAGAGCCAGTGGCTGGCTGCTTTGCTTTTCTGGTCTTCAGGTTGAACCCAAATATCGGTCTCTGGGTTTTTATTAATCATGTTTTACCCTTTTCTCCCTGAGTTGCTTTTGGTCGTAGCGTTTATCCCAGCAATAGGAAGCAAACTGGGACTGCATCGTTAGGTGAGGCCATTGTACTCACACACAAACCTGGAAGGTATTGCTCAGTCGCTCAAGGAGGCAGCTTGAAGCAGGAGACCCAGCCAGCATGGGACGTAGGAGGCTGTGCGCCAGCGCAGTGAGGCACGCTGTTTAAAGCACACGTTGTTTCTGGAGTACTACAGTCTGAGATCACAACAAATATTAGCAACAAAGCAAAACAGAAACCCAACAACCCAGGCGCCTAGCCGTGTGTTATCATTATCAATTATGATATACTGTACACAACTGCATTGCTGCGTTTCACACAGCTGGCAGCCCAGTGGGTGATTTGACACCAGCAGGTCCCCAACCCCCAACCCACGAGCAAATACATAGGCCGATCATGATAAAGACAACTACACCACTAGGCAATAGCAATTCTTCAGCTTCATTATAATCTTACGGGACCACTTGGCTAATATGTAACCATGTGCGTGGCATGAGCTTGTATTAAGAATATTTAAAGGCCCCCATGTGGGGGGGACACGCTTTTAATCCCAGCACATGGGAGGCAGAGGCAGGTGGATCTCTGAGTCTGAGGCCAGCCTCATCTACATTGAGAGTTCAAGGACAGCCAGGCCTCAAAATAAAAATAAATAAATAAACCAAAAACAAAGAACATTTAAAATTCGACAACACACACACGATTCAGCAACTTAGAGGAGCCCGTTCCCTATTTCCTACATCTCAGGAAGCCTTCCGCCAAGCTTGAATACAGTTGCCGCAGATTATGGTTCATAAATCCATCCTTATTTTGTACATCTGCACTTACTCTTCCTTGAACTACTGTGGACGATTACCCAAAATTGTAGCTCATTAACAGAACCCACAGGCTTTCTTATTAAAAGAAAAAAAAGTGTGACTTCCAGCAAGAGAGTCAGCTAAAAACACATCCAATCCTATTCTCTCCCCCCCCCCCCCCCCACCCCAATGCTTTCCTGTTTCTTTGGTTCCAGCTCACTGGCATCCTGCAGTTTTTGTGTGAATACAAGAACAAGCAAGCCTCCCCGGGCCTTGCAACTTCAACAACCTCTGCTTTGGAATAGGCGAGTTCTTTCCCTATCCGCTTGCTGCTTTTCCTTCTCCTCTGCGACCCAAAGCTCAGGCTGATGCCCCCTCTGACATGCTGGAAGCGTGGTGGCACCTTCTGGATCTAAAACAGCCTAACCTTCAGGGATCAGCTTAGCATTAGGGCTGAGCTCTATTTTAATGAATTTGTGACTTGTAGTTTTTGTGTTTCGAAAGTTCTTTTGGAGATTTTAGTTTCATTAGAAAAGCATCGTTTGGTTCACTGCCGTTGTAGTACTCTTTCTAGTCAACCTCTGGTCACAGAGGCGGTGGCTGGTCAAGAGCGAAGTTTACAGGATGCTGATGGATGAAGGATTTTCCGTAAACATTGTTTAGTCCAAATGGGTAGTTATGTGAAGCCACTGAAGATCAGTTCAAGAGTGGCCTTACAGTTACTTATTTATTAAGCATTTAGGCAGAGTTCTATTTCAGTGACTATGGGAAATAACCAAAAATATGGAAAAAATGACCCCATGCCACAGTGACTCATTTAAATCAAGGGAGGTGGGGACTTTCAAGAGATTTTTGTCCAGGTTCCTTATTTCTAATTATGTCTGTAGTTGTCAATAAATAAGTAATGTAACTCAGGTGTTCCCATGTCTTGTGGATGGGGGTCAAAGTAGAGTCACTGAGACATCATCACATGGGTTATTTGGGTGTAGGCAAAGAATAATTCTCTCTCTCTCTCTCTCTCTCTCTCTCTCTCTCTCTCTCTTTGTGTGTGTGTAACATGTAATTATGAATCTACACCACTTCCATCGTTTTCGATAAATACACCTTTTCCATCTCTCTTTGGGTAGCATCTGACCTCAGAGCTAACTTGTGTACAGACCTGCCTGCAGCCAAGGGCAGAGATGCTTCGGAAATGAAAAGGAATCCATTCTTGCTCCCTGGCATCCAGTGCAGACAGGCCTTCGCTGTGGAGGTCTGTCCATGGAGGTCCTGAATGGCCCTGGCCGGCCTTCCAGGGGGCAGGGCCAGCAGTGGGATGGGGGATCAGGCCCCAGAATGTGGGAGGACACTCCCAGAAAACAAGGGAGACTTGGGTAACTCCATAATTCGATGTGACAGTGTGCCCAGGGCAGGGCAGCCTGGGGAGAGGGCCAGGAGTGGTTGGTAGTTAGGAGAGGATTTGCATAATTACATTCACCTGAGGGACTCCATTTATTCAACAATGAAGCTCATTGTGGTAAAGCCAGCAGCTGGCCATACTGTTGGAACAATGTGAGCCTTTGGCCTTATTCTTCCAAACCAAATGCTTGGACTCTTGGAAGAAGAAGAAAAAAAAAAGACAATTAGCATGTCAAATAGAATAGAGTTACCGTGAGGTATAGCCCTCCACTGTGGGATGTGCGTCTCTATGTAGCATCTCTAAGCAAGTCAGAAGGTTACATGTTATTCATGTTGCTATGCTTGCATGTGCAGTGTGAACACTGTATTTTCACATGACACACTTGAGAGTTATACAAAAAAGCCCACGAACAGAAGCGATGATCCGTGAAGTACACATTTTCCCCTCACTGTTTGGTGGCCAGACACCAGTTAAAGGCTTCCTTTGTATAAGTCTCTTGCTGTTTGAAGTTCACGTACATCCTTTTCTTTTCTGTCTATAGATGCTGATGGATTTGGGAGCTGCTGCTCAGGGTGTAGGGAGGAGGTGCTGTTCGGAAGAGGCCTGGTGTGCTCTGTGTCCTGCTCGGAGGTTGGGAGCATGTTTACCTAAGACTCTGGATAGATATGGGGGAAGATCTACAGCAAACGTTCTGCCAGGCTCGTTTCCTGGTATTGCCCACATTTATATTAAAAAGGGAGGCCCTTAGAGTGAAGTCTATCCCCTTAGGAGCTGGTTCTTTTACCCTGCTCAGAAATGGTTATATCTTCTTCCTCAAAATCAGAATATGGGATGCATTTCCAAGGGAGAAAAACCCTTAGAGTGTTTTTGCTTATTTGCAACTTTAATTAAGTTTATTTTCTAAATGTGACTTTGATTTGCTATTGGCAATCTTTCCTCCCTCCCTCTCTCCCTGCTTTCCTTCCTCCCTTATTGCTTTCATTTTTCCTTCCTCCCTCCCTCCTTCCCTACCCTTTTTCTTCCTTCCTCCCTCCTTCTCTCCCTTTCTCCTCCCCCCCTCTTTCTTTCCTCCTTTTGTTGAGAAGCTGGGGAAGATGACTGAGGAGGCCCTTCCTTGGAAGGTTATGCTTCTCTTTAGCTAATGGAAAGAGAAAAGACCATCCTCTTTAGCTGTTTCCAGTCAGGATGAGAAGGTAGAAGCAAGCAGGATTCCAGAGCTAGATGTCAGTGAGAGGTCTGCATATCCTCCACTCGGTTGCTGTCTTTCCAGAGAGACCATCCTGACTAAAGACAAACCTCAGTTGGCCTCTCTTCTCCTGCAAGGAAGGCTGGGTAAGAACGACAAGTGAACAGCACCTTGCTGCCAGGGAGAACACTCTGCCAAAGAGAAAGAGGTAGTCACAGCTCAGCCCCTCCCAGGAGGGATGGCAGGGGCTGCAACACCTGGCACATACAGGAAGCCTCAGCAGACCCATATCTAAGACCCCATCAGTTCTCATGACCCAGCCTCCCACTCCAATCTCTGCCCCATCAACCCACCTCCCCCTGCCCCCAAAAGGAGCTTTCTCAAACAAAAGAGAGCCTTTCCCAGAACTCCTCCTACTCCCCCTGGTTAATGGCAGTGGTCCCTAAGCCTACTGCCACACAGGAACCATCTGCATACAACCCTATTCTAAGCTCTGATGAGCGGAAGTGCTAGGGACAGACAGGGCAGATGTGGGAAGGTCGTGTTCGCCAAGCATCTCCATTCTCTGTAGAGGAAAAGACCTAAGGTCCCCAAGGGGATAGCTGAGATGCAGTAATGTCAAATCCTTTATACACACACATACACCTGTGATAATATTCAATATTTAGGCACAGTAAGAGATCAACAACTAACAATAAGGTAGAGCAATTATAATAATGAAATAAAAGTTATGCAAAGGTAGTCCCTTTCCGAAAGTATCTTATCCTACAGATCCGAGCAATCTCAGTTTACAGATGTGTTTATCATTTATTTTTTATTTAAATGAGAACTTTTACCTCTTCATTTAAAAAAGCACTTTAAAACCCAGATGATGCTTCTTCCCCCTTGGGGCTATTAACAGGAGAAATGAGGGCTACCTGGATACAAACATTGTGATTCCCCCGGTACGCTAACTAAGGCAGCTGTCAAGTGAAGCACAGTTGGGTAGCATATAAAGCACGGATACACTGGCAACGCAAAGAGTCATGTCACGGGCACCACAGAGGATCATGGCATGAGAATTCGTCACAGCGCTCAGGACGGCATGCAATTTAAGGCAGGTAAGTTATTTCTGGGACTTTCCATTTTGTGCTTTAGATGACAGTCGATTGTAGGTCACAGAGGCAGCAGAATTTGGAGGATGAAGATTACTTTTAAAGTCCTCCAGAGAAGTATCTGTAGTCACAGGATATATATTCCCAAGGGAATTTAATTTCCTTCCTGAGTCGTCCAAGAATCCTTAAGTGGTAGGAGAGAAGGTACCCTTGGACTTCCCTTTATCTTTTTCCTTCCCTCTTACTCCCACTCAGAATCCTTGCCCCGGTCTCTCTTCTGGGCCCATTTGGTAGTCTTACTATTACATGTCTGGATTCTTTCCCTGACTGTTGTCACTATCAGGATGGCATTGTGTAGTGGTTACTAAAGCTCACCTAGTGACTTGGGGAAGATGAAAGGCACTACCAGCAAGAAACGATAATATCACCAGATACTGTGCTCCGCAAGACTTAGCCTTTCACGCCGTTAGACAAGCCATGGGCGGTCAGTACTGTGGCCATATCTACCCCTGGCCCAGAATGCCCTTGTGTTATCTGTTCTCCTCCTGCTACCCCACTTCACTTTCTTCCCCGCCCCCAATTTCCTCCCCTACCCCAATCCTCTTTGGTGGCTTCTTTTAGGAGCAACACTGAAGGTGCCCAAGTTGGAGGTCTTTACCCCAGCTTCTAAGAGACAGCCTTACATTTTTACAGAACAATTTTGCCCTTTATTTCCCATCATCTCACCCTCCAGCCCAGTCCCCTTGGACTATCTCAAAACTTATATTCATTATCCATGGATTCCCAAAAGGAAGGTTGATGTTCATCAAGACAAACTCTGGAGTTTTCCTTATGTAGATGGAACTTTAAAATTGTAAATATAAAATTACCCTTGTTGGGATTTTGAGCAACTGTCCTGATTGGTTCCTGTGCTGCTGTCCCCGGTCTGGGAACATTCCTTTCGCAGTGAAGGCCTTCTAGGGCTTTTCTGTGGATGCATCCCTGCTTCCCTTTGCTCACGGAATCACTCAGTGGCGACAGCCGAAGGCTTTCCTTTGTCACACATCCACCCAGCTTCTGCGCTTATTGTGTGGATGCGGCCATGCCGCTGCCTTGGAGGCTGTCATTCTCAGCCTTCTTCTGTTCTGAGAAGGCACTGTGAAGGCAGATCTTGTTCCAGTTGCCCAGAAGCTTGTGTCCTTGGCACAGAGTGGACTGAATGACTCATGACATTTACCGAATGCAGTAAGATGTGGGATGATAACCACGGGCTTAGGGACCTAGAGGTCATGAGAATCGTTACTCCAGGAGGAGCATTCACCGAGCACAGGCTGCCTTCGGTGCTGTGGCCGGCCAGGTTAGGAGGTGTGCACAGGGCTTTACTGATGACAGGGAGGCTAGAATCCTGCCCACCCGCTCATCCCCTGCTGCCTGAGTTACCCGAGGACATGGGTTTACAGATCGTCGGCTGTAGGAGGCCCATTGGGAGGGCACAGAGTCTGCAGCAGGGCGTTTGAGCTGAGAGTTCCTCCCTGCTTAGGGCCCCAAGTGAGTCATTTCACTCTTTCTTCTCTGTCAATGGAGAAAACATCTCCTTCAGTTAAACGAAGATACTTGAGGCAGGCCATTGTCATCCTGAATTCAGAAAATGTTCACAGAGCCCAAACTTCCCACAGACTCTTCCTTTGCATGTAAAAGAAATTACCAGTTCTTTTGAGTGGGCTCCCTGGTTCTCCCCCAACAGATAGTCCTGACTTTCCAAGCTGGAAGGCCATACACACCACCAATCCTGCAGTCTGCCCCAACCTTGTTTGGTTAATTCTGATCGCTTTCTCCCTATTCTCTACAACCACCCTCCCACAGCTCCTCTCCCCTCTAGACTAAACTGTACCAGTCTTCTAGAAACAGAGTCTGGCTCCCCTGTTTATGTACTTGTGTCTTCCTGTTTGATTCGCGGCCCTCTGGATGAAGTCAACCTCTACAGCTTGGTATACAGTCTGTGCGGTTTTGTGCTCATCTGCCCAGGGCCCTCACAGTCATGGGGGGTTAGCCAGGAAGCAGCAGGCTCCCTTGAGCTTCCCTAGCTGTGCACCTGCTGGTCCCCCCAAGTCCATGCCTTTCCCCCTTGTCTATGAGACTCACAGGCCAGTGAAGGTGGGTTCCTACCAAGCTTCTCCCTCCTTCCCTGCACACATGTGCCTACCTCACAGCTGGACATGGAGTTTTTATTTCCTCATAACCTTGTCACTAGTGATACTGTGCTTCTTCTCATTTGTCACGGTTTGTCCTTCCTCCAAGCACTGAACATTTTATAAGCTGAAAAATTCCTACATGGAAGGTTGCATCCACTAGGACAGTAGCAGCTGGCTCTGGGATGATGCGCAGTTACCGAGAACGATGGATTAGACCTGGACATATTCATTCTAGCTTCTGAGTGATATACACGGCGGAGTTTTAGAAAAGCCACACAAGTTGTCTGTCTAGGCCAGTCTGAATTCAAAGAAGCTGTGGATGGAAGCTCAGTGTCATCTTTGACGCTCTACAAGTGAGCCAGGAGGAAGGAGGGAAGGGTGACTTTTCTGTGTAAATCCATTGTTTGCCTTGTCACAAAGAGCTTATGCTGCTTTTGCAAAATCAATTAAGAAAAAGAAATGGTTGCTCAATGAGTAAACACTCTTCCAGAAAGACTTTTCCGAAAAGGAGGAACATTGCTACTTTGGGCATAGCTAGGACAACTAGATGAAGAAATTCCGAGTCCCCGGGAGCTGTAACCGGGTATCATCGCTTGCTTTGCAAAGGGTTTTCCTCTCCTCTAGAGGAACCGTCACAGTTTTCTTTGACAAGAGGCAGTTCTATCAAAACTAGTAGGCATTAGTCAACACGTCAGTAAGTCCAGCTCTTGACACAGGGTCGGCGCTGAAAGTCAGGAAGTTGGGGTCAGCTGAAGATGACTCTGAGGTGGATTTAAGTGCAATCGATATAGTACTGTAACTGTAGTGGACATTGTGGCGTTGACCAGAGTCCAAGCACACTCAGCTTTTCTGGAGAAAAGAAAAACAGAAATCTAGGAAGGACGCTGGGCAATGACCAACTGGACAGTAGCCATGTCTACGCCCTCCATCTTACTGAGCAAGCACATCTTCTTCATGTGTCTTCCATTCGTCAGAAAGGAGTGGCAGGAAGTGATGGCAAAAGAACAAAAATTACTCTTTTGAGATAAGGTTTCTTGTAGCCTAGGTTAGTCACAAACTTGCTATGTAGCTGAGGATGTCTTTGAACTCCTGATCCTGCTGCCTTGACATCTCAAGGGCTCAGATTATAGACTTGAACCACCGTGCCCAGATGTGAACAAACATTTTTAAACATAAAGAACAGGGCCAGTAAGATGGCTCAATGGGTAGAGATGCTCTCACAGGCCTGATGACTGGAGTTTGAAACCTGGATCCCACAACGTAGAAGAAGAAAGCCGCTGACTCCCAAGAGTGGTCTTCTGACTTCTACATGTGTGCTATGGCAATATATGTACACACAATGCCCACACATTTGTGTATACACACATATACACATACATGTGTGCGCACACATGTGCGTGCGTGTACATACACATGCACAAACACACACGCACACACATAATACACATAAACATATACACACCACACATCACACACACTACATTAAAAAATTAAAATTTCAAAAGAAATAGAACATTATCAAGAGTGTGAGTGGAGATATAACAAATTTTTAGTAATGAAAGCTGGAGACAGAGCTACTGACAAAATTTTAGCACCGCATGAAAGAAGAAAAATCAACCGGACTTGTCTTTCTGCCTTGGCAATGTTCTGCCACTAAAAAATCACTAAAAATTTTTTTCTGACAAAAGATGAAAACCAATCTACTTGGGCTCTTGGGTTCCCACCTACAATTTTTTGTTTGCTTTTTGTTTTTCAAGACAGGGTTTCTATATGTAACAGTCCTAGCTGTCCTGGAACTAGCTCTGTAGACCAGGCTGGTCTCCAACTCACAGAGATCTGCCTGCCTCTGCCTCTCGAGTGCTGGGATTAAGCCTGCACCATCACCACCCGGCCACACCTACAATTTTTATGTGAGAAAATCAAGTTTTAAAAGGTGTGAATCTGAGGAGGTGAGAAAGAAGGCATGCCATGCTAGGCATTGGACTTATCTTGACAACACAGAACTGGGTTAGTTGATTTGCGGGGAGGGGCGTGAAAAGGCTAAATAGTAAGTATTCCAGAGTTTGGGGAGCAAAAGGACAAAATCTAGCCTACCAGACAGATACATAATGAGGGCAAAAGTTCCCTTACAGATTTTTTAAATTAGTGAAACTTTAAAGACTTTATGGTAATTTCATTCAACTTTGTAACATTTTTGTAAGTCACAAAATACTGCTCTTTTTTTTTTTTTTTTTTTTTTTGATTTTTCGAGACAGGGTTTCTCTGTGGCTTTGGAGCCTGTCCTGGAACTAGCTCTGTAGACCAGGCTGGTCTCGAACTCACAGAGATTTGCCTGCCTCTGCCTCCCGAGTGCTGGGATTAAAGGCGTGCGCCACCACCACCCGGCCAATACTGTTCTTTTCAAAATTTCACCAACCATTTAAAATTGTGAAAAAGATTTCTTAGCTCAAGTGTCACACAAAGACAGGCTATAGCCTGAATCTAGCCCGTGGGCCAGAATTTGCTGACCTCTGCCACAGAAAATGTCTGGGTCATCTTAGGGTTCCAGGCTCCCGGAATGACTCAAGGACTGGGTGATCTGGTTTTTTGACTCCTGAACACACAGTAGAATTTGCTCTCCATCATTGTTGAGACGCGGCCTGATATCTAAAAGGTGATTACGTCATGGAGTACCACTGTCATGAATGACAATGCTTTTCTTAAGGGACCAGGGTCCCACTCTCTGGAGAGTAGGCTAGTTGCCGTGAGAGTGGGTGGTAAAGGGGGGCTACTGCTCATGTTTTCTGTCTTCCACATGTTCCTGTTGTCCTTCCTTGTTCCTGCCATGCTATGAGGCAGCAGGAGGCCATAACTGGAAACCGGAACCATGAGACCAAACTTCTTTCTTTAATAATTCATTAAATCTCAGGTATTCTGTTATATTAAGAGAAGACAGATTAAAACATCCTCTAAGGATGTTAGAATAATGCTGGGAGAACCATGGAACAAGACAACATGATGGACGAGGGGTTGTTCAATAGAATATGCAACGTAGGGACAGATGTCTTGGTTTAAGAGGAAGCTGAACGTCCGGGGCTTCTGCCACAAAATACCATAGAATGAGGGTCTACAAATAATAGATCTCTATTGCTAATCATTCTGGGGGGCTGAGAAGTTGAAAATCAAGGATCTTGCCAATGGGACACCCTGTCCATATACTAGTTGATGAGCTAGGGCAGTGCTTCTCAACCTTCCAGATGCTGAGACCCTTTAATACAGCTCCTCATGCTGTGGTGACCCCCAACCATAAAATTATTTGTTGCTACATCATAATTGTAGTTTTGCTACTGTTATGAATTGTCGTGTGAATGTCTGATGTGCAGGATACTTGACATGTGACCCCTGTGAAAGGGTCGTGACCGCCCAGGTTGAGAACCACTTGAGTTAGGGGCTGTTTTGGCTGAAGAGGGATGTACTGACTACAGTATAATCTGGAGCATTTGAGTTTGTGATGGTTTGGCACATTCGCTCTCCAGAAGAGAAATTCTGGAACTTCCCATGTGGAGGAGGGGCGGTTGGTCTCCTGAATTTCAGTCCTCCCAGATTCTGGCTTCCTTCTGTTCTGGTGTTCCCACTTCCCATGAGGTTTGTTAGCCTGATCCAGAAGACACAGCCTAGGAATTCTAGTAAGGTCATTAATGGCTGTGGCAATAGAAACACTAGCAAGGGAGAGCATGCCAGGTTGGTACGGTGTGATTTTCCTGCTGGCTTTGCAACCACATATTACATAGGACTGCTCAGATCCAACCCCAAAAGCTGGGGATAGTTTTGCTGTAAACATGACTCAATTCTCGGCCCATCTCCACTAGCATGGAGCCAATTCTGCTTCCCTTCCCACTGAAACTGCTGTTTGCCAGTCAGATAGTAATCGCCAGGTTTGACAAATAAAAATTCAGGGCAGCCAGTCAGGTTTAAATTTTGTCACAGATTTTTTTCCCTTTTTTCCTTTCCTTCTTTCTTTCTTTCTTTCTTTCTTCCTTTCTCCCTCTCCCCCTTTTTGACAGCCTCTTACTATCTAGCTCTGACTGGCCTGGAATGTTCTGTGTAGACCAGGCTGGTCTCAAACTCACAGAGATCAGCCTACTTTTAGCCCTTCTGTCTAAGACCAAAGGCATGCACTACCATTCCCTACCTTATCACAGATTCTTTACTAGAGGTGTGTAGGTGTGTAGCAAATATATATTCCCAATGTTTCTTGGGCCATACTTATACTGAACATAATTTTCTGCTTATGTGAAATTCAGATTCGATTGGGAATCTTCTACTTTAGTTGGCGGTCTTACCGACCAAGAGACCAACTCTACCACCTCCATAAGGTCTTTGTATTTAATATTCCTCATCTGGGTTCCAGACTGAGCTCTGCATACTTCTCTCCAGGAGAGGCTGGGACTTCTAGAACAGTTCCCACACATGCCTTCATCTCCATTTCTATACACCCAGAATCCTTGCCTGTCTGGGGAGAAGCATGCTCCCTGCACCACAGTGAGTGACAGCATCCACACTGTGCCGTGTGTCTGTTTGGCTGACATACCAAAGCCTTGGATATATTTCTAGTTGCTTAAGCCATGAACTCTTAGAGCCCAGGGTAGACTCCAACTTGCACTTTTCCAGGCTGGCTTTACATTCCTGATCCTTTGGCTTTTTCTCTTCCTGGTGCTGAGATTACACACCTCCACACCTGGCCTCCTGCACGTTTCTTTGACAGACAAAGCCTAGTTCCCCCCAGTGACCACGCTGAAAAATCCCAAGGATAGTAAAGCTTTCAGGGGCGTTGGAAAAGATTGAGACCTGAGCCCTTCAGTGTCTTTTACAGATCAGAGGATTAAGTCATCAGCCAGCCATATGACATGCCTAGAAGCTATTCGTAGCTCTGCGTTAACCTACCGAACTCCAAGAAGCAGCTCCTATATTGTCTCATGTTTCCTTTGAGGCAGTTGGTTTACAGGACGCCCCAGCTTAAAAAGACATAGCCAACATCTTTCAAGAAAACAACCCATGGAGCAATTACAAAAACAAAGGCGTCCTTTGCTTCCACTGCTAACGAAGCCCACACCTTCTCCATGTGCCTGAACAGGATGGGCAAGTAGCCATACAATTCTTTGCCTTTTAACCTTGTAGGTCTTGTCCATTCCCTTCCTGGTCAACACCATGTGGATTTCCTGTTGTCTCCTGTTGAAGTTGTGTCCCACTGTGTAAGTCGGGGATAACGACCACAGTGCTGTGATGAACCATCCCAAGATAGCCAGTGTTTGGCTCTCACACTATAGGCAAGATGAAAGGTGGCCACTGGTCACCTCGCTTTCTCTTCTGCCCACTTGTGCTGTTTCAGCCAGTGACTGTGACTCAGGAGTTCAAACCTGCTTCTCTGGCAGTGTTGTCCTGGTTGCTTAGGCCTCAGTCTGGCAGGAATTCTGTCGCTGCAGGCACTGGCTCCGTCGCTGCAGTCACGAGCTCTGTCGCTGTTGCTAAAGGTAGTTTTAACTAAATCTCTATCGTTCTATTTATAAATAAGACTCGAGATTCAAAGGCCGGAGTGAAAACCTGCTAACCCAGAGCGGCTGAGTAGCAACTAGCTAACCTTCTCTCCTTGTTGGTGTCTTCCCAAGACAGCAGCCTTCTGCTCCACCAAAACAAAGGCTGGGCCACCCAAAATCCTTCCCTACTGCTTCTGGTGGGCCTCTCCATCTCTTCCAGATGCCCTCCCTCTAAGGCTCTATGATAACTTTCTGTCAACTAATTGCAAACTCAGCCTCCTGACCCAAGGTTAATTCTATTTAATTAACGCAAATGCAAACCTGGGGTTCACAGTGTGATCAGATATCCCCCCGACACACGTGGGCATGAGGTTTTGAGTTCTTTAATAAGCTTTCCATCCGCCATGCTCCAGGCTCCCGTCTGACTCACTGCTTACTGCTCTCCTAGGATTGGCATATAGGATACTGTGATCTGAGAGGCCTAAGCCATAGATAAAGATTTGTTTTGTAGTTGTTCTGGGAATTAGAAGTTCAAGATCAAGGTGTCAGCGGTGTTGTCGTGGGGCTTCTCTCACTGGGTTGTAGGCCTCTGCTGTCTGTGTCTTCACCTGGCTTTTCTTCTGTGTGTGATTGCTTGGTGCATCCATATTTCCTCTCCATGAAGGGATGCTAGACACTGTAATAGGCTAATTTTAACTTGTTCTCTGCCTTAGGGGCCCTATCTTCAACATAGTCATATCATGGGGTTCTAGCAGTTTGGGCTTCACCAAATGAAGTTGGGGGCGGGGGGAGGTTCACCATTCAGCCTGTAACAACCACTGTATGTCCAGCAGCTAACTTAGTACCATCATACTATAGACAATGAATATATGTTATATTAATACAAGACCTTTGAGGTTGTGATTGGCAAGGCGCAGGCACGGGGGCTATCATATTTCTTTTTCACCCACGTATTATTCGGGCCAATGGCTGTGTAATAGAAAGGAATACAGGCAGATGGAAAACTTGTGATGTTGCCTCCCAGTGAGGCAGGGGTGCACAGTGAGTTTATACGTCATAATGGAAGGCACAGGGCCTCTCTCTGTCATGCTGGAGAGTGACTGGAGAGGTTCCCCAGGCTGTCGTCCTCCAGACCTCCTTCAGCCGCCTTTGATTTCTTTCACCACTATCTTTTCTTTGTCATGTCTCCTTTCTTTCCTTCAAGTGGGAATTAAAAAAAAAAAAAAGACCACCCACCAACGATCTTCTGCTTCTTAGGGGGGACCATGGAAGACTCAACAATTTACCCATTTTTTTTTCTTCTGAGCTTTGCTCTATCAGTCTTTCAGGAAAGGGAAGACAAAGAAAGAAAGCCCAAAACTTTGATCCCTGGGGAGGTGAAGCGGAAGTTGATCTTCACTATTAAGTTTTTTTATAGATAGCAAAGTCCATGCTTCCCACCTGCACCCAAAGCGCGCAGGCAGCTGGCAGAACAAAGCACCAGGGAAAAGTAGCTGACCAGAACCTCTTAAATTGCCGGGGTACAGGTGCAGCTTGTTTTTCATCTTGGTGGCAGTCACTAGTGATTGACAATATTTTACCCAGCCGACTTAACCCTTTCTTCTCCGGCGCGCACCACGGCAAAGCCCCACAGCTTCAGAAAGAGTTCCTTCCTGTTGTGGGTCCCCAAAAGACTCATTCCAGCAGGGAGGGGGACCAGGGCTTCGCTCACCAGTGCTGCCTGCCGCGGATGAAGAGGATGTCGAAGAAGACTTTTAGGGTTTGGAAGGAGAGGTGACTCAGGTTGAAGTGAGGGACTTCTTTTTAAGAGACGCCTAGGGGAAGATGGGGCTTGATGTGCTCCCCGCTACTTGACCTAGAAATCCAGTTCCTCTGGCCCTCAGCTGCTTCTCCTCACCACCAAAGACACGGCCATGGAGGCTAAGGCAGAGCAGAGCAGAGACTCAGCCCTAAGGCCAGGTGTAGAACTGCCCCAGAGCATGCTGGGATGTCTCATTGGCTCTGTAGCTTGCTTGTGTACCCCGAGAGGCTCGTGATATCCTCACCTGGGATTTCATTTCATAGCTGTATGCAAAGACTTGGGTTATTGGAAGTCCCCTACAGAAGGGCCAAGTTTGTGTGGCATCTCGTGGGGGCGAACTGAAGGGTCAAATAAGGGCAAGCTCAATCATAGACAAACTCAAAGGCAAAAGCCGTGAACTCCGCAAGGCTGCAACAGTTAACCATTGGAAAGAGGCCAAGTGCATAGGAAGAATTGCTTCCTAAAACTGAGCCCTCCTAGTGAGAGAAGTGGTGGGTCTAGCTGTGGACGCAGGCTGACTCTCCAGGGGAAGCCCCGGAGATTGGCAGGACTCTGCAGCAATCCCAGACCCTCTGAGCATCCTCAGCAGGACTGTGAGACCAGGAAAATGGCTTGTTAGTGAGCTGTTAGGATCAGGGATGTGTTTTCATTTGGATAGGCACATTATGAATCTTCTTTTAGCGTAAAAATGAGCACTCTCGATGGTTTTGATCCTTGGACTTATACCCCGGCCGGCAAGACCATGGCCCTGATTGTTACCTCTCACAGCCCTGCCGAGAGGATCTGGCTTCTGAATGGGGAAAATGGGAGGCGAGTCTGGATACAACTCCAGTGATCTCATATGCTCAAGGGGCTACCATGCTGTGTCTTTGGGTTTGAAAGGAGTCCTTGTGGACCAGCAAAAAGAAATGTGTCTGGATGTTCAGGTTGCCACACTCAAGTGAGCTAATCAAGAGTAAAACAATCAGGGAAATTTGTGGCCGAGAAAGCAATCTTTGCCATGCACAAAGCAGATCTTTAGACGCGAGACTTGAGTAGTTCTGTGGCCCAAAGCTACGGAATTAAGAAATAAAGTTTGAATTTTCATTAATCCTTTTGATCGTGGACATAGATACAGTGATTGTGCCTGAGGTGACAGCTAGATGGTGTGGCGTCACGGTGGTGATCCAATGCAGCAATGTTTGGAGGGATCACAAGGGCACAGGCTCAACAGGTGCTTTTTAGCCATCTGTGGGCAGTGTTGCACCCCAGCCCTGGCGGGCAAACCCCCTCCCCTCCATCGGAGCAGAAGACATCCCCCAGACTAGACTGCTGCTTTAACAGACCCCTCAAACCCTTGTGTGCCACCACTCTGGTCACTCCTACATCTATTCTCATCTGTCCTGATGTCGCCCCTGCAGTGTGGAAGCGTTGGCATTAACATCATAGAGGCCCACAGAGAAAGAGAGAGCTGGCCATTATATATACAATCCATTATATATACAATTTTCTCTCCGCTTGGCTATTCCAAGAGGGAGAGACTTTTTAAAATCCCCACCCACATTCTAAGAGATTTGCACACAAAGAGTGGTGGCACGCTCTAGACTTTGGATATTCTTGACCTTGGGAAAACTTTTTTTTTTTTAAAGTTTGTAAAGGTAATTACCATTATTTACAGTACTGAAGGCGAAGCCCCACCCTGGGCTTCAGGCCAGGGGATCTCAAAGTAAGAGTGTAGTGGGGTGAGCCAAGTCCAAGACAAAAGCACAATTATGCTCACCTAAAAGTTCACTCTGTGGAGGGGGTGGTTAAAGAAACACCCACACTAGGGGAGGCGTGTATAGGGAGGGGCTACCTTTGAAGTTCTGCGTGCATCTTAAAGGGGGTCCCCCTACACACAGTGTTGGGAATAAAGATGCATGGGTCTCTCATTGTGTTGTGCCATAAGAAAATGGGCTTCCTTCTTACTTAATTTGCCAATGTTAAAAAAAACAAAAAACAACCCCCCCCCCCAACTACAAATCAAAGAATTTTGGAAGAATTACGAAAACGGGAATGTCTAGGAAAATGGCAGTAAGTTTTCTTAACTTCTTCACAGAAAGGAATGCCAAGTAAAATCCCCATCTCCCTTTTCACTATTTAATGCCCACTTTACTTTCCAAGTTTGTTTTCTTTTTGATTCAGGCCAGGAAGATTTGGGGAAAGATCCAAAGCCATGCTTGTGGCTGGACTCAGCGATGCTTTCATCTGTCTGGTTCTACAAGACAAAACAACAACAAAAACAACAACAACAGAAACAACAACAACAACAACAAAAAAACCCAAAAGCCATGTGCTAATATATGACTACCTGTATTGTAGGGTGTCTTCATGTCTACCATGCTTTTTCTTCCTGCCATGGTTAAGGCCAGAGACTGTTTGGGCTAATGTCATGAGTTACTAACAAGCTTGTAAGGGAGAGTGCCAGCCCTTCACACTCATGGCACCGCAAGGCAACAAATGAGAGCAGTCGCTGACAAAGGTACTGGCAGCAACAGCCTTGGGGAGCAGGGACAGGAGTTTGTCACCAGCACTCTAGGGTGTGGATTCCCCAGGAGCTATCTCCAGAGATGCTCTTGGGCACTGGCTTCAGAAGTGCCCTAGAAAGTGAGGATCCCCCTTTAGTCCTGGAGTGAAATACTTAGACGCAGGCTCTAGAAGTCTGAGAAGCTTTGGGGCAGTCATGGTGGCTTCACAGCCCAGATGCACGCCTCTAGTCGACCGCTCGTCAGCTGTGCGCTGTTTTCAGCTGCCTGCTGCACCAGGGAGGGCGAAAGCACTGCCCCCACCTGAATCCCAGGGCCTTGGGGAGTCTTTCCAACCACCTGGCTCTGAGGCTGATTCAAGAGACAGGCACAGGATTTGTTTGTCTTGCTTTTGTTTGCACCTCGTACCAGCTGGGGTGCAGGAGGGCCTTGCAAACAATTTTGATTGTATGTAACACAGGCGATGGTAAGAGTTTAATTGGTGGGCTGCTACAGCTGAGTTCCAGAGGTGGGGAGCACACAGGTGACCAGCAGAGGCGGGAGGGAGAGGAAGGGCAGGAGGAAGAGCTGAAAAGACCAATTTCCATCTGAAACGGAGAACCACGCTGACTTTGTCGCCTTTACATCAGGATGTGAAGCGAATGCACGCTTTCTGCGTCTTAGGATCTCTTCATACGTAGGTGGTTTGCTCAGTGACTGGGCCCGAATCTGCCTCTGTTCAGTATGTATTAAGCATGCCTACTGAACATAGCATGGAAACACTGGGATTGGGTGTAAAAACCTGGCACCACCATGCAGCGAAGCAGCAAGTAAACACGATGAGACTATTGCCTATCACCGAGGCAGACCTGGGGCTTGAATATAAAGGGGCTGTATCCTCAGGACCTCGATTTTTGCCTCTATCAACCCTAACAGACATCATTTCCACAGGGTAAACACATTGGCAACGGCCTCTTATTGCTCCTCTCTGCACTAAGATAAATTTCCTTTAACAGGAGGATCCAGGAATATTTTACTTAAACTTTAAAGGCTGAAGTCACTGAAGTCAATGTCTCCACAGCAAGATGCAATTTCAGGACTAGTTGGATCAACCTGTTTTGTTTTTGCAGATGGCTGTTATTGTAAGACATAGCAGAAACTTGGGTAATATTAAATGTTTTGATGTTTTACTCAGTGTTAAATAGTAGAATGTTATGTTTCCGGGATTGGAATGAGCGTTTTGTTTAAGGAAAATACAGTATGTAGTCAGCTTGGCAAACTCATGGGCAGTACTCTAACGGTAAGAAAAAGGGAAATTTGGAATTTGACAAACTGGAAATCCGATCCTGCCACTCTGACTTAAAAGTCACACCTTCTCACCTTGAGGAACAGGAACCTTGCTTTGAAGTGGGAATAATACTTACCTTGCAAACTTATTTTGAAAATTGAGATAATATGTGTAAAGTCCTTGGCAATGAGCACTAAAAAAAACCTAGCCTGTTCTCAGTGAATGCTAGCTTTTTATCAGAATTGGTTTCATAATTATGGATAATTATAATAATAAATACCTTTCCTTTCCCTGCTCAAATATGACTTTATGGAAGACAGTGAGCTTAATATAATGGTGTGCATGTAATGGCAATAGCGGCTAAAGTGGTTAATGGTGCACCCATATACCAAACATACAAGAATTCAAAAGCCGAGGTTAGAAAGGGTTCATTGGGTGATACAAAACCAAAACATAAACTCACAAAGCCCTGAATTCTTGCAGGGAGACCTCAGACCCAGTGACAGTGGATCTAGGATCTAGGGTCCCTTCCCTTAGAAAACTATTAAAGCTGCCAAGAAAAGAGTAGTCGGGGTGTCAGGCTCATGAGAAGCAAAGCACACATGCACAGCTTTAAAAGGCTTTTTACCCTGGATGAAAAGGAATGCAAAATGCCATGCAAATGAGACTTAACATTCTGGCTCATTTGCCTCAATAAAAAAAGCAAAAGACCCAAAAGATTACATCCACATTTGAGGATCATGTTTTTATGTAAATAAGGAGTTGTACAAAAGGTGTGTGAGGAATGCCATCCAAGGTCACTGCGTGGGCACTCCAAGGTGGAGTCCTAGTTTCGGAGGCTGGCCCACGGTAAGGTTTTTGAGAATTTAACTACTGTTAACTGTACTGATGCCATGCAGAAGAGAAAAAAGGCACCCAAAACAACAGAAAAGGGAAGAATGTGCAAAAGAGTAGAGAATTGAAATGCTCCAACAGGTGCAGTTGAAAGACAGGCACTGTTCTTTGGAGTTCCACAAGATCCTGGTTTTATAGCCTGCGAGCTGGGTGTGGTGGCCCAACCCTTTAATCCCAGCACTCAGGAGGAAGAGGTGGTCAGATCTTTGTGAGTTCAAGGGCAGTCTGGTGAGAACCCGTCTGAAAGAAAGGGAAAAGGAAAGAAAACGAGATCAGGCAATACCGGACACAAGGGTAGATGCCTGTGGACCATAGCAGGGTGCTAATGTAGTTATATTATTGGTTTGGTGTTACATTTAATCTGATTGATTGCTGTTCTGGGCTTTGAACCTGGGCCCTCACACATGCTGGGACACCGCTGTTCCACTGAGCTACATTGGGATTGACATTCAGCTTAGTTAACATTTTACTTTTTTACCTCCTACTGTTTTAAATCAGCTACCGGTAAGTTCTGGTCATACAATGATGTTTCTACACCGTTCCTGTTTCCAGTTCACTATCAGTTTCATATCATGTGGACCATGCTCCAAGAGGCAGAAGGCACAGCACCGTGTGAGAAGACAATGAGGGAGGTCACTCTTCCAAGCCCCGATTAGGAATCGTACCACATTCGATATTAAACTGGAATACCCTTTTCCCCGTAGAGGTACTGGGGAGGTCTTCCTCAGCATCAGAATAACTTAAGGGCTTGAAAAAGTTGAAAAAGGCCCTTGGAGGCCTTCCTATAGGATGAGTAGTGGGGCTTCCACAGGAAAGCCGGGACTCTCATGCCTTGTGGCAGAACACTGAGGGCTTTGACTGCTATGTGGAGCTACTCAAGGTTGCCATTCCTTCAGATACGAACCCATTCTCTTCTCTGCTGTCACCTCCAAGGTGACTGGATTTCATTCCAGTGTCCTGTGATACTAGCAAATACCAGGGTAGAGCTACAGGAATCTCTAAACCAGCAGGAGATAAGTCCAATGCTGTTCGGAATAGTTAATGATAGTGGATGAGGGAATGTCTGGGAAGAGTTTTAAGACAGGCTTTCATTTTACGAATGTGGCATGGGCCTTCCAAGTTGGTGAGCTGATCTAATGAAATTGTAGGTCAAATGGGAATTTATTGTCCATTAAGAGAACAACAGAAAGTATAATTTATTTGCATTTGGACAAATGCCCTATAGCTTAAATATATTATGCATGCAAGCAATTTGTTTGACTTTTTAAAAATGTTTTTTTGTTTATTTTAGAGATGATAATTTAATTAGGTTTCTTCCTTCATTTTCTTCCCTCTTGACTCTCCCACATAAACCTCTCCACTCACCTTCAAATTCGTGACCCCCTTTTTAAGTGTTTTTTTTTTTAAACATTTTATTTTATTTTTATTTTTTATTTTTTTGGTTTTTCGAGACAGGGTTTCTCTGTGGTTTTGGAGCCTGTCCTGGAACTAGCTCTTGTAGACCAGGCTGGTCTCGAACTCACAGAGATCCGCCTGTCTCTGCCTCCCAAGTGCTGGGATTAAAGGCGTGCACCACCACCGCCTTGCCTTTTTAAGAGTTATTGTGTGCAAAAGAAAGGTTTTGGAAAAGGAACTAGAATTTTCTGTGTACCCCTTCCTCCTTTGTCTAGAAAACACGAATTAACATTTAATAGTGCTCTTATTTGAACTCTGTTACAGGTTCATATTTTAAGTTCTTGCATGCTAAAATATATTGGCTTTAAGACTTCACCAAGAACACAAACACCTTTTCACAGCTGACTACCTAAAGGGGCTACAACCCGATTCCAAAGGACACATGGGTAAACGAGTCTTGCTGCCCTTTAAATGGGGGGGGGGCACCACTTGGCTCTTCCGATAATGTACTTCCATATTTTTCAGATGTCGGTAAAGAGTTTTCCTGTTTGGAAAAAATGCAGTGTATGGGGAGGGCCCCATTCTGGCAAGTAGCTGTTGAGTAACTCACAAAACCTTATGAGTGGCTTGAAAACATGGGGTGGGGGTGTCTTCCTGGTAGACTGTTAAGGGACTCAAGTTTGGAAATGTAGTGAAAATTCTCTAAAAACCACTCCTTGGTGGCAATGGCGGTAAACACGTGGGCACTTCAAGGTGATTGTCCTAGCTCAGCTGTATCTAGTGTCCCGGGATCAGTTGTTGAATAAGTAAATGCAGAACTGCACAAAAGCATGAATGCACATCTAAACACAGATAAACATGTGAAAATCATTAAGGGTCCTAAATTTATTATTTTTTTTATGTTTTCAGCCCTGGGGATTGACCCCTAGGCTTTGAGTATGCCAAGTAAGTGTCCCATAGGGGAACTACATCCCCAGCCAGAGTGCCCTAAATTATCAATGTACTTAGCAAAGTAGTTGATTCCAGCTCTTGATATGCAAACAGAATTAACTACTCTCTGCATCTAATTGTTAAAAACAAAAACATTATCTTACATGTGTGTAGAAACATCAATTCCTCTGGCTATTGCTTTGTTTACAAGTCTACCTACTATGAACCCTTGATTACTTAGATCAATCACTTATAATACATAGACAGACCAAATTAAGGACGGGATATTTCTTTATGACTGTAAACAAAGTCGGGAAAATGTAATATTTCCATAATTAGGACTAAATAATGCAGTTTTATAAGATTGTTACCTAAGAAACATCTGGATTTGGAATTTGGAGTGGCCCAGTCACTGGGTCATAGGCAAGGTTAGTTAAAAAAAAACTTAGACACAGAGACCCAGGCCCTGTAAACCTAGGATTTGGGAGGGTGATGCTGAATGATTTCAAGTCTGAGGTCTGCCTGGACTACAACCTTGTCTCCAAAAAAACAACCAACAAAAAGATCATTTTTGTTCGAACCACTTCTGAGTCTCCACTCCATTTCCGAAGTTTTTGGATGAGCTCTGGAAGGAGATGCTCACATAAAGAGGTGTTGAGGATCCGAGGCTTTTTCTTCACTTCCTGTCACCCTGTCTGCCTCCTCTCCTCATTCCAACTCAGCAGCAGCCTTCTTCCTCTCCTCCATCTGGGACCTCTGCCCTCTTACTGACATTTTGAGGTCCTGGGATCCGGATGAGTCAGGTTCTCCTGCCTACTGAAAGAACTCTAAACGCTCCCAGGAAACGGACAAGGCTATGCGCATCTGAACAATGTAACTCCCACTTTCCAGAGAGGGCAGCTCTACTTTCCCAACAAAGAACATCCTTTACTATGGAGTATATGTGCGCGCGTGTTCATGTGTGCGCATATACACGAGGTCTATGGGTGTGTGCATGTGTGTGTGTGCATGTGTGTGTGTGCATGCGTGTGTGCATATACACACGAGGTCTACGGGTGTGTGCATGTGTGTGTACATATACACATGAGGTCTACGGGTGTGTGCATGTGTGTGTGTGTGCATGCGTGTGTGCATATACACACGAGGTCTACGGGTGTGTGCATGCATATACATATGAGGTCTACGGGTGTGTGCATGCGTGTGTGTGTGCATGCATGTGTGCATATACACACGAGGTCTACGGGTGTGTGCATGCGTGTGTGCATATACACGAGGTCTATGGGTGTGTGCATGTGTGTGTGTATACTCACCCATGTGTGTACTTGTGGAGTCCAGAGCTTGTCATTTTCCTCAATCATTTCTCCACTTCATATTTTGAGACATGCCATCTCAGTGAACCTAGAGCTAACCATTTGAGCTGCGCTAGCTAGTCAGCCCTGGGAGCCACCTGTCTCTTACTCCCCAGGCCTGGGTTGCTGGTGGGTGCCACCTGTCATGGCTCTAATGTTGGTGCTGGGCATCTACATTCATGTCTGTGCAGCAAGCACTTTTCCTACTACGTCATCTCTGCCCTTGGGCTCATTCTTCACACCAACCACGATAGCACCTGCGTCCAACCGGGCAGTGATCATTCTATAATCCTGGTAGGAAATGGGAAGGACCTTACTGTGAGGATCCATTTTCACAATAACACAATTATACATCTCTGGACTGTTCAAATTTCAAGAGGATGTTACACAAATAGAGGTGGTTTTATGTGAATCTTATTCATAGGAAAAGGAGTTTTCTAAGAGACTTCCAAAACCGATTCAAATCTCCCGTAAGACAATCCCATTATATCTAGTGCCAAACACACTCTGAGGGGAAGGGCTGAGCCGGCTGCCATTCCTCTGCTGGGCTACTGCGGAAAATAACATGCACGCCAGAGAGCAAAGCAGGCCCATTCCCAGAGCCCAGAGCATTTCTATGTGTTAGGGAGTTTTTGAGATTGCAAGAGGACAAATTGCTCCTGGATATAGGGCGCCCTGAAGGGTCATGTTTGGGAAGAAAAACTACCTTCGCTTGGCATGCCTGTGGGTCAGCAACCACTGTAGTCTAACAGTCTGTTGCAAGCTCCGCGAATGTTTCAGTTTGCCAGACCTGTCACGATAAATTAATTACAGGATGTTGCAGAAATGGCAAGGCTCCAGCAGCATCTTGCATGGTTTAATATAGCCCCATTTCCCCATTTCAATGTATTTGTGGTTAGATAAATCCTCAGAAATTTACAGCTGCTATAGACTAGTTTATTATGTAGTCTGCCTGCACACATGATAAGTATAGTGAGAATTTGATGTTCTTGAACTATGAGATTTGAGTGACATTCCTTTACCACCCTTCATTGTACTTTGTTGCCGACAGGCGTATGGACATAGCCCTCTGAACGTTAACATGAGTTAGCAGTCAGGGCTGGTGGAAAGCCTGGCTGCCGAGCCACCTTACCCCGGCTCCTAGTTCAGAAAAATGATGTGAGGCATTTATATTTGTTCACGTTCCTGTGAACAAATTTAGCTCACACAAAAGCCAACTGATGCTCTGCTAAAAACACCAAAAGCTGAACTGAATCTACCCAACTTTTCTCCAGGGAACCCTCCTTCCTCCACTTTTTTTTTTTTTTAAATCTTCAGTTGCTTTTTTGCTTTCAACAAGTTATCTTCCTAGATGGCCTACTGTTCCTCCTTCCCACTCTTATGTTCCTTAAGCAAGCCACCTCCACCCCAAGGTCATCTAAGAGCAGTCCTTTGCTGTGGGTGTAAGTCCATAAGAATGGCACTCCTAAATGTTCGTGTGTCTTCTCTCCATTCTGGAGAGGAATCAAATAATAAATTGAGAAACGAGGTAGAATACACCAACACTAGCTTGTTCAGTACTGTGTGTGTTGACACTGTCGTGTGCTAGCAGTTAAGGCATTCTGACCTAAGCAATGAGAGTTGGAAAAGGAATTATGGATTATGACATAAGTCCCCTTTTATAGATGGGAGAAATAAAATTATAGGTTCTTGCTAGTAACCATATCAACTTTTTGAGGCAAAATTAACCCATCCATAAATGGTAGTGAAGAGCGAGATTAGAAACGGGAGGCACCCACAACCTACTGTTAGATGTGGAGAGGATCCAAAGACGGCCTTCTTTGCGTTTACAAAACAAATGTTTTTTTTTTTTAATGTTACCCAGTTCCTGCCTTAGCTTAAAGTATTCCCTATTCAGCTTAATAATTAGAGCAGAAGGATATGCTGAATGAAGAGCCTCATTACTAACTTTACTTCCTGGGTCTCTGCAGAGAGGAGCTGTCTGCCTTTGCCAACTTAGCCCATTGTTAACTCTAAGTGATGCTGACATTCAATTCTCCTGCAGATAATTGGATCCATCCATAGATTGAGTTCTTCAGTCAACACAGTCTTGTGATTGACACTCTGCTTGATGTTTTTATTATCTTTCGTATGTCTGAAAGGGCGCCTTTTCTGCTTCATAAATAAAATGTTACTGTACACGTAATTGGTTTGCTTCTGCGGAACCCACTTCTTCAGGAGATGTTAGAACTATGGTATGGTAAGGCCTTACTAAGAATAATTACAGGACACACAAGTGGCCAGTTTTATAAACAATTCTCACTCAGGCATATACAAACTTCTAAACTTGGGTGGAAGATGGTTTTAACCACCCTTCCATGTGCTGGAGTCTCCAATGTAATTGCTGCCTCGCTTTGTCCTCTACAGCTCTTGAGGATCTGCCATGGACTCTACTCTGTCCGTTTATGGCTACCATGGGCATTTCCTGGGTGTGCACACATGGCAAGCTACTTAGCTTTCAGAGCCTTGTGTTGCTTATTTGTAAAGCACAGCAGTTTTGTGTCCCTCAAAGATCTGATACAAGGAGAAATGAAGATTGTGTGTATTAAAGATGAAGATCTGGGAAATATTTTCTGTAGGGAAGTTCAATTGGGTAAAACTGATACCATAATGTTGATTTAAAAATACTTCCACCATTTAATTAACATCTAAGGACATCAGATGGAAATTAGTTGAAAATATATAAAAATATCATCACTAATATTTTGTTATCATTTTTATTTTTTCTTACCTTCTTAAAAATACTGACAAAAGCAACATGTCATACTAAGCTATAACATGGTGACTTCCAGATACAGCTGATCCAAAATTTTCTTAAGAGAAAATGTCATGAAGGATAAAATTTCACAATAAGTTATACATAAAATTAAGAGTTAAGAGCAAGCTTTGAAGTGCCAGAAACCATCCACAGAATTTCATCTGTAGCAAGTGTTAGCCCTTTAATATGTTCATTTCAGTTAAAAATTACATTTTATGCCCCAAATTTTCATTTTTGTTGTAAATACTTCATGATAGAACTCTTTTAAAAACCCGATGGCTTGGTGGATAAGCATTTGCCATGCAAACATGAAGACTAGAGTGTGGATTCCTAGCACCCGGGTAGGTGTGCCAGCCTGTCTACAGGAACACGGCCACACATGAAAGCTCGGATGCATACACGTCTACCTCTCACCATGGAGAAGAAATCTTGGGTTTTTATTATATTATTAAATGCTTGCAAATCTTAGTCACAGTATATATTTGATATTGTAGACCCCAAGATACAAAGATGGTGCCAAACTGCTGGTCTGAACCAACAGTGTGATAACATTCAATACTTTTATAATTACTATAAAAAAACAAATGCTAAAAAAACTCCCATATGGTGCTGTAATTCAAGTGGATGTGGAGCCTTAGTTCATGCAGGAGCCTCATCAGGACCTGCAACCCGAGGGCACTGCTAAAGGGCATCCTCAGTTCTTCTAGAGGGTGCTAAAGACCTACTCCATCTCTTCCTGAATGGAACCTCGGCTGACCCTGGCAACCTGTCAGCCTACGGACGGAGTGGGCTCTGAGGAGAGCCCATGGTTCCTGCTGTCTTCGGTAGGTGCGATATAAAGTCATCCTTCACCTATTCATGTGCACACGAAGATCGCAGCCAATGCTCCACTCCTCCGTTATGTCTTTCAGTTAGTCTTGAAGTATTTCTACAGCTGTTGAAATGCTCTCTGCTGAATTTACAGCCCAAATCAGAGAATTGACATTCAGCTGAAAATTATGAGCTGGCCCATCTGAACGCTGGGCAACCAAAGGGGATTATTTGTAATTACTGTCTCAGGGGCAGACATGGGGGATCCTTACTGGGTTTCCTGAGAGACCCTGCCTCGAGGAATGAAGAAAGTGGAAGAAGGAAGTGGGAGAAAGATTGAGGAAGATTCCTGACATCAATCCAGGGCCTCCACACTCAGGCACAAATGCACACCTGCACGCCCACACACATGCACCCCCACAAGAACACACACACACATACACACACACTCATAAGTGATAAAAAGAAAAGAAAAACACTGGAGCCCAAATGGTAGGGACACATGTCTTTATTTTTACTGTTTGAAGCAGCACACTCACAAGATGGACAACAAGTGCGTACAGAGAGCGGCTTTGCTGCCTGGCCCAGATGCACCGGGAGCAGACACACAACCACAGCAATGTACAGAGAGGCTCGGCTGCCTGGCCCAGATGCACCGGGAGCACAGACGTACAACCAGAGCAATGCCGACCTGGCGCTGGCAGAAAAGACTCCGGTGCTAGCTGTGGGCTGCGGCAGTGTTCATGCCACTCTGTGGGTTCAGAAACTCCTCTAACAACAACGATGCTATAAAGGTTCCACAGCAGGCTCGTGTTTACCACTTGAAGCTTCTACAGCATGTGCAGGGATCAGAGCCAAATCTATTTGTACTAGAAGCTGTTTCACGCGGTACATCTGGACAAGTCTACACCTCAGTGCTCAGCCCAGTCTTTCTCACTTCTTATTTCAATGGAAGCAATTGCCTACTTTGGTAAATAAGTTTTTCTAACTTTACCACAGGCTTTGACTTTGTGGGGGTTAAACTGTTTTATTGACAGACTTATTATGGAGTTGAAGACAGGAAAGAGTTAAGGAAAAACCAAAATGGATGAATTTCCCTGTTACACCCAACTTCAAAATATATGGCTGTATGGTAACGGCATTGTTATTCTGGAAATAAAGACAGAAATAATGTGAAATAATTTAAAAACAAATACTCAGGTTAAAATAAATATTAAACAATATATATCTATAAATTACTTGTATGTTTAAATATGAACTGCCTTTAAAAGTGGAAATAAATTTGGTAGACTATTGCTAGTCCATCCAAAATCACTCTTAGTTTTAGGCATGGTGAGTTATACATATAACTCACTCAAAAACAAAGTAAACATTTAGCTCTTACAAGCAACTTGTTTCTCTTGATGTGTTTGTTACTGAGGCAGTCTGCATCTACAGTATTCAGAGGCTGCTTGTCTTTTTACACAGTGAGCTTCAACAGCAGATGCTCCGCACTCTGCGCAGAGCGTTACACCAACAGCCACGTCACACACAGCAACACTGGATGGCGACTGAGGGGATGCGTTAACAGTGCACACGCTTTTATTCACGTTTGCTGAGCGGCAGTTCTGGGTTTCTTTATTGGTTTACCAACAGCAGCAATATAATTTTGATGCAGTCACTAACAGCACAGATACAATACTCTGACCAATAACACTCACAATGGTTTATAACAATTAAGCCCAGAGGCCACATCAACTTTTTTTTTTTTTAAATAGCCAAACTTCACTTTAGATTTTTCACAAGGTCAATAAACAGTAGATACTTCTTTTCTTCCAAAATCTAAAGAGAAACCCATCTGGCTTAGGTTTTCATTTCGTTTCAATTCATCTGGTTGTTTCTTCATTCTTTTCCAACTTTTTACTAGGGAGAAAAGTATACAAAGATAATAAGCAAAGTCCTTCGGTATAACTTTGTAACAATGCACATAAGAGGCCCACCCCAGCCCACACACTAAACAGAAGCACTAGGTTAATCTAGCTAGAACAGTGTGCCCCTCAGCTGTACTGCTCACATTTCTGTGATCATTAGCACCTGGACTGACTGCCCCTGCACTCACAGTCACCATGAGCAAAAAGACAAGCGTCTCCAGAGAAGATGAGGCGGGATGGAGTGAGCTCTCGGGATACTAGGAGGTACTTGAGCCGGTGAAGTTCTCCCTTTCATGGGCAAAGATTCTTGTGGAGGACACTTCAATTTCACAAATAGAAAGAGACAATCTATTTTCATCAGGATTCTTCTATTTACTCCACTTTTATAATTGGACACATTATTATATTTTCCAGACTATATGAATCAAATGTGAAAATGTGTACTTATTTTTGATTGACCATGATAATGATCGCTAACCATGGATCTAGATATAATTTGTGAACAAAACAAATTAAATAATTACTAATCACCAAGAGCTGAGATACAGATGTTTCCTTCTTAGAGACCACAGTGGCCCGCCAGCTAGTGATGAGCACTGGGGTTCATCCTGACTGCTGAGTGTCACCACCCATGGACTGTCTGGACTCAAGCACGTCTGACTTTCTGCTAACCAGAGAGGCTGTAATACTGGACTGTCAGTCTTGGAACGATGGCAATAGGTTAGGTCAGCTCTACAGACCACCTCTGAGAAAAGCGATGGCTGACATACTGAGGCAGGCACGGGCAGAGCTAGCGGTTCCCCACTGGCTCTCCTGGGAGCCCAAGAGGAAGGCAAACACTTGGGTTTTTCAAAACAGGCTTTATATTAAGTGTGTGGTTATATTATTTTTTCCATATAAGAAAAATTTACATACAAGGTTTGGAAAAATTGTTATGGGTTCAAGCTTCCTGACTTTAACTTTGGTAAGGTAATTAATTACACAGAGAAGCTCAGCAACAGAGTCAAGCAGAGCCCGTGAAAGGCGCTACAACATGCTAGGATATAAAAGTAACAGCAAGAGTCAGAGCAGTCATTTCCCTTACCACATATAATACAAAGAGAATGCAAAATTTTCTCCAGTTAGAGACTGATAAAAACGGAAAAGAGTAAAGCAGAGGTTCAAATAAATGTAAGGTACAAGTCACACAGAGACCCTAAACCTGCAAAGTACATGGGGAGGGGTCTTAGGGGAATAAGTCAACACAACAGACAAAAGAGGAGGGGCTCATAGTGATGGCAGGACAAACAGAAGGACAGAAAGGGAAGGGTGACAAAGGGGGACACACAGCTGGAAATCAGTGGGATTGCTTCTTCTGCAGGTGCAGGAGATGTAGGGCAAACTGAAGGAGGGGGGCTGCACTGTGAGAAGTAAACAGGAGAAACCCCAGAGAGGAAACCTGAGCGAAGTTTAGAAAAAGCTGAAGCAGCAGCAGTGGAGAATGTCTGAAGGGAAATGGTTCAGCCTACCAAGGGGAAGGAAAGATTCACAGACCGCCCAGGAGCCGGAGGCAGCGTCAGGATGGAAGGGACAGAAGGGACAGTGCACCACAGGCTGCTCAGAAGACAGGGGGGCACCTGGCAGCTGGCAGACAGGACAGGGACTTCAAAGTGGAGGCACAGTCCCACTTTGCTGAAGCAGGGAAGAGGTCCCATCTAATTCATGATCACAAACCTGAGTCTGAGCCCGGTCTGAGGCATCTTTATACAGAGCATGCCCACAGTGAACACAGGAAGAGAGAGGCAAACTGAAGGCTTCAAAAAGCCACTTCAGACAAAAGGAGAAAGGAGAATCTCTACAGAGAGATTATGAAAACGACTATGAAACTGGGCTAACGTTTGTGTAACAGTGAGACCCAGCAGCAGGCTGGGCCTAACGTCCTAAGAAACTGAACCTGGCCCATACACATTCCTCAGGTTTGCTTCTGTGCTGAGCCCCAGGCTGAGTGCTGGGGGGCAAAAATGCCATCCATGTAGGCCGAGAACCTGTACTGCAGTCAGTCCCCAACCTCAGGCAGAAAAGCACACCTTACTTAAGGAACTCTATGAGACCTTGGGCTTTGAGTTCTTGTGTAGAAAGGATAGATCATACTAGAAATTCTGTTCATTTTGAAAGGAATCTTAAAGTAGTATAAAAATGTTGAGTAGAAAAAAAATAGAAAATACATGGATGAAAATGAAAATCACTACAACTTCAACACTTAGACAACATTTGTTGATATCACTGCTTTCTAAATTTATCAATCATTTCTTTCTATTCACATAAGAACATTTTTGTCATATGAATGAGGACCTGACAATCTATTATATAAGCATTTCACAATTTAATAAATTCCCTTTCAAAGAGCAGAATCCACTGGAACAACTTTACAGTCTTTGCAAAGACGTCCCATTGTCTCTGTCCCCAGTGGGCTCAGATCACTAGCCTCCTCAGTGACAGCCAAATCAACTGTACCAGAAAACTGAGTCAGAGATATCTCAATCCATGCTTTGTCATAAAGAGATATCTCAATCCATGTTTTGTCATAAAGATTGACTTCTCTTTTTTAAACATCTACTTGAAAGCATAGTCTTTTAACTGAATCTCTCCATTGTGTTCAAAAGCTCTCCTACTGTCGAGTCAAAGGACATTTGTATTTTGAGATGTGGTTTGACTAATTTGCCCAGAATGGTTTTGAAGTTTTGGACTCAAGTGAGTCTTCCACCTTAGAACACGAGTCACTAGGACGACAGACACTCCGTCACCTTTGGCTAAGAATTCTGTGGACAAGACAGCCTCACATGCCCCCTTTTATGGAAATTAAAAAGCTTGCTACCAAACTTTCATCCAGGAAGAACAAATAGATTGTACATAGGGGCATACATTTAAGAGGATAACCTACTTCCTTGTACTGTACTGTGCTGTACTGTATTGTATTTAGTTCCTAAATTTTGAAACTTGGTGTCATTTTGTGATGAAAAATATTACCTATTTTTGTTGTTACACTTTTCATTTCATGAAATGATTACTGCTAAAGTAAACACTTTTTGTTGCCAAATATAATTATTCTTTTAGTAACATTGCCTATACATTCTCCACTAGTTTCCTTAGTGATATATTTCTCCTTTTGATGATTTCTTGGAGCTTCCTATATGTTGCAGGTGCAAATCCTTAAGGTAAAGTTTCTCTCCAGCCCAGCTATTATTGAAAAGCTTTATGGGGCCATATTTTTGCTTTCCAAAAAAGATTTATTTTTATTTTATGGGTATGAGTGTTTTGCCTGTATGTATGTATGTATGTATGTATGTATGTAGTATGTGTGCATGCATGTATGTATGTACACCATGTAGTACTCAAGGAGGACAAGAATAGGCAGAGGATAACATGGAACTGGAGTTGCAGACAGTAGTCAACTGTTGTATGAGTGCTGGGACCTGGACCTGGATCCTGTGCAAAATGAGCAAGTGGGCACCACTTTTTTCACTTCTGACATGCATGATCCTAAAGTTTCCATTACATAAACCCAAATATCCATTGCAAAATGATTCCTGGCAGGATACAGAGGCAGGTGGCTATACGCTCAGGTTCTTAGAAGCTAAGGCAGAAGAACTGCTTGAGTCCAAGAGTCTGAGTCCAGTCTAGGAAACAGAACTCTTTCCCCTTAAAAAAAAAAAACAGTAACAACACAAAACAAAACAAAAAACAAAACCACCAATCACAATACAACCAATCAAAACCCAGAGCAAAACCAAAAGCGTTTTCTAATCCCAACATCACGCTTATGTAAAACGCCACTCCCAGGATTAACTACTCATCTAGGCTTTATGTACAAGTAGATTTACTCATTTCTTTCAAATTAAAAAGTTACGGAACTCTGAATCTAATTCTAGAAAGTAACAAATGTATGCTTGTGGGTGTAGTTAGCGCTGTAGCTAAATAAACTTTATTTTAACAGACAAACTACTTCTGCCTGCAGAGAAAACAAGGTCTCCTGAAAGGCTTCCTCCCATTGCTTGTGCTCACCCCCCCCCCTCCCCCGCCACCATTTCCCAAGGGCCTGTCTCAGAGGTAAATGTGCTCCATCTGGCAGTGTAAAACACAAACCGGGTGTTTCCTCAGGACTCCGGGCCTCCTCACACGTGGAAGGGGTTCCACGTGGCTCCCACCTCTCTGCAGAGATTCTTGTCATCCCCCTGTATAAAGACCTCTACAGCCTAAATTTCCAGCACAGAACTTTGGAAATAAAGAAAGACTACTGTGGTGGCCTTTGCCTCGCAGGGTGAAGACAGCCTAAGTTATGCTTCTAGGACGCCATCAACCATTCCTCCAAGGCCTCTAACAGCCTCTCAGCCGCAATGCCAATGCCCCTGTCAGTGCTCACGCGGCAGCGATGCTCTCTGCATCTGCCACTGCTCCCCAAGACGCCTGGTCTTTCCCTGGTAATGAAATGGCTTCCTCCTGATCTTCTCTCACCCCTGACTCTGCCGATTCTCTCTTACCTCTATCAGCGTGACTTTCCGGGCTGGCGGCTCACTTCTCTTCGCCTGCATATCTGCTCTGTGTCCACGGTCCTCCCAGTTTTGCTCTTTGCCCTTCTCCATCCTACAGGAAGGGAAGATTAGAAATGAGGAGCCAGCAGGACAGCTGCTGTAGTGGGTTAAGTAAGGCCTGGATCTAGGGAAGGGACAGAGGGATGGACAGGGATGATAAGTCGGGGGCCTGAGGAAAACCGCAAGTGCTACTCTGCAGAGGGGCGAGAGACAGTGCTCCATCTCAGACATGAAGGGACAAGAATGGAACAAATTCTGTTTAGATGACAAGGGAAAACCAGAAAATGTTATCAATGTAGACAGAAAAACAATCTTCTACTTTCACAGGGTATTTCTTAGAGACAAAGGAGGGAGTGGGAGAAGCTCCTACGAGAGTTTAAATCACCCAGCTGCAGAAGGCCGTGAAAAACTCAATGGTAATAACAAAACATACACCATGGTTTGCGCTGCACAAACTGCTAAAATAAAGAATATACAAACACGGAAAGAGAGAGACTGAGGAACTAGTACGTACACTAAGTATGCATAGTAAAAGTGGGAATGTCCTAAACAGCTTTAAAAAGACATAAGAATTTAAAAATCAAAGAATTACCAGGAATGACAAAGTATTTGTGTACAAAACTGCATGCATGTACATAACTCAAGTTCAAGGTCTAGCTTTCAATGTGACTGTATGTGGAGACAGGGAGGGTGAATAAGCTCAATATGGTTTATACAGTTAGGACAATAGCAGTGCCTTCCAAGGACATGCTTGCTTGTGAGATCATGCACACACTCTTTCCATATGTGTGCAGGCAGAGGCTTTGTGAAGCTATAGTGAGAGGTGGCTTCATTAAAGTCAGGAAGAGAGGCCATATTTAGAAGATGTGGTGTACCCCTGAAGCTTAGTCATACTAGGTCTGGAGGGATGGCTCAGCAGGCAATGCATGTGCTACCAAGCCTGACAGCCTGAGTTTGATTCCCAGAATCTACATGAAGAAGGAAAGAGCTGACTCCTTCAAGTTATCCTCTGAATGCCACACACACCATGGTATACAGGGCCCTCCTCCAAAAATAAAGAAATGTAGAAAAAAATTAACAGAAGTCTTTCAAGTATTAGAAAGGTAAAACATTATTTAAATAGATACTCATTTTACCAAAGAGATCATAAGTATATATGGACACACACACACACACACACACACACACACACACACGCTTGACATCATAAGCCATTAGGGTTAAGGATATACAAGGTCAAAGCATATGAGGTCCCTCTTGAATTGGAAGGGCTGGAATCACAGACTGAGCGTATCTTGTACTGGGGAGGAAGCACAACTCTCTTGCATATGGGTAAGCCTATAAATATGAGATGATACAGAAAACGTATTAAAACAACTCTAGTCATAAAAATCTAGTTATTTACCCAATAAACATGGATGCAAATATCTATATGATGACTTACACAAATACTGATATTTGTAGTGGCTCCAAATGAGACAACTCAAAGACATATAAACAAATAATGAATAAACAAATTGTGGTCCTCGAAACTCTGGAAGGAGAGAGAGGTCACTGGTTTTCAAGGGATGGTAGTTACAGAAAGGAAGAAATGAAAGAATGTGAAAAGAATGAGAAATTCTTTGTGGTGATGGCTCATGAGTGTCTCTTTCTTAAAATCTGAAATTTTTTGTCACTTATTATATACCAAGTATATTTCACTAAACGTGTCACAAATACATCTGTATATATAAAACCAGACCTATAAAAATACATGCATGCATATGCGTGAGCGTTTACTTGTATGGGTGTGTGCGTTGATGTGTATGTTGGTGTGCAAGCACTTGTGCGTGCATGTGAAAGCCAAGGACAACCTTGGCGGTGTGCTGGATAGTTTAGTGTCAATTGATAGAAGCTAATATCATCTAGGTGGAGGGAGCCTTAATTAAGAAAATGCCTCCTAAGAAGCTAAGTAAGAAGGGGAACCCAAGGAAAAACATATAGTTATCCTCTTGGCTAAGGGAAGTAGACAAAATTGCCGGGGAGAAAATTGGGATCTTGGGGGTGGGGTGTGATGGGGGTAAGGGGAGATGGGGAGAGAAAAGTTAGAAGGGAAGGAGGTCAGGCCTTGGGAAAACAGGAGGATTGGGATAAAGGAAGGTTGGACAGGGGAGCACGGAACCACAATTCTTAGTTAAGGGAGCCACTTTAGGGTTGGCAAGAGACCTGACCCTAGAGGGGCTCCCAGGTGCCCAAGTCGAGGTCCCCAGTTAGTTCCTTGGGCAGTTGAGGATAGGGAACCTGAAATGACCCTATCCTTGAGCAATACTGACGAATATCTTGCATATCATCATAGAACCTTCATCTGGTGATGGATGGAGATAGAGACAGAGACCCACACATGAGCACTGGACTGAGCTCCCAAGGTCCCAATGAGGAGCAGAAGGAGGGAGAACATGAGCAAAGAAGTCGGGACCACGAGGGGTGCACCCACCCACTGAGACAGTGGAGCTGATCTATTGGGAGCTCACCAAGACCAGCTGGACTGTGACTGAAAAAGCATGGGCTAAAACTGGACTCTCTGAACATGGCGAACAATGAGGGCTGATGAGACGCAAAGGACAATGGCACGGGGGTTTGATCCTATGTAATGTGATGGCTTTGTGGGAGCCTAGCCAGTTTGGATGTTCACCTTCCTAGATATGGACGGAGGGGGGAGGTCCTAGGTCTTACCACAGGGCAGAAAACCCTGACTGCTCTTTGGACTGGAGAGGGAGGGGGAAAGGAGTGGGGGGAGGGGGAGAAGGATGAGGGGAGGGAGAGAAGGGTGGGAGGAGGGGGCGTAGGGTGGGAGGCTGGGAGGAGGTGGAAACTTGTTAAAAAAAAAAGAAAAAAAAAAGAAAATGCCTCCATAAGATGGGGCTGTATGCAAGCCTGTAGAGCATTTTCTTAATTAGTGATTGATGGGGGACCCACCCCATTGTGTGTGGTGCCATCCCTGGGCTGCTTGTCCTGGCTTCAACAGAAAAGCAAGTTGAACAAGCCATGATGAGCAAGCCCCATAAGCAGCACCCCTCCGAGGCCTGTGCATCAGTTCCAGCCTCCAGCTTCCTACCTTGTATGTGTTCCTATCCTGGCTTCCTTTGATGATGAACAGCGCTGTGGAAGTGTAAGCCAAATATATACCCTTTCATTTTGGGGCATCAGGTTTTGGGGCATGGTGTTTCATCACAGCAACTAGTAACCCTAACTAGGGCAGGTATCATCCTCAGGAACACTGTCTTCCTTGAGCCAGTCTTTCATTGACCTGGTGCACACTAATCAGGCTGGACTGGCTGGCCAGCAAGCCCCAAGGATTTTCTCTCCACCTCACCGGCATTGGGATTACAGGCATGGGTTCCCATGTCTATCATTTTTTAACATGTGTTCTGGGCATAAAACTCATGCTTTTGAGGTAAGGACTTAGCTGACTGAGGGATGACCCAGCCCCAGTTCTGACCCTTTCACTAACCCCCTTGCTACTGTACTTCCTGTAGGTATGGCCGAATCTCTTCTGATACTTTTAATATGATCTAAACTAGTCTCTTTGCCTTCATCCTCACCTATTAATGTGTATTCATTCTTACCTCATATGTCAGAGTGATGCTGTTCAAATTTGCTGATCCCTCTATTTAATGGTACCCAGGTTACTTAGCATAAAATATAATGCGTTACACGGTCTGATCACTGCTTACCCTCATCTTTTCTAGTTCTCTCAACTGCTTTTCCCATTCCAGAATGCTAGCAATTTCCTCACTGTTCCTTTAGGATACCGAGTATGCTTGTGCCTACAGTCCTGCCTCAAGGCCTTCTACACCTGTCCCCTACGTATACATTATTCAATTCCTTTTCTCCTTCACTCTTCTCTCTAAGATTTTCTCTCAGAATTCAACTTAAAACTCCAACAGACCCACTGTAGTGGCTCGTGTCTAGAATTCCAGCTCTTGGGTATGTAAGATCAGGGAAGATCCCCCATGTGTTCAAGGCCAGCCTAGGATACAGAACAAGATTTGTAAACAAAAATATTAACAGAACAAAACTCAAAACTGCAACAATTATACCCCATTTCTATCTCCTCCCCATACTTAATTTTTCTCCACAGTATAGCACATTCTAACACAAATATTTACACATAAGGAAATAAAATGCCAGCTCTCTAAGGCAAGGATTTTTATAGGTTTACTTGTGTCCCCAGTACCTAGAACATTTTGATGGCATGTTAGGTGCCTGACAAATGATCTGAATAGCATGCGTGTTCCTTGGCACACTGGGCACACTCATAGGCACATATCATGTATTGTTACTAGTGCACACCATTGTCTAGCTCAGCAGCTAAGGCAGAAAACTCCCAATCAGCATTTTCTCCATCAGGCTGATGCTCACAGCGGCTGCCGACTCTCACCTGGAATGCCTGCCTTCACAGTGAGGTCAGAACAGGATGAAGCCCTGATACAGAAAATGCTTATGCAGGTTCATGTAAGACACCAGGCAAACAGAGAGCTGTGGTTCCCGATCCCACCTTTCAAACCTCTGTTGCTCCCAACTCTCCAACCCCATTCTCCAGGAATAAGAACTCCAGTCTTTTTCCCATCACAAGTCTCCAATCCCATTCTCCAGGAATAAGAACTCCAGTCCTTCTCCCCATCACAAGTCTCTGATCCCAGCACTAATTAGTCCCCTCCCAATCTGTCCTTGATAGCTTCACCTCCGTGTGGTGAAGTACCTGCCTCATTCCTGTGTCAGCATGACGGCTCTGAAGGCTCAGTTCTGGAAGTCCAGCTGAAGCCTGCTTCCTCCTGGAGGTCTTCTAGCTCTCTACACTCTTCCCCTCTCACAGTGACCATTTGTGCCACCTCATCTTGTATCTAATTATATAATTTTTTATCTTCTAAACCAAAAACCAGGTTGGGGAGCATGTGGGAAGAAGGGTAAACTGGAACTCCAAACTGCTGCCTTCTAGATTTCTTTCCTCCATTGGCAGGAAGAAATTGGATACTTTTTCTTGGGGACACTGTGAGGATCAAATGTGATGATGTGGGCAATTGTGCTGACGTCACACCCACACACGCACACACACACACATATCATTAGCACTGATTTCTTAAAAATAAACAGCAAAGTGACACGTTTGGGCAGCGACAAATAACTACTGAGAAAAAACTACTTCTGATGAGAATAAGATCCTTTTCTTTTTATCTATTTTTAAAGAACACTTTCCCTAACACACCAGGCTTCCTTGTTCTTTCTCAAAAGTCTTTCTCCCCTACCATGGATGGCTGTTTGTCTTCGGTGTTTGCTAAACCCCATGCCAGCTTAAATGATGGCTTGCCTGCCTTCCTTCCTTCTTTCCTTCCTTCCTTCCTCCCTCCCTCCCTCCCTCCCTCCCTCCCTCCCTTCCTTCCTTCCCTCTACCCCTCCTCATTACTGCTGAGATCTACAGTGGGCTGCTCTGGGGCTTTCTTTCAAACTATAACACTTGTCCTTGACCTTGGGTCGAATCCATTCTTAAATTCTTTTATTAATGAGTCTGAGAACCCCAAGAAGAGACCCTCACTTCTCCTGTATCACTTGGAAATCACTAAGAGACCCCAGTGATTGCCAGAAACAGTATCTTCCCATGGAACCTGTGGCAGAGAATCTAGCTGAGAAAGAGACAAGTCCGGCAATAAGGGTTGGAGACTGAAGTCTTAGTTTAGTAGTGAGAGCCATGCCCTATGACATTAGCACCTGGCGCTCCCTCTTGAATTTGTCAGCTATTAAAAGAGGGGATGTGGAAAGAATTGTAAGGTATCTTCTAGATTATAACTCCAAGGCTCTTTTAAAGTCTACTTAAAAATGCCACATCTCTCATCTGTGGAGCAGAATAATGTCTTATAGCATATTGCATGGTTTTATTTGGCAATTCCTGTCATTTCAATCAGGGCATACATTATTCTTCAAATTTTGAAAGTATGTGGGACATCTTTAACTTAAAATATTATGTGTCTGAAGGAAGCCCAGCAGGGATGGTCTGTGTGCACATGTGTTTAGGACACGGGAGGTGCCAGCAGATGCTGTGCTGTTCATGGACACTGTACCCAGGCTTTGCTGTGACACAGCACATTCACCCTGATGACATCCTGGGAAATGGATGTTTTCCCTTTAAAGCTTCAGAGGAGAATAGTTCATAATTTAGTTTTACCTAACCATTCACTTGTATTCAGTTAATTTTATTTCAAAACATCACTCAAACAAAGTAAATGAAAAATAAAAATGAGTCTTCTGCTGTTTAGTGTGTTGCCATTTTATATAACATTATTTCTCTGTCTTTTTTTTTTTTTTCGAGACAGGGTTTCCCTGTAGTTTTGGAGCCTGTCCTGGAACTAGCTCTTGTAGACCAGGCTGGTCTCAAACTCACAGAGATCTGCCTGCCTCTGCCTCCTGAGTGCTGGGATTAAAGGTGTGTGCCACCATCGCCTGGCCATTCTTAAAGTCTTTTAAGAGCCTGCTATTTGAAATTTAACGTGTAGTGTGATCGTCTTGCCACAGAAAGGGGATATGGACAGATGATCCTCATGATGACAACGACACTGACAGCAGCAGCAAAGCCCACCTGTCTCTCACTGGACATTATCCAAAGGAGAAGCACTTACTGGGCCATGGGCTGGGAGCCTAGTCTGGAATCCGGGGACCTGTCCTTATTCAGGAACCGCTGTGAAGAGGGAGAGAAAACAAACAGTAAGTCAACAGAAAGAACAGCGCGGTTAGTGTCCACACACTGAGAACCCGTCAGCTTCCTCCATGAAGACAGAACATGAATGTCTACGTCCTATTGAACGTGGATGTCTAGCCCAGTAACTTACTCACTCCTATGGAAAATCAAGAGCTAATCTACCACAGTTTAAAACTTTATAAACAAGGTTAGTTTTCAGATGCTGGTACTGGAAAAAAAAACACCAAAACAAACAAAATTATCATCATCATCAACAACAAAACCCACAAGAAAAACAGAGAGGAGAGGCTGTTTATTAGCCTCAGGTAACTTAACCATGGCTGCTGCTTAGCTCCACACATCTCTTTCACCGGTGCATCTTTTCTTTCTAGGTTTCTCACCGTCTCCATATTTTTTATATTGAGGCTCAACTGAACTGAATTTGAACACTCTAAACCTTTTACAATTTTTTTCAGTAAATCTTACTTCATTAATGGCATCCCTGAGAAAAAGGCCGAGTACACACTTTTAGAGGCACCAGCTTAACTCTGAGTGCTTACACTTTCTCTAGAATTTGAAGCACACCGAGGGAACAGTGTTTAATATACCACAGTGCTTTATAAATCAACCCAGTGCTGCCCTAACACAGACTGAGATAATTAGATGTTACAAAGAAGATCCATCTGATATTCAAAGTAAGACAATAACTTGCTGAATTGTGTACAGATGGAAGATACGTACACAATCATTCAGAAAACAGCAAAGAATGGGAATGATGGAAAAGGACAGAGCTTTGCTTTGAACCCTGCTTGAGAACTCCTGCTTTTCCAGCCTCCCCTCCGCTGCAGCTCACTTTGCCTCTCCACTTTTCCTCCTGCATAACCAGAGTTTTGCAGGATGGTGCCTTGGCGAGCTTTGGCACCAAGTATCTTTCAACTAGCATTACGTGCATATTAGAATATTATAAAGAATTTAAGACAACTGCTTTTCCTGACTATGGTTATGTGTTTAGTATCAGTCAGCTTTAAAACAAACATTTAGAGGCCGGGCGGTCGTGGCGCACGCCTGTAATCCCAGCACTTGGGAGGCAGAGACAGGCGGATCTCTGTGAGTTCGAGGCCAGCCTGGTCTACCAAGGGAGTTCCAGGACAGGCTCCAAAGCTACAGAGAAACCCTGTCTCGAAAAACCAAAAAAAAAAAAAAAAAGAGTGATGACAGGGAGTGAAAGGTGGGTGCAGGAGAAGTGACCCCAACAACACAAGAACTAATAGTATATCTTGATTTTTCTTCACCGCTAAAATTGATGAGACTGAGAAAATATACTGAGAAAAAAATATATATCCACAGCCAATTTCAAATTCAAAGTCTAGTCCAGATTGTTGAAAATCCTACCTGCCCTCATCCAATAGCACACACAACAAGCAACAAAAAGCAGCAAAGCCAAACTCAGGGAACATTAATTCTCACAGAACTTTCTCTACCTCTTTATGAGCATGTAAGTTCCAAACATATTAATCAAATTAAATGGAAGTTTTAAATTTTAAAAATTACCTACAAGGTCTAAGTATTATTTCAACTTCATAGCCCAATGGAAGCCAGCATCTTGCTAAAAATTTTTGTATGTTTCTAAACCATGGTCAAATGACTGGGCTTAATGAGAGAACCAAACATAGAGCTCTCATCATGAATTCTCACCAATCTGTACCCACTCTGGAGCCACTGAGAAATCAAGCCAAATCTCTCTGTGAAGCCAGTGCTGCCCTATGTGGGTCTTAGTGTTGTTTATAAGACTCTGCTCATGTGAACGGAATGCTGGGATACCCTCAGAAATGTTGTCTGAAGTACACTGTAAAGAGTGTGACAGAAAGCAGCAATGGCTGTGTGTGTGTGTGTGTGTGTGTGTGTGTGTGTGTCAGAGAGAGAGAGAATAAAACAAACAATAAAAGATAAATTATAGAGTCAATACTGTCCATGCTATGTTTCCCCTTGTGGTCTTACCACTGGTATACCTGACTCTCTTTTTATCTTATAAATCTTAAGTTAGCAGGGAGCCCATAGTGCAACGTTCTGACATTTATTTTAAAAGACACTTACTTAATGAGGACGAATACTTTACTCTAAACCCCTTTACTCACTCATTCCTTGGTCTCAGCAGCAGCACATCACATGGGTAGTGACTCATGGAGGCAGTAGGAGGGGAGAAGGAGTTTCTGTGAGCTGTTGTTTGTCTTTAAACAGGAAGACCCCAAGGCTGGAATGCAATCAGCCCATAGATGCCTCCCACCATCAACAAGGCCAAGAAGCATGGCTGCCCTTCCTTCCCTCCTTTCCACACACACCTCAGTTGTTTTGTGACTCCGTTTCCTCTTCATGGGCACCCTTGATTTGGAGAGGAGGATGAAGAGAGGAAGATGAGCAAAGCGAGGATGAGGAATGGGAGGACCAGAATCTAGAGACTCCTGCTTCCCAAGCCCTCATCTTCTTGAGGGTGATTTTCAATTTAGAATGCAACGAGGCTTAAATATGAAGGGAATGATAAATGGAGCAACTTAAAATGATACCACTGGTTATGTGGAGGAGAAGTAAACAACATACAAACAACTTGAGGAAAGAGAAAGGGGCCATGCAAACAACTCATCGGAATGGATAGGTCTAAAAACGTAAAAGATGGGCAAAAAATCATATGAATGTTCAATCAATGCACGTTGTAGCTAGCACAGCAGCAGCAGATAAGGCAGGGTTATGATACAGTATAGCTTTATTTTACATGCTGATACATTTACCTCTCCAAATGTTTCACCTCTATTTAGTGGGATTGATTCTTTTTTTTTCCTTTTAGAACATAGATACAAGAGAAGAAAGTTGCCAATGAGGGTTTGGTGGTTAAATTCTAGTCTTGGTTCTGTTTACTGTTAACTTTGTGTGGCCCTAGTAAGCCACTTAACCTCTCTTGGGATTTCTGTTAACTAGAAAAGGGAGAGGGGCTCAGAACCAAGCACAAGCTCTCACAGTACCACATTCTTATTTCTACAGATGAGGAAATGGAGGCCCAGAGTTACCCAGGCTACAGAGCAGCTGAAGGCTTACACCAAGCTTTCTAAAGTTGAGTTAACAGGAAAACTAATTCTCCGTACAACTTTGTTCGAAGTCTCAAGTGCAAACAGGAAGCAGTATAGTCCTCTGGGTTAACAACTAGGTTTGTACAGCCTGGCACACTCTGCCACTGGTATGGATCCCAGTGCTTTAACGCATAGGTCGCAGACTGTAACTAAATGTAGGGCTGTGTCATGCACCTCCACCAAGCAGCCTTGGTACTACACCCATAGCTTGGACACGTCATGCTGTGGCTGCCATTATACCACATAGTGCCAGCAAAGGCTGCCTGGACACAACTAGGATCTGAAGTGACTGTGTTTTGGATGTCAGTGTTTTTATTATACACACAGTTTTCTGCACTTATAGAACCAAAACAACTGCATTATGGAATGAAAAGAAACAAACACAGCCTTGTCTTGGTGTCATTCTTTAGCATGTGACAAATTAATATATCTCTGGATTGTTGAGTTAAAATGTTGGATTTTAAAAGTTGCTGCTTGAGTTCCATAAAAAAATTTATTAAATGAAGTTTGTTTGGGATTAGGACAGACTTTCTAACTATGTCTGAAATGGCTTTAATGGTTCTTCTGACATATTATATGAAGTATGTATGCAATGCTCTAATGCGAGAGGATATATCCTAAAAGAGAGGTACTCGTTCAACTCTCCTTTAGCTATCAACCACCACACTTTTTCACTAGCAAAATCAGAATGTCTAACAGGTATGCAGGGGTCAAGTTTGAAGCCAACATCCATACAATGAGCTATCACTTTGCATCCATCAAATAGACCCAAGGACAAGGAACTCTACCAGGCCAGGAATGCGAAGGGCTCTAACCACTCTTCTCTATTCTTTTCTCTAAAACAAAACAAAACAAAATGAACAAAAACAAAAAACAAAAGCCAGGGGATCTTTAAAATACTTCTTCTGTCTGTGGACTTGAATCAAAGCTTGTAAACCACAGCAGAGACAATGGAGGTAACCTGGGTTAACTTGTCTCACAATGCACTTACACATACTCTGGTCTTTGTCTCTTGGCTTTCTAACACTGTAACATGGCCACAGGCACTGCAGAGAGGAATTTAGATGTCTTTCTCCTTTGACCAGAATTAAATAAATTAATTTTCCTTTTCCAATTTCTGTTTGCTGATTTCTTTGGAATACAGGGAAACTGAGGCAGTGAGTTTATGGGCTTAAGTACTCTGAACCCTGAACACAGACAACCCTTTCCACTCTTATCACAGATTTTAGAGTGAAGAATTGTTGATAACATGTTACAAGTTAGGGTATAAAATGCTTCCTATCAGTGGTTTAATATGCTGATCGATGCAAAATTTAATAGCATTACTGGGATGTATGGTAGGGCCTTGGTGGAGGAAGTAGGTCACTGGGGACACTCCCTGGAAGGGCTGTCCTGCTTTTAGCTCTTTTCTTGTTCCCTTTTTGTTTCCATGGTTGCCAAGAACCGAGTGGCTCTAATCCCTCATGGCTTCTCTACAAGAGTGCTTTACTTCACCACAGGCCTGAAAACCATGGACCCAGCAGACTGCTGGTGAACCCTTGGAAACTGTGAGCCAGAAAAAACACTCATGCTTTTAAACAGTTTCTTGGAGGAATGCTGACACAGCAACAGAGCCGAACCCACCGTGAGTCCAGGGGGATGAACCCACAGGCATGTTCAAGCACCTCTCATCTTTATGTTTCTTTTCTTCTAGTGGTGGTGTTGGGGAGCAAACTCAGAGCCTCAAACTAAGCAAATGCTTTTCTCCTGAGCTACATCCCTAGACAAAGAACACGTTTTTGAAATAGACATTTGATCACATCACCTCTCTGCTTTCCGCACTTTGATGGCTCACGACCACACTTGAGTAAACTCCAACTCCCTAATGTGTCATATGAAAGCTCCCAAGATTCTTTTATTTACTTGGGGTCAGTCTTTTCTCTTATCTCAAGCTCTTACCATGATGCTGCCTTAGGTCACCTTAGGTTCTTCACAGGCTGTTGCTAATGTCCCAAAGGTATTCCCCCCACCCCCCGTGATAACTTCCAGTTTCCACAAATGACCCCACAATTTCCGGTCACTGTCCTTCTCTGCTTATGTCTAATTTTGTGACTCTCCTACTAATGCCACTTTCATTCTTTAGGCTGCAATGCAGGAACTAGTTCTGATTCATTGGCCATCACTATCCACACTCCATTTTACCAAGCTTTCTTCAAGTGTTCAGCAAACAAGGAAGATGCCGAAGCAGGTGAAGCAGTGAGCATGGGATCCCCAGGTGAGGGCTGAGCGCGCGCGCACATACACACACACACACACACACACACACACACACACACACACACACAAGGATCCCAGCTTGAGAAGGGGTTTACCATACAAGGAAGTGCAGATCTCTCAAAACAGATGCAGAAACAGGGTGAAATTACAGAAATATACAGAAAATCAGGATGGAATCATGAGGGATTCATGTTAGAATCCTGTGAAAGGCAAGAGCCAACGCTGACTGGGAGCATGGAAGTCGCAGCTTGAGGGGTGTGGGTACTATTTTCTTTGAGAATGTGTGGGGAGTGTGGCAGTGTGTCAAGGTGAACGAACAGAAAGATGACAAGACAGTGAGCCCCACTGAGGCAGGTAGTCACGATTAACAAGGTGGTAAATTTTTTTTTGAAAAAAGAGACAAATAAATATAGAACTCACATGACAGAAATGGACAAGGGGTTTACTCTAGGCTTGGAGACCAATGGGACAAATTACAGGTCCAAAGTGCTGCTCATGCATCGGGCATCAAACTGCTAAATAATGGGCTTCTATGAATTGACTTCCTGTGGCCCACGTGGTCTGGACTGCAAAGAAGAGAAGTGGACTGTGGGGAAGCAAGAAGTCAGAAAACATCAGAGAAGACCTCTATTTAAAAAAGTGTGCTAACTAACGAATAGTATGTGCAAGAGTGCATGCACTTGTGAGAATGTGTGTGTGTCACAGAGTGTGGAGGTCACATGACAAGCTGCAGGAGTCAGTTCCTTCCTTGAACTATGTGGATGGCAGAGATTGAGCTCAGGTAGTCAGGCTTGAGAGAAATTACCTTTACCAGCTGAGCCATCTTGCCCAGCTGACACCTACTCCCCGCTTTTTACAACTCCTGCAAACAAAAGAGCTATTTGGGTCTCTACTTCCTCTTTTGAGCAAGAATTATTTTCTAATCTCCCATCATGAAGGAGTAATTCTTCCCAAATCAGGTCATGTGGACTATAAGGAAATTCTCTGCTTTAAGATACAGTAGCCTGTAGGTGGTGGCTGCGGAGGCACACCCACAGTAATTAGGGAACAATAAGGGTGAAATAGAAAAGGCTCTCTCAGTGCTGAAATGCTCAAGTCAAAGAGTGCTTAAAGCAAATTTGCTCCAATATGTTGAGAAAGATGTGTTATTTCATGGTTCATTTGAATTAAAAAAGGACCCTTGAATAAGAAAGGATCCATTCCCTTTTATGTTCCTAAAAAGAAACCATAAAATTAGTACCACTATTGATCACACTACTGTGATTGTTAAGTAATAACTAGAACATCAGCATATTGTTAATTTTCCATGGTTTTTGCAAAGACTGGTATCAATTCTTCAAACACAGGAAACAAGCAGTATCAACAGGTATCTACATCAGATTAAGAGACATTTTATAAAGCCAGGTCTAGTGGCTTATGAGATAGAAGGGTTGCTTGGTTCAAAGTCAGAGAGCAAAACTCTTTCCCCCCAACAATATTTCAACAGCACCACAAATTCTCAACCCTTGACAATGCACACCACATTTTAAACAATGCATTACCATCCTGGAATGCCAGTCGTGCTCAGGGTGAGCATCTGGTAAGTAGGAAGGCTGCCAAAGTGAGCAGAGCAGAGCTAGGGTGTGAGAGCTCCAGGGAAAGGTCACGCTGCTTGTCAAAGCAGAGGCAGTGTGGCTGATCATAATCAGTCCTGCCACTATCTAAAGGACATTTCTGACAGAGTGACTGGTGGGGCGTTCATCTGTCACATTTCAGAGAAATGTTGTTGATGTCTAGATTACCCTGAAGACACCATCACGAAGAACACACTGTGTTACTCTGTTAAAGACTCTTAACGGAGAGTCCTGGGCCACGTGGAACACTGACAACAGCACAGTAGATGTAATGTCATGTTTTATACATTCGAATAGTCATTATTCAAGACTTCTTACCTCAGAGAAATCAATAAATTTTACACAAGCAAACAATCCACGCCCATGATACATTCAGAAAAGAATTGGGATAAATCCCCTAAAAATACTTATTTGTGCGTCTTACAAAAAAAAAACAACAACAGAATTTTCACTGAAAATCTATTATTAGTCTATAAATTGAGCTTTTGACGGAAGATGGGCATAATAAAATGGAATGTGATAAAGGCTGAGTTTAGGCTCGAATTAGGAGCGAGCTGCTAAATGGGAAAACAATTCATATATATATTTTAAAAATATAAATTTAATTAAGAAGATATTAGGAATATTTTCTAAACCTACTTCTGGGGTCAAACTGCTGAGGGACTGTCCCAACGACTTTGTATTTCAGAGCTCGTGGCAATATTCTAGACCCTGCGCTAGGCTAGATAATCTGAAAACAAGCGGCAGTACATGGGGCCTCATCCTGTACCTAATGTTTTCATGAGATGCTAACAGGAACCACTAGTGTAAAATGTGTGTGTGTGCGCGTGTGTGTGAGCGTGCGCGTGTGCACGCATTGGGAGACAAACTATGATGGAATTATACGATGCTTTGGGGTTCTCTGTTCTTACTTTGGACTAGACAACAACAACAACAAAAAACAAAATAAAAAAGGCAGATGCTACTGAATATAATTAGACAGTGCACTTTGGCTTAGGAATTGGTTGTTTTGAATTAAACCAACTTGCTCCTACTGACTCTACATGCCAGGGAAATACTGAAAATAATCAAAACACATTCTTTTTACATGAAGATGTGCTATGATATATAGTTTTAGAATTATCTTGGGAAAATAAAAAAAATGGTTAGTATTTGTCTAGTGAATTTTTACAAAGCAGCACCATGATTGTGCTGTATTTCCAGAAGGCATCTAGCATTCCTGTGTATAAGTTTCACTAAATCTAGCAGCAACTGAAATTAGATGTTGAAACTATATATGAGACACACACACACATTATACCTGTGTCAATGATGAGCTACTTATAGAAGATAAATGATGCTTCTCAATTTTAAGTAATTTTTTTTTTACAAATTTCAAAAAGAAAAGAAAACTGAGAGTTTATCAAAAATAACAATAACAATACCCACAGCATTTTAGGAATTAAGAATATTCCGGTTGTTTTAGTAATTAAAAATGGTCTAAAAATACAATTTTTCTGTGTTAATGAAAATTGTTCAAGATGTATTAGTAAAAGTAAAAAGAACTTTAAGTATAATCCTAATTAATAAAATAAATCAACGTGAATGAAGTCATGCCTGCTCACATGCAGAGATTTTTGAAGGCCATGAAAAGCTTAGAATCAACAGGATTATAAGTGTACAGAACTTATTTTTAATCCTATACTATTTTTTATTCACTAAATTTTATAAAATATGAAGATGCATTACTTTTATAGTAAAACTAATTAAAAATGTTTAAAACAGAAATGAAAAAATAAGACCAAATTGTTAGAATGGCTTTTTCTATTAGATGCGAATTGGCAGCACATCTTGGTGGAGAAGTCCTAGATGAGCCTGGAGGAAACATCCATCTCCACACAGGCTACCAATGCTGCTGCCAGCCACCCCCACTTCAGTGTGTCAGGATTTGCACACGGAACCACACAGCAGGTGTGTCCACTGGGAGACCTTGGAGGAGGTGGCGGCTGCCATGTCACTGAAAGGCATAATTTTAGTTTTTATTGAATAGTTTGAACAGAAGTCAATTTAAAAAGGACAGTTGAGGTTTCTTTCCTTAAAGTATAGAGAATAAAACTGACCACTGGGACATGCCTGTAGTCCCAGCTACTTGGGAGACTGAGGTGGGAGAACCCTTGAACCCAGCAGTTCATGGTCAGTCTGAGCAACAGAGTAAGACCCCCATCTCAGAAACAGACTAAAATAAACAGAACATGATTCTTACAAGTTCCATGAGAGGAAGGCACACTGAAACAAACATAAAACAGGCATGTAAAAAACCACAGTGACACAAGACCTGGCTGTGGAGGTTAATGCCTGTCTATTCTAACAAGATGGCCGAGAACAGAGGACATGGTTTGAGACTATGGAGGCCACACCCCTTATTATAGTAGTGTCATCTGAATGAGTATCTCTCTACTTTATGGATCTCAATTTGTTCATCTGTACAATGAAGTAGCTGAGCTAGAATCACAGCTTCACTCCTGGCACAGATCCATAATGCTATGTACTCAGACCTCCCACAAATCCTAGTCACTTTTCATACTCTTGATAATAAGAAAAGGCTGGCATTCAAAATTAAATCTCTGATGCATTCTTATGGTATGTTTATAAGACAGAATCTTGATCAAATCAACCATACTTATTTTGATAAAGAATTAATTAAAAAATACAATATACTAGGTGCTAGGGATGCGTAGGTTCACATTTATCAAGGTTGATTGTCAGATTCAATGACTCAGTATTCAAGGCATTTTAGTGCCTGGGGCAATATCATGTTTATTGGGGACTTCTTTTTACATTAGCACAGATCATTTCTCTCTCTCCAGGAATCATCACACCGTCTAATACACATTCAACAACAAATTCCCTGGAAGATATCGGTCTGTCTGTCTATAAATAAGAAAACATGCACATTCCTAATTTTTTAAAGTACTGGAGACTGAACCAGTATCTTGTATTGCTAGGCAAGCACTCTAACACTGAATTACACCCACTGCTCTCTGTAGGATTCTAGTCTAACACATGGATTCATATAGACAGATCAAATTATATTCTTCCAGTAAATAAATTCATTCACCTTAACTTTAAAGCCTGATCCAAGCTCCATCTTTTCTGTGGGAATGTCCTATTTCCTGGCCCACACGGCTTCTTACTCTGTGTGACACTTGCTTTATGCATTAATACTAGTAACCATTCTTGTGCATGCTAGGCAAGTGTTCTACAACTTGTTATAATCTTGGCATAATACTTCATATTAAAAACTATTTAATTTGCATGTTGTATGTTTCCTTGAGATCTGTTAGAATTAAGGTTTGGTCTGAAGAACTAGCATACTGGGAGACGGATGTAAGGGCGTGTCTGCAGCATGGAGATCCAAACTGGACACAACTACAGTCTGAACTATACCATGACACAGTGAGTCCATCTAAGGAGAAGAAGGATACAGGCAGTGAGAGTTCTCTGGAGTAAGTGGTCCCTTAGGAACACTGCCACATTAGGAACAGGAAGGTCAGGACCAATTTCACATGAGTAGTTAAATATAGAAAACTCCTGGTTTCTCCTGTGGCTAACAGAATCAACGGAGAGGAAGTCAGGAGTACATAGGCTTAATGATCAGCATGGTGCAAACTGGGGACACCAGGATTGCTTGATCTTTCATTGCATTTCATACTAAACCAAAAGCTGTGTTATTGCCTCCATGCTAACGTTATATTTCCACTGCACTGATTTATCTGGGTTGTAAATTTAGTATAGAATTGCTGAGTTGGTGACATGTAGCTTTTCAAAATCCCCATGCTAAATTTCTAAGCCTCCCAATGACAGTTTTTGGAGATAATGAGAATCTTCACAAGTGGAATTTGTGCTTTTACAAAATAGACATAAGAGAGATTCTTCTCCATCTATCCTGTGAGGTTGCAATCAATGGAGCTGCAAACCAAAGTCCACCCTCAACAGATACCAGATCTACTAGTACCTTAACCTTGGATTTGCTAGTCTTGCCAGTCTCCAAACTGTGAAAATTATTCATCATGTAAGCCATTATAAATTACTGCATATTTGTTATAACAGTCCCTAAGACAAGCCTCTGCCTAATTTTGTAAATCTGGTGTTCATTAGTAGAAAGGAGAGCTTCCTGTAACTAGTGGCAAATCTGGCTAAGTCTACCAGCCTTCTCCTGCTTCTCCGTCTTCTCCAATCTGATGAAACATGCAGGAAATCTCTCACTCTTTATTTCTAGACTTTACCCAAGTTATCCCTTCTCCCTGCCCCCTGCATTTGAAAGGGATGCTGTTCTAAGCTTGACTCCCTTGTCATATTTTGTTAGTAGGTTCTCTGTTGAGTTGTAGAGAGTAAGTGATGCAGGATCTCTAAATCCTGCAGAGATGCCGGTAGCCCCCGACTTGCTTCTCGTAGTTGAAAAAACAACAAAAATCTCTAGACATTGCCAAATGTCTCCTGGGAGGCAAAATCCCTACCAGCTGAGAAGCTCTAGTCTACCCAGGACTTATCTAGCATTTTGTTCTTCTGTAATGAAACAAACTCCTACGCCTTCCACAATTCATTATGTCTTGATTTTGCCTCCACAGCATATCAGTCTGTGTCCCTTCAATACTTGAAAAATAACTGGCTATCTTGTCTCCTCCAACAACTCCTCATTCTCTTGCCCTCACTTCTCTGAAGTGAAACTTTTGAGAATGGCTTCCACTTGCTTCTCACTTTAATTCCAGCACAAAGCTATCAGGGCCCTGTTGACTACCAAATGCTCAGATAATCCAACGGCTTGACTGGCAGGCGTGTCCAACCTGCAGCCTGTTTCCCACAAGTTCAAGGACAGTTAGGAAGGTGGTCCAACGTAAGATTATTTAAAATAAACTTATTTAAAATATCATTTAAACTTATTTAAATATTAGAGACTTGTAAGTGCATGTGTGTGTTTGTTTGTGTTCTTTTTCTTTTTGTAACTCGAAACATGGTTTTCAAGCAGGGACTTTGTAGACAGCAAAGTGGCATCACGATGTTGGGCATGCCTAAATATATAATTTGCTTCACCCTTAGATTCCAGGGCATGTCTTTTTCTTTTATTTTCTGTTTTCCAATCTATTCTTTTTTTTTTTTTTTTGACTCTATTAACACCAGTGTCAACTGGGCTCTGCCTTTGGCTTCCTTCTCTTCTGACTCCGCAGACCTTATCAGGGCCATGGCCTTTACCACAAACCCCGCTTTCCAGCAGGGAGGCTGACTACACTAATTCCTCTTCATTTGGTTTTGGAGCTCTACTTTCTCTCAAATCCCAGTCCAGCACTTCTGAGCGCTTGTGGATATTTCTACCTGGGATCTCTAAAGGCATCAGTAGCAAACTGAAATATCTAAAACTGAGCTAACCAGCTCTCCACAGCCACCTTGTCTCACCACACTGTTCCCAACGCTTCCTAGCTCATTAATTTTGTAGTATTATCATCTATTCAGCTATGAACAACCCAGCGACTTCAGAGTGACCTTAGGTTCTCGACCACTAAGCAGCTGAATAATGAAAAGCCAGGCAATCACAGCCTCTGCCTACCTCTCATCCCTCTGGCTCAGTCTCGTATTTTCCTTCTATGTATCCCTAATGAGTTTCCTCATGCTAGGTTTTATTACCTCTATTTTAACCACTAGTGCTAGTGCTATAATTAAAATCATTTTATGTAATTTCCTGGGGTACCTCCCCCAGGGGAACCCTTGTCTGGAGGATGGCAGAGTGCACAGGGTTGCTTGTGGCCCAGTGCCTCCATTTCTCCTCAACTTTTCCCCTTTATTTTTTTTTAACTTTTTTTAACTTTTTCCCTTTAAACCTACATTCCTCAGATACAATCATGACATTCTATACCTTATTCAAGTCCTCTCTCTTTGGGAATGTTTTGTCCTAAGTTCCTGTAACACTTCTTTTAAATCCCCAAAGCTTCAGGCTATGCATTTCTCCCTTGGGAACTATGTCTGGGCCTTCCCAGAACAGAATGGAAGGTTTCTCCCCGCGTGTTCCCAATGAAACAGGCATATTATCTCCATCCTGGTTCCAAGACTCTGTTGAAACTACCGGCTCACAGGTGGCTTGCCACCAGTCCGTCAAAATCGTTAGGGCAAGTGCCTCGTCCACTTATACCAGCTTCATTTGGAGTTACCACAATGCTCGGCATGGAAGAACTCAATAACTATGTGTTGAAAGTCTGAGCCAGAATGGGTTCAAATGCTAAAACCACAAGATACATATTGGTGTGTGTGTGTTCAAGAGCTAATGTCGTAAGTGGAATGGATCTAATAAGCCATATGCATAAGAAATACTATTCCTACCAGAAAGATACTGCTTTCTGACGGCACAGACCTTAAACGGCAATGGCACGTCTCTGGCTGGTAACAGCTGAAAGTGCCTTCAATTACTAGCAAGTGAAAGGAGCAGTCTTTATTCTGTGGACTCCTGTGAGCCCTGGTCAGTGTGCGCCTTCTAGGTGAGGCTGATGCGGTGTTAAGGTGACGCTGGAGATGCAAGCGCAGAGTGGAAAGCAGCACACCTAAAGCCACAGGCTCCACTTCCGGGCTGCATACCAGCACAGGCTGGGACTTGGGGGCTAGAACTCTATCCTCTCTGAGCCTCCTCAGTTTCCTTATCTGGAAAATGGCTACAACATTTACTTCATATACTTCTCATTGGTGCCCAGATCAAAAGAAGTAACAATGTAAACAATGGTATATCATAAGCATGAAAAATAAAGGAATATTTTATACAGATTGAAAAAAATCAAAGCATCATCTATGTAACACATTTTTGACAATACGTACCTTCTGAGAAGCTGAAGGCTTTTCTGTCTTAGTTTTCTCCTTGGGAGTTAAAGGAGGAGATCGCTCCTTTATCTCTGGAGGTGATTCTCGATACAGTGCTGGAATTAAAACAGGAAGTCATAGAATTAGAACCAGAGCACTGTTCCACCAGAGAACAAACTATGAAGGAGGGCAGGTATTTAAATGTAAAGAAACTGATATTCAATGCTTGGTTGTAGCAGCACGTGATGCGGAATATGCTCGCTAAGGTAGTCTGCAGTCTGACTACAGACTTTACAGGTAAAGAAGCTTTAATCATGAAGATCTAGAATGCAGACTATGTAGTCACATAGATGCTTATTTCATTTTTTCTCAACACACAGTCACTAGGAACCTGCTGAATGCAAGGTTACTGCTAGGTTGCCACACAGTCTCTGCTCTCCAGGAGCTCCTGTCTGCCTAGAGGCAGCCGTGCCCACAAATGCAGCATCATTTGAAAGGCAGCTAACGACAAAGACAAAGTGATTTGGGGGATGGAGAATCCTGAACAAAGGAAGTAGAAGGGGTGTCAAGCTCTGAAGAGCAGACAGAACTGTGCCCTGAAGGATAATTTGGAAACAAAGAATGCGTAACACAGATTTAGGATAATACCTAAGATTTAAATTTAAAACCCCTTTAATCTAAGATCATAATCTACATAGTCTATTGAGTCTACATGAAGTATGTGTATGTAAAAAATCATATGGGAATCTTAAAGTACTAAAGTGAAAATCTATTTTAATTAAGAGTAAATCAAAATTGAGAAATTCCAAAGATGTGTTTAATTGAACTTGCACAATTAAGATTATGAGTTTTTAGCTGGATGTGAGTATGGGTTGGGGTTACCCCTAGGTTTTTTTATATCTTGAGAAAAGAGTGTCAGATGTGACTGGGAGGAATTGATGGCGTTGTCTTTTCAGTGGCTCAGACACAGAGTCAGACTCTTTCACAATGGAATGGTGCTGGTCTCCTAAACGCCCCTGGTCTCAGCTGAACAGTGGGTAGAGATTCTGTTCGTATATAAACTCACATTCGCTTTGCAGAATGTGGCTTCAGATACAGATCAAGGACAATCCCTCCCACTCGTTTTAGAATGGGATATGTTGCTGAGAGTCATTTTCCCTGCTAATGCTAAATTCGGCAGTTGAGTTTTTGGTAAATTTAGGAAACAAATAGGATAAAAGGGAAAAAAGAACCCGCTGAAGGGTGAGATTGAGTTCTTATATTCTCAGGTATTCTGATTGCTCTCCTACTCTCACCTACACAAGGCTCTCACAAGAAACAGCGACTAAAGGAAGCATTAATTATCCTAAAGCACAGCAAGAAATGCCGACAACTGCAGGATGGTCCTGAGTAGAGGCGAGGCATCAGTTCTGCACAGAGCCGTCAACCATCATTGCAGGTGCTCACTACATAAGGAAAGTAAGCTTTGTTAGATTTTAACTCCCTGCAGATCATCTATCTGTAGCTTGTCAAGAGAGGAGAGCCTAAGGGTTTATTTCTGCAGAACATGCTATGGGAGACACATGATCTCTTTATACTGCCAAGTAAAAACAGTATCTGCAGATGTTTTCACTGGTATCTGACAGGAACAGGCTGATTCCTGTTAAAGTCACAGACATACTACCGTGCTTCACGACAGCTCTGCCACTGCCACTAAACTTAGCTGTGACCCTGTTCCAGAGCTTGCCCAGGAAAGAGTTGGGGGAGTGGGGATGTTTATGGCAGCCAGGAAGTCAGAGGTGTGGGGCATGTGGGAGAGGACTTTAACACCTTCTTAACTCTACCTGGGGTCTCTGCCCGACACCAGCTTCCTTCCATTCTCCCTAAGCTTCCTCCACTCTGCATTATCTTAAGCCATGCACTGTGCTTCCAGGAGACCTTACAAGCTGCCAGTCATTCCTTAGAGGGGGACATTAAAAGAAGTCCCTTCATCTAGCACAGTAATTAAGTATGACATTCTTCCTCCTTTTCAGTTTTAAAACTATCCTTTTGCTCTCACAATTTGAACTTGAAGGGGAATTAGTGTTAGTACTTCTGTTCACACCTAGTTTGGTTTCAACGGGTTTCAAAGATTAGCATGAAAATAGACTATTATGAATAAATAATTCTTTGTAGAAACAAAAGAGAATAAGTATTCATAACGGTGTTGCCTATTTCACTTTAAGTCAGAACTGCATGAGTGTCTGCGTAGGAGAACTTAGCAGATGGAGCTCAATGTCTTCATGAGATCCACAGGTCTCCATCAACTGCTGGGCATAGGCTCCAAGGTGGCTTTTCTGACTAGAGTGCCGGGCTTTCCCTAGCATGCCACCAGGCCAGCTGCTGTTAGAGGATTCTTCTGAAGAAGTCTGCTGCCTGCTCCTCACTTCACTGCTCCTGTTCACCTCACTTTCAGGCTTTCTGTGACAGCTCCATTTTCACCTTGCAAAGCCTCACAGCAAAACTCTAGATCTTAGAAGGCCTCACCAGGACTCCTCCTGTTCACTCTTCTTTTCACTAAAGCTGCTCAGTGAGCTTGCGAATGAGCCAGCCCCTCACTCATGGTTCAGAAGGCCAGAGCTGAGGGATACAAACAGGAAGAGTGAGAGCTGAAGGATTTGAGATTCTTCAGATGCTAGTCAACCCAGGAGTCACTGTGGCGAGCGAGGAGCTGACAGACTGTGTGCAGCAGCTGGCAGGGCAGAAGGAGCTGCAGGAAGTAGTTGCTGGGAGGGTCCCCAGGGATCACCTCCCTTCTCACAGCTTGGGAGCTCTCTGGCACCCTAGTGCCTCCTCTTTTCAGCTTTTCCATTGCAAGAATAAAAATGTTTCCTACTGGTAAACTCATGCAATGGTTATGTAGACAGTACAAGAAAGGGTAGAAACGATTAAATCTTGGGCACAGTTTTACCATCTTAGGGTAGCAGGAAGGGAGCATGCACTTACTTTCACTAGCCACATGATTAGCTGGAAAAAACCCTTCCTGCCCCTTTCCTAAGCTGCCGTACCACCAGTCTTCATTATCTTTGAAAAACACTCGGATAATGTCTCCGCGATGGATGGTTAGTTCATCTGATCGGCTCGCTGTGTAGTCATAAAGAGCCACAACCTAAGAGAGAGATAAGACCACCACAGCTTTATCACAACTGTGCCACAGAAAAAGCCCCAACACTCACTTCCTCTTGCAGAAGAGCAGCTGAAACCAAAGCAGGACTTTGGTAAGCCTGAGGCTGTCTCAAGGGTTGCTAATAGGATCAGGGGTGGTGGGAACACAGCAGGAGAAGCAAGATAAAAGACTGTGGGATTGAGAAATGGTTAAGAGTATTCAACACACAAAGATTAGTTTCAAAATACCAGATGTTGAAGTTTTAAAGTAAATTACTTTGAAGAAAAAAAAAAACCCAGCCCATCACACACCATTCCATTTCTTAGAAGTGCTTTCTGGTATACCTTGAGGTCCCAGTCCCTGCTCTAAGCAGATGCCTCTGAAAGAAAAAATCTTCAGGTTATCAGCTTTACAAAAAAGGAAAAGCTCAATGGAAGAACTTGATTATATAATTCTATTATCATTATTGGGTTTACTGCTGAAGTTTCTTTTTGAGAAAAACTTTTCTTGAAAAAAACCAGTTTTTCATAGTTTTACAGCAGCACCTATGCCTTCTGACTTTCCTTTAAAAGCTGATCTTTGCTAGACACAAACTAAGAGGAGAGGCCTTTCTATGAAATTCTTCTTGTTTTATAACAATATCCATCCTGTTTGACTTGTTTTCCTTAAAAAAAAACTACATGCAAGTCAAAAATGATGCTGCAGAGTGTTTAAAAGTCCTTTCTAGCATTTGGAAAGAGAGCTCAGTCCATCTCAGATCTGTTGCACTATGTGAAGTGGGCATTATAATATGTATACACATGAATATGCTTATTCTACTGTTTCTTCACTAAACAGGGCTTCAAACTGTGAAATGGAAACACATCATTATAGCCTTCTGAAACCAGGTTGATGGATTCCTTCAATGAACAACTATGTCAATCCTAAGGTGGCTGGCGCTGCACCCACAGTGGTAAACCAGCAGCAGGATCATTTCTAGAGGAGATACCTCACATAGGCTTTGTAGGAGACCAGAGGACAATTAGGAATTAGATGGGCAAAGTGTGTAGGTGTGCATCTCAGGCCGATTCCATAGCATGTTTGAGTTCAGTTAAGAGGAACCCCCAACTGGTTCAGTATGGTGAAGCCCTGCATTATGAGTGGCAGTCAAAGGCAGGGGAAGCTAACACTTGGGTAGTTAGTGGGGTCTGACGACACAGTCAAGGGAGTACTGTGGCTGCATGAGGCCAGCAGGCTTATTTGTACAGCTCCAGTTCTGAAGGACAGCGGGAGGATCAGCTTGGACAAATGTATCATGTAGGAAGCTGCACATCAGGTTTATGTCATCATGTGGACCACTGCTAATTTAGTTCATAAAGGTGATATATTAACGCTTTTACTACATTTTCCAAAAGGGTCTGTTGAGGAAAGAAGCTCTTGAGAGAGGTTCCACAAGACCTAGCATGAGATTGCCCACTATACCCCTATGGTAGTGCCCATCTATTACTGGATGCTTTCTTAGGCTCCAAATGCAGCACACAGACTACACGCTACCTGTGAACTTGCTACACACATTTTGTTATGGATCACACTGCACTCTTCAAAATGAAACCTTAAAACTCTAGCCCCGAATATGAATATATCTGGAGAGACTGCCTTTAAGGAGACACTTAAAGTTAAGTGATGTCACAAGTCATCCTGACCAATAGGATCACTATTTTTGGAAGAGGAAGAGATGCCAGAAGCACATAGGCACACAGAGAAAAGGACTATGTGAGCACACAGTGTAAAGGTGACCTCCTGCCAGAAAAAAAAAGGCCCCAGGAGAAACCTACACAGCTAATATCTTGGTCCTAGCCTACTAACCTCTGGAACTATGAGAAAGTAAATTCCTGCTGTTTAAGCCACCAAGTTTGTGTATTCTGGTAGTAGCTCTAGCAGACTGGCATAGTTCCAGAACTTGATGGCTTCAGATAAAACCTCATGTGGGAAGCACACATGAGGAATGCCTCCCATGCATCTACTTCCAGCCCTGGTGAGCCTAAGTTCCATCTTTACATTGTCTCCTGAGTGCCACGTCTAAGGCAGAGGCAATGCCTTCCTCATCAAATGTTACAAGCATCCTTGTTGATGGAGGATGATGGCTGATGAAGCTTTAGCCTCTAAATCAGTGCTTCTCAACCTGTGGGTCAGGACCCATTTGAAGATCAAAGTGCCCTTTCATGGAGATCACCTAAGACTACCTGAAAACACAGATATTTATAATATGATTTATAACAGTAGCAAATTACAGTTTTGAAGTGGCAATGAAAATAATTTTATAGTTGGGGGTCACCACAACACAAGGAACTGTATTAAAGAACTGCAGCATTAGAGAAGTTGGGAATGCAGTTCTGAAGCAATGGAACAGTCTTTGGAGTGTGGCATCATGACATTGCTATTGACATCTGGCACAACTGTCTATGTGTCTAACAATAAGGACTGGTGTGCCCGTCATGCCAACAGTCTACATTCTGGCAGTGGAGTCTGATCTTTGGTTATGCCTCTTCTCTTCTACAGAAAGTTCATGACAGAAACTATGTGGCTCAGGAGAAGCTGGAGGTATGGTATTCAAGTATGTGTTCCTATCTAAAACGCTATTACCTTCTCATATGAAAACACATACTCTCTTCTGATAATCAGAGTTTAATGGTGATCTTCTTTGGTTGAATTTGGCAGCAAATTCTGAATAAATACTGACCTTTCTATCTACAAGATTTTACTCTCTGAGTGGTTAAGAAAAACTGTAAAAAAAAAAAAAGTCAGCAGGCAAAAACCCAGCAAGAGGGCAAGTGGTTTGTCTCCAATGAACAGTATCTGGACCAGCCTCTTGGTCCAGCAGCCTCCCTATCAACAGTCTGCTCGGAAGACTCTCAGTGCGTGTCTTCTGTCACTTACTATTTGGCCCCTACAATGGTCTGCATGCATGTAGGACAGAATTCTTTTCTGCAACATGATTCAATTCTTGAGATAAAAGAGTAGTTATGAAATCTTTCTATAACAGATGTTAAAAGACAAGTGCTAGTGTATACATCTTATTACATGTTGATAACAAAAGGTCTGTGAAATGAGATGTTTTATAAAATCCACTTTGTTTATATATAGCTGGTCTTTGACTTTTGAAACTGTTAGCTCTAAGAACAGACCTCTAAGTTTAAGAATCATAATTGGCAGATGCATCTAATATACCTAATCATAGCTTATCCTGGCATGCCTTAAATGTACTTTAATGATTTATATTAAGTCTACACTTGAAAAAAAATCATCTAACAGTAATCTATTCACAGAAGTGTTGAATATTGCATACAATTCACTGAACATTATACTGGAAAACAGCATAATATTCCTGTGCCACTCTGAGTGAGGACCACGATTATTCAAAACAGAATCTCTCAAAGCCAAAGAGACTGCAAAAAAAATATTGACTTTGTTTCTATTTGCTTGTTTTTTGAGACCAGGTCTTTCTGTGTTACCCAGGCTGGCCTCAAATTTTTTGACTCAAGTGATCTTCCTGCCTCAGCCTCCATAATGGTGAAACTATAGGTACATACAACCACACTGAGTTAGGCTAGGCATTTGTTGTTGTTCTCTCTGACTCTCCTCTTTCCTTTTCCTTCTTTTTTTTGGGGGGGGGGAGGAGTGGGTATTGGCAGTCAAACACAGGGCCTTACATAGGATTGGCAGGTGCTCTGCAATGAGCTAAATCTCTAGTCAGGGTTCCTTTCGAGACAGGATTTTATACTGTGTATCCCATGTTGGCCTTGAACTCATGATCCTGCTGCCTCAGCCCACTCTCTCATCCCCCCCCCCAAATCCTGGATTATAGGTGTACTACCCAAATGGGGCATAAACTTTGGTTACAGATGCATAAATTTTTCAGTCTTACTGGAACTACCTACTGGACACTATTGTGTATTTTTAAAAAATTAGCCTGGTTATTACAAGATGCTAGGTAGGGTTTTCTTTGTAACATCTTTCAAGAAATTAAACATTTTAACTATCTTTGAAGGATTCTCAATTACCCTTATAGGAACATTAAGCAGTCAAGTTCAGCAGTCTGGCCGTTCCTTGTACTTTTATCTAGCATGAAATCCAATAGTCAATATTCATAATGCCCTCAGGCAGTTTACCAAGCCAAGTTATGTTGAATAAACTCATACACTCGAGTAATCAGGGCTTCAGCTGGCTTCATCCTCACTGGAGAACTTTGCTCTGCCAGCCTAAAACAAGTGCGACACCGGACTCCACTACCTTCTCTGTGCTTTCTCCTTAGTTTACTTGGTCTCACACTTTGTCTTCAGAACTGGGAAACTGCGTTTTGCTTGTTTTAGTTACCAACTCTGCAGGAGTTTGCTACAACTCCTCCATGGAACTACAAAATGTGCATTTTGCTTTGCAAATGAGCTGTTTTTTCCTGTATTCCTTTAATGTGAGTTGGACCTTGCTGTGCCATGCAGTGACCTAAGGTCATCTTGACCCTTCCCAGGATAACTTTTAAGTTTTGTCAGAATAATTTAAGAGACAACTTTAGGCCTAAATTGGTTTCACTGCCAAGATGCAACATTGCTAATAATTCCACTCATGCCTTTCTACTCTTGCTACCAAAACATGTAAATTTTCCCAATTGGCAGATGGACATTCATCCAAACAATTAGGGGCACGTATAATGCTTACTGGTAAGTTACTACCAATTAATTAATATAAGATAAAATTTAAAGAGCTGTTTAGCATTTATCTTAAAATTAATAAACTTTGAGGAAATTATTTCTAATGCTAATTAAGAAATACTGCTTTTACTATTAAAGCAGAAATAATATAAAATATCGTGAAAGGAAATTTAATGATAAATCCCGAATTGTGTAGAAACTCATCATTAAATGTTATATGACCCCTTTCCACATAGTGACGCTGGATTCTATTTTGCTTCATAAGAAGAATGAAGAAAAGCACACCCTATTCCTAGCATAGTATGGCAAATCAGTCTTCTAATTATTTATGGGAATGGGAATACAATATGAGAGAACCTGATGAGTATTTGTACAAAGTAATCAAGATGCTGTTACTTTTAACTAATCTTTTCTGGATAAAAATAGATAAGGAATCAGAGATAAAGAAAGCAAATAATTTCACAAAACATATCGCCTTGTACTAGACAAAAGCTTTGTTGCTGTCATGCTTTATAATGCTGGTATATGCAAAATCAGAAACATTTTATCAAAGTATTTGAAAGCATTTGATTTATATTATGTTCAGATAAAACAACAACCATGAGTAAATCAAACGATTATTAAACTAAGAATCAAGAGAGTGAATTTCCAGTCTTTCTCTGTGTCCCAGGTAAAGCACAGTACAGAACACCAGGTTTGTATGACTTTAAAATAAGAGGTTTGTGTAGATGGTATCCTGTACACCTACCTTTTGATTTATTTTACTATATGTGTTCAAATATTATTCCAGAAGAACAGCATTCATTGGTTTAAAAGTAATTTAAACTATGAATATACTGGATCATATATAAATTATAAAATCTTCTATCTGATTGATGCAATTCCATAACAGAAAGGTCCTCAGTGATAATTAGCAACAGCTAGAAAGCGCTTATTATTTCACCATTTTGGGAATTCTTTATCAAACAAATGAAAATGGGAGTTCATAAATTTTACTTTAGGCTTCAAAAATAAGTACTTTATATGTGAAGGTTCATTTTTATATGCTGACTAGTGAGCTCCTATGAATTGCTGTGTCCTTCCATATGTTTTAAAAACTAATTACCAATCAGGATCTAGGGTCTGTGAAAGCTAACCAGAGCAGAGGCAAATACATCCTGAATTTGTGATACTACTGGAAGATGGATGAACCTTTAACAAGTGAAACATAGCAGAGTTTTTGCTCAAAACAAATTATGGGGTCCTGGTCTCTTTTTTCATCTTTTTGCTTCTTGGCTACAATGAGCAGGTTCATTTTCAATACATACTTTCTCCACATTGTACTATATTTCCACAGCCCCCAAAACAACAAGGCCAAATATTAATAGACAAGTGCATGTACATGCATGTGAGTACCTGATGTGGAATATTAATAGATAAGCTCATGAACATGCATGTGAGCATCTGATGTGGAATATTGATAGACAAGTTCATGTACATGATGTGAGTACCTGGTGTGGAATATTAACAGATAAGCTCATGTACATGCATGTGAGTACCTGATGTAGAATATAAATAGATAAGCTCATGAACATGCCAAAACAAGCAAAAACAACAAGAAACCCACATTATTTGTAACTTTTTATACCCATCTAGTTGAAAAGGAACTTGATATATGATGTGGGAGTGTCATATATCAATCTGTTGATTTCATTGGTTAAGCAATAAAGAAACTGCTTGGCCCTGATAGGTTAAGACATAGGTGGGAGGAGTAAACAGACCAGAAGGCTGGGAGAAAGAAGCCGAGTCAGTGAGTCGCCATGATTCTCCCACTCCAGGCAGAAGCAGGTTAAGATCATTCCTGGTAAGCCAGTTCGTGGGCTACAGCAGATTATTAGAAATGGGCTAGTCGAGGTGCGAGAGTTAGCCTAGAAGAGGCTAGATAGAAATGGCCAAGCGGTGTTTAAAAGAATACAGTTTGTGTGTTGTTATTTCGGGGCATAAGCTAGCCATGCCGGCGGCCGGGTGCTGGGGACGCAGCCCCGCCGCTCGTACTACTACAGATATATAAGTAGTTATAAACACATGCTGATAGGCTTACAACACATGAAAACATACATGAAAATAACAGCACAGATTGTAAAGGTGGGGAAGAGTGACACTAAAACTCTTCCTAATCCAAATTAAATTATATTAAGATGTTAATTGAAATTCTAATGGTAATTACTAAGAAAACAACTCAATAAAACTGCTAAAAAATAGAAAGGGAGAGCAAAATAAAGATATGAATTTACCTTCCCCCAAATTAACAGTGGAAATTTAACAGAATAACAAGAAAAATACATAAAGACGCTAAAAAGCTAAACAAAACTGTAGACTTATCCATACCTTATCAGTAATTGAGTTAAACATAAATAGATTAAAATTTCAAAAAGAAAATTACAGGAGTAAATAAAAGTCATGAATCAACAAGAAGCTGTACAAGAGGAGCACTTCAGGTTTAAAGGACATCCATTAAATGAACTGGAGCATGATGTGGGAAGTTCGTCTGGATATGTGTTGCTTTTATTGGTTAATGAATAAAGCTGTTTCAGCCAGTGGCTTGGCAGAATAGAGCTAGGTGGGAAAAATTGAAGTGAATGCTGGGAGAAAAATGACAGAGTCAATGAGAAGCCATGGAGCCACAGCAGACAGACACGCTGGAACCTTGCCAGTAAGCCACAGCCACGTGGTGATACATAGGTTAATAGAAATGGTTAACCATATATAATAGAGCTAGCTAGCAATATGCTTAAGTGATTGGCCAAGCAGTGATTTAAATAATAGAGTTTCTAAGTGATTATTTTGTGTCGGGGCAGCTGGAAACGAATGAACAGCCTCCCCCAACAGGAGTAGCTGTCTTTGCATCTGGCAAAATGTTCTTCAAGACAAAACCTGTCACTATAGGCAAAGAATGATGTTTTATAATAAAATGCCAGTCAGTCAGGAAGATAAAAGTAAGCACAAGTATGCATTTACTGTATACAGCCTCAGAACACTGAAGAGAAAACTGAATTAGAAAAATAAAATAGCTCTAGAATAGGCAATATGCGAGACCACAAACTAAACCTTTTTAAGGATATAAAATTTAAAAACTCATGACCCTTAAGCTAAGTAAGAAGGTGAACCCAAGGAAAAACATATAGTTATCCTCTTGGCTAAGGGAAGTAGACAAAATTGCCGGGGAGAAAATTGGGATCTTGGGGGTGGGGTGGGATGGGGGTAAGGGGAGATGGGGAGAGAAAAGATAGAAGGGAAGGAGGGGGGGGACTTGGGGAAACAGGAGGATTGGGATAAAGGAAGGTTGGATAGGGGAGCACGGAACCACAATTCTTAGTTAAGGGAGCCACTTTAGGGTGGGCAAGAGACTTGACCCTAGAGGGGCTTCCAGGTGCCCAAGCCGAGGTCCCCAGTTAGTTCCTTGGGCAGCTGAGGATAGGGAACCTGAAATGACCCTATCCTAGAGCAATACTGACAAATATCTTGCATATCATCATAGAACCTTCATCTGGTGATGGATGGAGATAGAGACAGAGACCCACACTGGAGCACTGGACTGAGCTCCCAAGGTCCCAATGAGGAGCAGAAGGAGGGAGAACATGAGCAAAGAAGTTGGGACCACGAGGGGTGCACCCACCCACTGAGACAGTGGAGCTGATCTACTGGGAGCTCACCAAGGCCAGCTGGACTGTGACTGCAAAAGCATGGGATAAAACCGGACTCTCTGAACATGGCGAACAATGAGGGCTGATGAGACGCCAAGGACAATGGCACGGGGTTTTGATCCTACTTAATGTGCTGGCTTTGTGGGAGCCTAGCCAGTTTGGATGTTCACCTTCCTAGATATGGACGGAGGGGGGAGGACCTAGGACTTACCACAGGGCAGGGAACCCTGACTGCTCTTTGGACTGGAGAGGGAGGGGGAGAGGAGTGGGGGGAGGGGGAGAAGGATGGGAGGAGGGGGAGAAGGGTGGTAGGAGGGGGAGGGAAATGGGAGGCTGGGAGGAGGTGGAAACTTGTTTTTTTTCTCCTTTTCTCAATAAAAAAAAATTTAAAAAAATTTAAAAACTCAAATATCTACACATTAGAGTACTACACTGCGGTAAAAAACAATGACTTCTCGAATTTTGCATGCAAATGGAAGGAAATAGAAAACACTATTCGGAGTGAGGTAACCCAGACCCAAAAAGATGAATATGGGATGTACTCACTCATAATTGCTTTCTAGCCATAAATAAGGGTCACGGAGTCTACAATTGGTGGTCCTAAAGAAGCTAAGTAAGAAGTTGAACCAAAGGAAAAACATATAGTTATCCTCTTGGCTATGGGAAGTAGACAAAATTGCCAGGGAGAAAATTGGGATCTTGGGGGTGGGGTGGGATGGGGGTAAGGGGAGATGGGGAGAGAAAAGGGAGAAGGGGATTGATTGGGGGAACTTGGGGAAAAAGGAAGATTGGGATAAAGGAAGGTAGGATAGGGGAGCACGGAAGCACAATTCTTAGATAAGGGAGCCACCTTAGGGTTGGCAAGAGACTTGAACCTAGAGTGGCTCCCAGGAGCCGAAGCCGAGGTCCCCAGTTAGTTCCTTGGGCAGCTGAGGATAGGGAACCGGAAGTGACCCTATCCTATAGCAATACTGACGAATATCTTGCATATCATCATAGAACCTTCATCTGGTGATGGATGGAGATAGAGACAGAGACCCACACTGGAGCACTGGACTGAGCTCCCAAGGTCCCAATGAGGAGCAGAAGGAGGGAGAACATGAGCAAAGAAGTCAGGACCACGAGGGGTGCACCCACCCATTGAGACAGTGGAGCTGATCTACTGGGAGCTCACCAAGGCCAGCTGGACTGCGACTGAAAAAGCATGGGTTAAAACTGAGACTCTCTGAACATGGCGAACAATGAGGGCTGATGAGACGCAAAGGACAATGGCACGGGGTTTTGAACCTACTTAATGTGCTGGCTTTGTGGGAGCCTAGCCAGTTTGGATGTTCACCTTCCTAGATATGGACAGAGCGGGGAGGACCTAGGACTTACCACAGGGCAGGGAACCCTGACTGCTCTTTGGACTGGAGAGGGAGGGGGAGAGGAGTGGGAGGAGGGGGAGAAGGGTGGGTGGAGGGGGAGAGATATGGGAGGCTGGGAGGAGGTGGAAACTTGTTTTTTTTTTTCTTCCTTTTCTCAATAATAAAAAAACCCCTCAAATTCATAGAAAGCATATTCAACAACTATAACTAACTGAAATGGAAATCACTTACAAGGTAAAATTAGGAAAATTCACAAATATTAAATTAAATTAAATTAAATCAAGTACTTTAAACAACCACTAGACTAAAAAAGAAAGCTCAAGGATAAATGGAAACAAATAAAAAATTAACAATAATAAGTGAAGATGCAGAGAAACCAAAACCCTTATTCATTTCTGGTAGGATTTAATTGTGATTAAAATATTTAGGAAATCATTTTGGAAGTTTCTCAAAATATTACATATATTTTTACCATATTATGATACAGTTATTCTCCTAAATAGGGAGGATATAAATGCACGTGTTGTGTGTATGTATGCATGCAAATTGGCATATTCTTGGACACGTGTGTTTGTGTGTGAGCATGCAAGTTTGTGTGCATATGGAGGCCAGAGGTTGATGCCAGGTGTCTTTATTGATGGCTCTTCAGATAATAAACTGAATGCATGATGACACACTGTACAAGGTTGAGTGTTGTGAAAACATTCAGTAAGCCTGATACAAGGGGCTACATAATACATGCACACACACATGCACACTCACACACAAGCACACACACATAATAAGAGGCTAAATTTTATGGAATGGGAACCAAATTAAAATGTAGTTGTTATAAAAATTATAGTTACACCAGCACTCGGGAGGCAGAGGCAGGCGGATCTCTGTGAGTTCGAGACCAGCCTGGTCTACAGAGCTAGTTCCAGGACAGGCTCCAAAGCCACAGAGAAACCCTGTCTCGAAAAACCAAAAAAAAAAAAAAAAAAAAAAAAAAAAAAAAAAAAAAAAAAAAAAAAAAAAAAATTATAGTTACAACTGGAACAATGATTATGGGAGGTGAGGGTGCTTAGGATAAGCATAGCGACAGTACAGGTAAATGCACAAACATGAAGATTCAGTTTTTCATGTCAGAGAGCAGACTCTTGACTCTGGCCACGATAGCAAATGGTAAGAGATTAGATTGTAGAACTACAATGGACAGAGAAAGCAACATATGTGAGTACCTGCAACTAAAGGAGCCTAACAGTTACCAAGGGTTTACTTGTAGGAACCAATAGGCTGCTAGCAATGTCATAGAAAACTAGAGCAAATGGGAAGGCCCTGGAGAAGACAGGAGTATTGGGCAATACCTTTTTTAGTTTTGTTTTGTTTGTAAGTTTTCAATTAGCAACACCCTAAATATTGATTATAAAGATTATTTTCTTGAATAGAATGGAAACAATAGTCACGATTAGAATAACAGCTGGAAAATGATTCACACTTAGGTGTTAGATGTAAGTGTTTCAGTGAGCTTTCAAAATAGGTCTCAAGGAAGAGTGCAAGGAGGCCCAACCCCTCTCATTGGTGACACTCATAACTACCTTTTCATTCCTCCACTCCTGGCTTTCAAACAGCTGTCTGTGGCATGTGGGTAGCGGAGCTGCAGAGCAGCAGGTGTCCCTAATTTCCTTTCTCAAGGTCACAGGTGACTCTGCCTATGCACTAGAAAAACCACAGCTTCTGGCCTGCATTCTTCCCACCAAACCCCAAGATCCCCTTCTCACATCCAGGTTACCCTGACATATCTCTTTCAGCCCTCAGTTACTGAAAACCTCAAGGCTACTTTTCCTAGGAACTCACCTAGATTATATCCACTACCTCAAATCATCTGCTTGAGACTTCTTGGGCTGATAGAGTTCTTTTCAAGACATGTTTTCGATATTGGCTCTCTCAGAAAGTGACTCTGGAAGGCACTTGTACTGGGCTATGTCCCAAATCAAGGTCTTCCCAGTCCCTCTCCTGTGTGGCTTTGATCAGCCCTTGCCATGGTGCTCAGCAGTCTGCGGGCTTTGTCACACAGCTCTCTACCTACCTTATCAGTGTTACTTTACCCTTACAATAATGTAACACAGGTTAGAAGGGCTAACAGACACCATGTAGCAGATGTCTAAAATATCAACTGGGTTACAAGACTAACTGCCCTTATTACCTGAGCAACTCATGATTTCCACAAAATCTGCCTTGTGCTATGGAGTAACATAGAAATTTAATGACTTATTAATGTGGATCAATAATACTTCTAGAGTTATTGTTATTGGCCCATCTTCCATAATGCATTAACACATTAAACTGAAGTGTTTCTAGATGATCTTAAAAGACTGTCTGCCTCAGTTTCTCCTTTGGCATATAATGTTAATGAGAATACCCTTGTCTACAGAATTATGATGGACAATGAAATCACTTATAAAAAACACTTTACACAGTATTTGGCATACAGAAAGTGCCCCATATGTTGGAGATAATTATTGCTATTTAACTTTTCAAAAACTCTTCAATTCATAGAGGAATATTGTTTCCAGTAAAACGTTTCTTTAGAACATTTAAAGTTATAAAGATGATGTTATATTCTAATACAGATGTTAACTCCAACTACAAATCTGAAAATAATCTTTTTTTTAATTTCCATATTTGGTAAAATATGTTCTCAATCCCCAAAGTGCTCTGAGTGAAGCCTGCCTAGGCTGTACTAAGCTACCAGCAGTTGGTGATCAGGAAGCTTTCCAACATCTAATGCAACCATAGAATAAGTGTTCTTCCTTTTAGGAACTCATCACAGTCTACGCATCTAGCTAACCTGTGACTCAATGAAGTGGTTATACCAAGGAGTGTTGGTGTTAAGATACAGCAGTGCTGCCATCTCTGGCCAAGGCACAACTTGCTGTTGGCTGATGATATAACAAATAGCGCCCAGGAAAACGGAATTTGGTCTGTTTGTATTTGTCAAAGAAAGAAACTTATTATTTGAACATTAGTCATAGAAGACAATGGATGCCCAACTAAGCAGTAAAAACAGTACCAGTTTGATAGTCTTTATTTATTTTTTTTCAAGGCTGGGGATCAAACTCAGGGTCTTATAAATGCTAGGTAATTATCATTAAAGCTGAGCCCTCTGTCTCTTGTTTGATACCCTTTAGTTAAATTTAGCCTGAAATAAGAAATATTTCATGTTCACTGTTTTCTTTTCTGAATGAAAGTTTTCTTTAACAACACGGTTGACTCATGTTTGGTTTCTGTTGTAGAATATTTTGATACTTCTTTAAAATGATCAAATTTAATTATTTTTTTACAAATGGTAAATTTTAAGTAATCACTAAATCCTGTTTTAAAAGATACACAATTACAATTTTGTTAAACATAAAATAAAACTGAAAATACAATTAAATAATAATTCTTAAGCAAAACACGGAAAAACAATGTTACCTAAAATTAAAGCAGTAGCTGCCATTCAATTGTTTTGTATTTTCCTAATGTTTTGAACAGAAAATTCATAAAGGGACACTATAAAATATGACAATTCCAAAGAGACTGGAGAAGCTATTATGGTGGTTTGAAAGAAAATGGCACTCATAGGGAGTGGCATTATAAGGAGGTGTGGCATTTTTGGAGTAGGTGTGGCTTTGGTAGAGGAAGTATGTCACTGTGAGGTAGGCCTTTAGATCTCCGTTGATCAAGTTATGCTCCTGACAGTTGCCTCCTGCTGCCTGTTGATCAAGATGTAGAACTCTCAGCTCCTTTCTCCAGAACCAAGTCTACCTGTATGCTACCCAGCACAACAATAATGAACGAAATTTCTGCTTCAAGAGCTGATTAATGGGCCATCCTAGTAGAAGCATGGAAGAGAGTGGTGCTGAGGGTGATTAGAACTCTGGGGGCCTGGGATCCACAGGTTTCAGAGAAGAACTATGTTGCCTAGAGATCATTATTGTGATGTTTTGGCGAAGAATGTAGCTGCTTTTTGCCCTTGTCTGAAGAGTCTGCCTGAGGCTAATATGAAGAGATCTAGAATAATTTTATTGGCAGAGGAAATCTCAAAAACAGCCTAGTAAAGTCTCTTTCATGTAGTTATTAGTGTTAACTCTAATGATGATTTATAACGAAAGGGAACAAGTTGAGAAAGTAAAAATATAAAATGTACAATTTAGGAGAAAAGGAGCACCAGGAAGTAGAATGGAGCTAAGTCCTGTGTTCAAAGAGATAAACAGATTAAGAAATGGAATAAAGGGTGACCTCAGGGCAAGATCCCACCCAATCAAGTTTCCAACTTGTGAAGAGGAATTAAAGAAAAGCTTAGAGCCAGGCGTGGTGGCGCACAACTTTAATCCCAGAATGGGGAAGGCAGAGGCTGGCAGATCCTTGAGTTTGAGGCCAGTCTAGTCTACAGATGGAGATTCAGGGTAGCCAAGCTTAGGCAGTGAAGGAAACCACTGAAAACAGAAAGCTGGTGAAGATGTAACTGAGTGGGGTGTAGGGGGGATGCTCCAGTCCCAGGAAGCAACACAACTTGGCAGCTTTGGCTACGTGGTTCTGGCTTTAGAGTCAAGGGTAGATGAAAGGGATTGTGGAGTCTTTCTCTGTGACTAAGGAAGGCAGAGGTGTCTATCAGTCTATAAACTGTGTGTTCTTCCTCAGATGATCTTTGGTTACACTGCCACTTCGGTTTCGAGTGTCCTATTACTTTTTAAAGTTTGTCCCTCTTTGAAGATCCAGTTTAGTACAACCTTACCCTAACCTGCATTCCAAAATAACTCTGGTCCTGGGAATCCTCCCAGCATTCAGGCCTATTCTGTATTCCTGTACTTGTGCACACACTGCCATGGTGACATGAAATCCCTTCCATAATTGCTCTGAGCCTGCTTGGTCATTTTATACTTTTTTTTTTTTAAAACTGTGTATAGGTCATCTTTATTATAGATGCAAGAACTAGTTAAAGACATGTTTCCTAGTTTATGAAGACATGGATTATATGTTTTCTGGGTTTTGTTTTGGTATTTCAATAATGTTTGCCATACTCTTTTCCCATGTAAACTGTGTATCTGCTGGTACTTTAGAATTCAGTTCATGTCACTGTTACTTTATAGTGCTCCAGAGATAGGACCATTTTAGAATAAGTTTGATGGATTAAAAAAAATAGTAAAGAAAAAAGAGAATTAGGATGAAATCTACAAAACAATGTCAGTGGAGTGGCAATGGGAGAAACTTAACACAGGTTTCATAATTTACAATGTTCCGAGGAGAAAGAATGTGCAAGCACTTAATATACTGTTTATTATGAACAGTCATAAATGGTTTTAAAAGAGCAACTATTTTGCATTTGTTTTCAAGTTTCAGTAGAAATTTTAGCAGAACTGCTTTGAATTGCTACTTCATTGATATATGAAAACAGGCTCTTTTATGGCAAGCTATAAAAGCTTATAGTTTATAGGTTCCCTCTCCACCCTGCAATTACCTACAGGAAGAGATCAACCATAGGTTCTATTTTATGAGTTTTATAGGGGCATAGTCACCTCAGTTTACATGCTATGAATTCCTGGAAAATGCTATACATTGGAGAAGATAAAGTGTGCCCTTTGAATCAAGACATTTCATTTAAATCCATACTTTTATCTACAAGTATGATTTTACAACAATACATTAAACATGAAACTGTCACATTGTACATAAGTATATGTATAAAAACTATTTTATAAAATGTAGTAATACAGAATGTAGGAATCCTGTCAGCGTCAGGGCTAAACAATGAAAATAACATAGCAATAATGTTCCAAAATGCTGCAAAATAAGACCTATCATAAAATTTCAGAGACACAATAAAATTTACTTTGTATGACTCAATCAATAAATTTATGAACAAATTTAGTGTTGAGGCCAAGCAATACCATGGACACCTCAAATATTTAAAAAGTAACAAAACAGTCTAAAACTTTAAGGTTTAATTACTAATAAGTTATGTGACAAAAATTTATCAATTAACCTTTAAAAACTTTACTGTTAATCCAAAGAATGAATGTATGAACAACTATTGAGCCAACATTTAAATTTCAAGTCAATTTGGATATTTTAAATCCTAATGATGAAAGGGCTACTTTGACAAATAATAGGTATTTCATAACAGGCATAAACCTAATAAGAGACTGTACTTTGTCTGAACCTGTTGTAGCAGATATACAAATATAAACTTCTTAGAAAATATAAACTGTAATCTTAAAACTACTTCAAATCCACCTATTAAAAGAAAATGTGTGCTCATACGAGGATCACTGAACAAATTAAGAGCAAAGCATATTAGTAATTATTACAGATGTGAAAGGTAGGATCTTTGCAAAAAATTCAAGTCATTAATCAGAATAGGCAATTTGATATTGTTTGCATTTTGCTTTATTATTTTATTGAGGAGATTAAATAACAAAACTCAAATCACTAAGAAGCATGTGTACATTTGGCATGGCTTACTATGTTTTAATGTCTTCTGCAAGCATAATAACATGCCACAAAACATAAAATGACATGCTATGCATATGATAACATATTAAACAGCAGGTATACTTTAACTGTGTTTCCTAGGAACATTTACTCATGTTGGTTGGGGCTTCTTTTTGATTTGCAAATAAGTCCTTCATTTAAAGCAAATAAAGGACTCACGCCTATGCTGACTTAACTATTAACTAACTTTTACACCTGCCTTTCAGGGTTCAGACAAGGACCTCTGAAAAATTAGAGGCTGATAATTTACCCTTACCTTGCCACAGGCCATCAGCAGGTGCACAGACTAGTCTTTAAACGGCATAATCTAATTATTTTCATATAATCTTTCTATAATCATCTAATTTTCATATAATGGACTAATGTGCCTTGCTTGCATTTTTGTAGAGTGTTCAAGTGAATACTGTTCAACAAAAAAGTCAACACGAAGAAAGTTCCAGTTTTAATCTTCAAATCAGAACTGGGATATTAGGTACATATAAAATAAAGCCTATAATGTACAAGCAGGCCTAACAGGTTAGCTATACAAAAGAGTATTAGGCTAACATCCAATAACTTGCCTAAGACTCTGCCAGAAGGCAGAGATGATCAACTTCTATCACCAAATAAAACTATGATTGCACAGAGAATCCTGAGAGATAGTTTTAGATATGTAGACTTAATTCATCTCTCTCTTTTTTGCACAAAGATTCCTGAGAGATAGTTTTAGATATGTAGACTTAATTCATCTCTCTCTTTTTTGCACAGAGAACCCTGAGAGATGGTTTTAGATATGTAGACTTAATTCATCTCTCCCTTTTTTGCACAAAGAATCCTGAGAGATGGTTTTAGATATGTAGACTTAATTCATCTCTCTCTCTCTTTTGCACAGAGAACCCTGAGAGATGGTTTTAGATATGGAGACTTAATTCATCTCTCTCTCTTTTGCACAGAGAACTCTGAGAGATGGTTTTAGATATGTAGACTTAATTCATCTGTCTTTTGCACAGAGAACCCTGAGAGATGGTTTTAGATATGTAGACTTAATTCATCTCTCTCTCTTTTGCACAGAGAACCCTGAGAGATGGTTTTAGATATGGAGACTTAATTCATCTCTCTCTCTTTTGCACAGAGAACTCTGAGAGATGGTTTTAGATATGGAGACTTAATTCATCTCCCTTTTGGAAATGCATTCTCAGGTAGAGACAAGACTAAGACTTCGGCATGCGCAGGGCTGGGAGAGCAGCTCAGTGGGCGAGCACCTGCCTAACACGCCAGGCCACAGACTCACTGCTCACTTCTAAAACAAGGAAAAGCAAAACACCAGCTCAATATAGAAATCAAAAGGGAAGTCTGACTCATTTTGATGCAGGGCATCAATCCATTCAGGCACAGCCCTAACTTCCATTAAAGGTAGTGCAAAACCAGGGTGCTATGTATGCCAAAGACAACTCCCCCCCCCCCCCGAACCCAACAACGCTCACGTGCTCATGTAACAAATGAAAATAAAAAGTAAATAAGTCAATTGAAAAGAGGGCTAGGCAATGGAGAACAAAGGCACAGCGGTGGTTTTGTTTTCAGGCTAATCTATATTTACCTATGTGGCACAGCATTACAGTGTTAAGAAGCAAACTCACCCCTATAACCATATATTTAACTGAAAACTCTTCAGAATTCCACCCGAGACTATGAAGAAGTAGCACAGCATTCCCTGGGACAGTTACTTCCTGGCTAGAGTCACAACTAGCATTTAGTACTCTCCAAATGGGCTGCTGGCTGGCGCACGAGGAGCAAGAGCAAAGAAGGAACAGGTAACAGGCAGGAATGAGGGGCACGGAGGTTTCCAGACAAGTCAAGGTGTCACTGAGCCATTTTCAAATCTTGCGTAATTCCCTTTCTATTTTGTTTTTGGGCACAAAAGGGGGCTTAATACATGAGCTCTCCAGGCCAGGGAATACAAGGTTTGCATTTACAAATATCTCATGGTGATAATTTTTAAGGACTGATTGCCTTCTTTTTCCCATAAACATATTGGCCTCTTAAACAATTAAAGAGCTCAAGGACAAAAGTTATATAGAACTATACTTCTGCAAAAGTCAGACTTAATCTGTCCTGAGAACCTCAGGGAATCTGATAATGAAGAGACTTGTGATTCTGTGGGGAAGGGCCAAGACTGTCAGCAGGCTGAAGGACTGTAGCAGCGGGCAAAACATTCTTCAGTTTGTAGCAAAGAAACACCAGAATAGCTGGTCCTACCTCAGAACAACCTATAAAAAGAGAGCTGGAGGTTTGGGGAGTTCTCTCTCTCTCTCTCTTTCTCTCTCTCTCTCTCACACGCACACGCACGTGTGTATATGATATATATGCAAAAATGTGTTGACTATATGGGGTAAAATGGTATGAATACATTAGTAGCTACCATTTATGATCCAGCCAGGGGAGCAGAATTGTAAGACAACAACCAAGCACTACATGCATGAGAACCAGCTCCGACCTCAGGGTTCTTCTGGGGTCATTACTGTACACCTGCCATAAATACTAATAGCATCCCTGCTCTTGATTCCATGTGGATTAGGCTCTAATACTTCACCAATTAATAACAGAAATTCATCTATAATCATCTCAGAAACTACATAACAAGAAAACTGATGGGTTGCACTTTTTAGGGTTCTAGTATCTACATATGAACCAGAAATTTGACACAGGTGCCATAGGAATGCCTATAAGATTAAATTAAATTTCAAAAGTATGGAAATAATCTAAAGACTGAGTACATTACTCAAATACATTAAAAATAACAAATTTCCTTAATTCAGCTTCTAATTTTAGTAAAGAATCAAACTTACACAATGTTGTGGCTACTCTCTTAGTGTACTTACTAAGGAAAACTGGAACGACCCTACAGTTGAATATTTTTTATGGTTTTGTTAGTGACAAACATGACATACATATCATATACCTTAAATGATAAAACACATTAAACTAATCAAATATATAATAAAGTCAATTTTCTAGGAAGGCAATTTTTAATCACAAGACAATATCCAAATGTAGTTCAATATTGTTTCTATTTCATTTAAAATGATGAGCTGTTTCTCACAACAGAAAATGGTGAGTGATTTGAAGAGCTTGGAAGACTTATCCAAACGATGAGGAGACTGTGCTGAAGGGAGAGCAGATGTCTTCTAGATGACATCATCTTAGGAAAATTCCAACTGGAAACTAGTTACCTGGGCTTATTTCATACAAGCATGTTCAGAGACTAAAAGAAAATACCATTCTAAGTATGTTACTATAGTAAATAGTATAACTAACTGTCTTTTGTTGTCTAGACAAGAGGTACAATGTCACTCCCATAATAATGCAGTAAAATAACTTTTAAGAGAAATTGAGCAATAGGGAATTCTTTTACTATAATAAAACATCCACTCTAAATAATACTATTCTAGAAAATAGTTCATCTTAAAAGCAAGTATCATATTATATATTTACATTATTAAAAGTATAAATTATTTTAGGTTGAAATATGAACACATGGCTGTTAAGATTGCATGTTATTTTCCTATATTTTGGCAAAAAATAGGTTTTCTTTTATTTTCCACATCAAATTAATTTCTTGTAGGGCTGTACCTTTGGGAAAGAGAAGCTGCACGAGTTTTCAGGGACAGTGTCATCAACCAGCACCATTCTGTAGTTTCTTATCTGTCTTAACAAGGGGAAGGGAGAGGGAGGGATGGAGGGAGGGAGAGAGCGTCCCTTACCATTGGTGGTGCATCTACTTGTACTTGACGGATGCAAGGCCTTCTTTCTATGCTGATAAATGCTGCGGAAAGGAAGAAACCTTTGGTTATTTGGTTATTATGCTCATTACCTTGAAAACATCATAGCGTTCATAAGAAAGAAATGTTCCTTAGAAGGCAGGATTCGTCCAAACTGTCACAAATTCTCTGGTCAGGAACAGTTGGTGAGGTCAGCTAAGCCACTTTCCCCCCTCAGGTGGCATCTAGCAACTGTTGATGATGTATTCATATGCTGCTCTCAGCACAAAAGTTCTACCATTATCTGCTCTCGGCTGCAATTCTTCTGGGAAAGTTCTATTTCTGACTTGAGGTCATTAGATTTATAATGTAACACCATAAAAGCTGTGAAAGAATCACTGCTTCCTTATTTCCCCAAAAGAATAAATAAATCCATTTGAATTTCTCTTTGATATGACTTCCTACTGTGATATATTCTGTTATTTATTCAATCACCATAGGCTGTCAGAAAGTTCTGCTTTCTCTCTCTTTACAATGGCAACAATAAGGGCTAATCTTGAGAAATACCCTTTTATCACACGTGGACTTATCTTTTTGTTCCCAGTGCCCTTTATTGCATTTCTTTGTCATAAGAATCCTGTAAAATACATAACACCCCCATCTGATCTGTAAGACACTAGTTCAAAGTCAGGCACAAGCTAAAAATGAACACAGATGTGGGTCTCACTTACTTTTTAGTGTCTCTCCAGTAGCAAACATGTGAGTTTGTAACAATATATTGGAATGGTTTGATCAAATAATGCTAGGCTGTCACACAGATGCTGGAGGTGAGAACTACCAAGTCTACGATTAGCAATTCACAAAATTCCCAGGTTAAGCAAAATGTTAAGTTTCACTCTTTTGTAAGTACTTATCTGATTTTTCTTAAAGTAAAAAGGGTGAAGTGAGATCAAAACAAAACTATACCATCTTTAAAAATGAAGCAAAATACATTTAAGAATGCAGCTTTGCTTCATTTAAACTTTTTTTTTCTTCAAGAGCTGAGCACGGTGGTGCATGTCAGCACTGAGGATGCTGAGAGTGTCTGTCACAGTCCTCTAGAGACAGGAAAATAAGAAATTCGATGCACCATTCAGTAAATTCTAGTCAGAAAACAAAACAAGCCTTCAAGCAATAAAAAAACAACCCCTCCCGCATTTTCAGGGCCTATTGTTTGCCAATAGCTTATGAAGTACTTTAGAGCCGTGGTACAACCAACTAATATTAACTGAGTGGCTATCTGGTATTCAGAGAAAAAGATGAAATAGTAAAATAAAACAGAACTGTTCTGGACTGAAAAAATAAAGTAGAGCAAACGAGGCAGGGTTTTTCCTTAAGTGTAAAGTCTTTAAGGTAACCCCAAGGAAAAGACATTTATTCACAGGCTGATCTTACCTTTGAGTCAAAAAAAAAATGACAAAAATCGGAAAAATTTTAAACAATTTTGGTTCTTGTCAATTTGTGCAATTTCTGTTGTCCCTCACATCTTCTATCCTAGCTGCAATCAATGGGAAGAGTGTGGAATGGCTCATTTCCACACTCTTTCAAGTGAGAGTTGTCTTGTTTGGTTAGAAATAAAAAGTAATTTAAAAGGATAAGAACAAAACAAAACATTCCCTTTATTTACATCCTTAAAAGCTTGAACAATTGCAGTGGAAAAAAAAGAAAAACCTTTCAGATTTCAGTTTTCAATTTCAAGAGTAGAATATTAGAAACTACATTCTTGTGTGTGTGTATAGGCCAAACGTAGGCATTGGGTATATTCCTCCTTTGCTTGCTACAGAAAGTTTCTGGTAACATCCTTAGTTTATTTAAACCCAGAGCTCAGACACAAAGGACCAATCTAGCTAGCCAGCTCGCTCTATGACCTCCACTGCTCGGGCTGTGGGAGGACAGGATGCCAACTGCATATGGCATTTACTGCTACTGGAGATTTGAACTACAGTCCTCGGGGCTCGTGTGGTAATCACTCTAACCACTCAGCCATCTTCTCAGACTCCGAAGACAGCAATTTTAGAAATGGATTACATAAATTATAATCTTTGCTTTGTTTCAATAGCATGCAGAAATAACAGTTTGAAAACCCAGTAGTACATGTTTGCTGAGGCTCAAGTTAAGAACATATAAAAAGGAACCATTATAGAGATGTCTGAAACAGCTTCCTCTTCCAGCAGGTCTTAATTTAAAAGTCTGCATCTGACTCTGGCTTTCCGTTTATTGGCACACAACACCTGAAGACACATACGTGGTTTATTGTGCTGGTTAACTTCACATGTCAATTTGCCTAAGCACGGTATCCAGACACTGAGTCAAACACTAGTCCAGGTGTTTCTCTGAAGGCATTCTATTGGATCGTAGTCACAGTTAAACCAGAAGAACCTGAATAAGGTAAGATGCTCTCCACTGTGTAAATGGACCTCATCTAACCATTGAAGGGAAAAAAAAAATTGACCTTTTCTGAGAGAAAAAATTCCACCAACAGATTTCCATCAGGCCACATGAAAGACACAGCAAGTAGAGAATAATGAATTATGCTTTGATTACTTGCTGTGGTGGTTTGAATGAATGGTCCCATAGACACAGAGGAGGGGTGGCCTTGGAGGAGGTGTGGTCTTGTTGGAAGAAGTGTGTCACTGGGGCTGAACTTGACAGTTTCAGAAGCTCAAGTCAGTCATTCTCTACCTGCAGTAGAACTCTCTGTTCCTTCTCCAGTACCACGTCTCCCTCCACACTGCTGTTTCCTGCTATGATGACCATAGACTAAGCTTCTAAACTATAAGCCAGCCCTAGTTAAATGCTTTTCTTTAGAAGAGTTGCCATGGTCATGGCACTTGCTGTAAGCAGAGACAGCTCTTATGTTTCTCGGCAGCCCAGATCTGAATGATCACACAGACTCTATATTAATTACAACACTGCGTATTTCTTTCTTTTTTTTTTTTGGTTTTTTTCGAGACAGTTAGCTCTTACATCTTAAATTAATCCATTTCTATTAATCTGTGTATCACCACGAGGATATGGCCTACCATTAAGGTTCCAGTGGCATCTACATGTTGTCTCTTTGGCTCTGCCTACTCTCTCTACATATCTCTGTTCCTTCCTGGTTTTATTCTGCCCTACCATAGGCCAAACAAGCTTCTTTATTAATCGATGGTAATGAAACATATTCACAGCATACATGAACTTGCCTTGAGAAATGAAATAAAAACCATTATGTTCCAATAGAAGTTGTAGAGGGCAGGGAGCTCCTGTTAAGTTTAATAAAAGGTACTAAAACAGCAAGCGCTTCTGAAATGTACAAAGCAGCAGGAAGAAGCACGCACAGGCTGAACATCCAGCTAAGACCTCATATGTGCCAGGCAGCCTCACAGTGCCAACCCCCTGAGCTCTGTTCCCAGCCACCTCATGGAGATGAACTGGTATTCATCTGTATTCATTTCTTCTGGCTTCTCTTTGTCCCCTTAGCCCTCAATATTTCTCTAGGTATTCCATGATCCATGTGAATTTTAGATCAGTTTATCTGATTCTGGGGAAAGAAACCTCTATTTTAACTAAAATCTTATTAAACTCACATATTATTTTGAGCAGAACTGACAATACAGTGTTACATTGGCACAAAGGACAGAATGTCTTAACATTTCTTCAAGATGATTGTTCATTTCAGAAATATTTTAACACTTTTATCATACTGTTTTGAACATTTCCCACATTATCAAGAATTTCATCTTTGACACTGTTCATGTAAATGAGATATTCTCTTTCATCATGTCTTCTAATTTTCTTGAATATGTAAAAGGTATTAGTTTTAGATATTGTACTTTATAAATTGATTTGTGAATTTCTATTTTGTTATTATGTTAGTTAGTATTGCTGTGGAGCTGTCTACTCTGACATTATTAAAAAAACCGGTTTCATTTCTTTTAAAAAAAATCAACCAAATGGAAGTAAAACAAAATAAGAAAAGCATAAAGGATATTTAAGGGTGAAGAAGCATCCTTAACTAAAATAATGCAGTACTGACTGTTTTTGGTTTGTTGGGTTGCACAACTAGATGGACATTTTGAAAAAATTGATCTTTGTCTTACAATCTATACCAGTATAATATATTCAAAATGCATCAGATAATTAAACACTGCAAATGAAGACATCCCAATCTTAGCCGAAAACAGGAAAACTGTGCTGCTAATTCAGGTATGAGGAAACCTCTTTTAAACAAGGTTTTTATATTTCAAAGTTAAATGGAAAAGTGGAGAGAATATTTGTAATCTTTTGTTGTTGTTGTTTGTTTGTTTATTTATTTATTTTTTGAGATAGGGTTTCTCCATGTAGTCCCTGCTGTCCTGGAACTAGCTCTGGAGGACTAGGCTGGTGCCCAACTTAACAGACTCACCTTTCACTGCCTCCTGGTGCTGGAATTGAAGGTGTACCACTACTGCCTGGTTGTATCCTTTCTTTTTGATAAATGACAAGTTTATGTTATGAAAACCCAAGCATACAAATATGAAAGGAATTTAAACTTGAGGCAGTATCATTATAAACCCATTTCTAGATATGTTTATCGAGTGATAGGGCCTAAGAGGGATGACTCACAAGCAATCACAAATACACTGAGCCCTAGAATGCAGCTTCTGGATTCCATTATCTATTTATAGCATCAACACTGTTAAGGAAATGATAGGTCTCGGGGGCAGGAAAAATACAAAGTGAACCTTTGACATCACAAGCAAGGAAACAGTCAAAGGTGAAGTGGTTCACATTAAAGGACAAAAGAACAGGCACAACACTCTCTCCAACCCTGTTGAATACAATCCCCAGGTTTTAGCTGGAGAAGTAAGAAAAGTCAAAGACACAAGGGGATGCAAAACAGAAGAGAAAAACAGTGTAATTCTCCTTATTTGCATATGATCTGATTCAATATGTAAAATACTCTAAACTTTCTATAGTTGATAAACTCATCCAGCAACGTATCAGAAGACAAAATTAACACAAAAATTTAGTAGCCTTTATAGATACAAATGACAAACACACTGAAAAAGAAATCAAGGAAACAACACCATTCGCAAAAGCCTCAAAACAAACAAAAACCCAACAACAAAAAACAAACAAAAACTTGGAATAAATTTAACCAAAGAAGTGAAAGATTTGCATAGTGAAAATTTTAAGGTACTGAAGAGAGAAACTGAGGAAGATACAAGAAGATGGAAAAAACATCCATGCTCATGGACTGATAGAATTAATGTTGTGAAAATGGCCATTCTACCAAAAGCAACTACAGATTCAGTGCAATCTTCATCAAAATTCCAATGCAATTCTTCATATAAGTTAAAAAAATATTTCATATGGAACTTCAAAAGACTAATATCCTGACTCTGACAGAGGAGAAAGGAAGAAATATGCTTGAACTCATTGGCACAAGAAAGAATTTTATGAACAGGTCCCTAATAGCTCAGGCATTACAACCAACAATAAACGACACCTCTTGAAATTAAAATTTCTACTTGGAAAGAGATACTATCATTCAAGTAGAAAGGCAGATTCAGAATGGGAAAAAAAATCTTTAGCAGCAACACAAAGGGTTAGGATTTAGAACATATAAAGAACTGGGAAAAAAACATCAAGAACAAGAAAACAACCCAGCTAAAAATGGGCCACGTAACTAAACAGAGTTTTCAAAAACTGAAATACAAATGACTGAGGAACAGTTAAAAATGGCCAACATCCTTAGGTAATAAGAAGTTGCAAATTAAAATTTCTTTGATATTTCATTTTACACAAGTCAGAATGGCTAAGGTTAAAAAAAAAGAAAAAAAGAGGAAGAAAAAAGAGCAACACATGGTGGCATGGGTGATGGATGTGGAAAAAGGAGGGTACCTCTTTGCTCCGGTGGGAGTGTAAACTGATAAATTCATAATAGAAGTCAGTGAGGGGTTTCTCAAAAATGTAAAAATAGATCTACTTATTAGTCAGTTATACCACTCTTGGTACTCATCCATGTTCAGTGCTACTTTAGACACAATAGCTAGGAAATTGAAACAGCCTAAACATGTGACATAGCTGCACAATGGAATACTCTTAGCTATTAAGAAAAATGAAAATTTCAAGTAAATGGATGGAGCTTGAAACAATCATTCTGAGGGAGGTGCCACAGAAAGAAAAAAACATCACGTTTTTCTCTCATCTCTGGATGTTAACTTTTAATATTTGGATATGTGTGTGTGTCATTTTGAACATCCAGAGAGGCCAGAAAATTAAGGAGCCATAAGGGAGGGTCTTTCAATGTAAAGGGGATAGATAAAGGGTTAAAAGAGACTATCAGAATAGGAAGAGCTGTACTGGGGTTTGGGAGTGCAGCGAAGGGTAGAGGAGGGAGTATAAGAAGGGGCTTGTAACACCAAAGACTTTTAAAAAGTACACATGGACACCTACTACTACTACCACCACACACACACACACACACACACAGAGAGAGAGAGAGAGAGAGAGAGAGAGAGAGAGAGAGAGATCCCTACAATAAGGCCCTGTGCCCCACTAGAGCTCGCAGTCTAAGAAATAAGGTGGTAGCCAGAAACCAGCTGCTTATTTTGGAATTCTTGTCCAGCAAGGTCCTACAGACCCACAAACATCACGGACTACTGACACCGCTCTTAGTTATCCCCCAGAACCTTACTGTAAGACACAATTGCTGAAGATACCACATATCTGTGTCTCGGAATCTAGCCTAATCAAGCTGGTACTGACCTGGTGTTCCCTCCCTACTGACTAGTTTTCATAGTGCGGGAAGCTGCTAAGCCAGCTACCAGTGGAGAAAGTCATCATCAGTCACAGCCATCTGTGAAGCCTGGGAGCTACAACAATGACTGGCCTGGCAAGACATGCCCACTGGTACAAGAGTGGCCAAACACAGTGGGGTAACTGGCCACTCTGATTGGATCTGTTTCTCTTCACAAGAATAAATTCATGCCTGGCACTGTTATCAGGCTGAGAACCTATGACTAGACAGGTCCTAGGCTCTAGCTGAGAACCTACTAAGAATATGCAGCTAAATGGACACAGTATTACACCAACTTCTAATGGCTTACTGTTAGACTCATAGACCAAAGCTCTCTCAGCCATCAACAGAGAAGATTATGGAGTTTAAGTGCTGCAGTTTCTGGCTGTGGTGATTTAAATAACAATGACCCCCATTGGCTCTTTGGTTTGATTCTTGGTTCCTAGTTGGTGGAATTGTTTGGGAAGAACTAGAGGTTACTTGTAGTAATAAAGGCGGCGGGGCTGCGTCCCCAGCACCCCGGCTGCCTGGCTAGCTTATGCCCAAAATAACAACACACAAACTGTATTCATTTAATCACTGCTTGGCCCATTTCTATCTAGCCTCTTCTAGGCTCACATATTAATTTAGCCCATTTCTAATCATCTGTGTAGCGCCCCTAGGTGTGCTTACCGGGAAGATTCTAGCCTATGTCCATCCTGGGTCGGAGCTTCATCGCATGCGTCTGCCTGGGAGCTGGGAGCATGGCGTCTCTCTGAGGCGTCTGCTCCCGAGAGGAGAGCTGTGGAGTCTGAGCTCACTTCCTCTTCCTCCCAGTGTTCTGTTCTGTTTACTCCTCCCACCTATCTTCTAACCAATGAGGGCCAAGCAGTTTCTTTTTATTTAACCAATGACCTTCCTCCATCATTTCCCCTTTTTCGGTTTAAACAACAACAACAAAAAAAAGGCTTTAACTTTAACATAGCAAAATTACATATAACAAAACAGTTATCAAGTAAAAGTTACAATAATCTTTATCATAACTAAGGAAAACTATAACTATAACTAACTATTCTTAACTCCATCAAAGACTCCAGAAAGATACAATACTACCTAAGCAAACAAGAAAAAAGCAACTTTTAAAACTCGAGAAATGACAGAGACATCTCGCTGCCTGGACAGTCACCCAAAGTTCCTCTGTACCGTTGGGGCATCCATCTTCAGCCTTCAGGCCCATGGTATCCAGCAGACATTTCCATAAAGCAGGAAAATTCAAAGTCAGTTCAGTCACTATCTGTTGTGTCCTGCAGAATGTCTCGCAGACTCTTTCATGAATCAGGAACCCCGAAAGATCATCTCACCTTAGGCAAGTTCAGTAGTCCTCTCTCTGTGGGTTCTCTGTGTCCAGTTTATGCAATAGTCCAGGCAAGAGCAGTTTCTTGCCCAAATGGCTATCAAACTCCATAACGAGCCTCTTCGATGCCCATCTACCTCTTGAAGTAGATTGGTGCTGCCAGGAGCAGAGTGTCTCATTGTCATGAAAAGTCCTAAGTTATCAAAACATTTAAAATGCCATATTCTATAATCTTTGAAAGATATGAAGAATGTCTATCTAACTGAAATATATCTCTATATATCTAAAAAATCTAACTAACATGACTACAAGCTTGACTATTACTGATGATTATCCATTAACCTATATTTCTTAATTATACATTACATTTTTTAATGACCTACACAATCACAATACCTTAAATCAAGATCAGAAATACATATACATATAACAAAATTGACCGTAAATCTCTATCAATAAAGCAAAATCTATACGAATGCAAATTATTCATACCTATATCATATCCCCCTTTAAATGTAAAAGAACATTTATAAACATTTTTTGGGAATATGGGCGCAGTTATTTCTCTCCAAACTGCTTCCTGCTGAATGGGGGTGTCGTTAATTAGGTCTTTCATGGTATAACCTGTGTGCTAGTTTCATCTCAGTTGGCAGTTGAGCGAAGCAATTTTCTGAAGGTGTTCACACCAACCCTTCAGGAGGGTGTGGTCCATCATACCAAATCGGAATAGAAGAAATGAACAGGGTCTCATCCTCTGTGAAAACAAAATAAGAAACTCCTTTCCAAAGCATCATGTCCTTAGATCCAAATTTCAAAGTCAAGGCATCAAAATATCTATGTTGGATTAGTTCAGCAGCATTTATAAATAAATATCTTTTGGCATCTGTTGCTCCTTCCTCAGCATTCAAACAATTCAAAGAGAGCATAATAGCATACAGTATCAAAATTCTCTGTCTATTTTCCATCTTTTTTTTAACCTCTATTTCATTTATTTTTAATTTTAACTTTTTGCTTTTTGAGACAGGTTCTCTGTATCTTTGACCTGAAGTAACTCTGTAGACCAGGCTGTCTTTGAACTCTCAGAGATCTGCCTGTCTCTGCCTCCCAGGCATTCGGGATTAAAGGTGTACACTACTACACCTTGAACTCACAGAGATCTGTTTGTCTCTGCCTTCTAGGCACTGGGATTAAAGGCATGTGCTACCACACCTTGAAGTCACAGAGGTCAATCTCCCTCTGCCTCCCAAGTGTTGGGATTAAAGGTGTGTACTACCACACACAACAACTCTCTTCCTTTTTTTTTGTTTTTTACTTTAAGAACTTCAACTTTTAGTCTGCATATATTTTTAACACACTTTAAACCATTCAGAAATTTTCTCTGTCTTTGAATCTCTCTTTACTGTATATCTCTCTTTTTCTGACCACATGAGTCTTTAATTCACCAAGCAATCTCAGTAGGACTAAAGCCGGGGCTTTGATGGCTGGATCCAGCCCATTCCTTAGCTTTCCAGCCTCATGGCTGAGGTACTGGCTGTAGCCATGTTTACTGCCACAACTCTATGGCATTTCAAGATCCCTGCCAGCAAGCGAGCTTCAGCAGCCTGTGCTTGCAAACCGCATGAACCGCCTGCGTAAAAGAGTCAGAGTTTGCCCTGGCAGGACAGCCCAGAAAGCCAGTATTTTTAAACAGCGCAGCTTTTTTCCTGCTACAGCTGAAAACCGAAAAGCATGCGTTCAGCTTTTTGTCAACACCGTTTAAGTGTTTCGTGGCAGGACCTCTTAATGAGCTGCAGGGTTTTGCAGCTAAAGCTGAGTCAGGAAGCTTCTCTTAGATGAGAGCGCTTGCTTGCCTCTAGCAAGCAGAGTGCCACAAATGCTTTAAAGCCAGAGTTCACGCTGGCAGCACAGCCCCAAGAAGCTGCGCTTTAAAATGACACAGCATTTTTTCTGCTGTTGTTGCCGAATCAGGAAATCTCTCTACAGCACGCCACCAACAAACAGCAAAAATCTGTGTTAAACTCTCTCTCCCTTATTTTTAAGCCTTCGCAGGTTTTTTAAGTGGGTTTAGTCCATCACGTCGGGCGCCATTTGTAGTAATAATAAGAGCGGGAGGCTGCGTCCCTGGCACCCGGCCGCCCCCATGGCTAGCTTTACCTGAAATAATTACAAGGAAACTGTATTCTTTTAAACACTGCTTGGCCCATTTCTATCTAGCCTCTTCTAGGCTAATTCTCACATATTAATTTAGCCCATTTCTAATCATCTGTGTAGCACCCCTAGGTGCGCTTACCGGGAAGATTCTAGCCTATGTCCATCCTGGGTCGGAGCTTCATCACATGCGTCTGCCTGGGAGCTGGAAGCATGGCGTCACTCTGAGGCATCTGCTCCAGAGAGGAGAGCTGTGGAGTCTGAGCTCACTTCCTCTTCCTCCCAGCATTCTGTTCTGTTTACTCCTCCCATATATCTTCTAACCAATGAGGGCCAAGCAGTTTCTTTTTATTTAACCAACGACCTTCCTCCATCAGTTACTTGTGGTTCCAAAAGTTCATGCCATTCCAGGTGTCTCTCGTCTCTGTCACTGCTTTCCAAATGTTTCACTATGTGAGCTCTCAACTACTGCTCCAGTACCATGCATGCCTGTTGTCATGGTCCCTGCCACAGAGATCATGGACTTTAACTGTGCTCTGCTCTATAAGGAACATCACACACACACACACACACACACACACACACACACACACACCAAGGTGCAAAGATCACTGTGGAAGAGAGGAAATGAAAAAGTATAGAAAATGAGCTGGTGGGTGACTACAAGGAACTTCTGTATACACGAGGGCAGCTTCAAATATGAACTCAAGGAAAAAAGAAAGGAACCAATATATTTCACTGAAGAACACAAGCCAATAAAGTAGGAGGAAATTATCACTTTGAAAAAGCAGCACTTTGTATCTTCTCTCACTAGAACAATGAATTGAATATGGATGGTGAAACTACTGAGAAAATCTATTGGGAAGAGGGCATTGACATCACCTAACAAATGCACAATAATTGAAACAGGGAGAGATCTGGTGTCCACCTCCTTAATCAAAGACTACACTTAGCAACGCCAGTGGAATATCCCGACAACACTTGACACTTGATAAGATGTGCAAAAGTGATTATTACTCATAGTATTGCCACAGGCTTTGCTTGAATGAAATTCAATGAAATAAATTTAAAACACATTTTATAAGACAATTAGCCCAGCCTAGGTTAATTGAAATTGATATTAATATAACTAATAAAATAACATAACCACTAATGAAAATATGAATCTTGACTGGAAGCTGGAAATATAGAGATTACTTAAGGCATTTCTGACATAATTAGGGATACCCGAATATGAGCATTTATTCGATAGTTTTACAAAGCCAGTAATACTTTTCATGTATGATAACAGTACTGTGGTTATATATTAAAATCCTTCTTTTCATTAGATGTATGAAGTTTCCAGAAAGAAATGCAGATATCATAAATTTATAGCAATATTTTAGTTTTTGTCTCAGCATTTGATTATCAACCACATGCCTATAATGACAAATACGTTAATTATGCAAGCATGAATAGTTGTTATAATATATATTTATATTTATATATTGACTGACTTGCTCAAAAGTAATATTTGGTGCTGGAGATATGGCTCAGTGTTTAAGATCCCTGACTGCTCTTCCAGATAACACAGGTTCAATTTCCAGAACCCACAAACTGTCTGTAACTCTAATTCCAGAAGATTCAACGACCCCTTCTGACCTCCATGGGCAATGCACACACATGGTGCACATTCATACAGGAAAAACACTCATATATAAAATACAAAATAAAATAAAAAATTTCAAGTTTTGTTTATTGAAAAGTAGGAATTTTTATCAACCCAGAGGGATGAATTATTTATAACCCTCTCATTAGTTTTTGCTGCTTTATAATTAATAAAAATTATGTTTGTTGGCTCAGTGGTTGAGAACACTGGCTGCTCTTCCAGAGGACCTGATTCTTGGCACCCACACCATGGCTCACAAGCATCTGTAACTCCACCTCCAGGGAATCCAACACCCTATTCTGGTCTCTGAAGGTATTAGGCACACATGTGGGCAGGCATGTACATCCAAGCAAACCATCCATATAGACAAAATAAAAACAAAATAAATTCTATTTTAGGGATAAATTACTCATATTACAATCAATATATCAATAACCTGATTTTGGAGACATGCTGTTTATATTCAAAAACTGACAGGAATTTATGAGACATGTGAACTCAGTTGCTTGTCCTCTCACAGCTCTCAGAAGAGTTCTCAGCCTATGCCACTCTTAAAAGATCTGTTTCATTCTTTCTCAGATACTAATAAAATATTAAATTCACACCAGAGGTGTAGCATACACTTATAATCCCAGCACTCAGAAGTTTGAGGCAAGGAATTTCTGGACCCAAGAATAGCCGATGTTATACAGCATCTCTCTCTCTCTCTCTCTCTCTCTCTCTCTCTCTCTCTCTCTCTCTCTCTCACACACACACACACACACACACACACACACACACACACACACTACACTCTTGCCTTGGTTCTTGCTTGGAGAGATACTATTTTCTAGATAACACTTACTGTTTTTCTTTTGTCAAACTCTATTCAGATATCAGCTTTTAAAATGGAATGTTTTTTGACTAATCTATTTAAATAATAACTATAAGGCCAGTGAGAACTTACTGGGTAAAGGCATTTAATGCACAAACCCAGACTTGAGTTTAATCCCTGGAGCCCATACAGAGGTGGAAGGAGAGACCTGACTCTACAAAGCTTTCGACTGACTTCCTCCACCCCCACAAACCCATACAATGATAAAGTTAAAAATAAATGAATTAATAAAGCGATTGTCCTTATACTGCATGTGATTCTATCCCTCCTATGGTTTGGATCTTAAATTTTCTCTACACACCGTGTATTGGAAGCCTGATCACTGGAAAAACTAAGATTGTTAGTGCTGTGCCCTGGAAGATCTTCCTGCTCTCTGTCTATCAAGTGAGCAGCTGTGCTAGCTCATCCACTCCCTGCCATGTTATTGTGCTTGTCATGGGCTCAGAAGCCAATGGGGACAATGTGTCACAGCCTCTGAAAACTGAGTCCAACTCCATCTCTACTCCTTATTTGACTATCTCAAAAATTTCATCATTTTAATGAAGAGCATATACGTTTTCTCTACATTACGTGTCATTTCTTCTATGTTTATTTATTTATTCACTGTAATTTTCACTAGAAGGCTAAGATATATCCAACATTTATCTACATAGGATTAGCTAGAATACCAATGAAAGATTTGTAAATTTAGACTTTCAATGGATCTTGTGCCTCAGGCAGAAACACTGGGTCCTTACTTAACATATGATTTTGCATTTCAGATCTGAATATATAGAAATAAAATATCTTTATAATTAAAACAAAATAACTAAAACTAAGAGCAAAGTTTAAGCAAGCAAACAGTGAAGAAATGGTTTATTATATTGATAAGATGGTGACAATTTTGGAAGATGGGAATCTAATTACACTATTTACAAATAATGGCAATAATAAAATTTAATTTCTAAAGAAAAATTATTAACTTTTAAGCATAACCATGATTTAGAAATTTCCTATGCCTTTAATTAAAGAGAAGTCAGATTTAAAAATATCCTATCAATTTTCCCTATAAAAGATGACTGATTCCTGGCTGGGAATCAGAACAATGTCTCACTCAGCCATCATCAGAGAAGGTTTCTCTAGCAGTAGATGAGAACTAACACAGAGAGCCACAACTGGACAGTGTGCAGAGAGACCTTGGAATACTCAATTCTAAATGGGCTGTTTCATCAAACCCTCCCCATTCAGGGATCAGGAAAGTATACAGAAGAGGAGAAAGAAAGACTGTGAGAGCCAGTGGGGATGGAGGACACCAAGGAAACAGTGCCTTCCTGATACAACAGGACTGTGCACATATGAACTCAGAGACCATGGCAGATCCAAGCCAGGTAGACTCTACTGAGAGGGGAAGTGGACACAGGCCTCCATTCCTAACGCAGAATCTATCTCCAACTGATTATTGCTTGCTAAGAAAAACTAATTTTCTCCAATGGAGTCTCACTGGTTATACAAACCACACTTAAGTGCAGGCCCCCTATCCAACAGTAGATGGCCAACACAAAATTAGCTTAATAATATTTTTGGAGATGTTTTATAATGTTTTATTTGTGAATATTTTTCATTTATTTGTCTTTTGTGGTTCTGATGTAACATTTTTTATGGGTTTTGTGTGTGTGCTTATGTATGTATGTCTTGTATTTTTTCTCTGTTGGTTTGTTGCTTTGTTTTATTCTTTTTTCTTTTTAATTGATTTTTTTTATATAAAGAAAGAGAGAAAGAAGACATGGAGTTGGATGGGGGATGAAAAGGGTCTGGAAACTGTGATCAAAATATACATTTCAAAAAATTATTTTCAATAAAAAGTTCATTTATAATTCTTATAACTGCCTTTGTCACTAGCTTTTTAAATTGTTGTACTTTCAACTCTTTAAATACTTACTTCAAAATACAGATTGAAAGACTAAGATAATATCTTTATAATGTCACTACCAAAGGCAGTGGCGCACGCCTTTAATCCCAGCACTTAGGAGACAGAGACAGGCAGATCTCTGTGACTTTTAGGCCAGCTTGGTCTACAAGAGCTAGTTCCAGAAAAGGGTTCCAAAGCTACAGAGAAAAATCCTGTCTCAAAAAAACAAAAAACAAAAAACAAAAACAAAAAAACCAACCCCTCAAAAAGAAGCTCAGAGATTAAATGGCAAAAATGAGAAGCCCAATCCCTTCTTATTTTTCTCAAATTCAACAGCCATAACTATGCGGAGCTCAGTCTCAGTCAAAGGAAGGGCAAATACACAGAACAAGTACACACACACCTCCAAGTGCCCTGACGTCCCCGTCTATATGACAACGAATGCATTACTCACTCTCAGGATGCGGCAGCACTGTCAGCAGCTCTAGTTCTAAAAGTAGGGTAGCCATTGAAAGCCCACAGGACTTGGGAAACACTAGCTCTTCCAAAGGTCAGTGACAAAATTCAGAGTCTCAGGTCTGAACTACCATTTAGCAAATCCCTTGAGCACACAGTACTGCTCTATATTGCATACACAGCACAGATTCCTAAATGTGACCATGGAACTAAGAGCATTTTATAAAGTTACACATTTAATCATTTATTCTCTCCTGTGTCCCCACAGTGTGGTATGTCTATTCCTGTTAAACTCATGGCCGTCACAGCGCTATGACTTCTTTGCCTGCTGGGCTCCTAGACTGGGAGAGCGTGAGGACACACTTTCACGTTCTCCCTACCATGTGCTGGGCTGAGGCCCTGCACAGAGCAGGCCCTCATGAATTGCATGGACTACTTTTTAAGTATAAGTATTTATTTTTAAAGACAAAGAACTTTTATTAGAAGATTTCTGCCAAAAATAAAGTGTTTCTAATTCTACTTTAAAAAGGGTTAAGAATCGTGCAAAAGTAATTTTTAAATTCACTAGTTATAAAAATATGCTATGCACATTTTCTGAGAGAAAATTACATTGCAAAGACACACAGTCGCCTTCTTAGACGTCTGTAAGGCAAACCCTCCCACTATTCTAAAGCACTGACCAGTCACCCTGTGCAGTCATTTCTCAGTTTCCCTATTGCTCAGCACCCTGGCTCGCAGCCTGGCAGGCAAGGTGCTGACTAAGAACAACACAAAGAGCCATTCTTTACATTTCATTCATTTTTTTCTCATTCAGGGAAACAGCTTCCTGAAAATGTATACTTAAAATTCTGGAAAATACAAATCAACATTGCCTTGATTTTGTGGTCTCTAGCCTTACCAGACGGTCAGGCTCCTGGACCTGATTTCCACTGTTAGTTGATTACTTTCAGTACATGATGGATATTCATTTCCAGAACACGTTACCAGTAAGTTTTATGATATCATAGATACTCACTACTCAACCCAAACTGAGTAAACCACAAATGCAAAAGCATACACCTAAGTTCTTTAAGGGAAGCCTTGGGACTCTCAGTACAGACCTCAGGGGGATGGCAGCCTGAGGAAGAGTAACTGAGTACTTAACGTAGACAGCTCTTTTCTTACCAGAGCTTGTAGCACAGACATCTTAAGATGCTTTAAAAACCCAAGTTTATTTTGTTAGAGCTCTAATTAAGAATTACCTTGAGTCAGAGCAACTTACAAATGAAATAAGAATTATTTTTAAGTCATAGATTATATTTTATTTTATCCCTTGTTAAGGAAGGAAGCATGAGGAACATGCTTACTTGATTATAGAAATGCCCATTCTAAGTAAATTAGTAAATAAAAATAATATTAAATATTATTTAAAAACTGTAGACTCCTAGAATGTTTGTGAGACACAGGACTGCACTGGAACAAAAAGAACTGAACTGTGGAGGAGGAGTCTGTTGAGAAATGTCAGGAACCAGGAATCATCCAGCATCAAAAAGTAAAGGGGAGGGACTTACAAGATAAGAGAAAAACCAAGAGTGTGGTGACCGGAAACCATGCACTAAGAAGTAACCAAATGTATCAGAAGCTGATGAAGGGTCAAGTAAGATAAGGGTGCAGAACTGCCCACCCGGACTGGCGGCACCAGGGCCACTGCAGAACTTGAAAAGAACAGATAGAAAGTTCAAACTCTGAACAATGGAAATGACTAGAAACCTTTCCTAGAAACTTTCCATGGTGTGGGTGCTGCAGTTGGTATGAACGCCATCCTGGCTATCATAAAACCTATGAACATGGAGCCAGCATAACTGGCGGAAGTTGAACTCAAGGAAACCTGAGAATAGCAAAGACTCAAAGGTAAAACATTTTTAAGGCAAATAGGCTGCCAGCCCTAAATAATGGGGGTGGGGGGAAGGATAGGGGAATGGGGAGGAGTTGTCCAGCATTAACCACAGACAGGGAGAAGAAGAATCAGTCTCCAGAAGAACACTGGGAGGAGTGAAAACTTCTAGAGTAAAGACCCTGTCCCAGGGGTTCTCATTTTTGCAATTTTCTGACATTCTTTTCCTATTTATCTGAACTATACATTGTGTATTATTTGTCCTAGCCACAAATATAAAAACAAACCAGGGAGATCCCAGTTCTTCACACAGCTGAAGAGATAAGCCATATTTCTAACTGCTCCTCCATCTGAAGATATGAGCAACAAATAAAGAAAAGCCACTTGCATGAAGTAAAACACAGAACACACATGCCAGTACAGATGACAACAGAGACCAGAACTTCGAAAGACTTAGGCAGATGTAATGACACCCATAACACGTGACTAATGGCCAAGTCATCCCAGACAGACGAGGGGGCAGCCTATCAACTGAGAGAGTTAAAACAAGGAAACTAGAGAACTCTGGGGGAGACCAATGACAGAAAGGAGGAAGGTGTCAAAGGTGAGTCCTGCCTTCACCAGGAAGAATGGCACCGTGGTCTCAGCCATGAGACCACTTCGGAAATCGCAGACACTTCTCTGAGGACTGTACACTCAAGGCAACATAACATTCTGCTGCATCCATAGAAACCAATTAGCATATATATCTTGCTACACATTTGTAAGAATAAACATTTTCTGTCAGATTATATTTTATATTTATTTCAGTCACACACTGTTCAACTTTTCCTAATCTTTACAATTTTACATTTGAACTTTCTATAAAAAAATGTTACAGACAGATAACTTCACAAATCTCTAGAATGAAAATGGAGAAAATTAAATATTTAACACACCAACTGGAAAGCTTTAGAAAAAGTGAATATCAAGAGTATCATTAAGATATGAATTCACACTTTGGTTGTTAGGGTTACATAGTTTTTATGTTCAGTAGTAAATTAGACCTTATTTAAAGTTTTCCTACAGCTTAAAATTTCCATTTGCATGCTTTTATTTTCCATTGGCAATTAATATACCAATTGTGCAAATACTGCAATATAAAGGCTCCTGAACAGAAAATCCAAACAAACAAACAAACAACATAGCATCACACAATGAAGTGACTAAGAAGTAAGAGTTGAGTAAGTTTCTTATTTTGAACAGATGGGGGCAAGGCTGAAAGTTGTAAGGCTTAAACCATATGGACTCTATAAAAATTGAATAAAAATGATTTTCTCAGAACATAAATGTCTAGGAAACAGGGGGCAGATACAAGCTCATTTGAATCTTCTGACTTAAATGAGAAAAGTTTGAATTCATATTCTCCCCCCTAAATTAGGAGGAATTTAATGCTCCATGGGATAGTCATGATAAATGCATGTCCCTGGGCATGGCAATCATCCATAAATGTTGACAATAATGTTTTTAAAAATAAGAAATTACATGTAGCATATATTTAAAACTATCAACAGTGTTAGAAACAATCCAATTATAATATCATCAATCAATCAGTATTATAAATGGAGGCTATATTAATAATAGTAGATTAATATCAATCACTGAATACTTAAGAGCAATGCTCTTCTGGGGAGTGAAATAGTAACCCACACCTTTAATGCAGATAGCAAACACAAGGTGCACAGATTCAAAATACAAAGACAAACTCTAATAAATGAAGTCTCTGTTTTGAAGAAGGGAATATAAATAATGATGCGTCAGAGGACAAGTCCAAGCAATTAAGATCTGCCCAGTGATTAGAAAAATTCAAATATGAAATGTGTCCCATCCTCAGACGTTGGGGTTGACTGGCTATTAGAGGAGTAAAGAATGGCATGAACATTAGCTTTGGAAGGAAGTCTGGACCTCTGGTAGATTCGAGGGATGACTTCAGAATTTATATCATTACATATTCATCCTGGCTTTACTTTTATAACTTCAAAAATTATGCTAGTTACAGAATAAGCTACTATTGTTGGATGAATGCTAGAAAATTAAAGTAGTATCCTCTACATTGGGTTGCTCTGTCATTTTACAAGTGATTTCACACTGCATGTTTCCATATTAGATCTCGAAATTCTTCATGAAAAAGCAGGAAAATGAGGCATGACAGTGTCCACTTCATACATGGAAATTGTGACAGATTCTCTCCACTCGTCAGCTTTAAAGCTCCTCTCTCTTTAATATGTACTAACTCTTAAAACACTCAGTTCAGCAATCACTGACTATTTCAATGCTCTCTTGCTTTGACCTGGGCCCTAAGTCCGACTTAGGTGTTTACTGAACTACACTCATTTGCTTTCTTGTCTGTTTCTGACAACAACAGTAATGACAAAACCTGCTGATTCTTTGAAGGCAAGGTCTTAAAAAAATTGATTTTAAGGTGTGGGGAATCAAACTCAGAATCTGAAGCACACTGGCACGCACTGTCAACTATGGCTCCTCCCAGCTTTTTAAGTTCTTATTCTCACCAGTCACACCAGCATACTGTTTGGCCCTGTGACTGCTCCTTAGAAGAAGGTAAAATAGTTAGGTGACTTGCTGAGCAACAACGTCAGAACAGTTTATTAGGCCAAGTCTTAAATAAGATTTCCTCTGTTACTTTAGCTGGAATGCAAATTACACGATTTCAAAATGAGGACGGGGAAACCTCATGTTTTTTAATCTCTAACTATTTTGTATATTTCAAAGTCAAAAATATTTTTATGACCCTGGCAATACTCTGAAGTAGGAAATGTAGGTGCATCTAGCTGGAGAGGGATGAATATGCTGAATTCTAAAAAGTGATTTTTTTTTAAAAAAAAAAAATAAAGCCTTTCTTTCAAAAAACTACACATTAAAAAGCACTCTGCTTCTTTTTAATAACATAAAGTACAGTTCAAGATACCTGCTTACAGGAAAATCAGTTAATTCTGTAGATTATCTTTAATCTATGAGAATTAATTAATTCTTTCCATTTATCTTACCACTGAATTGAAATTCTGGAATTTTGAGAAGTTTGAAATCATTTTCAATCGACACTCGTTTCAATGGGCAGTTTGAAGTCCATTAGGTAACACTGGCGGAGCTCTGCCAGCTCTGATGGGCTGAGAACACTCTTTGAAGCTTAATTTACTTTCTTTAAAATGGAAACCCCCTCAACATCAGCTGTGTTTACTGAGTCATTCTAGCTCCTATTTTTTGCCAAAATGTATTTTTCCTTTGAAATGCAAGAATCATCATGTTTCCAGGTTAGATGTAATCCAAACCCAAGTTTATAATTAAAAAGATATGAAGATTAAATGAATAAAGTTACTTTATCTTGCTTATCTATTTAATCTGAATTACATTTAATTTAGAGAAATGATATGAAAAATACACTGAATACATAAAATAGTCTCTTTGAACAATAACTTGTAGAGATGATACAAACACTGCACTGCCAGCAACTAAATTTTTTCATATTTTCTCCCCATCTATTCTTAGCAGTGATTGAATATATTATTAACTAGTTATTATTATTAACAGTGATTGGGCATATTATTAACTAATCCACACTTAGGATCTTGCTCTGTGGTCCAGGTTTGTCTTGAAGTTGTAGGCTCGGGTCTTCTTCCAGCCTCAAACTTCTGAGTGGGTGGGACACATGTATGTACTCCCATGCCCAGTGTCATATTTTAGAATCTAGCTCAACAGTAAAGACTTACCAAGGTGGTTGAATGGGACCTAGATGTCTCTCCAGAGAGCCTCTTTATTTCACTAGAGATCAAATGCCACATCACACTAGAACCCAGGCTTAAAAAAAAAAACTCTAATAAATGGCAAGCACAATTCTATTTAAAGGTCAAAGGAAATGTGAATTTATTAATAATTGAGAATTAAGATATCACCTCAGTCTCAAAAACCACACTTTCCCAAAAAGTACTATTTAAGTTCCTATTTTTTCTGGAAAACCTGGCAAAGTGACTATCTGCTACTGGCAGAGAAGTAGCTAGAAGCACAGCCTCCCTGAGGCCCTTGAACAAGGAGACTCCTTGCCCTCCCGAACTCGTGCCCTCCTTAGGGACTGGCAGCCCGAATGGTGAGAATGAAGCACTGAGTTAGATGGGGCTGCTACCAGCTGCATGACTCATTGCAAGTCAGTCCCCCCACTTCTCAGATTCACTGTAAGTTCACCGAATGATAGGTTCCAGCTCTTGGAAGATTTAAATGATTTTACTCAGTATGATTCACGTTTAACTTCTATAGAATTGTGTTGTGGAGTAAATGAAGATACACATAACATTTTAAATGGTTCTGTAAAGACAAGGTGCTATTAGTTGGTATTTCTTTATTATATTAAAAATGTATGGAAGCAATTTTTATTTTCCAATTTAGTGGTATATAGGCTTTAGAAGTATGTCCTTATGATTCTCTGGATTTCATCAGTGTCTGTTGTTATGTTCCCCTTTCATCTCTAATTCTATTAGTCTGGACCATCTCCCTTTGTCTTTTAGTTAAATTGGCTAAGGGTTTCTCAATCTTAATGATTTTCTCAAATAACTAATAATTTTATCAATTATTTATATTGTTTTTGATATTGTTGTGTCTATTTTATTGATTTCATCCCTGAGTTTGAGTATTTCTTGTAATCTTCTTTTGGGCATTATTTCTTCTAGGTGTGCTGTTAGCTTACAATTCTGAGAGCTTTCCAATTTCTGAAAACACTTTTGAGATATAGTATAACTTGCTCACTATATCATAAAACATTTACATGAGCTGTAACCTATAATTTCACCTAAAATGTAAGAATTAGAATTCCATTTAAAAAAATTCCTTAATAAAGATATAGTTCAAATTTTAAGAAAGTTGACTTATTTATTATTTCATTATTAGGGGTTTGGAGAAATATCTCAATGAACAATACCTAAAGTAGGTATTTCATGGGAGCCCCTTCCCACTTTAGCTTGTCTCTCACATAAGTTTTTAAAACATAGTTTATCTCATAGCATGAGATATACTTTTCATAGTCATGCCTTGGGTAACTTATTCTCTATGGAAAATTGAAAGTGAATTCCTAGTTTAGTATAGTTTAACCACCATCTGTCTTTGCCACAGGCAACTGTGCAGGGGGCGGAGCTCTGCACCGTGAAGACGTGACGTCAGCAGTAGGGCTGGAGGTCAGGCAGCAGAGGTCGGCCTGGCTGTGCAGTCCCAGAGCCTCATAACTGCTCTGGGCTACTGCTTTCCAGCGACACTGTTTTTAAACCTGCGCTTTCAGAATTTACCACACGAGCTTAATTTGCTACAAACTCAGTTATCTCCCCAAGCACAGCATCTGTTTCTTGAAAGCAGGAACTGTAATACTACACATCTTTGAAAGGCTACAACAAAGAACCATTCACAACGATTTCAGAACAAAGTGTTTCATCAAGTTTGAGGATTATAAGCCATTTAAGAAAGAAATGCTTACTTTTCTAGCAGTCCCAATTTCCTAGAACTTGCTTTGAATAAATAAGGTTAATATAAACTCACTTCAGAGTATAAACTCTAGCATTCAAACACTTTTCTACATAGTCTACGGTGCAAAGTCCATTTCCATTAGTGCTAGTGGGCCATCCATTACAGCTCTGGACGAAAGATTTCTCCTGTACTAAACACTGTAGGGCCTGCACATTTCATCTGGGCTTTCAGTGAAGGTTTATATCCCAGTGTGTGTGTGTGTGTGTGTGTGTGTGTGTGTGTGTGTGTGTGTATAACATGCATATATATATAAATAGATTTCAAGATTTATTTTATTTTTAGTCATGTGTGACCATATGTATATATGGGTATGAGCTCCTTTGAGTACAGGGACCTGTGGAGTCCAGAAGAGAGCTTTGGAGCCCTGGCAGTGGAGTTCCAGGCTGCTTGTCAGAGGAAATTGAACTCAGGTTCTTTGCAAAACAAATATTCATTCTTACGTACCAAATCACCTCTCCAATCCCTAAGATTTCTATTTTTATATATTATATACACATTATTTGTTTTGGTGTTTCTATATTTCATATCCTAACATATTTGTATAATTAAGAACACTTATTTAGCCACATTTAAAACTTATTTGAACAATAGACAAGTAGTAAATATTTTTCTAAAATATTTTTATCACTTCTTTAAGAATGACATACAATGCATTTTGAACCTATTCACTACAATTCCTCCTAATCTCCTGCTAGACATACCCTAGAATTACAGAATTTTCTGATAGAAACCAATGCCTCAATTGTCTGCAGGGTTGAGAAAACTGAATCCTAAAGACATTGCTCAAGACTCTATAGTCAATTACAACTGGGGCTAGGGCTGAACACCAGTTCATCTGGCTGTGAGTGACGATTTCTTCCAAAAAGACTAACTTGTTTGTTTGTTTTCTGAGACAGGGTTTCTCTGTGTGTAGCCCTGAATGTCCTGGAACTCACTTGGTAGTCCAGACTAGCCTTCAACTCAAGGGACCCATTGTCTCCCAAGAATTGGGATGCCCAGCTAGTAGTCATTTTACCATTGATCATATATTTTATCTTATATATAATATATATAAACTTTCTAGGAAGGTTATGACTTGAAATGAGGTCAAGCATATTAGTGACCAAAACAAAGTCAGGCATAGCCACGTTACCTGTATCCTACAGCTCACTGGCAATGCCTCTGAGATAGTACACCTCTGAATAGATATTCATGATACAAATATGCAAACTCACAGAACACACTGCTATGAAAGTCTAAGGCAAATGGAATGACTCCCACCTAAGCTAAAGTTTGCATGAGCCCCTTTGTCAGACCCAGCTGTTTCTCCATTCTGAATCTTTATATTATCTGTTTCTGTGACAATCACTCTTTCTACTACTAGAGCCTTCCCATATGTCCTTTCGGTTCTTTCCCTCCACAGAACAGGAACGTGTTCATGTTATCTATACCTTATTGGCTGGCAGGCATAAAAAGCTTCTCAAACTGATTTAAGATAATATAGTAATGCATCCAGATACTCAACATCTACGCCTTTGAGACCAAGTTTCTTCCCAGAAAAACAAAACAAAACAACTGACTCAACAAAAAAACGGTAGGAACTGATGGACTATCCTTTCTAGTCATTAAAAAGATAACCACTAACTCAAGTCAAATATTCCTGTGCAGCATATGGAATAAATTTGTGATGGGTACACCACATGGTACACTTTCCATAATATATAACAGTGATATGTATTACTGATATAAATTCTGGTGGATATCTGGAACATTAGAAATTAAACTCCTAAGATGTGGGACAACTTAGTTATTATAATGCTTTAAAATTAGGATTTTAAGTATTTTTAAACTTGGCTCACAAGCATGTTTATGATGCATATGTCAAATTTATATAGTACTTTACACTTACAAAACATTTTTTTGTCACCTCAACTTAAGAGTTACCATTTTCAGTTTTGTAATAAAAATTCTAAGACAGGTGTAATAATAGTTACACTAAGTATTCTATGTAAAATTTATAAATATATAAATATAATGAAAACAATAAAAAACTGAGAAAGATTTATAAATCTAAGCATTTCCTCATTGAAGTATATAATTTAATTAGAGATTAGCATAACTTCTATAATGATAAATTCTAAATGTTTTCACAGAAGAAAAGTGATATGGTTCCCAAGTTTCTGGGTAAGTTAAGTTCAACTATTCAAGTTTAAAATTTTTATATTAGTCTCTTCATCACAGATAAGTATTTTGTGATTTTTCAGTTCTTGATTAAATAATTTGGTAGTAGGAAGAATATTGTAATTTACAAACAGTTAAAAATACAATTATCTATAAGCCATAGTTCTTTTATTCAACTGAAAAACTCAATCAGATTTAATATTGTATACATGTAAATATTGTTTGAAATGATCTTAACAGTATATAAGCTCAAGGTAATTAATGTTAACATTGCCAATTCTGAACTTTACAATCATTTCTATTTTAGGAAATAAAATTATTCCTTTATGAAATAAAGCGAGCGAGAGAGAGAGAGATCCTAGGAGAGCATCTCTTTTGTCAAGTGTGAGAATTGACTATTAGATTGCACAAGTGTTATTTCTGAATAGAAATAAGTACATTCATTAGAAAATAGCATTGAACATTTAAACAAATATGCAAAGCAGGAAAGCTGCTCACCAGTCTGAGGGAATCCAAACTGATGAATAATCTCATCAGTGGTTAGCACAAACGACTGTTTCACCCTCTGCTTCTTTGTAGGGCCTGGTGGTGGTGAAGTCATTGAGAGATTTTTGTTGACCTGTAATAGGAAAGAGAAATCAGAAAGCACCTTAGATTTACTGGGTTACGGATGCAAAAACTAGATGAGAAAGATTTGCTTAGTATCCAAAACAGGACATGCAACAGATGGAAGGGAATGCTAGTGACTTTGATGGTTGGTTTTTACAGTTGAAAGACAGGAAAAGTTTTATTAATGAGGGAAGATGATGGCTCAAAATAATTTACCTTTCTAATCTACTTATTTTGGAATTGACACTATGCAATAATTTAAAATACAGGAAGCTTAAGTTTCAAAGAAATACAAATATAAAAGCAAATCCTTGATTGTTTTTAAATAAGAAAGTTCAAATGTTTTCTATCCACATTTTTTCTAGTACTTTAGTGAAACAGCAGAGAAGTCCCTTTTTCAAATGGAACAGAGAACACCTGTGCTATTCATGTTTCTAGGTATAGATATAATACACTACACTCTAACTTCATGAAAAAGCTTCTATGGCATAAAAAACTTTTTGTTCAAGACTAAACACAGAATGATTGATTAGAAATGACAATCAAACAAAGTTTCCACAAGTAAATATAATATCCTACAACATGTAAAACCTACCGTGATTGTTCTGAGTATAACAGTTCCAAGAAATTAAATGTATAACAAGTGCATTTTCATCTGAATAGTTCACTAAAATAGTTAAAAAGTTTATTAGCAAATTTATCTTAGAATATAACTAATTTGAGGAAAAATCTAATCTTGTTCATTATGAAAACCTCATTTAATATTTTTTAAAAATCATAAAATGTGATCACCTTTTTAAAAAAATTGAGATAGCTTAAGTTTTAAAATTCACTTCAAATTCAAATAATCTTTGAATTAACAAAATACAAAGATAACATACTATATATAAATATTACTATGTAAAAATGTCTTTATTTTTATTTTATTTACATTTCCTTAAAGAATAAAAACCACACAGAACTTCACTAGGATTTTCATTGCATTAATGTTTAAAAATGATGTGTTCTATTTAGGCTAATGTTGGACTATGGTTTACACACACACACACACACACACACACACACACACACACTCTTTATCTGTCTCATGGATCAGACTGGAGAAAACTTAATTAAGACCATACAGCAATACAGCTCTAGAAAACCAAAATCGTTCTGTTATCTCATAAAACATTAAAAGTAATAACTTTTCCTGTGTGACCATGGGGATCACATCAGGACTCTGCACATGCTTGGCAAGTGCCCCACCCAGAGCTATGTTCCCAGCCACGATAATTAGAAGGAGTCAAAACCACATCAGTGTTAAGTGACTGCCAAATGGAAAAATTCTCAGGCTCCATTAATAAGCTCTGGCCAAAGTTAATATACTCTAACTATATGCTACTAAATAACAAAAAAACCTTTGAGATTCATCAATCATCTATAAATGGAGATTTCAATAAAAGTTATATATATGCTTTAATAAGAATGTGCCATTAAACTTGACATGGAATTGTAATATTCTACTTACATGTTAACTATCAAGTACTAGGCAATACAGTAAATAGGTTAAGCAGTGCTGGTGGTATTGTGCAATGGCAGAGCTTCATCTGTGCTATAAAAAAAATCCACTACTTCTCTCTGTGAAAATAAACTATAAAGTGTGACACAAACATAGTACTGAATAAATATTAGGTATTAGTATCATCCATCAGATAATCAGGAAAAATCTAATGTAGATGATGCAGTAAGTAATTATTTCCGAATTCTCTGTTTTTAGTGGAAGTTATACATATGAAAAGACATTTATCACTTAACTAATTAACCTCTTGTTAGAGCCACTTGTTAGTTTTCCTTTTGCATTCTTGGAACTCCTTTTCAGACATGTTAAACAGTGTATCTAAAGTGCGGTGTAAATGAACAGGTGTATCCTAGGGCTGTAATTACATAATTCTAAGTCTATATCTATGCCATGGATATGGATATACACATAATGTGTCTTTCACAATCTTCCTCTTTGGTGTTTCATCTGTGCTAAAACAAAAATGAATAGCAGAAAGTTAAAACAGGATGTTAAATGCCTTTGCTCAAACAAGAAGCTTCAACACACTTTAAAATGCATTAATGTTGTGTGTGTGGGGGGGGGGAGCACAATAATTATATGTTTTCCCTAAGCAATTTTTATGATTCTGATCTTTCCTGACATCTTTTTTTGGATACCACTCAAATGTTAATAAAGTGATGAGTACCAACATTATAGAGCAGGTAGCTCAATTTAAAAGATTTGAGATAGCAATCAATTATTATTAGTGGGGATTTGAAATTAGAAGTCAAAAGATTTTCAAAGTGGTCTGACATATATTTAGAATTTCATTTAGAGGAAGAAAAATAATAATAACAATTAACTAGAGTGGAGCAACACCTGCTTCTGAAATCTATGCTGGGGAAGATTGCTCCATAGCTTCACAGCAACAGAAAGGTTAGCAAAGACAGGCTGCCCTATACCAATCGACCCTCTTTTCACAACACAGTTTTCGGCTTGCTTCATGCAAAACCACAGTTTGCCCAAGTCAGTTTAATGCCTCCATACTGGAGAAACCTAAAGGCACAAAATTTGAGTAAAATTTATAATAAGGAAAAGGAAAAAAAAAAACCTAGATCTTCTGCCAAGTTAGTTACAAAACTGTTTTTCCCGTTCTTTCAGGTATAAGCAGCTTCATACAGAACATGCAAGCACTCATTTTTCAGTAGTGGGTTAATCCTTGTTAAAAATCATCCTGCTCCAACATAAAGCTGAACACAAAAGGTTAATCACACTAATAATTAGTTTCTCTTTTAGGATTGAAAACTTAAACCCCTAGGAAAGCGAGAGAACTCCCTTCCATGCAGATTTACAAGTCTAACCACACTAGCCAATTTCAGATCATCTGCTACTTTACCACAACTAGAAATTTGTGAATTTTCAACCTCCAGTGATTCTTTAAAAACTGGCTTAGAATTAAAACTGAAAGCACATTGATGCTATCTTGTTAAAGGTCCACAAATTCATGTCTTTCCCAGACAGCTGCCTGTTTTCTACCTCAGAACTTACTTTCTAAGAGTAACTATGTTGCTTTGGCTTGCAAGATAGTGAAATGGACAAAAGGAGGAGTTTGTAGTATTTTAAGGAAAAACCTAAACAGAATCTACAGACTCAGGTGCTTTCTTTATAACCCAGGACAGAGGAGTGCAAAAGAGTTGTAATGAACTGCATGGGAAGTTTACAATTGTCAGTGCAGGAAATCCTTACTCTCTCTCGCTACTCTCAAATCAGTTCATTATACTATCCAAGCAGGAGCTCGGTGTGAAGCAGTCACTGAGAATCTCCCTTTTATAATCTAGTTGTTTGAGCCTGTAACAGATACCAAAGAATCGTGGTTCATAGATTACATGAAGTTCAAAATTAAAATCAGTCTAGCTCAAGCCACTAATACAGCAATATGCCTCCAGGTACGGCCACCTACCTAAAGACTCTTGGTTTCGCTAAGCCTTTACCTCTTTCCTCTCTTGGTACACTGCCCTTCCTCACAGGGAAACTTAATCACAAATGGCCTGAGTTCCTTACTTCTAAATCTATGAAACACTACACCTCTTGAACCCGCTCTACTTTCTTCTTTCAGTGAGGGAGAAGGGGCGCTTCTGCTCAAGGCTACTCAATCTTCAAGTTCTCACAGGAGTCAGTAACTAGGCTCTTCCAAAGTCTGCGAAGAAACTCTACATAGTCCTGTCTGCTTAGGACAAAAGAACAGTAAACCAACAAAAGCTTTCCCTCTACCTCAGGAACTCCCGTAGGCTTCATTAAAAGAAAGGTTTTCTGAAAAACAGCACAGAAGCAATACCTCAGCTTATTTCAACTGCGTTCATCTCCACAGCATGCTAAAATCAATCTCCACCGCGTCATGCTCGCTTTCTTCTCGCCCTTTCCTGCCATTGCTCATGTTTACCCATTCGGTCACAATGGTGTTTGCTGGATGCGTCCACTTCTTCCCGCATATCACCTCACTTCATGGAGGTCCCCCAGGTAGGAACATCTATAGCATCACTTCATGTGCTCTCTAATTGTGTTGCTGAAATCTATGAAAACCTACGTATAGAGGTGACCTAGCCTTTCCCTAGCACTGCCACCCTCCCTTAGAGGACCAGGCAGGAATTCTTGACTCATCCCAGACTGCTCCTCACCTGCACATAGAGACCACCAACTACATAGCAGGTCCTCCACCTAAGCCAGCCCCTTCACGCACCTCAGAGCAATGAAGATTAACTGGTTCTTATCTAGTTTCCAAATGTCAGGAAGAGATTATATTTTTAAAAGTATTTTAAAACATTTGCAAATAACTGAAATTAACTCTTGAAACACTATTCTAATTAAACCAACTGTATCTTCTTTATGATGAAAATATACAAGTAGATGTATACAGACAATATTTTTAAAATTTTAGACATGGTCTCAGAGTCCAGGTCTTGAATTTAATATGTAGGTGAATCAGGATTGAACTCGTGATTCTTAGGCCTTTACTGCTTGAGAGTCACCACTAAACTCAGCATATATAAAATATATCTCATATGTATGTAACAATGATATATATTATATATAATAAACTCAGCATATAGTTATATTCTCTGAAATTTCTATCATTTAAAAATTTTTAGAAACATGTTTTTGGTAAATAGTACATTTCAAGATAGTTCTGACTAAAATACAATCCCTTTACAGCATTCTGTGTGTGTGTGTGTGTGTGTGTGTGTGTGTGTGTGTGTGTACAGGTTCATGAAGGTGAGTATGCATGCATGTGCAGGGGTATCTGCAAATGACGAAGAGCAAGAATAGAAGTTAGGTGTCTTTCTTAGTTAATGTCCACCTTATGTTTTGAGCCAGGGTTCTTTACCGAGCCCATGAGCTCAGTTTCCCTGCCTGTCCCAGCCTCCCCAGTGCCTGGCATTTTCACAGGGGCAGCACTCACTGCTCACCAGATTTCTGTGGCAGGCGTGTTACTGAATGAGTCACCGTCCCAGCCCTTTTAATTTTTGCTCCATATTCATGTACTAACCACAATCTATGGCCACAACACCCTTAGCGTGCCCAATCTTATCACATATTAACCATAACAAGTAAATTAAACTTAAATGCATTTTTATTAATATAGGATAAGAGATGATACTATTTTTTGAAAAGATGAAGTTCCCTGGCGTCAAGATGCTTACAGAGGAATGTGGAGAGGCAGATATGCAAGAAATAGTTGTGGTAACAATATTATAAAAACTTAGTGTTTATGTTAGTATCATTAATAGGTTAGTAAAAGAAGAAAAAGTAAAAAGATTCTTTTGAAGTAACTTATGATCTAATATTAGAAAAAGACAGACAGAAATAATTACATACAAAGGCAGAATAAACGTATATATAAAATAAGCCAGCTATGAATAAATATGTCTGAGAGTATGGAAAGGTCAGTTTCTTGTGAATATTTGTTTATACTGTGTGAATATGAGAAGTCACAAACAATACTTAATGGAAAAAGAGTCAGGCAAAAGCGCTACTGATATATTTCCATGCAATTTGGAGGAAAGGAAAGCACAAGGCAATTTGTAAATTATAAATCACTATGAAGAAATTCTTAGGCTATCTTAATTCAAAAGAGCCTAACCTGACCTGCCACATGGGAAGCAATCGGATGTGACTTCTCATCTCCCCATCGGCAAATCTGCACCTGTGCATCTACCTAGCTTTACCTGCCAATTAGGAAAAGAAAATTCCCTTCTCTTAAAGCCGTGTGAGAACTTGTGCTTCTACCGCCCCCCCCCCCCACTCTTTAAAGAACTCCATTAGTTACCACCTCCGTGGCACATTATCAATGGCTAAATCACCACCGAGTTATTCACAAAGCAAGGAAACACACTTCAGCATCCATCAAATGTCCCAAATGGTTCCTACCGAGCTACTCCCAAGCATGACACACACTTTGGAAAGACTGGCCCGCCTTTGCAATCTGGCATTTTTTTTCTGTTCCATTTCCAGCCCATTACTAATGTGTTTTTGTGGCCATTTAAGGAAAGTAACCAGAGCCATTATCTTTCCAAATACAAAGGCCAACTCTCTTCTCTCTTTACCACGTGTCTTCATAGCACACAGTACCTAAATATTCTTTCTGAAATGCTTCTCCTCAAAATCCCCTTGACTTGCCTTCTCAGGAACCATAGTCTCACCTACGCTGTCTCTATAGGAGTCCTTGTCCGATTTCATAGCCTTTTAAAAAGAGCTTTGGTCCTTCCCCTCCTGAACACAAGATTCACATAGCTGTTCTCCACTTCAGTTATCCTTGTGCCCAAGACTCTACTTCTAACTCCCGTTTCTTCCGCTTCAGCACTCTTCACCTAACTAAAAGCCACCAGCAGCATCTACACCATTGCTGAAAGCCCCAAACAGAAGATGCCCCTCATTTCTTTTACCACACTGGATGTATCTGAAGACCTAGCTTCAAAATATATGGTCCCAAACAATAAACTTAACATTATCTTCCCTGTTCACTATTTGCAGCTTCATGCTGTTAGTATAGGTCTCCCCTGCATTTCTTCTTTCTAGAAACAGTGTGACTATCTGCTGATCATTGTGCTTGCAAGACCTTATTCCACTACATCAGTTCTCCCATTCACCCTGGATTGTTTCTCCAATACAGTATGTTAACTCCACCCTGCTGAGAGAATTCTTTAAAAGGATGCCCAATCTACTCCTTTTTACCTTTCTAGGCCTGTCATAAAGCCTCGCTTGCCTTTGGCCATTCACTACCCAGTTAAGCAAAGTAATAATTTCTGATCCTTAAATAGCCCAGTGTCCTTATTCCTAGTTCAGGATTTTAGGTTTTTGTTAAATGTTTCTCTCTGGGAAATCTTCCTCAATCCTCCTCTAGAGAACAGGCCCCACCCCTTCGGCCATTCTCCATTCGAAAAGTTTATTTTGTTCACTATCAGTTATTATCTGAAATTACTTCATTCAGTTTGCCTTCATACACACACACACACACACACACATATGTTTTTGTTAATGTTACATCACAAGCACCTTGAAAAATATTGGTAAACATTAAAATACTTGTATAAAGATCTGGGTGTTGGTGGCATATGCCTTTAATCTTAGCAACAGGGAGGCACAGGAAGGTCAGTCTCTGAGTTCAAGGCCAGCCTGGTCTACTGAGTGAGTTCCAGGACAATCAGGGGCACACAGAGAAACCCTGTCTCATAAAAAAACAAAACAAAACTCCAACAACAACGAAAAACAAAAAAAAATGTAGAAAGCAATTTTGAGCATTCAAAATTTTAATAATCAGACTGAGATTTGAAAAGTAGGAGACACTTTTATTAAGCATTTGGCGAAAGCTTACGCAGTGCGGATGTATAAGAGAAAGCATAAAGGCACTCTGCTGCTGAGAGTAGTGACCAGTGACAAGGGCGACAGGAGCACCCAGTGGGGCCAGGAACGGTCCTTAAAATAAGTGGCACTAAGACAACTGGAAAGCTACGCGACATATAAAAATTAATTAAAAATAACCACATATCCAAATGTAATAACTAAACTACAAAAATCCAAGAAAACAACAAAGAAGTAAATATATAAGACACAGAACCAGGTAATAAGATTTTGTATATGATACAAAAAAAAAATGGACAAAAGAAAGAAGATAAACTAAACTTCACAAAAACTAAAACATTTTTTTCTTTTCAAAGGGTGGGAAGAACATACAAGTGGCATTAAACATTTGTAGAAATTATATCTGAAAGACAGTTGCCATTATATATGTCTCCATGTATGTGTGTATGTGTGTGTGCGTGTGTGTGTATATATATCATGTATGAAGCACTACTAGAAGTAAATAATAAAAAGACAAAAAAATAAATGGGCAAATAATTTCAACAAACATTTCAGAAAAAACATGCCTAAAATGTTCAGCATCATTAGCATAAGGAAAAGGTAAGTCAAAAATCACACCATTAATATCATGCCTCATACTCTCTTAGAGCAAGGAAAATGAAAAGAATGCAAAGAATTTAAGTATTGGTGAAGATGAGGAGAGACTAGAGCCCTCATACCTTTCCTTGTCTGGTTCTAAAATTATTTATCCATTTTGGAAATGAGTTTGAGAATTCTCCAGAATGTTAAAAATAGTTATTATGTGATCCAAAAAACTATACACTCCCAACTCAAATCCCAGAGAAATAAAAACACAGGTAGACAACAAAATTTTTTCATAGAAACACATGGCCATAGCAGCATAGTCTTGAAGCTAAAATGTAGAAACAAGCCGAATGCTGATAAACTGATGAACAGGTGAGAAAATGCAACATACACATATTTGGCAAAAAAAAAAAGTACTGCAGATGCACTGTACAAATGGGGACATCTTGGTGCTCGTAAGTAAAGAAGCCAGTCATAAAAGGCCACACACTAAAGCCAGGTATGGTGGCTCATGTCTCTAATCTAAGCACTTTGGAGATTGGGAGAGGAGGATCACAGTGAGCTTGAGGCCTATCTAGGGGATATAGTGAACATCAGGGCAGCGTGGATTCCAGAGCTGAATTCTGTATAAAAACAAAATGAAAGTCTCAACTCCCAACCACAAAGACAACATATTATATGATTTCATTGAAGTGAAGTTTCCAACGTGCAGAAACTACAGCAGCACTTTGTTACCATGAGGCAATATGGATACATGTTATGTTTATAAATTGGAAAGGGCTGCTAATAGGCATTAGGTGTCTTTGGAGGAGGACTCGCATAATGCTGAATATAATTAAAAACAGTGAACTCACACCCTTTTTGAAATTTATTATGATTTTGTATTATCATGTATAATGTATATAGGCACACATGTACCACAGTGTGCATGAAGAGGTCAGAGGACAGCTTTTTAGAATTAGTTCTTTACATGGGTCCTGGGGAACAAACTCAGGTCCTCAGACTTTTGTGGCCTGTGTCTTTATCCCCTGAGCCACCTTGCTTCCTACATCTTGTTATGCCATGTTCAGTTCGTATCCCTGGCAGGTCTGCTCTTTTCTGAAGGAAAACAGGAAGAGTATATCTGGGGGAGAGAGGAGGCAGCACAGGCTGGGAGGAGTGGAGGAAGGGGTAACTGTTGTCGGAATGTATTTTATGAGAGAAGAATAAATTTTAAAAAAGGGTATTAAGATGTGTGAATTATGTCCCAATAAAAAGCTATTTAAAATCATGCAATAAAGGTATTAGTAATGTTAATCTTTCCTAATTTTGATTTCCAAATATATAATTAATTATATTTTTGATGAATGTTGAGTCTACATTTGTTACATGCTAGGGATACAAGACGAAGATGCTACCTATCACTCTTGGTGAGTTTTCAGATTAACAGAGGACATTCTCCTTAAATACTGGTTAGGTGTATACGGACTATCTGACTCAACTGACGTGCAGACAGCGTTAGAAGTGAAGGCTACGGCACACACCGAGGTGGGGAGAGAGGGAGGAGAGGTAGAGGTCAGGGCTAGTCAGAACAACTGCTACCACTTAAGAAGATTTAGTAATCTTGGAGCTATAATCACTATAGCAATCACTGCTATCAGGAACAAGTTTCCTGAACATCTGCAGCCAAGTCAGAATAGAGCTTGTTCTCTTTTCCCCTCCCCATCTTCCTTCCCCTTGTCTATATTCGATATCCGGTTGACTTGTGATAATTAGGTAAAATGTGATGGGTCCTGACTGATACTGAGCAGCTCAGTGGTGGGGTAAGCCTAGTACTTTCTGGCATGCCTGTCTTACCCCATGTTCCTGCTATCTGGTGCAGATGCTCGGTCAACAAACTACTTTCTTCCTTTGTATGACACTGCATGAAGATCTCTTCTAGTCACCCTAATTCTCTCCCTTCCGGATGTCTCGTCTTTTACCATGTGACATATAATTCTATTTGGTAAATGACAGACTGTCTATTCCGATGAATTTTGAGAGTGGCTAAGGAGGAGGAGGAGGAAAGGATGTAAACAACTATCATTGTGACTACTAACTGCTTAAAGGTTGTGTGTAAACGTGGGCTTGCTTGTAAAAAGAGAGTGCCTGCTGTGTGCGGGACCGTACTGAAATTATATCCCGATTGCTAGGATTCCAAATCTTCAAAACTTTGAAGCTTCTGGGGTTCCACCATTATAATTTTGGTAAATTGGAAGTTTAATAAGAAATGTATACATCAGGTCAATTTTTGTAGAAGCTGCCAAGTCTACAATGGTACATTCCAGTTCTCAAGTATAGCATGAAAGAAACTGTAATTTTAAAGTTGTCTTCCTGGTGATAAAAACTACTTACTTTTGCAGCACAGGATCGTATCACCTCCTAAAAGAAATACAGTACAATAAAGAAGGATTCATAATTTTATTTAAATAAATATTGTCTCTTTTCAAAACATTCAGATGTCAATCTTCTAATAACCAAAATGAGCATTTGAAAGTATCTTTATCACCCTGGATTGTCATTCAGCATTCTTTCCAATGAGCTGCAAATAATGTGAATTCAAGAGACTTAATGACATTTTATAGTAAGACCAACCTGCCAGTGGCAAAGTCACTGATCTAAACTTCTGAGGGTCCAGTTCTGGTTGTCTCAGGAAAGATTTGGTCGCCTTAATAAGCCTGGCATAAATATCAAAATTCTGTCCTATCACAGAATTCAGCCAAAAATACAAACTGAACCTGCTAAAGTACACAGTTATTACCATAAATGGAATCAATGCCCATAATTTCCAAATTAGCAATTTTAATCTGATAAACATCTCATAAGTACTAAAGTTGATAAAGAATGGGGCAAGTAATTTTAAAAAGCAGAAAAAGGACAGTTTATAATTCACAGGATAAGGCCATAACTATCCATTTTAAAAAGAAAGTAGTAGAAATCAATGAATAATAAACAAGTTGAAAATTTGCTATTCTAGAGACAACAAATATATTATTCAACCCCAATTAGAATTAATTAACATTTATCATCAGCCTGGTATATTAAAACAAAAACAAACAAAAACCAACAACAGGCCTCAAGTCTAGAATAAAGAAATAAAGTAACAAACAAGCATAAAAGAAGAGCCCCGGGTTTTCCTTTCAGACTCAGGGTCTACAGGAGAACTGGGAACCTTGCTTGAGTCCTGGCCTGAACCTCAACTCCACTCTTCAGTCTGCGTGCATTCCTTTGCTCTCTGGGCTTCCTGGACTCATCCTCTACTACCTCCAGTGTTTGAGGAGTAACTATAACAACGTATGCAAAGCACTTAGAAAAGTACCAGAAACACATGACAACAAGGATTACTAATAATGAAATATTACATACATTAACTCTAGAGAATGAATTGCTTTTGCAATAGAAAAAATTAACCTTTCTCAATATGGAAATAAAAAGTCATTCCATTCTTATTTCTGTGACTCTACTTGGCAAGCATCTCTGTGACCACTAAGCGAGGCTCAAGTTACTGTGAAAACTGGGGCAGTCTTGAGTGGTCCAGCAGATAGAGAGATAGGTCTGCCTGTCATCTGAGGATGGTTTTTCGTAGGTTCAGGTCTACAGATCAATTACTTGTTAAACTGGTTAATCCTAACAGTTACCCAAAGTTCCGAGCAACTGTGGATGTAGTCATGAAGGCAAATCTCTGAATCTAAAAGTTAATAATGAGTGTATCCCTGAGAAACCTCGCCTGAGCTGTACAATGCCTTTTAGGTCTTACTGTGGAAGCAGCTGTCAGGTCTGCAAACTTTGAAACAAATGATTTATATGATGACTGAATGACAATGCTCTAAGGATCAGATTATCGCCTACTTCTATGTCCTTTCCTAATGAATAAACACCTATTAAATGCCTGCTGAGATGAATTTATTGTGTAGTTTAAATAATATACAAATAATACCTTAAACCCAAGTTCTATTAGAAAATATTCCTAGTTTAGTTTTTTAAAGGCTATATTGAGCTATTTATCTTTTATAGCTAGAGGGATCTATAGTGAAAATGATATTTGGAATCTACCAAGATATAGTTACAAGAAACATGATAAAAGACATTCTGATAAAAAGTATTGTAGAACACAAAAAGAACGAAGGTACCATAGGCTAAGAATACATCTTAGTTTATTCTTATACATACTACTTTATGTATAGACTGAAAGAAAATGGATCATACAAAACATAAAAACAAAAGTTTAGTAAAATATCTGGGCAGGAAAAATGTTTTCTTTCTTTCTTTTTCTTTAAGCCACAGACACTGGACAAAGATTTATTTCCAAAGGCAGCTTTTGTATTAACCCAAGACATACACATTCTGTAATTTAAAAGAGAACTCTGTGCTCAAAACTGAACAACTAAAAACATATGAATTTTCTTTCATAAAATTACTATTTCTCCTGTCTTGGATTTAATTTCTTAAAAAATATTTTTGACATTATTTTTCTTTTACACTTCTTTAATTTTCGTTTCCATTATCTGAAGATATAAAATGATATTAGAAAGCATGCCATAAGAGCTAGGTACCTTCAAGATGTCAGTTTTCAGACTGAGAGATTAGAGTGTCACTATGTCTAGTGCTTACTGGTTCTTGTGTCTACAAAACCTTGTCACACACACAAGGGCTTCTTTTATTTTATTTTCTTCTATTGGAGATGTATTTTTCTCTAAATTTTAAATAGTAACATATCTACTACAATTCCTTTTACTATGTGGAACACATCTGATTGGTTATATTAAAAACGCTATAAGGATCAAAACACTGAAACAAATAACTTAAAGTTATATGTTTTTAATTTTAATTAAGTAACATAAAAAAAGACAGAAACAAATACAATCACCCTCTACCCTACTTTCCAACTAAATCTAAACCCAGGGAAGAGTGTATCTGCACCCTGTATACCTCCTGCCGAAGGAGAAAGGGAGCAGCATGGCAAGGACTAAGGCTTGCAGTACCATTCCGGGCACGCTTGGTTTAAAAGTGTTCAAGGAGAGCACTAAGGGAGGAGGGAGGGGATAACATGTATTAAGAGCCAAGTTGGGTGCCAACTGAAGAGAAAACAGCTCATGAGCAAGGCTGCTTAGTTGGCCTTCAAGAAGCCCAAGGCTAACATTATCTAAAGGACCAAGGTCAAAGAGGCTAGTATTCTTCAGAGAGAGCCTAGGGAGCTATGCTAACAGTACACCTCATGAACAAAGCCCCCTTCCTGTCCCCATTTTCACTATTTTCCTGGTGATAGCTGCTTTCTTTGGCACTTAAGGGCAAAAAGGAAACCTCAAAATAAGGTTATGAAATATTGATTTCTACTTGGAAGTTACAAGTTTTTTCTTTTATCATTTCTTTGAGGTTTTACTATTTTCCTTTAATGTTAAATGTGTGTGTGTTCTTATAAGCTAATGAGATTTTCTTTAACACATCTTAATATTTTTCCATGTTGGTGTTTGCCACATATATGAAAATATCTATGTGTATGTATCATGTTATATATTACACATATATACATTTATATTTATCAAACAGATATCTACAATTTATTTATGTCTGGGGACAATTACTAATTTTAAGACTAGCAAGTCTTTCATTCATTTACATAAGAGAAATACTTGCAGCACATAATCCTAGGTTTGGGGTGTGTGTGGTGAAGTGACGCATATTGAATCCTGGGCTCTGGGCATAGTAAGCTGGTGCTCTGCCACTGAACTTCATGCCCATCTCCCTAGTTATTAACTGCTTATTTAACTTCTTGGTCAGTAAAGTTCTATTTGCATATGTAACCTAACATGTACGTTCTTCAGTTAACTTATGCTTATGTTTCCTAAAATTATAATTCCTTTTCCCTTTTGGTATATCTCGTTTTATGAATTTGCATCACAATATTTATACTATGTCAGCTTAAAGATGTATTTAAATATCTGGCAAGACAAGAACTATCTTAATTATTATCTGTTCTTTTACCTGGCTCATCTGGAGTAGCTGAAAATACTTCTTGGCAGGTCGCTATCATTTATATATACATGGTTTGCCTTTTGAAACCACTTATCAATAGTATACACAATTATTTAATACATATACTTCTGTTCTTATCAACAGTAACAACTATCATTATTATACTATATCTTAGACAACTCAGGAAGACTTGCATTCAGGATCTCATTGAATCTTAGAAATTCAGTTAAGGTGAGGTATATCAGAACCCTAACTTTCAGGGAGGAAGATTAGGCTTACTTGATGTACTTGAGAGTCACAAAGCAGGCATGGTTAGTCTAAGCCCTTGGACCCTAGAGGTACCCGTCGCTCCTTTACATGCATTTTTAGCATGCTGCTGAAAACAGTCCCCCACTTATCTTAGTAATTGGGTATTTTAAGTGTTAACTTTCCTCCTACCATTTGCAATGCAGAGATTTTTAAAAATTTGTCATTGAAATTCCTTTATTTTTATCTTATTCAGGGTGTCTTTTAAAATGAAATTCTCAGACCACCTTTGGACATCATTAATAAATATTCTGATTTATTCTATTTAATAAAACACAATCTAAGTTGCTGTTTCTGATGTTTTGCCTATATTGCCCTTTTCTTGTTAATGTGCATAGTCATAAATGTATGTATGTGTGTGTGGCATATACACATTTGTAGGCAGATGTGTACATCTGGAGATCAGAGAGAGGTAAATGTCAGATTTCTGCCTCTATTGATCTTCACATTATTTTTGAGACAGGGTCTTTACTGAACTTGAAGCTCAGTGATTGGTTGGCTAGCTGGCCAGTAAGCTCTATGGAGCCTATGGTCTCTGCCTGCTCAGTGCTGGGACTACAGACACACACCACCATGCATGGCAGCTTTAATGTGGGTGTTGAGGAACTGAACTTATGTCCTCATGATTGTGCAGTAAGCACATTATCCATTGACTCGTCTTCCCAGTCTTGAAATGGAATCTGGTATCCCTCTGTCTAAATGAGATGATCTTTCTCTATGAACACCAGTCTACTTTTACATTCTCATTTCGGTCTGTCCAGAAGGTTTTATGCAGCTCTATACATGAGTTCACATAGAATATCAATAGAAGGAGCTGGTAATGGTTTGGGGAAGAAAGGAATCTTTCAGGGAAGGGGAAATACAGGGTTATAGTGGGATAACACAGAAATCACAAAAGGGGAGTTAAGTGGGGTGGGAAATGGGAGGACAAGGATGAGGGGGCAACATGGGAAGGGATAACTAACACTAAGGACTTTTTAAAGGTCACATAGAAGCCTAGTACTGTAGCAGCTTCCTAAAATATATACATATATATCAATGGACTTTAGATGAAGTTACTATAAAATGTGGGTAGCAATACAATACCCCAACAGACATATCATTCCAAATAAAACTTTCAGTACCAAGAATAAGTTATGTGTTTTGAGTAATAACCCAAACTTATTTCTAGTGGGCTGACATTATGTCATTCAACTGAATGCAAATGGAATCTGGTATCCCTCTGTCTAGTTTTTATTGACTGAAAGGGCAATTTATCCTGACAACTTAACATTACTGACTATTTTTGTTTTCCATTAAAGTCTTTATAATTTTGAGCAGTACTTTCCTCTGCTTCTATCTTTAATGACTTCTTGGCCTTATGCAATAGTTTACATACAAAATTATACTATGTCATTTAGCACAAGCAGAAGCTCACCAGCCACATACACAAAATTAGTTATACCTTTTTATGTAGGAATTCTTTTAAAATAAGGAATTTTTACACTATTTATACTTGAAAAAAATCTATGAAACCTGTCTTTTGAATACAAATAGTTAATAGCTGCTTTGTTTATACAAGAAGGGTACCAACCACTACAGTGCCAAAGTTATACATCTGCTACAATAAGAGTCAACATGAGCACTTTATAGTGTATTATTAAGAGAATAGGAAGGTAAAGAGTTAGGGAAAATGTCAAAATGGTGAATCTGGAAAGATAATTAAGGGTATTGATTTATCCCCTAAAGAGGAAGACAAAAAAGAAAACAGATTCTCTATAGAAGGGAAGTATAAAAATATATGATGTGGAAATGATGGGAGAAAAGTTAGATTATTGAATCTATCTTTATTCAAAAAACAACTATTAATCTCAAAATATTTTACACTGGTATGGATTTTAGTTTATTTATATAAGTTTAAGGTCAATTTTGTTATGCTGTATGTATATTTCTAAGCTTGTTTAAGGTATGATGTTTATGCAGCTCATTTAAAAATGTAATATATAATTAAAAAGAGATTAATAGTCATCTATAATAGTCAAACTTATATCCACATTAGTTAGGCTTTTAGGTACACAAAAATATATTTCAATTAGATAGGTAATCATAAAACATTTCAAAGACCTATATAATATGGCATTTAAAATATTTTAAGAACTTAGACTTTTCTCAACAGTGATATATGTCTGTTCCTGGCAGCACCAATTACTTCAAAGAGGATAATAGGCATCGAAAAAGCTCATTACGGAGTTTGCCTTTAGTGTGGTAAGGCTAGCCATTTGGGCAAGAAAATGCTCTTGCCTGGACTGCTTGACATTATGAGGTATAAACTGGACATGCTGGACACACAGGAAAAGGACTGCTAAACTTTGCCAAAGCAAGATAGGATGGTTCTTTGGGTTCCTGATTCACAGTAGAAACTATCAGACATTCCACAGGACACAGAGGAAAGCAACTGAAAAACCTTGCCAATATAGGTGGGACAATCCTTCAAATTTCCTACTTCACTGAAAAGTTTGACAGATACTCTAGGCCGTGAGGCTGATGATGGATGCCCCAACGTTACAGAAGAACTTTGGGTTCTGACTGTCCAGGCAGCCAGATGTCTCTGTCATTTCTAGAGTTTTTCCCTCAACCATCTACTTATACTGAGTTGTGAAAATCAGCTGAGTAGACCCAGGATATAAATATGCTAAAAACTATCAGAGGTGCCTTCAAGGAGATTACAGTGAAGACAAGTTGATGTATGACTTTCTTATATGCTATGGATTGAACCAGAATAACTGTCCTCAACAGCGAGTGCCCTGACCAGCACCTAGAAACTTGCCAGAAATGAAAACTGATAGACTAAGCCAGATATATTTAGAAATAAAGCCTGGCAATTAATGCTCTAATAAGCCTGCTAGAGGACTCTGCTATACATTGAAATTCAAGAAACACTCAAACCTAAGCTTTTAGCAAGATATTACAAGGATTTGAATGCATGGACAGAAATATCTTGTTTAAGTATTATCTGTTCTCTTATGAATTAATTTCACAGTGGTTCTCAACCTGTGACCCCTTCAATAAACTTTTCTCTAAAATATTTACATTATAATTCATAACAGTAGCAAAATTATAAGTATGAAGTAGCAATGAACATAATTTTATGGTTGGTGGGTTACCACAACATGAGGAACTGTATTAAAAGGTTGCAGCATTAGGAAGGTTGAGAACCACTTCTCTAGAAGTTTTGGCAGGGAAAATTCATAGGACGAGTGTCTAAACCTAATAGTCCCTACCCTCGATGATCCTATTATGCAGAGCTCACATGGTGGCTTCTCTTCCTTTCCTAAGAAATCAAACTGCATGTGTGTGACAAGTGCTAGGTATGATTCTTTGTTTCAGGATCCTTTCTTATTATGTCTTGACCTGGTCTCTAAAGAAATGTCAAGTCCTAATAGTTGACCAAACTTAAATTTGTATGCTGCAAATAACAGCTTCCTAACTACTACTTGGAAAGAACTACATAAGAATAAAAAAAATTAAGAAATTAACTACCTGCCTTATGTTAATCTTTGTTGGCATGGCAAAAGTAATGGTTTTAAATTTTCAATTACCATAAACAAACAAACAAACAAACAAATAAAATAAACATACTGTGACAGTTTCGAGTCTCTGCTTCACAAGTTGAATTTTTCTTGATGAATTATTTTCAGTGTTGACAAATTCATCAATCTGAAAAGAGCCTTGAGGGGGCAGTTTAGGACAGGTGCATAAAGCATCCTGACTTTGATGGATGCCAGGCAATGGGAGTGTCCCACTATACCGTTTGAACATTTCAGCCTCTTGCTGGGCTACTAAAAAGAAAAAAGAACCTAAAATTAGCAAAAAGATAATAAAATATTTAAGACATGAAATGATAACATTTAACAAACAGCCAGAAATTGAACAGTACATTTTAATTGCTAGGTGTCAAGAATGGCAAGATAAAAATTTGTAGGCAATATGAAATCAAGGAAAATTTATAATTTCACGTCAAGTAAATTTATAATTGATCTTTGAAAGTAATCCAAATTGAGATATAAGCCTAATATATACTTACATACATACATATATATATTTCAAATATTTACTAATGATGCAAAATGATAAAAACAATCACTCACAAATACATAGGCCTAAACCATTTTTATCTCTTCCAGTTTTATACATACATCTATGTAAAAATATCAAAATGTAAGTATAGTTTAAATTTTTGTCAATTTAAATACAAAAGGTTTCAAATACTTATAATTACCATTTTAAATGTTTTATAATAAGTAAGAATTATAATTCTAAAACACTCCCCTGTCACTAAATATTTACGATGTTTGTCTTTTCATGTTGTAGATATTGCATGAAAAATTACTTTCATAGTTGGCTTTATTTTTGAACATAACTTTTGTCTTGGATTAAATCCCTAGATTGAGACAGAGGCCTGAGTGGTTGGTGTGTTTTGAGAATAGTGGTCAACTATGGTAACTAGTGATGGGAGGAAGATCTTCATTGCACTATAACTATGGTTACTATGGTAATCAGTGATGAGAGGAAGATCTTCACTGCACTATGGTAACTATGGTAACTAGTGATGAGAGGAAGATCTTAATTGCACTATGGTAACTATGGTAACCAGTGATGAGAGAAACATCTTTACTGCACTATGGTAACTATGGTAACCAGTGATGAGAGGAGCATCTTCACTGCACTTTAGGGTTCATAAAATGCACTCAAATACACTATCTTACTTGACTGGATAAATAAATCTGAAAAAATTAACTCAAAGGAGAAAAATACATAAAGTTATCATTTAAAAACTATTTTCTTAATTATACAATACTGAAATGGAGGGCTTTCTAAAAATGACATGAAAGGAAAGAAATCAAAACATTAACTCAATGGACAAGTATTCTGTATACTCTTAAAATTACAAACAGAAACGTGAGGTAGTATGTGTGTGTGTACATCTGTGTGAATGTTTCAAAAAAAAGATTTATTATATTTCATAGATATTTATTATAGGGTTATGTGAGTCATAAAAAGTTAGGAAATATCAATATGATTATGAAAAAATAAGATCAGCTTGTTTCATAACCATTTAAATCTTCAGACAAATAAAGTCCTACAAGGCTAGAAATTAAAAAGCAAATGAAAGGCAATAAGTTTTTATCTTTTGGGATAAAAATGGAATAAAGGGAACTTGAAATCACTAAATAATGAACAAATCATATGAGGGAAAAAATGAACAGATTTCTTTGCAAGAAATATTTTTCTATGTAATATAAGACAGGAGAAAAAACAAAGGCACCTAAGGAATAAAATTTAGGAAGACATTGACTCCTTAATAGTAGGCCTATTAAAATATCTGTATGAAATAAAAACAAAAAAACAAGCAAAAAATACTCATAAGCCACAAGAGCTAGGAACTTCAGTTAGGTTACAGAACATGAAAGAAATATACAAAAATTAACTGGATGGCTAAACAAAATTAGCTGTTTTCATAATGGTAAACAGATCAACAGAACAGAGAACCCATCGCATATAGAGACAAGCAGTAAAGGTGACTGTGAAGGACAAACTTTTCATCAAATGGCATTGGGACAGTTGGACACTTTTAGATGAAAAGAATGAACTTTGACCCATACTTCATGCCATGTATTAAAATTAAAATGAAGCACAGATGCAAGCAGAAAACATAGAGTTATGAAAGTTATAGAATGAAACACAGAAAAATCAATCTGGAGCTTTGAGTATGCAAAAATTTCTTAGATACGGAACTAAAATCCATGAAAAAACAAACTGATAATCTGTATTTCAAATTTTCAAACTTCTGCTGATCAAGGTGTTAAGTAAATAGAAGACAGGACAAGCACTGGGAGGAATATCTAAATCATATGCCATAGAGCATTTGCATGGAGAACTCTCAAATCAAAACTGAAAAAAAAAAAAAGAAAAGAAGCCAACTTAAACAAAACAAAACATGGTCACCAATGTAAACGGATACTGAAGAAGCTCCAACAAGGGCAGACAGGCACCTAAGAAAGCAGTCGGCATCACCAGTCAGCAGGGATGCGCAGATCAGAACTAGGGCATAGCAGCAAGCCTGTCAGTCAGAATGGCTAAAATGACAAAGACCTGCCATGTCAGATTTGGCAAGGATCTGAAGAAGCTGGAACACTTCAAGGGGAAATGTGATTTTTGCTTTTCAATGAGACAGTCTTTGTATAGTGGAGGCTGGCTTCGAACTCACTACCTGCCTGCCTCCATCTCCTGAGTAATGAGATTACAGGTGTATACTGCCATGCCTAATGGCTTAAGAAAATGCATCTGCAATATTATTCTGACCTTTCATTTTTATGAACTTACATGAGGAAAATGAAAGCATTTTCCAAAATAAAAACTTATAAACGCAGCAGATTTCTTCATAGTGGCTAAAAGCTGCACATAAGAGGAAGAGCATCAATAGACAACAGATGCACAGACTGTCGTGACCCTCTAGAATGAAGCAATAGCAGGCAATTAAAAGTATGAGCTATTGATAAATGGTAAAACATAAATGAAATTCAAATAATTAAGAATGAAAAAGCCAGACTTAAAAGAATTCAAGGAATATACAGCATCATTTATTAAAAACAATTCTGGAACATGGAAACCAGCCCAGAGTGCTTTCAAGGAATGAGAAGAGGAGGAAAGCAATTAAAATGGGGCAGAAAGCAACTCAAGAATGGTAGGTGTGCTCATTGTTTTGACTTGAGGTGATGGCCTTGCAAGTACATAAATTATCAAAGCATATATTTAAAATCCAGACAGTATATTGTATGTAAATGATCCCAATAAAGCTGTATACACACACACACACACACACACACACACACACACACGCAAATGGCACAACAAAGATCAAAGTGGGTAACTGCTTTTGATATGAGGACAGGACCCACAACAATCCAGTTAAAATGAATAATCTAACAGGAAAACAGAACCATAGAACACCATATACCACATATATAAACATATACCACAATTACTGTCTAAAATTATTTAAATAAATTATTGATGTGTGTGTTGGTGTTCTTTTGCAGTCAAAAGAAGAACTATGTAGCAAACAGCTAACAAAGAAGAAAACAGTAGTAAAAATGCAAATAAAATATGCCTTTTTTCCTGTCTAACTGACTGATGTACTTCTAGACAATTTTTCCTAAGGAAAAAAATGGATAAGAAAGGTATACACTTAAACATATACCACAATTACTGTCTAAAATTATTTAAATAAATTATTGATGTGTGTGTTGGTGTGAGAGAGAGATAAAATGGAATATCACGGAATATCACCACTGATTATCAAGTACAGTTATTGCCATAAAATAATATAAAGTAGGTTTAAAAGTATGTGTGTGTGTTTGAGAAAGGATCTCTCTATGTAGCCTTAGCTGTCTTAGAACTTGCTATGTAGACCAGGTGTGTCCAAAATTCACATAAACTTGTCTGCCTCTGCCTCTTTGGGTACTGGGTTTAAAGGCATGAAGCATCAGCCAGATTCTAAAATAACATATACAGCATGAGCATAAAACATGGGGCATTTTAAAGTAAAAGTTATCTATGAGATATCGTGCCTGTAGAAAATACATATTTTGATATCCATACACAACTTCATCTATGCAAACTGAAGAGAAGAGCCAGCTAATACCTAGAGTTCTCTCTTCAGACCATGCTGGATGAGTTCCAGAGGACAGGGCCCTGGGAGCAGGCCTGCTGACTATTCCAACTGTCAATGACCACAATTTCTCAGTACCGATATTCTGTCTGTAAGTGCAAGGGTTGCCACTGCACGTCAATTTTTTCTTTTTTCCATTTGACTCCACATTTTTGTGTATATTTTTAAATTATTCCAGAGTAACAAGAACATTTACTTCACCTTCAGTTATTCAAAGATAGCTTTAAAAAATGAGGAACTCCAAAGCTGTAGAAAAGACTAAAGAGTAGTGCTCCACGTGCCGGCACTTGGAAGGCCTGCCTCTAGAGCTGAGAAGTCAATGAACAGCATGTTTGATGATCTCTGCCTTCTCTGTTTTGAAAATGTGCTATCAACCTTCAATTATCTTCTTGCTGTATGTAAAGCTACATCTAAGAAGAGCCTGTCATTCTAACTTACTACATTTCCTGAGATTCTGTATTTGCCAACCATAGTTTCACCCTCTGAGAAGCAGTCACAAGGATGGCCAAGAAGTACACATACTGGTATCACTAACAAGTTAACGGGATTTAACTATTTTTTCTCTTTTTCTTTTCATTAAGCCATTTTTCCTAAGTATTATGATATCCTAAAAATGTATTAACTTTTCTCTTTCAAAGATTCTAAACTGATAATCAAAATAGCAAAAGGCACTGACTAAACATGTCTTTCAATTTTTTCAAAGTAGATATAACAACGGTATTAAACTATTGTAAATGGAGTAAAATAGCAAAACTCCAAATACCCTATGAAGCCCTGTTAACATTTTATATAAAAAGCTGGATTTCAGGCAGTCATTTCAATACCTGACTGTATCACCAAGTCAGCATCCTCTGTTCCTTGACGAGGACCATCACAGTCTGCAGAAGTATTCACAAAGTGTACTTTCTCAGACTACATACAGATGCTGCTTGTGAGTGCTTCAGTCCCCATACCACACAAACACCGATGAACACAACTGCTTAGGACATTGGGTTTTCAGTGTAAAATAGTTGGTAATAGATAACTTTTGGATTTTCCTTCAAGCTCTATGCTTGTAATAATTTGGAGGCTTCCAAGTTACTTTTAGGCTCCAGTTAGAGATCATGTTGCAATTAGATAGCCCTGTTTTTCTATTTTATCACATTTTTTTCTTTGTGCTAATCAATTCTGTCCGTTAAAGACTCAGCTCTGAAATAACCTGCTATGTTTAAAGCTCACACTTTTAATATTTACATCCTCACCCTTTCATCCCTTTTTAAAAAATGCCCACACACATGTACTAAAGCAGGCTTGGAGAACACAGAGACTCCTTTTGGGGTTCAAACCTCTTGGAGGTGAACCAGTTACTGCAGGGAGCTAAGTGGCATGGCAGAGGAAGGGACAAGGTGTCAGGAACATGAAGGTGGCAACTGTTATTTACTTAAAAGAATGTTAGGACCCTGAAATGCTTACAGCTTGTCTCCACAGGCTGCCTACAAATGCCCTGCAGTAAGTGCTGCTCCTTCCTGTTGTCTTCCTAGCCATACTATACTGTGCAGCTGGAAGTGTGTGACATGGGCCACTATAGAAAAACCACCAGCATTGCCTACTGAAGCCTGGGCCATGACCTTTGTCAGTTCCTAAGCTCATGCCTTGCTTTATAGTCTCACTGTATCGTCTGATAAAATATGAGGTAAGACTGAGTGTGTATTAGTTTCACTCCACAGCTTAGAAAAAGATGCATACATACATTTGCTGAGGGTTGAACAAGGCTGCTGTCAGCCCTGGTCACATTGGGGCCCCTCTGCTGTACTTTACAAGGCACCCAGTTAAGCATAAAAAAGGCCCAGGGAAGAATTCATAGTTCTTTTTGATGCTCAAGACCATCATGTTGATAAGTTTTTCATATTTCCTTAGTCATTGAATGTTATTGGCTTTAAAAACCAAGAATCCATTATATGAGAAATAATAAATACTTCAGAATACAATAAAGCACCTTCAACAGGCCTTAAAATGTGGCAGATTTAATTTTTAATGTCTTCTACTAAAAATAAATATTTAAAATCCCATCCTATAATCAGTACTATCTGGTAAAATTTCATAAAAACATGAGAATTATAATATCTGAGCCTGATTTAGAAGCATAAATGATAATAAGCTGTGGCTATTAAATTCCTATCACTTAGATATATGAAGACAACAGCCAGACAGCCTAGAACCAAATGGTAGCTGTACCAAGAACTATTTCTTCATTCTTCTGTGGCTTGAGTTTCGCTATCTGCAAAAAGGTGACAATCTTTTTCAAGTATTTTGGAAGTATTCTATAAGAAAGCAAATGATATCAATTTTACTAATGATGTCTTTCTATATTTTCATAAAATTTAATAAATAATTCTATTGCATAAGAATTTTAACTTTTAATGCAAACATGTACTGAACAGGAACTATGCTAAACTTAGTACTTTATAAACACTATAGGCAATTATCAGCTTGACAGATAGGGTCTCTTCCAGGACAGGCCAGCCTTGAATGTTCTATGTGCCTCAGGATGACCTAGAAGTCATAATCTTCCTGTCTCTATCTGCCAAGTGCTACAATTTCAGGCATGCACCCGTGCTCAGCTATAACAAATTTTACGAACTAAAAGGTGTGTATTTCCTGCACTATGGGAAAGCGTTCCATGGAGTGAAAAATAAAGCCACCACAGTGACAATGCAGATCACTGATGAATACAAATTCTACTTCTGAAATTCTACAACTGTAGGAATGGTCTTTCAGTTTGACTAAGGTTTTTCCAGTACTTTAACCAATTATGTAAAAAGAATGAAGGCTAGCAGTGAGCAGGAAAATCTGAGTCTGATTTCTGGTTTTATAGCATATCTAAAGCTTCAAAAGGTTCCTACTACCTCAGAAAGACAGTATTACAGTCCTTTAGAGGAGACACTGCCACCTAGTGAGAACTCAGGCTCCTTACCTAGGAATAACAATAGTAAGAGTTTGTCAAACAGACTTGACCCTACCTACAAAACTGCATGAACAGTCAGTATATGTCACTATTCAGGCTAGGTACTAGTAATAAACAAATGAACAAGTCTATATTTTTGTTTCCTACAAGGTATAAAAATGCCATAAAAATACATATCCCACAGAGAAACTGATACTATATAGAAAAGTTTTAATATTCAAAAGTGAATTCATTAGGTCATTTGCTAGTAAGTAAATTTAGTGGGCAAATAAGAGTCCAGATTTTAAGAACAGTCTATGTTGATTCAACTCCTATATCCTGTGATATAGTGTGAAAACAACATTTATGTCATAAAACCATTGTGAACAATTTAAACACACACAAACGCACACAAATTTGTTAAAACATACTGCTATGTAGGCACTATAATTATTCTTAAATGTGTAGTGACATTACAGAGATATAAGTAGACAAACAATGTTTAATAACAAAACATTTATTGCTAAAGTCTGGCTTCATAAACTTAATTCAGCAGAAACCGTTTCTCTGCCCAGCACTTTGTTATGGGAATCCTCAGTGTACATTATTTGTGGTACCCTGTGACTAAACTTTGTATCACTAGATGATTAACCCTTTCAACACCAGGCAAATAAGACTGCCTTCTGAAAGTAAAAATCATATTTCTTACCCAAAAAAAAAAAAAGCAAAAAGTCAGTAGAATGAAAGACTCAAAAGACCACAAGCTGAACATATGCTCTGCAGGGAAAGACTCCTGCTGACTCTTCGCAGGTTCTGCTAGAACTGAAAGAAGGTGACACATTCAGCTACCACTCTGGTCTCATTTGGGGCTTATTTAACTTACAAAAAAAATGAACTGTTTCTTTTTCCTTGAAAATTTCAGAAGCTATTTTAAAGTAACCTAGCCATTCTGTTTCTTTTGAACTGTGTATCATTAAAACTTAGTAAAACCACATATGAACTTCATTCTCAGAAAATATATTTTGAGCAAAATACCTTTGTTAAGAAATAAAGTATAGTGCAAAACACTAATAGGTTAATTAAACATTAAATTTTAATGAAAAATGTAAAGATTATGTAAACTACTGATTGCAGTCTTTATTCAGTGTGTAAAACCCTTCAGACACTGAAATAACTCTTGTTTCTGTTGTATCTAAACCATTCAAAAGAACTGAACCAAGTCTTAGATGGCTTGAGGTTATTTAACTTCTTCCTAAGCTTCCCCTTTTTAAAAATAGGCAACAAAGAGTCTGGGGAATATGTTGAAACATTTTCAGCTTAAATTCTTTTTGTAAAGGTGTAGTATATCAAAACTGTGCTTTAAATATGCTGCATAAACTAACTGCTGTCAGGTGCTGTTTCTCAGATATCATCATTCTGAGATGCTTGCCCAAACCCTTCCTTCTGTAGTCAAAGACAATGTGGATACAGTTGGGCTGGGCTGGCATGTGGGTTAATAATAGGAAAGAATGACTAACAGAGTAAAGGGGAAGACTGTCTTTTCCAATTCCATTCCACAGAGAGATGCTGCTGGCTGTTAAAGCATAAATTCCTGTAAAGTTCCGTGGCTACTGCTGGATGAGCAGAAACACGAATATTAATTTTGGTTTCTTCAACTAGAGTGCATCTCACTTTACGGGGCTCCGTTACAGCCACTGTCTCGGAGTCCTTAGAGCTCTCTTTGGGAGGGGGCACTATTACTAGAAGTCTTTCAAGAGATGAAAGAGTGGAGGGTCAGAAAGGCAGGAGGCAGTAGCTAAGGGCGCAGAAGTGAGCAGAGCAGGCCCTGGGATCCATGCTACTGTCCAGCTAAAGCCCCTCCTCCTTTCTGAGCCAAGGAACTCTTCTAGCAATGAAGAGAGGGAAGCTACGTGAAGACTAAAACAGAGCGGAACTTAACTAATCTTCACAGTGAAATTTCAAAAGTCTAAAAAACAAATTATAAACTGAATGAAGATGGTTGTGAAATCGCCTAAGAGTCTGAGGCAATAACTGTGCTCTCTTTTTGTGGAGAGTAGTTCCAATCCTATAGTAATCAGGGGCAACTCTTCAGTCCATGGGAAAGCTAGAATGGGGCAGGCAACTGTTTCAGGATACTTCTTAGAGCGAGATGCCAGCTTTGGCCACTGGCTGACCTGAGAAACCTATTGGCCTTCTCTGTAACAGGGCAGCACAACTTTGCTAACAGCTGCTAGTAATACCTTAATGGTACTCATTGCCTGACAGCTTATCACTAGCCTCACCAGTTCCTAAACTTGAATATGAATGCAAAAATCATTTCTTCTCTATAAGGATCACTAAGAGAAAAACCTTCATTTCCTGCATTCATTTTTAAGATAATTTATTGGAAAATGTATACTATAATCTGTACCACGAACAAAACCTTCAGGTTTATACCAGCTCAATTGTCTAATCACATGTATCATAGCCTTAGATAATTCAACATATTTCACTAAAGTATGATTACAGCTTTACATGAATAACACCCACACAATTGTATACTTCCATGTATATAAGTATTATATATATCACTCTAGCTTATCAAAATACTGAACGATGTTATATCATAGTCAAATTAAAGCAAAGAAAATAATAAAGACTTTTTTTATTTTTTACAATTAATATATGGAGGTTATAAAATATTTCTGAGAAATATCGTGCAATTAGAAAAGCAAAATCCTAATTTCAGGACAGAAAGTAAATATTTAAAAAACAACATAAATCCAAATAATTTTATAATTAACCTATGCCATCTTTTTGGCTCTTCTGTATAGTATAGTCAAAAAGACTACGTCAATTGAAAGAACTGCTGATAAATTTTATAGTGCTCATGCTATCTGGTCCATTATAAAAGTAACCATTACGTCATTTGCATAGGCAGTGGACTTACCATGGAAATCATAAACATAAAGAAGAACTGGCTCACTCTGCCCAAATGCACAAAATGCAACCATATTTTCAAACGGATGGTAGGATATGTCTCGAATAGTTGACTTGAATGGCAGGTCTGAATACATTGCTACTTGTTCTCCTAAAGAGGAAAGAAATGCAACAGCTTGTACTATGTCACATATTTCTCATTCCAAGATTATTCTATACCTTACGTGAAAATACAGCATGAGGCTCACATTATTTGCATAAAAAGCTCAAATACTTGTAGGTGCTGAGCACCACTGTGATGAATAATTATGTCTATTTTGCATTTTATTGGCTTCTTTCTGCGTTTTAATCCAAGCTTTTCAATTTTGGGGAAACAAAACACACATGAAGTGTTCTGATGGGACCAGGTATGTATGCCTGAGAGAGACCTGAGAAAAGTGAGAAAACTATAAGTAACAAAGAATTTGGTAAAACTGGGGAGGGATCATAAAACTCTGTAGTTGAAGAAATTCTCTAGACAGGGAAGAATTGGCAAGGGCTCAATTTTTCTGTTTTACTTTTTTTCCTAGAGGCTGAGGTGTTAACTGATTGAAAGGTCTGTCTTATGTCTAGAGCTAGTAGACACAAACAGAAGTCACCGAAACCTAGGAAATCAGCCAGAAGTCAAAAGGCACCAGAACCATTCATCAGAAATCATCAGTGCTCACCCACCTATCTACCCACTTACAATTCAGCTTACCGTGTTCTGTGTTTTGTATTACAGTATTCATGAGATACTTTTCAAGCATCTGCACTATCTTATTGGTACAGAAAGAATAAATCTGGATTTATAATGTGAAATTCTAAATTTACAAAGACATTAAAGCAATCAAGAACAAATTTAATATGTATTTAGAATACAAATGAATTTAATCAAAAGCTATCTGTTGTGGACTGATTAAAACATTCCCTGTGAGCTCGTGAGTTTGAATATTTGAGTACTTGGCTTCCAGCTGGTACTGCTTTTGAAGGTTCTGAAACCTTTAGGTGGAAGAGGACGTAGAGGAGGGGAGGAGGAGGTGGAGGAAGAAGAGGTGGAAGAGGTGGCACTGAGGATGGGCTTTGAAGTTTTCTAGTAGTCCTGTTTCCTGGTCACTAGTCCTATTTCCTGGTCATTAGTCAGTCCCCCTCCCTCTCTTTTTCTCCCTCTCCGTGTGTGTGTGTGTGGGGGGGGGGTGTCCTCACCTTATATCTTATTTGAGAAAGAATCTTTTGCTTGCCTCTTCAGAAGCCAGACTAACTGGTCCAAGAGCTTCTGGTATTTTTTTCCACCTCTGCCTCCCTTTTGCCATAGGAATGCTTGGATACAGATAGGTGTCACTGATTCTGGGTTTACATGGTTTCTGGGGATTCAAACTATATCCCCACACTTACATGACAAACACCTTTTTTTATTTACTGAACTATTCCCTCAGCCCCTGACTCTCTGCTTCCAACTTGCTCATGTGAGCAGTAAACTCCTGCTCCTGCCAGTATGCCTTCCTCACCACTGATGTTCTATCCCTGGAGCTGCGAGCTAAAAGCACACCATTCCTTCCTTACATTGCTTCTTTCAGGGGTTTTGTTACCGTGATGAGAAAAGTAACGAATATACTACCCGATTTTAAAACACAAAGTCAGATTTAAAACACAAAGGCATATTTTTCTTAAGAATATAAAAAACTGGGCCAGAGAGATGGCTCAGTGGTTAAGAGCATTGCCTGCTCTTCCAAAGGGCCTGAGTACAATTCCCGGCAACCATATGGTGGCTCACAATCACCTGTAATGAGGACTGGGGCCCTCTTCTGGCCTGCAGTCATACAGACAGAATATTGTATACATAATAATTAAATATTTTAAAAAAGGGGGGGCTGGAGAGATGGCTCAGAGGTTAAGAGCATTACCTGCTCTTCCAAAGGTCCTGAGTTCAATTCCCAGCAACCACATGGTGGCTCACAACCATCTGTAATGAGGTCTGGTGCCCTCTTCTGGCCAGCAGGCATACATACAGAATATTGTATACATAATAAATAAATAAATATTTTTAAAAAAAGAATATCAAAAACCATAGTTTTCACATACTTTAAACTTTCTATCCCATTCTCTAAAACATTTTTTCAAGATCAATAAACACTTACCTGTCTCTGGGTTCCAAACATACACTATTCCATCCTCACTCCCAGAGAAGAGGAAAGTCCCGCATGGGGTCAAAGTGCTATGGATCTTCTCCCGGTAATTCGCGGCTCCGACAAATTTCCTTGCTGCTAGTCTATAAACAAGCAAACATGTGCAAATGTAACCCATCTTAACCGTTTAAAGACTAGTGGTGTAGAAATGTTCGTTGTAAATACTGAATTTAGGCATTCTGCGATGAAGACTCAAGAAACAAGAGTAGTTTTCATGTTCCTTTCTAATTTATGTGACCCATTTCTTCTCTCCTCTGCTGAGTCCCCATAATAAAGAGAAATATATACATATATATACGTATATACGTATACGTATACATACATACATACACACACACACACACACACATATATATATATATATATATATATATATATATATATAAAATACAAACTACCTAGATGTTCTGACCTAGAGCAACCGCTGAGATTGTTTCAGTGCTCACAGGGTGTCAGATAACACAGACTGTATTATGTCAATGCACTTACGTCATTGTCTAGGTGTATCTTAAGAAATGTTCCACTGTTAGACAATGTGCTCCTACCATGAACATGATTTCCATAACAATCTTGCTGTATGTATATGTATTTATTTTTTAACATTTTCAATTTAAATTTCCAGTCCTTGAGCTACTGAGTGAGACACTTCTGGAGTCCTTGCTGTGTGTTTCTTGTCGGTACTCTACTTACTGACTCTCTCACTCCTCCACAAAGCCTTAGAAACAGGATACACTATTTTTCCCACCTGAGAAACGAGGAAGGGGAGGAGAAAGTAGCAGCTGACTCTTTTCCTGCCTATGAACCCAGGTATGATATTATAGGGCTTTAAAAGGGAATAATTTGGTCTCTTAATCCAGTCCCACATTCTATTTTTTTTTCTTTTTTGAGACAGGGTTTCTCTGCAGCTTTGGGGCCTATCCTGGAACTAGCTCTTGTAGCCCAGGCTCGCCTCAAACTCAGAGATCCACCTGCCTCTGCCTCCTGAGTGCTTGGATTAAAGGCGTGCGCCATCACTGCCTGACCTTACTTTCTATTTTTAAAAACTTCCCTGTTAGTATTCCTTGTCAGGAAACCTCCGCTCGGGCTACCCATCTGCCCTGAGCACATCCCCAGTCTGCACTTTGTTTCCTTCTCTACCCTAATGAAAACCTCTATTGTCTCTGAGTTATCCATCCTTCAGGACTGAACTCAAATGTTAGTCTTTCAACAGAACCTTAACAGAAAGGCTAAATTACAGCTGTCACCTTTATTGTTGCTGTGACATATACAGTAATTATACCTTACATTTATATTTATTAAGATACACATATTGAGAGCTGACTTATTTATTTGGTATGCCATGGATGTAAAGTATAGAAAAAAGAATATTCAGATTCCAATACCAGATCTCAAGTTTTTTGTTTATTTGACATAGGATTTCTCTGTGTATCCCTGGCTCTCCTGGCACTTGCTCTGTAGACCAAGCTGACCTCGAAGTCAGATTCCAGATCTCAAATTATAATCTAAGTGTTTGCTGTTGTAATGTGAAAGGTAATGACTAGATTATAAACTTCAGATGTAGTAATTTTGCTGTCAGTTTCCCACAGTACCCATGCTAAGGTCTTGGGCTATTATGTTTAAACATGTAAGAGCTAATAGTACTAAAAAGATATGTGTGGGATTAATTCACATAGACTGATATGTGTATTTCTAAATAAAATAAGAAACCCATGCGGTAGCTTTCTCTTGGTTGTTTCACATGGAATTCAAACACCAACAAAGAGAGACACTAGTAGTCCATACTGTTTTGCCATACTCCACCCCTTTCCTTTGCTGAAGTAAAGCAGACAAAGAGCCATCTCCTTCACAACCTCCATCTACTGTGTATTATAACACACAGTATTATAATCTCAGTCATATCATGGAAACAAAAGGTATCTCCCTGTTGATGGTATGAGTGCCTGCGTTTCATTGCAAACATAAAAACAGCTGATTCCATTTCAGCCTCAGAGCGATTCAAACAGCATTAAGTAACTCTGTTGTGCGGGCTGTCTTAGCTAGAGCACGCTTAGGAGCAGCTCTGACTTTCATCCATTAGCTGGAAGAAGCAAAAAAAAATCTCCACAGATAATGCCCCCAGTACACAAAACTGCTGGCTCAAAAATATTGCTGCATTTTATAAATGTAAAGTAGCCAACTGAAGTAATTCTCCTGTTACTACTAAAACACTTACATCCGCAGATCCATGATCCTCAGTGTGCTGTCTTTGGTGTGGATTAATAAACGTTTTCCACTGGGGTGGACCTCCAGATAACTTATTGGAACTCCCCTGAATTCAGTCTCCTTGATTTCCTAAAATGGTGCCCAAAATGAAAAGAAAGTCAAACTATTGCTACTGAAGTGTTTGTTTATAAAGGACAGAATGAATTTTAAAATGTCATTTCCATCTGAGATAGTACCATATCCATACAATGCCAGCACTTGCGAGGCTAAAGCAGGAGGACTGCTATGAGTTTGGTTACCATGGGCTACAATATAAGAGTATTTCTCAACGAAATAAAATAAAATAAAATAATGAACCAAAAATTCAATTCTACTACACTGAATATTTTAAAGTTATTAGTAACAAGAATTTTATCAACTTCAATTTATATTTAAGAAATAAAAATGATAAACTGTATTATCTGTTATATAGTGCTATGTTCAATTATTATGTGTTCTGTCTGGTACTCACTTCCTCAGTTGGTTCTCAGTGTCAGTCAGTCCTAACACAAGTGCTCCTCACATGGTCTTTTCTGTTCATGTCACGTAAAAATTACTTCCATACTTGGAAGTCTTAGTTAGATTCAGACTTTCCTTATATGTTGGGAGCTGCAGACCCTCAGACCCTGAATGTTCTATGGACCCTTGCCTGCTGGAGTAAACAACTTGCTTTTCTATGCTTGTAGCTGCCCTGAGCACAGAACCCTCAAGAGTTCCTGATAACAAGGAAGTGGTCTCTGGTGGGCTTGCAGCTGAAAAACCCCGAGAGCTAGGGCGTGGCCACTAGTTTAAGAGAGCCCTATATAAGCTGCCTTGGAACATAATAAGACTGTCATTCTTGCTTCAAGAGTGACCCGTGTCTCTGTGTGTTCTCTACTCCTCAGACCCTTGCCCAACCACAGTTCCAGGTAGTGCAGGTGCCACACTTATAAACTTCCACTTTCTATAAGAAGAATGTGCTGCTGGCATAATATTTTCATTATATGATTTATAATCACTGTGGAAAGGCTTTGACTACACCCCTCCCTCCGTTCCTTACAGTTACTTGCAGCAGCTAATGAAGATACCTAATTTATAATGTCATGTAGCAAAACTGAAGAAGAAATCTGCCTGAGCCTTGCATAAGAACTATCCTTTCTCACAATAAAAATTACTTATAGTAAATAAAATATGTATGGGTAAGACCAGAAACTATAAAGCTGTTAGCAAGAAAGGGGAAAGCTTCTGAGCATTAGCCTTGGCAATAGTTTTTGGAAGGGAAATGTTGGGGGAAGGTCAATGCCAAAATGTAGGCCACAAAAATATAAGTAAATGGGACTCCATTAAACTAAAAGGCAGATGCATTGTGGAATAAGCAACAGCACAATGGACTGCAGTGTATACACTTGGAAAATAATTTGCAAATCATCTACCCGATAAGAGATTAATCCTTTCACACATACACTTATAACAAGAAAAAACCAAGTAACCTAGATAAAAAAAATGGGCAAAAGAATTGAACAGACATATCTCCACAAAGGACATAGAAATGGCTGGAAATACATGAACAGATGTTCAATATCATTAAAGAAATTCATCCATCCATCATTCATCTATTTTCTCTCCTCTCCAGTATTAGTATTATTCATCCTCACAAAACAGGAAAGATTTTCATTTGCCATAACAAAAATGAGTTTGGAAGACACCACATAAAAAATATTGCCAATACTGCAGTCTCAATTTTATGTGGAACTTAAAAAAAAATTCAAATGCGAAAGAAACCAAGTTACGAAGGAAATAGAAAGCCTTAGGTCAGGACACACTGAACAGTGAACAACTCTGGTCATGTAGTATGCAATATGAAGGCTACATGCAATGAGATAGTACTGAATCGTGAAAAATGTACAGATACGCTTCTGGTCACAGAACAACTGAAAGGGCAACGTACCACGATGATTTGGGTTAATTCGATTCACTATAGCAACAGTTTTACTATGAGCACTCTCATAACTGTACTACAACCTTTAATGTACAGAATAAACATTTTTAAAAAATGATTACCAAAGATTTTTCTTGGTATTGCCACAGGAAGAAAAAAAACTGCAAATGCAAAATAACTTAGGTGTCAGTGATGCTAGTACCAGGCTGAGCAGAGCTGTCTCCCCAGATAACTTTGGTTAAAGTCCACAGAGTCTAAGGAAAGTCCCTCAACCTGGGGCAGAACTCTGAATCAGCCTTCTTCTCATGTGAGCTTTCTATTTTTCATCTAGAGGTTCTCCTCTTCAGTGAGGGGACTAAACCTACAGTGGCAGGCAGGCATCCTGCTGCTGCCCTAAGATCAGCGGCTGAACCCCTGCTGCCATCCAGTTCTAAGATCTATAAACTCTTGTTAAACATCACAGAAAACAGTAAAATACCGACACTACACACAGGAAGTTGAGTGAGCTAAACTATCACAAATGAGAGATGGAGAAACCCTGAAGGAGAGCTGACCAACTAGAAGACATGCAAAAGGGCAAAATCCAAACCAATGTGGGACCAGTGTCAGGTGCGAATCTGAGAAAGCAATGGCCGATAGTGGTTATCTCTGACTTCCGTCCTTCAAACTGTTCTGAGCCATAGCCATGCTAAACTAAAACACCCTTGTTTTGGAGCTTAGCTAGGAGTCTGCACATGGCCACTTCATCTTTAGGGGCAGATGAGTGAGTACCTCAGCACTTCCCATACCACTGGCAGAAGACAGCTAACGATGAAATCAATCCCCTGTTTACCATGTACATTCACTCCTAAAACAACACAGCAGCTCACTTCCTATGTTTATTTCTGACTGTTTCAAATAATGCTAACATGTAGATTTTCAAGGCAAGCAGGTGTCTGGGTTGAAGACACCTGTTTTAAGGTGTTTGAATACTGTTAACACTGTTTAAGCTAATAATGCTTAAATTATTTAATACTTGTTTAAGACACTGTGTTAAGACAAGGAAACACAAGAACTTTAAAGCCAATAACTAAGTTGGCATTGTAGGTTCAAATGATTGAAAATTGGTGCCTTTATTAGAGACTTAGCAATCCAGTAAGTGTTCATGTAATTAGAAAATTCTTTTAAAAATGTAATGTATGAAATCAGGCTACATGACGAGTCTTAAGGTGTCCCCTGTTAATCTGACAGACCAGATAAGAGTAACTAAAGACAGGATATTCTTGATAGATCTGATAGACTTGATTTAACTGAAATTTACAGAATTTTTTTCAAACATGTTGGTATCTATTGTCAAAATTCATTTAAAAATAAAGAAAAATATGCGAGGTAGAAGCTATAACAATATAATAATATATAACAAACATAAGATCAAGTTTACCAATCCATTTATCTTTAATTAAAAAGAACTAACAAAATTGCTTACAGACCATAAAACTCTTTCCCAAAAGGAATGCACTTCCGTATTTACTTCAATCGGGAACACATTTCTTGCTAGTTTCTATCATTAGCAAGTTTCAAATGAAGCAGTTATTGCAATGAAAGTGACAGCTTCCCATCATAATTACATTGCTCTGACACAGAAACTGATGCTGTTCTTAGTGACTGTAGAGATTGAGGAGAAAACACAGGCTACCAGTAACAGAAAATTAGCTGTTGCTTATGTGCCTGTGCACTGTGAACTTCAGTGAATGCCATGCCGCAACTCGGACCTCAAAAGATGACAAATGGAAAGAGGCTGGAACTTAGCGGGAGAGTCACTGCCTACAATGTTCCAGGCCCTAAACATAAAGAGTGAAGCGTGGCGCCCAAAGGAAAACCCTTCAATGAGTTGAGATCAATCAACTCTCAGAAAGACGTGAGAGTTAATTAATGACTATTGACTTTAGCTGCCAGGAAGACACGATAATTGGTTTTTGGACTGAGAGAAGATTATTTTTTCAAAGGGCAGACTAGGATGCCCTTACGGTCTTTTCGGGCCCTGTGTTTGATTCGCCTCAGTTTCCTTCATGGTTTCTCAAGGTATGAAATGGGGTTCTGTACCTTATTTATCGCCCAGTGGCGCACTGAGTGCTGCAAATCGGTCACTTTCACGTAAGTGTCCCAAACAACAATGACCCCGATGCAGTCTCCTGAATACATGTGATGACCTAGTGACAACAGCAAATTACTCACTTAAGAATGTCGCAAAGCTAGAAAATGGTATAAAGTTGGGGGAGCCATATCCCAGATTAACAAGCAAAGCACTGAATTGCCAATGAAAGGTTTTTCAGTAAAAGGTTAAAAAGAAAAAGACAGCTCACACTATAATCCCAATTATCTTTAAGAAAATTCACCTTTAAAGAGCATTTTTGGTAACATTTCCCTCTGTCATTTATCTGACTCTAAATACAAAAAGAAACGAGCAATGTAATCTACATGTATAGCACCCATATACTCATATCCAAATTATTTAAATTGCCCAACATGTATCTGTATTGATCATTATTAGACTATGCAATTTTTTATCTACCTAGGAAAATACCTGTTCTAATATATACTGTTAACATAATCCCAATGACCATTACATTTAAAATGATCAGAAAATTAATAAAACCATCATAACAAGTATTAATATCAGTCTTTAAAAATTGAGTGGGACTCAGAAAACATTACAGTCATGCAGGAATACGTTACACTTCATTGCTAACAAATATGGTTATTTAGCACTGTGAATGTAATACTTTACAAAATAGCTTATTCAACTGGTGAATACTGCTATGTATTAGAATGCTCTTTTAATTTCTGAGCAAAACCAAAAAAATTGTCCTTAATTTTCTAGAATCTCTAAAGCTGATCTGAGTATCAGTTCAGTAACACTTACAAATATTAATGCAAGATCTCTCAATATTACCTATCAGTTCAAGAAAATAATCTCTCTCTTCATGTAACTATCCTGACTTAGAGCATATCTGTGATATACCTTCATCATCAAAACAGACGGAATTGACGAAACTCCTGTGGACATCAAGCTGGCGGACTAATACAGGAGTATCTTGTCTCAGATCAATTTTCCATATCCTTATCATAGAGTCATAGCATCCCGTAACCACCAACTCTCGTGTAGCTGGATGGAACTTTGCCGTGTAGACGAAAGAAGGATGAGGTAAGACTCGGAAGGTACTTGTACTGTTTATTTCATTCTTCCAAACCCTGGAAAAGGATAGAAAGTAACAGACTGATGAAAATTCACAATGTTCTTTAACTGTCTATAGAAGAATATAGCCAATAAAACTTAGGTAAGCAAATGCCAAACAACGATAAACTTACATAAATTAATATTTATAATAAAAATATGATAATGACCACATATTAGATTATCCCACCATTTTAAAAGACAATTTCTCATGAAATATATTTTATCTGTAACTATAACCTATATTGTAAACTTATTTTCACTAGGACATAATCTGTTTTATAACCAGTTTTGACACTGGGTAAATACACACTGAACAGCTGGTAAAACATTATTTAACACAATATGCATTAAAAGATAGGAAAGAGGACTGAAGAGATGGCTCAGAGTTCTGGCTGGCTTTTCAGAAGACCCAGGTTAGGTTCCCAGAACCCATACAGTGGCTCACAACCATTTGTAATTCCAGTTCCAGATCTAAGACAGCCTTTTCTGACCTCTGCAGGCACATAGACTGCATGTGATGTACATACATACACTCAGGCAAAACACTCAAATACATTATATATATAATTTTAAAAGATAGGAAGAAACTTTGAAGGACTTTCCCAATAGGTTGTATGTACTCCTTTTGAAAATGTGGAGGCCAAGAGAACTAGAGAACCCAGTAACTTTTAATTTGTATTTCAAAGCCTTAATAATATACATACAGATCCTAAACACTTAAAACATCATAATTAAATAAGAAATTTATTTTTTAAATGTTTATGTGTGTGTGCCCATGTGACACACGAAGAGGCACACACAGTTTGACCATGGATGTGTTCCTCAAACATTTCTGAACTTTACTTTTTGAGACAGATGCTCACTGATTGGCTAGATGGGCTGTCCAGAAAACTCCGGGGATCCTTCCGTCTTCTGTCATTACAGATGTGTGCTGCTGTGACTGGCTTCTGTGTATACATGGTGGGGATCTGTACTCAGGTCCTTGTGCTTATATGCAAACACTTTATCAACTGCTCTATGTCCTACTCTATTTGATTAAAATAATCATGGCACTCTGACAGAGAACAAGCTCTCCTATACTTAGTACTACCTTTATTAAAATAATCATGGCACTCTGACAGAGAACAAGCTCTCCTATACTAAGGACTGCCTTTATTAAAATAATCATGGTCCTCTGACAGAGAACAAGCTCTCCTATACTAAGGACTGCCTTTATGCTTACCACTCCATTTTCTTCCCAAATGTGTGTGCATGTGTAAAATGGGCGAAATCTAGAAATGTATAGTAGTTCTATGAGTATTAATCATTGGGTATTTTATATGATGGATTAAGTTATTGGAAACAAAAGAACATATTTTTTTTTTTTCAAGACAGAGTTTCTCTGTAGCTTTGGACTCTGTCCTGGAGCTAGCCCCAAACTCACAGAGATTCCCTCCTGTCTCTGCCTCCCGAGTGCTGGGATTAAAGGCATGTGCCACCACCGCCTGGCAAAAGGAATATATTTGTCTTGAAATTTTTAAATTTCTGTGTAAAACACATGTACCAAATTACAAATAAAAGAAAAAATAGAGTCAGCTATTCAATAGAGATGTTTTGCATTTTCTCAGTAGCTGATTAAGATATATGCAAATTACTAAAGGGACAAACTAATAATGAAAGGATGAAAGAATGTTCAGGTGAAAATCAAGCATACATGTCATTGCCAAAAGATTTTATTGAAAAAGCATATTTCAATAAACATATGCTACATATAGAATTGACACAAAATAACAAAAGTGCTCATTTGAAAGGAATATTATGATATTTAAAAGTAAAATTCTCATTTGATTACTAATAAATCTTGGTGTTATTATTTGACATACTATACATAAGAGAAAAAAATGAAGACCTTCAAAAGGACTCAATACTGGGTGTGTGTGTGTGTGTTTGTGTGTGTGTGTGTGTGTGTTTATGTAAAGGTAGACTCCAACATCCAAAGAAATGTATTAATAGTTTGTAAGCCATTCATAAAGAACAAAGAGATGCAAATTATTAAAGAGTAGATGAAAATGCAAAAAAACCCTTTAGATGGAAAGAAAATGCACATATGGAAAAAAGTTAAAGCAGAGTGTGTGAAATGGGATATAACTCAGGACACATGAGCCTACTGCAGAGCCATTACAGGTGTTTGTCTTTCTGTCTGTATTAGAAGCTGCTAACTTGAGAAAAACCAGATTTTTCTAGAAGCACGTATAGGAGAAAATAAGCTAAAACTATATGACAAGGAGCTAGCAGGTCAAAAATGGTTACCTGGGAGAAAGCAATGGAAACACGTGAATATGATTTCAGGAAAACAGATAGAAGGCAGAGGCAGAGGGTCCACAACTTGCCACTTGTGAGCATGACCAACCCTCCTAACTTCCTTCTGGCTATCACTTCCTCATTACTAACATCCTCCTATCTCTTCCAGAGGCCGCTTCATCATTTTAGTCTTAGTTATAATGCTTTTTTCTTCACTCAGCGCTTTCACAAGACTTTTTATGATCTATAGAGTTCAATTCATGCCAATTTTAAAGGTACTTAGAGGAAAACATAATGAACGATATGTGACATATGGATACACATGGTGAAATCTTAGTTGATTTAAAATTTTTAAAATTGTGTGTGTGGGGGGGGATTCATGTGCCACTGCACACACATAGAGTAAGCAGACAATCTGCATGTGTTGGTTGTCTCCTTCCACTGTGTGGGTCCCAGATATCCCAGGTTTACAGACAGTAGTCTTTACCCGACGAACTTCTTCACCAGCACTCTGGTTGGATTTTAATTGATTAAGGAGTCTATGCCCATACAGTTTCATCAAGAGATGCACAGATATAAAACTGGGTCCACTGATTGACATTATGGAGACCATCCATATATCCAGTGAAAATTTTATCATAAATTGAAGTCAGCAAATAAAAGATGATAAAACTGATGCATCTAATGTCTGGATCTGCTGCTTGTGAATGAGAAAAAGGAACTGAGAGACTGAAAGATGACTCAGCAGGTATGAAGGCTCAGGAGATTTACACCTTAAAAGCCTTTGTCATGGCTCAGCAAACTGAGACCTTTTCTCTACTGTTATTACCCACCTCTAGATAGAATGGCTGCCATAAAAGAGTAAGCCAGTCAACAGCTTTAGTACTTTTAAGGGAGCAATAACTGCCCCAGACTAATAGAAACGTAAGTAAATTGTCATTAATTATCACTTTTCACTTAAATATAAACTGAACAATGGTGACATACTGACCAATAGTCATTTTACATAGAAAGGGAAGTTAAGGTTAGCAGTAGAAGGAGCCTAGCACTAGAAATCACACGGCCTATTAAGCAAGAACAGGAGGCAGGGAAAGTAAGTGAGAATGAAGTTAGTGCAGGTCACCAAAAGATAGCAATGCAGTTTCCCAGGCGGTAGAGAACATGTGTCTACCTAGTCTAGATTACAGAGAGAAAGAATCTCGAAACCCTTTTCTTTTTAGATCATGAATATTCAAGGTTAAACAAGGAGCAAAAAGAAGTAAATAACGTTTAAAAATTAGCTCTTAAAGTATTTGATTGAGCCAGGTGTGATGGCCATTCCGGTAATTCCTGCACAGAGAAGGCTGAGGAAGAAAGACTGCACATTTGAGGTCAGCCTGGGCTACAAGTAAGACTGTGAAAAAAAAAATTAAAGAATCACACAATAAATAAAATGTTGTGTTGTGATCCATATTAAATTGAAAGGGAATAAGTTAAGACTGATTTCATGAAAATGTTAATATTTAACAAGCCATAAAGCTTTACGGTATGTATGTAACCGAGTCCTTTACTGGTTTATACCTACCTACTGAACACTATGGGTTCGGGCCCCTATACCTAGCCTACAATCAAGACAGAATCCTCGGTTACAGTATAGCACAAATATCACACACTTCTTGCAAGATATTAGTTAGCAGTTTACACATAATCGTTTGAAAACATCAAGGGCCAGAAATGATATACATTAAATAAATAAAAGAGAGTCAAGAGAATTAGCATCAAGTTTTACTGCTGTCTAAGCAGACAGTATGTATGATGCACACCTGTGATGATCAGAGGCGTATCTGTCTCTATATTCTTGTAGCTTTCTTTGATGGCAAACAGCACAGACAGTAAGAACTTCTGGAACGTATACTAACCTGGCAGTGCCATCAGACGATGAAGTAACGAGATAGCGATCATCTTTTGACCAGTCAAGATCATAAATGATATTGAGGTGGCCACACAATTCTCTCATGAAACGTCCAGAAGGAATTTCATATACTAATAAAAATATTTAGAAATCAAATGTCTAGGATATCTTTAATTCAACAAATATATAAATTCACAACTTCTAATAATTTAGAAAAAGTTAAGCATTATCTGCAAAATTAAAGTAAAAAATATTTACAATATTAACACAATTTCAAAACACAAGAACTGTTTTAATTTGATCTCAGTTTACATAAAATTTTTATATGCTAAATTTTGACAATATTCTTTAACATGCTATCAATTACTCATATTGCTAGAATCCCCAAAGAACTTTTCATAGTCAATTTATTAGTAAAAACTAAATACTATTTACATTGCAATTCACTTTAAATAATTTATAACTTAGAATTTCATAAATAAGGTATTACTTTCTTCTAAAATCAATTAAATTCCCAAAATTTTTGGATGTAATGAGAAATATAAACTATTGCATTGTCGGAAAGAAATTCTAATAGTAAAATGTTAGCGCGCATAATGGAATTAGCAGCAAATGAGTTGAATAGACAAAGCAAGGTAGGGCAGATACTCAAGGAAATCTAAACTGAGTGCTCAACAACGACCAGTGCCCAAGCCTCTACTTCCACCTAGTGGTGAAATCAACCACCCTTCAGACAACTAAGCAGTTCAGAAACCAGAGCAAAATCGGGACTTTGGAAAATCTAATCCCCTATAAAAGAAAAAAGAAGACTTGCAAATGGTGTTACAGAACTCAGAATTGACCGTGCAAGGCTTGGGAGAGCTGGAGGAACACTTACTTGAGAAAACGGTTGTTTCAGTAAGAACACTGAGCTTTGTGTTGTTACAACTATCTAATTCCTCTCTCCTAAATAAACACTGAAGAAACCGTAAAGAAAAAAAAAACAATGAAAATCAGAAGCCCAGAAACCACTCACTGATACAGAAGAGGTCTGAAGCTCCCAACAAACAACTCTAGTGCAAAGACTTCTTCCTATTCGATGACCTGTCCTACTCAAAGCAGGCTCCCAGGCTTAGCTAACTACTTTGAGTAGCTTCCCTAAGCACCTGCTCCAGTGTGCATGCAGAAACAACCAGGGGCACCCTCTAATGCTGCGGTTGCTTTAGATTGAGACCAGCTGGGGATAAGAAGCAGTGCACTAAAGAACACAAAATCTAAATACAAGCAGAACCTGGAATTGGATGGCTATGGGGAACTATAGACACCTTCAAAATATTGCTAAGAATCTAGGCTCCCCACACAAGTATGTAAAGGCAACATGCATAACCAAGAAAAAACTGGGAGGCTTTATCTTTATGTGGGTGACCCGAAGTAGCTTAGGAACTTTTTAAAATTGTGTGCTAAATAACTGAAAGAATATCCCAGAATAATGCTCCCTGGCGAAGGGCAGCATCAGACTAGCTGACTGGGTACAGTCTACAGGGGATTGATAACACAGCAGAGAACAAATTCTTTACAGAATGTGTCTAGGAGATTAACCCCACAACCAGAAGCAGTAGCACAGCTTAGGTGGCCGAAGGAGAACAATGGAAGCAGAGCTATACTGCACTATGTTACTTCAAATACTCAGCTTTCAACATGAAGTTGTGACATGGAAACAGGCAAACAAACAGAAAAGTATAACTACACACAGGAAGAAAAAGCAGTTGTCCATACAGTAACCTGGGAAGCCCAGTTCTGATCTTTCTTAGCAAGACAATTAAACCTATCATTGTCACATGGTCAAAGACCTAAAGAAAGCCTAAGGCTCTCCTCACCAAAAAAGAAAGCATAGGTAAATAAGCAGAAATGCTAAGGGTGAGCCCAAAAGGAGCTTTGGAATTGAAAAGTATAATCACTGAAATAAAGAACTCAAGAGAATGGTTCAACAACAGACCTAAACTGGCCAAAGAATCACTAAACCTGATTTTAGGGGAACTGACACTATCCAATCTAAGGAACAGAAAATGAATGAATAAAAATGATTAAGTGTCAGAGACCCAATAGACAACACCTGTCTCCAAAGACAGATATGATGGCAGCCCTAGGAGAAGAAAGACAAAGGCAGCAAACAGAACACCTGGAGAAATAATGAAGGGATACTTCCAAAATTCATGGAGCAAGCTGGGTGAATTCTCAGTCAGACATCCCATAATCATAGAATGCAAAGCTAGAGATAATGATTCTTATTATATTTGTTGAGATTAAAGTAATAAATAAATCTAAATATATAATTATTTAAGCACAGAATAACATTTAACAGAGAAAAATCTAAAGCACACAAATCATGAATAACCCTTTCATTCTCCAAAAGATAATAATGACAATTAATATGTTGGAACATGTATTTTATGAATATCATGAACCGTGTGAAGCTAGGTTAAGTCCAGTGTGGCCTGAGAATCAGGGCAGTTGCCCAAGAAGAGCTGGCTTCTTCTAGACAATGAAAGCTAATGTCATTACCGAGATAAACAACTAAATCCAGAATATTATAATCCTGCTTTTCAAATCTCCCAAGGCTAAATAAAAAGCCTTTCTGCTGCCTTCCCTACCACAACGGGAGCTTTCTTTGAGGTCCTTCAGGATCACGTATTAGAATCTTAGCACATGGCAAAACTGCTGCCCTTTGTAATTCAGATCATGACGACTACCAGCTAAATCACAGTGGGCTAAAAGTTTCCCATGATACTCAACATTCTCCTTGTACTAGATGTGTATATTTAAAATAGACAACGTTTATAAAAATCCACCTCTTGGTTAAACAAATAACATCTTTCATTCAATCTTCTCATTCTGAATAGATATTATACAGTAACCATCCCTTTATTTTAAGAAATATGATTGATTTACTAGGAAATTGTTAAATAAGATTTCAGTTAACTAAAAACCCAATATTGATCACACTGAATACAATCGGGTCAAATAGGTAGCATCATTCTTACGTATAATCGGATATCCATCTCGGCTGGCACAGGCGGCTGCTAGTATTCTTCCGTTGTGGGAGAAACCAAGACAGAAACACCCTCGCTCTCCAGCGTTCAGTGAGAAGAGGTGCTTGTTAGGGATACGACAAGCCTAAAAAGAATTTATTAAAACTACATAAATTAGAAAACATTAAAATAAAATGACCCCATAATTTCCATTACCATAATTTCCTGCTAAAGTTCTTTTACTATAACACATAGGAAAAGAAAGACACGTACACAGAGTAATGAAAAACTATAAAAAATTATTCTTTTAGTACAGAATTGGTTTTCCATAAAACAAATTTATGTCTAATAGCACTTAAGTAATCTAAAGCACAAATAAACAATTCAGTATCTAATGCTCCAACACTATTATTGTTATATTGCTTTCATACAGCCACACTAAGAATGTTTTTCACCTCCTTACTCAATGATAACAGTCACTTTTCCTAAGGTCAGAAACATGTGAAAGCTACAAATGCCATGCATGTCCTAGTTTAAATTCAGGATTTAGGAATGGTCATCCTTGGCTTTTCTCTCCTAAAATAACCACCCACTGTTGCTATCTCCAAGACAGAGAGCCTTGCTTTCTCTGTGGTTTGAGTTATTCATGGTCACTATGGTCTGAAAATATTATGTGGGAAATTCAGTAATAAATGATTTCTAAGTTTTAAAATGTGTTCCATTCTAAATAGTGTGTTGGAATTCTGCCACCTCACATCCTACCCTGGATATGAATTATCTCTGGTTATTGTATCAGTGTTAAGCATTTTACTGGACCATTAGTGGTGTGGGAGAATGGTCTGTATTCTGTCAATTATATTTTAAATAAACGCTGAATTCCAGTAGTTAGGCAGGAAGTATAGGTGAGACAACCAGACAGGAAGTAGAGGTGGATCACTGAGAACAGGAGAATTCTGGGAAGGAGGAAGCCCATTCCTCTGGAGTTCTGGCCCAATCCCAGAAGAAGCAAGATATGACTGCCCCGCTGAATAAGGTACTGAGCCACATGTCTAACACTGATAAGAATAATGGGCTAATAATGAGCTATATAAGTTATAAGAGCTAATAAGAAGCCTGAACTAATGAACCAATCAGTTTATAGTTAATGTAGACCTCTGTGTAATTTCTTTGGGACTAAGCAATTGCAGGGAACTGGGCAGGACAGAAAACCCAGTCAATACATTAGTAGTTGATTAGCTGTTAGACTATCATGATATTGCAGTGTTTGTGTTCAAATGATCTGTATTTTCATTAAGGGTGGTACCAAAGCAGTGCTGCCAGCCAATATCAAAATACCAAGCTGTAAAAATACTTCCTTTAAAAGTGTAAGGATGAGAAAGCCTAGTTCTTGAGCTACTTAAGAAGATGAAGTAAGTACACACAGAGCCCTTATTGTATATCATGAACGTTGACATCACTACAAATGTCTTTCTTTAGCTATATTCATCACAACAGCCCTACAAACAGTTATTATCAGATGACTGTAAATATTAACTAAATATAGCTAATAAAGATTATTCAGATGGTCAGGTCAAGCTTACTGGATGGAGGAAGTTGGTGCCAGGAGCACGCTTTTAATCCCAGCACTCGGGAGGCAGAGACAGGCGGATCTCTGTGAGTTCGAGGCCAGCCTGGTCTACAAGAGCTAGTTCCAGGACAGGAACCAAAAGCTACGGAGAAACCCTGTCTCGAAAAATCAAAACAAACAAACAAAAAACAAAACCGCTTTTCTCAAATATTTTGTCAGAGCAATGGCAAATGAACAAATGCAAGCATCATCAACCCTCTCACCTGACCGGGGAGACGTTTCCACTTTACCACTTCCTTTGAATCTTCTAATCCAGGTTCTGTGTCTACTGAACTTGTGTCACGGTGGCGTTCACAATACACGGGTGTACCTTTTTCCTCCTGAAGAGCCATCATAGAGCGGTAAGATGGCTTTATCTATGTGTGTAAGAAAAATGAGAAAATGTTAAAAGTGCACAAACATGTTAAAGCCATGCACACTTGTGGAGGTCAAGTTGTAGGAATTGGTGCATTTCTTCCTCCACGGGGGTCATGTGGAAGTCAAGAATACTGTCAACAAGTTGTCATATTTTTAATGTACATAGTTTTTAAAGTACTGAGACAAAGCACATGTGGTGGCTCACACCTTTAATCCCAACATTTGGAAGGCAGAGGCAGATGGATCTCTATGAGTTAAGACCACCCTGGTCTACATAGTGAGTCCCAGGACAGCCAGAGCTACATAGTGAAACCCTGGCTTGAATAAAAACAAACAAACAAACAAACTTCATAAAATTAAAATACTGAGACAAATGGTATGGAAACCTTTTAGAAACACAAGCCAGAATTTTTTTTCATTTGTATATCATTCTAAATGAAATAAAAGTTATGTGAACTATTCTCCTATAATCACAAAGCTTTAGAAGTTTAGATAAAATAGTAGATTCCAATAGTAAAAATGGCTTTACTTAATTATTCTTATTTCATTATTTGTTTTAGTTTCTGATACAAGGTCTCATGTAGCTCAGGCTGCCTCAAACTTGCTATGTATTTGAAGTGAGCTGTGTATTCTATATTCCACTTCTGATGTGCCTGGAATTACAGCCCTTGCGTCTGCTTCTTCATAAATACCTACCTAATGTTATGCCATGCCTCTGATAGAACATGATTCTGTTAGCTTAAAAACAATCACAAAACCAATATCATAAAAAATCTGAAATTCTTAAAAACAAACCCTACGATCTGATGGATTTTATTTAATTCCATTTAGACCAATGCAAATCAATCCTGTGCTCAGAGCATACAAAATCAGCTACAGACTGTACAACTTACATGAAAGATTAATATAAAAAAGACATTAGCATAAGCTTTTCAATCTTATGTTCATTTAGAATGAGATCATTAATAATGTTCATTCATAGACAACAGAAGTAGAAATGCTATTCGCTGGTTAATAATATTTACTGATTCTAGTGTAAAATATGTAAATCAAGATCTGCAAAGTAAAGCCCAAGTATGATTTGGTTCACTACTAGTTATTATAAATAAGATGTACTGGGACACATTAAGATGTTCTTTATTTTCTGTGTGCCTCTATGGCTCATCTCCTACTACAACGTTGAGAAGTTTTGACACCTGACTACAAAGCCTAAAACATTTTATTTATTGCCCTTTATATGAAAATGTTTCCCAGTACCAACTTTCCATCTATTTATTTTCAACTACGAAATAAAAAATTATGCCAAAACAGTTTTCTTAACAGTGAAGTCTACTCCTTAAAACTTACAAGTTCATCTACTCTTTTAACTGTTATAGACTAAACACAGTCTTTACAGGATTCTTTCTGTTACAGAAACCTGTTAAAATCATTCTGAGAGCTTAGATCTTTAAATATGGAAAGTACATTAGATCATCCTTAATTTTGATAATAGAGGAGAGACATTTGTATTTACTATTAACTTAACTTACACAGTCTGGAACTTTCAGTCCTCGTACGGTTACGTACAATGTTGATGGATAACGATTTCTTGGACACTTGGACCACCATTCAAAAACCTCAACAACATTTGACTGGGACCGAGGTTTGGTGGGTGGGTAGTAGAGCTGGAGACGAAGTTTTGAATTGATGTTTGCGTTTCCATTGGCTCCCAGAAGCTTAAAACAAGATTTTATGTAAAACGTTATCTTTTTTGAAAACACACATTAAATAAAGCAATCACAGAGCCAGAAGCTTGGTTTTAAAAGACTAAAACAGGTTGAAATGGTTTAGATGTATAGAGAAAAAGGGAGATGAACCCAGCAGGAGGCACTTTCTGATCAGCATGGCAAATCTGAAGACATTTTCCAGCAGCACTCTTTTCGGCTGCAAAACTGCTGCCAACTGCTGAGAAAACATTTACATCATGGCAGCAGAAAAAGAGTGAGCAACAAACACGTGTTTGAAATAATTATGATGAAGAGGAAAGTACATATAACTCTACACAAGCATTTCTGCTTACTGTCAGTACTTTTTCTCTAGCAGTGCTAAAGATGAATCCTACTGAGGTCTTGCAGGGCCCCTCAAGTGCTCTGTTACTAAGCTATATCCCGAGTAAACTACCCAGGCTGGTCTTGAAATCTGGACTCAAGCAGATCTTGAGCTTATAACCCCCTCCCCGCTACCCCGCCTCAGCTTTCCCAGTATCTGGAACTACAGGACTACATTAATACTTTTAATGAATAAAATGGTATACACAAATCATTTTAAGATAAGTTAATTCAAACCAACCACTCTATTTTTCAGTATTTTAGTTTACCTTCTTTGAAAGGCCTATTTAAAAAGCCAAGTAAACAAAACAAGATAAGCAGATAAATGGAGAGTATTAGGAAAAGAACTTAGCAGTTCAAATGAAGCTTTCTTTTACTCCATAAAAGCTAAATAGGAAATGCCCTTGTAAGCACTGTGTCCACTGTGAATTTGAGAAGAAAGTTAGTGTTTTGCGGCAGTTCACGGAGTTTTCAGGTGGCTAGGACTGGAAGTAAGGCACCGAGGGCAGGGCACTTAGTGCTGTTGGCTAATGCAACTTGGAAAGAAGAAAAAAGAGCCAAGGAAGGCTCGGTGTAGAGTTGTCCCAAAACCTATGATGACCGAAGTGCCATCACAATGTGAGGATATCACATGAGACTGGCAAGTCCTTAAGTGTGACTCGTGTAACTATGGAAGTAAATATTTAATTATATTTCATTTGAATTAATCTGAGAAAAACATGATATGTGTTACTTATGGTTATAAACTCACGAGCCTAGGCAGATAATATGAGGAGAACTAAGAGACAAGAGGTAAGAGATTTTCCAGGATAGTCAAAGCTGAAATGTCCAGTAAGTAATTGTATTCACAAATCCGAAGAACAAGAAACAAAAGTGGGTTTAAGAAAACTGTATCCTTCAGTAGATCTTCAACCCTCCTGTGTGTCTGTAAGTGTGGGGAGAGAGTGAACATGAGAAACTCCAAGAGAATTATGTAACAAATTTAATACAACCATATACAGCAAATATAAAATAAAAACCAAAATTGCTCAAAGAATTAATCCAACAGAAACTACTGATAACTTTGTAAAGCTTGTAAGTTTTACAATGAAGAAAAAGACACATAGTATTACAAATGGGAAACACACAGAATCCATTACCCCTTATAGGATCAGAGATATGGACTCAAGAATTCATACCTTCTAGCAATGATTCAATATGGATGAATTAAGACTCATTTGATCTTTAAAAGTAAAAAATAAAATGTTGTGACGTAAGTGAGTAATTGCAGTTTATAGCTCATACAGCAGATATGTACAAAACTTAACACAGAAGAAATATGAGCAGTTCCTAGTAAACTGCTTTTGGTTTAAAATATTATTATTCTTCACAATGTTCTTTAAAACTTAATAATGGCTTAGACTCTCCCATCTATCCAGTGCTCATGTTATGGGGTAAGAAATTCAGGGCTGTTGGCTGAGCAATGACTGGCTAAGTAGTATCTCATAAATTGAACAAAGATGGCAGGAATGTATGTATCTTTGAGTACAGTATCTTTATGGTCAAAAAGTATAAAAGGTACACACTGGGTAATCAGCAAGTATTTCCGCCTCTTTTTGTTTTGTTGAGACAAGGTTTTCTGTGTAACAGCCTTGCTATCTTGGAACTCACTTTGTAGACCCAGGCTGGCCTTGAATTCACAGAGATCCGATTGCCTCTGTCTCTTGAGCAGTGGAATTAAAGGCATGTGCCACCAATCTACCTCTCCCCCCCTCATATGTTTTATGTGCATGTGTGTTTGCCTGCATGTATGTCTGTGTGAGGGTGTTGGATCCTCTAGAACTGGAGTTACAGACAGTTGTGAACTGCCATATGGGTGTTGAGAATTGAACCCAGGTCCTTAGGAAGAGCAGTCAGTGCTCTTAATCACTAAGCCATCTTTCCAACCCTATTTCAGACTCTTAATAAGTCTTGCTAAGACTTGAGTCAACAACTCGTTGAGACCAAAATGACTTAGTGAAAAACACCCAGTAAAACTTGGAAGAGATTATTTTAAATGTATTCAAAAAACAGGTGATAACATACCTTAAGAAATGCCCAGGCAATTTTCCGAAAGCCACATTCTTGGTTTTTAACCTCAGAGTTATTCTTAATTTCATTCATGCTTAAAAAGTCAAGAATCTGTAAATATATTTTAAAAATTATTTCACAGAATACTAGACTGTCTAAATTTAATATTCTCTATGGACACATTATCATCTATGTATTTAAAATGTCTACCTTACAAGGAATAAAAAATATTTATCTCATTTGCTTATTTTCAAATTAACTTATCCAACTATTGAGGATTCAATTTTGATATTAATTCCTTTTATTAGAATTTATTTCAAAGCACTAACCACCTCAAATATGATAACTATAGCAGTTAATCCAGTCTGACTCCTACATATTGTATAAATACTGAAAAGTCACACTTTTACCTCATAAATATACAGGGTCATGGCTGTGTCTGTTTTGAAGGTAGGGTTTTTCTTTGGATATGCTATGACTAGGCCTCTCGAGGTTTTCATCATATCTTTACCCTGCCTGCATATTAAATATCAAGGGGGTATAGGCAATCTGCCATAGATGGTATTCCAGATACTTGTTTGAGGATATCACTTTGAATTTAATAAATCTGATTAAAATAAAAAAGCTCAGTTGAGATAACAAATCTTTACAGAAGGCTGGGGATCCACCTCTCTGTCCTCTAGTGCTGCGACTGGAGATACATACCACTGGGCTTCACTTTTAAGTGGGTCCTGGGGAGCTGAACTGAGGTATCCATGCTGTGCAACAGCATTTTATACACTGACCCATCCCCCCATCAACAACATTGGTTTTATGCAAATTTAATGTTTTCTGTGCGTTCTTAAGTACATGCATGCATGGAACTACAAATGCAATACATTCTATTTTGCAAACAATTTTCATACAGAATGAAATGGATATCTATTTTTATGTTAATATATCAACATGAATATCATTTTAATGGTTACCTACTTGATCTATATATATTTTATTCTCTTAAATTATAAAAAAAGTATCAATAAATAGCAAATGGTAAGTTTTTATTAAAGTTCCTTGAGATACATTATATCCTTTAAAAACATAGCTTTGTATAAATCACACATAATGTAGTCACAGATCTATCAAAAACAGCTCTAAAAAAATCAATCATCAGCTCTGGTCATTGCAGTTTCTTGCTGTTCTCATCTTAAAATTCTCCAGCTTGGTTATATTGAATGAGTGGCTTTCTCTATTTCCCCTTTGTTATGGAAAGACAACATAAGCCAGACAAAGAGGAACATCATACTTTTCAGTTATTATGGGAAACAAACTGCCCATACAGACAGCTGGAGTGCCTTTAGGAAAATCAATGTCCTCGCAGCCCCCTGGCCTTTGCAGCTGAGAAAACTGGAACAAGTCAGCTCAAAGTCTGCCCATGCCACAGGGCTTCCTGACTGTTCTCCCCTTCTACTCCACATCTAAGAAGTTCTGGGCCGTTTTATCATGTGTTACATTGTATTTGCTAACCGATCTGCACATGCTTCTCTACTTTTCCAGGTTACATGCCTATATTTAGATAGTCTGATATAGTCAATGGCTTTGCTTTTGTGAGATGGATTCACAACGGAGGATTACAGTCAAATGGATGATGGCATTTGTGACTTCAGTTCATAATCACTGAGCTGATGTAAAGATTACAAGACATTCTAGAACAGTCCAAATGACTTAACTCCTAGCACTGGGAAGAAGCTAGCAAATGTGCCATCTCTGTTTCTAAAAGGGCTTCTCATTGGCTCCCACAGAGCATACTGCAACAATAAATTCCAGGCATTAAATTCTTACATTATCGCATTATAAAACTACTAAATTTATAACTCATACTTGTATGATATTTATTAAAATTGAATTTTTTCTTTAATCCATACCTCAAAGAAGAGAATGACTTTTGGACACTCATCAAACTCTCGAAGCAAATAGGGAAAATTTTCATTAAATATAATTTGTTCTTCCCATTCTGGAAGTCTTGATTTTAACTTTTTAAAGTCATATGGTTGAGTCATAATAGGAAGAATATAGTCCACATTGTCTTTTTCATAATAAGATGAAACAGGACGTTCACTGTTCAAAGACAAAGTTTCCATTACTACAATTCAATACACTTTTTTAGAAAAAGAGAGAAAAATGTATAGTCCATAAAAGAAGCAGAAAAATAGCTATAATGGCACAAAAGCAAAAATAATGTTCTTTAACATATAAAAACTATAAATTTTATTAAAAATTAAAATTGATGACATCTTACTACAATCTTGTATTATATTTTTTTCCTTTGGGTCACATAATTTATTATAATAGAAAATGAAAGGTATGAATAACCTTTAACGTACAGAGCTAAAATAGCAGCTACTTCAGAAGTTTAAATGAGTGCATGATAAAATGCATAACTCCAAATACAACTGTAAAAAAAGAACTCTTTTGCATCCTATTTTCTGTGTATATATTAACACAAGAAATTAAGTGGGTGTCTTTTGTTTTGTAATAATCTTAATGTTTTCCTCCCAATATCCTTTCAAGTAAATTTTATTTTGAATTAGTATAATCTAGAATAATGATTTATTTTATTGTTTTTTAAATCTAGACTTTCACACATGCATTCTCTCTAGAAATAACCTCAGGAGAAAACATAGTCATTACACATTTGCTCACCTCAGGTCCATATAAGACATTAATCTCAAAGGAAAAGCAGGAGGTTAAACAGTAGAACAGTCACAATATTTACAATGCAAATTTATGACCTAAATACTATGCTTGATAGACTTTCCACTCAAGACAGATGCACTTCCTCCATTTCCTCTCTAAAGTCAAGTTGAGGAATGCCTGTTCTCTAATACCAATCCACAGCTCTATGCCTATTAACTTTCAGTCATAAAGGGCAGCAAACAGGATTTCTATTTCAGACAGTTTCAACTTAAAAGTGGTTTAACTTTTTAAAAATTACCTGTCATCTTTCTTGACATATTGACCGGTATGCTCATCAACCACATGAATTTTTACCATTGGGTGAGAAATCATAAAATCTGCCTTAAGCCGATCAGTTCGGTGAATGTAAACCCCCATGACAAGATCATCATCAAGCAAACATTTGGGATGAACTGGACTGTCTCGGCTTGTTATTTCATGAACACCATCACTATTCATGTCTTCCTTCTCAACCAGACCTACGGCAGGGAAGAAACACCAGTGTCATAATTGCTCTCACGTTAGGTTTACACAGAATTCCTCTGACCATCTCCAGTGCCTTTCTCCGCTAACAACAGACCTTCCAGGGAACAAAAAGCCTCTGCCAGCTTTCATTCACCAATGTAACAATTTGCAGTTCTAACATCAGGGGCTTAAAAATTAAATTTTTATGTCACAAAGCAGCTACAAATCATATCCTTCTTTAGTTAAATTAAGTCAGGAACTATAAACTCATCATACAGACCCAGTTATTAAAAAATGAACACCTTACTCCACAAGAATTAAGATACACCAATAAGTGTAGGTTGACTTATTTTAAATTACATCCTTCAGTTTTCAGAACAAGTTTCTAGGGCCAAGTTACCCCACAAAGACACATAATTTTTATTTAATTTAGGCAACAAACCTGCTTTAGTCTTCTTTTTTGTCTTTTTGGGTTTGGGTTTTCTGGTCTCTGGCATATTGTTATCTCCCTTCTTGTCTGCTGAGCATATTTCCTCGTCAGGCTGAGATCCTGGAGTAGCCGTCTCAAGGGAACGTTCTTTCTTTTGTTCATCTGCAGCTGCATTATCACAGACGTCTGAGGTACTGCAAGTATAACCCAAGAATGAGCCATTATAAATGTGATATTTTTATAATTATTATTTATGTTATGAAAGAATAAATGGTAAATAGAAAAAAGAATAATATATCATCTTCCTCTTACAAATGTCATCATTTGGAATTTTCTTATATAAAAAACTAGGAACCATAGATAATACTTTCTACCTGATGAAGAGCTACATATCCTGGAAGCCAGCATAAACAAAGCTATAAATGCCACAGTGTACTCTCTGCACCAAGTAGACTCAGTCATGAGGACCATACAATTAGCCTCAGGAGCAAATTGTGATGCTGTCTAAAAGCAAATAAGCAAAGGGGAAATAAAATAGTATTTCATGATTACAAACCTGTATTACATGGGATTTCTGAGTATCCTCTTCCTGCTACTGACTAAATGATTAATGAGCAAATGTCTAAATCACTCAAAAAGTAGAAGAAAATCTCAAAGTTCGTTCTTAAGAAACTTTAGCCACACAACTTTTGATTTCTAGACAAAGTTCATTGCTTTTGATTTCCAGAGGCTGGTATATGACTACATTTTTCAGAAGTCTTGATTAAAATAAAATCTGCACCACATGCATACAGCAAGAAGTAACAGGCAGGAACAGAAACTGGCCTACTGGAGTCTGTTCATAATTTAAGAAGTAAAAATAAGCCTTTAAATAATAAAAATTAATTTTCAACATACTCAGCTATCTTTTGAAAAAGAGCACTGAGAAATAAAAAGATTATGTAAAAAGTATTTCATGTAGTTATTCCCAAAAACTATGCTACTTTTAATTTTTTTCTATTTATTTATTTATTTAGGTTTTTCGAGACAAGGTTTCTCTGTAGCTTTGGAGTCTGTCTTGGAACTAACTCTTATAGAGCAGGCTGGTCTCAAACTCAGAGATCCGCCTGCCTTTGCCTCCTGAGTGCTGGGATTAAAGGTGTGCACCACCACCGCCCAGCCAAAACTATGCTATTTTATCAGTCACAAAACACTACTCTTACAGGACAGTCACACTGGCATGCCACCATCATGTACGGCATAGTTTGAGTTAGACTTCATAAACTAGTTCTCATTTCTCGTGAGAACGTCTTCCTGTTTCCACACTAATGTGGTAATGACTCACAGTACACTGTGAGCAGCAGCCTATATGATGGCCCCAGCGGATCTTTGCTTCTTCATGTTCAAGTTTTTCAAGAATCCCACTCTATGACTACCTGCTGGGCCTCATCACCCAGTTCCAATAAGATACAGGAAAATGGATGCTATTTTTAACAGTTTCACTTCTGTCTTGCTATTACTCTGTCAGAACCTTGCCAATAGTTATCACCTTTGTAATTGTTACACAATGAACAAATGTTATTTGTATAACAAGGAAGAAAACATATCCACCCCAAAATCAAAATGAATTTGTGCATGTGTCTGTTTGGGTATAGGGGCTTTCTGAGACAGGGTTTCACCATGGTGCTCTGGTAGGTAGGTATCAAATTCACCATGGAATGTAGGCTGGCCTTGATCTTCAGAATCTCCTGCCTTGGTGTCCAAGTGCATCACATGCATGAAGCACCATACTCGGCAGGCCTGTTATTTCAAAAGTGGGTATAAGCGGGTAAATGTAGTCAGTGTGGAGCTAGACTGTTGGTGTTCTGGCTGAGCCTCTTACTGGTGCTGGGGCTTATACCACCCAGCTTCTTAGAAAAACAGGATCATCCCATTACTGCTTCTCACAAGGCCATGGTAAAATGATTCAGTGAGTGAATTCTTGTAAAGCTTCTAGCAATAGCAAACATAGTACTGCATAAACGGTCACAATTATCCCCTCGGTGGCTGTTACAAACGCAGCACTAACATTCTTTGTTACATTATAGTTTTCACTCAGAACTGGAAGATACTAGTGTGTGTTTCTATTTGTCAATGTGAAGTACCTCTTTTCGGGTTTAGATGGGACCGGGACTTTCTTCTTCTTCTTTTTTCTCTTTTCGCTGCCCAGTTTGTCATCGTGTAATAGAGTATCTGCAGGAAAATAAGTCAGCTGCTCTTTTAGTTTCTTTCTTATCTTCTTCTTAATCTCCTTCGCCATTTCTTCAGCCACCTGGAGCTGATAGGTGTCTGCCAGTTCCTCCTTCCCTTCCAGTTCAGTCTTTTCTCCTCCGTCATTTGCATCATCGCCTGCCTCTGACTTGGCACTAACATTCTGCTGTGCAGAATCTGCGTTCTCTGGAGTTTCTTGTTCCATTTCTCTTGTGGTCTGGCTAACTCTGATATGTATTTTCTTGCTTGCCTTCTTCTACACTAACATTGTCCTCTGAATCTTCAGCTTCTGATCACGTGCTCTTCAGTGCTCTAGGTTATTAGTGTTAATTTGAGTTTCTAATGTATCCTGAAGAGTACTCTTAGGGTGGCAGCCTAGGAGAATATACAACAAGAAAGGCTCAGTTCAGCATAGTTCAAGTGCTTAAAGGTAAAAATAAAGATTGATGCCCAACACTACTGAGACAATTACTTGGTTTTTTGTTTCATTTCGTTTTTGGATAGAATGGTGCTTCTCTTGAGCATCTGATGCACATTCTCAATTTAGAGTTGCAGACTTAAGATTAGAAATCTCTAAAAGTGATTTTAGATTAACTGAGTTAATTAATATTGATAAGAGTACTTACTTAAGGTCTTTACAGAAATAAATTAATTGTTCAGTTGCTATTTCCTTACTGGTAGAGTAATACAACATTTAATTTGGCTAAGATATGTTAGAGAAAACTCATCAGAAAGTTATAGATAATAAAAACATTTCAAGTTTCCCAAGGAAAAAAATGCATGGGTTATTAATATTGTGTCATAATAATACTCTCAAGCCAAGATTGTACAGAAAGGCCATCCTGCATTTTTCAACTATATCACTGAAACACTAAATATTAACTAGCAATTCAAGTGACAAATATAAACACATATCCTTCTGCTAAATTTACTTAAGATGAATTTTTAATAAAACAGCAACGGGCTAAAATTCATAAAAGAATGTTTCCAGTTAGAACGTACATTAGAGAAGTCTCAATCCTGAATATCTACGCCCCTAATATAAAAGACCCACTTATGTAAAAGAAATATTACTAGAACTCAAGGCAGACATCAAACCACACGCACTAGTAGAAGGAGACTTCAAAACACCTCTCTCTCCAATGGACAGGTCAATCAGACAGAAACCTAATAGAGAATTAAGAGAATTAATGGAGGTAATGAAGCAAATGGACTTAACAGACATCTATAGAACACTCCACCCAAATAGGAAAGAATATACCTTCTTCTCTGCAGCTCATGGAACCTTCTCGAAAATTGACCACATACTCGGAAACAAAGGAAACCTCCACAGATACAAAAAAATATCAGTGTCCACCTGTGTCTTATCAGATCACCACGGATAAAAGTTAGAAGGCAACAACAACGCAACCCCCAGAAAGCCGACAAACTCATGGAAACTGAACAGGCAACTACTGAACCACATTTGGGTCAAGGAAGAAATTAAGAAAGAAATTAAAGTCTTCCTTGAATTTAATGAAAATAAAGAGACAACATACTCAAACCTATGGGACACGATGAAAGCAGTGCTAAGAGGAAAGTTCATAGCACTAAGTACCCACTTAAAGAAAATAGAGAAAGCATACATTGGGGACTTAACAGCACACCTGAAAGCTTTAGAAAAAAAAGAAGCAGACATGCCCAGGAGGAGTAGAAGACTAGAAATAATCAAACTGAGGGCAGAAATCAACAAAATAAAAACACAGAAAACAGTCCAAAGAATCATTGAAACAAAAAGTTGGTTCTTGGAGAAAAATCAACAAGATCGACAAACCCCTATCCAAACTAATTAAACAACAGAGAGAGAACATGCAAATAAATAAGATCAGAAATGAAAAGGGGGACATAACCACAGACACAGAGGAAATTCAGAGAATCATTAGATCTTACTACAAAAGCCTGTATGCCACAAAACTGGAAAATGCTAAAGAAATGGACATTTTTTTAGATAAGTACTATATACCAAAGCTAAACCAAGAACAGGTGAACGATCTAAATAGACCTGTTAGTCGCAAAGAACTAGAAACTGTTATCAAAAATCTCCCTTCCAAAAAAAGCCCAGGACCAGATGCTTTCAATGCAGAATTCTACCAGATCTTCCAAAAAGAGCTAATACCTATACTCCTTAATGTATTTCACAATATAGAAACAGAAGAGTCATTGCCAAATTCCTTTTATGAAGCTACAGTTACCCTGATACCAAAACCACACAAAGACTCAACCAGGAAAGAGAATTACAGGCCTATCTCACTCATGAACATCGACGCAAAAATCCTCAACAAAATACTGGCAAACCGAATCCAAGAACACATAAGAAAAATTATCCATTATGATCAAGTAGGCTTCATCCCAGAGATGCAGGGATGGTTCAACATACAAAAATCTATCAATGTAATCCATCATATAAATAAACTGAAAGAAAAACCATATGATCATTTCATTAGATGCTGAAAAAGCATTTGACAAAATTCAACACCCCTTTATGATAAAAGTCTTGGAGAGATTAGGGATACAAGGGTCATACCTAAATATAATAAAAGCTATTTACAGCAAGCCGACAGCTAACATTAAATTAAACGAAGAAAAACTCAAAGCCATCCCACTAAAATCAGGAACATGACAAGGATGTCCACTCTCTTCATACCTCTTCAACATAGTGCTTGAAGTTCTAGCAATAGCAATAAGACAACGTAAGGGGATCAAGGGGATTCGTATTGGAAAGGAAGAAGTCAAGCTTTTGTTATTTGCAGATGATATGATAGTATACATAAGCGACCCCAAAAACTCTACCAAAGAACTCCTACAGCTGATAAACACCTTTAGTAATGTAGCAGGATACAAGATCAACTCCAAAAAATCAGTTGCCTTCCTATACACTAAGCATAAGGAAACAGAGAGGAAAATCAGAGAAGCATCACCTTTCACGATAGCCACAAATAGCATAAAATATCTTGGGGTAACTCTGACCAAGGAAGTGAAAGATCTATTTGACAAGAACTTTAAGTCTTTGAAGAAAGAAATTGAAGAGGACACCAGAAAATGGAAGGATCTCCCTTGCTCTTGGATTGGGAGGATCAACATAGTAAAAATGGCAATTCTACCAAAAGCAATATATAGATTCAATGCAATCCCCATCAAAATTCTTCACAGATCTGGAGAAGACAATAATCAACTTTATATGGAAAAACAAAAAACCCAGGATAGCCAAAACAATCTTATACAATGAAGGAGCGTCTGGAGGCATTACCATCCCTGACGTCAAACTCTATTACAGAGCTACAGTATTGAAAACAGTGTGGTACTGGCATAAAAACAGAGAAGTCGACCAATGGAATCGAATAGAAGACCCTGACTTTAACCCACAAACCTATGAACACCTGATTTTCAATAAAGGAGCTAAAAGTATACAATGGAAAAAAGAGAGCATCTTCAACAAATTGTGCTGGCAAAACTGGATGTCAACCTGTAGAAGAATGAAAATAGATCCATATCTATCACCATGCACAAAACTCAAGTCCAAATGGATTAAAGACCTCAATATCAGTCCGAACACACTGAACCTGAAAGAAGAGAAAGTGGGAAGTACTCTACAACACATGGGCACAGGAGACCACTTCCTACGTATAACCACAGCAGCACAGACACTAAGGGCCTCATTGAATAAATGGGACCTCCTGAGACTGAGAAGCTTCGTAAAGCAAAGGACACTGTCACTAAAACAAAAAGGCAACCCACTGACTGGGAGAAGATCTTCACCAACCCCACAACTGACAAAGGTCTGATCTCCAAAATATATAAAGAACTCAAGAAACTAGACCATAAAAGGCTAATCAACCCAATTATAAAATGGGGCACTGAGCTGAACAGAGAATTCTCAACAGAAGTTCAAATGGCCAAAAGACACTTAAGGTCATTCTCAACTTCCTTTGCGATCAGGGAAATGCAAATCAAGACAACTTTAAGATACCATCTTACACCTGTCAGAATGGCTAAAATAAAAAACACCAATGATAACCTTTGCTGGAGAGGTTGTGGAGAAAGGGGTACACTCATCCATTGCTGGTGGGAATGCAGCTTGTGCAACCACTTTAGAAAGCAGTGTGGTGGTTTCTCAGGAAATTCAAGATCAACCTACCCCTGGACCCAGCAATACCACTCTTGGGAATATACCCAAGAGATGCCCTATCATACAACAAAAGTATATGCTCAACTATGTTCATAGCAGCATTGTTTGTAATAGCCAGAACCTGGAAACAACCTAGATGCCCTTCAATGGAAGAATGGATGAAGAAAGTATGGAATATATGCATATTAGAGTACTACTCAGCAGTAAAAAAACAATGACTTCTTGAATTTTGCATGCAAATGGATGGAAATAGAAAACACTATCCTGAGTGAGGTAAGCCAGACCCCAAAAGAGGAACATGTGATGTACTCACTCATACTTGGTCTAGCCATAAATAAAGGACATTGAGCCTATAATTAGTGATCCTAGAGAAGCTAAATAAGGAGAACCCAAAGAAAAACATACAGGCATCCTCCTGAATATTAACCTTCATCAGGTGATGAAAGGAGACAGAGACAGAGACCCACATTGGAGCACTGGACAGAAATCTCAAGGTCCAAATCAGGAACAGAAGGAGTGAGCACGAGCAAGGAACTCAGGACCGCGAGGGGTGCACCCACACACTGAGACAATGAAGATGTTCTATTGGGAACTCACCAAGGCCAGCTGGCTTGGGTCTGAAAAAGCCAGGGATAAAACCAGACTTGCTGAACATAGAGGACAATGAGGACTACTGAGTACTCAAGAACAATGGCAATGTGTTTTTGATCCTACTGTACGTCCTGGCTTTGTGGGAGCCTAGGCAGTTTGGATGCTCACCTTACTAGACCGGGATGGAGGTGAGTGGTCCTTGAACTTCCTACAGGGCAGGGAACCCTGATTGCTCTTTGGGCTGATGAGGGATGGGGACTTGGTTTGGGGAGGGGGAGGGAAATGAGAGGCGGTGGCGGGGAAGAGACAGAAATCTTTAATAAATAAATAAATAAAAAATAAATAAATAAAATAAAAAAGGAAGTACGTTAGAGAAATTCTCTAAGAATTTAAACATAAACAAGATTACATTGATATTCAGCCATTAAAAATGAAATTCACAGGAAAACAGAGAGAACTGAAAAAATACTGAAGGATGTAACAGGCCCAGAAAGACAAACTATAAGCAAAGCCTAGCTTAGAATTACTACATCTGTGTGTTTGAGTTGGAGCATCTGTAGAGGTCGGGAAGCAAGGAAGATACCACAGTGTCAGAAGAGGTGTTAAGGATGCAATTGTGTAACTACAGGACATAAGACAGTAAAACATGTGGGAAAATACTCGACAGAGGAGAGAAAGATGTGGGGAGAGGTCAGAGTTAACAAGAACTCAGCTAAGTTTGTATGAAAAAGCCATGTAGAAATCTATTACTCTGGCCCTGGAGGAGAACTGTCTCATTCTTAAACCAATATGCATTCTAATGCTTTTCCTATACCCACAGAGAAGTATGCTCTCCCTCCTTATCAAGGCTCCTTTTTGCAGCAGTTAGAAATCATTATAGATATATATATCTACAATTGGCCAAATGCCGAGAACAACTGGCTATACAACCCTTACACCTTAGGCTCATGAACATCACAGGAGGGAAGAAAAGGCTGCAAGAGCCAGGGATTAAGGACATCTGCTTTGATATTTTTTTATATATGACAGGGAAGTTCAAGAAACCTCAAGAACCCAACTGTCTAAGCAGGATCAGCACAATGAAAATACTAGTTAATAAGAGGGACGATCAGTTTTCGCTAGGGATGAGACCCCTGACAGGTTATCCAAATCCAATCTCAATGAGTCAACCCTAAACTCATACACATATGAGCAACAGGCTCAGCACACGCACACACATGCACGCCCGCACACACGCACACACGAAATAGCACATTTAGTTTTATGTATCTTATTTCAGGAGCAAAATGTTTAATTTAAAATAGTAACATACAAATTTAAAAAAAAAGAAAATTTCAAAGATGAAGCAAAAATAAAAAGGTCCATTCAATTCTAGCAGCCTGCTATGGTGAAAAATGCTGTTTATCTTTTCAGAAACTGTTTTTAGTTATAGTTCAGTAACTGAATTTCTACTATGCTTAAATGAAGCATACACAAATTTTTCTTTCTTTTTCAATGAATATCAGAAATATTGTATCAATGTTCACAAACTGTGAGGACACTCAGAAGGAAATAAATAACCAAGAATGCAAAACCAGAGATTTTGAAAAGAAATTCTCAGTGAATAAAAACATTTTAAAAGCTTAGATAAAAGAGCTAAAATAATGTTTCTTAAATGGTTGAAACCTTTGAACTGTGTTAGAACAGAGTAAAATAAAAACTGGCCTCCTCAGATTAGCCTTCCCAGTTCCTGCAATGTGCTTGTTCATAAATTTTCACCTCCCCAATCCCTTCAGATTGTCCCTACCCTCCCAACTTCATGTTCTTTTTCCCCTTAAAACAAAACAAGAGCAATAAAACCTTGAAGACAAATTTGGGTTGGATAACTACCCTAAAGCATGGAGCCTGTCCTGGAATGTGGTTGACACGCCACTTGAAACCACTGAAGAAAACTGCTCCCACTTCTAAACGCTATCAATTGTGAGTAGCTTTTCGGCTAGGGGTGGGGCTTCATACCTACTTCTCCTCTGTGCTGGGATTTTGTTTGGCTTGAGCTTATGCAGGTCTTGTGCCTCTGTGAATTCATACATGCATCTACCTGCTGTGTCTGGAGGACACTGTTTTTTTAAACATATCTATTAACCCGTGGCTCTTGCCATCTTACCTCCTCTTCTGCATAGATCCTTGAGCCTTGAAAAGAGGGGTATGAGATAGACATTCCATTTAGAGCTGAGCATTCTAAAGTCTCATTCTCTGCACTGACTAGTTGTGAGTCTCTGTTAATCATCATCTACTAAAAGCTTCTCTGATCAAAGGTGATCAATGCCCTGATAAATGCATATTGCACCATGCCATGATATGTCATTTTATTAATATATTTACTTAGCAAAATAACACTAGTCTGTTTTTGCTCTAAGGCCCATGGCCTATTTTGCTTCAGTTTCTTGGCCTCATTGGCAATGTCAGGTGTGGGCTTCATATCAAAAAATGGACCTTAAATCCAACCAAAAAGTGGTTGATTATTCCTATAACACTCTTGTTACTATTGCATCAGTGGGTGTACTTTGCAGGTAGATCATTATTGTAACTCTGAAGGTTCATAGCTGGGTGAGACCGATGATTACTTTTTTGCTCTGGTAATGTGTACAGCACCTTCCAGCACAATAAAGGCTAGACAATATGGATAAAATTTCCAATAGAGTACCAGCCTCTCTCCATATTCTTTAACTCAAGTATGTGGTGTCTTCAGCAATAGGCAATTGCCACTAATTGGTGGAGTACAACCAATAGCATCGGCTAAAACCTATAGTTTATGGGTTCCTAAGGAATCCCACTGATCCATTTCTTCGTGTGTATGTTCATGCCAGGTGGTACACATACATGTATAGGTGTGTATGTAGAGGCAGGAAGACATCAGGTGTCATTTCTCAGTACCAACCACATATTTTTTTTAACACAATCTCTCACTACCTTGAAATTTCTTGAGGAAGCTAACCTAACAAGAAAACAATGGAAGGCAGACCCAGTGTAGTCCAACTAAGATTATAAACACATTTCAACTATTTGTTTTAACATGGGTGTTGGTGGCTGCACTCATGTCCTCGTCTAAGGCAAGCACTTTACTGAATCATTTCCTAGCCCTCCTTGAGCATGTTGATTATTATGTTCTGCATAGACATTCAATTGTTCCAGGACCTTTTGTTGAAATTAGCCTTTTCTTCACTGATAACTTTGCCAATTTTATAATAAATCAACTAACCTGGCCAGGGGTATAACTGAGTGGTGAAGTATGTTCTTTTTTTTTTTTTTTTTTTTTTTTTTTTTTTTTTTTTTTTTGGTTTTTCGAGACAGGGTTTCTCTGTGGTTTTGGAGCCTGTCCTGGAACTAGCTCTTGTAGACCAGGCTGGTCTCGAACTCACAGAGATCCGCCTGCCTCTGCCTCCCGAGTGCTGGGATTAAAGGCGTGCACCACCACCGCCCGGCAAGACCCTGGTTTTCAACTGAATGAAAGAGAAAGAAGGTAAGGTCGAACTTTCATAATTAATAATGTCTGTGTTGTTATTTGGGAACTGGCTGGTAGGACTGATAAAGACTCATTACTCCTAGCATAGTTTCCTTTCTAAGAGGGCTTTTAAGAACATATTCAAATGATTTAAAAGATATACAGTATTCAGGTTATCGATTTTTGGGGAGTTTTTTTTTCCTTTGAGGTATTCCATCTCATTTACTAAGTTTTCTGTCAGAGATATTCATTATTATTCTTCACACTTTCAAAGTCTATAGGCCTACAGTGAGTCTCTTCTTAGATCCCAAGTACTGGTGATTTGTGTCTTCTTTCCTTTTTCAAAGTCTGGTTAAAATTCATGAAAAAAGAGTAATTTGCCCACAGCCAGTGAAATGGCTCACTGGAAAAAATATGCAAGTTGTCAAATCTGACAACCCCAATTTGATTCCCAGTACCATCATGATCGGAAAGCAAACTCCTACATGTTGTCCTCTGACCTCTATGTACACACCACGTATGTGCACTCACAATAATAAATAAAAAATTAATTATAACACATAAATGTATTTTTAAAACCAAATAAAGCAAACAAAACAGAAGAAAGGCTATGAAATGCCACATTCTAACCAAGATACAGCCACTGCCATCTCAGCCTTCTAGGCTTGCATGAGACTTGCCCTGCAAGAGTCATCCATGGGACCCAACTCCTCACTGCTGAACTAAGGGTTAGTAACAGAATCTGGGAGAAGAGGACCATTGCCTTCAGTTATTTGCCCATTGCTGAAGTCCTAAGCTCCAGTGGATAGGTTCAAGCCTTGGGTCACACAGACGGTCCGGGAACATTCAGTAAATAACAAGTAAAAATTTAAGATGGTGGAAAAGAGATCTGTAGAGAAGGAGGCCTCACAGGTGGGAGGGAGCTATGAGAGGGTGGAGTGAAGATAATTAGAATACATCATACTTGTTTATAAAATTGTTGAATAACAAAGCAATTTAAAATATATTAATATACAGGTTTATTTCAAATTGTTTCATGTATATTTCAAATCCCAAACAAGGTCAAATTTAAGGACAACCCCTTGACAGGATGCTAGAAAGGAAACTCCCAGTTATTGCGATATTATATACCTGAAGCCTTGAGTCATACTGTATTACTATGATCAAAGACTTATTATTAACAATATGATTTATAGTAAATATATTTTCTTTAAGGTTCTGTAATAAGAGTAGCTACAGTCACTCAGGCACTGCATATGTGACTGACATACTCTTGTCCACATAAAGCAATGGACACCAAGACTTTTTAATGGGCTGAGTCCCAAGTGCTATTTCTCTCTGCTGATTTTATTAATCTGTAACCTTTTCTAACACAATCCAAGTACATTAGCTTTTGAGTACTGGGTATATCTTTAGTAAGTTAGCAAGCTTGAAGCTGGGACCCTGAATATATAAAATAACCAATCCTACCACTCCTTTAAAAAGATTTGGACTTACTCTTTTTATTTTCCTCTTCTATTTATTCTGGGATTACTTATCACTGATACTTTTTTGTGAAAGCTTCTATAATGGATCTAAGATATATTTATTTAACACATTTAGTGTGTATAATTAGTTTTCTGTTGCAGTGATTAAGTACCATGACCAAGACAACTTAAAGGAGAAAGGGTTTGTCCAGAAAGGACAGTGCAGCATGGCAAGAAAGGCATAAAAGCAGGAGCTTAAGACTGCCTGGCAATCAAGAATCAAAGATCACATGCTCTCCTTTCTTCCATCCCTTGACTCTTAACCTGTTTTTATACTCAATGTATACTCGTAACTTTCTTATCTGGCAGTCTTTAATTTTCCACTTCTTGAATTCTTTTGAGTTGACTTTCATCATTATAAATCATGGGATTCTTAATATGCCAGACTTCAAACATATTTTCTTCTGTTTGTCCTTTTTCTTTTTCCTGTTTCATTATTTTTCTAGATTTCTCCATACCATCATTGGCTTTTTAGATATCCTTTTAAGCAATTACTTCATATTTTATAAAATAACTTATCACCATCTACAGACAAATAATGTCATGTCACATTTTGTGAATGCCTGTGTATGTATACATTGAGGGTAAATACACATGTATGTGCAGTTACTTGGGTGTGAATACATGTGAAGGCCAGAGGTCAACTGTCGATGTCATCATGAAGAATACTATTCACTTCCTTTGAGAAAGTGTCTCCTATTGGCCTGGCTCTCCAGTGAGGCCTAGAGTTCCTCTTTTCTCCATCTCTCCTGATTTCTATTCTTTCAATATATATTCATGCCATGAGAAAGTGCCCAGCTTCTTTACAAAACTTTCATCATCTGTATTTTTCCATTTTCATTTTTAAACTTTGTGGCTATTTTGTTTGGTGAAATTTGTGCATACATTATCTGTTTTAAAAAAAAGCATGTGTGTGTGTGTGTGTGTGTGTGTGTGTGTGTGTGTACAAAAATTAACCCTTGCTTGCATGGGTAGGTACAGGCACACGGATGCTACAGCATTTGTATGAGGGTCAGAGGGCACCCTTCCTGTGTCAATCCTAGCCTTTCAGCTTCTCTGAGACAGAGTCTTTCTTCCCTGCTGCATAAGCAGGTTAGCTGGCCTGGGATACTCAAAATTCCTCATTTTCTACCTTCCTTCTCTCTGCATATACATGCTGAGATTATAGATACTTACATGTAAACACTCAAGATATTTAACTTTTGACTTCTACATTTCTTACATTTGTTTCCTTCCTTTAAAAAATATAACCTGAATTCTGATAGCTTATAAAGTACAACAAACTCTTTTTAAAATAAAATTTATATTGCTTAGTTGTTCCAAATTCTTGTATGAAATAAACAGTAACTACCCTCACAGGTAAAAATCATAGTTACATGACGTTTTCTTTCTTGCATATAGGTTATTTTGCTTGATCTTTGAAAACTCTTTGGTTAAAGGCAGGCCTAAGTGACAAAGGCCTGAAATCCCAGTTATGGAGATTTTGTTGTTGTTGTTTTTCGAGACAGGGTTTCTCTGTAGCTTTTGGAGCCTGGCCTGGAACTAGCTCTTGTTGTAGACCAGGTTGGCCTCAAACTCACAGAGATCTGCCTGCCTCTGCCTCCCAAGTGCCGGGATTAAAGGCGTGCGCCATCACCACCCTAGTGGCAAAGGCCTGAAATCCCAGTTATGGAGATTTTGTAAAGGGCTGAGTGTGTATGCGGAGAGAAAGAGAGAGATTAGCTGTGGTAAAGTACTGATTAATTAACATTTAAGGCCCAAATGAAAAGCTCAGTGTATATGTGCACACACACAAAACAACAGAACACTAACATAGCATGGTTTTTAATGACATACAAACAGAAAGGAATAAAACAAAACACAATCTATAATTGACGACTAAATTTCTGCTTAAAATGTACCATTTGCTGTGATATATAAGATCTTCTGCATGGTGGTTTTTTTTTTTGGTTTGATTTTGGGTTTTTTTTTTTTGGTGGTGGTAGTGTGTATGTATGCACATGCATGTATGTGTTTCTCTGTGTGTGTAAACACTAGAGATCATAATAAAAAAACAGAACTGAAATACTAAGGTAGTATGAATACTGAACAGTGCACTTACTATGGGTGTAAATACAGATTCTTTATAATACTAAAGGAATCAAACCATAGTTAGTTACTGATTTATTTTTGTTTTGAGTTTCCCTCAAAATAAGCTATATTCCTCAGTTTAAAGTGTGTCTCCAACATGAAAAGATAATGATTCCTTAAGAATCATTTCTTCTTGTTCTACAGGGTAGGACATTACAGAAGAAATCCCAATAAAGGCAATCCACTGAATATCTGATATAAAACTGTACTCTATGCTTTTCACAATTCTGAGTAAAAGCATTTTCCTCAACAATGTACAGCGCACACACTTTACTGGTGTGTTGTTTTGGTAGATGGCAACAGTCCACGTGAACCACATACTTTAAGGGTGATGTGGTTCTAATGTGAACTTTACTTACTGATCTCAGTTCCAAACTTTATTACTTTAGTAAAAAGCTATAATTTGATGCAGATATCTACATATAATAACCAAATGAACAATACTCACTGTGATGTCTTCTCCAGATTTTCAGATTTATCAAGTATTTTCTTTAGATTTTTAGGGTTTTTATTTTTTCCTTTACCTATTAGACAGTTTGATGCTTTAAGCAATTCTTCAAAGCCAACTTTACTTTTTAACTTTGCTCTCAAATATAAATGAAGACACAAGCAATTTTCCAAACTACTCTTACTATACAAATGTGTACTATTATTATGTTAAGGATATAGTCCTATGGTTGAGTTCCCTGGTTTTATTAAAACAATTTAGTAGTCCCTCTTTCTTCAAGTGATTTTTAAATGTTTTGGTGACACAATTCTTCCTGGTACTTCTCTTACCTTTTGGAGACTTTCTCATAAATCCTCCTTTGCTCAGATAACATCTGAAGCACACTAGCACCTCCCTCCACTAGTCATGTGACCTTAGACAGGCTATTTAACCTTTCTAAATTTTGTTTTCCTCCAGAGGTGCATGAGAAATAACTAGCATTTGCTTAGCCTCTAGTCAGCACTGAACACATATTATTTCTTTAAAACAGAAATCAAATCACATTATTCCCCTGCTTAAAATACCAGATTGCCCATTCACTTGGGATAAAACAAGTCCTTCACATGTGCCATAGGGTTCTAGACATTCTAACTCAGATCAAAACCAATGTTCACTTAGATATTGATACCCCAGTTATATTTCCTTTTATAGTTCAGGCAAAATAAATCCCTCTCATGGGAATGAATCTGCTATTATTGGTACAAGTTTCATTCAATTTTTCAGCTTAATAAATAAGGGTGAAGCTTCTTATTTAAACACTGCACCTAAAAACCTCAACTGTGTTTTCTGCTTCTCACTTACCAGAGGCCCTTTTCTCTCAGAGTACTTAACTCATCTGGAATACAGATAATTACGTGGTTGCCTGCAGAAACACATTGTTTTGTCCACTGTACTATGTATCTTATATCCCTATATTATATTCATGCCACTAACACGAAGTCTTGTGCAGAGGAAGTAGTTGATATATTTTTCTTTTTGTCTAAGATCTGTTTTTATTTATGTGTATGTATGTGTGTCTGCATATGGACATATGCCTTATGTGTGGTCAGACAGAGGCAAGAGGATTTTCACAAATTTAAGGGTAGCAAAGTGCATATAGTGATTTCCAGGCCAGTCAAGGTTCTGGCGACCCTACCTCAACAAAAAACAAAGAAAAAGGAAAAAAAAAGGAATAGATGTGGGATGAACAGATTTATGGAAAACCGACATGCTCACTGAGTTAAGAATTTTTATGGCTACTTTCATGCTTTATTTATAGAGTTAAACAGCTAGAGCAGAAACCAAACTTAAAATAGGTATCTCTATCTCTAAATATTATTTGACTAATTACATCTACTTTGTTTTTCTGCTATAGAATTCCTTAAATTAAACCAAACTTAAAAACGAATGCATAAAACATGAATTTTGTAGATTCCATCAATGTCTTACCAGTAGACATCTACCAGCTTTATGTCAAGAGCTGGTAAACAGGGTTAAGGTTGACTCAGTCAGAATCCTACAGAAACAGATGGCTAATTTGTAATACAGAACATCTAAATAGAACATCACAGAACATCTTGCACTTAAGATTGTGCTACAGTGTATTCACTATAGCATCAGGTTTATTCTAAAGTTCTGTTCTCTTACACCAATCTTCCATGAAGGGCTGCAGGACATTTGAATTAGTTTAGGATCCTGGTATCAGGTTAAGTAAGCTGCATTATATTTGAATAAACTACTTTCACATACCAAAAAAATTGAGAAAAGCAGCAAACATCCCCCTTTGTATGTTAAACTTCTAAAACTATTTTAATAAGGAATGCCTTAACAGGCTTTGAAGGAATCAACCTGTCAAGAGGACACACTTATTACACATTAGTAGACATAAGCTTCAGGGAAGATGCCCTGTTTGCCGTGATAAATCACTAAACACGTCAACCTGGAAGAGGAAAGGTGGATTTGGCTTACATTTGCACATCATAGTCCATCTTGAAGGAAAATCAGGGCAGGATATCAAGGCAGGAACCTAGAGGTGGGAACTGAAGCAGAGATCACAGAGGAACACTGCTTACTGGCTTGCTCTCCATTGCTTGCTCAACTTGTTTTCGAATATAACCCAGGACCACCCACAGTGGGCTGGGCCTTCCCATATCACTCATTGATCAAGAAATGTCCAACAGCTATGCCCACAGGACGATCCAATGGGGGCAATTCCTCAACGCTTTTTCTTCCCAGGTGATCAGTTTGTGTCAAACTGACAGAAGTTAACCAGCAGAGTAGCATTTATGGATAATGATTTTAAGTTTGCCTGTGTATGGCATTAAAATTATGTGACGACAGAAAAGCTTAGGACAAGCATTTGTATCATTTTTCTCCAATGAATACCTTATGTGTTTTGTGTCAAAGCTATTGAAATCATGGATAAACTCAACACATATCTTCCCAACTGCCCGTTTTATTTAAGAATGGGGACTTGTATCTGCAATGAAAAATACCAATTCCTTCAGCAGAATACAATGTTTCTATTTTCAAGAATAAAACTGGAGGTAATATTAGAAAATGAGGGAAGGAGAGAGGAAAGAAAATGAAAAACAGAAACATATTTTGTACTGACTCAAGCTTTATTAGTTAATGGTCCATGTTTTCCAGGCATCCTCATCCTTGTTCCTTGGGAGAGAAAGAGAATACTAAAAAGAAAAGAATGATTATATAAATGAATTTACTTAACACATGCAGCGAAAACCACTATATTTTTGTTGCTAAAAGGTGGTGTTTATTCTTTAAGTAGCTACAGACCTAATACACCTGGTCACCTACTTTCCTTTTTTTAAAAAAAAAAAAATCTTAGTTTTTGACAGTTTCATATATAGACAGATAAACAGATAATGAATTTTAGTTATTTTCACTGCCATTTCATTCTCTCACCTGCCATCCCCCTCCCCCACTGAAACCCTTCTCCCTACCAAGTCCCCTCCAATTTTCAGGTCTGTGTGTGTGACTCACTGAATTGAAGTAAGGTTGATTGTATAAGCAAGAGTGACAATTATTTACTGGAAGTTGGGTAACTTATCAGTGACTACACGGCTGAAGAAAATGACACTCTCGTGCCCAGTAACCATATTCTGTCAATTGTCCCTAATGCAGGGAAGCAGGGGTGGGAGGGCTGGCTGTCCATGAGAAAATGTTGAGGGGTCTACCCTTATACAGGTTAACCACAGGAGCAGTGAGCTCATGAGTTTAAGTTATCTCACATCCAGAAGACATTATTCCTCAGCACAAACCATCCATCCTCCAGCTATTACATTTTTCCCCATCCACTCTTTTGTGTTGCTTCCCGAGACTTCGGGTGGTGGTACAGGTGTTCTAATCAGTGCTGAGCACTCAGCAGCCACTGCGGGTGGTGGTACAGGTGTTCTAATCAGAGCTGAGCACTCAGCAGCCACTCACCCTCAGCATTTTTCTTGTCATCTACTTTCTAATTCACACCAAATTACAGAGACAGAGGCTGCAAGGCCAGTGTGATCAGACCCTTGAAGAGAACGTTTTTAATCTTTTAGAAACACTACATAACTAGTACAAGAGGTAGGAGAATTGAGGGAGGTTTCTTCTGTGTCTTATTTGTAAACTTTGCCTGACAGTGCTTACTCACGGAACTATGGGTTATTCTAGCAGTTAAATGACTTACCACAGTGCATTAAACAAGTACCAATAAATAGCAGGTCCACTTACAACAGGAAATTCTTATGGGAACACAACTTAGTGAGGCACACTGACTGGGCATCTGAGGCGTTCTAAGCAATCACAAGCATCAAAACAGTTATCAAACTCCTGGGTTCAAATCCTAGTTTTATCTGTCAGAAGACTACTACCTGTGGACCTCAATTTCCTAATATTTCAAGGGAATAAAAGTGAACCATTCGTAAGATTTTATAAAGAATAAATGAGAATATATAAGCAACACACTTGGTACGATATTTGTCACATAGCAAGCTTTCAAATATATGCATATATAGCAGTAATAACAGCCATCATAACATTGTTTAATAAAAATAATAGCATAATATTATGTTTAGTAGGCAGTAGAATGCATTAAGCCAGTAGAGGCTGCAGATTTGGGCATCCACCTATATATATGATAGTTTCTGTAACATAAAATACCGAAAGGTTTAACTCTGGACCCCACAAAATAAAAAGAATTCGAGGAGAACGGCGTTTTAAAAAACGAAGAAAAGGGAATGTTACACAGAGAAAATAATCTGTACTGTGAGGTGTCAAAGATGCTACAAAATTTGAAGGATGCCTACTAGGTTTACAATCAGGAAGCCATGTGTGCCATAGCTGTTTAGAGAAAGCTGACGGCCACTGACATAAACAATGTGAATGTGGGAGAGGCATGTAGATAAATTCTTTCTAGAATTTTCTTCCCCCTCGGAAGGACAAACCCATCTTGAAAGGATTTGACTTTCTTTGGTTGCCATGGAGAGGGGAAGCTGAGGGGAAGCTCAATGGTGGAAGCCTGTTACGCATTTGCAAGATCTGAATTTGATACCAGCACCCCAAAATTCTCCACTTTCATCTGTGTAAAATGTTCTGTTCTGTAGCACACCCCCAACACACACACACACACACACACACACACACACACACACACACTACACTGCTAGCCTCTGAAGGGCCAGCTCTGTGCCTCAGTTATAAAAAAAGCTGTTAACAATGATTCTAGTATCGTTCTGTGATTTACTGATAAATGGCTTTGAATAAGGTATTAATTTCACTAGGCCTTGTCTATTTCAATGCCCAACATCTTAAAATGGCACCTACTTGTTGAAAGGAGAAAAAAGAAATTGCAAAAAAAAAAAAACCACATTGCAGGTGCTCAGTATATTCTTTATGCCCAGTTAACAAATAACTAAAAAAGAAAATACATGATTAATTAAATATATATTATCTAGTATTATTTGATATTTTGAGGCACAACTGAATAAACACTAATATTTAATGATAATGCAGCAAATATATTACAGAAATAATCATCTTTTAATGTTACAGAAAAACAGAAATAATATCTCATATTTTAATAATATCTCATATTTTAATATCACCAAAATTTAAGGTTAGGTTTAATAAAACATCTTTGAATTTTGTGTTTATCATCTTATAAAACATTTTTTAATTTTAAAAATTATCATACATGATATTAGATGTCATTATACCATTATTTTTAAGACTTCCCCATTCGAAGAAGCTTTACAGGAGCCTCTAAGAGAGACTACGCAGAAAAACGAACGGGATTACGTTCCCTCCCTCCTTCGAAAAACATGGAGTATACGCCTACACATCAAGGCAAGAAAAAAGGCATACGCACTTGATGATTCGCTCTTTAACAAAATTTCAAAGCAAAGAAAAAAAAGCAACAGAAATTTTATTTGCATAATTCAACCAATAAATCAGTGACAGTCCTCATAAATAATGATGTTCTAAATATTGTTAAAAATTCTTTTGGCATTCGAATGTTTCAAATATTCTTCTAAAATTTCCCCATCTTCCTCTAAGTCTTCTCCAGAAAGCTCAAACAATAATTTATGCAACAGGTGAAAAACCTGTTAGCATCGTTTTCTAAGAAAAAAAAAAAACGAAGAGGAAACGTTTCCGCGAATGTTTTTGCAGTAACAAAAAAGGCAGAGCAAGCATTTGGTAGGTTTTTAAGTAGCCTGGGGTGGGGGAGGCGTATACTGAAATGACCCTATCGATATAATCTGACTCTATTTATAAATAGAACCCATCGATCACTCTTCTTAGAAGTAAAGGGAAAGAGACTTGGTGAGCATCAACGTGAGAAGCTTTTAAGCCCGAACTGGGAGCAGAGAGGAAGAGGCTGCATCCCCTCCATCCGAGCACCATGCCGGGCAGCCTGGACCAGGAGAGCGGGAAGTAGGAGACGTAGCTCGCAGCGGCATCCCTCGGCCCCGCGCGTGGGGCTAAGGCCGAGCTCGACCTGCTAGGCGCAGTGCTGCCCCGCGCCCCGGGCCTCCAGCAGCCCCCTCGCCGCCCCCGAGAGGCCGGGCCTGGCCGAGCGCCCGCACCCCGGCTCCCGCCACAGCGCGCCCGCGGGATACTCACGGAGAGGAGCGCGCAGCGCGGCCTGTCCCGCCCGAGCGACAGCCCGGCAGTACGAAGCGGCTCCCCGCGCCCGGCGAGGGAGAGAGACGGGCCCTCAGCCACCTCCACCGCTGGCGACGCGCGCTTTGAAGAGTGGGCCCCGTGCCGCAGTGCGGGCTGCGCGCTGCCCGCTGACGTCAGGCCTGCCTCTGCCGCCGTTACCTAGGTAACCCGGTCGGAGGGCCCGAGGTTTCGGCTGGGCCGCGGCCCCGCCCCCTCCCCGAGTGCCGCCGAGCGCCGTCGGCAGCTCGTGCCCGCGGGCTCTCGGGATCCGGCGGGCACGCGCTCCGGCCCGGGTGCACGCGCGCGGGGCCGAGGTTCCGTGCGTGGAGCCGGAAGCCGGTCACGAGGGCTCCTTCTCTCCGCGGACAACGTGCCTTCCGCCGCCGCGGGGGGAGAAGCGCCACGCTTCAGGACTCAAAGGCGTGTGGGGAGAAGCAGAGGTGGAAGCCGACGGGGTCGCGCCCAGCGTAGAAAACATAATTGAATGAATGAATGCTTGCATGCATGCATGCATGTATGCATGCCGTGCGGCCCAGAAAGACTTGTCACCCCCTACGCAGTCGCGCCCACATAATGAAACGTGTGAATTTTTAAGTGTGAATGAAGAGCCCCACTACACACTAGTTCGTAGGGAGGACAGATTCACAGTTCCACTGGCGCCGTTGACTGAGTTGAAAACAAGAATTAAGAACGTCACGTTTTCCAAACGCCCACTCCCCCTTTGTTCATTTTTGCTTCAGGCGCCATCTTTGGTTGTGAATCACCAGGAATGGAAAAATACTCAGTGCGTCATTCCCTCCACGAGAATTAGAGGCCATTTTCTGCAGCTGCCCTCCCACACAACCTGCCTTTGTGTGGCGACGGTATTGCGTGCTTTTGTTTGGAGGCCAGCTTTCTCCTTCTGACTGGTATCATCCTGCCTAACAAAACAAATCTCATGTTGTTTTCAAAATGCAATGAGGAGACAACGGGCAAAGTCACCTATCTAAAGCCTGCCAAGAGGAGCTGCTGGGTTTTCCACTCAAAAATCTCAAAATTCCCCTTCTAAATCTCTTTCTTGATTTATGCTACCACCATCCCTTCAGGGTTTCAGCAAGATACCCTTAGGGGTTCTTAGATTATTATTTTTTAAATTAAACCTGTATTTTTTGTGTTCCCACTGTATAGCCTATCCATCCTTACCATTGCCCGAGGCAAGCTGCCAGTATGAACAAATGGGGAACTGCCCCATTCATGTATCCTGAGTTCAGTTCTGATGACTTTCTTTCACTCTGTCATGAGGCTAACCTTACTAATGTAGAGCTGATAATGCTAACACCCTCTTTTTTCTTTTTCTTTTCTTTCTTTCTTTCTTCTTCTTTTTCTTTCTTTCTTTCTTTCTTTTTTTTTTTTGGTTTTTCAAGACAGGGTTTTTTTCTGTGTATTCCTGACTTACCACCCTCTTTTAAAAATTACTTCAAAGGAGAAAAATCTAATCACTTTGTCATGGATACAGATGTTCCTTCCATCTCCCTGGGTTTTCTCTCTCATTTCCCTCGTTTCCCAATTTTAAAATTATGTACATCACGAAATAAGCAATATTGAATTATATATTGCACATAATTTTATACAATATTGAATTATGAATACGATGCTAAACAATTTACACCCTTTACAGCCCTGGTCCTTCATCATAGTGTCCTCCTCTCCTTGAAAATTTTTCCTTGTAAACTACTCCCAAGTGGTGCCTTTTCTGTGGATCTTAGTAAGACACCTACTAAATGAAATACTCTGAGCACTGCAAACATGTCCACCTCGCTAGACGGTGGGTGCTGGTTCTATATATTTTCATTGTTTTACTGTTTTCATCCACAGCATGTACTGAAGTATCCAACAGTACTTAATCAGCCTTTGTTAGATGAATAACAAGCTCCTTCTAGAACTGCGCATTGTGTCTTATTTACTTTTCATATTTCCACATAACTGACACTTAAATTCCCAGTTTCACAGTTACAATGCTGGTTGCTTATTCTTGGTCAGCTATTGTTTGGAGCACACAGTTGCCTGACATCCACACCAGTGACCGTTCTGATCTCCATCCTTTTGACATCCTTGCAGAGGTATATACGGGATGGGTGTTTGCAGAGCTACAGTGTGGCATGAGATAGTATTTCTAGCAGAAATGACATTTAAAACCTAATAACATGTATACAGTTGTTTGGGTTGCAAAAAATTCTGGGTAAAATAATCTATGTATCTGCCTATCTATGGTTTTCCCCTAGTCTTGCCGGTTGGAGACACCTAGGAGAAACAATGAACATGAGCACATGGTGCCTACAAGATCTTGGTTTCCTGAGCACCATTCTTCTTTCAAAGATCTAGGGCCTCTTGGAGAAATGGCTGATCTTAGAATGGGAACAGATAATGTACAAAACAGAATTGAAAAATACTGTACCAGAAACTAAGGATGTTCTTACAGAATATTGAAACATACCAAAGATTGCCAGAAGTCATCTTGAAATAGTCACAATTGCATACAGGTGACTCAGTGTAAGCATCATTATAATCATATGTTACAATGCACTAACCAAGAATACTTAAGGCTATAAGTGAAATACAGAATATTTCAAAAAAATTGAAATAGAGAGTTCTTCCTTATGAGTGGAGGTGGGCAGATCTCTGTGAGTTCAAGGTCAGCTAGTTCCAGGACAGGTTCCAAAGCTACAAAGAAATCCTGTCTCCAAACACCAAAAAAAAAAAAAAAAAAAAAAAAAAAAAAAAAAAAAAGGTTCTCTGGTTCTCTGTTACATTAAAATTCCAACCAACAAATATAGAAGGGATGATACATGCAAAAAATATCACCATTTGGCAATCTTTAGAATAATCATTTGTTTAGAAAAAAAATCCTCACTGTATGCTAAAACCAGAGGTTAAGAGTTTAAGAAGCTCTTAATTTTATTACTACATACATACTAAGTAACCTATTAAGTACACATTTGTAATAAAAGGGAAAAGGCACAAACTTGACACTGTAGAAATCTGCCAGCAGTGATCAAAATTACTGTTACCAGCCAGGCAAATATTAACATCAAAACCCACCTGGAAAGAGGCACTATCTATCGTCTGTTTGTCTGTCTGTCTATTATCTATCTATCTATCCATCTATCTATCTATCTATCTATCTAATATCTCTGTGGTATGTATACACGCATACGCATACTTTCAGGGATGAAATTGTTTAAGGGTATTCAAAGCATTTGATATGCAAGTGGTGAATTTTATTAAATGAAATGTGTGATCGATGTCTTAGTTACCTCTCTCTCTATTGCTGTCATAAAACACTATGATGAAAGCACCTTAGAGTGGAAAGCATTTATTTGGCTTACAATTCCATGCCACAGTCCATTGTGGGGAGCTAAGGCGGGAACTCAATGCAGGAGCAGTAACTGAACCAGAAGCCATGCAGGGATGCTGCTTATTGGCTTAGTCCCCTAGTTTGGTCAGTATGTTTTCCGATGCACCCTGGGAACACCTGCCTAGGAGTGGGCTGAGACCTCCAACATTAATCATTAATCAAGAAAATGCCATATAGACTTGTCTCCATGCCGGTCTGATGACAACACTGTATGATAGCTAGCTAGCTTGTGTCAAATTGATGGACAAACAAAACCACCTAGACAATTGATATACAAAAGTTTTAACCTGTGGTATAGGATACCCATCGACCAGACTCGTGTTCCCTTTACTACTTGTATTCATGTACTAAGTCATCAGAATGAACTCATTGCATCCTGGCTGACTTAAAGAATAAAAATTTGGTTTTTCACAGTCTTGGAAGTTAGAAGTTCAGGATGAACATATCCGCAAGATTTCTCTCCTTGGCTCTAAGATGACTGTTTTTCCTTGTGTTTTCACGTGATCTGTTACCACTCTACCTGAGTGTGTCCCAATGTTCTCTAAGGGCTCAATCATACCGGTTTAAGACCCACCCTAATGACCTCATTTTAAATCAGTTATCTCTTCAGAGACCCTCTCTTTAAATATAGCCACATTCTAAAGCATTGGGCTCAGGATATAAGTAAATGATTTTGGAAGTGGGTATAGTGCAGCCATAACAGTGTTTGATTAAAACAAAAGTTCTATTGAGTGGTTGGTTTCTGTCTCAAGTGAAATGACTATATAAAGATAAGTATTATGTAATCAAATTTTTATTGTGGTCTAAGTATTAAATGCTCTTAATGACCTGTGGATGTGTAAGTATTTATCTTAAATGCACAGAATGACAAAATTCGTTTTAATTTTGCTTTCAAGTATTGCACACTAAAATCAAAAAGTAAAGAAGACACTTCTATATCTTAAATTTGCTACTTGTTCAAACTGACAATTTTGCTGTACTTTTTCTTTGTGTTTGCTATTTTCATAACAAACATATAAAGTAAAAAATACACATATTATGGAGAATTTGAAATATAGGGAGTATAAGAAAAACATAGTCAATGTCACTATTGAAAGAGAATCTTAATTAGCTTTTTTGACAAATTTGTTTTCTGTCTGTTTTCATGCATTTTAAATTTTAGTCTTATTGTATATAAAATGTATATTTCTGCTCTCTTGAATGCATGTGACTCTTTAATTCCATTTTCATGTTATTTTATATGCCACATATAAAAATTCTCACTTTATGCTAAATATGCATTCAAGGTAAAAATTCAAATGATCTAGAGGTTTATAATGTAAAATCTAAAAGGCAGTTGTAGGTTAGTCACATATCATGGTCTTTCATTTTTTCTTCTGGTAGTTTTCCATGCACACACTATTACCCTACATTATGTCTGCGTTCTATCAATTTTGTTTTACCATACTATTTTTGTCCTTGATCATATCTTAGAAGACTTTATACCAGGAATCCAGTATAGTTGCTTAATATGCCGTCATTTCTATTACAACAAAGGAATATCTTCTTTTTTTTTTTTTTTTTTTTTTTTTTTTTTTTTTTTTTTGGTTTTTCGAGACAGGGTTTCTCTGTGGTTTTGGAGCCTGTCCTGGAACTAGCTCTTGTAGACCAGGCTGGTCTCGAACTCACAGAGATCCGCCTGCCTCTGCCTCCCGAGTGCTGGGATTAAAGGCGTGCGCCACCACCGCCCGGCTAAAGGAATATCTTCTTAACTCTAGCAAAAATGCCAGAAAATGATGTGATGGGTTGTTTTTAAATAAGAGCACTTTCTTACGAGATTCATTGCTGTTTATTACTCCCCTTTATATATTCTGCAGCTGTTCTGAATGCAGTCACTTCTCCTTGTCTAACCAGTGACTGCGTATTTTCTTGCCTATCCATCCAAGGCTCTTGGTGTCATGTGGTTATTTGCTTAACTTCTTGATGCTGTGTCCCTGAGATAAGTTATTAGATTATTTAGTAGTTAGGCACTTTCTTCCAGTTCTACAGTCCACAGGTCACTGTCTCACCCATCCTGAACCTTAAGACTCGTAAACCTAACTGCATACTGCAAGTCTGTATTAAAATGCCATATAGATACCTCAGGCTTAACTTTCCTCATCCTGAACTCTGTATTTTCTGCCTTCTTAGAACATACTTGAAGGAAATTCTCTCCATATCTGTTAATAGCAACTACATTTTCATCATTATTCAAGCCAAGCACCCATCACCTGACATTTTTTTTTGATCTTTCTCTTTATCTTAAACCTCATACTCATATCCAACTAATCAGATCAGTATGTATTTGAATTCCGATCCATATAAGAAAGACTATGTTTACAATTTTGGAAGGGAGTTTTTTTTTTTCTTCTATCCAGTCTTTGGCTCTGACAAACATACTCCCTGTTTCTCACTGCTGTTAGAGAAAGCCTGCTGAAAGTTCATACAGACATCTTTGTTCCAGCATAGCAAGGTCATTATCTAGAACTTCATTCTTACAATTAATAAACCCTCCCAGCGTGAGAAACTCTCGGTCCTTGTTTTTCTCTCTTGTTTTCTCCTGCTTTGTGTGAGTGTGTGTGTGTGTGTGTGTGTGTGTGTTTGTGTGTATCCTGTGTGTGTGTTTGTGTGTATTCTATGTGTATGTATCCTGTGTGTGTACCTGAGAATTTCCCCTACCTTTCATCAAAGCCAATGATACAATTCTTCCAACATTCTGATTTTCAATTTCCCTTTCAAAGTATCTCTTTAAGCAAAATCATGTTATTTCTCTTTAATTCTGAATGTTAATGATAATTGGTTTGCAGTAGTCATTTTCATTCAGATTTAGAAAATGACTTCTCAAAATAATTTTCTTTCTCATGTACATTATTTGGGGTATAATTCTGAGGAAACCATTTTTATGTATAGATACAGACTTGGCTGGGATTCGCTGAGCTTTCCACAGTCCATAATTCTGTGTAGATTTGTTGTCTACATATGAATTCTACTGTATTAGGAGACATTTTGACTTCTCGGAGTCTTTCATGAAAAATATAAACTTCTGCAGAGACTAAAAGAAAAGAGTAAATCGTCATCATCATCATAATGTCATCGTTATTGTCATCATCATCTCCTCACCAGCACCTTACCACTATCCATCTTTCCTCTTCATCCATGCTAGTTTGTGCTCATGCTAACGTTCAGAGGCAATGGCCACTAGAGGGCAGCATAGCAACACAAATCCATTCGTACCTGTGCTTAAATTGCTGTAAAGGGTGTATTGCATTACAATCTCCTATTCACTGTCTTGATTCCAAAATTCTTTCACTGATATTTAATTTATGAGCCTGAATTAATTTATTTTTATTTCTATTTTATGTGGAAGACTGTTGACTTGCATGTATGTATATGTACCTTTTGTCTACCTGATTCCCCTGGAGGCCAGAAGAAGGTGTCAGACTCCCTGGCATTGAGCTATAGATTGTTGTGAGCTATCCTGTGTGTTCTCAGAACTCAACTCAGGTTCTCTTTGGGAGCAACAAGTGCTCTTCACCACTTAGCCGTCACTCCATCCATCCATCCATCCATCCATCCGTCCATCCATTTTGAGACAAGGTTGCAGTAAACCCAGGCTGGCCTTGAACTTGCTTGTTGCTGGGAATGAACTTGGACTCTTCATCCTCTTGAATCTATCTCCTGGGTGCAGGATTATAGGTATGGACCACCAAGCCAAGTTATGAGGCAGTGCTGGGATGAGTGCAGAATCTAGAATCCTGCTTGAGTCATTTATTAGCCGTGTGACCTACGTATGTTCCACTTAGAAGCCTCGCATCCTCATGAGTAAGCAGATATGAAAATTGTTGGAGAATGAGTTATTGTGAGGATAAATGGTTCAATACGGTTAGAGCATTAAATTGTTATGACTGTTATCTTTGTGTATTTTATTATTATATTATTATCTTTACATGTTTAAATAACATATTTGCCTCTTAATTTTAATCAACTATATATATATATATATTCTTTCTCTCTTTCTCATTGTTTTGTTTTTCAAGACAGGCTTTCTCCGTATAACCCTGACTGTCCTAGAACTCACTCTGTAGACCATGTTGTTCAGAATTTATTTTCTAAACATCTGAAAAGTGTTTTATAGTGATTAAAAATTATTTATAACTTCTAAGAGATTTATTTGTTCTCTAATGTTCAGTTTTGTGGAATTTTATTTATTTATTTATTGCTTTATAAATAATACCATTCAAAATTTCCACTTTCTCCCCTCCTCTCATTTCCCTCCCACTCCCCCCTCACCTCCCCCTCTCCCCCTCCAGTCCTAAGAGAGGGCAGGGTACCCTGTCTGTGGGAAGTCCAAGGCCCTCCCCTTTCCATCCAGACTTAGGAAGGTGTGCATCCAAATAGACTAGGACCCCAAAAAGCCAGTACGTTTGGGGGGATTTTAAACACTCCATTTCAAACTATTACACCAGGCAAAGTTCAGTCAGAAAACATTTGTACAGGAAAAGTAATTGTGAACTTAGTAAGTAAAAGATGTATTGGTGACTAAAAGGGATGCCGATGGCATGCAGGAGTAGTAACGGTGCATGAGTACGGAATACAGAAACTGGCAAATAGGAAGCCTAGAGGGGGCCTTGTTGCCACAGAAACACACAGGCTGCTGCTATGACAACCAAAGTGACCCTTGCACTCGAGATGGGAGAGAAATGAAATGATACCAGAAAGAAAGGCTCTTCTTCTCTATAGTGTATGGCTCTTTTAATGAGACGGTGAATTCAATTTGCTAGTGGTTTGCATTCGTCTTCTCTGGAGATATTAGTCTATAATTTTCTTTCCCTGCAATGTCATTGTTTGTCTTTGGTATCAAAGCAACTCTGCCCTTGTTCTTTCGGTTTCAGTGTTTTGGAGGGGTCTGAAAAGATTGGCATGGATACCAATAAGGTGATCTGCAACTAAGCCTCGCTTTGGGGCAGATTGATTACTGTTCCAATACTCTTATTCACCATTGGCCTGTGCAATTTTTTTAAAAAATTCTTCATGATTCAGTCCTCTTTTAGCATGTTTCTAAGAATGTATTAATTTGAGGTTGTTGAATTTGGGAGATAATGCTCACAGTAACCTCTAAAGATTTCTTTTCTGTATTATTTACTTGAATATCTTTCTTGATATATTAGACTAACTAAAGATTTATTAACTTTATGTTTTAAAAGACAAGTTAGTTTTAGTGGCCTTTCCCAGTGTTTATTTATTTTTGCTTTAATCTTCATTAGCTCTTTCCTTCTGATAATTTTAGACCACACTTTGCTCTTTTCCTAGTATATTAGTGCAAAGGGAACTGCATTTTTTTAGGCTATGAATTTCAAATAGTTATAAATAGGCTCCAACAAATCTTTATTAATCAAAATAGGAACCATTACAATACACATTTCTTTCTGACAATGAGAAATAAATGTATTCCTGTAGCATGAAAATCCAGGCCTTGGGATTTGATTTACTTTTGGAAAGCATATTCTGCATCCTGCTGGTTATGGAAGTGGTTTTTCCTTCAAAGGGCTGTTGTGCTCAGAGGAGTGCAAGTCTATTGAGGGGAGAGGTCAATTGCCTACAGTGGAGAATCTTGTAGCACCCTTACTTCAATTTTTGAAATACCTGAGTATACAACTTGAGGTGAGGCGTCATCCTGGAGAAGAACTGGGATTTTTATGTTGTCAGAGACCATCTGAACGTGTCTCAGGTTTCAGTATATCTCATCAATTGCTGAACACTCTGCCCAGCTGTGACGGTTTCACTGGGACTCAGAAAGCTGAGTGATGGGACTCAGCAGCAGGTGATGACATTGTAAGCTGACCATTGCGGGATGAGTTTGACTTCAGAGCTTCTTTCAGACCCAACCATTAAACCATCAGTGGTGATTGTAACCAATCCAACCAAGAAATGGTTTGTGTTGGGGCTGGAGAGATGGCTTAGCGGTCAAGAGAGCTTGTTGTTCTTCAAGAGGACACAAGTTTGGTTTCTAGTACCAATGTTAGGTGTTTTACAACATCCTGGAACTTCAGTTCTAGAGTACTTGACACTCTCTTCTGACCTCCACGGCACACACATAACACACACATACAACACACACACACACACACACACACACGCACACCTAGAAAAAACTTAATAAATGGTTCACTGTTGCATAGAATAAGAGAGAACAATAGCTTAAAACAAAAAATTAAAAAAAATTCCTGTTAGCTCATGAAACACCCATGTAATGAGCTTTTTCACCTTTCTGATTTGCATCAGATGACAAAGGACCATTGAATGGTTCTTGTCATAGTTACTGTTCTATTTCTAGGAAGAGACTCTATGACTAAGGCAACTCATATAAGATAGCACTGAGAACTTGCTTGAAGCTTCCAGAGGTTGGTCCATTATTGTCGTGGCAAGAGTGTGGCAGCAGGCAACCATGGTGCTGGAGACGTAGCTGAGAGCTTGCGTTTGATCTTCGAGTTGCAGATCAAGAGAGAGACACTGGGCCTATCATGGACTTTTGAAACTTCAAAGCATGCCCACCTCACATCTGCCCCAACAAGGCTACACTTCCTAATCCCTCCCAAACAGTTCCACCAACTGGGGACCCAGCATTCAAACATACGAGCCTATGGGCTCCATTCTCATTCACATCACCACAGTCCATTCCCTTGCTACTGTAGGTTTGTAGCCTTTGTTGCTGCATCATAACAAAACCTGCATTTAGTTCAATTTAAAGTTCCATAGTCTTTTTTAGTCTCGAAGATGCCTAAAAGTCCAAAGTTCAAAGTTTCTTCTGAAACTCAAGGCACTCTTGTAACTGCACTCCTTGTAACATCAAAATAAAAAAGCAGATTACATACTTCCTATATGCAACGGCACAGAATATACATTACCATTCCAAGATGGAGGAAATATGGCAGAGTGAGGAATCACTGGACCAAAGCAAAACTGAAAACCGGCAGAACAAACTTCAAATCCCACACCTTCATGTCTCATGTTGAATGGCTTATTGATTGCTCTTCCCTTTCAACTTTGCAGAATGCAACACCTTTTTCTCTCTTGAGCTGGTTCCACACCATGTCGGCATCTCTCCTGTGTAAGTATCCAATGGCTCTGGTATCTATCTGAGGGGCCTTGGCGGTGGGGCCAGGATTTATCCCTGGTGCATGTGCTAGCTTGTTGGAGCCCATTCCCCAGGTGGGATGCTATGCTCAATTTTAATGCAGCAGGAAGGAGCTGGGTCCTGACTCAATTTAATATGCCTGGCTTTGTTGACTCCCCATGGGAGGCCTTACCCTTTGGGAGGAATGGATGGGAGTGAGCTGGGAGGCATGTGAGTGGTGAGGGAGGAGGGGTAGGAGGGAGAACAGAGGTTGGAATATAGAAAGAAATCTTAAAAAATAAATAAAGAAAGAAAAAAAAGAAATTGTTTTTGGTTTAATGCCATTTAAATGGTAGAAAACAAACACAAATTAGTAGTTTATTAACAGGAAAAGAATGAAATGAGAAATGAACATTAGAATGATCTATAAAATAGCCATATTTATTAAAAATATATTCCAGTGTCCACTGACCAATTTCAACAATGCAAAAACCAAAATTACTTTTTACCAGTCTAATAGCTCCATAAAGCACAGAATTAACATTTTTATTTGACATCTTTCTTTTTCCTACGTAATTTATTGCTATAAATGCCTTTACTAAAATTCTTTTTTCTTCTATGAGTTTTGGTATGTTGTATTTCTGCATGTGTCTTAATGTTTTCTTAAAGGTTCTTTTTGTTTTCTTCTTGGTCCAAGGTTTGATCAGGGTTATTATTAACCTCAATGACCACTAGCCAGTGGACTACAGGAAGAAAATCTGGTACATACCATCAAGAAATTGTTCCTCCCCCTTGAAAAAGAAAATCTTCCCATTTTTGACAACATGGATTGATCTAGAAGATATTGGGCTGAGGAAAATAACTCAGACACAGAAAGCCAAATCTGTATGTTTCCACAGACTTATGAAGTGGGAGTGGACTAGTGATGGCCAGGAGCTAAGGACAGAGAGAAGGAAATGGTTAAAGAATACAAAGTCTGGGGTACATTGGAAACCTACCACATTGCATGATGTCTAGAGACACAATTTTATACTCTAGTCTTAAAATGTGTTGTCAAGTAATATCTTATGTCAAATGTTGGCCATAAAGATTGAAGGTGTAAAGGAGATGAACATGTTAGACTTTGATGGACATACAAGTGAATATTTATTTCCAGATGAATCAAATCGTATCATGAAATACACTTCAATCATCCTTCAATCGAATGGGTTAAAATAAAAATAAAATATGACAAAATACTTCATCACTAATGACATTGCCCATTTTAGCCCCAGTGCTTTTTTTCCTCTGAAGCCCTCATAAAACCAACCGCCAATGACCAGATGTTGAGTGCAGTTGCAGCTTCTCAAGCAGGAAAAAGGGGAGACGGTTTAGAATCAACAGGTAATACATTATTAATTGCTATTACTATCCACGGGCATTTTCAAAAATCTTTTTTATTTTATTGCTGTTTTCTTTGAATTATTTCAACTTTCTTTCCAGACTTTCTTTTTTTCCCCTTTCTTTAAATCTCTCCTAGCCACTCTTTAAAGTATGATTCTTTAAAAAAAAAATATTAGAGGCTCCCGAGTTATTTGTTACTTGTTAAGAAATAAAGCAGTGAGAAATGGGGCAGACTGACAGCTGAGATCTTCTGTGAGTCAACACATCTTTAGTGTCTGGATACACATCCTCAGTCTTCACCAAATGGTGGAGTTTCTATGGTGAGCATTAAGTCAAAATCTTGCTTGTGTGGTAGATGCCTGGCTGGCGGTCATCTCATGGTTGGGGAGGTAAGTAATGGGAGCAACCTTTTTGACTTCTACTTACATTTCAGCTTGTTCCTGTGGTGGTTTGAATGTAATTGGCCCCCATAAACTCATAGGGAGTGGTACTATTCAGAGGTATGGCTTTGTTGGAGTGGGTATAGCTTTGTTGAAGGAAGTGGGCCATTGTGGGGGTGGGTTTTCAAGTGTCCTATGCCCAGGATATCACTGAATGTTGCATGCAAGATGTAGGGCAGTTGTGAGATATTTGATTACACTGTGTAAAGATATGTCACTCTGATTGGTTGAATAGGAAGCTGGATGATCAATAGCTAGGCAGGATTTGCAGGCACAGAGAACACTGGGAAGAAGAGACGTTAAGGATGCGGAGCAACTAGCATGGGCATTACAAATAAAGGTAACTGAGTCACGTAAAAGAAGTAGATGAAAAGAAATGGGTTACTTTAAGTTATAAGACCTAGTTAGAAACAAGCCTAAGCTATCATCCAAATGTTCATAATTAATAATAAGTCTTAATGTGTCATTATTGGGGAGCTGACGGTCCTGATGAAAAAAAGTCCGACTACTTAGGACTCTCAGCTACCTCTCCAGCACCATGTCTGCCTGCATGCTGCCATGCTCCCCACCATGACTATAATGGACTGAACCTCTGGAGCTGTAAGCAGGCCACCCTAGTTAAATGCTTTCTTTGTAAGAGTTGCTGTGGCCATGGTGTCTCTTCACAGCAATAGATACCTTTAACTAAGATGGTTCCCCAGTTTAACTCCAAGTTCTACTATCTCTTTTAATTGCTGTTTTCTCTACTTTTATGTGTTTCTTCAAGGCCAGTTTTTGTTTTTTTCAGGTTCTTGACACTTTTTGTATTAGTTTCTTATGGCCACCCTAATAAATGCTTACTCACAGAGTAGTTTAAGATAACACCACCACCACCATCAACAACAAAAGATTCTTTCATGAGCCTGGAGGCCAGACGTTTAAAAAGAAAAATGAAGCCATCCCCTACAGAAGTTCAAGGGGAGGGTATGATCTCAGTCACACTGAGTTCCTGGTGACAGCTGACATTCCTTGACTTATAGTTACATTACTCCCGTCTGCGCTTCTGTCTTCATAGGGCCACATAACCTGGTGTCTGTGTAATTTGATGATGACTCTTCCCAATTCTAATAGCGACGCTTATCACTGTATTTAGAGTCTGCCAAAAAAAAAAATCCAGGTTCATATTCAAACTTTCAGCTTTCATTATCTGTGCAAAGACTCTTCAAAAGGTAACATTAAGGGGATACTGGGGTAAGTAATAGGCTTACCCTTGGACACCATCCTTCAGCTGCCATGATCCTTACTTCTTCATAGCTAAGAAATGAGCTGGAGTGTGATGTCTAAGGGCTTGCTCTCTGACTAACATAAAATATGCTAGTAATTTTGCATATGGGTTTTCATACTCTCTCAGTAATGTGTAATGCTTGCTTGTGTGTGTATGTATGTGTTTATGTCCAGTATATGTCTGTTAGTTTCTTTTATGGCCATTTACTGGGCTGTTAGGAAACAGGATAAATATGTGTGGTCAGTCTAATGTCTTAGCTTGGCATGTATTCAAAAAATTTTTTAGAAGGTGGTATCTGAATAAAACAAATAAGCTAAAATTTTAAAGGTGCAGGATAAGCCAGGTTATGTAAAAGCATTCAACAAACACATTTTCAATCCTTTTAATATTTTTTTCTTGCTTCAGCCATGATCCACTAAATATGCAAGTTCTTCATGTTTCCATGGTAACAATAAGCATTCCGCAGTTTATCTGACACCTCTCAGTGATGGCAGGAATTGCATAATAGGAAGGAAATATCATTACCTTATGCAACACTAGTCATTATGGCATTTTGGATATGTATCTTACCTTTTTAAATTTCTGACTTCTTTTGCAGGATTAACACTGAAAATTTCTGGCTATTGGTAACAATAAATGGCATATATGCTGCCAGCACGCTGTGCGTAATTGGTCGACGGTCATATCATTTCTTCACAATAAGCCAGGCTGTGTATTCAGAATTATTCTCAATATAGTACTATTACTGGAGCCATCTCTGTTCCTAATTCCCTTCCATAGAGAGCCTATACCTTCAATATAGCCTAACACTGTAGGTCTATTGTAAGATTGTAATTGTGACATCTCTTTTGCTCTAGCTAAGATGTTAGAGAGGCCAGCACGGAGTCTTCTGTCCCATGAGCATGTAGTCTGTCCTCCTCTCCATGTAAGAACACACCAGAAGGCTGCCATCACTGAAGCAGAGGCTAGCCTCCCAGCAGACACAGAATTCTCAGGGACCTTCATTTTAGGACCTTTAAAGCTGCTACTGGTGGACTAAAAACTGAGGAGAGTCTGTGGTATGGTCTCAGTCCAAAGACTGGCTGGCCCAACAATCAATGTTTCGGTTAGAATCAAAGGCATGGAAAAACCCAATCACAGTTCCAATGGGGTGAGATGGGGGGAATTCCCTCTTGTTCAGAAAATAAGTCTTCTTACTGTCTTTAGTTCTATGCTGCTTGGTTTTTGTCAGCTTGGTGTAGATCTAGAAATATCTGGGAAGAAGCAATCTTAATCGACAAAAAGTGCCCCAGAAAATTACCCCATAGGCAAATCTTTAGGGACTTTTCATTGTTAATCAGTGATTTGTCCAGTTCACTGTGGGTGGGGCCACTCCCAGACAAGTGGTCCTGGATGATGTAAGACAGCAGATGGAGCAAACCATGAGGGAGGAAGCTAATAACTAGCATTCTTCCATGACCTCTGCACCAGTTCCTGGCTCCCAGCTCCGGTACTCGAGTACTTGAGTACTCAAGCCTTGGCTTCTCTGATGATAGACTATTCCTGTGAGTCAAATAAGCCCTCTTTTTCACAAGTTGCTTTGGTTATTATGTTATCACAGAAGTGAAGCCAAACTGTGAGAAAGTCTTTGAATGATTTCTTAAGACATAGCAAGGCCAATCTATCTGATATGCTTTAGTTTTTCCAAAGTTTAACTCATCAAAACTACTCTAACAGAAACAACTAGCATAATGTTAGACCAAATATCTGGACCCACACTGCTTTATTTGAACATTCATTCATTTTTTTTGATGTCTTTTGGTAAGAAATGATAAAATATTAAATTTCCCTTTTTTAATGGAATGAAGAAATAGAAACTTTTTTGACCCCTCTTCTGTCTATGGTTGATATGACATCACAGATGATATGAAATGCATGATGATATGAAAAGAATGAAGTCCAAACAACTAGAAAGGGATGCCATTGCCAGATTTTGTCAGCCTGTGCCATTGCTTGGTGTTTGCTGAGGCCCCATTGAAATGCTAGGTATATGCTAGCTGAGTACATAGCATGCTCACATTGGGGGATAAAATTCATTTTAAAGAGTTATATTTGATTATAAGAGTGAATTAAGAGTACTAATGTAGTTTTATGTGTATTTTAGTTTATTTCAGGATTTAAAAATGCCTAATCCAACATCTCTTACTTAGTGATGACTAATGGCTAGTGTTACAATATGTAAACCTGTAGATACAGTGTTCTCCAGATGGTACCCAAGCTTGGCAAGATGACAGGAGCTCCATTTCGACAAACAGAGTCTAGAATCATCTGCTACCCTAGGCCTGCTATTGAGTGAGCTCTGTATAAGCATCCATTGGCCGGCAATATTAAACCTATATTCCTGATCCTCACTGCACTGTGTAGCTAGACTATTGTCTCTGTTTCGGTGTGCACATTATTCTCTGCTGGAAGGGGATTCCAGCCTTGAATCCCAGCCAAATTGTCTGGGTCTGAGAAGCCAACTAGTCTTGCCAACATCTCCTCTCCAGGGAACTTGGATCTTATCCCAGTGTCCTTCCCTCTACAGCCCACTGATGAAGGTCTTGTTACAGGCCAGACAACTCCTCCCAACCCAAGCATAAAACTATCACCATCAGATACTAGCCGGTTTCTGGTACTTCACCCCCTCCTCCTGGCTTATTTGAGATGATGACTACCAATCTTAGCCTGCCTTGGGATGAGTTCATGTGTTATGTCTCAGATGTGAAATTTGGGGAGTTCTGTAGCCATATCCACAAGGCTGACCTTGCCCCCACAGTTGTTGGCTTGTTTCCCTCCTACAGAACCACAGCCAGAGTCCTCTCCTGGTTCTCCTGCCAACACCAATCAGATCATAATACTAAAGAGTAAGAATTTCCAGTAGTCTGGACAATCTGCTTTTCTGAACAAGTCTTTAGATTATGATGCATCTTATTTATGCTTATAAGTAACATTTGATCCTTTCTATAGAATATTAGGTCCCCTACAAAATAGTCATTTTCAAAAATGTCCTTTGATTCAAATATTACATCCAATGTTTTTGCTTTTTGCAAGCAATATGGTCCTGATTCAACATATCCAGCAGAGTTCAGATCAATGGTTCTTCTAACTTCAACAGTATTAAGCTTCTACTATGTACATGGCACTAGACCAGACGCTGCTATAATGAGTTTTCATTTCCAAAGAAAAATAAATTCAAACATGGAATAGAAAGTCTAAACTCATGAAACTGGACTTACTTTGTGTTTTAGAAATTCAAAATATCATAGCTGTGTGCTTCAACCTGGTTCAAAGAGGATGATAAAATAAGACATCATTATGGTTGGGAATTTGTTATTATTTGAATAAATATCCAAGTGAAAAATGCTTTCAAAAACCATAGCATATGTACTTGCAGGGTGTAATGAAGTTACACATTCCCCCACTATTCTATGACCTGACAAGTTCAGAGTGACTTACCACTAATCTTGACACTCTTTAAGGTGTCCAGCTTTCCAGTTCCTCCCCTTTGAAAACGTCTGTGAATTTTATTTGCAATAAAAAAGAAATTCATGGGGCTGGAGAGATGACTCAGTGGTTAAGAGCACTGCTTGTTCTTCCAAAGGTCCAGAGTTTAATTCCCAGCAACCACATGGTGGCTCACAGCCAGCTGTAGTGAGATCTGGTGCCCTCTTCTGACCTGCAGGCATACATGCAGACAGAATACTGTATATATAATAAATAAATAAATAAATAAATAAATAAATAAATCTTTTTTAAAAAAAGAAACTCATAACATTTTATTACTTTTGGATGTGACATTTCTATTGAAGGATACCTGGATTAAATCAACATATATGTATATGCATATAGATATGCAAATACATTATTGAATGTATTTGGGTTTTCTAATATTCTTACCATAGAAGATAGAGATTTATGTGTGTGTGAATAGGACAAGAACAAAACTGCCTGAACCGCTATTGACTTCTTCCTGAAGTCTTTCGGCATTGAATTTTAATTATACTCTTTTTTTTTATTGAGAAAAGGAAAAAAAAAACAAGTTTCCACCTCCTCCCAGCCTCCCATTTCCCTCCCCCTCCTCCCACCCTTCTCCCCCTCCTCCCCCCCTTCTCCCCCTCCCCCCACTCCTCTCCCCCTCCCTCTCCAGTCCAAAGAGCAGTCAGGGTTCCCTGCCCTGTGGTAAGTCCTAGGTCCTCCCCTCTCCGTCCATTCCTAGGAAGGTGAACATCCAAACTGGCTAGGCTCCCACAAAGCCAGCACATTACGTAGGTTCAAAACCCTGTGCCATTGTCCTTGGCTTCTCATCAGCCCTCATTGTTCGCCATGCTCAGAGAGTCCAGTTTTATCCCATGCTTTTTCAGTCACAGTCCAGCTGGCCTTGGTGAGCTCCCAATAGATCAGCTCCACTGTCTCAGAGGGTGAGTGCACCCCTCGTGGTCCCGACTTCTTTGCTCATGTTCTCCCTCTTTCTGCTCCTCATTGGGACCTTGGGAGCTCAGTCCAGTGCTCCAGTGTGGGTCTCTGTCTCTATCTCCATCCATCACCAGATGAAGGTTCTATGATGATATGCAAGATATTCGTCAGTATTGCTATAGGATAGGGTCATTTCAGGTTCCCTATCCTCAGCTGCTCAAGGAACTAACTGGGGACGTCGGCTTGGGCATCTGGGAGCCACTCTAGGTTCAAGTCTCTTGCCAACTCTAAGGTGGCTCCCTTAACTAAGAATTGTGCTTCCGTGCTCCCCTATCTAACCTTCCTTTATCCCAATCCTCCTTTTTCCCCAAGTTCCCCCCATTCTCCCCTTCTCCCTTTTCTCTCCCCATCTCCCCTTACCCCCATCTCACCCCACCCCCAAGATCTCAATTTTCTCCCCGGCAATTTTGTCTACTTCCCATAGCCAAGAGGACAACTATATGTTTTTCCTTTGGTTCACCTTCTTACTTAGCTTCTTTGGGATCACCAATTGTAGACTCCGTGACCCTTGTTTATGGCTAGAAACCAATTATGAGTGAGTACATCCCATATTCATCTTTTTGGGTCTGGGTTACCTCACTCAGGATAGTGTTTTCTATTTCCATCCATTTGCATGCAAAATTTGAGAAGTCATTGTTTTTTACCGCAGCGTAGTACTCTAATGTGTATTAATTATACTCTTGAACAATTCAGAATTATTGCCTTTTGTTTCTCAGATATGCAGAATAGAAAACAGACCGAAATGTGGATGTACTAGATAATCTTTAAAAATAATTTTGCAAGTCTATACAATAATGTTTGATTTAGAAATATCAGCATTTAGATTTTATGCTCCAAGTGTCACATCTATGAATGGAAAAAGCCACATGGCTACAACTGTCCAGGAAGACATCTTGTTCAATTGTGTCAGATTATCTTGACACAATCCCAGTATATTTATTTCATAGGTGTTTTGCTCTTTAAGTCTTTCTGACCCTGACATTATAAAGACCATACTTAGTAAGTTAAAAGATGACTTGTAAAATGAGATTGTTTTCCCCCTCAAATAGTGCCTAAAGTAAGTGAGAGGTAAGCAGTATTGTGTGATAAACATTTCTTCAGATGAGGGATCTGACTTTTACAACTACTTTTCCATAGAGTCTTAGTAAGCTTATGGTTTCAAAGACGATTTTCCATTTTTAGTGAAAGTACAATTTAGTAGAGAGAATTATGTTAATATAATTATGCTAAGATATTGCAAATAGTAATTCAATAATCTGTATCTCTCCAGCTATTTCTGTTTCTGTCTCTCTCTGCCCCCCCCCCAGTTTCACATATGCCAGGAAAGTACTCTGCCCCTGAATTTGAACCCCAGCCTTCCTTCTGCTTTTACTTGAGGCAGTGTCTCACCAAATGGCCTACTGCAGTCTTGAATTAACTCTGAGGCCTGGCAGGACTGCACGTTGGATTCTCTTTCCTTAGCTTCTCCAGGAGTTGGGATAATAGATCTTCATCACTTGACCTAGTGAGAATGTTTCCAGTTATTGAGATATAGATCATGAAGTTCAGGTGTCAGCTACTACTTATCTAGTCAACTTGAATATTTAATAGTAGTAGGTTGTAATTATCAGAAGGAATATGAGAAAGAAAGTAAGAAAGAAAAAAAAAAGAAAGAAACTTGGGCTGGCCAGATGGGTCATCAGGTAAAGGCTCTTAGTGTCAAACATGATCATTGAATTCGTCTTTGGAACCCACATGGTAGAAAGAGAAAATTGACTGCAGCAAGTCAGTGCACCCCTCACCCCACACACATACACACATGTGTGCACACCTGAACAAAATAAATTAAAATGTATTGAAATATATTTTTAATTAGTTTTGTTTTAATGTTGCTGGTGCTCTGAGGAAAGGTAAGTTTTCCTACAAACAAACCGGGATCTTCAGCATAACTTTCTTTGATCCATTAGCATTTTCTCATTAAGTTCGTTCTTTAACAATTCACACATACACACAGACACACACACACACACAATGAACTCTGTTTCATCTTTCTTTATCCTTTCTTAGCATTATTCTCCTCTCCCTACTAAAGCTCTTCCTTTCTTCTTTCCTTCTCTCTTTTCTTTTTTCCTTCCTTCCTTCCTTTGTTGAAAGGAGGCCGCTTGTTGGTTCCCAACTGCTCAGCTCCAAAATAATCACACAGAAACTACATTATTTAAAACACTGCTTGGCCCATTAGCTCTAGCTTCTTATTGGTTAACTCTTACATCTTCATTTAACCCATTTCTATTAATATGTGTATCACCATGTGGCTGTGGCTTTCTGAGTAAAGTTCCAGTGTCTGTCTCCGGCGGGGCTACATGGCTTCTTTCTTACTCTGCCTTTTTCTTCCCAGCATTCAGTTTAGTTTTCCCTCCTACCTCTATTCCCTGTGCAGGCCCAAGAAAGTTTCTTTATACCTATGGTATTTACAAAATACAGAGGGAAATCCCCCTTCCTTCCTTCCTTCCCTCCCTCCCTCCCTCCCTCCCTCCCTCCCTTCCTTCCTCCCTCCTTCCTCCCTTCCTTCTTTTCTTCCTTCCTCTCTCCCTGGTTCAAGACTTCCAGTTTTATTCTATGACGAGCTTCACTGAACCAGTGTGAGCTTTGTGATCATTGAAGTGGACTATCCATTGGAGCCTTGGGGTCACCAGTGATCATACAATCAAGGTTACATCTCGCTGGCAACAGATTATTCTGGTAACACAGTCACTGTTCCAGTAGTATTTTGGTCACAACTCTTTTATATGAGTATCTCTTGTCTTGCAAACTTGTTGAAAGAAAAATCATCTCTTTTTAAACTTGTCTTGGACATGGTAGGAGCAGACATTTATTGAATGTTTACACTTCACTAAAAATTGATAAAAAATAACACTATGATATAGGAATATATAAAATAATTAAGGATTAAATAAGAATACCTTGTGATTAAATTACCTCATTGTTGCTTAATGTGTTCAGAGGTCTAATATATTGGATGCCATTCTTGTTTTTACTACCAGTTTTAGTCAGGCTAAGTAATCTGCCATCTGACATAAACAAAATGACTCATAAATCTTTTGGAATGGTTTTACTGTCCTTGAGTGAAAACATTCATTTAACAAGTGTTTACTGAACATTTACTAATTGCCAGGTGTTACTGCAGCCACTGAAGACAGAGGTGAAGATAGGAAGAACAAACCAAAGCCCTTTCTCTTATCATGATGGTAAATTCTAGTGCAAACAAGAAGTAGAGGCTAGGCAGAAAATAAAACTGAGAAGGAAGATCACGATTATAGGAGTGTCTCTCCTTCAGTGTGAGGAGTTAGGAAAAGCTCCACCATAAGGTAGAAGGTTCGTGGAGATCTGAGAGTGGGAGGGACATGAACTTAGCCAGCTTAAAGAGGAGGAAAAGTGATGATTTAGTTGGAAAACAGTGAAGCAGCACATTTTTTTAGCTATCTGAAACAAAGGCAGGAACTGCCTGAGCACCTCCATTCCAGACTTGCTAGGTAAGTGTGGGAGATAATAATTCTTAGGAAAATGTTCATGTGCTTGAGTTTGACACCTCAGGGCCTTTCAAAAAAGTTTTTAGGATAATTTCAAAACCTCCTACTCTGGTCACTTAAGTGACTAGATGGAATATTCTGGGACATTATTATTCTTCTGTCTTATTCTTATTTGAGGGAGGTATGGGTGATTGAACCCAGGGACTTGCCTGTGCTATGCATCACTCTACCATGAAGATATAACTCAACCTTTTCCCCATGTTTATTTGAGACAGGGTCTCATGAAGTTGCACAAGCTGGTCCGAGAATCACTCTATAACCAAGAAAGGACTTGAAGTTGCAATACTCCTGACCCAGCCTTCAAAATAAAGGGATGACAGGCCTGTTCTTTTATATGGCCCAGCTTTCTATTTCATTTTTGTGTTTCTGAGTCATCTTGTTGTATCTTCTGCCACAACAGATATTTCATCTGTACCCTTAGACACCCATCCACATGCTCTGTACATTTGAGGAGGACTATCAACCTCCTTCCTAATCATGACCAATGATTGGCTTTCTTAGGGAGACAATTCTAGGTTACTCTATTTTTCCAGCCAAAACTTTTACCCCTGGGCTACACTCTTGACTGACCTCCATTGATTTCTCCTCCATATCTGACAATCTGGATACACTCTGAACTGTGTTGACCTTTACAACCAATACTTCATCAGACTTCCAGCTCTTCCCCTATTTACCATTCATTTCTTGCTGAGCAATGTATCTCATCTTTATCTAATGGATCTCATGGGTTCACTCTATCAGTTTCTTAAACCACTTTTTAGCATCTTTTCATCAACTAGACCCTATGGCTCATTGTTGGAGTCACTGTTTAGCAACAGTGTCCACAAGTCTCTTTATCCCTGAACTTCCCCATGCAAATAATTACTGATGGCTGGTATCTGTTTGCTGAGGGTCTAATAAATGGCTCCTGGTTCTGTTCTTTGGAGCTGGTAAGTAACTCTGTTTTCAAGAACCTCTCAAAAATTCTTTCACCATCCCTGCATTAGTCTATTTTTGCATTTCTGTAGTGAAATATTGGAGTTTTCCAGTCTAGGCCCAGTTTCTTCTCTCTGCCTCCTGCCAGCAGATCAGGCTGCAAGCTCCACGACCATGCTTGTCTGCTTGCCTCTTGCCTGCTGCCGCATGACCTGCTATGATGGTCACTGACTAACTCTCTATAATTTTAAGGAAGCCCCAGTTAAATGTTTTCTAAGTTGCCTTGGTCATGGTGTCTCTTCACAGTAATGAAGACAACAAGCTTTTGGATGAATTTTGATGGAACAAGAGGATTCCTTACAAATGCTAAAGTTTTGCAAATGCTAAAGACTGGATAGCCATCTGTGCTATGTGATGCTACTAACATCTGAAAGCTTGATACTTACACAGCTGAAAAGAAACAGCATTAGCAACATGGTTTATAAATCTTAACTCGCACATCAGAGATACGCCAGCTTAAAGGATAAAGAACCCATGTAAAACACTTTTTCCAATTGAGTCTTTTCAGCATAGCTCTGCAGCAGCAGAGTCTAAGACAGAAAACTCCTTATTTATTACTAACAATAAAGTAGAAGTAGATTTATAAATTGCATTGATTTCAGTCCCATTATTTATTATGAATATTATAGATTAATTGAAAAATAACTTAAAGTTCAAAGATTTTGCCTTGAAAAATTTTACTGCAACATCTAAATGTTCGAAAGTAAATCCCTTACTTTGAGGTTATTTATATTTTCAAAGTTGTATATTAAGATTTCTCCCCTTGGCTCCCCAGCTACACTTCCTTATCAATATATTTACTAATTCAAGAACTATAGATTGAAGTTCTAGCAGCAAAGAAAATTGACAAAATTCTAACTTTCAAAGACCTTATTTGTGAGAGAGAAGGGATGTAAATAAAATGATGTTATAAATATGCCAAAGGTGAAAAGACAGAGTCAAAATAAAGCAGAGAAGGAGGCAGCATGTGGACAGATATTTCAATATTTCAATGCCATCCTATTCAAATTCTTAAACTAATAAAACATATAGTTTCTGGGATAGTTATTATCTACACTCCAATCGCCATGCAGATTCCTTCTTCCTGCTCCAGGAGGATCACCCCTGTGGACTGCAGAACTCAAATGTGCCTCTTCGCCTTTCCCTTTTCCATTCCCCTTTGTCCTTGGGGTGTAGACAACTGAGGTCATGGCATGGTCTGGGAAGGCAGAAGAGAGAGAGTGTGTAGTGGTGTTTTCTTGCAGTCCTAAACTTCGCAACAGTTTTAGTAATGGTTGGATTCCTCAACAGCTAGAACTCATTACTGGTAATCCCGTTATCAACAGTACTTGCTATTACCAGTACTTTTGCTTTTCACTTAAAATTAACTGGAGTGGTGGTGGTGTCTCTCTTCTGCTGGACTCGGTCCTCTGCCTGCCCTGCTGATATGAACGACTCTAAATACAATATTGGGAGCTTTTCCTTTTGTTTTCTGAGTATGTCATCTCTTCGCTCTGACCCAGACAGTTTTGAAACTATTTCAAAAGAGATGTATCACAGAGTATTCACTTTAATAAAGCCATTTTAAAGTTTTAATATGAAGATACTTACCGAAGCATCATGGTTAATAGGAAACTGAAAACAGCTGATGTAGTAATAAGAGCGGCGAGGCTGTGTTCGCGGCACCCTGGCCGCCTGGCTAGCTTATGCTCGGAAGTAACAACACACAAATTGTATTCTTTTAAACACTGCTTGGCCTTTTAGCTCTAGCCCTTACTGGCTAATTCTGATATCCCGATCAACCCATCTCTAATAATCTGTGAGCACCGGTCTTACCGGGAAGATTCTAGCCTACGTCCATCCTGGGTCGGAGCTTCATCGCATGTGTCTGCCCGGGAGTGGGGCATGGCGTCTCTTCTGAGGCGTCTGCTCCCGAGAGGAGAGCTGTCGAGTCTGA